>NW_022681457.1:83433679-84843013 GCF_009764315.1 Trachypithecus francoisi
ACATACTAAGCATTTAAAAAATGTGAGTTATTTTCTATTCTAATGCTGTTATCTTGTAAATAAGGAAATTGAAGCCTGGTAAAAGGTCACTTTCTCAAGTTTTATTTGAGTTAGCTACCAGATGATGTATGTTGTTTATATGATAATAAGGTGAGTCTTTCATGAGTAGTATATAAAAGTTTCAGTTTATGTGTATTACAGAAGCAGGTGCTTGTGAAATAGTTGTCAAAATAGCATGAAATATTTAAGAGTTACCCAGAAATATATAAATATATAAAGCTCAAAATAATACCATAGAGACTGAATAGGTGAAAAAAGACAGAAGACTAGGGAGAACTTACTGGGATTTGTGTCATTTGCTGAAGGATGTTTAGAATTGATAACCAGTTCTAGAGGCAGTTAATTCCAGGGGGCTAATGTGCAAGGCACCAGCTAAGGAAAAGAATCATTCCAAAAACTTAAGCACAGGGACTTTATCAAGAAACTGAAATCAGACAGGGTGAAAGAATAGCATGGCCTTTTCTGAATTCACACAGAAAATATTACAAAGAAACCATTGAAGAAGTTTAACCAAAGAAGTGACATGATCACGTTTGTGTTTTAGACAGATCTTTATGACCTGTTAGATAAGGGATAGAGGTAATGATGGGTTAGAATAAGTTAGAGGGAGAGAGGCTGGTTAGTTCACCATTTCAGTGATTAAGACAAGGGATTTCGAGGATGTATATTAAAGTTGAGGTGATGGGATTGGAGTGAAAGAAATGAATTTGATTAGCTGGCTGTGGTGACACATGCCTGTAGTCCCAACTACTTGGGAGACTGAGGCAGGAGAATTGCTTGAGCCCAGGAGTTCGAGACTACAGTGAACTATGATCGTGCCACTGCACTCCAGCCTGGGTTTCAGAGTGAGACCCTGTTTCTAAAAAAGAAAAGAAATGAATTTGAGACATTCAGGAGACAGTTTCTCTGGAAAAGAGAGAACTTCTTTTTTGAACCACATTCCTTTAAGCTTTCAGTGCTAGAGAGTCCTAAAACTAGAAGCAGACTAAGATCAAATGCTAGGGAAACAATGGACTCGATGCCAAACTAAGCAAAAAGAGTAAATGCTGAGTTGGAGGTAGACCATGTCATTAGCAGAATATGCCAGATCTAAACATAAATAACCAGAAAGCTAAGTCTGAAATCAGTCAGCAGAGTTGCAAATTAAGAAGTCTAGTTGTCCAGATGAGTTTCCAGTAAAAGATGCAATTTCTCCTAATCTTAAAGGCCAATACTCTGAGCCAGTATCTGACAAACTAACTTGATTTCTAGATATACGTTTTACTTCAAGAACACTAAACTAATTATCCATTTATTATTTTAGGTAAAGTGTTTTTGCCCTTTTGTATACTTAGACATATTGCACATTGCCAAAGCTCGAGCAGAATTGAAGGGTCCTAGAGTGACTAAAAACTAGCATGTTCTTTGAACTAGTTTGAAAGACTGGAAATTGCTGCTAATGTGTGTAATCCCTTTAGCAGCTGGTCCCAGCTAATAGCCTAGTTACTGCCTGTGAAGTGGTAATCATTAGGATTGTTTCATACTAATTATTAGCACGAGAAGAATGAGCAAAAAGGTAGCGAAAGGAGAAAGAGAAAGATACTGCCCTGTCTGCACTTTGTATAGTCTCAAGTTGGTCCACTTTAGCCATAGAACAGGATTCCCATTGACTGTATCCTCTACAGGAGCAGAGTTTCAGGGTCCTAGAACAATTAGGGTCAAGAGTATCATTTTGCCCTAGTTGCCTGATGACTGTTTTCTTTCTTTTCCTCTCCAATCTACCCTGCTCTTCACCTCCCACATAGCAACATAGTAGCAGAAAGTTCACTACAGTCAGATGAGAACAAGGCTAAGGTTTATTGAGCGTTCACTATGTAGCCAGTGCCGAATTGGTCCCTTCAATTGTTATTTCATGTAATCTTGACAATAATCCATAGGTAAATACTATTATCTATTTTACAAATGAAGAAACTACAATGCAGAGAAATGAAGTAACTTCCTCAAAATCACACACCATATTCAAATGTCCAGCTCCACCTTTGCTATTAATTTCCTGGGAGATCTTAAGCAAGTATTTTTCCTCTGTATTGTTTAGTTTCTCCATCTGTTTTTTAAAAAGGTTAAACTAGATGACGTAAGGTTGCTTCCAACTCTCAGTATTCTAAGACTCTATGTTGGGTAAATCATTCAGTTAATAATTGTAATAAGTCATAAAAGTTAAGTGTTTTTCATATTATTGCTAGTATTATTGAATCTAGTGTTAACCTGAGCTTCCTACCTTCCTAACCTCTTTGGCTATTGTTAACATTTTGTATATTCTATTCTGGTTTTTATTTTTTACAGTTTTTTAAAATGCAGTTTAATCACACTGTATATTTTACTGTATGCTATCATATTCTGTTTTTCACTAAATATATCATCTACCTTGTTCTGTGTTGTTATACAGTCTTTATAACCATCATTTTCAAGTTACTATGTAAGAGTTGATTGAATGGATATGCAATTGTTTGCTTAATTATTCCCCTAGTTCAATGGTCCAAATTTTCTTTTTTAATAGTGATATGATAAACATACTTAAGCATTTTTCTCAATGCCAAGGAACATATCCTTAGTTTCGCAGAAATACAAGATGGTGTCAAAGAAAGAATATTTTTAAGAATCTTGGCTGCACACAGCCAAATCTCATTTAAAATATATATATTTGCATGTTCAACCAAGAATCATCTGCTTAAAATCGACCAGAATATAGCATCAGAATGGCATGTTTTCATGCTTCCAGCATAATTTTATATAGAAAACATAGACCCCAGGAGCAAGGAGGTCAGCACTGTCATATACCAATTACAGCATTCATAACTACAATAGAACTTAATACAAACCAGAGGAAATAGGTAAAATTTTTTCCCGATTTTCTGCCGCTCAATATGCGTGCTGTCACTTGGGAATAGGTTTTACTCAGAATTGTGACTATGGGACTGCAGATATTCCCTAGGAAAAAGACTGCACATAGTAGATCCAAGGCCTAAAGCTTTGGGGACTACATGGAATATAGGTTAGCCTCTGTTCTGAGAATTTGCAGTCTGCTAGGGAAATAAAACATAAAACACTGAAAAAGCAGTCAAAGCAAAGCAGAATTCTAGAATCAAATGCTAGAGTATGGGTCACATTTATTCACTCAACTAACATTTATTGAGCACCCACCATGTGTAAAGCATAATTATAAGATGTGGATATAACTACATAGTCCTTAAGAAGTTGTATTCTAGTTGAGAGAGACATCAACCGGTAATCTGGTAGCGACAATTTATCTGGAGAAAAATAAAGGCAGGTAAAGGAGAAGAGGGGAATAGAGAGTGTCAGGGGTTTGGGGTGATGGTTGGAGGTATTATTTTATATAGGATGATGAGGGAAAGCTTCACTGAAAGGTAACATTTGAGCAGAGATATGGCTGTCTAGGAAAAATAATTTTTTTTTTTTTTTTGAGGCAGAGTCTCGCTCTGTCCCTCAGGCTGGAGTGCAGTGGTGCGATCTCAGCTCACTGTAACCTCCACCTTCCGGGTTCTAGCAGTTCTCCTGCCTCAGCCACATGAATAGCTGGGATTACAGGTACCCGCCACCACATCCAGCTAATTTTTGTATTTTTAGTAGAGACAGGGTTTCATCATGTTGGCCAGGCTGGTCTCGAACCCCTGACCTCAGGTGATCTACCAGTCTCAGCCTCCCAAAATGCTGGATTACAGGCGTGAGCCACGATGCCGGGCTCTTTTTTTCTTTAAAAAAAAAAAAAAAAAAAATTTATCTACCACTAAGAGGGAGAAAGAAATTCTTTCCTAGTAGAGAGAGTTACAAGTTTAAGTGCACCAAAGCAATAGTTTGCTTAGTTTAACAGTTCTCAAACTGTGCTCCTTGGATCCTTGGGATCCGCAAGACCCTTTCACAGTATCTTCAAGGTCAAGACCGTTTTCATAATGTTAACTCTACTTGCCTTTTTTGCTGGGTTTAATATTTGCATTGTATGGTATAAAAGCAATAGTAAGTAAAACTGCCGGCACCTTGACACAAATCAAGGCACCAACTATAGTAATAGTAATGATATACTTTGTTGCCACATGTTGCATGGGGACCAAAACAAAACCAAAAAGCAACTCAGGCATAAGCCAAGTTCACTTAACAGTGTCCTTGATGAAGCAGTAAAATTTATTAAGCTTATTAAATCCCAGCCTTTGAGTACATATCTTAACATTCTGCGATGAAGTGAGAAGTATGACTAGCACAATTCTGGTGCATACTGATGTACTGTGGTTGCCTGAAGAAAAAACACTTGTATAATTGAGTTGTCATCTGAACTAGCTACTTTTTTATGAAACTCCATTTTTACTTGAAAGAACGACAAACAAGACAAATTCGTTATTCAGATTTGGGTGTTTGGCAGACATTTTCTCAAAGATGAACTAAGTGAGCCTGTCACTTTAGAGAAAACAACTAATAGCATTTGTTGGCAATGATAAAATTCAAGCTTTCAAATGAAAATTAGAATTTAGGAAACCTTGTGCCTGCCACCATAATCTTGACAGCTTCCCTGTACTTAAAAGACTTTTCTGATGAGATTGTGGTGATACCAACTAATGTGTATTTTGATATTGAATAATAAAATATGCTGATATTTGGAAAATCTGTATAACTCAGTGAAACAGTGTTTTACAAATGACCAATGCATGATGTTACAAAATCAAGCATGGATTAAAAATTCATTCAAAGTAAAAGATAGACTAAAAGATTTTAATATTAACAGAATATGAAAAGTTTATTAGTATTTTTTCACATTTCACATTTCAACTAACTTTTTTATTATTATTGTACTTTAAGTTCTAGGATACATGTGCGCAACATGCAGGTTTGTTACTTATATATACATGTGCCATGTTGGTGTGCTGCACCCGTTAACTGGTCATTTACGTTAGGTATATCTCCTAATGCTATCCCTCCCCCCTACCCCCATCCCATGACAGTTCCCAGAACATCTCATGATGTTCCCCAGCCTGTGTCCAGGTGATCTCATTGATCAGTTCCCACCTATGAGTAAGAACATGCAGTGTTTGGTTTTCTGCCCTTGCAATAGTTCGCTCAGAATGATGGTTTCCGGCTTCATCCATGTCCCTACAAAGGACACGAACTCATCCTTTTTTACGGCTGCATAGTATTCCGTGGTGTATATGTGCCACATTTTCTTAATCCAGTCTATCACTGACGGACATTTGGGTTGGTTCCAAGTCTTTGCTATTGTGAATAGTGCCGCAGTAAACATACGTGTGCATGTGTCTTTATAGCAGCATGATTTATCAATCCTTTGGGTATATGCCCAGTAATGGGATGGCTGGGTCAAATGATATTTCTAGTTCTAGATCCTTGAGGAATCGCCACACTGTCTTCCACAATGGTTGAACTAGTTTACAGTCCCACCAACAGTGTAAAAGTGTTCCTATTTTTCCACATCCTCTCCAGCACCTGTTGTTTCCTGACTTTTTAATGATTACCATTCTAACTGGTGTGAGATGGTATCTCATTGTGGTTTTGATGTGCATTTATCTGATGGCCAGTGATGATGAGCATTTCTTCATATGTCTGTTGACTGCATAAATGTCTTCTTTTGAGAAGCGTCTGTTCATATCCTTTGCCCACTTTTTGATAGGGTTGATTTTTTTGTTGTAAATTTAAGTTCTTTGTAGATTCTGGATATTAGCCCTGTGTCAGATGGTAGATTGCAAAAATTTTCTCCCATTCTGTAGGTTGCCTATTCACTCTGATGGTAGTTTCTTTTGCTGTGCAGAAGCTCTTTAGTTAAATTAGATCCCATTTGTCAGTTTTGGCTTTTACTGCCATTGCTTTTGGTGTTTTAGACATGAAGTCCTTGCCCATGCCTATGTCCTGAATGGTATTGCCTAGGTTTTCTTCTAGGGTTTTTATGGTTTTAGGTCTAACATTTAAGTCTTTAATCCATCTTGAATTAATTTTTGTATAAGGTGTAAGGAAAGGATCCAGTTTCAGCTTTCTATATACAGCTAGCCAGTTTTCCCAGCAGCATTTATTAAATAGGGAATCCTTTCCCCATTTCTTGTTTTTGTCAGGTTTGTCAAAGATCAGATGGTTGTAGATGTGTGGTATTATTTCCGAGGGCTCTATTCTGTTCCATTGGTCTATATCTCTGTTTTGGTACCAGTACCATGCTGTTTTGGTTACTGTAGCCTTGTAGTATAGTTTGAAGTCAGGTAGCGTGATGCCTCCAGCTTTGTTCTTTTGGCTTAGGATTGTCTTGGCTATGTGGGCTCCTTTTTGGTTCCATATGAACTTTAAAGTAGTTTTTTCCATTTCTGTGAAGAAAGTCATTGGTAGCTTGATGGGGATGGCATTGAATCTATAAATTACCTTGGGCAGTATGGCCATTTTCACGATATTGATTATTCCTATCTATGAGCATGGAATGTTCTTTCATTTGTTTGTGCCCTCTTTTATTTTGTTGAGCAGTGGTTTGTAGTTCTCCTTGAAGAGGTCCTTCACATCCCTTGTAAGTTGGATTCCTAGGTATTTTTTCTCTCTGAAGTAATTGTGAATGGAGTTCACTCATGATTTGGCTCTCTGTTTGTTATTGGTGTATAGGAATGCTTGTGATTTTTGCACATTGATTTTGTATCCTGTGACTTTGCTGAAGTTGCTTATCAGCTTAAGGAGATTTTGGGCTGAGATGATGGGGTTTTCTAAATAGACATTCATGTCATCTGCAAACAGGGACAATTTGACTTCCTCTTTTCCTAATTGAATACCCTTGATTTCTTTCTCTTGCCTGATTGCCCTAGCCAGAACTTCCAACACTATGTTGAATAGGAGTGGCGAGAGAGGGCGTCCCTGTCTTGTGCCAGTTTTGAAAGGGAATGCTTCCAGTTTTTGCCCATTCAGTATGATACTGGCTGTGGGTTTGTCATAAATAGCTCTTATTATTTTGAGATACGTCCTATCAATACTTAGTTTATTGAGAGTTTTTAGCATGAAGGGCTGTTGAATTTTGTCAAAGGCCTTTTCTGCATCTATTGAGATAATCATGTGGTTTTGTCTTTAGTTCTGTTTATATGATGGATTATGTTTATTGATTTGCATATGTTGAACCAGACTTGCATCCCAGGGATGAAGCCCACTTGATCATGGTGGATAAGCTTTTTGATGTGCTGCTGGATTCGGTTTGCCAGTATTTTATTGAGGATTTTTGCATGGATGTTCATCAGGGATATTGGTCTAAAATTCTCTTTTTTTGTTGTGTCTCTCAACTAACATTTTTAAAGAAACTACCACTTGCTAAGTTTGGGAGTGAGCTTTTTAATTTTTTTAATTTTTAATTTTAAAAATTGTTATTTTTAATTATAGGTATGTAATTGTTATACATATTTATGGAGTATATGTAATATTTTGATATAAGCATACAGTGTGCAATGATTAAATCAGGGTTATTGGGATATCCATCACCTCAAGCATTTATCTTTTTTTTTGGTTTAGTATCAAAGGAGAATATCCACAATTACCTGAAAAGGCTATTTGATTACTCTTCCCTTTTCCAGCTACATATCCCATGAGTCTCGAGTTTCTTTGTATACTTCAACCAAAAATTACATATGGCAACAGATTGAATGCAGGAGCAGGTAGGAGCATCTAACTGCCTTCTGTTAGATCAGACATGAAGAAATTTGCAAAAATATAAAATAATATTCCTCTCACTAAACTTTTATTGTTTTGGAAAATATAATTTCATAATAAGGTGTTAGCATGTTTTTGTTAACTTAAAACTCATATTGTATCCAAGTTTTAATTTCTAATATGATAAATGTTGATAGATACAACACATAAAAACTCTTTGTGGCCAGGCACAGTGGCTCAAGCCTGTAATCCCAGCACTTTGGGAGGCCGAGACGGGCGGATCACGAGGTCAGGAGATCGAGAACATCCTGGCTAACATGGTGAAACCCCGTCTCTACTAAAAAAAATACAAAAAACTAGCCGGGCACAGTGGCAGGCGCCTGTAGTCCCAGCTGCTTGGGAGGCTGAGGCAGGAGAATGGCGTGAACCCGGGAGGCGGAGCTTGCAGTGAGCTGAGATTCGGCCACTGCACTCCAGCCTGGGCGACAGAGCGAGACTCCGTCTCAGAAAAAAAAAAAAAAAAAAAAAAACTCTTTGTGGACCTCCATACATTTTAAGAGTGTAAAGTTTTCTTGACACCAAAGAGTTTGAGAAGTTTAAGACAATATTGGCCAGGCATGGTGGCTTACACCTTTAATCCCAGCATTTTGGGAGAGTGAGGGAGGTGGATCAGTTGAGGCCAGGAGCTTGAGATTAGCCTGGCCAACATGGCCAAACCTCATCTCTACTAAAAATACAAAAATTAGCCAGGCATGGTGGCACATGCCTGTAGTCCCAGCTACTTGAGAGGCTGAGGCATGAGACTTACTTGAACCTGGGAGGCAGAGGTTGCAGTGATCTGAGATTGTACCACTGCACTCCAGCCTAGGCAACAGAGCAAGACTGCCTTTAAAAAAAAAAAAGAAAAGGAAAAAAAAAGACAATATGGTTAGAGTAGAATAATCAAGGGAGGGTGGTAGGAATTAGGTCAGAAAAGTAATAAGGAATCAGATCATATAGGGCTCTAAAGTTCAGCATAAGGACCTTGGCTTTAGTTCTGGGTGAAAGGGGAAGCTATTGAAGGTTTTGAGCAAAGGAATGGTGAGATCTGAAGCATGTTTTAACAGGCTCACTCTGCTAAATGTGTTGAAATTAGACTAGAGGAGCAGAGACAAACCATTCAAAAGGCTTATTGTAATAACCCAGATTAGAGATGATGGCGGCTTAGGCCAAAGAAGTATGAAGGGGAGTGATGAAAAACGATCAGATTCTCGATACAGTTTCAAGTTATAGCTCATGGACTGCTAATAGGACAGGAATATAAGAAGAAGAGAGGAGTCAAGGACAACTCCAAGGTTTTTAGCTTGTGCCATTTGAAAGGAGATAGAAAAGTCTTGGGAAGAATAAGTCTATGGACTGAGATAGGTGAGTCAGAAATTTAATTGCAGATATACTTTGCTTAGAATGTCTAATAGATTTTCGAGTAGGAGATTGTATTAAAAGCAAGAAGTTTAAGGGAAATTTCTAAGCTGGTAATATAAACTTGGAAGTTTTAATTATAGGTAGAATTTAAAGCCATGAGGCTAGAGGAGATCCTAGGGTTGTGTTCTGAAAATGTGGTCCCCAGACCAGCAGCATCAGCACTGCCCAGAAAAGCAAATTCCCAGACCTACTGAAGCAGAAACTCAGAGGCTGGGGCTCAGCAACCTGAGTTTTAACAAGCCATGCAGACTAACGTTTAAGAACCACTTACCTAAGGACTAGAATGTAGACAGAGAAGATAATCTGTCGGTGACAGTCCTGGGACATGCCCATCATTTACAGGTTTGTAAATATTTTACATCTCCCTTTTTCTACAGTATGAATCTTAGTTCCCACCAACATCAATCCTATAATACACATAAAATAGTTTCAGAATTCTATACTCATACCACTATGGAAAAACTCTTAAGAGTTCAAGATTTGTTTACATTTTTTTCCTCTTTAGATGGTTAAAGTACTTACAGTTAAAGTACTCTGTTCAAAAATTACTTGAATTACTTTTTTTCCTTCAATGTAATTATGTTATTCATTTAAAACACAGTTGTGAATTTGCCAGGCATGGGGACACACATCTGTAGTCCCAGCTAGCTACTCAGGAAACTGAACTGGGAGGATTGCTTGAGCCCAGGAGTCCGAGGCTGCAATGAGTTATGATTGAGCAATTGCACACCAGCCTGGGTGACAAAGAGTCAGATCCTATCCCTAAAAAAATAAAATATAGTTGAGTTTATTTGTTTCTGTTTGCATTCAGTTTTAGGTTCAGTTTTTTCCTTATCTTCATGGATTTAATTTTATTTTTTGAATATATAGAAAATTAACTTGCTTCCAAGAGTCAAAAATCATACAAAAAATTTACTAAGAGAAGTATCATCTACCCTTGCTCTTCTACCTTATTCTTTCCACCACCACTACCCTCTGTAAGCAATCACTTTCACTGTTTTCTGATTTATCCTCCAATGTTTCATTTTACAAAAGTAAGCAAATTTTTGTGTGTTTTCCTACCCTTCTTACACAAAAGGTAGCACACTCTATATTCTGTTTTGTACTTTGCTTTCTTGTTTTACTTAACAGTATACCTGGGAGTCACTCCATTGCAAGTTCACAAAGAACTCCCTTATTCTAAGCTGTAGAATACTCCATTGTATGTGTGTGTGTGTGTATACAATCAATATACCATTGCATAAATATATACACACATACACCAGAAACTATATATAGTTTATAGTTTATTATATATAATATATATTGTACAATAATACATAATATTGTATATGTATTGCTTAATAAACTTGTATACATGTATTTTCATATTTGGAGGTGTATTTTCAGGGTAAATTACCAGAAGTGGCATTCTTGTGTCCAGGGGTAAAGGCAAATATAGTTTTGTTAGATACTGCCAAATTCCCCTTCACAGAGATGTTACCAGTTTTCATTCTCACCAGCAATGTGCCTGTTTTCCCGTAGCCTCACCAACAGAGTATATTATCAAGCTTTTGACATTTTTGCCACTCTGATGGGTGAGAACTGGTTTCTCAGTGTAATTTTAATTTGCATTTCTCTTTTTATAAGTGAAGTTTGACATCTTTTCATATGTCTAAGGTGCCATTTTATCTTTTTTTTTTTTCTCTTTTACAGGTTGTCATTTCTTTTGCTCATTTACCCATGTGATTTTAGGTCATTTTCCCTCTCAATTTTAAAAGTCCTTTGAATGTTAGATACACCCTTTTATTGTAATATATATTATAAATATTTTCTCCCAATTTGTACTTTGCTTATGATAGTTTTTCATTTGTTTCCCATGCAAAAGTTTTAATTTTATAGTTAAATCTATTAACCTTTCATTATAGGAATTCACCTATATTTTCCTCTACTACTTATATAGTTTTTTTTCTTTTTTCTTTTTTTTTTTTTTGAGGCGGAGTCTCGCTCTGTCGCCCATGCTGGAGTGCAGTGGCGCGATCTGGGCTCACTGCAAGCTCCGCCTCCCGGGTTCACACCATTCTCCTGGCTCAGCCTCCCGAGTAGCTGGGACTACAGGCGCCCGCCACCTCGCCCGGCTAGTTTTTTGTATTTTTTTTTTTAGTGGAGATGGGGTTTCACCATGTTAGCCAGGATGGTCTCGATCTCCTGACCTCGGGATCTGCCTGTCTCAGCCTCCCAGAGTGCTGGGATTACAGGCTTGAGCCACCACGCCTGGCTGTTTTTTTCTTTTTTATAGTTACATCTCTGATCCATTTGGAATTTATTCTTGTATTTGGTGTGATAAATAGATCTAATTTTGTGTTTTTCCAGTGGCCATCCATTGTTCCACTATCATTTATTAATGTCTTCATCTTTGCCCTAGTAATTTGAAATACTGTTTTTATCATATCCCAGATTTATGTGTATAGTTGGGTCTCTTTTTCTGTTTTATTGGTGTGCCTGTCCATTGGCATACCAGTACCCCAGTTTTCATAATGTAAGCTTTGTATTTTAATGTCTGCTAAGGCTAATTCCCTCAACGCTCACATTCTATTGTTTTCTTAGTTATTCTTGTGGTTTCTGCTTTGTGTGTTTGGGGTTTTTTTTTTATGTTTTGTTTTGCTTTTAGAAACAAGGGTCTCATCATATTTCTCAGACTGGTCTCCAACTCCTGAGCTCAAACGATCAGCTTCCCAAGTAGGTGGTACTACAGGTATGCACTGCTGCACCCAGCTAGTTTGTTGTTGTTGTTGTTGTTTAGAGACAGCACCTCACTATGTTGCATAGGCTGGTCTCAAATTCCTGGCCTTAAGTGACCCTCCCACCTCAGCCTCCCGAGTAGCTGGGGCTAGCAGTGTGAGCTACAGTGCCTGGTTGTGGTTTTTTAAAATATATATAAAGTTTAATGTCAACTTGTCCAGCTCCAGGGGCAGAGCAGGGAAGGGGCAGTGGGGAAAGTTTCTTTGTATTTTTATTGAGATTGCATTAAATTTGTAAGTTAACTTAGTGAGAACTAACAACTTGATGATATTGAAAAATAAAATGAGGATAAGAGTTATCTTTTTGTCATGTCTACTTCTGTGTCTTTCAGCAGTGTTTTGTAATTATTTTCATATGGATTTTTCATATTTCCTGTTAACTTTGTTCCTGAGTATTTCTGCCTCTGTTATCATCGAACTGATTTGCGTATGTGAAGGCTGTGGAGTTTTGTATGTCAGTTACATATTCTGTTACCTTGCTCAATTCTTTTACTGTTTCAACTAGCTTCATCACTGATTTTATAGGGAAGCACTGTCCAATAGAAATGTAATTTGAGCTATATACATAATTAAAACTTCTATACCAAAAACCAAAAAAAAAAAACTTTTATAGTACATTTTAAAAAGAGGGCCGGGCGTGGTGGCTCACGCCTATAATCCCAGCACTTTGGGAGGCCAAGGCGGGCAGATCATGAGGTCAGGAGATTGAGACCATCTTGGCAAATGTGGTGAAACGCCGTCTCTACTAAAAATACAAAAATTAGCTGGGCATGGTGGTGGGCACCTGTAATCCCAACTACTCAGGAGGCTAAGGCAGGAGAATCGCTTGAACCTGGGAGGCAGAGGTTGCAGTGAGCTGAGATCATGCCACTGCACTCCAGCCTGGGCCAGAGAGCAAGACTCCGTCTCAAAAAAAAAAAAAGATAACAGGTAAAATTAATTTTAATACTATATTTTATTTAATCTATAATATCCAAAACATTATCATTTCAATATGTAATCAATATAAGACATTGTTAGTGAAATATTTTACATTCTTTTTCTACTATGTCTTTAAAATCCTTGGCCGGGTACGGTGGCTCAAGCCTGTAATCTCAGCACTTTGGGAGCCGAGACAGGTGGATCACGAGGTCAGGAGATCGAGACCATCCTGGCTAACACGGTGAAACCCCGTCTCTACTAAAAAATACAAAAAACTAGCCGGGCGAGGTGGCGGGCGCCTGTAGTCCCAGCTACTCGGGAGGCTGAGGCAGGAGAATGGCGTAAACCCGGGAGGCGGAGCTTGCAGTGAGCTGAGATCCGGCCACTGCACTCCCGCCTGGGCGACAGAGCGAGACTCTGTCTCAAAAAAAAAAAAAAAATCCAGTGTGCATTTTATACTTACAGCACATCTCAGTTTGAACTAGTCACATTGCAAGTGCTCAGGAGCCACATGTGTCTAGTGCTTACTTTTTTGGATGGCACATATACCCTGTCATGTCATCTACAAACAGAGATTGTTTTGCTTTATCTTTTCCAATTCTTAGGCTTCTAATTTGTTTCTCTTATCTTAATACTTTGGTTAATAACTCCAGTGCAATGTTAAATATTAGTGGAGCTAGTAGGCATCAGTACCTTATTCCTGACCTTAGTGGGAATACCTCTTGTGTTTCTCCATTAAGATGTTTCCTTTAGGATTTTGGCATATATGTATTATCATGCTAATCACATAGCAAACTATTTATATTTTCTCGAGTGCTTAATTTTGTCAAAAGCCTTTTCAATGTTAATAGAGTCATCACATAATTTTTTTTCTTAGACCTATTAATAAAGTCTGTTGATTGATTTCCTAATATTGAACTATCTTTGCATTTATAGTATAGACCCAACTTGTTCATGGTATAGTCTCTTGACATTTTTTTTTTCTTTTTCTTTTTTTTTTGAGATGGAGTTTTGCCCTTGTCACTCAGGCGGGAATGCAGTGGTGCAGTGTCAGCTCACTACAACCCCTCCCTCCCAGGTTCAAGTGATTCTCCTGCCTCAGCCTCCTAAGTAGCTGGGATTACAGGGACCCACCACCACGCCACGCTAATTTTTGTATTTTTGGTAGAGATGAGGTTTCATCATGTTGGCCAGGCTGGTCTCGCACTCCTGACCTCAGGTGAACAAACTCCTGATCTCAGGTGATCCGCCTGCCTTGGCCTCCTGAAGTGCTAGCATTATAGGCGTGAGACACCACGCCCAGCCTCTTAACTTTTTATTTAGAAATAATTTCAAGCTCACAAAAAGTCACAAGAATAACATAAAGAGGCTGGGCGCAGTGGCTCACGCCTGTAATCCCAGCACTTTGGGAGGCCGAGGCGGGCAGATCTCCTGAGGTCAGGAGTTTGAGACCAGCCTGGCCAACATGGTGAAACCCTATCTCTACCAAAAATACAAAAATTAGCCAGGAGTGGTGGCACACACCTGTCATCCCAGCTACTTGGGAGACTAAGGCAGGAGAATCTCTTGAACCTGGAAGGTGAAGGTTGCAGTGAGCTGAGATTGTGCTGCTGTACTCCAGCCTGGGCGACAGAGCGCGACTCTGTCTCAAAAAAAAAAAAAAAGAAAAGAGTATAAAGAATCTCTTTATCTAAATTTACCAATTATTAACAATTTGCCCTATTTGTTCTATCATTTATTCTCTTTATATATACATTTTTAACATTGATACAGTATTTTAATCTATCCATATTCCTATTTTGTCAGTTCATTCAATGTGTATTATTTTCTTAAGGTGGTGATGGAATCTGATCACTAATATTTGGGATTTTTGTACCAGTATTCATATGTGATATTTGTAATTTTTTGTGCCATCTTTTTCAGATATAGGTATTAGTTTATCTTCGCTTCATAAAAATAATTTGGAAATTTTCTTTTATTTTCTATACTCTGAAACTATTTAGGTAGCATTGAGACTATGTAGTCACTAAAGTCTTGCTAGAATTCTCCTGAAACCCTCTCGGTCTGCTACTTCTTTGTGGGATAGTTTCTTAATAACTCTCTCTATATATATTGCATCAGAGTTTGTGTGTATAAGCTTAAAATTCCCCCTGTGAACCCATCTGGGCCTGCTGCTTTTTTGTAGGGTAGTTCCTTGATAACTTTTACTGCTTTTATCAAAGTTAATCTGTTTAAGCTGTCTAGTTTTACTGGGGTCAGTTTCAGTAAACTTTGTTTTCCTAGGAAATTACCTATTCCATATTGGTGTTTAAATTTACCTATATAAAAATAAAAGGGATTGTTTATGGGTTTTATGAGTTGTTTAGTTAACTTTGGTTCTATCAGTTTTGCCCGTTTTCACTTACTGTTTTTATATTTGTGCTGTCTTTTAAAAAATGTATTGATACATAATATTTATTCATTTTTATGGAGTACATATGATATTTTGTTACATGCATAGAGTGTATAATGATCAGGTCAAGGTATTGAGAGTATCCATCACCTTGAATATTTATCACTTCTGTGTTTTGGGAACATTTCAAGTCCTCTCTTCTAGTTATTTTGAAATATGCCATACATTGTTATTAACTATAGTCACCCTGCTCTGCTATTGAACATTAGAACTTATTCCTTCTATCTAACTGTATGTTTGTGCCCATTAACAAACCTCTTTTCATCTCTCTACATCCCACCACACACATACTCTTCCCAGCCTCTGGTAACTATCATTCTACTTTCTACCTCCATGAGATCAACTTTTTTAGCTCCCACATATGAGTGAGAACATGCAACATTTGTCTTTCTGTGCCTGACTTATTTCACTTAACATAGTGAGCTCCAGTTCCATCCATGTTGCTACAAATGACAAAATTTCATTCTTTTTTATGGCCAAGTAGTATTCTGTTTGTGTGTGTGTGTGTGTGTGTATATATGATTTTGATTTGCATTTACCTGATGGTTAGTGATGTTATGCACTTTTTCATATACCTGCTTATGAAGAAGTACCTTATATTTTTATGCCATTTTTATGTCTTATTTGAGAAATGTTTATCCTGTCCCACCTTTTAATGGGATTATTTGTTTTTTTGCTGTTGAGTTCCTTGTATATTCTGATTAGTCCCTTGTCAGGTGAATAGTTTAAAATATTTTCTCCCATTCTGCAGTTTATCTGTTTATTGTTTCCTTTGTTCAGAAACTTTTTAGTTTGATGTAGTCCCATTTGTCTATTTTTCTTTTTGTTGTCTGTACTTTTGAGTGCCTAGCCATAAAAACTTTGCCTAGATCAGTGTCCTGAAGGGTTTTCCCTGTATTTTCTTCTATTAAATATATAGTTTCAGGTCTTAAATTTATGTCTTTAATCACTTTTGAGTTGATTTTTGTATATGGTAAAAAGTAGGGATCTAGCTGGGTGCGGTGGCTCATGCCTTTAATCCCAGCACTTTGGGAGGCTGAGGCAGGTGGATCACCTGAGGTCAGGAGCTTGAGACCAGCCTGACCAACATGATGAAACCCCGTTTCCACTAAAAATACAAAAAATGAGCCAGGCATGGTGGCAGGCGCCTGTAATCCCAGCTACCCGCTTGAACCCGGGAGGTGGAGGTTGCAGTGAGCCGAGATTGTGCCATTGCACTCCAGCCTGGGCAGCCAGAGTGAAACTCTGTCTCAAATAAATAGGTAGATAGATAGATAGATAGATAGATAGATAGATAGGGATCTAGTTTCATTATTCTACACATGGATATCCAGTTTTCCCAGAACCATTTATCAAAGAGGGTATTCTTTCTCTAATGTATATTCTTGGCACCTTTGTTAAAAGTCTTTTGGCTATAATAATGTGGATTTATTTCTGGGTTTATTCTGTTCCATTGTTCTATGTGTCCATCTTTATACCACTACCATAGCCGTAGAAGATATTTTGAAGTCAGGTGACGTGATGCCTCCAGCTTTGTTCTTTTTGCTGAAAATTGCTTTGACTATTTAGGCTCTTTTTTGGTCTCATACAAATTGTAGGATTTTTTCCTATTTCTGTGAAAAATGTCATTGGCATTTTGACAGGGATTTCATTGAATCTGTAGATTGCTTTGGGTAGTATGATCGTTTTAACCCTATTAGTTCTTCTAATCCATGAACATGAGATGTCTGTTTTTTTCATGTCCTGTTTCATTTCTTTTTTCTTTTTTTTTTAACTTTTATTTTAGAGTCAGGAAGTACATTTGCAGGTTTGTTACAGAGATATATTGTGTGATCCTGAGATTGAACACGTCACCCAGGTAGTGACCATAGTACTCAATAGGTAGTTTTTCAATTCTTGCCCCGCTACTTCCCTCTCCCCTCTTGTATTCCCCAGTGTCTATTGTTCCTACCTTTATGTCCATATGTAACCATGTTTAGCTTACACTTATAAGTGAAAACGTGCAGTATTTTTCTGTTTCTTTCCTATTTGTAGTTTTCCTCGTAAAGGGCTTTCACCTCCTTGGTTCATTTTATTCCTAGGTATTTTAATTTTTCAGTAGCTATTGTAAATGGGATTGCTTTCTTGATTTCTTTTTCAACTATTTCATTATTGGTATATAGAAATGCTACTGATTTTTGTATGTTGATTTTGTATCCTACTTTTCTGAATTTGTTTATCAGATCTAAGAGGTTTTTGTTTGCATCTTTAGGTTTTTGTTTTGTTTTGTTTTTTAAGATGAAGTCTCACTCCATTGCCCAGATTGGAGTGGAATGGCATAATTATAGCTCACTGCAGCCTCAAACTCCTGGGATCATGTGATCCTCCCATCTCAGACCTCAGACTACAGATTACAGAGATTTGAAACTTATTATGATTTTCTTTGTGCTAATGTATGATGAGTTTTGTGAATGTTTCATGTTCACTAATATCAGAGTGTAGTATCCTATATATCCATAAGATCAATGTAACATGATTATTTTGCTTAGATCTTCTAAACCCTTACTTATCTTTTGTCCACTTGACCTGTCTTATTCTGGGAGTGGTGTCTTAAAGTATTGTATTAGTCATATGTTTCTTTTTCTTCTTGCATCTCTTATACTTTCTACTGTAAGTGATACAATTATCTTAGTACAGAAGCATTTATAACTAAACATGGCAAAGGTATTATGATTAGGTAGAAGAATATCCTTATTCTTTTTTTTTTTTTTTTTGAGACGGAGTTTCGCTCTGTCGCCCAGGCTGGAGTGCAGTGGCCGGATCTCAGCTCACTGCAAGCTCCGCCTCCCGGGTTCACGCCATTCTCCTGACTCAGCCTCCCGAGTAGCTGAGACTACAGGCGCCCGCCACCTCGCCTGGCTAGTTTTTTTTTTTGTATTTTTTAGTAGAGATGGGGTTTCACCGTGTTAGCCAGGATGGTCTCGATCTCCTGACCTCGTGATCCGCCCGTCTCGGCCTCCCAAAGTGCTGGGATTACAGGCTTGAGCCACCGCGCCCGGCGAATATCTTTATTCTAAACAGATGCGTGTTGAAGGAATAGCAGGCCCCAAAAATGAAGCACGGAGAAATTTTTCGAAGTAACATAACAATTTAGTTTCTGAAACAGAACAGTTTACTGTGTCCTGGGCCACTGTTATTTGTATTTTCCCGCGGTTCATTGGAATATGAATGCTAGGGATTTGTTTTGTTCCTTCCTTCCCTGAGTTCTTCTCATCTTTTGGATTGGGATCTTCCAGAATGCTAGCTTTACATGTTAGTTTGCCTGAGACCCCAGCTGCCTCTCAAATACATTTGGCTTTATTTAATTTGTTTTTAGTGATACAAATTATCAAAATACCAAAGACAACTGTCATATGTTTTCATGGGAACAGCTATAAGCTTGCATTCCTTGTGTCTTATTCCTTAAGAAAGTATTTGTGATAACCTTCCCTGTTTCTGGACCAAATTTAGGCTGACTTTACACACTGACTTTACACATTGTCCTGTTTTTTAGAGGCTGGAGAACCTGCCCTTTAACACATATGCCATACCTGCTTCCTCTGCACTACCACCAATTTGATATGTTTTAACAACTACTATGTGCCTGGTATAACTTAGGGTGCTAGGATATATGCTATGTAACTTTGAGCATAGGCTCCCTTTAGGATATTAACATAAACAAGGGAGTGGTATCAGCAAAATGTAAGTCAAAATCAAGTCCTAGGGACCTTCAGCTGGTCATCAAAAACTAAATACTGGAGAGTAGAATCAGAGAGCAAGCCAAGTTCATGAAGCAGACATTAGCAAGGCCTAGAGCCCAAGAATCGGTCTGAGATGAGAACCACCAAGGGCTAATGACAAATTTCAGGGAACATATAAAGCATATGGAGGAAGTCCAGATGATGTTTCCCAGACATTGCCTTGCTAGTATAGGTCCAGCGAGCCTGCTATTACAGGTTTGAACCATGTGGCAGTATTCCTAACACTGAATAAATATGCTCTGGTTAAATTTTATAGCTAGTTGGAGAGATAAGACTTGCCATACTGAAAATAGAGAATGAATGGTTCCCCTTTTATTCTCCCAAGACATTAAGTTATATTAATGTATTTGGCCAAAATGCTATTAATGAGGCCATTGTGCAAATTAAAGGTTAGAACAGTTAAGAGTTTGATAAGAAACGGAACTGAGAAGTTAAAAAAATAAGCCACAGAGTGGATTTAGACCCAATATACCGAGGAAGGGAATGTGTGTTTGTGTGCGTATAGAGACTCATGGACTTAGTACATGTATTTAAGGGTAAAGAAGATAAGCCAGAAAGTAAGAGACTTTATAGTAACTCAGGGCAGTGTATCATAGTGAGGAAAGAGTGTTGGACAAGAAATCAAGAGACCTGAATTCTCTATCTGCTTTCACATCCCTTCTCCTAGAGGTAATGCCTGGTATTAGCGATTAAAAAAACAAAAACTTTATTTCACCCAAAGTCCAGGTCCTCAAGAGAAAATTAATAAGAATACCTCTATCTTTGTGGAGTCTCTCTTAGGGTTAAGAGAACTGAAGGAAATAAACATTTGTCATGGACCTGATATGTCTCGGGCACTTTACTATGACTTCTCATGTAATTTACAGACAACACTGTGAGGGATATTATCTCCATTTTACAGTTGAGACAGTAGGCTCAAAAACATTAAGTGACTTAAACGGTCTTACCACTTGCAGATGGCAGACCCAAGATGGAAACTAGATCCTTCTGATTTCAAAGCCTATGAACTTTTCACCAAGTCTGACTTTTGAATCATGCTAATTTCTTACTAGACTCTATCAGCCAATTATTGTTTGCCAAGATTTTTGCACCATAGAAGAGTGTTGCTAGCATTTAAAAGAACAGGAGCATGCTGTGGAAAACAGTAGGGTGGTGCCTCAAAATACTAAAAATAGAATTACCGTATGATCCAGCATTTTCGCCTCTGAGTATATACCCAAAAAAATTGAAAGCAGGATCTCAAAGAGATATTGGTACTCCCATATTTATAGCAGCATTATTCACAATAGCTAAAATGTGGAAACAACCAAGGTGTTCATCAGTGGATAAACAGATGAGCAAAATGTAATATATACATACAATGGAATATTATTCAGCCTTAAAAAGGAAGGAAATTGGCCAGGCGCGGTGGCTCACGCCTGTAATCCCAGCACTTTGGGAGGCCGAAGCGGGCAGATCATGAGGCCAGGAGATCAAGACCATCCTGGCTAACACGGTGAAACCCCGTCTCTACTAAAAAATACAAAAAAAAAATTAGCTGGGCATGGTGGCAGGCACCTGTAGTCCCAGCTACCCGGGAGGCTGAGGCAGGAGAATGCCATGAACCCAGGAGGCGGAGCTTGCAGTGAGCCGAGATCGTGCCACTGCACTCCAGCCTGGGCGACAGAGCGAGACTCCATCTCAAAAAAAAAAAAAGGAAATTCTACAGCATGCTACAACATGAATGAAGCTTGAAGATACTATGTTATGTGAAATAAGCCAATCACAAAAAGACAAATACTGTATGATTTCATTCATACGAGATACTTAGAGTAGTCAAAATCATAAAGACATAAAGTAGAATGCTGTTTGCCATGGGCTAGGGAAAGAGGGGGCTAGCAGAAGAGGGGTCTAGGGAGTTGTTAAGTGGAATAGAGTTTTGGGTTTACAGGATTAAAAGAGTTATAGAGGTGGATAATGAAGATGGTTGCAAACATTCTGAATGTCTTTAGTAATACTGAATTGTGCACTTAAAAATGGTTAAGATAGTAAATTGTATGTGTATTTTGCCACAATTTTTAAAAAGGAGAAAGGAAAACAAAGAACAGGCTGAGTTGGAGAATGATTATAGTAGTTACCATTTACAGAGCATCTGCTATGTGATCACCAGTGTTCAAGGTATTTTACATTATCTCTAATTCTTATAATGTTGTAAGGTAAATATTATTAGTCCCAGTTTTTAAAAAATACCCAGAGAGTTTGTAATTTGCCTACCATCATACAACTAGTATGTATTGGAACTGGGATTTTAAAAAACACTGAATTGTGCACTACGTCTGTATGACTCCAGAACATATTCATTAGCCATCAGCTCACGTTGAATTTAGTATAGAGATGGCCCTAAAGAAATGTCAGGTGCACTCCCATATCCATGTTCCAAAGAGGACTTTAGCTGTTAATAGATTGCACTTAAGGGGCCAACAGAACACATCCAAGGGGAAGGGTCTGGAATCACCATTGATTTCCTGAAGGCAGGCTTTTGCAGAACTGCACCAGAGCCCCAGAGGGAGGCGTGGCACAACTTACAGTACCTGTCCTGCTGTTACAATAGACAAACAGTTTCTATTCCTATCAAAGGCCAACGCCTCCATTTGTTCTCTTGATTGCATCCTCTCTTGCCTCTCTGTCTTCATCACTAGTTCCACCCCTAAACCCTCCTTTCTGAAACATTCTCATCAGCATACAAACTTGCTCTCATATCTTCCGTCTTTCAAAACTCTTCCTTGACTTTGCAGCTCCCTTTCAGGTAGTGCCCCATGTCTCTTGAAGTTTCACAGTATATTAATTTCCTGTTGGTGTTTTAGCAAATTTCCAGAAACTTGGTGGCTTTAAACAGCACAAATTTATTATTTCATAGTTCTGTGGGTCAGAAGTCTGCATGGGATCACTGGTTTCTGTGCTCCAGTCTCACAAGTCCAAAATCAAGGTGTTAGCCAGCCTGAACTCTTATCTGGAGGCTCTGGGGAAGAATCTGCCCTCAGGTTCATTCAAATTGTTGGTAATATTCAATTCTATGCTGTTGTAGGAGTGGGGTCTCCCTTTCCTTGCTGACTGTTGGCCAGAGGTCATATCAGCTTCTAGAGCCCTTCACATTCCCTGGATTGTGGCCCCCTTCATCTTCAAAGTGAGTAACAATGGGTCTAGTCTTTCTCCCACTTCAGATCTCTCTGGTCTCCCTTTCTGCCTCATCTCTCCTGCCTCAACTGGAGAATGTTTTCTGCATGTAAGAATTCATGTGATTAGATTGGGCCCCCCTGGACAGTCTATATTAATCTCCCTAATTAAAGGTTTTAACCTTAATTATGTCTGCAAAATCCCTTTTGCCTTGTAAGTAATGTATTTATATGTTCCAGAGATTAGGGTGTGGACATCTTTGGAATGGCCATTCTTCCTACTAAACATAGTAAAACTTCTAAAAATAATTAATCTGTTGTCACTATTTCTGTTTCTGTCTTCCATTCTATTATTTTCTCAGCTTTCTCGAGTTATTCTTCAACCTCCACTGTTCCAGTGAAGCTGCTGTTAGTAAGAACACATTTGACTTTCCTGTTGACAGAACTTTTCTGCCTTCATCTTGCTCAGCCTCTCGGTAACTTTTCAGTACAATTGATCACTATTTCCTTCTTAAAACATCACCACCTCTTGGCTTCTAGAACATGACAGTTTCTACATTTTCAGTTCTTAACTCTGTCTCCTCTGGCTGGCATTCTTCACTTCTCAGCCTCTAGTTTGTTGGAGTGCTCCAGGGCTGAGTTCCAGGCCTTCTCCTATTCTACTGTACACAGAGTTTCTCTAAGTGTGGTCCTATGTCTTTATATACTCTCTACATACTAATGACTACCAAGATTATATCTCTATCCTTGAACTTCCTGTAGAACTCTAGACTCATTTATTTGACTACCTGTCATCTCTAGATATCTAAAAGTCATTTAGAACATAAGATAGCCAAAATAGATTTTTGATTCCTGAACTGCCTCCTCCAAAACCTATAGTTCTTGTCATTTTCCCTGTCATAGTAATGACCAGAAACTTAAAATTCACCCTGAATTGCTCTTTCCCTCCCTCTCTTTCATCTAGGTTTGCAGTGCCATCAGCTCTGCTTATAAAATGTGCCTTGTATTCATCTACTTCTTTGTACCCTCATGTCTATCATCACTTTAATCTCAGCCCACCATCATCTCTTGGATGGACTTCTACAGTTAGCCTTCTAACTGATGTCTCTGCTTCCATTTTTACCTTTTTATTATCCATTCTTCATCGACAGAGCATCTAGGCTGATATTTTTCAATAGTAATTAGAGCATTTCTTTACCATGACACAGAAGGCCCTGCATGATCTGACCACATCTACTTTTCTGATTCTATCTTTTACCATTATTTCCTTTATTTACCCAGATGCAGTCTCTCTGGCTTTCTGTTTCTTAAACAAGTCAAGTTCATTATTTCCTTAAGGCCTTTATACCTGCTATTTTCTCTGCCTGGAGTACTCTGCCCTAAATCCTCACGTGCCTGATTCCTGCTTATCAAGCCAGCCCCAGCCCAGCAGAAACTTTTATTTCCACTGAAAATTAATATTGAACTCTAGTGTATACAGTAGGACCTACCACATAATATATTCTCAGTACAGAATGATTGTTGGGTGAATGAGTAAACAAATGAGTGAATGAATTAATCTTGAATTAGTAAGAGAAAAGCTGTATGGTATGATGGAAAGAGCAAATACTTTGGAGTAAGACATCCTAGATTTATATTCCAGCCCTGCCTCTTTACTATGTGACTGTGGCCAACTTACTCAAGTTTCCATTTCCTCATCTGTTAAATAGAGATAATACATGCTTCATAGGCATGAATTAAACCATTCCCTTAGCTGCCTATATAAACTGCTTTTTATGCAACCTAGTACATTTTAGTGGCAGTGATGATTATCCATACTGCCGTTGCATGTAGTATGACACTTCTTTCATAGAAGGTGCCCAATAAATGTCAGTTCCTTTTAAGCAAAATTAACTCCATCACTGGGGACACCTATGTGCAAACTATCTTCTCCCTCCATTCTTGGTCTTAACAGTTGATATCTTCCTTTTCGTGGCCTTATTGGTCACTGTATGGCCAAGGCAATAAGGATTAGATAAATACATAAATGCACAAATCAGAAGAAATTTTTCAGGGGTGGGAGACCAGTTCTACACATCTTTCTGTGCTACTATCCTGCCTTAGATGTGCTTCTGCCTTTACAATGGACCTCACCATTACCTTTTCCATCTATAGGGCCGTAGGATCCACTTTGTGTATCCCGGCAGTCTTTGTGTGTTAGAGCTAAAAAATTCCTTAAATATCATGTGGACTCTTCTCAAGCTGGCTATAGCATTTCTTTCTAACCCCACTTGCTTCTCCTTCTTATGGACTGAAACTACACAGCACTATCCACAGGTCCTCATATAACCATACTTTTTGCAACTCCATGCCTCTCTCCATGCTGCCTCCTCTGTCTAAAGTACCATTACCTACCCTCTACCCTTGTCCTCTTCCTAATGAAAAGCCTATTTATTCTTCAAAGATTAGTTAAAATGCCACTTACTCTGGAATCTTCCCTGATAAGTCCTGCTTGCCTATCTCCCTTATCCCTTCTCCTTCCCTTGCAGAGTTAGTCATTCCCTCCTCTGGGTTCTTATAACCCTGTATGTATACACATTTGGGCACTATACCCAATGAATCTTTTTAAAGAGTTTTTATTTTGACATAATTTCAGCTTTACAGAAAAGTTGCAACAGTAATATAAAGAATTCCCTGGCCTGGCATGGTGGCTCACCACCTATAATTCCAGCACTTTGGGAGGCCAAGGCAGGCAGATCACTTGAGCTCAGGAGTTCAGAACCAGCCTGAGAAACATGGTGAAACCCATCTCTACAAAAAATGCAAAAATTAGCCAGGCATGGTGGCATGCACCTGTAGTCCCAGCTACTTGGGAGGCTGAGGTAGGAGAATGGCTTGAGCCCAGGAGGCAGAGGTTGCAGCGAGCTGAGATTGTGCCACTCTACTCCAGCCTGGGCAACAGAGCCAGACCCTGTCTCCAGAACACACACACACACACATACACACACACACACACACACACACACACACACACACAGTTTGCATTTTTTAAACATAATATCCCTTTACTACTAAAGACTTTAGTATTTCTTATTTTTCTTGGTGGTGGTGGTGGTGGTGGAGATTTTCTGACTGTTAAACGACTCAAGTAAAGTACTGTTCTGTTCTTCTCTTATGTCTGACTGGGTAAGAATTTAGTGCCTTGTCATGTGATGGCAGGAATTCCAAAGTGAATCACTTATCTCCCTACCCAGCTTAGATCTGTGGTAGGTTACTAGAGAAATATGGGCAGTCTTGGGGTTTATAATAATCAACTTAGAGTAAAACCATTCAGCATCTTAGGCTTGGGTGTGGAATCGGTAAAGAGTTGAATTTCATGAGGGTTGGGATTTTTTCTAGGCAAGTGTATTGGAAAAAGAGAAGGACAAGGAAGTGATTATAATTGTAGGTCAGTGGTTCTCAAACCTTCTAGTCTCAGGAAGCTTTTATATCTTTAAAGACTTCAAAGAGCTTTTATTTATGTGGGAATATATATATCCCACATATATATATATATCTTACCATATTAGAAAATAAAACTTAGAGTCAGGCATAGTGGTTCATACCTGTAATTATAGCACTTTGGGAGACCAAGTTGGGAGAATAATTTGAAGCCAAGAGTTTAAGACCACCCTGGGCAACATAGCAAGACCCCATCTCTCCAAAAAAAACTGAAAATCAGCCAAGAATGGTGGTGGATGCTTATAGTCCAACTATTTGGGAGGCTGATGCAGGAGGATCACTTGAGCCCAGGAGGTCAAGATTTCACTGAGCTGTGATCATGCTACTGCACTCTAGCCTGGGCAACAGAACAAGACCCCCAACTCAAAAATAAAAACAAAAATTTAGAACTTTTGAGAGCAGGAATATACAAGCATTCATTCCATGGAAACAAGGCAGATATCCATTGTCAGATAAATGGATTAAGAAAATGTGGCATATACATACAATGGAATGTTACTTAGCCTTATTAAAGAAAGAAATCCTATCATTTGTGACAACATGGATGAACCTGGAAAATAAGCCAGTCACAAAAAAAACACTGCATGATTCCACTTAACATGAGCTATCTAAAATGGTCAAATTCATAGAAGCAGAGAATAGAATGGTGGTTTCCGTGAGTGGAGGCAGGGTGGATAGGAAGTTGTTACTCAATGGATATAAAGTTTCAGTTTTGCAAGGTGAGTAATTTCTAGAGATCTGCTGTACAACATAGTGCCTATAGTTAACAATATGATATTGTCCATGTAAATTGTTTTCAAGAGAGCAGATGTCCCATGAAGTATTCTTACCCCACACACACCAAAAAAAACAAAAAACAAAAAAAAACACACACACACAGTGGAACACTTTGCATATGTCCAAACTCGTCAAATTGTATACATTAAATATATGCCTGTTTATATACCAACAAAGTGTGCAGGCTGGGTGAGGTGGCTCATGCCTGTAATCCTCACACTTTGGGAGACCAAGGTGGGAGGATCACTTGAGGCCAGGAGTTTGAGACCAGCCTTAACAACATAGTGAGACCCCGTAAATTAGCCTGGCATGGTGGCATGCAACTGTAGTCCCAGCTACTCGGGATGCTGAGTCAGGAGGTTCATTTGAGCCCAGGAGATTCACTTGAGCCAGGAGATTGAGGCTGCAATGAGCTGTGATCACACCACTACACTCTAGCCCGGATGACAGAGCAAGACCCTGTCTCAAAGTATGCAAAAAACTTTTTTGTTAAAAAAAAAAAAAAATAGTGGTAATGAATAAGTATATTTCAAGTAAAAAAATATATATAAGCGTACATCCCATTATTTGTTAGAATGATGCCATTACATGTAGCTTCTGGAAAACTCCACTATGAGAGAATGAATGTGGAAAAGGCAAACAATGTTCTATTATCATTAGGTGTATAGTTTTGACCTTACAGACCCTGAGAAGGACTTTGAGGACCCCCAGGAGTACCCAGAACACCCTCTGAGAGCAGGTTACTATATAACATTTTTAAAATCTTTTGTTTTTTTTTGAGACAGAGTCTTGCTCTGTCGCCCAGGCTGGAGTGCAGTGGCGCGACCTCGGCTCACTGCAACTTCCACCTCCCAGTTTCAAGCAATTCTCTTGTCTCAGCCTCCCAAGTAGCTAGGACTACAAGCACTTGCCACCACACCCGGCTAATTTTTGTATTTTTAATAGAGATGGGGTTTCACTATATTGGTCAGGCTGGTCTCGAACTCCTCGCCTCAGGTGATCGACCCACCTCGGCCTCCCAAAGTGCTCGGATTACAGATGTGAGCCACCACGCCCAGCCATTAAAAATCTATTTTATCAACAGTGAACATTTGGGTCATTTCAAGTTTCCAGTTACTACAAATAACATTGCTATGAGCATTCTTTTACACATACTGTGGTGTACATGTGCAAGAATTTCTTTGGAGTTTACACCTAAGATTGGAATTACTAAGTCATAGGGTGTATACATCTTCAGATTTATTAGATAATGTGTGAGAGTCTTTCTGAACTCAAACACTTGGACATCACATATTACCTAATACTATTCAGATTTTGCCAGTTATTCTAATTTCAAAGTAATTTTTTTAACTTCAGACTCCAATACAGATTATATGTTGCATTAGTTGTGTTATTTTAGTCTTCTGAATCTGGAAAGTTCCTCTTCTATATTTTTCATGATATTGACACTTTTGAAGCACAACAGGCCAGTTGTTATATTAAATGTTTCTGAATTTTGGTTTGTCTGATTCAGGATTATTGATCTTTGACAGAGGTACGACATAACTAATATGGTATTCTCAGCTGGGCGTGGTGGCTTTTGCCTGTAATCTCAGCACTTTGGGAGACCGAGGCAGGAGGAGGATTCCTTGAATCCAGGAATTTAAGACCAGCCTGGGCAACAAAGCGAGACCCCCATCTCTGGAAAAAAAAAGAAATTTAATTAGCTAGGCATAGTGGCACACAGTCGTAGTGCCTGCTGCTTGGGAGGCTGAGGCAGGAGTATTACCTGAGCCCAAGAGTTCAGAAGTTGCAGTGAGCTATGTTCTTGCCACTGCACTCCAGCCTGGGCAACACTGCAAGACCTTGTCTCCAAAAAAAAAAAGTTTTTAATTAAAAAGCTATGGTATTCTTGGTATATCACATCAGGAGATACATGTCAGTATGTCCCATTTTGGGTAATGTTACCTTTGATCATTTAGTTGAAATGCTGCCTTTCCACCTTTCTTCAAACACTTTTCACTTGGCTTCGAGGATCTCATACTCTTCTCTTTTTCTTCTGGATTTATGAGCCACATTTTAGTCTCCTTTACTAAATCATCCTCTTCTCTACAACTTCTGAATGGTAAGATATCTCAAGAACAACCTTTTTTCTTATGTCCTCAAACTCCAGGAGCTCTCATCTAGCCTGATGGCTTTACATACCAGTTATATACTGATAATTCTCTGTTTGTCTTCAGTCCCAGCTTCTCCCTTGAATTCCAGGCTCATATATATAGCTGCCTAATTAACATCTCCATATTTGATATCTGATACATTTTGGCTTTGTGTTTGCACCCAAATCTCATCTCAAAATGTAATCCCCACATGTCAAGAGAGAGAGACCTGGTGGTGGAGGGGGGATCATGGTGGGCAGGACGCAGTACTAGATTGCACTTCAGCTCAGATGGACAGAGCAGCATATGGAGGTTCGCATCATGAATTTTTGCTCCAGAACAACTGCAGTAATAAATCAGAAAGTCTGTGAGAGGACCCACAGATGCACTGAAGGAAACGGATTGCTCCTGCAGGACCTGGGAGACAACCCAAATACTGTGCAGTTATCCATGGCTGACAGACCCATAGATGGTTCTCATCACTGGACTCTGTGCAGACAACGCCCAGTACCAGCCCAGAGCCTGGTAGACTTGCTGGGTGACTAGATCTAGAAGAGAGACAACAATCACTATAGCTTGGCTCTCAGGAAGCCACATACATAGGAAAAGGGGGGTATTATTACATCAAGGGAACACCCCGTGGGACAAAATAATCTGAACAACAGTCTTTAGCCCTAGACCTTCCCTCTAACAGCCTACCCAAATGAGAAGGAACCAGAAAACCAACTCTGGTAATTTGACAAAACAAGGTTCTTTAACACCCCCAAAAAATCACACTAGCTCACCAGCAATGGACCCAAACCAAGAAGAAATCCCTGATTTACCTCTGGGAGACACCAGAGAAAGGCAAAGCCCAATGTAAGGAAATCCAAAAAATGATACAAAAAGTGAAGGGATAAATTATTCAAGGAAATAGATAGATAAAGAAAAAACAATCAAAACTTTGGTAAACAATGGACACACTTATAGAAAGGCAAAATGCTCTGGGAAGTCTCAGCAATGGAATTGAACAAGTAGAAGAAAGAAATTTAGAGCTCAAAGACAAGGTCTTCAAATTCACCCAGTCCAACAAAGAAAAAAAAAATATGAACAAGGCCTCCAAGAAGTCTAGGATTATGTTCAATGACCAAACCTAAGAATAATTGGAGTTCTTGAGGAAGAAGAGAAATCTAAAATGTTGGAAAACATATTTAGGGGAATAATCAAGGAAAACTTTCCCAGCCTTGCTAGAGACCTAGGCATCCAAGTACAAGAAGCACAAAGAACACCTTGGAAATTCATCGCAAAAAGATCATCACCTACGCACATTGTCATCATGTTATCTACAGTTAGGATGAAGGAAAGAATCTTAAAAGCTTGAAACAAAACCACCAGGTAACCTATAAAGGAAAACCTATCAGATTAACAGCAGATTTTTCAGCAGAAGCCCTACAAGTTAGAAGGGATTGGGGCCCTATCTTCAGCCTCCTCAAACAAAACAATTATCAGCCAAGAACTGTGTATCCAGTGAAACTAAGCTTCATATATGAAGGAAAGATGCAGTCTTTTTCAGACTTTGAGAATTTGCCACTACCAAGCCACCACTACAAGAATGCTAAAAGGAGCTCTAAATCTTGAAACAAATCCTGGAAACACATCAAAACAACCTCTTTAAAGCACAAATCTCACAGGACCTATAAAACAAAAATACAATTTAAAAAATAAAAACAAAACAACTAAGGTATACAGGCAACAAATAGTACTATCAATGGAATAGTACCTCACATTTCAATACTAACATTGAATGTAAATGGCCTAAATGCTCTACTTAAAATATACAGAATTGCAGAATGGATAAGAATTCACTAACCAAACATCTGCTGCCCTCAAGAGACGCACCTAACACATAAGGACTTGCACAAACTTAAGGTAAAAGGGTGGAAAAAGACATTTCATGCAAATGGACATCAAAAGCAAGCAGGAGTAGCTGTTCTTATATCAGACAAGACAAACTTTAAAGCAACAGCAGTTAAAAAAGACAAAGAGGGACATTATATAATGATAAAAGGCCTTGTCCAACAGGAAAATATCATAATCCTAAACATACATGTACCTAACACTTGGAGCTTCCAAATTTATAAAACAATTACTAATTGATATGGTTTGGCTATATCCCCCACCCAAATCTCATCTTTAATTATACTCCCATAACTCCCTCATGTTGTGGGAGGGACCTGGTGGGAGATAATTTGAATCATGGGGCGGTTCCGCCATATTGTTCTCATGGTAGTGAACAAGTCTCACAAGATCTGATGATTTTATCAGGAGTTTCCGCTTTTGCATCCTCCTCATTTTCTCTTGCTGCTGCCATGTAATAAGTGCCTTTCACTTCCCACCATGATTCTGAGCCTTCCTTAGCCACGTGGAACTGTCAGTGCTGGTAAACCTCTTTTTCTTCCCAGTCTCGGGTATGTCTTTATCACCACTGTGAAGATGGACTAATACAGTAAATTGGCACCGGTAGTGTGAGGTGCAGCTGAAAAGATACCCAAAAATATGGAAGCAACTTTGGAACTGGGTAACAGGCAGCGGTTGGAACAGTTTGAAGGGCTCAGAAGAAGACAGGAAAATGTGGGGAATTTTGGAACTTCCTAGAAAGTTGTTAAATGGCTTTGACCAAAAACCTGATAGCAATATAGACAATAAGGTCCAGGCTGAGGTGGTCTCAGATAAAGATGAGAAACTTGTTGGGAACTGGAGCAAAGGTGACTCTTGTTATGTTTTAGCAAAGAGACTGGCAGCAATTTGCCCCTGCCCTGGAGATCTGTGGAAATTTGAACTTGAGAGAGATGATTTAGAGTATCTGGCGGAAAAATTTCTAAGCGGCAAAGCATTCCAAGAGGTGACCTGGAGGCTGGGCGCAGTGGCTTATGCCTGTAATCCCAGCACTTTGGAAGAGGTGACCTGGAGGCTGGGCACAGTGGCTTGCTCCTGTAATCCCAGCACTTTGGGGAGGCTGAGACGGGCGGACCACAAGGTCAGGGGTTTGAGACCAGCTTGGCCAATACGGTGGTCTCAGGTATGGTGAAACCCTGTCTCTAATAAAAATACAAAGCTGGGCGTGGTGGCACGTGCCTGTAGTCCCAGCTACTTGGGAGGCTGAGGCAGGAGAATCACTTGAACCCAGGAGGCAGAGGTTGCAGTGATCCAAGATCACGCCATTGCAATCCAGCCCGGGCGACAGAGCAAGACTCTGTCTCAAAAAAAAAAAAAGAGGTGACTTGGGTGCTGTTAAAGGCATTCTACTTTATAAAGGAAGAAGAGCATAAAAGTGTGGAAAATTTGCAGCTTGACAATGTGATAGAAAAGAAAAACCCATTTTCGAGGAGAAATTCAAGCTTGCTGCAGAAATTTGCATAAGTAACGAGAAGCCAAATGTTAATCCCTAAGACAATGGGGAAAATGTCTCCAGGCCATGTCAGAGGTCTTCAAAGCAGCCCCTCCCATCCCAGCCCCTCCCCTCCGTTCATCCCAGTCCCTCCCCTCCCTTCATCCCATCCCTCCCCTTCACAGGCCCAGAGGCCTAGGAGAAAATGGTTTCCTGGCCCAAGCCCAGGGTCCCCATGCTGCGTGCAGCCTAGGGACTTGGTGCCCTGTGTTAGCTGCTCCAGCCATGGCTGAAAGGAGCCAATGTAGAGCGCAAGCCATGACTTCAGAAGTGCAAGCCCCAAGCTTTGGCAGCTTCCACGTGGTGTTGAGCCTACAAGTACAGAAAAGTCAAGAATTGGGGTATGGGAACGTCCACCTAGATTTCAGAAGATGTATGGAAACACCTGAATGCCCACACAGAAGTTTGCTTGAGTGCTATGAGTGCATAGATTACTTCTGCTAGAGAAGTGCAGAAGAGAAATGTGGGGTCAGAGCCCCCACACAGAGTCCCTACTGGGATATCGCCTAGTGGAGCTGTGAGAAGAGGGCCACTGTCCTCCAGACTCCAGAATGGTAGATCCACCGACAGCTTTCACCATTTGCCTGGAAAAGACACAGACACTCAATGCCAGCCCATGAACACAGCTGGGAGGGAGGCTGTACCCTGCAAAACCACAGGGGTGGAGCTGCCCAAGACCATGGGAACCCACCTCTTACATCAGCATGACCTGGATGTGAGACCTGGAGTCAAAGGAGATCATTTTGGAGCTTTAAAATTTGACTGCCCTGCTGGATTTCAGACTTGCATTGGCCCCGTAACCCCTTTGTTTTGGTCAATTTGTCCCATTTGGAATGGCTGTGTTTATCCAATACCTGTACCCCATTGTATCTAGGAAGTAACTAGCTTGCTTTTGATTTTATAGGCTCATAGGTGGAATGGACTTGCCTTGTCTCAGATGAGACTTTGGACTGTGGACTTTTGGGTTAATGCTGAAATGAGATAAGCCTTTGGGGGATTGTTGGGAAGGCATGATTGGTTTTGAAATGTGAGGACATGAGATTTGGAGGGTCTGGGGTGGGATGATATAGTTTGGATCTGTGTCCCCACCCAAATCTCATCCTGAATTGTACTCCCATAATTCCCATGTGGGAGGGGCCCAGTGGGAGATAATTTGAATCATGGGGGTGGTTTCCCCATACTGTTCTTATGGTAGTGAATAAGTCTCGCAAGATCTAACGGTTTTATCAGGGGTTTTCACTTTTGCATCTTCCTCATTTTCTCTTGCCGCCACCATGTAAGAAGTGCCTTTCGCCTCCACCACGATTCTGAGGCCTCCCCAGCCATGAGGAACTGTGAGTCCAATTAAACCTCTTTATCTTCCCAGTCTTGGGTATGTCTTTATCAGCAGCATGAAAACAGACTAATACTAATAGACCTAAGAAAGAAGATAGACAGCAACACAGTAATAGTGGGGGACTTCAGTACTCCACTGACAGCACTAGACGGGTCATCAAGACAGAAAGTCAAGAAAGAAACAGTGGATTTAAACTATACCCTGGAACAAATGGATTTAACAAATATATATGGAACATTCCATCCAATAGCCACAGAATACAGCACATGGAACTTTCTCCAAGATAGAGCGTATGGGGACCACAAAACAAGCCTCAATAAATTTAAGAAAATTGAAATTATATCAAGCACTCTCGCAGACCACAGTTAAATAAAAAACAGGGAATCAATTCCAAAAGGAACCTTCAAAACTACACAAATACATGGAAATTCAATAACCTGCTCTTGAATGATCATTGAGTTAAAAATGAAATCAAGATGAAAATTAAATAATTCTTCGAACTGAATGACAATAGTGACACAACCTGTCAAAACCTCTGGACACAGCAAAGGTGATGCTAAGAGGAAAGTTCATAGCCCTAAATGCCTACAGCAAAAAGTCTGAAAGAGCACAGACAATCTAAGGTCATACCTCAAGGAACTAGAGAAACAAGAACAAACCCAAACCCAGCAGAAGAAAGGAAATAACCAAGATCAGAGCAGAACTAAATCAAATTGAAACAAAATAAACTGTACAAAAGATAAATGAGCCCCTACCTCCCACCCGCCATGGCCACACCCTGTGTGCTCTGGTGGCCGCTGAGCCTGTATCTGGGAAGGCCAAACTGACACACCCGGGGGAGGCGATCCTGGCAGTTGGCCTGGTGGGCGGCATTGACATCTGCATCACCTTCCCCACCAAATACGTGAAGACGCAGCTGCATCTGGATGAACACTCGCACCTGCCACGGTACCGAGGCACTGGAGACTGCGTGCAGCAGATGGTCCACAGCCATGGCGTCCTGGGCCTATACCATGGCCTCAGCTCCCACCTCTGCAGCTCCATCCCCAAGGCAGCCGTCAGGTTTGGAATGTTTGCGTTCCTCAGCAACCACATGCAGGATGCCCAGGGACAGCTGGACAGCACGCATGAGCTGCTCTGTGGCTCAGGAGCCAGCATGGCCAGGGCCATGGTGGTCGTGTGCCCCATGGAGACCATCAAGGTGAAGTTCAACCACAACCAGACCTCCCCAAACCCCAAGTACACAGGATTCTTCCATGGGGTTAGGGAGATTCTTCCGTGGGGTTAGGGAACAAGGGCTGAAGGGAACATACCAGGACCTCACGGCCACCATGCTGAAGCAGGGCTCGAACCAGGCTATCTGCTTCTTTGTCATGATCTCCCTGTGCAACTGGTACCGAGGGAACAACCTCAACAAGTCCATGAACCTGCTGATCACTGGGGTCTTCAGAGCTATTGCAGGTGCAGCCAGTGTCTTTGGAAACACTCCTCTGGACGTGATTAAGACCCAGATGCAGGGCCTGGAGGTGCACAAATACTGAAACACATGGGACTGTGGCTTGCAGATCCTGAGGAAGGAGGGCTCAAGGCATTCTACAAGGGCACTGTTCCTGCCTGGGCTGGGTTGTCCTGAATGTGGCCATAGTGTTTATCATCTATGTTGAGGTGGTAAAACTGCTCAACAAAGTGTGGAAGACATACTAAGCCTAGAGGAACCACCCCAGGCACCTCCAGAGTGCCCCACCACCCTTATCTCACATGATTTCAGTGCAGTAGTGCCAAAGGCCCCTTGCTATGTCCCTCAAGCTCTGTGGCCTGGTCTGTGCATTGTGGCCGACAAATCCATGTGTTCCATGGTGCCGTGTCCTCCCTGTGGTCTGTGTGTGACACCACCACTGTGTCCCAGTGTCTGGCCCAGCCATGGCTGGGTGTGCATCTGGCCTGTGACCCTGTGCCCACTTGTCCATGTGCTTACTGTGAGCCCTGTGCCTGTGTTTCATGTTCTGTGTCATGGGACCGTGTGGCCTAGGTCCTCAGCCCTGTATCACTGGCCTGGTCCCAGTCCAGTGCCTTTCACCCTGCCCCAGCATACCACAGCTGCCTCCAGGCCTTGACCTGGCTTCACCACATTCCAGGGGCTGCAGCCCCCCACTTCTCCCGCCATTGGCCTTAGCTGGCCCTTGGGGCCTCCCTCAGCCCAGGACAGGGTGGCATCCGCCACTCTCAGGACCACCCTGCCAAGGCAGAATAAACCAGATTCTGTTGCAAAAAAGTAAATAAATAAATGAAACAAAAAGCTGGTTGTTTGAAAAGATAAATAAAATTGATAGACCATTAGCAAGAAGAGAGAAAATCCAAATAAGTTCAGTAAGAAACAAAATGGGAGATATTACAGCTGACACCACAGAAATACAAAAGATCATTCAAGGCTACTATGAACACCTTTACATACATATACTAGAAAACCTAGAAGAGATGGATAAATTCCTGGGTGGATACAACCCTCCAAGCTTAACTCAGGAAGAATTAGGTACCCTGAACAGACCAGTAACAAGCAGCAAGATTGAAATGGTAATTTAAAAATTATCAGCCAAAAAACGTCCACGACCAGATGGATTCACAGCAGAATTCTACCAGATGTTCAGAATTGGTGCGAATCCTATTGACACTACTCCACAAGATAGAGAAAGAGAGAACCCTCCCTAATTCATTCTATGAAGCCAAAATCGTCCTAATACCAAAACCAGGAAAGGATATAACTAAAAAAGAAAACTACAGACCAACCAATATCCCTGATGAACATAAATGCTAAAATTCTTAACAAAACACTAGCTAACCAAATCCAACAACATATCAAAAAGATAATCCACCATGATCAAGTAGGTTTCATAACAGTAATGCAGGGATGGTTTAACATATGTGAGTCAATAAATGTGTTATGCCACATAAACAGAATTAACAAAAATCACATGATCATCTCAATAGATGCAGGAAAAGCATTTGACAAATCTAGTATCTTTTTATGATTAAAACTCCCAGCAAAATTGGCATACAAGAGATGTATGTAATAAAAGCCATCTATGACAAGCCCACAGCCAACATAATACTGAATGGGGAAAAGCTGAAAACATTCCCGCTGAGAACTGGAACAAGAAAAGGATGCCCACTCTCACCACTTCTCTTCAACATAGCACTGGAAGTCCTAGGCAGAGCAATCAGACAAGAGAAAGAAAGGGCATCCAAATCAGTAAAGAGGAAGTCAAACTGTCACTGTTGGCTGACTATAGGATCGTTTACCTCAAAAACCCTAAAGACTCCTCCAGAAAGCTCCTACAACTAATAAAAGAATTCAGCAAAGTTTCCAGGTACAGAATTAATGTACACAAATCAGTAGCTCTTCTGTACACCAACAGCGACCAAGTTGAGAAATCAAGTACTCAACCCATTTTACAATAGCTGCAAAATAAAATAAAATACTTAGGAATATACCTAACAGGGAGGTGAAAGACCTCTACAAGGAAAACTACAAAGCACTGCTGAAAGAAATCATTGGCTCAAGCCTGTAATCCCAGCACTTTGGGAGGCCGAGACGGGTGGATCACGAGGTCAGGAGATCGAGACCATCCTGGCTAACACGGTGAAACCCCATCTCTACTAAAAAATACAAAAAACTAGCCGGGCGAGGTGGTGGCGCCTGTAGTCCCAGCTACTCGGGATGCTGAGGCAGGAGAATGGCGGGAACCCGGGAGGCGGAGCTTGCAGCGAGCTGAGATCCGGCCACTGCACTCCAGCCTGGGCGACAGAGCGAGACTCCGTCTCAAAAAAAAAAAAAGAAATCATTGACGACACAAATGGAAACACACCCCATGCTGATGGATGGGTAGAGTTAATATTGTGAAAATGACCATACTGCCAAAAGCAATCTACAAATACCCAATGCAATTCCCATCAAAATACTACATCATTCTTCACAGAATTAGAAAAAACAATTCTAAAATTCATATGGAACCAAAAAAGAGCCCACATATCCAAGCAAGACTAAGCAAAAAGAACAAATCTGGAGGCATTACATTACCTAATTTCAAACTATACTATAAAGCCATAGTCACCAAAACAGCATGGTACTAGTATAAAAATAGGGACATAGACCAATGGAACAGAATAGGGAACCCAGAAATAAATCCAAACACTTACAGCCAACTGATCTTTGACAAAGCAAACAAAAACATAAAGTGGTGAAAGGACACCCTTTTCAACACATGGTGCTGGGATAATTGGCTAGCCACATGCAGGAGAATGAAACCAGATCCTCATCTCTCACCTTATACAAAAATCAACTCAAAATGAATTAAGGACTTAAATCTAAGACCTGAAACTATAAAAATTTTAGAAGATAACATTCGAAAACCCCTTCTAGACATTGGCTTAGGCAAGAAGTTCATGACTAAGAACCCAAAAGCCAATGCAGTAAAAACAAAGATAAATTGCTGGGTCTTCTTAAACTAACAAGCTTTTGCATGGCAAAAGGAACAGTCAGCAGAGTAAACAGACAACCCACAGAGTGGGAAAAAATCTTCACAATCTGTACATCTGACAGAGGACTAATATCCAAAATTCACAGTGAACTCAAATCGAAAAGAAAAAAGCAAACAATACCATCAAAGAGTGGGCTAAGGACATAAATACACAATTCTCAAAAGAAGATACACAAATGGGCAACAAATACATGAAAAAATGTTCGACATCACTAATGATCAGGGAAATGCAAATCAAAACTACAATGTGATACCACCTTACTCCTGCAAGAATGTCCATAATCAAAAAATAGTAGATGTTGGCATGGGTGCAGTGAACAGGGAACAGTTCTACACTGCTGGTGGGAATGTAAACTAGTACAACCACTATGGAAAACAGTGGAGATTCCTTAAAGAGCTAAAAGTAGAACTACCATTTAATCTAGCAATCCTACTACTGGATATCTACCCAGAGGAAAAGAAGTCATTATACAAGAAAAATACTGGCACGCACATGTTTATAGCAGCACAGTTCACAGTTGCAAAAACGTGGAACCAACCCAAATGCCCATCAATCAATGAGTGGATAAAGAAACCATGATACAGGGCTGGGTGCGGTGGCTCACACCTGTAATCCCAGCACTTGGGAGGCCGAGGCAGGCAGATCACAAAGTGATCAAGGAGATCAAGACCATCCTGGCTAATATGGTGAAACCCCATCTCTACTAAAAATACAAAAAATTAGCCAGGCATGGTGGCACACGCCTGTAGTCCCAGCTACTCAGGAGGCTGAGGCAGGAGAATCGCTTGAACCCAGGAGGTGGAGGTTGCCATTAGCCAAGATCACGCCACTGCACTCCAGCCTGGTGTCAGAGCAAGACCCCATCTAAAAAAAAAAAAAAAAAAAAAGAAACTGTGAGATATATATATATGATGGAATACTACTCAGCCATAAAATGGAATTAATGGCATTTGCAGAGACCTGGATGAGATTGGAGACTATTACTCTGAGTGGAGTAACTCAGGAATGGAAAACCAGACATCATTTCTCACTTATAAGTGGGAGCTAAGCAATGAGGATGCAAAGGCATAAGAATAACACAATGGACTTTGGAGACTCAGGGGTAAAGGGTGGGAAGGGGATGAGGGATAAAAGACTGGACAAATACAGTGCAGCGTATACTGCTTGGGTAATGGTTGCACCAAAATATCGTAAATCACCACTAAAGAACTTACTCGGCCGGACGCGGTGGCTCAAGCCTGTAATCCCAGCACTTTGGGAGGCCGAGACGGGCGGATCACGAGGTCGGGAGATCGAGACCATCCTGGCTAACACGGTGAAACCCCATCTCTACTAAAAAATACAAAAAAATTAGCCGGGCGAGGTGGTGGGCGCCTGTAGTCCCAGCTACTCGGGAGGCTGAGGCAGGAGAATGGCGTGAACTCCGGAGGCGGAGCTTGCAATGAGCTGAGATCCGGCCACAGCACTCCAGCCTGGGTGGCAGAGTGAGACTCCGTCTCAAAAAAAAAAAAAAAAAAGAACTTACTCATGTAACCAAACACCATCTGTTCCTCAATAGCCTATGGAAAAAAAAAAAAAAAAATGATTAAACATGTCTCAGAGAGCTACCCCATAATCAGATTGTCAGAAGCCAAGAACAAAGAGAAAACCTTGAAAACAGCAAGAGAAAAATGATTCATCATATAAATGAGATCCTCAACTTGACTACTGGCTTACTTATGATCAGAAACAAGACCAGAAGGCAGTGGGATGACATTCAAAGTACTAAAAGAAAACAAAAAACAAGAACAACAAAAAACACCAGTCAACAGAGAATTTTATATCCAACATATTCCTCTCAAAATACAGGTGAAATAAAGACAAATGCAGGTAAAGACTGAAAACATGTGTTGCTAGCAGACTTTCCTAATACTAAAGTTCTTTAGGCTGAAAAGTGACACCAGATTGTAGCTTGAATCCACACAAAGAAATAATGAGCACTGATTTAAGGTCATCACATAGGTAAATAAAAGATAATATACACTTTTACACTTTTATTTTAACTGATTAAAGATAACTGCATAAAGCCATTTAAAAAAAGAGAGAGACCTGGTAGGAGGTAATTAGATCATGGGGCAGTTCCCCTATGCTGGTCTCATGATAGTGAGTTCTCACAAGATCTGATGGTTTTATAAGGGGCTCTTCCCCCTTCACTCGCCACTCTCTCTCGCACCTACCACCATGTAAGACATGCTTCTTCCCCTTCCACCATGATTATAAGTTACTTGAGACCTCCCCAGCCCTGCGGAACTGTGAGTCAATTACGGAACTGTGAGTCAATTAAACCTCTTTATAAATTAACAAGTCTCAGGTATGTCTTTATAGCAGTGTGAAAATGGATTAATACCATATCTAACAAGTAATTCATAAGAAACATGTTTAAAAACTGAACTGTTGGTTCCCTTCCCCAATGTTTAACATCCTAGTAAATGGCATCATTTTCCTCCACATTGCTTAAGCCAATAACATTGGATCATCTATGACTCCTCTCTTTCTTTAAAAAAAAATTTTTTTTAATACAGACTGGGTCTCACTGTCACCCAGGCTGTAATGCAGTGGTGTGATCACAGCTCGCTGCAGCCTTGAACTCCTGGGCTCAAGTGATCCTCCCACCTCAGCCTTCTGAGTAGCTGGGAACACAGGTGCATGCCATCACTTCTGGCTAATTTAAAAAAAAAATTTCTAGAGACAGGATCTCGCTATGTTGCCCGAGCTGGTCTCGAACTCCTGGCCTCAAGTGATCCTCCTGCCTCCCAGAGTACTGGCATTACAGATGTGAGCCACCATGCCCGGCCCTCCTCTATTTCATTGGATATGATTTTATACTTCTGTGTTTTGTCTTTGCTAATTTTCTTTCACTGACATCCAGTCATGTCAGCTCTTTCTTCCAATGTATTCTGAATCTAACTAATTCTCATCTTCTCCAATAATATTACTCTCTTCAGAGATTTCAGTTCATCACTATCTTTTGTCTTTTTTGTTTGTGTTTATTTTATATTGATATAAGAGGGTGCTGGATTCATTTCCAACACCCCCAGAAGACTCACTTATTCTCCCTTTTGGTTGAAACCCCAGCTGCCCAACCCCACCTGCCCAACCACTCAAACTATCACTACAGATTAGTTTTTCTGTTTTCAAACTTCATATAAAGATAATTATAAAATACATACTCTGGCTTCTTTTGTCTAACATTATTTCTGTGAGATTCATGTTGCTGCATACAATAATAATTTTTCTTTTTAATTTCTCTGTAATATTCCCCTTTATGAATATACCACATTTTTAAGATCTTTTGGGCCTTTAGGTTGTCTCCAGTTTTGCCTCTTATGAAAAATGCATGGTGAATATTCTAGCACATGGCTTTTGGTGGTCATATCACTCACTTCTCTTGGGTATATACTGAGATGTGGAAATGTTGGGTCATAGGATATACAGCTAAGCAATTTGTCAAAATGATTTATGTTCCCACCAGCAATGTTGAATTCTAGTTGCTTCACATCCTTACCAATATTGTCAGTCCTTTAAATTTTAGCAGTTTTGGTGGGATATAGTGTCCCATAGTTTTAATTTACATTTCTGTATTACTAATAGTATTCAACAACTTTTTGTATGCTTATTTGCCATTATACTCATTTTTGTGAAGTGCTTCATCAAGTCTTATCCATTTTGTAAATTGCCCAGTCTTCATTATTGATTTTTGGGCATTCTTTATATATTCTGGATATTATTTTTCTTATGTATGTGTTTTATGTATCTTTTCCCACTTCCTGGATTTTTTTCATTTTCTTAATATTGTCCTTTGATTAAGAGAAATATTTTGTTTTAATGAGGTCATATATATCAATCTTCAGTCTTTGATAATTAATGCTTTTTGTGTCCTGTTTTAATAAATCTTTGTCTGCCCCCATAGTTTTGAAGGTATTCTCATTTGTCTTCTTCTAGAAATTAGATGTTTTAGCCTTCACATTAATTTTCGTATCTGGTGTGAAATAGAATTCAAGTTTAATTTTTTTCCATATGGATACCTATTTGGCTCACCACAATTTTATTGAAAAGACTATTTTTTCTCTCCACAGAATTGCAAGGGCACATTTATCATAAATCAGATTATTATATATGTGTAGTTAATTTTGGAACTCTCTATTTTGCTCTGTTGATTCATTCATCTACCCTTGCACCAATAATACATGTCTTTTTATTTTTTTTTTTTGACAGTCCTGTTCTGTCACGTACACTAGAGTGCAGTGACACCATCATGGCTCGATGCAGCCGTAACCTCCAGGGCTTAAGTAATCCTCCCACCTCAGCCTCCAGAGTCACTGGGACTACAGGTGTGTGCCACCATGCCCAGCTAATTTTTTTAAAAAATTTTGTAGAGACTGGGTCATGCTATGTTGCAAGGCTGGTCTCAAACTCCTGGCCTCAAGCAGTCCTCCTGCCTCAGTCTCCAGAGTGCTGGGGTTACAGGCATGAGACACCAAGCCCAACCAGTAATATATGTGTAAATTACTGTAACTTTATAATGAATCTTGCTATTTGATGATTCACGTTCTCCAGCTTTGCTGTTATTCATGAAGATTGACTTGGCTACTATAGGTCCTTTGCATTTCCTATTAAAATTTAGAATTAAATTGTCAATTTGTATACATACACCACACATTTTTTTAGAAACTGCTGAGATTTTGATTGGAATTGCATTGACTCTAGATCAGTTTGATGAGAGTTGACACCTAACAGTGGTAACGCTTTCAATCTATGAATGTAACATCCCTTCGTGGCCATGTGGTATCTACATCTTCTTTAATTTCTCCTATCAATGTTTTATAGTTTTCAGTGCAGATGTCTTGCCCATCTTTCACTGAATACTTGATGTTCAAATAACATCAAGTATTTTGTGGATTTTTAAATAATTTTCAGATTGTTGCTATTTAGAGAAATACATTAGATTTTTACATATTGGATTTGTATCTAGTGACCTTTCCAAATTCATTTTTTTATTTTAATAGATTTTGTAGACTTGTAGGGAGGAATATTTACATAAACAATCATGTTGTGTACAAGTAACACTTCTTCCCTTACAATCTATATTTATAGATTTTATTTATTTTCGTTTCCTTATTGCATTGACCTCCAATACAATGTTGAATAGAAGTGGTGATAGTAGTTATTCTGTTTTATCCCATAATTCAATAAGAAGTGTTCAATATTTCACCATTAAGAATGCTGTTGGTTATAGTTTTTTTTATAGATGGCTTTATCTAGACTAAGGAAATTCTCTTTTATTCCTAGTTTATTGATAATTTTTATCCTGAATGGGTGTTGAATTTTGTCAAATGCTTTTTCTTCATCTATTGAGATGATATATGGGCTTTTTCTTTCATTTAGTGAATGTATGTGTTCAGCTGATTGTATTTTCCATTGTTAAACAACCTTTGTATTTCTGGAATAAATCCCACTTAGTTATGATATATTATCCTGCATGTTATGATATGATATATATAGGATTATATATCTGATATACATATATAGAGAGAGCTAGATTTAATTTACAAATACTTGGTTAAAGATTTTGCATCTATGTTCATGAGGGATATTAGTCTAGTTTTTTTTTTTTCTTGTAACATCTTTGTCATGTTTTGGTATGAGGGTTATGCTGGCCTTACAAAATGAAATGGGAAGTGTTCCCTCTTCTATTTTTCAAAAGAGACTTTGCAAGATTTGTTATTATTTCTTCTTTAAATATTTGCTAGAATTCACCAGTGAAGCCATTTAGGCCTGGGATTTTCTTTGTGGAAAGATTTTTAATTGCAGTTGCAATTTTTTTTTATTATATAAGAGGCTTTTCATATTCTGTTTTTTCTTGTGTCAGTGGTATTTTTTGCTTTATTTTGTTTTTTAAGAGATGAGGTATTCACTCTGTAATCCAGGCTCAAGTGCAGTGGTGCGATATAGCTCACTGCAACCTCGAACTGGGCTCAAGTGATCCTCTCGAGTAGCTAGGGCTACAGGCACACACCATTTGTTTTTGTAGAGATGGGGTCTCACAGTGTTGCCCAGGCTGGTCTTGCGTGGCGTTTTATCTCAATTTTCGTATTTTTTGGCATAAAGTTATTTATACTATCCTGTTCTCTTCCCAATGTCTGATGGATCTGTGATGAAATTATCTCTGCATATTCTATATTTATTAGGTATATGTATCAGGTAGGTTGGTTGGTTAATTGGTTATTCATGTTATTAGTTTTCTTTTGGTTAGTGTTTATAGAGTATATTATTTTCATATGTTTGCTTTTATCTTCTTGTGTTTTTATATTTTGAGTGTCTTTGTATCTCGGGGCCCTCTTATAAACAAATATAACTGAGTTCTGGGGTTTCTTTTGTTGGTCTGGTTTGTTCATTTATTCCTACCGATTGTTTTACTTAACCCACCTTTATTTAATATAATTCTTTTATTTGGGTTTAAGTCAACATTTTGCATTTTCCTTTTTTGTTTTCTATTTGTCCAAGTTCTTCCTTATTTCTTTATTCCTCTGTTCTTGCCTTCTTTTGGATTAATCAAGTATGTTTTATTATTCGACTTCTCTCCCCTTAGCTTTTTAGTAATACATTCTTATCACTGATAATTCTTTAATTAATTGCCCTGTGCAAATATGCATATTGGACTTATCAAAATCTACCTTAAAGAAGTGCTCTAAACACTCCCAAATAATGCAAAATTCATACCAAAATTTGGCTCCATTTACTCTTCACTTTCATCCTCTGTGCTATTGCTGTCATATAACTTATTAATACATATGTTATAAATGGCACAAGTCATTTTTATTGTTTTAAATAATCAGTATCCTTTTGTATCAACTCACATGTTTACCCTTTCTTGTGTTCTTTATCTTTCCTGTAGTTTCATGTTTCCATCTGGAATTACTTTCCTTCAGCCTGAAGAACTTCCTTTTCATTTTCCATAGTTAGGTCTGCTGGTGACAGATTCTCTCAGCTTTGATTATCTGAAAAATCTCATTATTTTACCTTTATTTCTGAAGGATGTTTTCACTGGGTGTATAATTCTATCTTTGGTAGTCTGTTTCTTTTAGCCCTTTAAAGATACTATTCTACTGCTTCTTGCTTACACAGTTTTATTGAAGAGACAGCTATCACTCTTATTGTTGCTCCTGTAATGCTGTTTTTCTCTCTGATTGCTTTTTAAAATGTATCTTTGTATTTCCTCCCTGTCTTTTATTTCATCTGTATTTCATCTTTTGTATTTTCAGCAGTTTGACAATTATGTGTTTTGGCATAGTTTTCTTTGTATTTTTCCTACTATGGATTGCTGAATCCATAGGCATACTGAATCTATGGGTTGATATCTTTCATTAGTTAGAGATAAAGTCTCTGCTGCTATCTTTTCATGTATTGCTTTTTCTTCATTCTATCTGTCTTCTCCCTCTGGGGTTGCAGCCACTCATATTTTGGACCTATTGACTGTGTCTCCTTATCTCTAATGCTCTAAAATATTTTTTTCATATTTTCTCACTGTACTTTATTTTGGATGTTTTCTATTTTTTCATCAAATTTATCAATCCTTTCTGTTGGCTCTTGTCTGCCCTTAAATCCATGCAATGAGTTCTTCCTAATACTGTATTTTTTAGTTATAATATGTCCATTTAATTTTTATATAGAGATTTCTGTGGATACTATCTATCTTTTCTTACATTTTGTTCATCTTTTTACATTTTAACATCTTAATTATGATTTTTTAAAAATCTATGTGTTTGTTCCATTATTTGGATAATATATGGGTCTCTTTCTATTGCCTGTATTTTCTCTTGATTACTGATCACACTGTTTTGACTCTGTTATGTCTAATAATTTTTGTAGTATGCCAAACATTTTATATTAAAAGAACTATTGAGGCTCCAACTGGTATCTTCCATGAGAAAGAATTCTTCCTTTCCTCTGGTAGACTAATAGGATAGGACCTGATCACCTCAATCTAATTATGGATTGAGTTAGACCACGTCTGGATTGTGCCTACGGTTTATCCTTGTTGTTTGGACATGGATTGAGAACCTAATTTATATCTTCTTAGCCCTGAAACACTGCAGGAGATTGTCCTACCCTTGAGAGGTCTGGGGCTTAGTTTTATTACCTCTTACCCCTTATAGTTTTAAAATATCTTTAAGAGGAGATCAGCCATGTGTTTGGGGTATATACCACCTACTTCTAGTGGAACCTTGTCTCCTAAAACCACAAGATTATAAAAGCTTTTTAAAAGCTTTAAAGTTCCAGTGTGCTGACCCAAAATTCAGCAAATACCCAGTGAGAAAAACTGGCCACATGAAGGGGCTCCTTAAGTTTCCAGTTTTTCACAGCAGCTCTCCTTTCTCTTTCTTCCAGTGGAGCCCCTCACCACATGCCAAGCCCGATCCTTAGTTTATGCCAAAATTAGCAGATGCCCTCAGGAAAGAAAACAGTATCAGCTACCTCAGAGGCCATCCCCTGGGATTCCAGTTCATCTAATCCTCATGACAGCTCTGTGCTGTCTTTAAATAATTACTCTGACTTTTTCTAGTTATTACATCGTTAACATTGTACTACCACTATCTCTTCCTACCTGGAGGCCTAGGAAGTATTATCTTCTACCTGCCCTATATAATAGTTTATTAACTGGTCTCCCTAATTCTACTCTTGTCCCTCTCACAAAGCAGTCGGAGTGGTCCGTTTAAGTATATCTTGTCCCTCCCCTGCTCAAAACCCTCCAGTGGCTTCCCTTTATATTTAGAATAAGTTCAGTTCATTTTCACAGGCTACAATGCTACACAATTTTACTGCTACTCACTCTCTAACCTAATTTCTCTCTACCCTCCCCCTTGCTCACTCAATTACAGCTCTACTGACCTCCTTTCCATTTCTCAAATACACTAACATGTTCCTGTCTCATAATCTTTGCACTTGTTGTTACACCCTCTCACATCTTCATAAGGCATTGTGCCTTTACCTCTTTCGGGAGCTCTGTGTAAATGTCATCTTCTCAAAGAGGACTTCCCTTAAAATTCTGTTTCTTTACCCTGCATTAGTTTTAATCACAGCACTTAGCACTACCTAACATTTTACTGTATATTGTGCTATTTTTTTAATTTTCTGTCTCTCTCACTGGGAGGTAAGCTCCATGAGAGTGGAAGTCTGGTTTGTTCACTGTTCTATCCCCACGGCTTAGCACAGTGTATAACTTAACAGTAAGTGCTCACTATTTGTAGGATGAATTAGATATCCCTTACCTCAAAAAATTCTCAGTTTAAGGAAAAAATGAATAATTGGAGTAAAATTAAGAAGTACTGTAACATAGATGTCTACAGAATGCTTTGGGAGTAAAGAGAGGGCACTGACTTAGTTGGGACATGGTGAGAGAAGGCCTCAATAAGGAGGTAGCCCTGGATCGAGTACTGAAAATTTAGTATTGTCATGTGTCTGATAAAGAATAATAGCTCAACATACAGGGCTACTAGAACATGGGGTGGGATGATAGGAAATGACATTAGTCATAATGGGAGAGCAAGATGGGCAGAGTCAGAAAAGTCCTTAGAAATCAGGATAAAGAATTTAGACCTTACCTTAAAGGTAATGAGGAATAAAGGTTTTTAAGAGCAAAGGATTTTAAGGAGAGATACTATCAGATGTATATTTCCACATGTTCCTCTACTCCTCACTGCAAGAGTCAGACTAAAACTTCAAGTAGATTGATTTAGAAAATCCCTGGCATAGTAATCAGGGCTCAATTTCAAAACAGAAGTTCTTATCCCCAACTCACTATGTAACTTGGGGAGGGCATTTTGTCCTGTTCTGAGCCTCAGACCTTCATTCTTAGCAGGAGAGAATTATAGGTTTCTAAGAGCCCTTTCAACTCTGAGCCTATGATTCTGTTAATATTTATATACTTCAGCCTTGACTTAGGTCACAATACTTGTCTAAGATGCCTTAGGAAGAAAAATTCAATATTTTTTTTGCATCTGCCAGAAATAATTTAAAACCTCCAATTCCAGCCAATCTAAATTCAGTTTTCTTCAGAGATTTCCTAAACGTTTAGGTCAAATACCAGGAAACCAGCTTCTTGGAACAAAACTACCTGAGCAGAAGTGGCAAGTCCTTTTTTCCTTCTGGCTGGGATGAGAATGCAGGGGGGAGGGAGGGTGATAGAATGAGTCTTTTTCTTGCAGTTGTGATTCCAAAGAATCCCTATCCTGCCTCGGATGTGAATACTGAGAAGCCCAGCATCCACAGCAACACCAAAACTGTCTTGGAACATCAACCAGGGCAGAGGGGGCGTAAACCAGGAAAGAAGCGGGGCCGGACACCCAAGACCCTAATTTCCCATCCCATCTCTGCCCCATCCAAGACAGCTGAACCTTTGAAATTCCCAAAGAAGAGAGGTCCCAAACCTGGCAGCAAGGTAGGTAAAATGTGGGTTTCCCAGAAAGGGATAAGGGATTATAAAGGGGTCATTCAGCCAGGCGCGGTGGCTCATACCTGTAATCCCAGCACTTTGGGAGGCCGAGGCGGGTGGATCACAAGGTCAGGAGATTGAAACCATCCTGGCTAACATGGTGAAACCCCATCTCTACTAAAAATACAAAAAATTAGCCAGGCATGGTGGCGGGCGCCTGTAGTTCCAGCTACTCTGGAGGCTGAGGCAGGAGAATGGCGTGAACCCGGCAGGCGGAGCTTGCAGTGAGCAGAGATCGCACCACTCCACTCCAGACTGGGCGACAGAACAAGACTCCATCTCAAAAAAATAAGGCGGGTGAGGGGGGAGGTCATTCATCCATACCCATCTCTCTTGGAAAGAAGCATATCTGGCCCTCTTCTCTATCTTGTATATGCTTGTAAGAGGAATTTCCTAGATCGTCATCCCTACTTGCTACTTGCCTGAGAGTTGGTAACATTAAAGATAGGATTGTGGAGGATAGGAAACAAATTTTAACTTTGAAAGTTACTCGTATTTGAGGAGATTCTGGTCTAGTGTACATGGAAGAAACTGCTCTTTGTTAACCTTTCCAAAGTAGATGTCCATCGTGTGGACAGAAAGCACAAATTAATTCTGTAAATGTGTTTTTTTTTTCTTTTAATCAGCTTTTTCAGGTTGAATGTAAATATATTTTTTGCTATCTGTACCTCTTCAAAAAAAATTGAATACCTACTAACTGTCAGACTCTGTATTAAATGCCAATACATACATATCCCATGATTTTCACAAAACCCTAAGAGATAGTGTTAATGTTATTTTATAGTAAATTGAGACTTACAGATGTAAAATGATTTTTCTAAGATTACATGGCTAGTAAATGGCAAAACCTACAGAGATTGGTCCTTAGATCTATTTCCAAGGTCACTGGTTCCCTAGCATATATTCGCTCTTTCCCACATTTCCTGAGGGACACAACACTTCTAGTGTTCTAGTATTGGAAAAGACAGCTGAGTCAGCTTCACTGAGCACTGTTACTGAAAGTACTACCTCTTAGTCATGGCCTGTTTTTCATGGGTATCTTCCCTAAGGAAGGCATTGATATGAGAAAAAAAAAAAAAAAAAAGACTTCTGTCAGCAGCTTCTCTAGGGCCCCTTTTAGCATCACCTCCTCCACTCGTTTCTTAACTGTCAGGAGATTTCTCTGAATTTCCTCCCTGAACAAGAATACCTAAGTTCCAGTATGGAGATGATACCCAGTTCTCCCTGGGCATTCCATCCCAATCTCATTAATTCCTCCCTGGGGCTAGTTTGTTTGTCTGTTGGTTTGTTTTGCTTGTTTATTAGCTTCCACTGACTTCAGTCCTTGTAGAATATAAGCTCCTCAAGGTCAAGAACCTAATCTTTTTCTTTTTTTTTCTCCTGTGGTGCCTTATATCTTAGTCAGTCTTTTGGGAAATATTCAGAATATGCAAGATGGGTAGGAGGATAGGTGGGTGGGTGCATGGATGGATGGATGGATGGATAGATGGATGGATGGATGGATGGATGGATGATTTTAGTGATGATGTTACCAATCTCAGTTGTCTCTTATTTTTGGTTTCAGATTCTCAATATCACCTCCTGATCTTCCTGTGTAACACATAATGCTCCTCTTGATCTGTTACCACTAACCCAGGTCCTAATTCATTTTTGCCTTCATTACCCACCTCTCATTCTCATGTTGTAGAGGAGAGGCTGAAGGCCCTAAGGATGCAAAGCCCAGAGAAGCCATGCTTTTGATGATGGCTTTTGATGATGACATCTTGAGGACAGTCAGAAGAGGGAGAAAACTTATCTGGGGGGCTCCAACTAGAACCAATACATGGAAACTCAAGCAGAGAAGCTTTGTCTCAACATAAAAGGAACAGTTAAATCTATCCCCAAATGGAAGTAATGAGCCCCTGTAACTAGAGGTATTTCATCAGGGACTGGATGACTCTATAGAAGGGATCTTTTAGGGAGAGGGAATTAGAAGTATTGGGTAGATGGTTGGGTTAAATAGCCTTTAAGATCATTCAGAACTCAAAAACTGATTCTGTGATTGCCTCTGCTCTGCTCCCTCAGGAAGTCTTGAACGTAGTGACCAAAGTACTTTTTCTTTCCAGCCTTCTTGAAAGCAGTCATTCTCATCTTTTCCCGTATTTTATGTCCTAGCATTTGATACTCTAATTCTCCTTTGTGTTCTTTTGCCTACCCCTACAAGTGTATATGCCTTCCACTTCACTTGTGAGCCTTATATCCCTTTTTGTTTGTTTTGCTTTGATTTTTGAGGCGGGGTCTCACTCTGTCACCCAGGCTGAGTACAGTGACATAATCATTGTTCACTGCAGCCTTGACTTCCTGGGCTCAAGTGATCCTCCCACCTCAACCTCCCAAGTAGCTGGGACTATAGCATGTGCCACCATGCCCAGCTAATTTTTAAAAAATTTTTTGTAGACATGGGGCCTTGCTATGTTTCCCAGGCTGGTCTCAAAACTCCTGGGCCTAAGCAATTTTCCCACCTAGACCTCCCATGGTGCTGGGATTACAAGCGTGAGCCACCATGGCTGGCTTTATATCTCTTTTTGAAGCAGAGTAGTCTTGTGGATAGAGCATAAGCTTTAAAGCCAGACATACTTAGGTTTAGATCTTATCTCCATATGTTACCACCTGTATGACTTTGGGAAGACTTCTTTGGGTAAAGTCCTGAGCCCATTTTATCACCTGTAAAATGGAAATGAGATAATGTATGAGTACATATAATATTGTACATGTACCTATCTCAAATAGGTTTACATTATTCAGGCACCGAACCTACCAGGCTTGTTCGTTTAGGGACCCAATGAAATCCTACCATCAACTCATTGAAGTTGAAGTGGTATTTCCTTCCTTCCCTGACTCATTCGTTACTTATTTGGATTTTCACTTTTAGCAGTAAAAAAACATGAGCAGATGTTCACTTTCAATGTGTGTTTTGAATGCTTCATGAGAGTTTCATGATTGCTTTCACAGGCAAAGCCATCTTATATATGCCTGCTGTCATCAGCGCTATCTCTTTAGAGAACATACTCCTAGAAGGCAGACAGGTTGATATGGCTCCCAGCAGTTACCCCTACATGAAGCATTTAGTAAAAGTGGATTTTTGGATCTCTGTGATGGTTATGTTTGCCTTGCATTCAGAAAGGCTTTTAGCCAGACGTAGTGGCTCCTGCCTATAATCCCAACACTTTGGGAGGCCAAGGTAGGAGAATCGCTTGAGCAGGAGGAAGTTCGAGACCAGCCTTGGCAATATGAGACCTCATCTCTACAAAAAATTTATAAAAGTAAGCCATGCGTGCTGGCACACACCTGTAGTCCCAGCTACTCAGGAGGCTGAGGGGGGAGGATCACTTGAGCATGGAGGTGGAGGTTGCAGTGAGCCAGAACCATGCCACTGCATGCCAGCCTGGACAACAGAGCAAGACTCTGTCTCAAAAAAAAAAAAAAAGGCTTTTTAGGAAACTATTTCTCAGAAGAAAACCTGAGATCCTTCTCCCCCAAAAACTGCCCTGAACAGTGTAGGGGAAACAATAGATTTCTCAAATCATCTTTATTATTTCCTCTATTATTCTATACTGCATGCTTCATAAAAAATTTTATTTACACTTATTTTATGCTAAGTACCATGCTAAGAATTGTACTTAGAACCAGACTTTCAGAGTTCCAGGTGAATAGGGATACTGGTATATAAACATGTCATGACAATATATTGACAAATGCAACAGTTCAAAAAACAGAGGTAACATAAAAGAGACAATGATTAGAGAAAAACTAGAAAAGCTTACTAGATAAACAGATTTGTAAAATAAATTTTAAAAAAGCATTTCAAGTGGAAGAGACATCATTGTAAAGGTGTGGACCAGGTAAAATTGCAGTTTTTAAAGAAGCAATAGAGATTTACTAGAGTAAGAAATTTAAGGGAAAGAAGGGCAGGTAATGAGGTGAAGAGAGAGGCACACAGAGTAAAGTTGTTTGTAGAGTTAGAAGGGTCATTTCTATTTTTTATTTGTTTCCATTTTTAAAGAGACAAAGTACAAAGTAATGTCAAAGCAGACTTAAACTATAGCATATTTTGCTTTTGTTTGCCCAACTAATAAGGGATCTGGAACTTCATATGATAATATTGAATCTAGTATGAAAGATAATACATTAAGCTTTGATCCTACAAAAGACCAGAGGCTTGTATATAGATTCAGAAAATGTCTACTAAGCATTTGCTACAGGTATATGTATAGCTTTAAGCCAGATGCTGTGTAGAAAACAAGAATAAAACACTGTTCCATCCATAAATATATTTTTGCTTCATGGGTGAATTAAGTGCCAAGAATAGAGAATGAAAAGACCTGTCATGGGTAGCAATTTTTTCCCCATTCATTTTGACAGAGGAAACCTCGAACTTTGCTGAACCCACCACCTGCCTCACCAACAACCAGCACTCCTGAACCGGATACCAGCACTGTACCCCAAGATGCTGCCACCATCCCCAGCTCAGCCATGCAGGCCCCCACAGGTAAGAGCAGATAACAGGACTACCTGTGCACAAGCCCCAGACCTAGTGTCTGCACTTTCTTTTGTCTTACACCAGTAATTAGCGCCTTTCCACTTGTAAACCTAAGTAAAATCTTTTAAACAATTTTTATCTTTGGCATTTGAAATAATGTCAGTCGAACTTAGGTAAGTTTTCTGTGAACTCAGGGATGGGGAACTAATGCAGGGACAGCACCAAGAGCTCCCTGGCCTAGTTTAGAATAATAGCCTTCCTTCCCAGTTAGGGGTGTTCCCTTCTGAGTGATCCCTTCTACCTTCCAGAATCCTCCCAGCATTCAGTAATGGTGCCACCCTTAAAATACATATGAAATTTCTCTGATTTTTTTTTTTAAACAATCATTGATGGTGACAAACTTTGGTACAATGAAAGTAAACCTGATTTTGGAGATCAACCAATGAGTGGTTGACTCATTGCAAAATCTAGTGGATGAACTGGGTGGGTAATCATCCTGGGTTATGCATATCTGTTCCCATTTCATAAACTGTCTATGACAGTAACTAAAATAACTATCTGCAGATATACAACCTTCCAGGGGGATAACTATAAATAAAAATACTCATTTTTTACTGTATAAGTTAAGATAAATGTGTGAAACCCTATTCTGTTACTCAGCAGACACTCCATCTTCTTCTAGGAAGTCTAAGCAATTGGCATGATCCCCATGGAAGTTAGGGTTATCTTTCTCTTAGGAGTTGAGTATGTCTCTAATCAAATCCTAGAATGTAGGAGCCTGAAGGGAAGGCTCAGCCATAGTTTCTTTCCAATAACCTATAGAAGGTGACAGAACCTGCCATGGTCAGGCTGTAATAGTCTTCATTGATCATTGTGTCGCCATCTCTTGAGTGGGCCTTGATTCACTTTGTGTGACCTTGATATCACTTCCCTATCTGAGCCTCAGTTTATAATCTATACAATGATAGGATTAGTCCAAATAACCTTTATAGTCCGTTCAAATGTTAACAATAAAAGCTATCACAGACTGAATGTGATATTCCACATTTATATATTTTACCTACGTTTCATTTTTTTTAACTGTAGAGAACTTTTTAAAAGGTATTTTGATTTGTATCAGTTACACACATTCATAGTTTAAAGGAATGAAGGGTGTATACAACTTACTACAAAAACAAGACAAACACACCTCGTATCCCCCTGTCCATTACTATTCCCCAGAGGCAGTCACTTTCAATTTAACTGATGTTTTTATTTACCTCTGTATCTAAATAGCATGTCTATATTGCTATCTTTTTTAGTTATTTTTCCACTGACTACCCACTCTAGAAGATGAGAATTTAATTCTTCTTTATTTCCTTGCCCTTATCCACCCACACATAATTTCCCTACCCCAATTCTATGATACTATAATTTTAATTAGATCAAAATTGAGTGTTTTGTTATTATAACTAGTTAAATGCTGTTATCAATTGAGCCATGTAGTATACGATGATTACTTTTCCTTTGTTGCTCAGCATTTCATTTTCAGGGGAAATCTTGTTGATTTTCTTGTTATGTGTTTATTTTTCTGTGTACTTATTATTAATTCAACCTTAAATTCTCTTGCTACTGTGTACATCTCTCTTTATATCCAAGTACGTTATATATTCTATCCATGTCATACTCTAGAAGAAATCTCTCCTGCAGCCTTCTTAGTTTCCTGAGATTCTGTTCACCTGTCTTTTTTGGTGAGGGTCTCAGTTTACTCTTTCCAAGGTCTTTGTTTTCTGTTAATCATTCTTAGATTTACATATTTAGTTTTGTATGAAATCTCTTCATTCTCTTGGAAGTTTCTCTTAATTCCCAGTACCCTAAAATTTCACCTTGGATGTATTTTCACCTACCATACTAGACACTTTCATTTTATAAAATTTTTAAAAATTGGCTGAGTATGGTGGCTCATGCCTGTAATCCCAGCACTTTAGGAGGCCAAGACAGATGGATTGCTTGAGGCCAGGAATTCAAGACAAGCTTGATCAACATGGCGAAACCCCATCTCTACCAAAAATACAAAAATTTTTATTTTTGCCAGACATGGTGGTGCATGCCTGTAGTCCCAGCTACTCAGGAGGCATGAGAACTGCTTGAACCAGGGAGGTGGAGTTTGCAGTGAGCCAAGATCGCACCACTGCACTCCAGCCTGGATGATAGTGCGAGACTCTGTCTCAAAAAAATAAATAAATAATCGTCATCATCAGTTATTTTCTTTCACTTCCTTTTCTCTATTCACTCCCATCATACCTGTTTATTCAGTTGTTGAATCTCTTGACCTGGTTCTGTAATAGTCATATCTCTGTTCTTATCCCTATTCTTTGCCTTTTGGTCAACTTTCATGAAGTTTTCCTCAACTATATCTTCCAAACTTTGTATTGAGTTTTTCATTTCTGCCATCTTGCTTTTTAAATTATAATTATTTAGTACTCCAGTGGCATTTTCCAAAGTCTGTTTGGTAGAAACACCAGACCTGCAAAATGCTCTACATAAAAGGATTTTACACACATTTAGGATATTTAGTTATATACATTTAGGAAATGCTTATATTCTACTTCCCCATGGTTGGAGATTTGCATCTTGTTATCAAGAGGTCTTTTTGTTGTTCTTTGAAATTTTTTAATGGACTTTTATTTATTTATTTATTTTTTTGAAACGGAGTCTGGCTCTGTCGCCCAGGCTGGAGTGCGGTGGCCGGATCTCAGCTCACTGCAAGCTCCGCCTCCCAGGTTTAGGCCATTCTCCTGGCTCCGCCTCCCAAGTAGCTGGGACTACAGGCGCCCGCCTCGTCGCCCGGCTAGTTTTTGTATTCTTTAGTAGAGACGGGGTTTCACCGTATTAGCCAGGGTGGTCTCGATCTCCTGACCTTGTGATCCGCCCATCTCGGCCTCCCAAAGTGCTAGGATTACAGGCTTGAGCCACCGCGCCCGGCCTAGACTTTTATTTTTTAGAGCGGTTTTAGATTCACAGCAAAATTGAGTGGGAAATACAGAGATTTCCTATATACTTGCTGCCCCTACACATACATTGTCTCCCATTCATTGACATCCTCCACCAGAGTGGTACATTTCTTACAATTGATGAATTTACATTGTCTCGTTATTATCACCCATGTCCATAGTTTGCATTTGGGTTTACTCTTGGTGTTTTACGTTCTGTGGGTTTTGACAAATGTATAATGACATACATCCACCATCATGTATAATACAAAATAGTTTCACTGCCCTAAAAACCCTCTGGTCTCTGCCTATTCATCCTCCCTCCCCACTAATCCCTGACAACCACTAATCTGTTTATTTCTCCATAGATTTGTCTTTTCCAGAATGTCACATAGTTGAAATCATACAGCATGCCACCTTTTCAGATTGGCTTCTTTTGCTTAGTATTATGCATTGAAATTTATTCCATGTATTTTCATGGCTTGATAGCTCATTTTTTTTTAGCACTGAAAAATATTTCATTGTCCAGATGTTTCATAGTTTATTTATCCACTCACCTACTTATGGGAATGTTGGTTGCTTCAAAGTTTGTGCAATTACGAATAAAGCTGCTGTAAATATCTGTGTGCAGGTTTTTATGTGGACATACGGTTTCAACTACTTTGGATAAATACCAAGGAGGACAACTGCTAGATTGAATAGTAAGAGTATGTTTTGTTTTGCAAGAAACCAAAGGGGCTTCAAGATGGCTGACTAGGGCTGGGCACGGTGGCTCACACCTATAATCCCAGCACTTTGGGAGGCTGAGGCAGGTGTATCACTTGAGCTCAGAAGTTTGAGACCAGCATGGGCAACATCATGAGACCCCCATCTCTACTAAAAATACAAAAAAACAATAGCCAGCTGGGCATGCTGATGTGCACCTGTGGTCCCAGCTAGTCGGAAGGCTGAGTTGGGAGGATCACTTGATTCCAGGGATGGGGCACGGCAGAGGTTGCAGTGAGCCAAAATCACACCACTGCACTCCAGCCTGGGCGACAGAGCTAGACCCTGTCTCCAAAACAACAACAACAAAAAGATGGCTGACTAGAAGCATTTCATATGCTCACCTCCTCCACTTAGAAGAACCAAAAGAGTGTATAGACAATCATACTTCTGATATATTTTCTAAAATAGAACACCGGAATTCAACAGGAAAGTGACAGGAAACACAGAAAGCAAGCAAGGAGAAAGAAGAGAAGCAGGCTGAGATTGGCTAGGAATCAGCAAGTGACTTCCCAAGGGTAAGCGAGAGACTTCTAGCAGCCCACATCCCCATGTATGGAATCATGCATGCCTGGCAACGGAAGAGCCCTTGACCTTCCCAATCCCTGAAACTGATATAGGGAGCTGCCAGAAGACCAAGAGAGGGAACTGTTCCAGGAGAGGAGCTTGCACTGGGTCACACACCCTTTCTGAGCCATAAGCAGCTGCAGTGACGCACCATTTTCAATCCTAGCCATTGGCAGACTGCATTCTGTCCTGGGGCCTAGCAGCGCCAGGAATGAGGTATTAGGGAAAATTGTACTGTTACTGCTTGGACTAAGGCAAAAACTGGAAATGGGCTCCCATAGGTAGGACTCATAAGTGAGGCGTGGGCTGCACCTGCCAGTTCTGTGAAGCTGGTACCACCAGGACTGAAACTGGGATGTGAACAGGGTGCAAGGTGCTGCTGGGGCTTATCTAAAATGTCATTGCCGGCCAGGCGCGGTGGCTTAAGCCTGTAATCCCAGCACTTTGGGAGGCTGAGACGGGCGGATCACGAGATCAGGAGTTCAAGACCATCCTGGCTAACATGGTGAAACCCTGTCTCTACTAAAAAATACAAAAAGCTAGCCAGGCGAGGTGGCTGGCGCCTGTAGTCCCAGCTACTCGGAAGGCTGAGGCAGGAGAATGGCGTAAACCCGGGAGGCGGAGCTTGCAGTGAGCTGAGATCCGGCCACTGCACTCCAGCCCGGGCGACAGAGCGAGACTCCATCTCAAAAAAAAAAGTCATTGCCAAACCCAAGGTCATCTAGATTTTCTCCTATGTGATCGTCTAGGAGTTTTATAGTTTGCATTTTACATTTAGGTCTGTTATCCTTTTGGGGTTACTTTTTTTCAAGAGTGTAGGTTCTGTGTCTAGGTTCACTTTTTTACATGTGAATGTTCAGTTGTTCGAGAACCATTTGTTGAAAAGAGTATCTTTATTTTTTATTGTATTGCCTTTACTCCTTTGTCAAAGATAAGCTGATTATATTTATGTGGGTTTATTTCTGGGCTCTCTATTCTGTTCCATTGATCTGTCTGTTCTTTAGGCAATACCATACTGTCTTAATTATGGTAGCTTTTACAGTAAGTCTTGAAGTCAGGTAACATCAGCCCTCCTGACTTTGTTCTGGGTGTTTTGCCTCTTCATATAAAGTTTAGATTCAGTTTGGTTTGCTGTTGTTGCGGATACAGAGGTGCACTCTGTTGCCCAGCTGGAGTGCAGTGGTGCAGTTACAGCTCACTGCAGCTTCAGTCTTCCTGGGCTCAAGCTATCCTCCCACCTCAGCCTACAGAGTAGCTGGGACTACAGGCACATGCCACTATACCTAGCTAATTTTGTAGAGACAGGGTCTCACTATGTTGCCCAGGTCTCAAACTCCTGGGCTCATGCAGTCTTCCCACCTTGATCTCCCAAAGTGCTGGGATTACAGGTGTGAGCCACCACCCCCAGCTGATTCAATTTGTTGCTGTCTACAAAATAAATTCTGGGATTTTGATTAGGAGTGCAGTGAATCTCTACATTGAGTTGGAAAGAAGTGACATCCTGACAATATTAAATCTCTTATCCATGAACACAAAATATCTGTTTACTACTTAGGTCTTTTTACATTTCTTTCAAAAAAGTTTTCTAGTTTTCTTCATAAAAATGTTATATATATTTTGTTGAACTTATACCTAGGTATTTCATTTTTTGGTGCTAACATAAATGGTATTGTGGGGTTTTGTTTGGTTTTGTTTTTAAGGGTCTTGCTGTGTTGCCCAGGCTGGAGTGCAGTGGTGTGATCATAGCTCTCCGCAGCCTCAAACTCCTGGGCAGAAGCAATCCTCCTGCCTCACCCTCCTGGGTAGCTGGAACTACAGGCATGCCACCATGCCTGGCTAATTTTTTTTTTTTTTTTTTTTTTGAGACGGAGTCTCACTCTGTGGCCCAGGCTGGAGTGCAGTGGTGTGATCTCGGCTCACTGCAAGCTCCGCCCCCTGGGTTTACGCCATTCTCCTGCCTCAGCTTCCCGAGTAGCTGGGACTACGGGCACCTGCCACCACGCCCGGCTAATTTTTTTGTATTTTTAGTAGAGACGGGGTTTCACCGTGTTCGCCAGGATGGTCTTGATCTCCTGACCTCGTGATCCGCCCGCCTCGGCCTCCCAAAGTGCTGGGATTACAGGCATGAGCCACCGCGCCCAGCCGCCTGGCTAATTTTTTTATTTTTTTATTTTTTATAGAGACGATTTCTCTATTTAAAAAAAAAAAAAAAAAAAAAAAAAGCCTGGGCTATGTTGCCCAGGCTGGTCTTGAATTCCTGGCCTCAAACAATCCTCCTGCTTTAGCCTCACAAAGCACTGGGATTACAGTGAGCAATTGTTCCTGGCCTGTATTGTGTTTTTTTAATTTTAAATTTCACTTGTTCATTGCCACTATATAGGAAAGTGATTGACTTTTTATATAATAGCTTTGTATCCTGCATTCTTGTTATAATCACTTATTAATTCCAGGTTTTTTTTGGTTATTAATGATTTCATATTCTCTGCATAGACAATGATGTCACCTGAGAACAAAGTTTTATTTCATCCTTCCCAAACTGCATTCTTTTCAGTCTATTATTTTTTAGACTTTTTGTCTTACTGCATTAGCTAGGACTTCCAGTATGATGTTGAAGAGGAGTGGTAAGAGGACTTCCTTGTCTTGTTCCTGATTTTGGTTGGAAAGCCTCTAGTTTCTAACCATTAAGTATAATGTGCCGGGCGCGGTGGCTCAAGCCTGTAATCCCAGCACTTTGGGAGGCCGAGACGGGCGGATCACGAGGTCAGGAGATCGAGACCATCCTGGCTAACACGGTGAAACCCCGTCTCTACTAAAAATACAAAAACTAGCCGGGCGAGGTGGCGGGCGCCTGTAGTCCCAGCTACTCGGAAGGCTGAGGCAGGAGAATGGCGTAAACCCGGGAGGCGGAGCTTGCAGTAAGCTGAGATCTGGCCACTGCACTCCAGTCCAGGCGACAGAGCGAGACTCCGCCTCAAAAAAAAAAAAAAAAAAGTATAATGTTAGCTGTAGGTTTTTGTAGATGTTATTTATTGAGAAAGTTTCCCTCTATTTCTAGTTTCCAATCGTTTTATTATGAATGAGTGTTGGATATTGTCCCATCCTTTTTCTGCATCTATCGATATGATTATCTGATTTTTCTTACTTTGCCTGTTGATATGATAGATCATATTAATTGATTTTTGAATGTTGAGTCAGCCTTGCATACTTTGGATAAATCTCACTTGGCCATAGTGTATAATTCTTTTTTATATTGTTCAATTTGATTTGATAATATTTTGTTGAGGACAGTGCTAGCCTCATAAAATAAGTTAGAAAATATTCCTTTTACTTCTATTAATAACTTCTAAACGAGATTTTGAAGAATTGGTATAATTTCTTCCTTAAATGTTGGTAAAATTCACGAATGAACCTATCTATACGTGGTACTTTCTTTTTTGGAAAGTTTGGATTTTTTAAATTAATTCAAATTTTTAATAGATATAAACGTATTCAGATTGTCTATTCTTGTTTGAGTTTTGGCAGACTGTCTTTGAAGGAATTAGTTCATTTCATCTAGGTTATCAAATTTGTGGACATAGAGTTGTTCATAGTATTCCTTTATTATCTGTTTAATGACAATAGGATCTATAGTGATATCCCCTTTATCATTTCTGATTTAGTAATTTGTGTCATCCCTCTGGTTGCTTGTTTTGTTTTTTGTTTGTTTGTTTAGTTAGCCTGTCTAGAGTATAATTGATTTTATTTATCTTTTCATCAAACCAGCTTTTGGTTTCATTGAGTTTTATTATTATTATTTTTTTTTATAGACAGAATCTCACTCTGTCACACAGGCTGGAGTGCAGTGGTGCGATCTCGGCCCGCTGCAACCTCCACCTCCCAGGTTCAAGTGATTCTCCTGCCTCAGCCTCCTGAGTAGCTGGGGCTACAGACGTGCACCACCACACCCGGCTAATTTTTTGTATTTTTAGGGGAGACGGGGTTTCATTGTGTTAGCCAGGATGGTCTTGACCTCCTGACCTCATGATCCACCCGCCTCAGCCTCCCAAAGTGCTGGGATTACAGGCGTGAGCCACCATGCCTGGCCCGCTTCATTGATTTTTCTCTGTTGATTTCCTGTTTTCGATTTCATTGATTTCTGCTCTGTAATCTTTATAATTTTTTGCTTACTTTAGATTTAATTTGCTCTTCTTTTTCTAGTTTCCTAAGACGAAAGCTCAGATTGCTGCTTTTAGATCTTCTTTTCTAATATCTGCATTCAGTGTTATAAGTCACCCCTTAAACACTGCTTCTGCTCTGTCCCACAAATTTTGATGTTTTATTTTCATTTTCATTTAGTTCCATTTTTTTTTTTTTTCGAGATGGAGTCTCACACTGTCGCCCAGGCTGGAGTGCAGTGGTGTGATCTTGGCTCACTGCAACCTCCACCTCCCGTCTTCAAGCAATTCTCCTGCCTCAGCCTCCCAAATAGCTGGGATTACAGGCGCACGCCACTACGCCTGGCTAATTTTTTCTTTCTTTTTTTTTTTTTTTCCTGAGATGGAGTCTCGCTCTGTCCCTCAGGCTGGAGTGCAGTGGGCCGATCTCAGCTCACTGCAACCTCCGCCTCTCGGGTTCAAGCAATTCTCCTTCTTCAATCTCCCGAGTAGCTAGGATTACAGGCATGCGCCACCATGCCCAGCTAATTTTTGTATTTTTAGTAGAGATGGGGTTTCACCATGTTGGCCAGGCTGGTCTTGAACTCCTGACCTCGTGATCTGCCCTCCTGGGCCTCCCAAAGTGCTGGGATTACAGGCGTAAGCCAATGTGCCCAGCGTAATTTTAAAATATTTTTAGTAGAGACAGGGTTTTAACATGTTGGTCAGGCTGGATTCGAACTCCTTACCTCAAGTGATCCACCCACCTTGGCCTCCCAAATTGCTAGGATTACAGGCATGAACCACCGTGCTTCGCCATTTCCAAATATTTTTTAAATTTCTCTTGTTATTTCTTCTTTAACCTGTGTGTTATTTAGAAGTGCATTGTTTAATCTCTTAACTATTTGGTGATTTTTTTCATGTATCATTCTGTTGTGTTCTGAAAGAAGACATCATATGATTATTCTTTTAAAATTTGTTCAGGCTGGGTGCAGTGGCTTACGCCTGTAATCCCAGCCCTTTGGGAGGCTGAGGCCAGTGGATCACTTGAGCTCAGGAGTTGAGACCAGCTTGGGCAACATGGTGAAACCCTGTCTCTACCAAAAATTCAAACAATTAGCCGGGTGTGGTGGCATGCACCTGTGGTCCTAGCTACTCAGGAGGCTGAAGTGTGAGGATCGCTTGAACCTGGGAGACAGAAGTTGCAGTGAGCCAAGATCACACAACTGTACTCCAACTTGTGTGAAAGAGTGAAACCCTGTCTCAAAAAATAATAATAATAAAAATGAGAAAATTTTTAAAATTAAAAAATATATATTCAGGTGTGTTTTTTGGTCCAGCATGTGATCTATCTTGCTGAATGTTCTATGTGAGCTTGAAAAGAATATGTATCCTGCTGTTGCTGGATGAAGTAGTCAATAGATGCCAACTATATTTCATTTGATTGAGGGGCTATTGAGTTCAATTATGTCCTTATGATTTTATGCCTGTTTGATGTGTCCATTTCTGATGGGGGGTGTTATAGTCTCCAACTATAATAGTGGATTTCTCTGTTTCTCCTTGCAGGTCTGTCTGTTTTTGCCTCAAATATCTGACACTCTGTTGTTAGGTATGCACACATTAAGGAATGATATGTCTTCTTGGAGAATTGGCCTCTTATTTTGTAATACCCCTGTCTTTCCCTGATAATTTTCCTTGCTCTGAAGTCTACTCTGTCTGAAGTTAATATAGCTACTACAGCTTTCTTTTGATTAGTGTTAGCATGGTATATCTTTCTTTACGTATTTACTTTTAATCTATGTATGTCTTTATCTTTAAAGTAGGTTTCTGGTAGATAACATAAACTTGGGTCTTGGTTTTTGTTTTTGTTTTTTTTTTTTTTTAGTTTTTTAAAATAATCATTTACATTTACACCTTAGCAGAGTTCAAGCTCCTCTCATCCTTCTAACCTGGTGATCTTTCATTAGCTTTACAAAGACAGTTTAGTTTTGGGGAAAGGCTAGTATCGTTTAAACTATAAACTAAATGTCTCCCAAAGTTAGCTTGCCCCAAGCCCAGGAATGATTAAGGGCAGTTTGGAGGTTAAAGTTAAGATAGGAGTTGATTAGATCATATCTCTTTCACTGTCATATTTTCTTACTATTACAATTTTTGCAAAGGTGGTTTCAGATGAATTAAGATTAAGAAAAATAGGCCAGACACAGTGCCTAACACCTTTAATCTCAGTACTTTGGGAGGCCAAGTTGGGAGGATTGATCACTTGAGCTCAGGAGTCACCAACAACATAGCAAGACCTTGGCAACAAGGTCTTGGCACCTAGGCAACAATGTAGCAAGACTTCTCTACTAAAAATAAAAGTTAAAAAATTAAGCATAGTGATGCATGCCTGTAGCCCCAAGCTACTCAGGAGGCTGAGGCAGGAGGATCACTTGAGCCTGAGAGATTGAGGCTGCAGTGAGCTATGATAGCACCACTGCACTCTAACCTAGGTGACAGAGTGAGACCCTGTCTAAAAAAAAGAAAGAAAAGAAAAAAAAAGTTATAATTTTGTCTTTACTTATTTCTTCTTTGATGCTCTTCCTTTCTTTATATAGATCCAAGTTTCTGATCTATATCATTTTCCATCTTTCTGAAGAACCTCTTTTAACATTTCTTACAAGGCAGGTCTACCGGCAACACACTCCCTCAATTTTTCTTTGTCTTTTTTTTTCTCCCTCACATTTGAAGAACAGTTTTGAAGGGTACATAACTTTAGGTCAGTGGGTTTTTTTCCTCTCAGCACTTTAAATATTTCACTCTTCTCTTGCTTGCATGGTTTCTTACGAGACATTGGATATAATTCTTGTCTTTGCCCTTCTATAGGTAAAGTATTTTTTTCCTCTAGCCTCTTTCAATATTTTTTATCTTTGATTTTTTGTACTTTGAAAATGATATGCCTGGGTGTAGATGTCAGGGTTTTTTGGCATTTTTCCTGCCTGGTGTTCTCTGAGCTTCCTGACTCTGGGATTTGGTGTGTGGCATTAATTTGGGTAAATTCTCAGTCATTATTGCTTCAATTCCTTTCTCTTTTTCTTCTCCTTCTAGTATCACCATTATATATAGATTATGTCTATTATAATTATCCCACAGTTCTTGAATATTGTGTTATGGGTTTTTTTCAGTCTTTTTTCTCTTTGCTTTTAATTTTGGGAGTTTGCTTCCCTTGAGATACCTTTGTAAAGGAAAATTAGAAATTCTCTGGACCCCCCAAATTCCTTATGAAACGAGAGAGTTCCCTGACCTACCTCGTAGGACATGTGATAGGGGTGTGGCTTGTCTTTTCAGTGCCGTGCACTCAAACCTCTTACAGGAGGGGGAACACGTAGATGGGCAAGTGCAAGAGCCTAGGTGAGCACTTTTGGGGCACTGGCCCCACAGTAGCATCTAAGGGTGGGTGCCTATAACTCCTGAAGCCCCTATGGGCATGCTACCATGCTTTAGCTCTGCCATCCACAGATGTCTTAAGTGCAAACCAGCTCAGTGCCCTCTTGGTACCCAGGTTCTTGTCTGGCATCCAGGAAGAATCAGGTCACACACAGACTTGAAGAATGGTGAATGTGGGGGTTTTACTGAGTGGTGGAGGTGGCTCTCAGCAGGATGGATGGGGAGCTGGAAAGGGAATGGAGTGGGAAGATGATCTTCCTGGAGTCTGGCTGTCCAGCAGCCAATCTCCTCTCTGACTATCCCCAGCCAAATACCTCTCGACGTTCAGATGCTCCTTCTCTTCCCTCCTTCTCTGCTGTGCCATTCTGCCACTCTTCTGTTCATCTGCTCGTCTGCTCATGGATCCTGGGGTTTGGGGTTTATATGGGTACAGGATAAGGGGGCATGGCAGGCCAAAAGGCAACATTTGGGCACGAAAACAGGAATGCCTGTTCCCATTTAGTGCTGTGGGTTTCCAGGCTTGAGGGTGGGGCCTTTGCCAGGGATCTGCCTTCTTCTACCCACTATTTCCCTGTCTCCTGTCTGTATCACTTATGCAACAGGGAAGGGTAAACCTGGGGGCTAAGCCATGTAACACCATCTTCCAGATGAATAGCTGTTACTAGCATTATGCATTAGCCAGATCCCCAAAGGAAAGGTAAAAGCCTCAGGCATCCATGAAGGACTGCCTGCACAGATCATTCACAAGTAAACTCCTTGATGGTCTCCCATAAGCAAGGACACACCAGCTGCAACTTTAGGTCTACAGTCTAAGTCTAGCTCTTAAACTCCACACTGATAATGTCAGTATCATATCTTCTCAGGTGCAGAACAAAGACAAAGGGGACCAGTCATTCCTCCACCAACCCAGAGATGTCTGCATAATTGATTCTTACTTTACTCTGTTTTTGTTCTTCAAAAATTCACCTTATCTTGTATAAAATGTAGATTTGCCAAGCACTTACTAAAGTCTCACAAGAATGTAACCATTCCCCTTACCACCTACCTGCCCTCCTTTAAGAAAATGTATAAATAAGGCCGAACATGGTGGCTCATGCCTGTAATCCCAGCACTTTGGGAGGCTGAGGTGGGCGGATCATGAGGTCAGGAGATCGAGACCATCCTGGCTAACATGGTGAAACCCCATCTCTACTAAATACACAAATAATTAGCCAGGCGTGGTGGCATGCACCTGTAGTCTCAGCAACTCAGGAGGCTGAAGCAGGAGAATTGCTTGACCCTGGGAGGCGGAGGTTGCAGTGAGCCGAGATTGTGCCACTGCACTCCATTCTGGGTGACAGAGCGAGACTCTGTCTCAATAAAAACAAAAACAAGAAAGAAAATGTATAAATACTAAAATCCTGAAAGTCTCTTTGGAACACCCACAGATGTGTCTGTGACTCGTATTTTCCCCAGACATTCTCCGGAGCTGGCTTAATAAACCTTGATGGATTGAAACTATTTCTTCAGTCACTCATTCAGTTATCATGCTCAAATGCAGCAATTCTTCCCTTAGCCATGTCTAACCTAATAATGGGCCAATGAAAGGCATTCTTCATTTCATTTTTTTTTTTTTTTTTTTTTTTTTCTTTTTTTTGAGACAGGGTCTCCCTCTGTCTCTCAGGCTGGAGTGCAGTGTGCAGTCACAGCTCACTGCAGCCTCAACTTCCCAGGCTCAGGTAATCTTCCCACCTCAGCCTCCTGAGTAGCTGGGACTACAGGCGCACGCCACCACACCTGGCTAAATTTTTTGTAATTTTAGTAGAGATGAGGTTTTGCCATGTTGCCCAGGCCGGTCTTGAACTCTTGGGCTCAAGCAATCCACTGGCCTTGATCCCCACAAAGTGCTAGGCGTGAGCCACCGTACCCAGACCATTCTTTATTTCTGTTACATTATTTTTGATCTCTGGTGTTTCTTTTTTATTTTTTCTTGGAATTTCCATCTCTCTGCTTACATTGCCCATCTGTTCTTGCATGCTGTCTACTTTATTCATTAGAGCCCCCAGCATGTTAATCATAGTTGTTTTAAATTCCCAGTCTGATAATTCCAGCATCCCTGCCATATGAGTGTGCGCTTTTTCTTCAAACAGTGTTTTTTGTCCTTGAGTATACCTCAAGGATAACTGGACATGATGTACTGGGTAAAAGGAACCATGGTAGGGCCAGGCGCAGTGGCTCATGCCTGCAATCCCAGCACTTTGGGAGGCCAAGGCAGGTCACTTAGGAGTTTGAGGCCAGCCTGGCAACATGGCAAAACCTCATCTCTACTAAAAGTACAAAAAAAAAAAATGCCAGGCCGGGTGCGGTGGCTCAAGCCTGTAATCCCAGCACTTTGGGAGGCCGAGACGGGCGGATCACGAGGTCAGGAGATCGAGACCATCCTGGCGAACACGGTGAAACCCCGTCTCTACTAAAAAAAATACAAAAAACTAGCCGGGCGAGGTGGCGGGCGCCTGTAGTCCCAGCTACTCAGGAGGCTGAGGCAGGAGAATGGTGTAAACCCAGGAGGCGGAGCTTGCAGTGAGCTGAGATCCGGCCACTGCACTCCAGCCTGGGTGACAGAGCGAGACTCCGTCTCAAAAAAAAGAAAAAAAAAAAAAAAATTGCCAGGCATGGTCGTGGAGGCTGAGGCAGGAGAATCACTTGAACTTGGGAGGTGGAGGTTGCAGGGAGCTGAGATCATGCCACTGCACTCCAGCATGGGCAACAGAGCGAGATTCTGTCTCAAAAATAAAATACAAAAAAAAAAAAAACCCACGGTAAATAGGTCTTTAGTGATGTGGAGAAATGGGAAGCATTCGACAGTCCTATGACTAAATCTCAGTCTTTCAGTGAGCCTTTGCCTCTGGGCTGTGAACTTAACAAGTGCTTCTGGTCCCCGCCCCCACTTCTTTGGGTTGGATAGAATGGCCTGGAGTGCAGTATTTCTCTACTTCCGAATGGAAGGCTAGCGTTGGCTGGAGTTGATTATTTCTCTTCTTCCAGATCAGTTAAGCTCTGAAAAATCCCTAATAGTTTAGGCTGTGGTAAAATAGTTTCTCCTGAGGGAAGACCTTGTTGAGAACAGAGTGCTCTAGTATATTTCAAAATGGTTCCTTTTCCCCTCTCCCTGCCAGAAGCATGAGGGTATTTTTCTCTTATATTTACTGTGAGAATCTGATTGAGCTCCTGGAGGTAAAACTCACAAAAGTTTCCCCCTCCTCCCCAATGACTGGGACTCCCTGGAGTTTTAACCTCAAACTTCTTCACACTGAGCCTCTGACAAGTCATCAAGTACAGTTTAGGTTTTCCTACCCTAGTACTGATTCCAGAGACTTCGGCTTATTCACCTGTCTCTTCAGATTTGGGGGCTAATAGTTTGCCCTGAGATCTTACTTCTCTGACAGATCTAAGGATTGTTGACCTTTCAGCTTATTCAGCTTTTTACTAGTTGTTAGGATGGAGTGGCAACTTCCAGACTCCTTATGTGCCAGACCCTTCTCTGAATTTTTTTAATAACCTCCAATTAAATCAGAAAAATAAATTCTGATTTAGTGGATCTAGTAAAAAACAAAATGACAGTATACACAAATATCCTTATGACCTCAAGATTGGGAAGGATTTTTTTTTTTTTTTTTTTTTTTTTTTTTGAGATGGAGTCTCGCTGTGTCGCCTAGGCTGGAGTGCAGTGGCGCGATCTCGGCTCACTGCAAGCTCCGCCTCCCGGGTTCCCGCCATTCTCCCGCCTCAGCCTCCGAGTAGCTGGGACTACAGGCGCCCGCCACCGCACCCGGCTAGTTTTTTTTTTTTTTGTATTTTTAGTAGAGACGGGGTTTCACCGTGTTAGCCCGGAGGGTCTCGATCTCCTGACCTCGTGATCCGCCCGCCTCGGCCTCCCAAAGTGCTGGGATTACAGGCTTGAGCCACCGCGCCCGGCCAGGAAAGGATTTTTAAAATAAGACAATAAGCATAAACTATAAAGGAAAAGATCAATATATTCTATATTAAAATGAATACAACTCATATCTGCGCCACATGGCATCAGTTGGGGTAGCTCAATTGGGGCTTCTAATTCCATTCACATAACTAGCAAAACTCGTGCTGCCTGTTGGTTCTCACCAAAGGATAGCTTGGGCTTTGCCGTACTATGGTGGCTGGGTTCCTAGAGCAAGTTTCTCAAGAGATAGGGAGTGGAAGCTACCATTTTCTTAGGGCCTGAGCCTCAAACTTAGCATAGCATCATTGCCACCATATTCTATTGATCAGTCAGTCCCAGAGCCTAGATTCAAGGGAAGAGGAATAGACCGCACCTCTCAATAGGAAGAGGGTCAAATAATTATGGGCCGTATTTTAAAACTACCTCTCTATTCTTTGGACATGGATTATTAACATTTTTCCCACTTGCAGAATTTATTCTTGCCCTCACAAGATTCCCCATCAGAAGTCTCATTATTTTACACCAGTAGGCTGAAGGTCTAGGATCTCATCATCTAAATCAGGTCCCAGTACACGAGGCCTCTTAGGTGTGGTTTGTCAAGGATACCTCCTTCAGTGTGGTTCTTCTTGTCCTGACGACCTGTGAACTAAAGAAAAAAGTTGTCTGCTCACTACCTACCTAACACACAGTGGTGCAACAGACACGAGGTAACTTTTATGGATACTTTATTTTCAAAAGGGAGGAAACCTGAAGACATGCAGCAGTCACTGATCTATGGAAATTCTGGGGCCGGGTACGGTGACTCACACCTGTAATTGCAGCACTTTGGGAGGCCGAGGCAGGCAGATCATGAGGTCTGGCTAAAACGGTGAAACCCCATCTCTACTAAAAATACAAAAAGTTAGCCGGGCATGGTGGCAGGACTACTCCTGAGTAGTCCCCAGTACTCGGGAGGCTGAGGCAGGAGAATGGCGTGAACCTGGGAGGCGGAGCTTGCAGTGAACTGAAATCGCACCGCTGCACTCCAGCCTGGGCGACAGTGAGACTCCGTCTCAAAAGAAAAAAAGAAATTCTGAAATCCAACTGGGCACATGTTGGCCAACTCCTTAATTAGGTCCAGTGTGACTTTCTGGGAGTTGTTTTCCATGTGTCTTGGGTTTTATCCTCTGAATCATCTTTTCTTTTTCATAAGAAAACTGAGATTGCCTTTTTAGTTTTCTTCCTGCCTATATAAGGTTGGGCATCCAAATGATTTTTTCCATTTTGTACCATCTTTCTTGCTCTTAGTCCAAGCTGTCAATGCTTCTGCCAGAATGATTCTCTCAGAAATTTGAGAGGTTTTTCAGCTAGGCATAGTGGCTCACACCCGTCATGCCACCACTTTGGGAGGCCAAGGTGGGAGGATTCCTTGAGCCCATGTGTTCAAGACCAGCGTGGGCAACATAGTGAGAACCCTTCTCTACAACAAAGTAAAAATTAGTTGGGCATGATGATGCACGCCTGTGGTACCAGCTACTCAGGAGGCTGAGGTGGGAGGACTGATTGAGCCCTGGAGGCCAAGGTGGCAGTGAGCTATGATCATGCTTGCCACTGTACTCCAACCTGGATGACAGAGCAAGACCCTGTCTCTAATTTAAAACAAAAGAAATTTGAGGGGTTTTCTTTGAACTATCAGAGTTCACTTCATTAGACAAAAGCCACAACTACAAGTCTTTTAATGAAAAGCCCTTCTCTACTTTGGGCTTCCTATTCAGCTGCTGTAGGACAATACTCTTAAGATTCTTAAAAACCCATGAGGCTTGCCCTTAAGATTCTTAGAGAACCTTTTAGGCCTGAAAGTCTGAACAGTCTTACATCTTTCTTATATCTTAAAGAATTTTACTGTCCTTTTCGAGAGTAAAAACCCTTTCATAATTTATAGTTTTTTGCCTTATAGAGAGACTGAAAATAAGAAGAAATTTTATTTGTAAATTCTGTAAGTCCTGGGGGTATGTGGAGGGGTGTGTGTACATGTTTTGAAGCTCATCTCTTGTCTTGCATTTTATCATTAGCAGGGAGAAGCCAGGTGATACTTTCATTACTTTGTCTGGAAATCTCCTTAGCTATTTCCTTGAGTTCATCAGATATATTTCTTATTTCCATGTTACTGTAGGCAACAATCTTGTCAGACTTTCAACACTTCCCCTTTCATCGATCTGCCAATAAGATTTTCTTCACTTTCCCTTAAACCTTCACTGACAGCCTCATTGAGACCCTTTAGGCTTCCATTAAAACTCTCCTCGAGGCTCCTTCCGTTTTCGCTGACACTCTCTATGGTCCTTTATGCTTCTTTCTGCTGCCCAGGTCCAGAGCCAATGCCATGTGTGTCAGACTTCTGTTACTGCAGCACCCTATTTCTGGTACCAGAATCTATCCCAATAATCTTTTGCCATGTAACAAACCACCACAAAATTTCATGATTTAAAACAACAATGTGGGCAGGCCTGGGTAGAGACAGTTTGTCTCTGTTGCATGCAGCATCAGCTGGGGTGGCTTGACTAGGGCTGAAGGATCCACTTTCACCACATGGCCAACCAGCTGGTTCTGGCTGTTGGTTTATCTCCAAATGGACCTCCCTACAGGGTGGCTTTGCTTCCTCACACGTTAGTTGGGGTCTCAAAGCAAATGTCCCAAGAAACAGGAAGAGTAGAAGTTGTCAGTTTCTTAATCCTTGGGCCCAGAAACTGGTACAGTGTTGTTTCCGCATAGTCTAAAGGCTTTATAGTTTTGCCTTTTATATTCCGTTATTTAATCCATGTAGAATTTTTTAAAATCATCACCAGACTAGTTATATTATTTCCTTTTTGTGTATTTTAACTGAGGTAAAGTTTCTACATTTAGTGAAACGTACAGATCTTAAGCGTACAATTTGGCCGGGCACGTTGGCTCACGCCTGTAATCCCAGCACTTTGGGAGGCCGAGGCAGGCAGATCACGAGGTCAGGAGTTCGAGAGCAGCCTGACCAACATGGTGAAACCCCATCTCTACTAAAAATACAAAAATTAGCCTCGCATGATGGTGCATGCCTGTAATCCCAGCTACTCAGGAGGCTGAGGCAGGAGAATCGCTTAAACCCACGAGGCAGAGGTTGCAGTAAGCCAAGATCGCACTACTGCACTCCAGCCTGAGCGACAGAGAGAGACTCCATCTCAAGGGAAAAAAAAAAAAAAGTACACTTTAATGAGTTTTAAGCACCCATGTAACTACAACTCCAAGCAAGATGGAAGACATTTCTGCCACCCCTGAAGTTCCCTCATGCCTCCTTACAGTTGGTCTCCACTTCCACCTTTATTCTGATTTTTATCACCATGGATCAGACTTCCCTATTCTTGAACTTAGTATAAATGAATCATACTATATGTACTCTTTTGTATCTGGTTTATTTCACTCAATGTTTTAAAAAGCACCCATGTTCTTGTGCCTATCAGTAGTTCCTTCTTTTTTACTGCCAAGCAATATTCCATTAAATGAATATACACTCACATATTGCTTAATCACGGGGATATGATCAGAGAAATGCATCATTAGCCAGTATCCTCATTTTGTGAACATCATAGTGCATCGATCTTCAACCTTTTTGGCACCAGGGACTGGTTGTGTGGAAGACATGGACCATGAACCAGGGGCAGGGGGGATGGTTTCAGGATGAAATTGTTCCATCTCATATCATCAGCCATTAATTAGATTCTCATAAGGAGCACATAACCTAGATCCCTCACATGCGCAGTTTACAGTAAGGTTCATGCTCCTATGAGGATTTAATGCACTGCTGATCTGACAGGAGATAGTAGTGCTCACTCACCTGCTGCTCAACTCCTGCTGTGCAGCCCCTTTCCTAACAGGCTGTGGACCCCTGTATTAGTCTTCAGCCTGGGGGTTGGGGACCCCTGTCATAGTGTGCTTACTCAAACCTAGATGGTATAGCCTATTGCTCCTAGGCTACAAACCTGTACAGTATGTTACTGTGCTATAGGCAGTTGCAGTACAATGGTAAGTATTTGTGTATCTACACATGCATAAAGATAAAAAGGATACAGTAAAATTATGGTTTAAAAGATTTTTTGAATGGTACACCTATACAGGGTACCTACCATGAATGGAGCTTGCAATACTAGAAGTTGCTCTGAGTGAGTGGTAAATGAGTGGTGAGTGAATGTGAAGGCCTAGGACATTACTGTACACTACTGTAGACTTTATAAACACTGTACACTTTGGCTACACTAAATTTTTTTAATTTTCTTCAATAATAAATTAACCTTAGCGTACTGTAACTTTTTTATATTATAAACTTTTTAACTTTTTGACTTTTAATAATACTTAGCTTAAAATACATACATACTTTACAGCTGTACAAAAATATTTTATTTTTATAAGCTTTTTTCTATTTAAAAAACTTTTAGATTTATTTTATTTTTTTACTTTTTAAACTTTTTTGTTAAAACCCAAGACATACACACACATTGGCCTAGGCCTACACAAGATCAGGATCATCAGTGTCACTGTTTCCTATCTCCGTATCTTGTCCCACTGGAAGGTCTTCAGGGACAATAACATGCATGGACCTGTCATCCTGTGATAACAATGCTTTCTCCTGGAATACCTCCTGAAGGACCTGCCTGAGGGTGTTTTACACTTAACTTTTTTAATAAGTAGGAGTACACTCTACAATAATGATAAGAAGTATACTAAATACACAAATCAGTAACATAGTCATTTATTATGTTACCAAGTATTATGTACTCTACATAATCCTATATGCTATACTTTTTTATATGCCTGGCAGTGCAGTAGGTTTGTTTACACCAGCTTCCTCACAGACACACGAGTAATGCATTGTGCTATGACTTTACATTGGTTACAAGGTCACTAGGTGATAGGAATTTTTCAGCTCCTATGAGACCACTGTCATATATGCAGTCTGCCATTGACCAAAATGTCATTATGTGGCGTATGACTGTATCACAATTTGTGTATCTTCTCTTTTTGGTGGATATTTGGGTTGGTTCTAGTTTGGGGTTATTATGAATAAACTATTATGAACATTCTTATAGGTGTCTTTTTGTAGACACCTGTTTTTGTCTATTACTCTTCTTATCTCTCTGGGTTCCTGCATTTTTAGTTATTTCAGTAAAAGTCACATTACTAGATGTGAAAATTCTGTTTCTTAAAAGACTTCAGTTAATCCTTATTTTATTAGATCTACCTCACACTCACCTCCAAAGGCACCAACTCTGCCAATTCTTAGGCCTTTTGCAAATTATGAGAGCGTGGTTCTCATCACTCCCCACTGCTGCTTTAAGGTATGCAGCTTTGTTGGGTCTGTTGAGTCAGTCACTACCTTTCCAGTCTGCTTTCCACCTTCCTAAATTTTATTGTCATCTCCTCTCTTATCTGGCTCATTTTAGTGAGTTTTTGGAGAGAACATAGTTAAATATATTTGTTCAATTCATCTTGTTTACCCTTTTCTTCTTTTTTGTTTTTATGTTTCTCCTGTCACTTCCCACATACCACCTCCCTACTTTCTGTTTTCCATTTCTTCTGTCCATGTTGGTTCTCCTTAGAATTAGAATTATGGGCCGGGCACGGTGGCTCAAGCCTGTAATCCCAGCACTTTGGGAGGCCGAGACGGGCGGATCACGAGGTCAGGAGATCGAGACCATCCTGGCTAACACGGTGAAACCCCGTCTCTACTAAAAATACAAAAACTAGCCGGGCGAGGTGGCGGGCGCCTGTAGTCCCAGCTACTCGGGAGGCTGAGGCAGGAGAATGGCGGGAACCCGGGAGGCGGAGCTTGCAGTGAGCTGAGATCCGGCCACTGCACTCCAGTCCGGGCGACAGAGCGAGACTCCGTCTCAAAAAAAAAAAAAAAAAAAAAAAAAAAGAATTAGAATTATGAAGGTGGAGAATCCTCAGAGAGCATCTGGCTCAGTCACTTCATTTTTCAGGTGGTGAACCTGAGACCCAAAGAGAACAACAGTCCATCCACAGGCCACACAGCTACTGCTCTTATCTTTTCTACCTTTAATAGCAGAGACTTTTGCCCTTCTACCTCTTCAGCTAGAGAGCCACAACCACACAAGAAAGAAGAGTACTCACTACTCAAATGGGAAACTGGAAAGCAGATGGGGGAGAAAATGTCATTCCTGACCAGGTTGCTGTGGGTCCTGAGGAGAAAACAGCTCCAGAGACAACTCTGTTAGGATGGCCTTAGTCTCCCATACCCACTGCATCCCTTCCCCACTGCAGTGCCAGGTGGAGGCCAGTAGCTAGGAGAGTGCTTAGCTGTCTTGCGGCCCTCAGGCTCTTTTCACTTTTTTTTTTCTAAAGGGTCTCACTCTGTCATCCAGGCTGGAGTGCAGTGGCACGATTACAGCTCACTGCAGCCTTTAACTCCTGGGCCCAAGCAGTTCTCCCACCTCAGCCTCCCAAGTAGCTGGGACCACAGGCACATGCCACCTAGTAAATTTTTTGTAGAGATGTGTTCTCACTGTGTTGCCCAGGCTGGTCTCAAACTCCTGGCTTTAAGTGATCCTCCCGCCTCAGCCTCACAAAGTGCTGTGATTACAGACGTGAGCCACTATGCCCAACTTTTTTTTTTTGTTCTTTTTTTTTTTTTTTGAGACCGAGTCTCACCTGTTGCCCAGGCTGGAGTGCAGTGGTGCGATCTCGGTTCACTGCAAGCTCCGCCTTCCAGGTTCAAGGAGGCGCCCGCCACCACGCCCAGCTATTTTTTTTTTTTTAATTTTTAGTAGAGATGGGGTTTTACCATCTTGGCCAGGCTGGTCTCGAACTCCTGACCTCATGATCCACCTGCCTCAGCCTCCCAAAGTGCTGGGATTACGAGCGTGAGCCACCACGCCCAGCCCAACTTATTTTTTTAATCCAATTTTTTGTTTTTAATTTTTACTATATTCTTTGGGCATGAATGTAGATGTAGAAGACAACAAAGGGACTTTAAGGCCCCAAACAGAAAGCAAGGCAAATGATCAATGGTGCAAGTATTCTAAATCCAATGACATACATACACACATGCACTCACACACACACACACACACATATGCCCTTGCTAATATTGCCATTGCCCCACAGCTCCTTACACGTATATGGTAAGAGGTACAAAGAATATGTGAGGCAACCAAGTACAAAAAAATTGAAGTGGTACAAGTGGGGAATTGTTTAGATTTTCTTTTCAGTGCACAGAAGACAAAGTGCAAACTCTGTGTCTTGGCCTTTGGTCTGGGCCACTCTGCCAGTCTTCCCACAGACTTTGATCATGCAGTTTGGGTTGGCAGTAGCTGGGCACAGCCTTTTCTTGACCCTCCACCTCTACCTCCCACAGCATTTCACCAGCTTAGCTGCTAGGAATTCTGTTAGGAACCAGAGGCCAAGGTATAAAAGATGGAATAGGATACCGTTCTCTGACTTCTCTATCCCAGACTCTTGAAGCTTCTTTGATTCTTTGTCTCCCATAGTTTGTATCTACTTGAACAAGAATGGCAGCACAGGCCCCCACTTAGATAAGAAGAAGGTCCAGCAACTCCCTGACCATTTTGGACCAGCCCGTGCGTCTGTGGTGTTGCAGCAGGCTGTCCAGGCCTGTATCGACTGCGCTTATCACCAGAAAACCGTCTTCAGCTTCCTCAAGCAAGGCCATGGTGGTGAGGTTATCTCAGGTAAGCGCTGTTTGGCTCATACTGCCTCCCAGCCAGAAGGACCCGCTTTCTCAACTGGTTGATTTCTTGTAAGGCATCCTGGTTCCCACTTCATACCTGTAGGCTCTGGAAAAATGTGAAGGTATTCCATTCCTTATCTCCAACCCTCCAAGAGCCCCTCTGAGCCTTATGCATACCTCTGCCAAAGAGAATACCCACAGATTCTGCTTCACTGAGCCTCTAAACCGATTCCCCCCATCTACCTGATTGGCCTTTCCATACAGAAAGTATAGGAGAAAGAATCCAGAGGGGGCTATGTTGTGGCAGCAGAGGGGTTTCTCCAGATTATCACAGCCTCCCACCTGGTTTCAGGAACCAATGAACTCCTCTCTCATTCCTTTGACTCCTTAGCTTCCTGGTCCTAAACCAGGCCCAGTAGAAGAGAATTAAATCCCAGGGTGGTTGGGAAAAGTCATTTCCTTTTTCTTTACTGTTATGAGAGTTTGATTCAGTGGCACAGTATATTTTGCTCTCACAGAATACTTACTTTTTCTACTGTGCCCTGATTCTGTTTCAGTTTTCCTAAATCCAAAATCCTATTTAGCCACTAAACCTAAAGACTTGACCTAGAGCCTTTCAGTCTTAACTGATGCTATTCCATAATCCCCTGCTCCTCCTCCCTAGCAGGTTGTAATAACCAGCTTCAGGAAACCCAGCTGGCATGGAAGACCCCATCAATAACCAGACTGTATTATTTTAGCAAACATTTATTGAACCCTTACTATGTGTCAGGTGATTGTCAGACACTGGCCAGGAGAAGGGGAGAATAGAAGATGACAGCTTAGGCTCCATACCAGTGAAAAAGAAGAATGTATGTGAAAAGTGCTATAGCTAACTGTGAGAAGTGCTATAATAGGGAAATGTGTACACAGTGGTGTGGGAACCCAGACTAGGGATTGACTGTGAGGAAGATGGAGCAGACAGGCAGGGAATTATTATAGAAGACGGAACTGGCCAGGTGCAGTGGCTCACACCTGTAATCCCAGCACTTTGGGAGGCTGAGGCGGGCGGATCACCTAAGGTCAGCAGTTCAAGACCAGCCTGGCCAACATGGCAAAACCCCGTCTCTACTAAAAAAAAAATACAAAACATTAGCCAGGCATGGTGGTGCACGCCTGTAGTCCCAGATCCTCGGGAGGCTGAGGCAAGAGAATCACTTGAACCTGGGAGGCGGAGGTTGCAGTGAGCCAAGGTCGTGCCACTGCACTCCAGCCTGGGTGACAGAGCAAGACTCCATCTCAAAAAAAAAAAAAAAAAGAAGACTGGGAAGTGCCTGGGAAATTAAGCCTTATGTCCATTCTGAGGCCCAGGCTACTCCCTGATCTCTTCTTTGTTTCTGTGTAGTGGTCTGTAGGAACCTAGCCTAACTGCTTCTCTTTAGCTGCTCTCACCTATACCCCCTCTAGGGTTCTTCTTCTGCCTCAAAATTGGTTCTTGAGAATGACCTATCTCCCCAAATCCCCAAGTCCTTGCTGCCCTCAGGGACAAATACACAGGTCTTTGCTTTGTAAGGATTATGCTGATATATTTTTACAGAAAAATATGATAGAAAGTAAACTAACACCAAGCATGAAACAGTTCCAAATGTTGCCAAAATTCTAGTGCCCTTATATAGATCGGAAATTGTGTACCCATACCATTGCTGGCTATGGCTATATTCTACTGTTCTGCCCAGCTTCTCTGTTCTTAGGCAGTTCTTGTGAAAATAGCACCCTAAATGAGCCGATTTCCTGGGGGAGGTCCAGCCAAGTGATGGAGCAGACAGAATTATGTTCATAGTTGTTTTCACAGGTTGAAAAAAATCATTCCAGAGCCCAGGGTGCAACAGACCTGGCCTGGCCACTCCCATATTTGCAAGCCCTTTACAGTTGGAGACAAAAATCAAAGCCCTCGAGGGAGGGAGTTAAAGGGAGGGAGGGAGGAAATGTGGGGCACTGGTTCCCTTTGTGTAACCAGGTAAGCCTGAGACAAGCAGTGGGCTGTACTCCTCCTGCCCAGTGCTGTACTCCACTGCCAGGCTGACATGCTTGGCCCTGTTTACTCACTCCACAGCCGTGTTTGACCGGGAACAGCATACCCTCAACCTCCCAGCAGTCAACAGCATCACCTACGTCCTCCGCTTCCTGGAGAAACTCTGCCACAACCTTCGTAGTGACAATCTGTTTGGCAACCAGCCCTTTACACAGACTCACTTGTCACTCACTGCCACAGAGTACAGCCACAGCCACGACAGGTACCTACCAGGTAGGAGCTGGGATGGGGCCTGGGCTGAGAGTGGGGGACAGGGCTAGCAGCAGCACCTGCAGGGGCCCAGGCCTTCAGAACTACTGGCCTGGCACCTACTATCCAGAGGTCTGCTTTTCTGTCCCTTACCTTTGCCATATTTGAGACTTTTCAGCCTCCTCTCATCTACTTTTTCTTCAGGATCTTGTTTTCTGTCTCTAGTATTACTCCTATTTCCTCTAGATCCTTATCCCTAGATAAAAGGTGGTTCGCAATCCCCCTTCTGAGTTTCAGACTGCATGTGGAGCCACCGAGAAGTCACAGAATGTCTCCTAGTGTGAACCTGGCAGCAAAGGCCTAACACAGATCTCCCTTGCCAGCAGGAAGGTTTAGTCTCAGGCTACAGATTGAGAAATGTGCTTCTTGGTGATTGGCCATCTATTCTTTCCTTTGGCACATGGCCCTAACTTCCAGCACTGCCAGTCTAGCAAGTCAATTCAAGTTCCTGCTATTTCTAACTCAGCTGGAAAGTAACTTTCTTAGTTAACATACCAGACCCACAATGGGAAAGCAGATGCCACGTGGCCAGATCAGTGACTAAGTACTTCCGAGAGAGATTAAAGATTCAATGGAACTCTCATCTCTCATCTGGAACCCAGGACACAGAAGAAGGGAGGGAAGAAAAGCTCAGCCTTAAACATAGCAAGGTAGGTCATTACTGAGAGGGAGGAAAGGCCCTTAAAAAAGCCCTGCAGATTGTGTCCTGAGCAGAGAAATAGGGGTGCTGTCAGTGTGGGCGCTGTGCTGTCTGTTGATGGGAGGGCACAAATCTGAAAGGTGTCTTTTCCAACCTTCCTCTACACAAACAAGTCTTGTTTCCACACTGCCTTCCCTGGTGTCTTTTCATCACAGTCTTAACAGAATCACCTCCGATAAAAGCACTGCTTCTAGAGAATGTGCCCAGGGAAGTGACTGTTCCCCCATTCCCCTTCCCCCTTTCCCTCATAGATTCTTCTGTACCCAAATCCGTATTGCTTATGTGACTTGCAAGCAGGTCAAAAAGATACCTGAATTTTAAATACTGTTTGTGGGGGCCAGACCATCTGATCCCTGCAGCCATTTCTGTGATCCCCTGGCTGATCCTTTTCTGTGGAGGGAACTTCTCCTCACCTAACCCATGCTAGATTGCTTTCTTTCAGTACCAGAGTCTCTGAGAATAGAAAAAGGCATTTTGACTTGCAGTTAGAATGCTGCACTGGGAGTCTGGACTGGGCATGGTAGAGCTGGTACAGACAAAGGCAAGTTGTTAAATACCTCCAGTTAGGCATTCAGGAACTCTGATCTACATTTCAGATGTGAAAATTAGGCCTACCTGGGATTCTGAAAGAAGGGATGCATGAATGGGGGTAGCATATCCATTAGTGTAGCTGCTAGTTTAAAAAGAGATTTCTCTAAGAAATAGGAACTCCGAATTCTTAAATGGAATGCCATCATTAAGAAGTGAGAGAAATATACTGGTAGCAGCATTCAGAGACTGGTAGGGATGTACCTCATGGGCCTGCAGTCCCAAAAGTGGTTTGGGACTGGGGTATAACCTTTCCTGGGAATTCTGCCCCAATTTACATCTCTCTGATTCAGCCACTAGATAAGAGGAAGCAAACTTAAGCCAGACTCTTCTTGCCTCACCAGCTAAGAGAAACAAAGACCAAGGTATCACATTCTACCATTGGCTGCTACCTCTCCCTTCCCCATTTTCAGACAGATTGAGCCCACTTTTTGTGTCCTCCTCTGCTCTTAAGCTGTTTCTCATCATGGGTGCTCCGCAACTTGTCTGCTCTCACTCTAGTTTCTATTTGCTTCCCTGAAATTAGCCTTTAACTATGCCCAGACAAGCCAGAGCCTTGCCTAAACTTCTAATTCCTCTGTGCTTCTTAGTGTATCCTTTCTGCCTGCCTGCCTGTCTGCCTACCTTCCTGCCTGCCTGCCTGCCTTACTGACCCTTTGCCCCACCTCTGATCTTATCATTTCCTGTGTTTTTCTGATTAGTTACCCAAACCTCTGCCAAAGAGCTCAATCTGTACAAGAGCTGTCTTTTGCTTTGCCCTTTGGATCTGGTATTTATGACTCCTGCCCTTCTGCCTGGCTACACGTTTCTACTAGACATCCATAGGTACCACCTCTGTTATCTGGGTGCTTATTGGCCCTCTCCCTTTCCTGTAGCCTTGCCTCCAAACTACCCTACCACTTACAGTCCTGGCCCAACTGACCATGCACTTCCGATATAGCAGGTAGTCACCCAAAGCTCAGGGAGATTTCATATCCCATTAAGCTTTCCTACCTAAGTTGAGACTATTACTTTTTTTCTCCAATATTTTATTTTAAAAATTTCAAACCTACAGAAAAATTACAAAAATAGAACAATAAGCAACCATAAATTCTTTGCCTACCTTTACCACTTAACTTTTTGCAGTATTTACTGTTTCTCCTAACTATATATACACATATAAATATACATACTTGTTGAATACCTGTGTATTTAAAATACGTTTTTCATTTACTGAACCATTTGAGAATTAACTGCAGATGAGAGATTTTATCCTTAAATACTTTTGTGTTTATCTCCTAAGAATAAGGAACATAATAGTATTATTATGATTGAGAAATTTAACATAAATAAAAACTAATGAGGCCAGGCACGGTGGCTCACGCCTGTAATCCCAGCACTTTGGGAGGCCAAGGCGGGCAGATCATGAGATCAGGAGATCAAGACTATCCTGGCTAACACAGTGAAACCCCATCTCTACTAAAAATACAAAAACTTAGCCAGGCGTGGTGGCGGGCGCCTGTAGTCCCAGCTACTCGGGAGGCTGAGGCAAGAGAATAGCGTGAACCCAGGAGGTGGAGCTTGCAGTGAGCAGCGATTGCGCCACTGCACTCCAGCCTGGGCGACAGAGCGAGACTCCATCTCAAAAAGAAAAAAATTAATGAAATTTAACATTAATAAAATACTACTAGGCACCAGCCGGGCCAACATGGTGAAATCCTGTATCTACTAAAAATTCAAAAATTAGCTGGGCGTGGTGGTGCACGCCTATAATCCCAGCTACTCGGGAGGCTGAAGCAGGAAAATCGCTTGAACCCAGGAGGCGGAGGTTGCAGTGAGCCAAGAGTGTGCCACTGCACTCCAGCCTGGGCAACAAAGTGAGACTCCATCTCCAAAATAATAATAATAAATAAATAAAATACTACTAGCTATTATGTAGTTATATATGTAGTTTATATATGTTAGAATTTCCCCCGTTATATAGTTATATATGTTAGAATTTCCCCCAGTTGTCACACCAATGTCCTTTATAGCTGTTTTTTCCTAATCCAGGATTCAATAAAGGATCATCCACTGCATTTAATTCTCCTGTCTCTTTAGTTTCCTTTATCTAGAACAGTTATCCAGCGCTTTTTTTTTTCTATCTTTCACGACATGACATTGGCATTTTGAATAATCCAGGCCAGTTGTTTTACTTTAGGTCACCAAATATTTACAAATACTTACTCTGTGCCCAATTCTATACTAGACTCTAGGGAGACAGAGGTGAGACAGACTCCATCCCTGCACTCAAAGAGCTGAGACAGGGAAAGATATGTGAACATGTATGTGGTCAAAGCAGAGCACAGAGGTACTCTGGCCCAGCAAAGCATGATGAGCAAGGAGTACAGTGAAAGAAGTCAAGGGAGGATTCCTGGGGGAGGTGATGTCAGAGCAGAGTCTCTTCTTCAGAACTATACATGTGGCTGGATCAAGTTAAGAGGCTGGTGAAGACTAAGTAAAAGAAGCCCAGCTGGGCACAGTGGTTAACGCCTGTAATCCCAGCACTTTAGGAGGCCAAGGCAGGTGGATCACCTGAGGTTGGGAGTTCGAGACCAACCTGGCTAACAAGGTGAAACCCTGTCTCTACTAATAATACAAAAATTAGCTGGGCGTGGTGGTGCATGCCTGTAATCCCAGCTACTCGGGAGGCTGAGGCAGGAGAATCGCTTGAACCTGGGAGGCGGATGTTGCAGTGAGCTGAGATTGCGCCATTGCACTCCAGCCTGGGCGATAGAGCGAAACTCTGTCTCAAAAAAAAAAAAAGTGTATTTTTTTATCACCCTAAGAAATACTGAGAATGGTGAAAAAGATATTGTCCCTACCTTCAGTATTAGGGACAATATGAACATGTATGTGATCAAAACAGAGCACAGAGGTACTCTGGCCCAGCAAGGCATGATGAGCCAGGAGTACGGTGAAAGAAGAGGTCAAGGGAAGATTCCTAGGGGAGGTGAGATCAGAGCAGAACTATGCATGTGACTAGATCAAATAAGTGGCTAGTGAAGACTAAGTAAAAGAGGCCCGGCCGGGTGCAGTGGCTCAGTATGAGGCAGAAGATTGTATTGATTTCACTGGTCCCAGTGACTATTAAGTTTAGCTGTAACTGAAATCTACCCAGCATTAAACTCCGAGTCTGCTGTTTTAGGATTCTCAGGTTCCTCTCTGTTAGAGGAAGTGGTTCATTGCCCATGACAATGGTACCTTGTGCCTTTCTTTCCAGTTGTCAACCCGGTCTTCTGAGTTAGTTATAAACTGCCAGAATCCCAAGATTCACAGTGGTTAAAGCCAAATAAAAACTGAAATATCAGGATGTGCCCTGATCCCCACATAGGTTTCCAACCTAGAATTGTCAGAGTTTTAAGATGATGCAAATGCTTATAATTCACTGAAGCACACTGGCACATGTCCGCTTTTCAGGTGGACCTTCTTGGGACCAGAGCTTAAACTTCAAGGTGTCAGGAAGACCTCCAAGGTTCTCCTCATCCAAAAGAGATGCACCCAATACTGTCTGTCTTAATATCCTGTTTCTTTCCTTTGTTATAATTACAATAGTTGCTAATATTTTTAGCTACCTGTATTTTGTCATCTGCCCCACTATGGTAAATATTCCATGAGTATAGGGACAATATATTTTTCATCATGCTCAGTATCCATCATCCTAACTGTCACATGGTAAGTATTTAATAGTATTTGTTGAAAGAGTAGTAAAGGATGTGGGAAGTAGTTCAGAGAGGGATTTTTTTTTTTTTGTTTAACACTGAGAGTGATTTAAGCATGCACAAGGACTGTGCTATGTCTTTGGGTCCTGCGTTAGTGTAAGAATTTTCTTAGATCAGCATCTCTAGTTCCTTGGTCACTCAGTTCACACCCATAAAGGGGAAAGCTTGGTTATGAGCATGGAATCTTTGCATCTTGGAAGTGGAAAGTACTCTAGGGATGATCTAGTATCTAGCCTAACACATGAGGGTGGTCGTCTGACCTCTGCTTAAATATTCCTGATAACAGGTTTTCTCTATCTTTGGCAATTGATTTTATTGTTGGGCAGTTCTGATTGCTAAAAGGCCCTCCTTTTTTTGTTTTTGTTTTTGTTTTTGTTTTTGTTTGTTTGAGCTGGACTTTCACTCTCGTTGCCCAGGCTGGAGTGCAATGGCGCGATCTCAGCTCACCGCAACCTCCACCTCCCAGGTTCAAGCAATTCTCCTACCTCAGCCTCCTGAGTAGCTGGGATTACAGGCATGTGCCACCACGCCTGGCTAATTTTGTATTTTTAGTAGAGACGGGGTTTCTCCATGTTGGTCAGGCTGATCTCGAACTCCCGACCTCAGGTGATCCACCCGCCTCGGCCTCCCAAAGTGCTGGGATTACAGGCATGAGCCACCGTGCCCAGCCAAAATGCCCTCCTTTTTAAGCTGAAATCTGCCTTCTTACAACTCCTGCCCCCATTCCACTGTCTGTATTCCAAAAGAGCAAATCTACCTCCAGTCCTCTTCTTTTCCCATGACTGCCCATAGGGTGTTTCTCTCCCTCGACTTTTCTCCAGACGATGCCTTCCCAAGGCCTTTCCCCTTTGGGAAACTTAGTCCTCCACCGGGAACTCTAATTGTTAAGGTCAGCTTTGCAATGTGATACTCTGAGAAGAGCTGCTTCTCACTGAAAATACATGCATAAGGGCTAGGTCCTTATCCATCTGTTCACCTCTGCATGTACCATAACTAGTATAGTGGCTGTCACACACACAAAGGGTGCTCAACAAATGTTTGTTTGATCCCACTTGCTCCCATATCTCCAGCATATCAATAGTAAATTTTATACTGACCCTAGGAAGTTTAAGCATTTTTCATCTCCATTTTATAGATGGGCAAAGGAATCCTATAAAAAGGCAGGGATCATTGACTAATCAAGTCTTCCAGCCCCAGTCTTTGACACCTGGGCCAGTGGTTTCAAAGTCTATTTTGTTTTGCCAGTAGAACTCCTTTTTTTTTGTTTTTTTAAAGGTTTTTGGCAAAGGTAAAATTGTGTATGAAATTTGTACACACTCCAGTGCATAAAAATTAAAACCAGAGAAGCTGGGATGAGGCCCATAGCTCTTCTTACTTGGCCTCCCTGTGGAGGGCTCACAGGGCTCTGTAGAACACAGTTTGAAGGTATTGCAGTCTTCAGGCCAGCTGCGGTTCCTCACACCTATAATCCCAACACTTTGGGAGACCAAGGTGGGCAGATCACTTGAAGCCAGGAGTTCAAGACCAGCCTGGCCAACATGGCGAAATCCTATCTCTGCTAAAAATACAAACAAAAAAAAAAATCAGTGGGGCGTGATGGCACGCACCTGTAGTCCCAACTACCTGGGAGACTGAGGCATAAGAATTGCTTGAACGCAGGAGGTGGAGGTTGCAGTGGAGTGCAGTGAGATTGTGCCACTGCATTCCAGTCTGGATGACAGAGTGAGACTCTGTCTCAAAAAAAAAAAAAAAAAAAGTATTTGCAATCTTCTATCCTGGCACTGTCCTACCAAAGAGAGCCTCGTTTGATCAGCCTTGTGAGGATTAGGACTTCCCAGAGCTTTGGAGCATGATGCTTTCAGTATATCTCATTAGGATAAGATTTCATGACTTGCCATCAGTCCAGATTTTCAGACCCTTCAATTCAGAATCTGCGTCTCAGTGTTCTTAGCATTGCTGAAAGGAAGAGACACTGAATGGTTTGCATCAGCACCTGGTAAGCCCCTGGCTTTGTCATCATAATTATTCTTCACATCTGTTAGCTCATGTGAAGCAGACAATACTATCCCCAGTCTTAGCTGAATAAAATGAGAACTAGAAGGGTGAGGTTACCCTGCTGATAAATGCAGAAACTGGATGAAATATTTTTCTTGAACTATCACAGATAGCTTAGATTTGCCACTTCAACTCCGAATGAAATACAAAATAATAATTTTTCACATTCATAAAGTTCATCCCTTTCCATTTTCTCATTTGATGTTCTCAGCATGATAGGGGATGATTTTTCCCCATTTTCCACATGAAGAAGCTGGTGCTTAGAGATGACAAGCTACTTGTCTAGAATCACATACCTAGTGAAAGGCAGGAGTCCAGGTATAGAACCCAGGTCTCCTATATCCTGGATTGGATTCCCATTCATGTCTCAAAATGGGACCCTGCTAGTCATTTTTCCTGGAAAATAGGAATCAGAACCCTCATCTGCAGAAAGGAGGTGGGATATGGCTTAGGTATTATGGACCCTCAAAGACTTATCTTTTCAGAACCACTTCTAGGAAAGGGTTTCAACAATTAGCCTCCTTGATATAAAGGCAAATAGCTGTCTAATCCTAGATTTTACTTTGACCTTATAGTTGCCAAGCAATTTTAGGTAAGTATTAGAAAGCAGTCCTTAAATCCTAAACCATCTTAACATTGAGGACTTACTGTGTGCCAGACAATATGCCCAAAGTTAGTGTTCATCAGAGGCTCCGAACAAATCCCAAGCATTACCTAAACACTTGATGTCTTTGAAAAATGATAAAGGACAGTGTTATGCTCCAGTACTCAAGACACCCTCCACAAGCAGAGAATGCTGTGGCCTGGGCTGAGGAATTGATCTGGTTTGGGTAGAACCCAATCATGAGGAGTCTGCTTCAGGTTCTTTGTACGGTGAAAGGGTGTTGCCACCCGGTATTGGACCATGGGACTGGGTATAGAAACATCAGGGTAAGATTCCCTTTACAAGGAAAGACTTTCATAGCCATTCTTTTCTGATATTCATAAGCTCCTTGGAAGAAAAGGACTTCCCATGTTGTAGATGAGGAGACTAACATTCTCCGAGAAGCACTCTGCTGAATGGCAGAGCCAGATTATACCCCTGATTCTGATCTCCATGCCCAAGCTCACGGCTCATCAACCCCAGATTCCTTGAAGTGTTTCTGTAGAATAGGGCAGATACAAAATGAGAGATGAAACATAGGAGCAGATTCTTTGCAAACAAGCCTTTAACCAAGCATCAAGAAGCATTTCTGACATATCCTGCTGGTTGAGCAGGGTACCTTTTAAAGTACCCTCATCTAAGCAAATGTATCCCAGCTCTAGCATGTTGTGTCTAAGGCAGTCTCTTCCATCCTAGAATAGCTCCATTTGTTTAAGATGTCCCTTATCCAGAAAAAGCATAGGGCATCTAGACCAGAAAAAGCCTCAAAGACCATCTGGTCTAAGAGAAAGAATTTCTAAAGAGACTGAAGTCCAGAGAGTGACACTGAGCTTGACTAAGGTCACCTCATGAGAGCCACAACCATGACTGGTACACAGGCCTCCTGAGTCCCTGCCTAGGGCTTTCTCTTTTGCTGTTGCTTGCTCTGCTCAAACAGGTACCTGGGAGCCAGCACTCTGGCAGTCCTTCTAAGCTCTAACTCTGGTTTTACTGTTTTTCAGGTGAAACCTTTGTCCTGGGGAATAGTCTGGCCCGGTCCTTGGAACCACACTCAGACTCGATGGACTCTGCCTCGAATCCCACCAGCTTTGTCAGCACCTCCCAAAGGCACCGGCCCTTGCTTCCATCCTGTGGCCTCCCACCAAGCACTGCCTCAGCTGTGCGCAGGCTATGCTCCAGGGGTAAGCTTACCAGAGTCCTGGCCCTCTTTCCCTCCCTCACTCTTTCCTTCACTTCCTTCCTGAGCTCTGGGAGGCCAGAGAGGACCTAGTTCTGTTGCCCTCTGCCCGGTGGTGGGACTAGGGGCTGGACTTACTCTTGTGCCTGACCTTGCACCTGGGAGGTAACTGGAGCTCCAGGATTACAAGGAGGAATACCTAACCCAAGCTTGGTGTTCAAGGGACACTTTCTTGAGGAAGTGCTGCTTTGCCTGAGACTGTATAAATGGCCATATCAGGGCTGGTAGAGGAGGGAGAGCTTTCCAGGAAGAGGAGCAACATGAATAAGGGCAAAAGAATAAGAAATAGCACCGATTATACTAGGAACTGCATGCAATTTGGAATTGCTCAACCATAAAGTATAATACTGAGACTCAAAGAGAAAAACCTGGAAAGGTCAGGGCATATATCATAGAAGACCTTAAATGGGCTTTTAATTAGAGGCAAGACAGGTTTGTGTTTTGAATAGATTACTGACTACTGTGTTGAGCATGGATTTGAGGAGGGACAAGACTAGAGAAACCTAAATAAGTTAGGAGGTTACTCGAGTGGGCCAGATCTGAAGTGACAAAGGCCTGGTTTAGGGCAGAGACAGAAGGTTTAGAGAAGAGAGAGTGGATTTGAAAACTGTTCACAAGGTAAATTTAATCAGATTTGAGGATTTCATCAGATGTGAGGAAGAAGGGAGTGAGGACTGTCTCCCAGGTTTCTAGATGTGGTGGCCGGATAGATGGTGGTACCATCCACTGAGAGAGGGAACCCACCATAGAAGAGAAGGAAGGTCGGGGAGCCCATGGTCATGTAGATGACATCTAACAGGCAGTGACTATGCAGATCCAATCCTCAAGGAAGAGTGCTGTGCTGAAGTTAAATATTTAGGAGTCACCAGTGTATAAACAGCAGTTGAAATTTTAGGGTGAATGATACTCACTTCTCAGAAATATGCAGTGAATGAAAATAACAGTTAACCAAAGATGAAGTCCTGGGAACCAACAAAGCTTAGGAGGTGAGAACAGGAAGGCAAGCCCACCAAGGAGAAAAAGGAATATTCAATGTGAAGAAAAATTTAGAAAATTCAAAGTGAGAAGAATCTGATATTGTGGTGGCCAGGACTACAGAGCGTATTTGAAGGAAAGCACAGCATAACAAAATTCTGGCAAAAAAAGGGACTGAGAAACATCTATTGGATTCTACCATTGTGGGTAATTGGTGGATCTTAGCGAAAGCAGCCTTGGTGCTGTGGTGGAGGGGTGAAGGCAGATTGCATTGGGGACTTTGATGAGAAAAAAAGGCTGGTGATGAGTAGGACTCTAAGTCAAAAAAGATCTTTCAGAATGGGAGCCCTTCAAGCACATATGTCAGCAGACAGCTTGCACCTTCCAAAAAGCAACAGTTAAGAATATAGGAAAGAGGAAGAAGTAAGGCCTCAGGAGTGGTGGGATCAAGGGCATAGGCAGAGGCATCAGGTTAAGCCAAAAGGAGGCATACTTTCTCTGAGAAAGGAGGGAAGATTGAGTGTGTCCATCAGTGAATAGAGAAAGGCCTGGTCAGGGAACGGGTTAGGAGGGCTGATAGACTGGACTAGTCTTAAAGAAGATGGGGAAAAATGGACCAAAGAAAAGGGGATGATTTGCAGGAAACCTCAGGGCCCAACTATGCTTGGAGACTAGTTGGCCAGTTTGCAAAAGCTATGGTTTTCTTCTGTGGTTCTTAGCAACCTAGTAGATATGGGATGAGAAAAGACAGCTTGAGAATTAAGGGTTTTTTTTTTTGCTGAGCTAGTAGAGCAAGAGCTGGGAGGAAGGGGGAAGAGTATGTAAAGAAATCAGGAATCAGAGAGAGCAGTTTAAATCATCGACCACTAGATCTGGGAAGGCAGTCAGGATGGGAAGGATACAAGGCTAAATTAGGATAGGGAAAATGGAAAGTTTGACATGCCAAAGAACTTTGTGATATAATGGTTATAGTGGACATAAGTCCCAAGAGAGCTGGAAAGATGGAAGGTTGGGGTCAGAGAATAGGATGCTTAAAATTCTGAAGTGGATTTGTTCCAAGGGATTGCAAGGACCAGACAGTGGTGTTGGCAGTAGGTATTTGGAGTAGAGTGGAGGTGAGAGTCACTGGAGGCATGGTAGCTGAATGGATTGCCTCCAAGGATTAGAGCAGGAGTTGGGGTGGAACAGTGGGTAGTGAGCTGAGTAACAAAAAGTCTTCATTTACCAAGGGGTAGAAATCCAGATATCTGTGAGTAACAGTGAGAAGGAAGAGCCAATGGTTGGGTACATGTTTGGCCTCCGAAGAACATGAGCTTTCATAGGAGGATGGTCTAGAAGCAGCAGTAGGGAGCCAGGAGAATGTAACTTCCACACCCTGATTCCAGCCTCCTCTAGCCCAGGGACACATGAATGAGGTGTGAAAGTATAGGAAGACTCCATTAGCAAAGCCTGCAATGAAAAAAAGTCACCTCAGCGGAGAGAGAGCTTTCAGGAAGGCTGAGTCATGGGAAGAAGCCTGTGATGCCCCTCCCCCTCCCCTAACCCAACAGGGCAGCAAAATGGAATCTAAAGGGGTCTCAAGTAGAGGCAGAGCTGAGGGCTGATTCTAGCCTCGGCTCCCTTGCCTTGAGACTTGGGTCAGTCATCTCACCTCTCAGGTCTTCCTCACATGCAGAATGTTCCTCATGTGCATACTGGAGATGGTGACACCAACCTGGTCTTTCCACAGGAGTGTTAAAAGGATCAAATGAAAGAAGGGATATGGAATCATTTTGGAAACTAAATCGTTCCCCAGGTATGAGGGGAGTTACTGTTATTTTTATCTTCCCCAAGGCCCTGTTTCTGAGAAGAGTACTTTGTGATAGGCTGCCCTCCTGGCACTGGCCTCAGATGGTACTGTTGTTCCCTAGGCATCTCCTCTCTTCCTTGGAAACACACCATGAGTCTGTCTGCCAGGTCATTGTATAAATCTCTTTGCAGCCTGATGGTCTTCATTAGGCTATGAAAAGATTCATTCGGCTGGCCCTAGAATTGTCTTAAAGAATTTGGATGTTGAGTCTGTTTCCACTCTTACTGCATTAACCAGGATGATTAGGCATGAGCTTGTTAGTTGGCCTCTTGTGGGTGTGCCTCACCTTCCTTAGTCATGCTCAGACTGAGACAACAAGCCCTCCTTGAAGAGGAAGTGCCAGCTGTACACGTTGAGGGGCGATGGGGAGAGCTTTGCCGTAGGCTGTCTGCAGAGGGAATAGGAAAAGACAGGGCCAGTCACTTCCTCTCTCTTTTCACTGAGTGCCCTCCCCTCTGAACTAAAGATGGTGATGACACCTCCTTCAAGGGCTATTTTAAAGGTCAAATGAGTTGACAATGGTGGGGGTTCTTTATAATTTATAGAATATTGTTCATATATCAGGTCACTTTTTACCATTGCCACCCTGGTAGTTCATGCCACAGTGGTCTCTTGCCTGGATTGTCATAATGGCCTTTTTTTTTTTTTTTTTTTTTTTTAAATAGTGTCTCTCACTCTGTCACCCAGGCTGGAGTACAGTGGCTCAATCATGGCTCATTGCAGCCTCAACCTCCTGGGCTCAAGCAATCTTCCTCTCAAGCTACCTTCCAAGTAGCTGGGACTACAGGCATGCACCACCACACCCAGCTAAGTTTTTGCAGAGACAGAGTTTTGCCATGTTGCCCAGGCTGGTCTCAAACTCCTGGGCTCAAGCAGTCTGCCCGCCTCAGCCTCCCAGAGTGCTGGGATTACAGGCATGAGCCACTGTGCCTGGCTTAATAGCCTCCTTCTTCTTCTTTTTTTTTTTTTTTTTGGAGACAGAGTCTCACTGTGTCGCCCAGGCTGGAGTGCAGTGGCACAATCTTGGCTCACTGCAACCTCCACCTTCTGGGTTCAAGCGATTCTCCTGCCTCAGCCTCCCAAGTAGCTGGGATTACAGGCGCCCGCCACGCCCTGCTAATTTTTTGTATTTTTAGTAGAGATGGGGTTTCACCATGTTGGCCAGGCTGGCCTCAAACTCCTGACCTCATGATTTGCCCACCTCGGCCTCCCAAAGTGCTGGGATTACAGGCGTGAGCCACCATGCCTGGCCAATAGCCTCCTTAACTGGTCTCTTCACGTCCCCCTGAAGTCTGTTACCAACATAGATAATGAGAGTGATCCTCCTCATTGCAAGTTGGTTCATGTAACTCCTGTGCTCAAAACCTACCTGTTTCACTCAGAAAAGCCAGTGGTTTTCCATGGTATACAGGGTCCTCTGTTATCTTCACTGCCACTTCTCTCCTCTTCCTCAACACACACATCCATGCCTCTCAGTGTTATTTTGTACCACTTTCTCCCTCATTCACTTTCTTCTGACACATTGGCCTTCCTGCTAAATCCTACATGTGCTATTTGCTCTTCTGCCTCAAGGTCTGCTCAAATTTCGTCATTTCGGAGATGTCTCTCCTAATCACCATATAAATTAGCAACTTCCTACCACCTGCCCTCATGGAGTTTATATTCTAGAGGGAGTAGGCTGACAGACAAGCATATAAATATATAGTAGTATTAAATATGTGAGTCATCTTAGTCCATTTGGGCTGCTGTCACAAAGTACCATGAACTGGGTGGCTTATAAACAACAACGTGTTTCTCACAGTCCTGGAGACTGGGAAGTCTAAGATCAAGGCACCAGCAGATTTGGTGTCTGATGAGGACCCACTTCCTGGTTCACAGACAGCCATCTTCTCACTATAACCGTGTACAGCCAAAGGGGCAAGGGAGCTTTCTGCAGCCTGTTTGATAAGAGTACTAAACTCATTCATGAGGGCTCTGTCCAGAGGTCCCACCTCCTAATATATATCACCATATCCTACCTCAGCCTCCTGAGTAGCTAGGACCGCAGGTGTACGCCACCATTCTTGGCCAATTTTTAATTTTTTTGTAGAGTTGGTGGGGGGGGGGGCTCTAATATATATCACCATGTGGGTGGGGAGGGGTAGGATTTTTCAACATAGGAATGTTGAGGGGATACATATTCAGTCAATAGCGTGTGTGTATTTATATATACTATCATATAATATGTGTGTATACTATCATGTGTGTATGTATAGATGATACCTAGCTTCTGATTAGAGGAATTAGCTAAGATGGTCCAAGAAGGACACATTCTTGCATATACACTCTCTCCCCATATCTTCTCTCTGTTCTCCAGAATCTCTGCACTTGGTTTCTCTCTTAGCATCACAGTAGACTTTTAAGATGGGGAGAAGTGAATGGCTCACAGAGGCCCCTCCAGCTTTCCATCTATTAACACCTCCAAAAAGCCACTGGGATTTCTGTGACTCTAAGCAGCCCCTGCTGGCTCTAGCATACCTGTCCCCTGGTCTAGTCAGTGCCCAACTATAAGCTTGAAAAGACAATATGCTAGAATCTCTGCTCTAAAAGGGGCTGGGCTGAGCTGGGCTGAGCTGGGCTGGGCTGGGCCGGGCTGGGCTGGGCCAGGCCAGACAAAGTGTACTTTGACTTTTTAGACCTGGGACCCAGAATGAAGACAAATGGGAGGAGATTCTCAGCCTTTGCAGGAGAGAGTTAAATATTAGGCCCTTCTACTTTAACAGGTGTGTGTGGTGGGGGGTTGTTTATTGTTTGTTTGTTTTTGAGACAGGGTCTTACTGTCACCCAGGCTGGAGTACAGTGGCATGATCATAGCTCACTGTTAACCTTGAACTCCCGGACTAAAGCCATCCTCACACCTCAGCTTCCTGAGTAGCTGGGACTATACTAGACCACCATACCCAGCTGATTTTTTTACTTGTTTTGTAGAGACAGGGTCTTGCAATGTTGCCCAGGCTGGTCTCAAACTCCTGGCCTCAAGCAATCTTCTTTGCCCGCCCAAAGTGCTGGGATTCCAGCGTGAGCCACTGTGCCCAGTGTCCAGGTGTGTGTTAGCTCTGCCACTTGAGGTTGAGGAGAACAGGTAGTTTGCAACAAGGCACCTCTGGATGCTGCAGATATAGACATGAGCAAGGCAAGGACCCTGCCTCAAAAGAGACATAGTCTGATTGGAGAGAAAGAAAAATATACAAGTAACTATTATCTGTGATCATTCATTTATCTAACAGATGTGTTTGAACATCTACTGTGGCAGACCAGGCACTCTTTTATGTGTCAGCAGCATAGCAGGGAACAAGAGACAGCTTACATTGTATAGGGAGGAGACAGATAAGAAACATAAAATAAATTAGTCCATGAAATTATTTTATATAACGATATGTACTGTGGTGGAAAAAAAAAAAAAAAAACTAGGGTAATTGGATTGTAAAGAACTGTGTGCGGAATTGAGCATTTTTACAAGGAGATCAGGGAAGGCCTCTCTGTGGAATCAATATTTGAGGTAAGACCCAAATGTTGAGAAGTCAGGCATGAAAAGATTTGGGGAAACAGCATTCCAGACAGAGGAAATTGCACGTCAAAGGATAAATGCTTGGCTTATTCAAGAAGCAGAAAGAAGGCTAGTGTGTTTGAAGCACGGTGAATAAGGGGTAAGTTGCGGGCAGGGGTTGCAGAGTGAAATGAGGCCGAAGGTAGGAAGGCTCAGCTGATGGAGTGCCTCATAGACACTGGAAAGCACAGGAGGGAATTCAGATTTCATTTCATGTGCAAAGGGAGGCCACTGCATTGAGTTTTTAGAAGGGGTTGACATGGTTCAATTACTGCTCTTTTTGTTTTTGTTTCTTTTGAGACAGGGTCTCGCTCTGTCACCTAGGCTGGACTGCAATGGCGCGATCACAGCTCACTGCAGCCTGGAACTCCTGGGATCAAACCATCCTCCTGCCTCAGCCTTCTGAGTAGCTAGGACTATAAGCATGTGCCACCATACCAGCTAATTTTTAAAAATTTTTTGTAGAGATGGGGATCTTGCTTTATTGCCCAAGCTGGTCTTGAACTCCTGGGCTCAAGCAGTCCTCCCATGTCAGCATCCCAAAGTGCTGGGGTTATGGGCGTGAGCCACGATGCGCGGCCTAATCATTGCTTTGTAAAGACTCCTTTACCACTTCATGGAGAAGAGAGATTACTAGCGTGGTGTGATGGGGGAAAATGGGCACAGAATGATCTGTAACCAAGAATATACTAAATCCTTTGTGAGATCATTTATTTCAGTATTAGACCAGAAAAGTTTCATAGAGGAACTGATCTTTGAAGCCTAGCTGAGTTCGAGTTTGCCCAAAGAAAATCAGAAATTGAAGGGAGAGAAGGGGACAGATTCCAAGCAGAGAGAAAAAAAAACATGTAAAAGATCTCTGACAGATGATGGTCAAAATACAGAGATCCCAAATCCCACAGGGGAGACAGGAGGCGTTATATCTGAGTCAAATTTGAGATGAAAGCTCCAAGCAAAACACTAAATTAACATTGAGATTCCTGGCGGCCAAAGCAAAAACTTTTCTGGCTGGGCGCGGTGGTTCACGCCTGTAATCCCAGCACTTTGGGAGGCCGAGGCAGGCAGATCACTTGAGGTCAGGAGTTCACGACCAGCCTGGCCAACATGGTGAAACCCTGTCTCTACTAATAATACAAAAATTAGTGCATGCCTGTAATCCCAGCTACTCAGGAGGCTGAGGCAGGACAATCGCTTGAACCTGGGAGGCAGAAGTTGCAGTGAGCTGAGATGGCGCCACTGCACTCCAGCCCCTGGGTGACAGAGCGAGACTCCATCTCAGAAAAATAAACCAAAAAACTGTCTTCTGCCTTAGTGTATCAGGCTGTAATGAGGCCACCTACTCTCCAGGCCTTGGAAAAGAATCCAGGGTATTTTTTGCCCACGTGCCAAGGATTTGTCTCTAATCTTACCAGGCTACCAGTCTCTCTAGAAATGGTCTCCCAGAGCCAAGGCAAAAACAGCCCCACTCACCAGTCCCCCCAAGGCACCCAAATAGTCCCCTTACCATGTTGGTACCACTGTCTCAGGTTTGGGCTGAATCATAGCCTCAATGCAAAATTTCTTCTGGCCATTTCCAAAAATCAGATCTACCCTTAAAAAACAAAGATTTGACTTTCCCTTTGTGAGGAAACACTTCCCTCCCTCGGCTATCTCCAGTTCCTCAGCTCATGGTCTAGCACTGCTGTGAGCATCACCTAGAAGGCCACTGAGCTGTGCCAAGAAGAGTGGTGGGGATTTACAAACCAGTCCCCGCCCGTTATAGTAGGTGCCCTCCTGTCCTGCAGGGTCGGACCGATACCTGGAGAGCCGGGATGCCTCTCGACTGAGTGGCCGGGACCCCTCCTCATGGACAGTTGAGGACGTGATGCAGTTTGTCCAGGAAGCTGATCCTCAGCTTGGACCCCACGCTGACCTCTTTCGCAAACACGTAGGTGCTCCTGCCTGACCTCTCAGTAGGAACATGTGTGGAGAGCCTCACCTGGTGGGGACAGTAGGAGATGTCTGGGGAGGAGGGATGCTTAGAGACAAAGGTTGAAGAGAACAGGTAGGCTTCAGCGTCACAGCAGGTGAACTGGACACCCATGTGGCAGGCACTTCCCAGGATGGCCTATAATCAGAACCTGGGGTGGTCAGACCAACCAGGACTCTGATGGCACCTCCCCTCCACTTCTGCCCACCTCCCCACCCCCCAGGAGATCGATGGCAAGGCCCTGCTGCTGCTGCGCAGTGACATGATGATGAAGTACATGGGCCTGAAGCTGGGGCCTGCGCTCAAGCTCTCCTACCACATTGACCGGCTGAAGCAGGGCAAGTTCTGAACTGGGAGAGGCAGCCTAGACAACCAAGTGGTCAGCAGGTGGGGGCATTCTTCTAGGAATGAGGGGCATCAGCCCACCCCAGGCACCTCAGTGGGGTTCCGGGCCACCTCAGGACTCCAAGAGGCTATGTGGAGGCACCAGTCCTAGCCACAGCTGCCATGATATGTCCTTCCATGAAGGACTGAGGAGGGAGAGTGGGGATCCAGGGCTGGTGCTGCTCTTCCCTCAGCTCTGCCAGGGATCTAAGGTCCCTCTATTTATTTCTTAAGCTTGGCTGGCCTCTCAACCAGGAGTTTAGGCTGAATGCCTTCGAAGTGATGGAGGAAAAGGCCAACTTTGTCCTGGTCTTGCTGTGGCACCCCACCACCCCACAGCTCCTACCTTCTCATCAGATTCCCCTGAATCCAAACTCATGGTGCAAACCTCTACCTTTTTACAAAAAGATCTTATTGTTAATTTATTGTTTCTGGCACTTGGGCAAACCCTGTAGTTAATACTCCTTCCACACTAGACACTGGGTTTCAGGAGGAGGGAGACTGCCCTGCCTTGATCCCAGAGAGGCCCTCTCCAGATAGGCGTGGCCCCTCTTCAGAGGACCCTGAAGTGGAGAGTCCCATAAAGCCTTGACCACATCACTCCGTATGGGGAGAAGTATCCCTGTCACCTTCTCCTCTCTTCATGGGGCCCTTCTGCAGCCCTAGGCCTCATCTGTGGGAAGGGAGTCCCTGGCCCATACTGCCCCCACCACAGCTCCTTGCCCTGGCCAGAACTGCTGTTGAAGAAGATCAGGCCGGATGATCTTAGGCCAAGAAGGCCCTAAGGGGGATGGGAGGGCAGGTTTTCCAGGCTGGAGTCCACCCACTCCGCTGTCCATATGCTTCCTTGTAAGCAAGTCAGCAGCACAGCTGCCATCTGGACTTATTTTATGTCAATCTGTTTATAAATAAAAACCAATATAGATACCAGTGTCTTTTTAATCAGTTAACAGCCAAATTACTATGCATTCATTAGACCAGTCATTCCCCTTCTCTTGGTCTTAGTTTTCTCATATATAAAACGAGGCTGGGTGCACTGGCTCATGCCAGTAATCTCTGCACTTTGGGAGGCCAAGGTGGGAGGGTCTCTTGAACTCAGGAGTTTGAGACCAGCCTGGGCAACATGGTGAAACCCCAGCTCTACAAAAACATACAAAAATTAGCCTGCCATGGTGGCGCATACCTGTAGTCCCAGCTGCTTGGGGAGCCGAGGTGAGGGGATGGCTTGAGCCTAGGAGATCGAGGCTGCAGTGAGCCATATCCGTACCACTGTACTCCAGCCTAGGTGACAATTTGAGACCCCGTCTCAAATAAATAAAATGGTAGAGCTTGGACAAAATGATTCCTAAGTGTCCTTCTAATTCCAGCAGTCCCTAAAGAACAGGTGGTCTTCCAAATGCCTACCAGAGCCCCAGCATCACATAGGCCCCTTGGAAAGTTAGTATGTGAATCCAGTTTCCACCCTCAAAGGGCTTTGCTGTGGTGCAGCTAGACAGTAGTAAGCACAGCAGCTATGCAAAGCCACAGCAGGAAGGAGCAATCTTAGGTCAGCAACTCCTACAAGCCTCCGTGGCTGGGCATGTCTTCACCCATATAGGGTGGGGAAAGATGCAGGCCAGCCCAGCCAGGTCAGGCCTGCACTGTACCGCTTGTGCTGACCAGGGGCCAGGCACACAACTCCAGGGCCACACGTTGTGTTTATAATTGGAGTACAGGGTTTGCAGGAGGAAGAGAAGGCATAGGGGGCAGCAGGTCAGTGCAGTATAACCTGATAGTAACAGCAACCAACACTATCCTATCACTGTGTGCCACACGAGCTGCTTACATGAATTAGAACTATCTCACTTTTCACAACAAACCCATTTTATGGATAAGGAAACTTAAGTTCAGGTCACATAGGCAGGAAGTGCCAAAGCCTTACATTTGACTGTAAGGCTGAGGTTCTAGCCAGCCCACCTATGTGCCAGGAAGCTTTGGGTGGGTCATTTCCTTTCTCTGGGCCCATCTGGCTATGAGGTATTTGCATGAGGAGACTTGTGAAGGCCCTTCCAGCTTTCACCAGTGACAAGTTCGAATATCATAACTTACAGTATCTTTTCTACTTGGCCACTGTGAGGTTCTAACCATGGTCACTATAAAACAGTCAGGGTCAAGGCAGCCAAACAAGTTGAGGCCCTCATTTTCTACCAACTCTTGACACTGGGATTTTCTTTTCTTTTCTTTTCTTTTTTTTTCTGAGATGGAGTCTCGCTCTGTCTCCCAGGCTGGAGTGCAGTGGCGCCATCTTGGCTCACTGCAAGCTCTGCCTCCCGGGTTCATGCCATTCTCCTGCCTCAGCCTCCCGAGTAGCTGGGACTACAGGCGCCCACCACCTTGCCTGGCTAATTTTTTGTATTTTTAGTAGAGACGGGGTTTCACTCTGTTAGCCAGGATGGTCTCGATCGCCTGACCTCGTGATCCGCCCGCCTCAGCCTCCCAAAGTGCTGGCATTACAGCCGTGAGCCACCACGTCCGGCCTTTTTTTTTTTTTTTTAAAGACAGTGTCACTCTGTCGCCGAGGCTAGAGTGCAGTGGCATGATCTTGGCTCCCTGCAACCTCCACCTCCCGAGTTCAAGCGATTCTCCTGCCTTAGCCTCCCAAGTAGCTGGGACTACAGGCACACACCACCACGCCCAGCTAATTTTTTGTATTTTTAGTAGAGTTTCACCATGTTGGCCAGGCTGGTCTCGAACTCCTGACCTCAAGTGATCCGCCTGCCTTGGCCTCGCAAAGTACTGGGATTACAGGCCTGAGCCACCGCACCCGGCCAACACTGGGATCTTGTAGACTGTGCTATTCATTCAGGGTATTCCCAATGAGTACCTTGCTGAACCCTAACAACAAACTTCTAGATGTGAGCCTCAAGACACAGGGACTGAAGGTGACACTGGCATATGTAGGCAGGCCAGACATGCTGCAAAGCTGGGCACCCACCCCACCTTACCCTCTTTTCGTCAAGAGTATATAACTTCCTACTGAGCACTGTTTTGAGAACTCACTGTGCTGAGTTGTTTTTGTACAGTATCCCATTGAAAACTCAGAACAGTCCTATAGTGTAACTACTGTTTCCCCATCTCACAGGTGCTTCCAGAGGTTAATTCCATAGCTGTTAAGGGGTACAACATGTCCTACTGCCTGCAACTCCCTCCCGTGGGCCTTTGTCTCAGATCCAGCTACCATTCAGACTCAAGATCCCTGCAGGCTACACTGGGCATGGCATTTACTTTGAAGGCTGTCAGACAGGAAATGGCCTGGCTGCAGGGCAGCAGGAAGCAGCCCTCTTCAGGAATAGGAGGGCAGTCCTCGCAGAGCCTCCAGTCATCTATCGGTCATGGGAGTTATTCTCCTTGGTTACCCAGGTGACAGCTCAGGTACAAAGGAATGAGATACATGAGGGAGAAGGGGGTTGGTTCACTGTGGCTTAGAGGCATCATTCCCCAAAGGAGCTCATATCTCTTTGAACAACCAAGAGGCACAGCTTTCACGGACCCCAAAAGCCACATACGCAACTGAGTCATTACACATAGGAAGCCCAACATTATGGCTTTTTAACAAGTGTTTATAGTTCACACAGAAAACTTGAAGTGCAGATAAGTTACAATTAGGAATCATGTTTACCATAAGTAGTGCTGCACTGAAACAGCTGACATACTTTTATCTGGTTTCCAGACAAAACTAGAAAGGTAACCAGATGTCAAGTTCTGCAGGAAGGGAGAGGATTATTCACACTGCCATAACCTCTGGGGTCAAAACTAAATGTTGTTTAAGAAAAAAAAAAAAACCCTCAACTTTGGAAATTGTTTCAAAAGCCAAGCCTTCTAATAGTGACCCAGAATCATTAGCAGCACTCGCACTGGCCTCAGACCCAGCGCACACATGCTGCAGTGTTGGAGAGACCGCTCCGTGAACCCCAGCAGTCCAGTAGCCCACCAGGTGGAAAGGCACAGGTGACAGAGGTCTCGTGGCACCAGCTTCATGTGCTCACCCTCAATGCTCGGACAGGGAGATGATACTGACTTTGTGCTGAGCTCAGGAGGTAAACACCAAACACCTGGGGAGGTAACAGAGCTCTAGGCCCCACCTAAGGCCGAATCCACGGGAGGGCAGGGCATTTTTCTGGAACACTCTGCCCTCCCCAGCCATGGCTCCTCCCTGCCTCCTGGCCATGGACTGCATTGTCCAGACACTCTTTGTGAGGGTCTTGTGGGACTCCCTAAGATCGATCCCTGAGGTGTAGCACTGGCGGGCCAAATGGACACACTGTTCCTGCCCTCACACTGGTGCTATACTCCCTCGTTGGGAAGAGCCTGAAGGTGAATCCCTCCTTCTTTACCACCAAAACGAAAAGTGTGGGAACCCTTGAGAAAAGGGTCCCGACACTTCTCTCAGCAGCCCTCAGCTTTTTGCAGCCTCTTTACCTAAGTACCCTGAGTCACTGGATATGGTCTTGCCACCACATTCCATCAGGGCAGCGCCACAGCTTCCAGCCTCCAGCCCAGGGGCAGTCACAGCTGAGCATCAGAACTGTGGTTCTGTGCAGTGCCAAAGCGACTGCAGGTGCCCACAGAGGCTGGCAGCCCACAGTACCCAGGGCACAGACACTAGGATGGAGCCACTCAAGTCAGAGATACTCTGCAGTAGCTGGAGCTGGGCCCTGTCAGAAGCCAGGTGGAGATCCTCAGGCTGAAGGCAGCATGCCAGGGGAGGGCTTGAGACCAAGGGAGGCTGGAGTGATGTGGGTCCCAGGACCTGGAAAGCTGTGTCTGTAACTCCCCTCCCCAGAGTTCACTCTTCTTGATCATCCTTGTTCTCTCCTGCACCTGGCTGGGCTTATTCCTCTTCCCTATCCCTCTGCCCCTTGACTAACCTTCCTGGGCAAACAGCACAGACTGTGAGGTGGGAGCTGTGAAGAGGGGATGGCATCCCTGCTATGGGCTCAGGTATTGTGGCCATGTGGGCCACCCAGTGGACACTGTCCAGATAACATGAAAAGAGGCCGTCCACAGTGGCTCAGCTCTCTGACCCTCATCTTTGGGCCCCACCTCACATTCATAAAGAGGCTTAAATTCTAGGGTTTTTTTCCTTCAGTTCAAGATGAGGTTTGTCAGTGAGGTCACAGACGTCCAGCAAGAGGGTTAGCGGGGCTGCTTATCCCCCAGCTCGGAACCCACCACCCGGAGCTGCCTGCAGAGGACCTATACTTTCTAATACTATGACCCAATACTAGAGAGCCAGAGACACCGTAAATAACCGTTATCTTATATTTATGTATTTAAAAGATGGTTCATAAATGTATTTAGTGCTTACCATGAAAGACAATTTTTACCCCCATCTCCAAAACGAAGTAGAACTGATATTCAGCTCACAGAAGGCTGTTAAAGGCGCCAGAGAAATACGTGATGCAGTGGCTTAAAGAGACTGCCAGGAAGAGCGGGGAAAGCTGCACTGAAGTCAATCTGGGAAATGTCATACAGATCAGCCACCCAATAGCAAGGCCTCTAGGTAAGTAGGGAGAACGCCTCCGGGCCTGTTCAGGTGTTTCGTCTGCCAAGGTGCTTCTCCTGGCCAGCTGTGTCTGCACAGTTCAACACGACTTGAGTTAGCCATCTCAAAACAGCTACAGCCTCAGTTGCTGTGAGGGCACCTCATGGATGACAGAGGCAAGAAAGGCTTGAGGGAGAGGGGGTGAGGCAGGGGGAGCTTGGAGCCTTCATTCTCTAACCCTAAGAGCTGTGGACACAGAGCCAAGTCCAACCTGGCTGCTGCCCGGGCAGGCAAGGAGAAGGCACCGAACGCACTCTCCCCAGAGCCTCGCACTGCCACCCGTTGAGGCCTGTGCCCCTCTCTTCCCTGCACACCATAGCCTCTCTTCTTGAGTGCCCTACCCAAACTACTGCCTAGGAATCAAACATTTGGTAACATCTTCAGAAAGGCTGCTTATAAGGAAGGCAACTTCTCTACGCTGTCAAACAGCTTCCTTAGTTGAAGCATCTAACTCTGGCCCTGTCCTTACTGCCCCCAGTCGGGGCTTCCAGAAGCAGTGTGGGCAAGTGCTGCCGGCCTTCTGCAGAATGATGAGCACTGGTCAGTCCTGTGCTGATAAAGGCTGTGTGTCCCCCATGTCTTGGTTTCTCAAACAGCAGGTAACAACCTCATCTTTCCAAAGAGATAGCTGTGCCTGACCTATTTTTCAGGACTCTTCTGGACAGCAGCCTCTGTCTCCAGCACAGAGAAGGGCCTGGCCTCAGGGGGAGCCCTGGAGCCCACCATGTGCCTCCTGCTCCATCTTGGGAGCAGCAGGGCCCTGTCAGCACTCAGTAGAGCCTGGGATTGGTGACTGAAGAGGGAGGTGGAGGCTTTAGGCAGCAGCGCTGAAAGAGGTGGCAACAGGTGACCTGCATGGGAACGGGAGCCTGCAGAGACATCACAGAGCGGGGGAAGTGTCTTCAGCTCTCAAATTCTGGAAGCTGTCGGGAAGGGAGTCCCACAGCCAAACTGCATGGTTTGGGTGGGCTGCTGGGTCTGCTTCCACTGTGTGGTGGGGCCCACAGGGAGCTGAGTTTTCCTGTTGGATTTCCCACACCCGGCCTGCCTGTGGCTGGCCAAGAAGGCATTGTTGAGCCTCATGAGATCACAAAGGTAGCTGTGCAGGCCCCGCCCAGAACCCTGGTTCTGGCTGTCCCTGTGCCAAGCCTCCAAGTGCCCTGAGAGCTACCGGCTGGGGTCGGGGGGCTATGGGAGCTCAAGGCAGGCACCTCCCATGCTCCCACAGGAGCCACCAGGACATGAAGGTCATAGGCCTCTCCTATCCTCCTCTTCCTGTTTGACCTGAATGCCGCCAGGCCGACAGCCTCAAGGATTCCATCTGAGAAGATGTAGGCTGGGTGTGTGGGGAGCAGTAGAGGGGCTGGTGTGTGCACATATGTGCACAGCTCAGGACAGAGGCTCCCTGGACTTGGGGTGGGGAGCGCCAGGGCCCCAACTCTAACCCTCATTCTGTTCCTCTTGACCTCTGCTCTCTGGACCAAAAATGGAGGACTCATTCTAGACTAGGAGTTCTTACGGTCTAGGAGCCCCCTTAAGTTAAATGTTTATATGTAAAGGCCATTTTTCTGAGAGGCCATAGCTTTCATCAGTGTGCCAAAAAGCATGAGATCGTCTGCTCTAAAAGCCTTTGCCCCAGCACTGCCTAGTTTCAGAGCCCCCGATGGCCTCACATTGGGTTTTGGAGAGAGTCCTGGGTTAAGGCCTCTTCTCCAGGAGGCCCTTTTTAAAGGGTTTCTCTGTTGCCTGGAGGCAGGAGTGACCTTCCGGTAGGCAGGAAACCCTGAGGGTACCTAGGAGGCCCCTAGCTGGTGGGTTGGGGAAGGAAGACAGGATCCCTGGGGCCACTGAAATCGTGGAGCTCTCAGAGACCTGAGTTTCGGTCCCTTCTGCCACTCTTTGGGCAGATCCCCTGTCTTCCCACAGGCCCTGTGTCTTGCTCAGTCCACCTGACTCTGCTTTCCCATCCTAGGCCTCAGGTGGGTGGCAGGCCCTTTCCTGCTTGCCCTCTGCCCTCCCTCTCTCTGGCCCTGGCCAGCCTCTGCCAATCTGTGTGCCTCCCAGGAGCCGGGACACTCCCTGAGTCCTCTGGGAGCCCTTAAGCCACACTGAAAACACAGACCCTGGGAGAAGCAGCCAGCAGTGAGAAATCCTGGAACCCCTTCCCAGGGAGAGCCTTCCCATGACCCCCATGAAGAGATCGGTGCAAACACAGGTGTCAGAGCCCTTCACAGAGTGCTGGGGTGAGGAGTCCCTGCCGGAGCTCCCCGCAGAGCAGTCCCTGACCGAGTACTCTGACCTCGAGGAGGCTCCCTCAGCGCACACTCTCTATGTGGGCCATCTGAACCCCCAGTTCTCAGTGCCAGTGCTCGCCTGCCTGCTGCGAGACACCCTGGAGCGGCTGGAGATGCCGGTGGCACGGGAGCACATCGAGGTGGTGAGGCGGCCGCGGAAGGCCTATGCACTGGTGCAGGTGACTGTCCGCAGGGACACCCTGGCCTCCCTCCCCTGGCGCCTGCAGACGGCCCTAGAGGAGCACCTAATCCTCAAGGAGCTGGCAGCCCGTGGGAAGGAGCTGCTATTGAGTGAGGCCCAAGGGCCCTTCAGCCACAGAGAGGTAAGTGGGACTTTTCCCAAGCAAGCTCCAAAGCCTCACCCCAAGGGAGAGACTCTGGGTGGGAGTGGCCTGCAGAGTGGGGACGGAGGGGTGTCTCTGGGGAAGCAGGGACAAATCTGCAAACTTGGGGGCTGCTACTCAAATGACGATGGCTTGCTGCTGGTACTGCCAGCTTTCTCTGGGAAAGACACTGAGTTTGCCTCAAGCCTGATGCTTGTGTGAAGAAAGGCCACAAGGGGCCTCCTCCTTGGGTCCTTTTACATTCCAGCCTCTGGGCCTGGGAGACCCTAGAAGACACAGGGGCCCTGATTTTCCCCTTGGCCCAACTCATTTGTTCAATTAACAATCATGAACACCCCCTCTGTGCCAGGAGTTAAGGCAGGGATGAGAGGCCCAGCCAGGCCCCCAAGGAGCCCTGCATCTGTGGCCAGAGCCGGACAGCCACCCACAGAGCTGCAAGGTGGCTGCGCTCAGAGCCGTGAGAGGACACAGGAAGGTTCGCCCTGCTCTCTGGGGACAGATTCACAGGGGAAGTGAAATCCAAGCTGGGACTTAGGGCGTTGGACAGGAACTTGTGGGGGAGGACATTCCAGGCCAGGGACACAGAATATGCAGAGGAACCTGGGGGCTTAGAGGGACTGTGGTGTCTGCAGAAGGGCAAACCATTTGGTGGCCCTGGAGCTCCCACTAAAGGCTGCAGGGGGTGCTAAGGAAGGAAGTTGGGCCAGAAGGTAGGGTAGGGGCCAGGTCACCACGGCTATCATCCAAGGCAAGGCTGAACCGCTGGCTTTATTGGGTGAGACATGGGACGTTAGGGTAGGTCACTCCACGAGACAGGTGATTTTGGTTTCTTTTTCTTTTGGTGTGAAAATGATGGTGTCTAAACTGTTGCAGAACTAAAAGGCTCTGTGGCTTACATTTCAACTCAGTTTCACATTTGTATGAGGTTTATCCTGTTTCTAAGACTGATCAATTCCACTTCTCTGGGGAGCTGCAGGGCTGGTAGGGAGGTGCCCTGGTCTCCTCACCCCAACCCCCGCTCATGAAAGGATTGTGAGGAGTAACAATCTGCCTTGAAGTTAACGTCACTAAGGAGGGCTGACAGGAAAGGGTGAGCCTGGAAGCAGGGAGGTCAGAGAGGGGCTGGCTGGGGAGGCCCAGACTAGGAAGTGGCCCCGAGGCGGCTCACACCGAGCCCTCGAGCAGAGCCCAAACCACGAAAGGTGATTCAGGAGGTGCAGAAGGAAGTGGAGATTAGGACGAACTTGTCAATAGCCCAGAAAGTAGTGGGCAAAGGTTTGAAATCAGTAAGTAGGTGGGTACCTGGGAGTCCCTCTCCATTCAGGGTCCTGCAGCTCTGTCACAGGGTGCTGAGATACCTGCTGGAATGATCTGGCTCTGGGCCTCAGGGGCCTGTCTGCAACCCAAGTAAGAAAAAATGGGCCCACACGTGTCCCAGCACCCAGCCCTGGGAAGCAGAAATCTCTTCTTCCCCACCAGGCATCCCACAGCTCACCTGGGAAGGGCCCAGATCGGCAGGGAAAGGAGCGCTGACAGGAACCCTCAATCCAGCAAGGGTTTCCTGCCTCAGCTGCAGGAGGGTGGGCAGAACCAGGCCCCTCAGCCTGGTGAGGGGCATCAGGATGCCCATGAGAGTCAGGCTGCAGCAGGGGCCGGACGGGGGGTTCTTGCAGTCCTTCTCAAGGTCAGGGCTCCCATTTTCTGGCTTGACCCTTACACTCATACACTCATTCTTGACTCCCACCCTAGGAGGAGGAGGAGGAGGACAGTGGCCTGAGCCCCAGCCCCAGCCCAGGCTCTGGTGTCCCGCTGCCCGCCTGGCCTACACACACACTGCCTGATAGGCCCCAGGCCTGGAAGCTGCAGAGCTGCCAGGGCCGGCCCAGTGGTGTGTGCTCTGACAGTGCCATTGTGCACCAGGAGATCGTGGGCAAGGACCAGCTCTTCCAGGGTGCCCTCCTGGGCAGCGAGACCCGCAACATGGAGTTCAAGCGGGGCAGTGGCGAGTACCTGAGCCTGGCCTTCAAGCACCACGTGCGGCGCTATGTGTGCGCCTTCCTCAACAGCGAGGGCGGCAGCCTGCTCGTGGGAGTGGAGGACAGCGGCCTGGTGCGGGGCATCCGCTGCAGCCACCGTGATGAGGACCGCACACGCCTGCTGGTGGACTCTATCCTGCAGGGCTTCAAGCCTCAGGTCTTTCCTGATGCCTACACTCTGACCTTCGTCCCTGTGATCAGCACCTCGGAGACCAGCGTCCCCCTCAAGGTGAGCCTGCAGGACAGGAGGGCCTCCAGGCCTGTCATCTGTCATCACTCAATAAGACGATGGCCTGTGCTCCTGCCAGGCAGTGCTGGGGCAGGGACGGGACTGGGGGCCACAGGAGAAGGGGCTGGTGATGGCCCCTGTGCCAGCCCTGCCGGCCTGCCCTAAGGAATCAGTGAGCAATGCTGAGCGGCCTGGCAGGATGGGGGCTGCCGACCGTGAGGGGCGGCGCCTCCAGAGCTGTTGTTGCCCCTCCTAAGGTGATCCGCCTGACCGTGCACACCCCCAAGGCCCAGAGCCAGCCGCAACTCTACCAGACAGACCAGGGGGAGGTGTTTCTGCGGCGCGACGGGAGCATCCAGGGCCCGTTGTCCGCCAGCGCCATCCAGGAGTGGTGCAGGCAGGTACGGAAGCTGAGGCCAGTGGGTGGGGTGGGGCAAAGCTGACCCCAGGCCCCTTCAGTCACACAGAGCAGCCCAGGGCAAGCCACCATGGTTCCCTGGGCCCTGCATCACTCTGTTTAACCCAAGCGGTTGGATTAAAATCACACCACATCCCGTATTCCACGGGTAGGCAGCTGGTGGGAAGAGGCCCAGGCCCTCTCCTTTTAAAAATCTATGCAGTGGCTGGGCTCAGTGGCTCACGCCTGTAATCCCAGCACTTTGGGAGGATGAGGTGAACAGATCACAAGGTCAGGAGTTCGAGACCAGCCTGGCCAATATGATGAAACCTCGTCTGTACTAAAAATATAAAACTTAGCCAGGCATGGTGGCGGGCACCTGTAGTCCCAAATACTCAGGAGGCTGAGTCTGGAGAATCAATCAAATCCCAGGGGCAGAGATTGCAGTGACCCGAGATTGCACCACTGCACTCCAGCATGGGTGACAGAGCGAGACACCTCAAAAAAAAATCTATGCAGTATCCCCTTTTCAGAGGTGCCTGAAACCCCTCACCCTCTACTTGGGCAGTTAACGCACTCGATCGTGAGTGGCTGAGGGAGCAGAGAGATTAGAATGTTGAGCCATCACCAGAAAACCCCAAGGACTATACACTGCATTTTAGGGGAGGCCCTAAAGGGGCGGAGGGGGCAGGACACAGTCCCAAGGAAGAGCTTTTTCAAGAGGGAAACGGAGAATGGAGGACAAGAGGGCCAACAGTGAGGAGGGACATGGCCTGCTCAGCATGCAGGAGGCTCCCTTCCAGGGTTGGCAGCCGGCAGCTTCCAACCTTCCTGGTTGAAGGTGGCAGCAGGCCAAGGGGCCTGACTTTCCCCCTAGCTGAGAAAGCTCTCAGGCTCCCGGGCTTTCCCTTCCTCCCTCAGTTTGGCCTCAGGTGGAGGGGAGGATGGACAGGCCCGAGACCAGGTGGGCTTGGCCACATGCTTTTCCCATGTCCCCTCAGAGATGGCTGGTGGAGCTGGGCAAGCTGGAGGAGACAGTGAAGGTGCTGACGATGGAGAAGGAGCAGCTCCAGCAGCAGCTGCAGCAGCACGGGCCTATGTCCTGCACCTGCTGTGTCCTGTGAGGGCCCTGGAGAGCAGGCAGGATGGCGCGGCGCTCTCCACCTGAGACCCAGGAATTTCCTGTTTGAGCCTAAGGCCGACCCAGTAAAGCCCATGCAGACTGCTGAGAGGCGGACAGGGGCTCCTTCAACATGACACATGAGCCCATGTGGTTTCAACCCTGACAACCCCCAGTCTGTGTAGCCAAGAAATTGCTCTCAGCCCTGTCCCCAAACGACCTTTCTTTTAGAAAACACATGGATTGTCCCTCTCCCTAAAATGCTCATTTGGCCCAGGCTGAGGCCTGTGACTCCAGCTGGCTGGACAGTGCCAGAAGGGAATCTGTCGTTCCAGGAAAGCCCCTCACAGATGGTGAGGCATATTTGGTGACTGTGGTTATAGGGCAAGAGGCTACCCTGCAGCGCCTACCCCTGACTTGCTGGAACTTGTGATTGTCAAAGCTCCGTTAATAAATTACATGCACCTGGGACAAGAATGGTTCTTTCTAGGACACTGGGTCAGCCGATCAGATGCTGCAGGGTCATGAGTCCCAGGCCCAGCCCACCTCTGTCCAGGAGGCAGAGGACAGACCTGCAAAGGCAGGGAACCCAGCCTCTCACACTCCAGTCCAGCTGTGTCTTAAAGACCAGGGACCATGGGGCAAAGTGCTATGCCTCTGTGCTTGTTTCTTCATCTATAAGACAGTGACAATGTCCGGGGGCAGGGGCATTTTGCCACCATCAGGCCAGTGCCCTGTGTCTATGCCAGCTGTGGCACAGAGCAGCACCTCACACTAAGGGTTTCAGTTCCTTTCCAAGACCCCTCTGGTCCAGTAAGACCATTAGCTTAAAACAAACAAAACCAGACACCTCCCGCAGCTTCCTGCCTCTGGTTTCTCCTGCTGTCTCCACCAGCCGAGCCAGAGGCTGTAAAGCCAGTTTGATCACACTCATGCTGCGCCTGTGCCCATAGCCCTCCAAAATCTCCACTTCAAGAGCAAAGCCCAAACGAGGGCCTGCATGATTCTCCGCGACCTAGCCCACCCCACCTCAATGTCTTCCGCCCCTTGTGCAAGCCACTTCAGCCACGCTCACCAACTTGTTCATTTGCACTCCTGCCTGGGGGCCTCTGCGCTAGCCTATTTCCTTTGTCTCCACCTTCAAGTCCATGCTTAATTTCCCACCCATCCTATTTTAAAGACACCACCTCCCAGCACTGCCACTCCCCTGCTCACTTCCACCCTTGGTCTCCATCTATGAACTGCCACACTCTGTAGCTTGTATTTGGTGTTTCCCCCACTAAATACTTGCTCTGGGGGACAGGGGTTTGGGTAGGGCTGGCATGTGGTAGACAACCAATAAATACCTGCTGGTGAGACAATTAAGGATACTCCTAAATTTGGGGTCTGAGCCACCAGAAAATCACCAAACCGTGTTGAACAGGGCATTTCACAGGACCGGTGTTCCACAGAACACACATCAGTTATCCCCTAGAACTTGAGACCCCTGGCCATATCCACAGAACAGATACAGATGAGAACTTTGGAACCCCCAGCCCCTCTGCTCACCAGCCATGTGACATCTCCTGGGCCATCGCAACTGCTCTGAGACCTGGTTTGCCCACTTAGCAAAGAGCACACAACCCCTGCCTCGGCTGCCATTCATGCTGGTTCTAGGGACCAGTGTGATCACGGACACCTGTACTGTGGCAGGTTACCAGACTCCTGCTGCTCACCCCCCGAGCTGCCCCAAGGTCACCAAGGCTGCTTGAAAACGATTCAAATGTGTTACTCAAGAAGGTGGAGGACTGGCGTTTCTGAGCACCTTCCACAGTCCCGGTACCACTGCTAAGCACTAGTCCAGGGACCACAATCCTTGGAAATGTTTTTGGGGGGAAAACAGATTTCTACAAAGGAAGGGTGAAGTCAGGCTTCAGCCCAGCTGCTCCGGACTGCTAAGAACCTGCCCAGACCCCCTGGACTGAAGGAAGTTACTGAAGGGAAGTTACACATAGCTGTGCCTATTGTTAGGTCACATTAAGAAAGGAATGAGGAATGTGACCAGCTTTCCTCCTCCGGGGACTGGTCAGTAAATACTGGGCATAGGTTGCCCTCCTGTAAATCCAGCTTCAGCCCTATCCTGTCTGCCACAGCCAGGCTGGCAGGGCTGCTTGGGCTTTGCAAGCCCTGGAGAGTCATTTGGGATCTCTTTTCTCAGAAACCTTACATCTGTGGCCAGCACTTAACAACTGATCAAAGTGATCTTAAACGTAGGGGCAGGAACATAATTACTGGGAGGCTTTTTCATGCCACCCGCACACCCAACCATTGTGGAGAGCCATGACGTCACCAATCGGCATGTTAGACCCTCAGTTTGGGGAATTTTTTTTTAAAAAAAGGGCCAGGCGCGGTGGCTCACACCTGTAATCCCAGCACTTTGGGAGGCCAAGACGAGCAGATCACGACAGGAGTTCGAGACCAGCCTGGCCAACATAGTGAAACCCCATCTCTACTAAAAATACAAAAAAATTAGATGGGCGTGGTGGCAGGCAACTGTAATCCCAGTTACTTGGGAGGCCGAGGCAAGTAGAATCACTTGAACCTGGGAGGTGGACGTTGCAGTGAGCCGAGATCACGCCACTGAACTCCAGCCCAGGCAACAGTGCAAAACTCCAACAGTGCGAGACTCCGTCTCAAAAAAAAAAAAAAAAAAAAGGCTAGTGACCAGGTGCAGTGGCTCATGCCTGTAATCCCTGCACTGTGGGAGGATCGCCCTGAGGCCAAGAGTTCAAGACCAGCCTGGCCAACACAGCGAGACCCTGTCTCTCTCTATATATAAAAAATTTAATTAGCTGGGCATGGTGACGTGAACCTGTAGTCCCAGTTACTTGGGAGGCTGAGGCGGGAGGATCTTAAGAGCCCAGGAGGTCTGCAGCAAGTCATGCTTGTGCCACTGCACTCCAGCCTGGGCAACAGATTGGACCCTGACTCAAAAACATAAATAAAATTTAAAATGAAGACTATCTCCTGGTACCACCAGGTGGGAGAAGAGGTTAAAATTATGCTCCATCAGCCTCATTCAAAGTACCATAACAAGCAGTTCTGCTGGTGGAGACAGTCTGGCCCGCAGCTCACTGGCTGTGTATATGGGGTACCCACGTCCAGTGCCTGGCAGAGGAGACGACCACCTTCCTAAACCATGCTTATCCCTCCTCTTTCTCAGTCATGAAGCAGCATAAACAGCACCCATGCACCTTTTCATCTCGCTCTACATGCTGAGAACCCGTATTTGAAGCTTTATGAAAAATTCTGGTTCCTATGAAAAAGAAAGCCTCGTTTCTTAGTTTTTAAACAAATTCTCAGGTCGTCTGCTGACTCAAGGCTGCTCACCTGCAGGAGCACCTGGCACTGACCATTCAGGTGACCGCACACAGGCACACTAGCACCGTGCTCAGACGCTTCCCATCTGGCCAATGACATAAACAGAATGAGAAGCAAAGCATGTCTCTTGTTCTGCATTATTTATTTATTTCTTAAGTTAGAGTACACATTGAGTCCGGCCAGAATATAGTAGCACACAGCTGTGCCTATCGTTAGGTCACGTTAAGAAAATAACTTCATATTGCCCTTTCAACCGCAGTAACACCGTCCTGGAAGAAAAATGGACCCTCGAGTCAAAGCTGTCTACATATGAGAGGGTTTTAGAGGAAGCTTCCCCAAAAGACTCTGTTCTGTAAGTGACCCCTTGATGCAAGGAGTGTTCCCCAGGCCTAGCAACAGGAAGCGCAGCCACAGACATGGGGATTTTAACATCACGCTTCAGAGACAGACATCTTGGTGTTTCATGTGACACCAAACTGACCATCCCTTTGGAGGATGAGGACCAGCCACAGTTGGCACTGAGAATCCCCCCAACTCAGGGCAGGACAGAGATTTTGTCTCTGGTTTCATGGCTTAGTGGCAAGCAACACCCTGAGGTTCCCAGCACCAAGTGTCCGAATCCTAGCTAAAATCCTCTCTCCACGCTCAGTAAGTCCATGTGGCACACTTTATAACGGTCTAGGCATCCAGGGGAAAGCGACAGGCAACGCGCTAGCATCTGCAATGACGCGAGGTAGCTGAGAAACCAGGTGACCAATGGGGCACTGTGCAGCCCCACCCACCATCACTTCCCATCCCGATGTCTGCCGCAACTCAAGAACTGCAAGGAGAGTGTCACGCAACAGGCAGACACCACAGAGGAGCCAGTACACATGATGGGACATGCAAGTGACAAGTTTCCCAAATACCTTTCCGCATAATAAAATAATCTTAATAAAAACATAATTTAAAGAAAGTGTCCAAAGCCGAGTGTAAAGTCAAAGCTGTAAACTCTACCCAAGTCTGAAGGGTATCCTGAAGAATCATCCCTGTTTAAAAGAAAAAAAAAAGTGGGAATTATATGATGTACATTAAAGTAGAAAAGTTAGAATTTCTAGTCAGCTGCCATGGGAAACGAAGCCTGTTTTTCATGGCAGAGCAGTAGAAGGAGCCTAACAGGATTAGACACTAAATTTACAATTCCTACAGAATCACATTTTCAAGACCTCACACATCGACTTCTACAACCACCCAATGCAAGCATTCTTTCTCCACAGCACCTCATCAGTGTCGCTAATGGGCAATTCTCCACTGGCGAGGCAGTCAGAATTCCATATAACTGACGAAATATCCGCCTCCTTTACTGGTAACAATTCTTGTTATACCAGCTCCCTAGACTGTGAAGCAGCCTATAGCAAACTCCCTGGTCAGGGGGTTCATGAGTCCATCTGTGTTCAACGCTTCCCTAGCACACAGGCTCTCCTCCTGACACTAACTTCTCATGCTACCCACAACCTATTTAGGCTATCCCAGGACAGGGGTCAACCAACCAAGGCAGGAGGGAAACAGCTGTGATCAGCAGGTCAGACCGGCACGGACCCAGCGCCAGAGAACCGCTGGTGATGAACACACTGTGTGCAGGATTCAGGGAGGTCCCCCTGCCCAGGCCTTAAGGCAGGAGCAGTGGGGCCACACCCATACCCCTGGTTCTCCTTCCAGACCCCAGATTCCCGACTGACACTTCCTCATTTGATACCTCACCAGCAGAACGCATACTTCTGCCAACACGGCCCACACAGTTATCGTAAAGGACATTTACGTTTCGTGGCAGTGCCCACAGTTATTGCACTTTATGAACCTACAAGTCCTGTCACTTAACAGACAAACATTTGACGTCTGTTTGGCAATTGTTCCAACTTTGAAGGAATTCCAGAATAAGCAGCAATCAACAAAAAACTGTTCTCTAAGCAGTGTCAGTTTTAAAGTACTTCCTGATGAAAACCTGAGGCTCTGCAGAAATGACAAGTGCCACACTGTCATATCTGTCTCTTCCTTCAAGATCTCCAAATTTTTAGCTACGTCAAACAATAGGGCCTAAGAATTCAGACCCTCCCCACCCCAGCCCCAGAACTGGTCAGACTGGCACCAGAATGGAGTCATCAGTATTGAGACAACTGCCCAGTGACCATGCTCCCCAAGCTGTCATCCCCAGGGCAGGACTGGGAGGTGCAAAGCAATGTGGAGGAAGGACTGCCCATTTGATACCCGCACTGACCGCACTCCTTTCTTTCTTTTCTCTCTCAACCTATGGATTATATTCAAGACCTCACCACTTTCATTCCTGACAGATAAAAATTTTCAGCCCTAAACTTCCACGATATTCTTGTAATCGCAGTGTGCCATCACCATTTTTTTTAAAAAACTAAAACTTTAAAATACCACTTACACTACAAGATCAGTCATGATTTATTGATGGAAACTTCAGTTCGGTGATTTCAGAGTCAGGGGAGCTGCTTCCACTTCTGTCACTGTAGGTGTCCCTGTAGAATTCAGATGGTTTATGCATCATCTCCCACCAAAAACTCACTTTACGTCCCTGTTTTTATAGCCACAGTTCCTACAGGGACACTTGTCTGCACATGGCAGGAATCAGAAAGACTGTTTGCTACATAATATATTTAGTATGAAACTACAGAAGGATTTCCTTCTTCTAGATACAAAAGATATACATTCGGTCACACACCCTACCACCAACTCTTGAGTACTGGTTCTGGATAAAGGTGGCAATGGGACATAAGCCTACCTGGGTTGTGGCTTACTTCCCGGGAAAAACTAGTTCCCCTTAACATGGGCCAGAGGGTCCTACGCCAAGTGTGATCTGGTCAGTACCACCAGAGCTCAGATGCTGCAGAAAGGGGACCTGGCCAACACGCCAGGGAAGCACTGTGAGAAAGCTCCGGGAAAGGAGAGGAAACTTTCGCCCCAGGTGCCTGTGGCTTTTTTTTTTATGACCGACTGTGACATTTTGCTGTAATGAATCAGCTACCACCTCAAGGACTAGAGAAGACAAATGGATTACTGAAGCAAAGAGTGCACCTACCTGGGTGAGAGCCTGCAGCCTTTCTGGAGGTAATGCGAGAGCCGCCCCACAGAGGCCAGGAGGAGGCCAAAGTATGGTGGCGAGGGCTTGATAGGTCTGGACAGGAACTCAGGGTGGTACTGAACACCAACAAAAAAGGGATGATCTGAAACAGACTCAAAAGAAACCGCTTCATTGTGAAGGTTATGCACAAAGTGCAAAAGAACAAAATCTGCTTAAATGTTTCATGTTTCCATAGGCCCTAAAATAATCTGAAAATGACTTTCTCATTTCAATCTAGGTAAAGGTAACCTCAAAGCATGAGTGATCTGACACCCTTTCTCCAGCACTGCTTGTGCTGTCCCCTCCTGGCTGAAGGCCTCCTGTCTAGAGTCCCATCCCAGACCCTGGCTCCCGGGACTTCTGTAGAGTGAGTCTTGCAGTTCAGGAGAGGGCTGAAGCGGCTTTAGTACCAACTCCAAGCATTTTGGAGAAGGAGAAACTGCAGCCAGAAGTTAAATGGTTCCCTGAGTAAGGCCATGTACCAGAAAGAACTTTCCAGGGTCCAGACCCCATGTTTATCAAGACCCCTTCCCTCACGAGACAGTGCTGCTTCCTAATTCTGTTAGGTCAGGAGCAACAAGATAACATTTTTATATTTTCCCATATGCCAATAAAACTTTACTAAGTTTTCCATTAAATAAAACTGCCCGAATAATCACCTTCTAACTCCACAATTTCCATTCTCTCTCCTTCGACATCTTGGCCAACAAACTTCAAGCCTTGTTCTTCCAAACACTTTTTCCAGACTGGATTCACCTGTTGAGGCATGAACAATAATTCTGCTGGTCTCTCAGCTCACAATCTTTCCAGAGTACCAGGAGCAAGCTGGAATCCTCACCTCAAATCGGTGGCGGTGCCTCTCTTCCAGGTAGTCTGCGTCTCCATAGAGTTTCCCTGGCAAAACAAACGGGCTGGATGTAGAGAACTTTATCTCACAGGATGATGCATTCACAAAGACATCCTCCTTCCCGCTTTACTTTTCATCATCTACACAGCCAAGTCTTTTGAGGGCTATTTCTATGAATCTGCTACGGTCACCTGCTCTTAAACAGCACAGTTTACACTAATTCTTGGGCTTTTGACTCTTTCTGACAACACTAAAGAAAGCCATAACAGAAACAAGACTCTCACCACCATCTTCAAGCACGTGAGTGTAAAGCATGGGCACTTTGCTGCTAGAAAACTGCCTTGGAAAGCAAATCAGGATGCATGAAATGGCATTATTACAAGAGAATCTACTTAGGCTGAATCATATGAAATTGCCATTTTTGTGTGACAAAAATTGCCAAACATCAGCAATTTATATGGCTGGTCTTAATAGGAAAGTAACCAATAAGGATGAATGTAACCTCACTGCCTCACTGTATTGAGGCGCCCATGCCTAGGAGTCTGACTGCACTGCCAGTGGCGTTTCTAAGACCCACACTGCTTCTATGGCTATTACAGTGCATCCTAAAAGGGTCTGAATAAGAGAGGAAAGAAAGAACTTCAAAAGCAAGAACGAAACAAAAAAAAGCCAGCCTGCTCCTCGAAGCCACGGCACCACCCTAAGACAAGTCCTGGGCGCGCAGAGCCAAAGGCTGGGCCAGCGCGAGGCAGCTCTTACTCATGACTGAGTTCTTGGTCTGGAACAGGGTTCTCCTCTTGCCCAGCCTCATGGTTCCGCCCATCTGCCCTGGGTTGTGTTCTGGCATGTCTACGACCTGGAGATGTTCAGAAAACAGACACCAACTACAGAACTCTGCTTCCGCTAGAGAGAAACCTCCCTGGCTGAGTGGGTGGCAAAGGCTTATGAGTAGGCTCTAATTCTCCAGGCTTTCCTTATGAGACATTTTGTCACAGGAGAAAATGCCTCCCAGTTGGCATTTGTAACCTCGGTTGGGTGGAGGCTCTGTCCTTCAGCCTGTCCTCCTGATCTGCAGACAGGACCACAGCAGCCCCTCCTCAGGCTAGTCCCACCCCAGCACTGTGGACGGTAAACATCACATCCTCAGAAAGACTGATACAGTAGCACAGACACAGACTGGATGTGTCCTAACATGTCTGTCATCGTCCCAGCTAGCCCAATGACTGCTCAAAGGCAAGTGATGCAGAGTTAGCACCCTGCAGCTTAGCAAGCATCAGAGGACCGGGTGGGCCATACACTGATAGCCCAATCCACCTCTCAGGCCAGCATTCCCAGGCACCTTCTGACCTCCAGGCTCTCTGTGCCCTGCTCTTCCCGACCCCAAAGCCCCATGCTGCTTGCAAAACATCTGCTGGTCCACTCCTGAGGCCTTAGTATCTGCAAAGTTCAATTTCAGGTCAACAAACACACAGTTATGCTATCTAAGTGCCGTGAGATCAAGAACCTTGTCCATCTCATTTAGCACGGTGTCCTCGGTGACAAGGGCAGTCCCAGCACATAGTACGCATCCACATTTGTTGAATGCTGAAAAACGTAAGTAAGTGCCCTTCCCTTTACATCTCTGTCACCCTGGTCTGGGAATTCAAAGGTGAATAAAGGCATCATCCCTTCTCCACGTGCCTAACAGTACAGCAGGCTGAGAATGCCACATGCCTTCGGCATGAAATCTAACGCAAGGTACACCAGCCTGGAAGAGCTTTGGATACGGTTAAGCCAACCAGTGCTCCATCCCAGCAGTTCTCCCAGGACTGTGGCTGGGGATCCCATGAATTAATATGTAATAGACATATGAAAGCAGTGAGAGCAGCGGTTAGCACACAGTAAGCACACATGCAGGCTCTCGTATAAGCATCTACACCGTGTTCTGGGAGTTGAGGGGAGTAGGGATGGAGAATAATTTTAATCAGGAATCCCCTCCAGTTTCCTGGGCTGGTATCTGTCTTAAAAACTTGCTGTGGTCAATTGGAAAGATTAGGGAGGAATTACATAATGAAAACGAAAACTTTTTCCTATCTCAGGGTTCTTTGGGATGGACTCAAGTGGTCTCACTTCCTGTCTCTAATCATCAATCACGTTCATAAACGCCCCTTCCACACCCTTCTAAGCCCTGTGGAGGTTCAAACACTTGACTCACCACGGGATGACTGGTCGTAGGGTCAAACTCTGTAGAATTGGCATCTGAAATACCAAAATACTTATGAAAACAGTTACAAACAAAAGTGATTAATAGTTTCATCGCTAAGCTCTAAACACAACTTCCCTCCTCAGTTTAAGATCATTGATTATAATAAATACTGAAGATAGCATCCCCCTGGCCTCATCCCCGTACGAGATCTCACTGTTGTCCAGGCTGGAGGGCCGTGGTGCCTTCAGAGCTCACTGCAGCCTTGAACTCCCAGGTTCGTGCAATCCGCCGGCCTCAGCCTCCCAGGAAGGTCAAACTACAGGGGCACACTACCACATCCAGCTGATGTTTTTCATGTTTTGGAGAGACAAAGGCTATATTGCCCAGGCTAGTTAGTCTCAAACAGCTGGGCTTAAGCAATCCTCCTGTGTTGGCCTCCCAAAGTACTGGGATTACAGGTGCAAGCCACCAGACCAGCAATAAATAGCATTTTTAATACATAAAATACTCAACCCACACACAGCTGATTTTTTTTCCATTAAGTATAACTCTTTCTGGAAAGTCAATCAGTACAAAATGGGGAAATCAAAACTAATGGCATAACCTAGTAATTTTTAATTAGATACTGCATTTTATGCCAGTTTTTTTTTTTTTTTTTTGAGACAGAATTTCACGCTTGTTGCCCAGGCTGGAGTGCAATGGTATGATCTCAGCTTACCGAAACCTCTGCCTCCCAGGTTCAAGCAATTCTCCTGTCTCGGCCTCCCGAGGAGCTGGGATTACAGGCATGCGGCACCATGCTCAGTTAATTTTGTATTTTTAGTAGAGACGGGGTTTCTCTGTGTTGGTCAGGCTGGTCTCGAACTCCCGACCTCAGGTGATCTGCCTGCCTCGGCTTCCCAAAATGCTGAGATTACAGGCATGAGCCACCGCACCCGGCCTGTGACAGTTCTTATATTGTTTGCTTGTGTTTTAAGACAGAGTCTCGTTGTGTCACCCAGGATGCAGTGCAGCGGCACAATCTTGGCTCACTGCAACCTACACCTCCGGAATTCAAGTGATTCTCATGTCTTGGCCTCCCAAGTAGCTGGGACTACAGGCACACACCACCACACCTGGTTAATTTTTGTATTTTTAGTAGAGATGGGGTTTCTCCATGTTGGCCAGGCTGGTCTCAAACTCCTGGCCTCAAGTGATCAACCCACCTCAGCCTCCCAAAGTGCTGGGATTACAGGCCTGAGCCACTATGCCCAGCCAAGTTTTTATATTGTCTTAATGTTTCAGACTCTGTCTCTCCAAGATGAACAAGTACTATTTCTTCTATACTTCTTTCATCTTCAGCACCTAATACAATGCCCAACTCAAATGTTTCACTCAATAGCTCAGTCAGAAATTAACTGATTTCAACTCAACCTTTCTATCTTTCATTGAACTTACCATCTAACCAAAGTAAAACCACTAAAGACCAAAAAGCAAAGGACCAAGTTCCTTTTACTATGTGAATGCTGGGCACTGTTCTCCTGGCCTGAACCAGGGTCCAGTCTCAACTGAAGTGTAAGCTCATCACCAAGGCACCTATCTATTTGGGAACCTAAGTGAGAGGCAGCGGTCTACGGCTGTGAAGGATCCAGGGAGCCCAGAAAGGCAGCTCTGGGGTGGCGGGTGGTAAGACAGTGCCTCCCAGGACTCAGAAGCCAGCACTCAAGAGCATGCCGTCTACCCAACTGGGGCACACTCCCAGGTCACTGTGAAGCAGCCTCTCAGGGAAAGGGTGAATGAAACCCAGCCCTAAACCATATGCTGGCCACCAGAGTCACTTGTACTTTATACAGTCAAACTGCTTTTACATTCCTTCAGGTTACTTTGTTTATTTTCCACAGAATTTACAAGGTCTTTCTGAAAATCTAGTATTTGTCGGGTGGGCTACAGAGAATAAATGGGCTGTGATGGACTAGTCCATGGGTGGCCCCAACGCAGCACGCTCAGTCTTCACACCCATGTGTATTCCCCTCCCCGCTGAGTCGGGGCTTGGCCACATGACTTGTTTTGGCCAACGTGGTATCAGCAGGCCTGATAAGTGCCTGCACAGTAGGCCTGTCATTTTGGAAGCCAGCTGCCCGCCCTGTGTTGAGGAAGCTTGGGCTGGATTAATGAATGATGAGCCACTAGGTGGAGGGAGCATCCTGATGTCCCTGCTGGGCTGAGCTCACAGCTGAAAGGAAGGCAGGAGTGTGCGATCTCAGATACTACACCACGTGCAGCCAAAACCCATGCACTGAGCCAAACCATAGAATACTGAGTTGAGAAGTCACTGCTGTTGGGAGCCACTGAGTTTTAGGGAGGTCTGTCACGTAGTAATACACAGCTAGGCGAAGAGCTGATATTATCTGAGCATTTCCCTATTTTCCAGGCACTGCTAGAGACTATTTACATACATTATCTCCCTTAATCATGTGATGTGCATACCATTATTACTCCCATTTTACAGAAAAAACAGAGACCCATAAAGGCTAAGTAATTTGCTTAAAATCATCCATAAGTGATAAGGTTGGAATCTGAGCCCAGGTTCAATAGCTCCAGAGCCCAGGTTCTCATAATGACTGCCCAAGCCTCACTTAGGACGACGACTTCTCACCAGGCACCAGCTTCAGGATGGTGGCCACGGTGATCAAAGTGACAGAATCTCAAGAATATGAACACAGGGACAGAAGGCAAAGGAGGGAGTCTGGCTGTGCTCCCTCCTTCCTGCGTGGAGGAGCCATGCTGTTCCTCCAGAGGCAAAGCAGCTCCCTTACAGCACACCATGAGGTGCTGGGAACCCAGGCCTGCCCTTCTCCAAAGCTCCCGATCACCTAGGCAGCAACAGGCCTCCTATCCTCCAGAAATACACAAGTGGGAATTGAATGAGTGTCTTAATGCACACTTACCTCGCCATCCCAGCACGTTTCTTGAGAATTCAACTACTGCCAACTGCATTCCTAGGCACACACCTTGCAGTCGGGGGGAAAACAAACAAAGCTCCATTGAAAAGGCAGCTCCTACTTTTCCCAGCAGTCTCTGCAATGGCCTTTGTGTCCTTTATTCGGAGAAGTATAATCGCAAACTCCTAACTTCCCACTATGAACAAGTACCCTCTGCTGTTACACTTTACTTGTATTAGATTTCAAAAACTGCATGTAAAGTAGATGAAAATTCTAGATTTGCAAAGTCATCTGATTTTAGAAGTAAGTGATATTCTATTCGGTACATTTTTTTCCCCAGACAGGGTCTTGCTGTTGCCCAGTCTGGAGTGCAGTGGAGCGATCTTGGCTCACTACAGTCTCGAATTTCTGGGATCCAGCAATCCTCCTGCCTCAGCCTCCACAACTGTTGGGTTTACAGGTGTGAACCACCATGCCTAGCCTCAGTACTTTAAAATTCAAGTTTTCTTACCCTCTCTTTTTATTTACAGTTGTTCAAGTTGAAAATTACTAAAATGTACAGCACCAGGAGGCATCCAAAATCATTTTGTCCAATTACAGTCAGCTGTTGTGCCAAGTGAGCGGATGTAAAACTCAACATCACGTGTGCTGCAAACAGCTGGGTTCATTAAATGGACAGGAATTCACAATTCATTCTCTCAAAATTCCACAACATCTACATGTAAGCTCATAAGCATAAATAAGCTTTCCATTTTAAAAGACTGAATTTGTCTCCAAAGAGAAACATGAAGGCTTCTACTTGGGCTCCTATCCACAAAGACAGCACGTTTCAGTAATCCCCCCACTTTGTTCATCGGCTCCCATGTGGCACCATTCCCCACTCTTTCCTACTCTAAGTGAAGACTGCACTGCAGAGCTCCTTACCCAAAAAAGGCTTTTTCTGATTTCGAGCCCAGGCAATTGCTTGGATTTTTCCTTCGGTTCCTCGAACACCAAATCCTCCTGGAACCAGCACTCCACTGCACAAAAGAACAAACCACAAAGGCAACTCCCCTTTTCTACCAGTCCAGCTTGCAATAACCACCTAAGGGGCCATTACCAAGACACTGAAGCCATGAATTAACCCCATACATTGTGCTATTAGGACAATGAATTGTCCTAATATGAATAAATACTATGAATAAATACAATGAACTTAGAAACTGCATACAAAACTATGGACTTTTCTTGTCACATAAGAACATGCTTATTGCAAGGGAAAAAGATAGTACACATAACTGCAATACTGCCCCTGCACTATCTGTGGTACTCAGTTGTCCACAATTATTTTTTCTTGAGACAGGGTTTCACACTGTTACCCAGGCTGGAGTGCAGTGGTGTGATCACAGCTCACTACAGCTTCGATCTCCCAAGGAGTTGGGACCACAGGCATGTGCCAACACACCCAGCTGGTTTTGTTGTTTTTGTTGTAGAAACAGGGTCTCCCTATGTTGCCTGGGCTGGTCTTAAACTCTTGGGCTCACGCAATCCTCCCGCCTCGGCCTCCCAAAGTTTTGGGATTACAGGCATAAGCCACTGTACCCAGCCCATAATTTTAAATACATATATTAATATAAATAATTTATTTTACCTCTTGGCTTAAAATGCTCCCCTAAGAAGGGGGCCTTTCTTCATCAGCTCTGTGTGCCGTACTGACCAAGACACTCAGAAGAAGGTGTACACCTCCATAATATTCAACTGTTCTGGTGAACCAGAAACTCTTGCTAATGTTTTTAGTATTATAAATAACAGCTGCCAAAACAATTTATGAGATTCTACTGATGGGTACTCATCCAATGTTCTGGATGAAAAATCGTTAAATAAGCCTCAGCAATAGACGCATATGGCAAACAATATCAAAATCAAAACAGCTTTTCAGATCCAATGATAATGACAAACTGCATTTTTAAAGGATTAAATCAGACAGCAGGTAGTCTTTCCAATAATTAAAAAATATTTTAACAAGTCAATTACCTACCACTAGCACATGAAAACAGAGGACTTTTTCATTAAAACAAACTAAAAGAACCCCAGACACCCAAGGCAGTGAACTCTACTCACTGAGCACTACAGAGCTTCTGCCAAGCTTCGTGGTAGCGCACGGGGTCTTCTTGCGAGGTGATGGGCTCCAAGTCCATAGAATCTATGTACTGGACAGTATTCAGACAGGCGAGAAAAGCAGGCTCGTGACTCGAAGCTGTGCTTTCTTAATTTTTAAATAATATTATCATTTTATCAAAGTTCTGTCTTCCTTAATTCTGGCTTTAAAGTGATCACCTTAATACATTTAATAACTTGAAATTTTTTAAAATATGAGATTTTAAAATACAACAGTTTCCTTCAAAATCGTTAAATTCCCAAATCTCTCTCTCTCTCCGCACTCTGTTCAGGATCTGGTCTCAGCTAAGCCTCTGCAGCAGACTCTAGAGGGCTTTCTGTTCAATGACACTCTCTTCAGCCTATCTTCTGCCCAGCTTTTGTGGGTTTTTCTTTTTCTTTCTACCATATTGAAGCATAATTCACATACAACAAAATACAAGCATTTTAAGTGCATACTTTGAAGAGTTTTGTCAAACATACACATGAAGGTGTGACCACCACCGCAACCAAGACATAGAATGAGCCGGGCGTGGTGGCTCACACCTATAATCCCAGCACTTTGGAAGGCCGAGGCGGGTGGATCACTTGAGGTCAAGAGTTTGAGACTAGCCTAGCAAACACGGTGAAACCCCATCTCTACTAAAAATACAAAAAAAAAAAAAAAATAGCTGGGTGTGGTGGCACGCACCTGTAGTCCCAGCTACCCAGGAGGCTGAGGCAGGAGAATTGCTTGAACCCGGAAGGCGGAGGTTGCAGTGAACTGGGATCATGCCACTGCACTCCAGCCTGGGTGACAGAGTGAGACTCCGTCTCAAACAAAACAAAACAAAACGTAAGTTACCATCGTCCCAGAATGTCTCCCCTCTTACCTCCTACCCCAAACAACCTCAGATCTAATTTCTATCATCACAGATTCATTTTGCCTCTTACAGAACCTCATATAAATGGAGCCAAATAGTATATAACCTTTTGTGTCTGGCTTCTTTTGCTTAGTGTTTTTGAAGTTCATCCATGTTGCTGTGTTTATCATTAGTTTGTTCCTTTTCTTTTTTAACTTTTTTTTTTTTTGCAGAGATGGAGGTCTCGCTAATGTTGACCAGGTTGCTCTCAAACTACAGGCCTTAGGCGATCCTCCCACAGCAGAGCCTCCCAAAGTGTTGGGATTACGGGCTTGAGCCACTGTGTTCAGCTTGGTTTGTTCCCTTTCATTGCTGAGTGGTTTTCTACTTATAAATAAACCATTACAAATTTATCCATTGACAGGCTATAAATATTTGGGTTGTTCTGAGATTTCAGCTATTACGAATAATTTGTCCATTTGAATAAAAATCTTTTTTTGTGGATATGTTTTCAAGTCTCTCAAGTGAGTATCTGGGAATGGACTTACTGGATCACATGTCTACCTTGATAAGAAACTACAGACTGTTTTCTAGTGTGGTGGTGCCATTTTATACTCCTGGCAGCAAGGTAAGAGCTCCACAGCCTCTCTAACACTCAGCCGCTCTAGTGGGTATGCGTCACAATCTCATCGTGACTTCATGTGCACGGATTTCCCTGACAACTAGAGGTGCTGGGCACCTTTTCGTGTATATCACCTACACCTTTTTTTGGAAGTGTCTGTTCAAATGTTGTGCCCACTTTTTAAATTAGGGTGTTCACTATTTTTCTACACTCTCCTACCTAAACCCTGCAGTTCATGGAACTGTGGGCAGGCCCTCACACCAGCCTGTCTCCAGACAGCCTCCAATTCACAATTTCCATCCACAGTGTTTCCAACGGCTCCACATCTCCAAGCCCTTGGACGTGCTCTCTCTATTCTAACAGGAATGCCCCTTCCAAGCCTTCTCCATCCTACCCAACCCGACCTGGTGTCCCTCCATGAGGAAGTCTGCCTTCCTCATGTGTCTGCCACGGCAGGTTCGGCCTCTCCTACGTGCTCCTTCCTACCTAAGAGACTCAATATTCCTTAAAAACAGAGACTGTTGCCTTTTCATCCATCTCTCATCCTCTGCCACCTAACAAACACATGGCAGCCACAGACTAACTCCAAGTGAATTAAATAAATGAATGATGGAAAGAACTAGCAAATAAGAAGTCAGGGCTGTATAATGGGATTTAAATTCTTAAAACATGTACAACAGGTTGGCCGGGCGCGGTGGCTCAAGCCTGTAATCCCAGCACTTTGGGAGGCCGAGACGGACGGATCACGAGGTCAGGAGATCAAGACCATCCTGGCTAACACAGTGAAACCCCGTCTCTACTAAAAATACAAAAAACTAGCCGGGCGAGGTGGCGGGCACCTGTAGTCCCAGCTACTTGGGAGGCTGAGGCAGGAGAATGGCGTGAACCTGGGAGGCAGAGCTTGCAGTGAGCTGAGATCCGGCCACTGCACTCCAGCCTGGGCGACAGAGCAAGACTCCGTCTCAAAAAAAAACGTACAACAGGTCATTCTGCAGGAACCTGTCCAGCAGCACAAAGCAAACTAAATTCTCACGCTGAGAAACACATGGGAAGTAGAAAGCAAACCCCAATGTGGGGGACAGCTACATGGGGCCCGGTTGACAACCTCAGCACCGAGATCCAACTTTACCTCTGAGCTTCATCTCCTCCTGAAAACCTCCAGCTGACGGGCTGGGAAGAAAAGGAATAAAGAGGACAGGCAGAAGGGAGGGTTTTCAAGGACAGCTGACATAGCGAATCTCAGCACTTTGTATTCATGAACTTCTTTCAACAGCCCTAGGAGGAAGGCACCATCACCATCCCTTTTTAAAGATGTGGAAACTGAGGCACAAAGAGGGTTAAGTAAGTTGTCTAGGTCTCACCGCTTGTAGATGACAGTGCTAGAATCTAGTCCTGGTCACCTGGCTCAGGCATCTATGCTTTTTTTTTTTTTTGAGACGGAATCTCACTCTGTCACCCAGGCTGGAGTGCAGTGGTACAATCTCGGCTCACTGCAACCTCCACCTCCCAGGTTCAAGCAATTCTCCTGCCTCAGTCTCCCAAGTAGCTAGGAATACAGGCACACGCCACCACGCCTGGCTGTTTTATATTTTGAGTAGAGACGGGGTTTCACTGTGTTAGCCAGAACAGTCTCAATCTCCTCACCTCGTGATCTGCCCACCTCGGCCTCCCAAAGTGCTGGGATTACAGGCATGAGCCAACGTGCCCAGCCACAGCACCCATGCTCTTAACCATGACACTCTACTGCCACCCATAGGTAAGTAGGGCCGTGCCCCACCATTCCACCAGCTCAGCTGCTGCCCGCCATGGCACAGACCAGAACACAGTAACTACCATTTACTGAGTGCCCGCCCTGCAACCCAGAAAAACCTCACAGCTCTATGAGGTCAATACTGTCATTCCCACTCTGCAATAAGTGATGAGCACAGGTTAGGAAAGGCAGCCCACATGCCAACAAAGTCTCCGAGAGCCTCCAGCTGTCAACTGTGCAGCATGCCTATGGTCCACCAGTGGCCCCCATTTCCACAGGGCATTTTATTTGGTTACCTGATAGTCATAGCCAAGAACTCAAGTCTCTCTCACCCTCTCCTCTAGCCATCTCTCCCCTTCATTAATTCCTGAAAATGCTCTACTATCTTCTCGAAGCCAGGAAGCAACCACAAATCTTTTTAATCCCTAAAAAGTCATTCCAAGCTCCAAAAACAGAAAGCAGATATGATGCGGCACCTATGAGACTACAGACTGCTTCCTGCTCATCTGTCGGTTGTACCTGTGCCACCCTCCTTACCTTGATTTCCAATTTGTGGTTGATGGCCAGTGCAGAATGCTCCAGAGCCTTAATGACAGAGGCATAGGAGTCTGAGAATTTCGTGTATTTGCCCACAAGGGCAATAGAGCAGGTCTCTAGCAAGCGATCATATCTATCAAACAAACGTCAAGAAACATCCAGTTACTCAGAAGGTACACGCCATCATGAGACCAAAATAGCTATTTTAAGAAGAAAAAAATACGTCTGGCCAGGAGTGAGCTCACGCCCATAATCCTATAATCTCAGCACTTTGAAAGGCTGAGGTGGGGGGATCTTGAGCCCAGGAGTTGGAGGTTACAGTGAGCTGACCGCACCACTGCACTACAGCCTGGACAACAGTGTGAGACCCTGCCTCAAAAACCCCCACAAAAACAAACAACAAAAACACATCTGGGAAGAATATAACAGGAATGACTATTACCTGAATTCTGTGTACAGACCAGTAAAGAGGAAGTAATTTTCAGATCAACATGGCAGGCTTTGTAAAGAAAGATTTTTTTTTTTTTTTTGAAACTTATAAAGAGACAGTTTCAGTATCTCACACAAATTTGCCTACAAAAGTTTTTTTTCAACCAAAGGCCAAAAAAATTAACAGACATAAACAGACAATTCACAAGAATTAATGGGATGAAAGCAAGTATCAAATTATGGGACATGCACAAAACAGAAAAGTCCCCACTCATTAAAAGTTTTCATTGTAAAATATAGTAACAGAACAAACTGCTTATAATGTTTTATGAAAAAAGATGATAAAACTGTGCCATTCTGGTAGCTACATGTAAGCAGACAAAAAGACTGCAGGAAAAATGTGGAAATGAAAAACGATTCTCACAGAGCAATGGAATGAGTACGCCCTCTCCAAATGCTTCTAGGCCGTCATATTGATCTTGCAACTAAGATAAGGCCTGCCCATTGCTCTAAGACACGAAGTGAAGGTCTCTGAAGGGATGTGACAGCACCACCGAGCCTTAAAAGGATGTAGTGGAGTAGGCAGCAACACATCCCCTTCCTGATGTGATCCCTTTCTGGTGTGGGGTGAGACACACATTCCCAAACACAGCTCAGATCTCCTGGGTGGTACCCAGGAGTGCTCCAGCCACTGTCAGCCATTCATGTGGGCTTCGGGTATGCACACTCACCCACGGCCACGGGGACGCCTGTTTGCACTGATCTAGGTAAGGGACAAGTGTGTTAAGACATAACCCGAACTCAGTGTCTGGAGGCCCAGCACCTGGCCTGGCCCTATCAGGATCTCCTCATCTGTGCCACAGCTACGTGACAGTTAAGATCCTTTCTGAACATGTCTTACTACAAAGGCCCTTCTAATGCATGGATGGCAAAAGTGCAAAAGTGCTAGGTAGGGCTAGAGTCGGCTTCACCAGCCCTACAAAAAAGTAAAGGAGGCTAGCGCTCCCAGCTCCTCATTGCAGGCAAACCTGTCAGCCATCTCTTTCCATTTCATCAGCATTTTTCTTGGCTGCCTCTCAATAGGAAGGTCAAGTCTTCGAAGAAAATAATCTACAACCCCTTGCTCCTCTAACAACAAGGGGACTCGGTAGATGGATGAGACATCGTGGACGCAGATCACCTGTTCAGAAAAAAGCAAGTTATTAAGTAAAAGCAAAAACTCACCAGGCTTCTAGCCTCCTACTAGCTATGTGACCTTGTAAAAATATTTTCTGAAAACAGAAAAAAGGACAATTTTCTAGATAAAGATAAATTACTAAAACAGACTCAAGAATAGAACAGAAAATTAGTGGCCAATCTATTATGAACATGGATGCAAAAGTCCTTTAAAAAAATTCATGGCTGGGCAAGGTGGCTTATGTTTGTAATCCTAGTACTTTGGGAGGCCACGGCAGGAGGACTGCTCAAGCTCAGGAGGAGTTCGAGACCAGACTGGGCAACGTGATAAAACACTGTCTCTACAAAAAATACAAAATTTAGCCAGGCATGGTGGCATGTGCCTGTAGTCTCAGCTACTTGGGGGGTAGCTGAGATGGGAGAATCACTTGAGCCTGGGAGTTTGAAGTTGTAGTGAGTTGAGATTGTGCTACTGCACTCCAGCCTGAAAAAAAACACCCAAAAAATTAGCTGGGTGTAGTGGCATGTGCCCATGGTCTCAGCTACTCGGGAGGCTAAGGTGGGAGGATCACCTGAGCCTGGGAGTCAGAGGTTACAGTGAGCCAAGATCACATCACTGTACTCCAGCCTGGGCAACAGAGCCAGAACCTATCTAAAAAAAAAAAAATTCATGATCCAAACCACAAATGTAGTTTAAAAAAATCATGTCCACGAACCCATGAATGGTTTAACTAGGAACAGTGGTTCTCAAACTCAGCTGCATACTGGAATCATTCAGAGCTTATAAAAGGTCAAAAGCCCATGCTGCCCCGTAGACCACTTGAATTAGGATCTCTCGGGGTAGGAGGCAGGCATCAGTACTTTTAAAGCTCCCGAAGCAATTCCAGCGTGCAGTCAAGTTTGAGGAAATTTAACAGTGGTATTCACCACATAAATAGAAAATTGATTAAGGAAAAAAAAATTCCCTCAGTAGATGTAGACTTAATAAAAATTCAAAACCAAATTCATAATAAAAATTATTGGTAAATTAAGATCAGGGAAAATTTGGCAATATAAAAAACCCACAGTAAACATCACATGGTTTAATATTAATGCTTACTATTTAGAGTCCAGAACAAGGCCAGAATGGTCACTTTCAATACTTCTATTCAATGATGTACTGAAGATATTAGAAAATTATCATAAGAAAAAAAAATGAACCAGAAAACAAGCAGCAGTTGCCACTGAATAATGCATACAATATCACTACTTATCCATAAAAACCAAAAGAATTTACAGGTAAACAATCAGTACTAACAGAATTTTAGTAAGGTTGCTAGGCTATAGATGAATGGACAGAGGTCAGCAGGGTCTCCTATACATGGGCCATATCTAATCAGAAAATGTAATTTTTAAAAGTTCACGGTAGTAATAAAAATTATGAATAGCTATGAATAAATCTAAACAACTTTACAAAGATTAGTAAATCTATAATGTACCTTTATTTTTAAAAAGTATAGAATAGTATCCAAGGATAGTCTTTTCAACAAACGGGGCTGAGACGAGTAGATATCCACATGTAAAAATTTCAACCCTTACCTCACACTACTCACCAAAGTTAAGCTAGAATGGATCCTGTAAGGCCTAAAATTAACTTTTACAAGAAAATCTTCATGACCTTGGTTAAGCAAGCAGTTCTTAGATACGACAGTGAAAGCACAATCCATGAAAGAAAAAAACAGACTGGACTTCACTGAAATTTAAAAGTGTGCTCTAAAAGACACTATTAAGAAAATGAAGGCCAGGTGCAGTGGCTCACACCTGTAATCCCAGCACTTTGGGAGGCCGAGGCAGGCAGATCACCTGAGGTCAGGAGTTCGCAACCAGCCTGGCCAACTTGGCAAAACCCCATCTCTACTAAAAATACAAAACTTAGCCAGGCACCAGTGGTGGCGCATGCCTGTAGTCCCAGCTACCCGGGGGGCTGAGGCAGAAGAATCGCTTGAACACAGGAGGCAGAGGTTGCAGTGAGCAGAGATCATGCCACTGCACTCCAGTCTGGGCAAGAGCAACACTCCACCTCAAAAAAAAAAAGAAAAGAAAATGAAAAGACAAGGCACAGATACGGAGAAAGTATGTGCAAATCACATACCTGATAAAAGAGTTGTATTCAGACCGTATCCAGTCAATTCAGTAAGATAAACATTCCGATTAAAAGAATAAGCAAGGCTGGGCATGGTGGCTCACGCCTGTAATCTCAACATTTTGGAAGGCTGAAGCAAGAAGGCTGCCTGAGCCCAAAGAGTTCAAGACCAGCATGGGCAACATAGCAAGACCTCATCTCTACAAAAAATAAAATAGCTAAACATGGTGGCTTCCGCCTAAGGTATGAGCTACTCAGGAGGCTGAGGCAGGAGGGCTGTTTAAGCCCAGGCTGCAGTGAGCTATGACAGCACCACTGCACTCTAGCCAGGGTGACACAGCAAGACCTCGTCTGTTAAAAAAAAAAAGGCAAGGCCGGGTGTGGTGGCTCACAGCTGTAATCCTAGCACTTTGGGAGGCCGAGACAGGTGGATTGCTTGAGGTCAGGAGTTCCAGACCAACTTGGCCAACATGGCGAAACACCATCTCTACTGAAAACACAAAAATTAGCTGCGCATGGTGGCAGGCGCCTATAATCCCAGCTACTCTGGAGGCTGAGGCAGGAGAATCACTTGAACCCAGGGGGTGGAGGTTCCAGTGAGCTGAGATTGCTCCACTTCACTCCAGCCTAGATGAAAGAGTGAACACTCCATCTCAAAAAAAAAAAAAAAGCAAAACACTTTAAACTTAAACTTAAATATGGAAATACTTGTTACATTTTTAATAGTGAATAATTGTAAGGCTGGGCACAGTGGCTCACGCCTGTAATCTCAGCACTTTGGGAGGCTGAGGCAAGTGGATCACCTGAGGTCAGGAGTTTGAGACCAACCTGGCCAACATAATGAAACCCCATCTCTACTAAAAATACAAAAATTAGCGGGGAGTGGTGGTACACTGTAATCCAAACTACTCAGGAAGCTGAGGTAGGAGAATCACTTGAACCTGGGGGGTGGAGGTCACAGTGAGCCAAAAGATCACGCCATTGCACTCCAGCCTGGGTGACAGAGTTAGACTCCGTCTCAATTAAAAAAAAAAAAATTGAGCAATTTTAATGACAACCTATTCTGCTACAGAATTAAATTTCCTTCACTTGCTAGGACAGAAATATCTAAAACCTGGCCAAAGCTACATGCTCAATGTGTCACCAGTGGAACTTCCATACTAAGCACCACACTTAGATACATTACAGGTTCCAAATTTTGGATTTCCTGCATCATAGGTACAGCAACAAAAACACTAAGATCTCTGTGACAGCCTACAACACCCTAGACACCACATACCAGAAACATCAAGTTGAATGAGGTGGCCCTTGCCCTCCAGAAGCTCAGAGTCTGTGAAGGGAGATACACACCACACATGTACACACACACGTGCATGCACGCGCGCGCGCACACACACACACACACACACACACACCCCAGAAAGATGGGCCCACCGGCAGCATAGGTAAGACACCACACAGGAGCCCAGAGAAGGACGCAGTTGACCCTGAAGGCCAAGGGCCAGGAGGTTTGGCAGTTAAAGCTTCTCAAACAACACTGTCTTCGCTAGAACCTGAAGGATGAGAGTGAGGAGGAGACTGCCAAGCCAACAGGAAGAGGGGGACATGGGTTCTTAACAGAAATTAGCCAGTGCAAAAGTACAATCACAGGGAGAATAGGGGGTACTAGGGGAACCGAAAGATACTCCACCTGGCTGGAGCACAAAGTACAACAAGGCATAGAGAAGAGGCAGGAGGGACACAAGAGTGTTTGGGGAACCAGGAGAGGCAGGGAATGGCAAATCAGAGCTGATGGCGATGGGTTCTTCTGGAACGGCCCACTATCTCTAATTAGAAAGTAACACAAGCCTCATGAAACTCATCAAGAGGCTTTAGAGCAATTAAAAGCAAAAAACAACTTATTAGAGATGGGAATTTCTACTCACTTGTTCAGGCTCAACATGGCAGAACATTGATATTTTCTCCTTCACTGATGTGTCAAGTGGATTTGAGCACCTGCATACGACCTAGAAGTAGAGAACAAGACGGCTTAGACAGAAGGAAAAGATGACAAAAGTAGGGGTTTTCCCTGACTGAAATTAAAACAGACTTCACATTGTTAAGATGAACGAAAATGTTAACTCTCAGCACCAGGCACATAATCCATGAAAATATTATGACCCGTTTCAAAGCTAAAATCCCTAAACGCCAAACTGGAAAAATATAAGAGAATGGCAGTACAAATGAATACATTAATGAACTACAGGAGCTCTGGGGTTTTCCTCCACTAGTGTTCCCAGGTAGGAGTAAAAATGAAAATAAAAGGACTGAGAGGAAAAATAAGGTCTGGGGAGTACAAGACCTAACACATGCCAAGCAGGAACATGCTGCAAACTACAGCCCACCCAGTTCAAAGCACTAATCCTATTTTCTCCATCATCAATTATCAAAAGCAAGCCAACAAGACAACGGTCTTGTCTGTCATGAAAGAGTGATCTTGGCCGGGCGCGGTGGCTCAAGCCTGTAATCCCAGCACTTCGGGAGGCCGAGACGGGCGGATCACGAGGTCAGGAGATCGAGACCATCCTGGCTAACATAGTGAAACCCCGTCTCTACTAAAAATACAAAAAAAAAAAACTAGCCGGGCGAGGTGGCGGGCGCCTGTAGTCCCAGCTACTCCGGAGGCTGAGGCAGGAGAATGGCGGGAACCCGGGAGGCGGAGCTTGCAGTGAGCTGAGATCTGGCCACTGCACTCCAGCCCGGGCGACAGAGCAAGACTCAGTCTCAAAAAAAAAAGAGTGATCTTAACTAGACATAAAAGATTACACTGAAACCAGTTATCAGGAAACCTTACCAGATCTGGGGAAAGCCCAAGCCCTCGAAGTTCCCGAACACTATTCTGGGTGGGTTTAGTCTTCTGTTCCCCTGTTGAACTTGGCTATTTTACAAAAGAAAAAAAAAAAAGTTAGTTTCCCTCTGATAAGGAATTTTCAAGTATGACTTTTCCTTGAACCCCTTTTAAAAAGGAAATAAATAATTTGGTCACTTACATAATTTAGCTTTTACGTTTATCAAAGTTACACATGCATGCATTTTAGAGTCAAATGGTTCTACAGAGCTTGTAAGCAGTATCAGCCCTCACCCACTCTCCCCTTTCCAATCCCTAGAAACCATCGCTCTTCAACTCAACTGATCTTGCTGGTGTGCTACTTCTTCACATTTACTTGGAGACATTTTCTATTGATTTCCCTGTTAAATGAGGATCCTGCCCCCATTAGACACTTTCCTGTGCCTACAGCCCTCTTTTGGGTTTACATCCTTTTCAAGTATTTAAATACTGTTCCCAAACCACGTGCCACACTTTTCCTTTCTGGACTAAATTATCTTTATTCTCCTCTCACACTTAACAGATAGACGTTACATATGGACTTGTAGGATGGAAATCATTTTCTGTTGGACTTTTTTTTTAAATAGACACAGGGTCTTGTCACATTGCCCAGACTGGTCTCAAACTCATAGGCTCAAGCAATCCTCCCACCTCTGCCTCCCAAACTGCTGAGATAACAGGTGGGAGCCACCATGCCCAGCCTCTACTAGAATTTTTAATGAAATCGCATCACTGTCTTTTAGCTTCCAATATTGTTGCTGAGGGGTCCAATGGCACAATGATTCTTGATTTTTCTCTTTAGAGCCTTTTAGAACTTCTGCCCCATTAGTCTGAACCTTCACAACAATATGCCTTGGTGTGGGTCATCTGTCATCCAATATGCTAGGCACCAAGGGAGTCCTTTCAACCCAGAAACTGATGTCTAGAAATTTCCTTGAATTGTTCAGATAAGGGGTCAGAAAATTTTTTCTGTAAAGGGCCTGATGATAAATATTTTAGGTTTTGTGGGCCACAGTCTCTGCCACAGGTATTCAACTCTACTGTTTCAGTGCAAAAGCAGCCATAGACAGCACATAAACAAATGGACGCAGCTGTATTTCCATAAACTTGATTTCCATAAAGGGGGGGGTAGGCTCATGTGGCCCACAGGCCATCGTTTGCTGACCCCTGGCGTTCAGATTATACTTCCGTTTCTCTGTTCTTATTTTTTGGAACTCCTATTATTTGGAAATTAGAACTTCTGAGCCGGTCCTCTAATTTTTCTTAACTTTTCTCCTATTTTCTATCTCTTAGTCTTTTTACTGTACTTCCTTGGGTATTTCCTCAACTTACTTTCTCTTAACTTTTTCATTTCTGCTATCCAATTTTTAATTTCCAAGGATTCTTTTCTGTTCTCTCAATGTTTCTTTCTTCAGCATCCAGTTCTTATCTAACGGATATAGCTTATCTCCTTTTAATTTTCTAAGAATAGTAATGACAGGTCACTTTTGGTTTGTTTTTTTTTTTTAAAGTTTCCTCTGCTTGTAGAGTCTCAGTTCCCTGTAAGTTGCTTTCTGTTGCTTGGTCTCTTACCTATCAGATGCTTTCTCCAAGTGTATGGAGGCCTGCTCCAATGCTACCCGTAAGTTCTGTGTGAGTGGGTAGGCTTGTCTTGGTGAAAATCTGGCTGGCTTATTTCATGGGGAGCCCCCAGAGCCAGCGTCTTTTATCCTGGGCTATCCATACCCCAGAGGACAATCTTAAAATCTCCCACGTGGAATGGCCAAGCCTGAACATGACGATTCTGGGAACCGAGTGGTGGATGAAGGCAAGGAGTGTCAACAGCATAACATTACACATAACCCCATGTTTGTAGTCCAGTGTTACTGCCTTCAACTGTCTCTAGTGTCTGCTCATCCAGGAACCCTCTCCAGAGAACAAGCCTCCAGTCTTCTGCCAAAGTGAGAGGAGGCTAATGCCCAACTGTGCACTTTAGAAAAAGATGTCAGGGTCTGAGTCTTCTGAAGCAGTAGTTACATAAGGCCCACCCTCATCCCGCTCCTGAGCTTTTGGGGTTCTGCAGGGCAAACAGGGCTGCTTCTCTGCTTTCATTGCTGCAGGCATAAGATCTGGCACTCGAGGTCAGCTTAGTCGGCTTCTATGCATCCATCTGCTTTCCGGCTTCCTAATTTTTGTTACTATTGACTCCTCTCCACAAGATTTGTCTTTAAAAACAGCCTCTTTACTCTAGTTCCACCATACTGTAAAGACAAATGCACACGGCCAATCTACATCTGCAAATGCAACTGCCCTGATTTTTCAAATGTTTTCTATTTGATCTTTTCAAAAAAGTATGACTGTAACAAATTTAAACTTACAAAGTTCTTTATTCTCTGCTTCCTGCACCTCAAGGGAAAACTACTACACAATAAGTGAAAACCATTCCAGTTTACCTTTCCTCCCTCCTCTCCATCTCTCCCAGAGTAAAATTTTCAATGTCTTACTTACCTGGGGAACTAGACTGACGTGGATGTTACAAAAGTTCTCTCTTTTGACCTTGAACTGGAACTGACGGAAGGCCTCAATAAAGGGCATGCTTTCTATGTCCCCCACGGTTCCACCAAGCTAGAAGAACAAAGTTATTTCAGAGGTTAGGCACTAAACCCTTCTCTGGCAGTTTAGTTTTCTAACAACTGTCTGTCTTCCTGATTCAGTGATGAGTAATTATGTAACATGGACTCTCTAATCCTGTATAATGTTAGTTAATAGGAATTAGACATCTCTTTGTACTAAAAGGTTACTCTTTTGGACAGGCTCATCGTTCCCAAAGGTTATTGTGGAACTTTCCACATCATTTCAAGAAAAAGGTCAGGTGAGAGAGGTGTCAGGAATGTTATCTGTATCACAGTGACAAAGCAAAAACAAAAAACAAAAAACAAAAAAACCTAAATCTTATCTCCTTAGTTAACTGTAAGTAATTTTTATACTGAAAAGCATCAGTTGGCTGGGCACAGTGGCTCACATCTGTAATCCCAGCACTTTGGGAGGCCAAGGCAGGCAGATGGCTTGAGCTCAAAAGCCATGGGCAAAATGGTGAAGCCCTGCCTCTCCCAAAAAAGTACAAAAACTAGCCGGGCATGGTGGTGCGCCCTGTAGTTCCAGCAACTTGGGAGGCTAAGGTAGGAGAACTACGTGAGCCCAGGAGGTCAAGGTTGCAGTGAGCCATGACTGCTCCACTGGACTCCAGCCTGGGTGACAGAGTGAGACCCTGTCTCAGAAAAAAAAAAAAAGAATTAGTTATAAACAAACTGCTGGAACTTCTGAGTCTCCCGTTATCTGAGGAACACTGAGATCCAACAGCTAGATCAGCACAGCAGGAGTACAGATACTGAAACCAAATGAAGCTCATTCAGAGATGAATGCTCTTGCCAGAAGAAAGCGAAAGATCTGCTGACTTGCTGAAGACACAGATGAAAATGTGTCACACTATTCATGGGAATAGTCAGTACTAAGTGAATCTATAAATGCTAGAAAAAAAAAAAAAAAAACAGGAGCACTGTTTGGGCAAAGTACAGTTTTCCCTTGCGTGGCCATTCCACACGACTGTTACTATGCCCTTACCTGTCACATTGCAACATACTGCACCAACACAGATAAGAAGGCCAAGGGCTCCACTGGGAACTGTCTTATCAGTTGTTGATGGCTGACTTAAGAGATGAGTACACTTGTTCACATGTGCAAGAATCATACAAACCTCAATAACACACACTTGAGGTTCCAGGCCATCTTCATCTACAGGTATTAACGCCTGTCTCATCACCCACTCCTGGATTGCATCTGTGATATGAGGGACAACTGGGAAAGAGAAAACAAACAGAGAACTTACGCTTGTCCATCTACATTGATTGAGACAAATGCACTGACTGTGAAAACAAACTGCGGCACTCTCTGCCTGGAGACAGTAGCAATAGGGTCATAAAAATACTTTTGAGGCCCCCTTTAACTGGCCTCAACAAATCTCTGAGCTCACACTTCCTGCAGCCAGATGTCCAAGTTGTTGCTGGAAGCCCTGCAACAGAGCAAGGCTGAGAGTAGTGTCCTGAGCCACACGGGTGCACATGCCCCTGTGCAGTCACACATCAGTATGGCCAACCCTATTGCTCACAGGTGAAGGTGGGCACACTACACTTCAGTGCATTTCCAGGAACAAGAGACTTCTGGGACCCTGTTCCGTATGTTTCCAGTTTGCCAAAGGGTAGACAATCCACTGCAGTGAGCCAGCACAGCACAGCAGAGTTGTTAGGAGCACAGCACCCGGGGTCAGAATGTCTGGATTCAAACCTCAGTCCCATGACTTGTTAGTTGTGTATCTTTGGGTCAATTATAGAACTATTTTAAGCTTGTTTTAACCATTTTAAGCTTAACAGCATGTTAAGTTGTGGAAATTTTGTGAGACAACAGCTGTAAAATGCACGGTACAGCAACTTGCCATGTCAGTGCTCAAAGAATGCCAGCAATTGCTCAACACTTAAAAAATCATAGTTCTGGGCACAGACTGCAAGTTCCTAAAAGGTGAAGATTACTATTTAACTCCAGATCACTCCAGTTACAGCAACGCCTCATGCACAAGGATATTCATTTGCCTCAAGCAGGAGCATATTCATTATCTACTCCACACATGGTGTCAAAGTGATCTTTTAAAATTCAAGTCAGAATTCATCACTCCCACGCTTCAACTTTTCTGTGGCTTCCCACTTCTCTGAGTACACTCCGAGCTTCTTGTTGCAGCCGAGACTGGGTAGAACCTGGCTGTGGCTACCACCCCCGCTCTCTGACCATTCCCCTCGGTCACTCTGTCTCAGCCATGCCGGCCTCCCCTCCATTCCTGGACCAACCAAGCCTTCGTAGCCCTGCGCCTCCACACTTCTCATTCTCTCCCTGTGACTGACTGGCCTCTCAGCTCACATAGCCTCTCTTGGGAGGCTCCCCAACCACCTGCCCAAAGTGGCTTTCCCCAGTCATTCTTTCTGTCCTCAGCCCACCTGGTTTCTTCACAGCTTCTGACAGACATCTCGTGTTGTATGTTTGTTGTTTGCCTCCCCCACAGGTAACCTCCGTGTGGGCAATGACCTCTCTGGTCTTGCTCATCACATGCATTACCAGCACCAGTGAAGGTCTGACTGCAGTGAGCATTCAAAGCAAATTTGATGGATGATGAATAAATAAACAGCAAACTGTATAATCAAAACCATTCTAATTCCTGATTCCTTTCTATGTGTCAGGAAGTCAGGGAAACACTTCATTGACTTTGACTTCCTTTAATCCTAACAACCCAGAGAGGTAGGTGTTGTTAGTGTCTCCATTTTACAGAAAAGGAATCCACATTTCGAAGAGGTTAATTTGCCCATGTACACAAAGCTAGTGAGAGGGGAAGCTAAGATCCAAATATGATCCAATTAGCCCAGAATCTCACCAGGGCAGCCCCAGACCAGAGCCAGCTGTCAGTGTGACCCTCAGCTTTCAGGCCAATAAAGTCTAAAGCCAAAAGCAGATTTGCTCTCATAACTCAGATTAAAGCCACTTTTCAGCAACCCCTCCAAATTTGGGCCACTGCCATTATACTAGATCAATAGTTTTCCATCCCCACCTTTTTAAAGCAGCAAAACATTTTCCTTAAATGAATGCTTGTACAAAACCCCGAATGCTTGCACAAAACCCCGAAACAGCAAATAGATGTAAGCGAAGCTGTGCCAGTGAAAGCTTGGGAGGACCCAGAAACCCACTTCTCAGGCTCCTCCTAGGCCATATGGCATTGATGAACGGCCTGGAAACCAGTATACACAATGGATGCTCATTTCCTTCTCACTTCTATACATAGTAAGTCCCAGATGCACACATACATGCCATCTGGCTTAATGCCCTAATCAAGTTGCCTTTACCACTTTCACACTCATTACTGTGTAAAAACAACAGTTCTCTGGACTCATATCATGCTGCCTTGGCAGGACTGACAAGCTTCAATGAAGAAGTGGTTCTTCAAATTATTTTTTTTAGCAAACAACAATATAATTCTGATTTTTCAACTAAAGGCATATTTCAGTAACAATACCTTGAGAGTTTCATGCTGAAATCACATACAATGTAAACTTTTGTACTCAAAAGGGAATTATACATCTGTGTAGAGGTGGGAGGGAGGAAGAAATTAAACTGGTTAAGACTTTTAAGCTTTAAAGGTAAATCCAGTATTACCTTGGACAGTTTTCCCCAAGTAATCTCCTTTCCGTTCCTTGTTAATGACATACTGGTATATCTTTCCAGTGGTCAGATTATTGTCCTTGGTAAGGCGGATGTCAAGGAAACGCTCATAGTTACCCAGGTCAAGGTCTACTTCCCCCCCATCATCCAGCACAAAAACCTCACCTGCAGTGAACAGAGAAACCATTTAGGTTAAGTGAAAAATACCTATACCCTGGCACAACTGCAATTCTGAAATAAAACACTCATAACAACGTGTGCAATTACATGATAGGAAGCACAGAAATTCACTTCTAGAAAACTAAATATGACACACAAAAAGAAAAATTACCAGATATTCTCTAAAAGGTAACTTCATACTTCTAGTCTGTCAACAAACTCATTCTTATTTTTTATTTTATTTTTATTTAATTTTTTTTTGAGACGGAGTCTCGCTCTGTCGCCCAGCTGGAGTGCAGTGGCCTGATCTCAGCTCACTGCAAGCTCGGCCTCCTGAGTCTACGCCATTCTCCTGCCTCAGCCTCCCGAGTAGCTGGGACTACAGGCGTCCGCCACCTCGCCCGGCTAGTTTTTTGTATTTTTTAGTAGAGACGGGGTTTCACCGTGTTAGCCACGATGGTCTCGATCTTCTGACCTCGTGATCCGCCCGTCTCGGCCTCCCAAAGTGCTGGGATTACAGGCTTGAGCCACCGCGCCCGGCCAACAAACTCATTCTTAAGTTATAAAACGGCAAGGGATGGGAGGGAATGACGGGCTGTGTGTATACAGGACCTTACAGTAGTATATAGCATCTGCTGCCTAGGGAAAAAAGAGCCTTCAGAAAAGTCTCCTAATTAAGCATAATATGGTTTAAAGTGTGATAAAAATATTTGATTCTCGGCCGGCGCGGTGGCTCAAGCCTGTAATCCCAGCACTTTGGGAGGCCGAGACGGGCGGATCACGAGGTCAGGAGATCGAGACCATCCTGGCTAACACTGTGAAACCCCGTCTCTACTAAAAAATACAAAAAACTAGCCGGGCGAGGTGGCGGGCGCCTGTAGTCCCAGCTACTCGGGAGGCTGAGGCAGGAGAATGGCGTGAACCCGGGAGGCGGAGCTTGCAGTGAGCTGAGATCCGGCCACTGTACTCCAGCCCGGGCGACAGAGCGAGACTCCGTCTCAAAAAAAAAAAAAAAAAAAAAAAAAAAAAAAAAAAAATTTGATTCAAAGCCTGGATATATGGTTATTAAGTTTGTGCTGATTACAAAAATCAGCTTTCGAGCTCTGCTTTTGTTCTAAACAAATTTGTGAAACTGCACCCATTTCCCTCATTCCTTTGTTGCACATTCATTCCATGAAACTTCACTCTAGAAATTTTGCCCAGAATGATTCATTCCTACCACCACAATAGGAGACAAGCTCAAACACAGGAAAGGAAAAAAATGTCTCATTTTTTCCCTCAGAGAGATAACTCATCCTCTGCTCAAGAATTCTGTATTAAATATCACTCAAGTGTATGGATCTTTTCCTGCTGCTATTTGTTACATGAGGATTTCTGCACTAGTGACACTTAATGCTTGTAGATTTTCACCTCAACGCTAGAGAGTAGGAGTATGAATGCAGAATTTTAAAACAAGAGGTATGTTTTAACATCTCTCCCAGTTTTAAGCAATTAATCTTTGAAGTAACAGCCACAGTCACATGTCACACAGTTGATAGGTCCTCAATAATAACAAAGAAGTAAAATGCAGTCGGGCATGGTGGCTCACACGTGTAACACCCAGCACTTTGGGATTATAGTGGGAGGACCCAAGACCAGCCTGGGCAACATAGTGGAACCCTACCTCTACAAAACATTTAGAAATTAGCCAGGCCTGGTGATTTACACCTGTAGTTCCAGCTACTTAGGAGGCTGAGGTGAGAGGATCGCTTGAGCTAAGGAGGTGGAAGCTACAGCGAGCCATGATCACACCACAACACTCCAGCCTGAGGGACACAGTGGGATACTGCCTCAAAAAAAAAAAAAAAGAATTCTTCCTGTCTAGGTGAAAAAAGTATCATTCTGCTATATTAAGGGACCTGTTAGAAGGCAGAAAATAAAAGTTATGCAAACTGCACATAATTCCCAAGTGCTGACATGTTCTTCCACATGCGATTACTATGAAGAAATCCACTGTGCTTACCATGCTCATAAGGAGAGAATGTTCCTGCATCAATGTTAATGTAGGGGTCAATTTTGATTGAAGTTACATGTAAACCACATGACTTGAGTATTGTGCCCACACTGCTGGCAATGATTCCTTTTCCAATTCCTGATATAACACCACCAGTAACCAGAATATACTTCATTTTACTCTTTGACCTGGAAAAGAGAAAAATTACAGATGAAATAAATCTATCTCAACAAACCAAACTCATCTGGGTTCAAATACTGGCTCCGCCAATGATTAGCTATGAACCCTCTTGAAGCCTTAGTTTCTCTGTCACAGGACTTCAAAAGGTTGTCTTCAGGTTTAAATAGGATCATAACAAACATTTCTTGGATCACTGAATGGCTTTAGTCAAATATGTGTAGAAAAACAACTGCTACTCTAATAACACAGTCTTTTGTTTAAAGCTTTGACAATTAATAACCTTCAGAGTCAACCTAATAAAACCAGCTCTAAGCTGGTTGATATAACACTACAACCCAAATGTTTGCTGACATCCCTGCCAGACACTGAGATACCAGGCAGGTGCCTCATTGTTTTCCCTACATGGGAAAAAAATTCAAACTTGGATAAGCACTCCAGTTCTCCAGGAAATAAATAATGTCTTTGGCTAAACTACAATGTATCATCAAGAAAACAGAGCTCCTCTAGGTTATAAAAGATAGACTAAAAAAAAGAACATCAACACTGAAAAGTGGTTGCAGCTAAACCAAAATTCCTGTAATTAAAAGGAGTTCCCTGGCTGGGCACAGTGGCTCATGCCTGTAATCCCAGCACTTTGGGAGGCAGAGGCAGGAGGATCACTTGAGGTCAGGAGTTTGAGACCAGCCTGGCCAATATGGGGAAACCCCATCTCTACCAAAAATACAAAAATTAGCCGGCTGTGAAGGCGCACGCCTGTAGTCCCAGCTACTCAGGAGGCTGAGGCAGGAGAATCGCTTGAACCCAGGAGGCAGAGGTTGCACTGAGCTGGAATCACGCCACTGCACTCCAGCGTGCACGACAGAATAAGACTACCTCAAAAAAAAAATAGTTCTCTTCTATAATTTAACAATAACTTGATCCTTGTCAGAAATCTCTCCCAGGCATGCAATGAAGAGAGACTGCAAATACTGGGGGAGAGGGACATCAGATAAGAAACCAGTCTGAAGCACATGATGGGCGGAGGACTCAAAGAGAGGGGAGATGAGATTAAATCCAAAGAGAGTGCCACAGTGGCAGGGAAAGGAGAGATAAAAGAAGATATAAGGGCAGCAGAGTCAAGATGCAGGTGAAAACAGCATTGACAAGAGGTGAAGAGACCGTGACAGGCTCACCACGGAGGATTTATCACTGGTCCCCAGCTTCAGAGGTCCAGAATCGTCCATTTGGTCAGCAAATGCAAATGTGACCAAAATGAAAAACACAATTGGAAAGTAGCAGAAAATGCTTACTTTGGCATGGTCAGGACATTTTCCTCCTCAGGAACGTTCCATGTGAAGCAAAATTATGATAAAAATAAACTAAGGAACAAGAAAACTAGGGAGTTGTGCTTGAAGCATTCCCCCGCCCCACCCCCTCCCCAGAGCAGGAAAGCACACACTTGGCAGGGAAGGAAGAATGCTCAGAAGTCTTCCCCGCTCCAAAGGCTCTTTCCATCCTCTGCTGCATTTCCAAAAGCATGCTCCCTGGTTTCAACAAAATGCATATGGGATTCTCAAAAAGGGGTTTATGGATATAAATCAGAGAAATGCTGATTAAACCAAGTCATTTAACGCAAGAATCCTGGGAGTGTTTAGTAAGTAAACTCGCACTGTCATCACTGCTATACAGTATGCGGTGTCTCCAAGCTTATCTGACCCTAAGTCTCTCACTTTACAGTTCCTTACTGACACATGAAAATCAGATTTAGGTACATTTTACATATGTTCTAACCAGACATATCTCTTACTGAGACTATACCCTGGTCTCCCTAAGTTTTGGATGATCCCAGAAATTCCTCTGCCACCCTGAGTTACTTCTACAAAAGATTCACCTTATCCAATTACATTTGATTTGTCCCAATTTCACTCTAAGAGGCTAACATCTCTCTTTACATTCTTTAGATTCTCTCTTTAGATTCTTGCAGTCTCAGTGCCTGGCAATAAATATGCCAATGTACACAAAGATCAGGCGGGAGACTCATTCATTCATCCTTATGGGCTACTGACTTACGTGACAGCTACTGTGCTTGGGGACTATAAACATTAATCAGATTTGGGCCCATATCTCAACTTTCTGGCAGTCCAGTTGGAGAGATGAAACATAAACAAATAAATGAGTAATTCAGTGATGATGGAAGCAGACAGAAAACATGTTTAGACTATAAAGGGGGACGAAGAGAGCAGAAGCTTTCAGTACCATGGCCATCAGAGGAAGGTAAGAGAAGTCCTGGGGGTAGTGGACAGATCCAGGCGGCTCCTGTTTTGTAGATATGACTTGCAATGGGCCTTGAAGGACTGACTGCAAGACTCAGAGTACACGAAAGGGAACAGGGTGAACAGGCTGGTGCGGGGCAGCCACAGAGAACATAGGTAAGGCCAAGAGGTGGAAGGCGGGGAGGGAGGGATATATAGTGGAAGACAAACTGGAAAGGTAGGCAAGGGCCAGATCATGTACAAACTGGCATGCCCAATCTGAACTTAATTCTGAAGGTGACGGTAGGTGCAAGAAGGTTTTCCGGCACAGAAGTAACGTAAATCAAGACACATCAGAAAATTCAACAAAGATGGGGGGGGGGGGAATGCTTTTTCTTTCAATGTTATGAGATGAAGTGCCAGCCCCCATCACTCGTGTGCAGACCTCAGTCATGTCACTTGAGCTGCCTGCAACGCGGGTTCTCACCTCGGGAAATGGGGGTGAGAATCTCCACGCCGCCCGCATCACAGGGCCGCTGAGGATTCGAAACTGCAACGAGTGTGGACAGAAGGGCGCTACGTAAACGTGGTGAGCTCTATACACCGCCAGCGCCCCGACTCCCGGCAGTCGCGAAGGGAGGAAGCCGTGGGGCCCAAAGGCCAGCCGCGGGGCCCAGGGCCGGAGAGCTTGCAGGCCCCCTCGTCCTACCACGCGGAGCCGCCCCGCCTAGCCCCAGGCGGCTGAGCCCGAGGCCCGAGGCCCGCACCGCCTGAATGGATGCGCGGCTGCCGGGCTTCCTCGCAGACGATAAGCAAGGACCGGGTGGGGGGGGCGCTCCACGCCCCTACGGCCTAATTCGTCCGACGAGACCGGCAGAGCTGATTCGGCGCGGCCCAGCGCGGCGGCTCAGGCACCACAACCTCTGAAGCCGCCCCGCGCCCCGCTCGGCCCCTCTCCCCAGTACCGCCCAGCCACGAGGCCCGCGCGCGGGAGACAGCAGCTCGCCGGCCGGGGCGCCCGCCCCACTCCCGTTAGGCACACAGCCCATTGGGCAGGACGCTGAGTCACCTCGCCCCTGATTGGTAGGAGCGACGTCCGTCACCCCGGCGGCGGGGCTACTCGGCGCCGGGCTCAGCTCGCGCCGCTGACTTCTGCGCGGGAGAACAGTTTCCCCCCGGGATCCCTGGAATCAGCCTACCTGCGGCCGGCTTCAGATCCTCCCGTCAGCGACACAGTTGGGCCGGCGACGCGCGCGGAGCCCCGAACAGCCAGTGAACAACCCCGACCGCATGCGCCCGGCAGTCTTTCACGGAGGCGGGCTATAGGCTGTGCGCACGCAGAAGGTGGAGGGCGGGGCGGGCCTGGAGGGCGCGGGGGGGCGGGGCCCGGCGTGCGCAGGCGCGGGGCCGCCGGACCGCCTGGCTGCCTCGGCTGAACTGAGTCGCCGACGGTTCGAGGCCGGGGGGTTGGCGGCGTGTCTGCCCCTCTGCTTCCGTCCCAGCCTGTGGCCCAGGCTTCCTCCCTTGAAGGGGAGGAGGCTGTCTGGGGACTCACACCTGACCTATTAGTCGCCTGGCCTCGCGTCCTCCCACAGCGTTCTCCTGGAGTTCTGGGCGTCGCCTTTCATCCAATGGTCTTTCACTGTGGGCTCCTGGCGGTGACGCGCCAGCGCATCTCTGCCTCCGGGCGAGGGACGGCGGCAGCGCCACCCCGGCCTCCAAGACGGAAGTGCGGAGGGCCGCGCGGCGCTGGCTCCTCGTCGGCATCCCTCCTCCCCACACCTGCCCCGAAGGCGGCTGCTTTGGATGGACTAGGATCCCGAAAACTACGGTTTCATCTAGCTATCGCTCCCTAAGCACCGACTGTGCCACGCACTGTGCTGGGCACCGAGGGACCCTCTCTTCGGACTAACGATGTAGGGAGGCACACTGAGCAGCTCATTACACTTCATGGTTGTCATGGGTGCTTGCTGCAGAGATGGCTGGTGCCGGGGCAGTGAGTGCCCAGCTCGGCACTGACCAAGTCCGGTGGGGGTTGGTAATTCAGGCGGGAAGCCCCCCCCTGAAAAAGTGACTTTGAAGCAGAGACCTAAGTAGACTGGCAAAGATGAGAAAGGGAGAGGCGGGGATAAGAAAGTGAGGTATGCTTGAGCCCAAAAGTTCGAGACGAGCTTGAGTAACATAGCGAGACCCCGTTTCTTATAAAAATAATAGGCCGGGCCCGGTGGCTCACACCTGTAATCCCAGCATTTTGAGAGGCCTAGGCGGATGGATCACAAGGTCAGGAGTTCAAGACCAGCCTCACCAATATGGTGAAACCCTGTCTCTACTAAAAATACAAAAATTAGTTGGGCGTGGTGGCGGGCACCTGTAGTCCCAGCTACTCAGGAGGCTGAGGCAGGAGAATAGCTTGAACCTGGGAGGCGAAGATTGCAGTGAGCTGAGATGGCACCACTGCATTCCAGCTTGGGTGACACAGCGAGGCTCTGTCTCAAAAAAATGAAAATAAAAATAAACAGTAATAATAATTTTTTTAAAAAGTGAGGCAGAAGGAAAAGCCTGTATGCAAGACCAAAGAGGCTGGCACAGCCGAATTGGAAGACCAGTCTAGCCAAGTCCGCAAGGGCCAAAAAAAGCGAGATTAACATGAGATCAGGTTGAAGAGTTGGGTAGGACCATACTGTGAAGAGCATTATAGACCAAGCAAAGACTTTTCTTTCTCCTAGGGATAGTGGAAAGCCATAGAAACTTTTGAGACGGTTTTGACCTTCCTTTGAATAGTGAATTTTTGTACATTGTTATAATTTTTTCCCAAACACTACACAAGGGTATCCATGAAAAGTAAATCTCTTATTTCTGTACCCCAGTGTTCCTGTTTTGTTCCCTAGAAGCAGTTTGCCACAAGTTCTTAACTATCTTTATTGAAAGAATTAAAAAAAAAAAAAAAGATGTGATGGGATCAGATTTGTGTTTCAGGAAAATCATTGAAACTGATGGATTCCCAGAAACCAGGTCAGGAGGCTCCTGTAGTGGCCTCTTTTAGAGGCTTCTGGCTCCTTCCAGATCTGGATCACTAGTGCTTTAATCCTAACAACCTGCCCATGCTGCATTCAGCTCCAAATCTAAAAAATGTTTGGAATGCCAGGCATAGTGACTCTCACTTGTGATCCTGACACTTTGGGACGCTGAGGCAGTGCAGGAGGATCTCTTGAGTCCAGGAATTCAAGACCAGCCTGGGCAATATAGTGAGACCCCATCTCTACAAAAAATACACAAATTAGCTGAGCATGGTCGCATGCATCTGTAGTCCTGGCTACTCCAGAGCCTGAGGTGGGAGGATTGCTTGAGCCCAGGAATTCAAGGCCAGAGGGAGCTAGGATGCCACTACTGCATTCCGGCCAGGGCAACAGAGTGAGACTCTATCTCAGGAAAAAAAAAAAAAAAAAAAGTTCAAGATGTCTTCGAAGGTACTGTACAGTCACACCTTCTTTCAAGAAGCGTTCGATGTCTATCAAAGTGTCTGGAAAATAATAGATACTGAGAACATACTTGCTGAGGTAATAAAGATGCTATGGAAGATGGAAAAATGAGCCACTCACCCAACCACTCCTCTGAATGACCACTTGACATTGCCTTCTTCCTCAAAGCTCTTCCATCTCCCCTGCCCACCATATTCTCCTCAGCTGGTGGTCTTGCTTCCCATTTCACAGGAAAATAGAAGCCGTCGAGATTTTTCATATCCACCAACCACTTTCATCTGTGCACACCAGCTCTGCGTTGTCTCCTGTTACTGTGGACAAACTGCCCACACTCCCAGAGGTCAACCTCCTCTTTTGCTCCAAGTGCCATATCCATTTGTCAACTCAAAGAATGTCTAGTATGCAAGTGCCGTATCCTTTCATCAACTCAAGAATGTCTAGTAGAACGTCCCTTCCTGCATCATCAGTCTTTCCCTCTCTAGTAGATCTTTTCCACTAGTGTGATGCAAACATGCTGCAATTTGTTCCATCTTAAAACCCCTCTCCTGATTCTGTGCCATTCTCCAGCTTCCCCTCCATTTCTCTGTTTCACTTTTCAGCACAACTCCTAAAAAATGTTATTTGTACTTGCTGTCTCCAATTTCTTTCCTCTCTTGAACTCATTGCAATCAGGATATTTTGCTCATATAATTTCACTGAAACTGATCTCGTCAAAAATTAACCTCTGTGTTCTCAAACCTCTTTGTACATCAGCTTTGACTCCAATCTCTAATGCCCACAGGTCCCAAATAAAGACAACGGTGGGCTGGGCACAGTGGCTCATGCCTGTAATCCCAGCACTTTGGGAGCCCAAGGTGGGCGGATCACAAGGTTAGGAGTTCGAGACCAGTCTCGCCAATATGGTGAAACCCCGTCTACTAAAAATACAAAACTTAGCCAGGTATGGTGGCAGGCGCCTATAGTCCCAGCTACTCAGGAGGCTGAGGCAGGAGAATCACTTGAACCCGGGAGTCAGAGGTTGCCGTGAGCCAAGATCGCACCACTGCACTTCAGCCTGGGCGACTAGAGGAGACTCCGTCTCAAAAAAAAAGAAAAAAAAAGACAGCAGTGTGACTGTATGTGCATGGCATGAATGCGTGTGTGTGTGTGTGCGCACGCGCACATGCACATGTGTATGTATTTACATATTTGGGCTGCTTCTCTCCCCCACCATAGGCCCAGTCTCCTTGTGGGCTCCTGGGTGCAGCTATACAGCCCCAGAGCTGCCCCCAAACTGACCACTTCCCTAACAGCATTTGTCACAGCTGATCATTTCCTCCTTAAAACACGCGTGTCCTTTACTTGGCTTCTAGGAAACCACTTGCTGTTCACTTTTTCCTATTTCACAGGTTTCTCCTCCTAGGTCTCCCTACCTAGATCCTCTTCCTTTTCTTCTTCCTGAGCTATAAACATTACCCCAAGTCTCAGTTCTAGGATCCCTCCTTTCTTTTTTTTTTTTTTGAGACGGAGTCTCGCTCTGTCGCCCGAGCTGGAGTGCAGTGGCCAGATCTCAGCTCATTGCAAGCTCCGCCTCCCGGGTTCACGCCATTCTCCTGCCTCAGCCTCCCAAGTAGCTGGGACTACAGGGCCCGGATCCCTCCTTTCTACAGTCATTATCTAGTCATTAAAACCGTCTGTCCTGGACGCAGTGGCTTACGTCTGTAATCTCGGCACTTTGGGAGGCTGAGGCAGGCGGATCACAATATCAGGAGTTCGAAACCAGCCTGGCCAACATGGCGAAACCCCGTCTACTAAAAATACAAAAATTAACCAGGCATGGTGGCGCAGGTCTGTAATCCCAGCTACTTGGGAGGCTGAGGCAGGAGAACCACTTGAACCCTGGAGGTGGAGGTTGCAGTGAGCCGAGATTACGCCATTGCACTCCAGTCTGGGCAACAGAACAAGACTCCATCTAAAAAGAAAAAAAAAAAAATCCTTATTCTGACTACTCCCAAATTTATGTTCCCAGGCTGGACGTGTCCTGAACCCCAAGTTCTCTTCCAAACCCAGGTCCTGAGGCGGGCCAGATGCCTTGCCTACACGTGGGCCAACTCTGTGATCCCATTGGTGCTCTAGAGCTCCCGGCGGGATCAGGCTGAGGCAAACTTCCTGAAAAGAACCAGTCTGTATTTTAGGCTTTGTGGACCATATGGTCTCTTGCAGTCACTCAACTCAGCCTTCATAGTGCAAAAGTAGCCATAGATAATATATCGATTAAATGAATGTGACTTATTTCAGTAGAACTATAACTGTATTCCCATAATACTTTTTTTTACAGAAATAGAGCTTGGGTCTGAAGGCCAAAATGTGCCAACTCCTCAGCTAAACACATGTCTTTTTCTCACTTCTTCCCCACCCCATTCTCCCCTCGCTCCCTCACAGACTTCACCTGAGGGTATTCCTCAGTCATTCGCTGACTCAAGAACCCACCTCCGACTTTCTTCCTAGGGAACCCAGGCTAAGACAGGGCGCCTCCCACACGTCCCGTGGCACACCCAGTGCTTCCTCTGAGGCATTTATCACAGCCTGCTGAGATTGCCTGTTCACTTATCTGTCTCCTCCATACCAGATTGGAATCTCTTTGAGGTTACTTAGCCTTTCTGTGTGTCACTTTCCTTATCAGGTACAGTCTTGCTGACCTTTTAGTAGCCAGCATCTAGCATCCATAACTCCCACTACTACCCTATAATGCAAATGCTGTCATTATTACTATATTACAGACGATGGAGCCGAGACTCAACACATGTAAACACCCTCCTGAGAGCACACGTGAAGGCTCGCTTCAGATTGTCTTTCTGTTTCTACCCCTCATTCTGCCCACCATCAAGTCTTGTTTATTGTTTCTTCTCCAGGACTTCCTTCAGTGACTTTCTACTTTTATATGAATACGCTGTCACTATAGTCTGGCATTCTAATGGATTATCTGGGTGAGAAATGGGGCAGAAGGCAGCCTACAGCTAGTGAACTAGTGACAGATTTGTTGTTGTTGTTTTTTCCCAGATTGGGACTATTTATGTTTTCTTTAGTTTCTAATAGATATTTAAATGGCACAAGATTCGAGTGGTAAAAAGGAATACATAGTAAAAGCCCTCATTCCATACCTGTTCCCCAGCCACCCAAGTTTCCTCCCAGAAGCAATCACTATTAGCAGTTTCTGGTTTATCCTTCAAGCACACGCTGCATGTGTACATATGCTTTTTGGCTGTATGTTATTTTAATATAACTGTATGATGTTGGATTTTCATGACTTGAACTGGCTGTAATTATGTTATTTAGTGAATTTGTTGGTTTATGCCCTCACTTTGTTCAAGAAAGGATTTAAAGCCACTTGTGTGTGTGTCTACAAAATGTGAGCAAAAAATGAGGCAAAGGAAAGGAAGAATCGGAATTTTCTATCTAAATGACACTCCATTACCTTCAGGATAAAGTTAAAACCACACTATGATGTATGAGGCCATGCACAAATTGGCCTCAGTTTACCTCTTTAGCCACATCACCCACCCCATGCTCCAGCCACAATGATTCTTTCAGTTCTCTGAATATGCCATGTTTTATTTTCCACATATGGATCATTGCATAGACCTCTGCTGGCTCTCACCTATCCCTCTGCTTCCTGCCTTTTTCTTGCTAACATCACATCACATCTCAACTTGGTCGTCACTTCCCCAAAGTAATTTTTTTGGGCAGCCTCTCTCCCTCATTTGGGGTTAGCACTTCTCTCCCATTCTTTTATTGCTGCTGGGACTTTGCAGAGCATAGCACTTACCAAATTATATTTTAAGGGAGGTGGAGGGGAAGGCGGTGGTTAATGTGTACAAAAAATATATAGTTAGAAAGAATAAGACTTAGTAGATTGGGCACAATAGCTCGCGCCTGTAGTCCCAGCACTTTGGGAGGCCGAGGTGGTTGGATCGATGGAGTCTAGGCATTCAAGACCAGCCCAGACAACATGGCAAAACCCCATCTCTACAAAAAGTACAAAAAAATTAGCCAAGCCTGGTGGTGCATGCCTGTAGTCCCAACTACTGGGGAGGCTGAGGTGGGAGGATCACTTGAGCCACAGAGGCAGAGGTTGCAGTGAGCCGAGATTATGTCACGGCACTCCAGCCTGGGTGACAGAGTAAGACCCTATCTCAAAAAAAAAAAAAAGCAGAAAAAAAAAAAAAGACTTTATATTTGATAGCACAACAGGGTGACTATAGTCAGTAATAATTTAGTTATACATTTTAAATAACTAGTAGTGTATAATTGGGCCAGGCGCAGTGGCTCACGCCTATAATCCCAGCACTTTGGGAGGCCGAGGCGGGCGGATCACAAGATCAGGAGATCGAGACCATCCTGGCTAACACGGTGAAACCCTGTCTCCACTAAAAATACAAAAAATTAGCCCGGCGTGGTGGCGGGTGCCTGTAGTCCCAGCTACTCGGGAGGCTGAGGCAGGAGAATGGTATGAACCACTTTGTTCAAGAAAGGATTTAAAGTCACTTGTGTGTGTGTCTATAAAATGTGAGCAAAAAATGAGGCAAAGGAAAGGAAGAATAGGAATCTTCTATTTTAATGACACTCCATTACCTTCAGGATAAAATCAAAACCACACTATGATATATGAGGCCATGCACAAATTGGGAGGCAGAGCTTGCAGTGAGCCGAGATCACGCCACTGCACTCCAGCCTGGGCAACACAGCGAGACTCCGTCTCAAAAAAAAAAAAAAAAAAAAAAACAGAGTATAATTGGATTGCTTGTAACACAAAGAATAAATCCTTAAGGGGATGGCTACCGCATTCTCCATGATGTAACTGTTACACATTGCATGCCTGTATCAAAGTGTCTCATGTACCCCATAAATATATACACCTACTATGTACCCACAATAAATTTTTAAAAGAACAAATTTTATTTTAATAATCCACTTCCTTGCCCAAATCTCCCACTTGTCCACAAGCTCTGTGAGGTCAGGGACCTGCTTATCTGATTTTCTGTGACATGCCCAGTGCCTAGCTGCTTGTGGCACACAATAGTCATTTGTTCCACACATAAATGAGTCCAGAAATTCAATTAGATCACAAACCCTTTCTAGAGGAGAGTCACAAATTTGACTTTTAACGTCCTAGGAGCCAAAGTGAAGATGATCAATGTGACCGTACAATTGCTCAGGAGGAATACCACTTCCTCAAATAACCCTTCATTGACCCCAGGTCTCTTTCCCGACTCCAAGTCCTCACTAATTTTCCTAGCAGCATTTATCAAGATTGTAACAATTGACGGAGTAATCACATAGTTGTTTCCTGTCTTCCCCACCAGTCTGTATTTCATTTACGAGTGTATCCCCAGCAGCTCTCATATGGCCTGCTTGTAGTAGATGCTCAGTAAATGTTTATTGAATTAATTAAAAGCACCATTATTTCTGCTACTGAGCTCAGAAATCAATTCCTCCTGTGAGTCTTCATGGAGAGGATATGTGATATACAACGTAAGGATGAAAAGTCTCAATAGCATTTATACAGCGGACATACAGGCAAGGGTCACAGGCCTGTTCCTTAAAATGACTTCCTTTTTTTGGTGAGGGGGAGACGTAGTTTCACTCCTCTTGCCAAGGCTGGAGTGCAATGGCGTGATCCCGGCTCATGGTAACCTTCACCTCCCAGGCAGAGTTCAAGCGATTCTCCTGCCTCAGCCTCCAGAGTAGCTGGGATTACAGGCACCCACCACCACGACCAGCTACTTTTTTTTTTTTTATTTTCAGTAGAGACATGGTTTCACCATGTTGGCCAGGCTAGTCTCAAACTCCTGACTTCAGGTGATCCACCAATCTTGGCCTACCAAAGCTGGGATTACAAGTGTGAGCCACCACGCCCAGCCTAAGATGATTTTCAATAAAGGCTGGTGAAGTGTCACAAAAACAAGTGTGATTTTGTTGTTCTCCAACCTGAGTGCTGGGGAGATTTGAGGGGCAGTGAATTAAATACTACACTCTGAGAGATACATGGAATGAAGCTATTCTGAACATCAGATTAAATTCAGAGGCTGTCAACAAGCAGATGAGCTTGGGGGTAAAATTCATCTTCTCCTCAGAACTAATTGATGTCCTTCATAGGGAACATGATGCAAGGTCAGAATAATCTGACAGAGACATCTGTTTCATATAGGGCCTATAATAGTGTATATTACTATTATATATGAACGTACAGTATAATTATGCATGAGTACCTCAATAGCACATTCAGGGGAAAATGTAGTAAAAGAGAAAGAAATGGTCGGGTGCAATGGCTCACGCCTGTAATCCCAACACTTTGGGAGACTGAGGCGGGCAGATCATCTGAGGTCAGGAGTTTGAGACCAGCCTGATCAACATGGAGAAACCCCGTCTCTACTAAAAATACAAAATTAGCCAGGCATGAGGGCACATGCCTGTAATCCCAGCTACTCGGGAATCTGAGGCAGGAGAATAGCCTGAACCTGGGAGGCAGAGGTTGCCGTGAGCCGAGATTGTACCATTGCACACCAGCCTAACAAGAGCAAAACTCCGTCTGAAAAAAAAAAAAAAAGAAAGAAAAAGTCACTTTTTAAAATATGCTGTCAAACATAAGAAAGAACTCTTAGTTGAAAAATAGACCATAGTTAACATCACCATACAACCCATATTTGGTGAGCTAGTTCTGATTTCTCGGAATGTAGTTAGTATTAATAAAATATGTGTACATATGTAACTGTGATTTTGTTATTGTACCCCTATGAGACTTACTGAAAATGAATGGACCAGGCACATTTACAGTGCCTGTAATCCCAGCACTTTGAGAGACCTAAGTGGGAGGATTGCTTGAGCCCAGGAGTTTGAGACCAGCCTGGACAACAGAGTGAGACTTCATTTCTTCAAAAACATTTTTAAAAAGGTTAGCCAGGCCTGGTATCAAGTGCCTATAGTCCCAGCCACTTGTGAGAATGAGGTGGGGAATCACTTGAGCCCTGCAGTGAGCCATGATCACGCTACTGCACTCTGGCCTGGGTGACAGAGCAAGACAAAAAAAAAAAAAAAAAAGAAGAAAGAAGGAGAGAGAGAGAGAAAAGAATAAGGAAATGAATACTTTTTAAATCGTATATTCTGACTTTGGGGTTCAAAAACACATGGCAGACAAGACTTGTTCCAGCAACCCCATCTGTGGGAACCCCTCCAAGCCTCTGGCTAGTTAGGTACCCCTCACCTGATCTCTAGAACTGCATCTTTTGTTTTCTTTTTTGAGACGGAGTCTCATTCTATAGCCAGTCTGGAGTGCAATGGCGCGATCTCAGCTCACTGCAATCTTCACCTCATCGGTTCAAGCGATTCCATGCCTGGCTAATTTTTTGTATTTTTAGTAGACACCGAATTTCACCATGTTGGCCAGGATAGTCTCGATCTCCTGACCTCATGATCCGCCTGCCTCGGCCTCCCAAAATGCTGGGATTACAGGCATGAGCCACCACGCCCGGCCCAAAACTGTCTCTTTATTCCTTTGCCGCAAGATTTAAAACATCCTATTGAGATGATCTGCACTTGCCACTTTCTAGATCAAAAGAAAGAACTGCCCCTTTTCAGCCTCAGTTGCCCCAAGAAGGGGTGGTAAAACCTCCATAAAACTTCCATAAGCCCCGGGAGAACCACCTCAAACATACAATCAACATAAAAACTGCACTCATTATGCAAACAGAGCTTCAAGCTTCAACTACCCACTTCCAACCAGACTGTGGTTGGAACATCTTCAGAAAGATTTTCATCCAGCAAGCACTTAATGGAGCCATAATATGTGCATAAAACTCAATAGTTATAATTTCAAAACCTAGGGCCAACCACAATATGTTTTTAAAACTCGATAGTTGTAATTTCAAATTCTGGGTCTCCAGACATCTGTATCCAAGGTCTATCTAAGAGATACATTGCTGCCTCCAAGAGCAACAACTCATCCCCTGTCATGAATATGATGATCACGTGAAAAATACCTTTTAAATCTGTGGAAAAATAGGGACTCAAAGTGTATCCAACAACCCCCAAGTTTATATAATTAGCACCTTGATTCCTGTTGTACATAATGAGAGGTTTTTGTTTTTTTTTTTTTTGAGATGGAGTCTCGCTTTGTCGCCCAGGCTGGAGTGCAGTGGCGCCATCTCTGCTCCCTGCAAGCTCCACCTCCCAGATTCACACCATTCTCCTGCCTCAGCTTCCCAAGTAGCTGGGACTACAGGCGTCTGCACCATGCCTGGCTAATTTTTTGTGCTTTTAGTAGAGACAGGGTTTCACCGTGTTCGCCAGGATGGTCTCGATCTTCTGACCTCGTGATCCGCCCGCCTCGGCCTCCCAAAGTGCTGGGTTTACAGGCGTGAGCCACCGTGCCGGGCCCATGATCAGAGTTTTTTAAATGACCCAACCTTTTAAAATAATTGCATTCAATATGTATTTAATCTGAACTCAAGAGGATATGAAAAAAAAACCCGGCCGGGCGCGGTGGCTCAAGCCTGTAATCCCAGCACTTTGGGAGGCCGAGACGGGCGGATCACGAGGTCAGGAGATCGAGACCATCCTGGCTAACACGGTGAAACCCCATCTCTACTAAAAAATACAAAAAACTAGCCGGGCGAGTTGGCGGGCGCCTGTAGTCCCAGCTACTCGGGAGGCTGAGGCAGGAGAATGGCGGGAACCCGGGAGGCGGAGCTTGCAGTGAGCTGAGATCCGGCCACTGCACTCCAGCCCCGGCGACAGAGTGAGACTCCGTCTCAAAAAAAAAAAAAAAAAAAACCCATCCATCTGTTTGCAGATTTAAAGACCTGGAAAGACTGACAAGCATGATGTGATAGAGATGATGATGTTCTGGAGAAAGAGGTTTAGGAAAGATTTATATTGTAGTTTTGCCATTTAAATAATGTTATATTTTGTACACTTTTTTTGAAGTATAACAGATATTCAATAAGTGTAAAATCGTAAGTGTACAACATGATGAATTTTTATATATTTAGCCACATTCATGTAACCAGTACCCAGACCAAGAAACAACATTGCCCACACCCCAGATGCTCCTACTAGTCCCTCTTCCAATTACCACTTCCCCAAGCATAACCACTACCTTGACCTTGAATACCATAGATTAGTTTTCTCAAGGCTCTTTTTACAGCTAAACTTAGAATAGTATGGTCATCTATTAAAGTTCTGAGAGTCTTTTTTTTGCGGGGGGAAGAAAGGGGATGGAGTCTCGCTCTGTCACCTAGGCTGGAGTGCAGTGGCGCGATCCTGGCTCACTGCAACCTCTGCCTCCCAGGTTCAAGTGATTTTTCTGCCTCAGGCTCCCGAGTAGCCAGGACTACAGGCGCACACCACCAGGCCCGGCTCATTTTTGTATTTTTAGTAGAGACGGGGTTTCACTATATTGGCCAGGCTCCTGACCTTGTGATCCGCCTGCCTCTGCCTTCCAAAATGCTGGGATTACAGTTGTGAGTCACTGCACCCGGCTGAGAATCATTGTTTAAGAATAGTAAAATTCACAACATTTTACTTGGCTCCTTTAAGTTGTACATGTTTCCTCTCTCCCTCCTGCATGCCAGATCCTCTTCCTTTTTAGGTAAACATTATCTTCCTCTGATTCTCATTATGCAAACAAAGCAGAGGAGTCTGCAGAACGGGTATCTTTTTTGTTGATTCATTTACCAAACATTTATTGGCATCACTCATATTCCAGGCATTGTCGCAGACACAAGGGTTACAAAGACAGTTACAGTACTGAGAAGGGAGCAGTACAGTAGTGGGGGAGGTGGTGGGGTGCTTTAGGACTCATAGGAGGGGTACCTAACACAGCCACAGCACCAGAAAAAGCTTCCCAGAGAACTGCCTCAAAGGATCGGCAGGCATCAGTATAGGGAAGAAGGGAGACCAGGCTGGCGGGGTAGGGGCTTAGCGGGGGCACAATAGAGGGAGGGGTGATCATGTGCTGAGTCACAGAGGCAGGAGGCTCAGTCTGTTTAGGAAACTGCAAACAGACTGCGCCTGGTGACTCATACTTGTAATCCAAGCACTTTGGGAGGCTGAGGTAAGAGGATCACTTGAGGCCTAGAGTTCAAGACTAGCCTGGACAACATAGCAAGACCCTGTCTCTGCAAAAACATTAAAAATTAGCCAGGCGTGGTGGTGCACGCCTGTAGTCTCAGGTACTTGGGAAGCTTATGCAGAAAGATGGCTTGAGCCCAAGAGTTTGTAGTTACAGTGAGCTGTGATCGCACCACAGCACTACAAGCTAGGCAACAGAGCAAGGCTCTGAAAAACAGCAACTCTCTAAAGAAATTTAAATAGGTATATTTTTTGAGACAGAGTCTTGCTCTTGTTGCCCAGGCTAGAGTGCAATGGCACGATCTCGGCTCACCACGATCTCGGCTCACTGCAACCTCCACCTCCCAGGTTCGAGCGATTCTCCTGCCTCAGCCTCCCGAGTAGCTAGGATTACAGACATGCACCATCATGCCTGGCTAATTTTGTATTTTCACTAGAGACAGGGTTTCTCCTTGTTGGTCAGGGTGGTCTTGAACTCCTGACCTCAAGGGATCTGCCTGCCTCGGCCTCCCAAAGTGCTGGGATTACCGGTGTGAGCCGCTGCTCCCAACCTTAAATTTTTTTTAATTTAAAAAGTTAAAAGAAAACCAATAACTGTAAACAGCCTATTGCATACGAAGGAAGACAGAGTGTTGAGAAGCCTTCTGGGTTAAGATGGTAGACTGAACAAATATTGAATTTCCCTACCCTCTGAAACCTCACTAAAACTATAGCAATGTTTTTTAAAAACATAGATCTCCAACAATAAATAAATAAATAGCCAAAACCCCAGCCAGCAGTGGAGAAAACTGAGGACCACTTTGATTTACATGGCTGGGATGAAGGATTGATAACAGGAATTAGACTTTGCGCACCTGAAGAGGTGATGGTCTGGAGTGGGAAGGTGGGGGATCAAAGATGGGGTGAGTCACAATCCTGAAGAACTACAATGGTGGATACGTTGGAGCTTGCTGAGAAATATAAGTAGCCAGGTGCGTTCAGTCACTGAAAGGGGGAGCTTGTGGAGAGGTCTTTGGGAAACAGTAGACCCTGTGTAGCTACCTCTTCAGTGAGTCCAAGTCTCTGGTGGTGGGCCTGGGGCCATCGTGGTCAGCAGGCCCAGAATTGGGGAAGAGGTGCTGAACGTGGGGTAGAGGAAAGCAAGGACAAGCTGGAGCCCACCAAGCACCTCTGCATCTGTCTGTCACCAAATTTCCCCTTCAGGGAACAATGGCTGTTCCTTCACTTCCACCTCCCCATTCTCATCCCAGTTCCTCGGTGGGCCAGATCCCGCTACGTAAGGAGGGAGCTTCTGACAAATACAGGTCCTGCTTAACCAAGTGGAAAATAAAACTTGGACCAACACAAGCAACAAGACAGAAGCAGCTCAGGCCCTGCCACCAAGGAGCAACCATACCAGACCCAGACTCTGCTCACACGTGGACACTTGGGCAAGAGAGAAATAATTTCTACCTTGCTTAAGCTACTGCAAGTCTAGGTCTCGGTTTCTTCAGCTGAATGCATATCCCAACTAAAACACCATCCACGTTTCCACTTGTAATTGTCAAGTTAAATTTCCAGTCCCTCCAGGTTGTAGATCTGCTACTTGCCTTTCATTCTCTGGCAGCTTCTGGGCTTCCCATTCTGGTGGGCAGTCCCACACCCACAGCCAGTGATAGACCAAGCCTTGCTACTGCACACTCTCAAGGGCTGCCGCAGCCCTCACCTAGGTCTTTCTTCCAGGCAGAAGAGAAACTGCCGCCGCTTGTGCCTTCCCTCAGGGTGCTGTCCTCATCTGCGTGGTCAAGGCTGGGTTCTTGCCATGTCTGCGTTTCACATCTCCACAGGAATGAGGAAAGGAAGCAGAGGAAGGACGATTTCCTTTGAAGTAAGTAACGGAGAAGTTTTCCACTCCCCTTCTGTCACATTTAGGCAGAGGGCCACATCTTAGCCGCAGGGGAGGCCATGAAATGTAGTCCCTATCAGGGCGATCACCTCCCGAGGTCAAGTCTGTCGGTTTGGAAGGAGTGGGGAATAGATTTGCTGAGACAGCTAGAAGTCCACAGCAGCCTGACCCCACCTCAGGCCTAGAGGACAATCACTCTTTTCTGCTTGCCACAGCCCACTTCTGATAATAGTTCCTCCCCATCCCGGATTCCATTTAGGGTCTAGCCATAGATTTTTCTCCCAAAACGTAAAAGTCAAATTAGCTGGTGTAGCAGAGGCTGTCATCTCCTTGCCCATGTCCTCAGTCTTCCAGGGCACATCACCCTGTCCAAGTCCATTCCTGAAATCTTCACCTCTGGCTTTCTGTGGCTGCCAGAGCCCGCTGTTCCCACAGGACAGGCCTGATGAGCTAGGGAATTAACATCCCTCCCCAAGCCCAATTCACTTCTGTTCATCTCCACCAACCCAAATGCAGGCCCACCTGTTCCTGACTCTGCCGGGCACCCAGGAGACAAACTAAACCTCAGCTCCCTTGAGCACATGCCGTATGCCAGATGCAGTCCTGGATGCTTTACCTACGCCCATCGTTTAAGTCTCTTGATAGCCCTTTAAGGTTGTTTGTCTCCTCTCCATTTCATGGATGAGGAAACTGAGGCTTAGGAAGGATAAACGCCTTCCCAAATCCCTGGCTTATAATCAGCATAGATGGGGTTTGAACCTCCATCTATCTGTCGGTATCCAAAACTGCTGCTTTTTTCAGCTAATGACAGATGCTACTTGCCCCCAGAGCCTCTAGTCTGGGAACTGGGAAATAACTAACAATACATGCCAAATGCAACAACAAAAATACTCAAAACTAGATAGATGATGGTTTATTTTGCCTTCTGCTGGCCGGATGCATTCTAGTGATGAGCTACAGAGACAGGCCCTCATCCTGAGACTACTTAACATTTGGATTGTGACCTGAGGGGGAAATAAAATTCTGTTTTGTTTTTTGTTTTTTGAGACGGAGTGTCGCTCTGTCACCCAAGCTGGAGTGCAGTGGCATGATCTTGCCTCACTACAACCTCCACCTCCTGGGTTCAAGCGATTCTCCTGCCTCAGCCTCCGGCGTGAGACACCACGCCTGGCTGCCCGGTTAATTTTTTTTTTTTGTATTTTAAGTAACGACAAGGTTTCACCACGTTGGTCGGGTTGGTCTCAAACTCCTGACCTCAAGTGATCCACCCACCTCAGCCTCCGAAAGTGCTGGGATTACAGGCGTGAGCCACTGCACCTGGACATAAATTCTGTATTTTTAAGCAACCATTAGTTTGAATCTTTTTACAGCAATCAAACTATTTTAACCCAGCACTTTCCAACATTTTTCACACCATGGGACGTGTAGAAAATGGTAGTGTTTATATAACACATTAGGATAAATTCAAGATTTGGGAATGTCTATAAAAAATTTGGCAAATGCTGGGCATGGTGGCTCACGCTCGTAATCCCAGCACTTTGGGAGGCAGAGGCAGGCAGACCACAAAGTCAGGAGTTTGAGACCAGCCTGGCCAATATGGTGAAACCTTGTCTCTACTGAAAATACAAAAATTAGCCAGGTGTGGTGGTGGGCGTCTGTAGTCCCAGCTCCTCAGGAGACTGAGGCAAGAGAATCGCCTGAACCTGAGAGGTGGAAGTTGCAGTGAGCCAAGATCACGCCACTGCTCTCCAGCCTGGAAGACAGAGTGAGACTCCGTCTCAAAAAATAAAAATAAAATAATAAAAATAAAAAAGACTTGGTGAAAAAGACTAATTACATTTTCTGTCTTTTTTTTTTTTTTTTTGAGACGGAGTCTTGCTCTGTCATCAGGCTGGAGTACAGTGGCATGATATCAGCTCACTGCAACCTCTGCCTCCCAGGTTCAAGCGATTCTCCTGCCTCAGCCTCCCGACTAGCTGGGACTACAGGCGCACGCCACCACATCCAGCTAATTTTTGTATTTTTAGTAGAGATGGGATTTCACCTTGTTGACCAGGCTGGTCTTGATCTCTTGACCTCATGATCTGCCTGCTTCAGCCTCCCAAAGTGCTGGGATTACAGGCATGAGCCACTGCGCCCGGCCTCTGTCTTTATATTTTTAAGAGACTGGGTTCCTTATTTTGGCCAGACTCGTCTCAAACTCCTAGCCTCAAGCAGTTCTCCCACCTTGTCCTCCCAAAGTGCTGGGACTACAGGCATGAGCCACCACGCCTTGCGTACATTTTCTTCATAGTATGTAACCATGAAAAGAGATAAAGTATAAAGCATTTAAGAAGAGAGTAAACATTTAATTAGAATAAAACTTCCAAATAACATCTTTTCAAATTTTATATGAGAAATCAGCTTTCTTCCATGAGCGTGCTTTTTTTATATTAGATTTTTTTAACTTGAAATGGCTACAAAATTCCTGATTTTGTTTTTCTAATTATGCTCTATTCAAATTCATGATTATCACCATCAACAAGAAACTCTGCACAAGTAGGTGCTGCAAAGGACAGTGATATCTACCATCTTCTTCAGTCAAAAACTCCTTTCTTGGCCGGGCACAGTGACTCACACCTGTAATCCCAGCACTTTGGGAGGCCGAGGGGGGCAGATTAGCTAAGGCCAAGAGTTCCAGATCAGCCTGACCAACATGGAGAAACCGAGAAACCCTGTCTCTACTAAAAATACAAAATTAGCCAGGCATGGTGGCATATACCTGTAATCCCAGCTACTCGGGAGGCTGAGGCAGGAGAATCACTTGAGCCTGGGAGGTGGAGGTTGCAGTGAGCCTAGATGGCGCCATTGCACTCCAGCCTGGGCAATAAGAGCGAAACTCTGTCTCAAAAAACAAACAAACAAACAAACAAAAAAACTCCTTTCTTGTCCTTAATAAAATTAGGATCCTCTGAATTGTACTTTAACCATGTAATTATTCTCTAAATCTAATAGCTCTGCTTTTTCTTTTCTCTTTTTTTTCTTTTTTCTTTTTTTTTTTTTTTTTTGAGATGGTTTCTTACCCTGTCTCCCAAGCTGGTGTACAGTGGCGTGATCTAAGCTCACTGCAACCTCCGTCTCCTGGGTTCAAGCGATTCTCCTGCCTCGGCCTCCTGAGTAGCAGGGGTTACAGGCGCACACCACAATGCCCAGATAATTTTTGTATTTTTAGTAGAGACAGGGTTTCGTCATGTTGGCCAGTCTGGTCTCGAACTCCTGACCTTAGATTATCCATCTGCCTTGGCCTCCCAAAGTGCTGAGAGCAACAAGATGTAATGTCAAAGTTTCTTGTAATAATATAAAGAGTTTTAGAATACAATAGTATTTTTTCCATGTCAAGTATTTTCAAATCATGATTTTTTTTTCAACCATATGCAGATATTGCTCTAGTAGCCTTAATTTTTATTTAGGATTCAAATAATAACTTCAGCTTGGTTCACTGGTAAGCCATTTGTAATTCCACTTTTGCAAAGGTGAATTTTTTTCTTTAAATCCATAAATGCTGTTGGCACATTATGGATTGTGTGAGGAGCTCAGAAAAGCTGTTATACTCATGGGTTCAATTTATTACAATGAATGGATACAGATTAAAATTATAAAGGGGATGGGCTCGCGCCTGTAATCCCAGCACTTTGGGAGGCCAAGGTGTAGCAGGACAAGCCACAGACAAAACCCCTCAGGCACCAAGTTAAAGAAGGAAGGGCTTTATTCAGCCGGGAGCTTCAGTAAGACTCACATCTCCAACAACCGAGCTCCCCAAGTGAGCAATTCCTGTCCCTTTTAAGGGCTCACAACTCTAAGGGGGTCCATGTGAGAGGGTTGTGATTGATTGAGCAAGCAGGGGATACATGACTAGGGGCTGCACACACCAGTAATTAGAACAGAACAGAACAGGACAGGGATTTTCACAGTGCTTTTCTATACAATGTCTGTAATCGATAGATAACATAACAGATTAGGTCAGGGGTCGATCTTTAACTACCAGGCCCAGGGTGTGGTGCCAGGCTGTCTGCTTGTGGATTTCATTTCTGCCTTTTAGTTTTTACTTCTTTCCTTGGAGGCAGAAATTGGGCATAAGACGATATGAGAGGTGGTCTCCTCCCTTATTCCCCACTTTGAGAATCTCACTCAGCAGTGGGAGTTCTCACTTTCATTCTCACTACCCATGTCTTCTTGCCAGACAGATCGATAGTGATTCATGTAGTACCCCTGAGCTGAAGCATTTTGGTGAACTAAGGTAGCAATGAAGCTTTTTATCATTTGAAGAAGTACAGGTAGAAAACAAGGGAGCAGTAAGCAGGTTTCTATTACGATTATAACTCCTATTATAAGTGTTTAAAATCTTTTTAGTGCTGGGAACCATTTTCCAAACATAGCCCCAGTATCAAATCCATGCCACACTTGCACAGGCACATGTGCCAGTTTTGTCATATCTCTATGTCTTCAACTACTTGCCCTTGATCATCTATGTGTAGACGGCAATTAGTAAGGTTAAATTTTTTTTTTTTTTGAGACGGAGTCTCGCTCTGTTGCCCAGGCTGGAGTGCAGTGGCCGGATCTCAGCTCACTGCAAGCTCCGCCTCCCGGGTTCACGCCATTCTCCTGCCTCAGCCTCCTGAGTAGCTGGGACTACAGGCGCCCGCCACCTCGCCCAGCTAGTTTTTTGTGTATTTTAGTAGAGACAGGGTTTCACCATGTTAGCCAGGATGGTCTCGATCTCCTGACCTCGTGATCCGCCTGTCTCGGCCTCCCAAAGTGCTGGGATTACAGGCTTGAGCCACCGCGCCCGGCCGTAAGGTTAAATTTTTTACAGACCCTTCCTTTAGCTGCTAGCAAGTAGTCAAGAGCCAATCTATTTTGATAGATAGCATTTCTCTTCTGAGTTTCTTGCCAGGCCAGAATAGTCAAGGCTCTGCTAGTCTTATTAGTGATTGTTTCTAAGACAGCTTGTAACCGTATGATTCGGTTGAGCATGTAAATGGGGGTCCGGTATCTCCATGAGCCATATTGTGCCCAAGTACCAGGCCCATAATATTGTATGATTCTCTCAGGGGCCATTTATCATCTTTTAAATTTTTTATAGCTATGCTTCTCTTTTTGCGGGAAGCACGGACAGGGAAGCCCAGGAATTCACCTGTCTTTATGGACAGTAGGAAGAAAGATGGTTTAATAGTGCCAATAACACAACTCCCTGCCCACTGGTCAGGTAATTTGGTGTAAGCTCTATGCCCACATATCCAGTATAATCCGGTGGAGGTTGTCCTGTCCTGGTGGGACTCTGGGTGGGTTCACACAGTTTGCAACTTTGGGAATTTACTAAATGGATTTTTGTTAGTGTGGTTTGAACTCCACTAGGTGGCTTTGTTTGTAGTATTATTATACAGTTTTTGCTCAAGGCAGCTGAGTCTTCCCACTGGAAGGGTGAAGACCTTCCCTACTCTTGCTATACAGTATTGTCTAATGATTGAGGCTTTTAGGACCCAGAAGTTATCAGGGTGATTCTTTTGAACTGGGAATTCATCAGGAACTGGGTCTGTAAGTACTAATTCTCGGGCCTCCCATGGCCATTGATCTCCCATTACAGTTTCTCTACATACATAACATGAAGTGACATTGAGAGACGGGGCTACATGCTCAGCTAATTGCAAAACCAAATTTCTTGTTTTTTTTTGGAATTTCTGGTACTGGCACATTCAGTTTATCACAGAAGGTTTGAAATACTGGCTCAGGAGTGCGTTTATAAACTTCTCCTCGAACCACAATACTTACTCAAGGATCCAGTCCAGTTCCATCGATTCCTAGGGTTACATGCTCCCCTTTTTTCCAGCGAGGATTAAGGGGGTTGGTTATTACAGTTCTAAGGGGTTACACTGGTACAGGAAGGGCCACTTTTCCCTTTCTGAAGGTCGACAGGATCCTTTTTATTTTTTATCTAAGTAGCCTAAATGACACAAGACCAGTATTCACATTCATTTCCACACAGTTCTAATTCATGACAAATTTACTTGTTTTCTGCCATGTAGCCTCTTTGCTAATTAAAAGAACCACATCCTATTTCTAACTTATTACTATTAATGACAGCACAGGCATCAAACTTCAAGGTGACTTGTTTGGGCACCCCTTTTTCTTCTGTTTTGGCTAACACTTTACTCATATCGTTTATGAGCCCCCACCAGTCCTCAGTCCTTAATCTTATTTCCAAAACTGTGGTCATGGGAGGCTCAGATGGGTCATAACACACATCAGGTTGGTCATTTCCTGGGCTACATACATTGCATAGAATAACATTATACAAACAAGTTTTTTGTTGTTGTTGTTTTTTTTTTAGAGTGCCGCTACCTTAGAATAATCATAAAATAATAGGACTACAGCAACTTTTTGTCCTACCTCAATGACTTGATGTATACATTGGGAACAGTCCTCAATCTGAGGAAGGTCAGTTGAAGTCCTTACTGTACAAGTCCAAATTTTAAGGAAAATGAGGCCCGCAATGAGTTTCCTCATGCTTCAGCCATGTATGGACCAGTTAGCTTCTGGGTGTGACTGGAGCATGGCTTGTCGTCTTCTTCAGAGTCACTTTGCAGGGGTTGGCGAAGCTGCTCCCGTCCACATACGGCTTATAGTCTACTGATGTTCAAGGATGGTCTTGGAGGTTGGGCCCACTAGAATAAACTGAATCCAACACCTCTACACAGTTATGTTCAACTGGGCTCTCTGATACCGGGAGCAAGGTGGCGGGGTTTAGGGTGTTACAAACTTCAGTGGTTATGCGGGGATTTTCACATAGCAAGCTTTGGTACTTGGTTAATCTAGTATTTGTTAACCAGTGATGTCCTTTGGTAGTCATTAAAGTTACCACAGAATGGGGGGCCTTTATATTCAGGTTTTGCCCAAGGGTTAGTTTATCTGCTTCTTGTGCTAACAAGGCCGTTACTGCCAGGGCCCTTAGACATGGAGGTCAGTCTTTGGAAACCCCATGTAGTTGTTTTGAAAGACAGGACACTGCCTTGGCCAGGGCCCCACAGTCTGGGTTAAAACTCCAACAGCCATTTTTTTCTCTTTCTGACACATATGGTTTTGTCAGGTCAGGTAGCCCGAGGGCTGGGGCCGACATGAGTTTTTCTTCTAACTCATGGAAAGCTCATTGCTGTTGGTTGTAATAGATGTAGTTTATCCAATTTACATTTTTATTAACTGTCATCCACCAAAATGTTGACTGAAATCCTGCAGCTATTTGATTTCAAGTTTTAAATTGATCTGGTATTCCCCATGGGACTTCAATTGTGTCTAAATGGACATGAGAGTCGAAAGACCCACAAGGGACTTTTCTCGCTTTACAATGTCTCATTTTTCCTCCCTCTGGCTGATGAAATGCCAGGGTGAAAGGATAGCCAACTGGACTAAAGTACAAGTGCCACTCCAGTTATTCGGCAGAGTGCTCAATAAATGTCCATCACAGTACCACTACACATCTGCTCGGGGATGAACAAGGGCTGGCTGATTGATAAGCTCTTGAAAATTTTTAAGCTCACTGCGTCCTTTCAGGTCTCCAAGGAATGTTAAGTTTCCTTCCTGTTGTGAGAGACATGAAGTGAACTTAGTGTTGGGAGACGGTGGCTGCATGGCCCTCAGGGGCTGACCCGCAGGGTGCCGGACTTTGGGATATAGCAGAGAGAGCTTGGCAAGACTTATTACTCCAGGCTGTAGAATCCTGGAAAAGAGCTAGCATGCAGCCCATGCCTGGTCGGCTGGAGGACCACCTTAGTGGAAAGGGGACAATCTGGGCATCTGGCCTGCCATGTGCACAAGCATAACAACTGTTTTTGTTTAATGTGCGAATGGAATATTTGATCCATTCCAACCAGGCATTTGCATCTTGGTATGCTGTCTTAATTGCCAAAGTTTGTTTTAAGTCTTTAACTTATATGATCCTCTAGTAAAACGAATGTATGATTTTGGGAAATTACAAAAACCAGTTGGGGCAGTCCATCCTTGCTCGTTAGTGGTCTACGGAATGTTGGACCAACTACGGCATAAAAGATCTACATTGGGGAGCAAGACTCTTGGTTGACACTGGAATCTTTATCAAAATTTCCCCGGATTAAATGCTCCTAATTTACTAATGCCCTGTCTGAGGAGAGTCAGGAGGGACAGAAGTACTTTTCTGAAGTAGAGAGTTGTCTTTGACTTGGCAAGTCCCCACAAGGTATAACAAGGCAAGCATTAAATGCAATAGTTTGAGGTGAAATCGACTTGGTTATGTTAATAACCAGATGGTCAGCAATAGAGTGAGGAAAGAAGAAAGAGTAATAGAATAGATGAAAGAGTTAAATATTTCTTAGCTTTAGTTTGGTAGGGTTTTCCCCTGGGACTGTGGCCCACCACTCTGGAGGGGGTGGCTCTTTGACTTGGGTGTGATGAGTCCATCCCTTTTCCACTGTACGAACAGCAGCCTCAGTGATTAGCAGCATAAGGTAGAGTCCTTCCTAGGCTGGCTTGAGTTTTTTTTCTTTCCACCCTTTGATAAGAAGGTGATCTTCGGATTGGTGCTGGTTTACTGGAAATTCTAGGGGTGGTACCTGTGCTAAAAGACTTTTAGTTTTGAGGAAAGGAAAGTGGAAGATAAACCAAGTATATAATTTCTAAGAAATGATCTTTTGTTTTAAATACGGGGACATCAACAGTGGACTTTATAGTCTTTGGTGCCTTCTTACTGAGAAATTTCCTTTAGCACTTATTTTTATTAGTTTTTAGACCAAATAAAGCCAAACACCATTTTATATTTAATAAAGATTCTTGTATGATTTTTATACCAGATAAGCTAAATTTCACCTTTATATTTATGTGCTATTAATGTTAAACTTAGTTTTAATAAAACTTTGTATATATATTTATTCAATTTTTAGTGTCAGAGCATAAGGTAAGATTTTTATAGACTCTTTCTAACCTTTTATAATCTTTGTTAAAGAACAGGTTAGTGCTTTCAGAAAAACTCGTTCTGTTTTTACTTTAATGTCCAGTTCACAGAAAAACTGGATGATACCCCTTTAACTTTAGTTAATACGTTTACACACATAATTTTTTAAATTAATGTTTTAAAACTTGCTTAAACTTTCAAAACAAAATTTTTTTAACCTTTTAATGTAGGTAAAAATTTACATTCTTTTGCCTCCTTATAATCCTTTTACCAAAGGTATATTTTACTTTCCTTATACACCTTGCACATAAACTGTTTTTTTTTTCAATAGTTTTACATTCAGGAGGCCTAGTTACTTTTAAATTATACAACATTTCTCGCATAAATTTTTTATAACATTTTTTCATGACTTTCGCAGACAATTCTTCAACATGCCTCAACTTTCTGATTTACTACAAACATTTCTGTCTTTAAACAACCAGTTAATTTATTTCAGGACAATAATTTACCATATAACACTCTTTTTACATAAATTCTGCCCCGCCTTCCCCCCCCTTTTTTTTTCAATGATGATAACCATTTTTTTCCAAAGCAAACTTCTTTTATGTCTGTGGACTAGACTGTCTAAGGCCACAAGATTAGAAGGTACTATAATACATGTTACGCTGTTAACTTTTAGCAAACTTTACTTTTGTTGAAAACCTTATAAGTTTGGGATTTTAATTATCCTTTGCTATAAATAAGATCTTGTTTTGTCCAAATTAACTTAGAATTGGTATAGATGGCTTTTTTTTTCCCCTTCAATTACCTGGGAGGAACTGTGGATCCTCCTGTCCTGAAGGGAGCTCCTCCTAGGTCTGGTCGGACCTTTGTATGGTAATTAAGATTTAGAACCCCTGTTGGGAAACCTGCTGGGTTAAGGGACTTTTCAGTGGTTAATGTTAAGTCACCCTTTTTGTTTTGTTTTGTTTTGTTTTTTCCTTAGGATACTTCTGAACCGGTGAGGTGTGCTGACAATGAGGTTTCCTCTAAAAGTTTTTTTTTTTAACTTTTTTATGTTAGCAAAGCAGTTGCCGCTGCAGATTGAATGCATTTAGGCCATCTGCGGGTTAGGAGGTTAAGGATTTTTGATAGGAAGGCCTCAGTGCTTTCGGATACGCCCTTGTTTATACTGACAACAAAGTGGTATTGGAGTGTTACAGGGTTATGGAGAATACCTTCCATTATCAATTATAGGTTTTAAGTTTACCTTGGCTTTTAAAGGAATAGGGTACACTGTTTTTTGTTTTTTGTTTTTTTAACTACTTGTATATTTCTTTCTTGCTTTCTTTCTCTTTCTTTGATTTTCTGTCTCTTTTTCTCTTTGACTTTCCTTTTGCCTCTGTCTCTTTCTCTTTCTCTCTCTCTCTGCCTCTCTTTCTCTCTCTTTTTCCTTGACTCCCTCGTTGTCTCTCTGTCTCTTCCTCTTTCTCTCTCTGCTGGTCTTTCCTTGCCTCTGCCAGCCACTTATGCTGCTATTCTCTCAACCACTGGGGAGGTGGGGGCTGTCTAAAACCAGCTGTAACCAAGTGTCTATGTATGGGAACTGGTCTAGGTGCCCTGGCTTACAGGTTATCTTGTGCCATACCTTTGAAACAAGGGACCTATCCAAGCTTCCTTCTGATGACCAACCCACCTCTAATGCTGGCCAGTCTATCTTACACAAAGTTTTAAGTTTTCCTGGTGTCATAGTACTCCATAGTCTCCCTTAAATCCTTTCTTGAAATTTTTCAACATAGTTCCTAGTAGGGTAGGCTCACCTTGTGCCTGACCCATGCTTCTTCGAGACAAAACACGCTCACACCACACACACACTATAAAACAAAGAATGGGTAAAAGGGACACACACACACACACACACACACACACTTTCACAGTTTATGCCAAACTAGAATCAAAACCAAAATCAGAGTATCAAGAAATCCAAGCCAGGTCAAAACCAAAACCAAAGTATCAAGCAATCCAAGTCAAGTGAAAAACAAAAACCAAAGTGCAGGTATAGGCATGTCATGGGTGATCAGGCCATGCTTCCACTCAAATGGAGTGGGCAAGTTCCAAAGACCAGTCTTACCAAGTTTCAGATGTCTGGACTCCAAGTGCGAGTTCCTTCCTGGTGTTCAGCCACTGTGTTGATCCTTCGTGGGGGCCTGCCACGCGCTGCTCTGGCAAGGTGTTCCACCAGGGCAATTGCCTACCCTAGCACGCTCTCAGGATCCGCGTCGCTCAATCCGGAGTCCCCCGCAGAGATGCTCCACAAGGCAGGCCTAAGCCACCTAAGGGGCTGCCTTGACTGTCCATTAATCACCTCACTTTCCAGTCAGGGAACCAAGAAATGTAGCAGGACAAGTTGCAGACAAAACCCCTCAGACACGGAGTTAAAGAAGGAAGAGCTTTATTCAGCCGGGAGCTTCAGCAAGACTCACGTCTCCAACAACCAAGCCCCCTAAAGGAGCAATTCCTGTCCCTCTTAAGGGCTCACAACTCTAAGGGGTCCACGTGAGAGGGTTGTGATCGATTGAGCAAGCAGCGGGTACGTGACTGGGGGCTGCATGCTGCGGTAATTAGAACAGAACAGAACAGGACAGGACAGGGATTTTTCACACTGCTTTTCTATACAATGTCTGTAATTTATAGATAACATAACCGATTAGGTCAGAGGTTGATCTTTAATTACCAGGCCCAGTGTGTGGTGCCAGGCTGTCTGCTTGTGGATTTCATTTCTGCCTTTTAGTTTTTACTTCTTCTTTCTCTGGAGGCAGAAATTGGGCATAAGACAATATGAGGGGTGGTCTCCTCCCTTAAAGGCAGGCAGAGCATACAAAAACACTCTTATGGGGTAGGATAGTCCAAGGGCTCACAGGTGATCTTCCAGGAGCTGGCCAAGGGATGGGTCCTGAAGACCTTTGGCAGGTGTAAGGTTTGGGAACCCCAGGCAGTTAACTTTTTTTGCAAAAATAGACTTTCATAGATTTTACACTTTTGATTAGGATCATTCAGAGCATCAAAAATGTCAATTAAGTATGTCAAATTTTGAAGCCAATTACTATCTTTCAAAGAAATTGCAAAGTAGGTTGGGTGTGGTGGCTCACACCTATAATCCCAGCACTGTGGGAGGCCAAGGTGGGAGGATCTCTTGAAGCGGGGAGTTTGAGACCATCCAGGGCAACATAGGGAGCCCTCATCTCTACAAAAAGTAAAAATTGGTCTGACATGGTGGTGTCACCTATAGTGCCAGCTACTCCAGAGGCTGAAATGGGAGGATCACTTCAGCCTGGGAGGTCAGTAAGCCATGATCATACTACTATCACCCAGCTTAGGATGACAGCAAGACCCTGTCTCAAAACAAACAAAAAAACACTGCAAAGTGAGAGTGACTCACAATTTTTAAATTTTATTTTTATTGTTTTTTAAGCTCATAACTCCTTTTTAAAATTATTATTTCTTAAACTCATACACTCTTGACAAAACTGTTCCTTTGGAGGATCAACCCATTTCTGTATGAAACAACAGATAATAATTTTATTGTCTTATTTCTTCACACAAGGTTGAAAACATACAGGGCTGAGAGGCTTGGATTTAAATTCACCATTTTTTATCACATCATCTATTGTGGAATTCAGATCTTTTAGGAAACCTTTACGATAGCATGTCTGTGAATAAAAGAATGTGTGGTGAGGTTTGGGCTTCTGGTTAAATTTTTTAAAAAACGAATATATTGCAACTGGGCACAGGGGCTCACGCCTATAATACCAGCACTTTGGGAGGCCAAGGCGGGCAGATCATCTGAGGTCAGGAGTTTGAGACCAGCCTGGCCAACATGGTGAAACCCCGTGTCATGCGCGTCCATGTGAAGAGAGTCCACCAACAGGCTTTGTGTGAGCAACAAGGCTGTTTATTTCACCTGGGTGCAGGTGGCTGAGTCCGATAAAAGAGTCAGCAAAGGGTAGGATTATCATTAGTTCTTACAGGTTTGGGATAGGCGGTGGAGTTAGGAGCAATTTTTTGTGGGCAGAGGGTGGATCTCATAAAGTACGTTCTCAAGGGCTGGGAGAATGTTACAAAGTACCTTCTTAAGGGGGCAGGGGAATATCACAAAGTACATTATTGCAAGGGCAGAGAGGGTGTATTGTCGTAAGGTCAGTTGATCAGTTAGGGTGGGGCAGGAGCAGCTCACAATGGTGGAATGTCATCTTTTGTGGATCTTCAGTTGCTTCAGGCCATCTGGATGTATACGGGCAGGTCACAGGGGATATGATGGCTTAGCTTGGGCTCAGAGGCTTGACATCCTGTACCTACTAAAATACAAATTAGTCAGGGTGGTGGCGTGCACCTACAATCCCAGCTACTCGGGAGGCTGAGGCAGGAGAACTGCTAGAGCCTGGGAGGTGGAGGTTGCAGTGAGCTGAGATCGCACCACTGCACTCCAGCCTGGGTGACAGAGTAAGACTCCATCTCAAAAAAAAAAAAAAAGAATGTATTACTTCAATCGCAGGATTTTTGGAATGATCTTGTGAAACCTTGATACCTTGTTGTAGCCACTGGCTGCAAACACAGACTCATCCAGTGCGGACACAGATCTTAGTCTATTCAAAATGCTCATTTAGGCCAGGTGCAGTGCCTCACACCTGCAATCCCAACACTTTGTGAGGCCGAGGAGGGAGGATTGCTTGAGGCCAGGAGTTTGAAACCAGCCTAGGCAACATAGCAAGACCCCATCTCTATTTTATAGACTTTTTCTTTTAATGCTAAAACAAAAAAGTACCAGATTCAAACAGAGACAATTTCCATCCTTCCACAACGTGACTTAACTTCTTCACTTGTAACCACTGATCTGACTTTTATCACTGTGGGCTAGATTTGTCTGTTCTAGGACTTTGAATCAATGGAATCATACAGTACCTACTCTTTTTTTGGCTTTCTTCTCTCAATATCATGTTTGAGAAATCCATTTTTGTTGTTGCTTAAAGCTAAAGTGTATTTTTTTATTGTTAAATAGTATTCCATTGTATGGATATACCGCAATTTCTTTATTCATTCACCTGTTGAACATTTGGGCTGTTTCTAGTTTGGGGCAATAATGAATAAAACTGCTACACACATGCTTGCACATGTCTTTTTGTGGGCATATGCACCTGTTGCTATTGAATGAATAGTTAGAACTAGAAACACTGGGTCGGAGTAGGTATATGTTAACTTTAGAAACCTTTTTTTTTTTTTTTTGAAGCAGGGTTTCATTCCCATTGCCCAGGCTGGAGTGCAGTGGTGCAATCACAGCTTACTGCAGCCCCAACTTTCCAGGCTAAAGTGATCTTCCCACTTCAGCCTCCTGAGGAGCTGGGACTACAGGGACACACCACCACACCTGGCTAATTTTTGTATTTTTTGCTGGAGACAGGGTTTCACCATGTTGCCCAGGCTAGTCTCCAACTCCTAGGCTCAAGTGATCTGCCCACCTCAGCTTTCCAAAGTGCTGGGATTACAGGTGTGAGCCACCACAACTGGCCCATTTTTCCATTTTTAATAGCAAACAATAACTCATCCTGAAATTCCATCAAGAATCAAACTGTAGGCAGCTGGGTGCGGTGGCTCACACCTGTAATCCCAGCACTTTGAGGAGGCCGAGGTGGGCAGATCTCTTGAGGTCAGAAGTTCGAGACCAGCCTGGCCAACATGGCCAAACCCTGACTCTACTAAAAATACAAAAATGAGCCGGGTATTGTGGTGCGTGCCGGTAATCCCAGCTACTTGAGTGGCTGAGGCAGGAGAATCGCTTGAACCTGGGAGGTGGAGGCTGCAATGAGCTGAGATCATGCCACTGCACTCCACGCTGGGTGACAGAGCCAGACTCCATCTCAAAAAAAAAAAGGCCACGTGCAGTGGCTCACGCCTGTAATCCCAGCACTTTGGGAGGCCAAGGCGGGTGGTGACACCTGAGGTCAGGAGTTCGAGACCAGCCTGGCCAACATGGTGAAACCCTGTCTCTACTGAAAATACAAAAATTAGCTGGGCATGGTGGTGGGTGCCTGTGATCCCAGCTACTTGAGAGGCTGAGGCAGGAGAATCGCTTGAACCTGGGAGGCAGAGGTTGCAGTGAGCTGAGATCATGCCGCTGCACTCCAGCTGGGGCGACAGAGTGAGACTCCATCTCAAACAAACAAACAAACAAACAAAAACCAAACACATGCACACACAGAAAGAAAACAAGATAGGATTTGTCACATGGAAGACTGGCAAACTGGAAAAAGCTTTATAACATCCAGTGCAGTTGAGTGGGAACAGGAACAGGTGCTCTCACAGAATGTGGGAGGCTGTGTAGATCTACAACTCTTTGGAGGGAGGATGCCCACTGGCATGTAACAGAAAGCCAGACTTCATCAAATAGGGATTTATTAACTTTCAAAACAAGATACTAAGTCTAGAGACAGGCATCCCAGGCTAGTGCAGCCTCTCTGCAACATCACCAGGGTCTCAGGCCCCTCCACCATGCTTAGTACGAAGCTTTTACTCTCATATTTGCCTCATTGTGACCTCATCGTTACAAGATGACTGCTTTACCCCCAGCCTCGGGTTCACATTCCAGGCAAAAAGAAGGAAGTGGCGAGGAGAAAAATGTGGTGCCTCTATCAGGAAATCAATGCTTTCTTAGATGCCTCCAGCTGACTTATATTGACATCTGAGTGTGTGGAACTGCATCTACCCCTAGATGCAAGGAGAGCTGTAGATTTTTTAGCTCAGCACATTGCCTATTTGAGTGAAATCAGATACTGGTTTACCTGATCTGGCCTCAGCTGACTATCTCTTCTCTTAAGATTCTACTCTAACTTCTGTTCTTCAGCCTCACTGACTTTCACAGGTACTGTTAGCATTTTACCCAAATCCTTTTAAGATCCCCTTTTCCTTCACGTTGTGTGTGCCCCCAACTTTGCTAAGCTTTTTCTCTTAACACTTAGTACTTAGTACCCAACACCTAGTACCTAGTACCTATGGCTCTTTGGATAGGGCTCTACTGGAGCCCACTTTGCCCAGAGGAAGTGCCTGAGAATTTACTGGAAAAAGCTCCGGGGCATGACCCTAGCCAGGTGTTGATGCGAGGAGAGTTTGAAAGTCTCAGCAACCTTGCCTTAGGTTGGAACAAACACTGAGGTGTAACTTACATGCCAGCGCTTCCCTCCCTACCCCACTCCGCCCCACCCCCGTAGGATCAGGCTGAAACTACCTTCCTCTGGATTTTGCATGAAATCACACGCTTGCTTGGTTTCCTCCTCTTCCCTGCCCTGCTTCCCCTACGCCCTTGCTGGTTATTCCCCACCCTACCCCTAAGGGAGCACTAATCAATCACTTATACAGGAATCTTCTCAGAGTCTGCTTCCGGATCCCCTGACCTAAAACACCAGCCAACTTGCAGTTTCTAGAGCATGCTAAGCACGTTCCTATCACAGGGCCTTTGCACGCTGCAGGAATACCTCCCCCCAGACACATGCACGGTTCACATCTGCACTTTGTGTCTTTGCTCAAATGCTACCTCACAAGTGAGTATTTTCTTTTTTCCCTTTTTTTTTAGATGAATTTTGATCTGTTGCCCAGGCTGGAGTGCAGTGATGCTATCCTGGTTCACTGCAACCTTCACCTCCTGGGTTCATGCGATTCTCTTGCCTCAGCCTCCTGAGTAGCTGGGATTACAGGTGTGTGCCACCATGCCCAGCTTATTTTTGTATTTTTAGTAGAGAAGGGGTTTCACCATGTTGCCCAGGCTGGTCCCAAACTCTTGACCTCATGATTCACCCACCTCAGCCTCCCAAAGTGCTGGGATTATAGACGTGAGCCACCACACCCAGCCATCAGTGAGTATTTTCTTAACCACACTGCCTGAAATAGAACCACTCCATCAACTTCTTTTATTTTTATTTTTATTTTTTTTTTTGAGACAGAGTCTCGCAGTCGCCCAGGCTGGAGTGCAGTGGCCGGATCTCAGCTCACTGCAAGCTCCGCCTCCCGGGTTTACGCCATTCTCCTGCCTCAGCCTCCCGAGTAGCTGGGACTACAGGCGCCCGCCAACTCGCCAGGCTAGTTTTTTCTATTTTTTAGTAGAGACGGGGTTTCGCCGTGTTAGCCAGGATGGTCTCAATCTCCTGACCTCGCGATCCACCCGTCTCGGCCTCCCAAAGTGCTGGGATTACAGGCTTGAGCCACCGCGCCCGGCCCACTCCATCAACTTCTATCCTTTACCCTGCTTAATTTCTCTATGCCATTTAGCATGGCTTAACAGTATTTAATATACAGTGTTTTGTTTATTGTCATTCTCTCCTACCATAATGTAAGCTCAGAGGCCAGGAACTTCATCTTGTTTTATTCTCCTCTGTATCCCCCTCACTGGGATTGACTAACGCCTTCCAGAAGAAAGGCCTTGACTGGGCGTGGTGGCTCACACCTGTAATCCCAGCACTTTGGGAGGCCCAGGTGGGCGGATCACCTGAGGTCAGGAGTTTGAGACCAGCCTGACCAATATAGAGAAACCCTGTCTCTACTAAAAATACAAAATTAGCCGGGTGTGGTGGCACATGCCTGTAATCCCAGCTACTCAGGAGGCTGAGGCAGGAGAATCGCTTGAACCCGGGAGGCGGAGGTTGCGGTGAGCTGAGATCATGCCACTGCACGCCAGCCTGGGCTCAAAACTCTATCAAAAAAAAAAGAAAAAAGAAAAAAGAAAGGCCTCAGGTATATTTGCTGGTTGAATAAATGATTGAATATCTAAGGATCTATGCAGACTTAGGTAGTAGACAGCGGGTTTTAGCTTTGAAGAAGGAAAACAGCTTTGTAGATTCCAGCATTTATTGATACACCAAAGCTGAGTCAGGAGCCCCAGGGAGCTCATGGTCTCAAGGAGGACCCAGACCCCACTCCATAGTGGCCTGTGCACTAGGCTTTACAGGCACAAAGGAAGAAACAATCACTTTTGCCTACGAGAATCCAGGAAGGCTTCATGGAAGAGGCCATATTTGACATTAAAAAGGATCAGTTTCTCCGGAGGAGAAGGTGGGGTTGCAGTCCTGTTAGGAATAGCTTGTAGGAAGCCATAAAGTGCATGACCTGTCTGGTGTGGACAAATTAAACAGTGCGTGAGGAGAGCCACAGGATACCGCAGGACAGAAAGCCGGAGAGTCACCAGAGGACAGCCAAGGACCTTGAATACTGAGGTTTGTCCAGAGGGCAGTGGAGAGCCAAGTGCCGGGCTTAAGCTGGGAGAGGGGCAAAGGGGAGTAGGGTCAGAGCTGAGTTTTAGCAAGTTACTCCTGGTGGTGACACGGACGAGGTTGAGAGGGGAAAACCAGGAGCTGGGAGGTCGGTTGGGGTCTCCCTTGATGTCACCCGTCCAATTTCAGCTCCAGGTGCAGAGCTGAGATGTTGGCACCAGAGGGCGCTCTGACCCAGAACACGGCCCTCCTGCCATTCCCGGACTGCTCCCGCTGGGCACTCACATGGCCCTCTCAGAGACAGTTCACACCTCCAGCCGGGGCACGACCTGTGGGCTCAGCACACAGGCCTTGGGAAATCTTGTATATTACGTCTTGTTATTTGACTTTGTCTTTCCATGTAATGGCTGAGACTGTGAGGTGCTGCTGGAGGTGCAGTGGGGAACAAACAGGCAAGATCCCTGCTGTCCTAGAGCATGTGGTCTAAGCCAGTGGTTCAAAGCGTGTTCCCCGGGTCAGGAGGCCTGGCGTCTCCTGTGACTGCATAGAAGCACACATTCTCAGGACCCACTGCAGACCTGCTGAATCAGACACTCTGGGGCCCGTGGCCAGCAATCTCTGTTCTAACAAGCCCCTGTGGTGATTCTGATGATGTCAAGGGTGAGAGGTGCTGGCCTAAGAAAGCACTGCACACTATAGCAAGTGCCTTCAAAGGACTGATCCAGCAAGCTGTGGAAAGGCACTGACTCAAGGGAGCCAAGGGCCAAGCACAGAAGGCTCCCTGGAGGCAGTGTCTAGGAGTCAACCAGATAAAAAAAGGAGAAAAAGTCATTCCAAAAAGACAGAACAGCCTGGTGCAGTGGCTCACACCTGTAATCCCAGCACTTTGGAAGGCCAAGGTGGGAGGATCGCTTGAACCCAGAAGTTTGAGACCAGAATGGGCAACATGGCAAGGCCCTGACTCTTTTTTTTTTTTTTTTTTTTTGAGACGGAGTATTGCTCTGCCACCCAGGCTGGAGTGCAGTGGCCGGATCTCAGCTCACTGCAAGCTCCGCCTCCCGGGTTTACGCCATTCTCCTGCCTCAGCCTCCCGAGTAGCTGGGACTACAGGCCTCGTCGCCCGCTAGTTTTTGTATTTTTTTTTTTTTTTTTTTTTTTTTTTGAGGCGGAGTCTCGCTCTGTCGCCCGGACTGGAGTGCAGTGGCCGGATCTCAGCTCACTGCAAGCTCCACCTCCTGGGTTTACGCCATTCTCCTGCCTCAGCCTCCCGAGTAGCTGGGACTACAGGCGCCCGCCACCTCGCCCGGCTAGTTTTTGTATTTTTAGTAGAGACGGGGTTTCACCGTGTTAGCCAGGATGGTCTCGATCTCCTGACCTCGTGATCCGCCCGTCTCGGCCTCCCAAAGTGCTGGGATTACAGGCTTGAGCCACCGCGCCCGGCCAGTTTTTTGTATTTTTAAGTAGAGACAGGGTTTCACCGTATTAGCCAGGATGGTCTCGATCTCCTGACATCGTGATCCGCCCGTCTCGGCCTCCCAAAGTGCTGGGATTACAGGCTTGAGCCACCGCACCCGGCCGGCCCTGACTCTTAAAAATAAATAAATAAATTTTTTTTTTTTCATCAGCCTGGCATGGTGGCTGGCGTCTGTGGTCCCAGCTACTCTGGAGGCTCAGTTGGGAGGATTGCTTGAGCTCAGGAAGTTGAGGCTGCAGTGAATCATTTTCTTGCCACTGCACTCCAACCTGGGCTAACTGAGTGAGATCCTGTCTCAATCAGTCAATCAATCAGTTCAAAAAGAGAGAACTGCACCAAGACCCAGAAGGAGAGCTTAGTCTCTTATTGAACTCCAGCTCGAAGGGGCCTGACACAGAGGGGCTCAGCCTTTGTCCCACAAAGTTCGCTCTTGTGACTTCTAAGTATGGTCTCACGTTTTCTTCTTTCTAGATTTTTTATTTGGTGTTTTTAGTTGACCTTAACCACTCTCCTATCCAAGGGGTCTCATGTTTTAAAAAGATGTTGCTAGCCTGGGCAATCTAGTGAGACAAAAATAAAATCTATAAAAAACAAAAATTTAAAAAAAAAATTAGCTGGGCGTGGTGGCTTGCACCTGTACTCCAGATACTCAGAAGGCTGAGGTGGGAGGATTGCTTGAGCTCAGGAGGTCAAGGCTGCAGCCTGAGCAACAGAGCGAGACTCCATCCCTATTTGAAAAAAAGACATCATCTTCCAAGCAAGCTGCCTTAAATAATTAATCATTCATTTATTTCCTACTATTTATGAATCTATATATATATATATATAGCTCCTATCAGAGTTTTTGATTAGCATGAGATGTTCAGACTCCCTCTTCTGCATTAATCATTATAGCAACTACCATTTGGGGAGGGCTGACTCTGGGCCAGCCTCCATGCCAAGTGCTTTACGTGTACTAGCTCATTCAATCACCACTAGAAACCTCTGAGTGGGGTCTTATCACCCCCATTTTACTTAGGAGAAAACTGACACTCAAAAGAGGCTAAGTCACTTGCTTAAAGGCACATGACTGACTATGGTCTAACCCTGGCCCGTCTTCCTGTAGAGTGGACTTGATTCAAACGCTTCCCTGTTCCTTGGGAGTGACGGAGTCCCAGCCCCATAGAAAGATACCTGGCCTGTCAGCACATACAGTTTTATCCTAAGTAAATGCTTGCGCATTCTCATTATGCATTTAGAAGTCCTAATATAGTTCATGGTACCCATTCTATCTTGAGAGTTCCCTAGGGTTCTGGGACTCCAGGTCAGAATCACTAAGCTAGTCCAACCTTTTATCTCTCCTTTTGCCATACTCAATATACAGATAAGGATGCCGAAGCCCAAGGAGGGGCAGTGAAGTGGAGGCAGCCTTCCAAGAACCCCCTCAAAGAATCCCCTCATGTCATAAAACTAGGAAAGACTTTCCTCAGCCAGATACGGTGGCTCACGCCTATAATTCCAGCATTTTGGGAGACCAAGACAAGAGGATTGCTTGAGCTCAGGAGTTCAAGACCAGCTTGAGCAACATAGTGAGACCCTGTTTCTACAGAAGATTTCTTCTTTTCTCTTCTTTTTTAAAAAAAAATTTCCAACACTTATTTTAAGTTCGGGGATACATGTGCAGCATGTGCAGATTTGTTACGTAGGTAAACGTGTGCCACGGTGGTTTGCTGCACAGATCATCCCATCACTCATGTATTAAGTCCAACATCCATTAGCTATTCTTCCCGATGCTCTCCCTTCTCCCACCTCCTACCCTCTGACAGGTCCTAGTGTGTGCTGTTGCCCCCCCGCCACATGTCTATGTGTTAACATAATTCAGTTCCCACCTGTAAGTGAGAACATGCAGTATTTGGTTTGCTGTTTCTGCATTAGTTTGCTGAGGATAATGGCTTTGAGTTCCATCCATGTCCTTGCAAAGGACATGATTTTATTTTTTATTTATTTATTTATTTTTGAGATGGAATCTCACTTTTCGCCTAGGCTGGAGTGCAGTGGCACGATCTCAGCTCACTGCAACCTCTGCCTCCCAGGTTGAAGTGATTCTCCTGCCTCAGCCTCCCGAGTAGCTGGGATTATAGGAGCCTGCCACTATACGCAGCTAATTTCCCATATTTTTGGTAGTGACAGGGTTTCACCATATTGGCTAGGCTGGTCTCAAACTCCTGGCCTTGTGATTTGCCTGCCTCGGCCTCCTGAAGTGCTGGGAGTACAGGCATGAGCCACCATGCCCAGCTGATCTCATTCTTTTTTATGGCTGCATAGTATTCCATGGTTCTACAAAATTATTTCTTAAAAATTAGCTGGGTGTGGTGGCACACACCTGTAGTTCTAGTTACTTGGGAGGCTGAGGCAGCAGGATTGCTTAAACCCAGGAGGTAGAGGCTGCTATGAGCCATGATCACACCACTAAACTCCAGCCTAGGTGACAGAGCAAGACCCTGTCTCAAAAAAAGAAAGAAAGAAAGAAAAGAAAAGAAAAGAGCTCCTCGGTCCCTGTGTCATTTTTCCCCATCTCCTCCCTTTGTCCTCCCTCCTTACCTCACTCCCTGAATTCCTTCCTTTTCAAGCTTCTAGTGAGCCTCTGCTCTGTGCCAGGCCCCTGGTGCTGGGGACACAGGGTCAAACAAGTACTTCTTGCCATTCTTTCCATTTCTTGCGGGCTGTAGCACAGTGCCGCACATGCTGTATTATTAAGTTATCTCCACCACAAACACCGTTTCCACCAGATGCCATCAGTGGCAACACGATCTACAGTCTCACCCACTGGCGTTGCAGGATAGAATACAGCATAGCCCGCGCCCACCTCCCCACCCCTCCATCCCTACCTACCTCTGCCCTCCTTCCTAAAAAGGGCAGACGCCATTTCCATTAGCCCTGTAGGGGGCACTGTCTGCCTCCTCCCTTTTTTAAAAGGGACCAGCTGGTAGACAGACTTTGCATATCTGCCTTTTCTCCTTCATGCTTTCCTGCCATTGGTGACTCGTTGCTAATCAATTTTCTCTCTTCCTTGTGCCAATTTTATAGCCAGGCTTTGCCATCTGCCTGGTGGGCGAGTTGTGTTAGTCTGTGTTTGTGTTAATAAATTAGTTCGAGTAACATTATCTGTGCTGGCTCCTAGGAATACAGACAACAGTTAGCCCTGGTGTCTGCCCTAGGGAAGCTCACAGTATGGTGTGGGAAGGGGAGGCTGCTATTCCCACACTCTGCGAAAAGCCTGCTATATAGGGTAGCTTCATTGCTAAGCATGGGCTTGCACTGCATTTAGGGCATATTTACTACGCCCCAAAGAGCCCTGGGCAACACAAGGGCCCCTTTGGCTCTCTTGGCTCTGAAAGGAAGCCAGGAGTCTTGGTGGGAAACCTCTAATAGCCAGAGGAGGGAAACGTGGCCCAGGAGAAAACCCTATTTGTTAGCAGTCTGGGAGTCATCTGTCCTTCCAGACCGACTTTTAGTAAGCATAACATCAGTTAAAATAATTTTTTTTTTTTTGGACACAAAGTCTTGCTGTACCGCCCAGGCTGGAGTGCAGTGGTGGGAGCTTGGTTCACTGCAACTTCCACCTCCCGGGTTCAAGCAATTCTGCCTCAGCTTCCTGAGTAGCTGGGATTACAGGCGTCTGCCACCATGCCCAGCTAATTTTTGTATTTTTAGTAGAGATGGGGTTTCACCATGTTCACCAGACTGGTCTCAAACTCCTGACCTCAAGTGATCTGCCTGCCTTGACCTTAAAATAATTTTGAATAAACATGATCTTTAACATTGTTACAAAAGTAGTAATGTGCTCAATGAAAAAAATTTTAGTGATAGAGAAATAAAATGAATTTCAATCTTTACCTTCAATCTATCTCACGGTTAACACTGTAGTATACTTATTTCCAGGTATACATAATACATATTATAATCATATAGATACGTATGTATATGTGTTTTTACATACAAATATATGTGGAAAGAGCTAGAGAGATTATTTTCTTTCTTTTTTTTATTTTTTGAGACGGAGTTTCACTCTTGTCGCCCAGGCTGGAGCCCAATGGTGTGATCTTGGCTCACTGCAACCTCCGCCTTCCGGGTTCAAACCATTCTCATTCCTCAGCCTCCTGAGCAGCTGGGATTACAGGCATGTGCCACCATGCCCAGCTAATTTTTATATTTTTAGTAGAGATGGGATTTTGCCATGTTGGCCAGGCTGGTCTTAGAACTCCTGACCTCAGGTGATCCACCTGCCTCGGCCTTCCAAAGTGCTGGGATTACAAGCATGAGCCATTGCACCTGGCCAATAGATCATTTTCAAAACATAAATAAAATATAATAAAATACTAGGCTGGGTGTGGTAGCTCACATCTGTAATCCCAGCACTTTGGGAGGCTGAGACGGGTGGATCACCTGAGGTCTAGCCAACATAGTGAAATGCCGTCAAACCCTATCTCTACTAAAAATACAAAAAATTAGCTGGGCATGGTAGCGGGTGCCTGTAATCCCAGCTACTTGGGAGCCTGAGGCATGAGAATCACTTGAACCTGGGAGGTGGAGGTTGTAGTGAGCTGAGATTGTGCCACTGCACTCCACCCTGGGGGTTAGAGCAAGACTTTGTCTCAAAAAATATATAAATATGTGTGTAATATTAAACATATAAAAATACCTGTTATAACATGTTATCTATATAATAATATATCTTATAGATATATAATATATCTGTTATTCAAATTGCTTTGTCTTCCAAAAGGAGCGCTAAGACGTGCACATCTTTCCACGTTGGCAGGTGTAGATGGATCTCCCTCATTCTTTTTATCAGCTGTCTAGTATGGACGTACCATGAAGTACCCAATTCTCTGGTGATACACATGCGATTCCTGTCTTTTGTTATTATGAACAATGCTGCAAAGAACCCCTATATATTTATCTTTGCTCACTTTTGCCATTATTTCAATAAAATAAATTCTCAGAAGCGGAATGGATTTGATCAAAGGGCACATAAATATAAAGTTCTGATGAAATAGATGAATTTCTTCCCAAAAATAATATTGAAATTTGCATTTGCCCCAGGACTGATGAGAGACCAACTGACACTCTCCCCAGCACTGGGTGCCTTTTAATTTTTGCAGAGTCTGATACATACATGAAATGTATTATCCCATTGTTGTTTCCATTTGGATTTCTGTGGAGTCAAACATCCCTTCCTGAGTTGATTAGCCATTTGAATGTCATCTTCTATAAAGTGTATTTTCCCATGTCATTTGTCCATTTTTCTTTTCTTTTTTTGAGACAGAGTCTCACTCTGTTGCCCAGGCTGGAGTGCAGTGGTGTGATCTTGGCTTACCGCAACTTCCTTCTCCCAGGGTCAAGCAATTCCTCTGCCTCAGCCTCCCAAGCAGCTGGAACTACAGGCACCCACCACCATGCCTGGCTAATTTTTGTATTTTTGGTAGAAACAGGATTTCACCATGTTGCCTGTGCTGGTCTTGAACTACTGACCTCAATTGATCCGCCCGCCTAGGCCTCTGTAAGTGTTAGGATTACAGGTGTGAGCCACCATGCCTGGTTGTATTTTTCTTACTCATGGTTTTCTTCCTTCCTTTGTACTTTTTAAATTTTTTAAATAATTAATTAATTTATTATTATTATTTTATTTATTTATTTATTTATTTTGAAGCAGAGTCTCACCCTGTTGCCCAGTCTGGAGTACAGTGGCGTGATCTCGGCTCACTGCAACCTCCGCCTACCAGGCCAAGTGATTCTCCTGCCTCACCCTTCCAATTAGCTGTGGTCACAGATGCGTGCCACCATACCCGGCTAATTTTTTGTATCTTCAGTAGAGACAAGGTTTCACCATATTGGCCAGGCTGGTCTCAAACTCCTGACCTTGTAATCTGCCTGCCTTGGCCTCCCAAAGTGCTGAGATTACAGGCGTCAGCAACTGTTCCTGGCCTGTACTTTTTTTTTTTTAAAGTTGATTTGTAGGAGGTCTTTGCATATCAGGTTATTAGTTCTTATCGGCCATGTGGAAAGTAAATCAATACTTTTTATAGTTTAGTGTTTGTCATTTGCCTTGCATATGTTTTTTCCCCCTACATAAGTTTAAAAATATTTACGTAGTAAGATCTGTCCATCTTCTTCTTCTTTTTTTTTTTTTTTTGAGATGGAGTTTCACTCTTGTTGCCCAGGCTAGAGTGTAATGGTGCGATCTCTGCTCACTGCAACTTCTGCCTCCCGGGTTCAAGGGATTCTCTTGCCTGCCTCAGCCTCCTGAGTAGCTGGGATTACAGGCATGTGCCACCACACCCGGTTAATTTTTGTATTTTTAGTAGAAACGGGGTTTCTCCATGTTGGTCAGGCTGGTCTCGAACTCCCGAACTCAGGTGATCCACCCGCCTCAGCCTCCCAAAGTGCTGGGATTACAGGCGTGAGCTACCACGCCCGGCCTGACCATCTTTTCCTTGAAAACTTCTGGGATTTGTGTCACATTTTAGAAAGATTTTCTCCACTCCGTGATTAGGAAAACATTCTCTGATATTTTCTTCTAGCAAGTTTATGGTTTTGTTTTTTACCTATGCATACTTAATCCATCTGGAATTTATTTCAGTGCATGCAGTAAGTTAGAGATTCAGTTTGGCTTTTTTCCAGAAGGCTCATCAACATGTAGTTTCCCCCTACATATGTGAAATGCCACCCTTATCATACACCAGATTTTCTTACGTGTTTAGGTCTATTTGTGAATTGAATTCCACTCTACTACTTTGTCTTCAGTTTCTGAGCTAACACACTTTAATTATTGTAACTTTTAAGGTGCTCACACTCTTTTCCAAACCTTTCTCACTATAATAGCAACAAATCTCCTGAGAAGCTGCACACCCTTTCTTTGGCTCTGTTAATGTCTCTACAATGAGGTCAAACCGTCTCCTCAAGGTGACTGTAAATCTTTCTGCCCACTTTCCTTTGTTTATTCCACACTGAGCACCTGCTCTGTGTCTTGGCTGTGTGAGATCCGCAGAGACAGAGGGAACAACACAGACGCAGACCCGGCTTTACATGCTGACTTCAGTGATTAACCCTCAAGGCCACTGTAATTTCCATGATGACAAGTTCAGGGACACTTCACTGTTGCTCCCAGGGACTCTCCTGGAAACCATGCCCAGATCTCATTGCTTTCGGATGCCCTCCAGCCATGGCTCAGCCAAGGCCAGTGGTAACAGAGCCAAAAGAAGTTAAATTTTAAATAAACCTGACTTCCTCTCCAACATTGTTAGAGAAACCCTGCTCCAGTTCATTCTGTTCCCATTAGATAAGAAAAAGCCAAAAAAGATGCAGTCATTGGGAACTGTGGTATGCTATGAGCTTTTGGAAACAGACTCTTTCTTTCTTTCTTTCTTTATTTCTTTCTCTTTCATCTTTCTTTCTTTCCTTTGTTTTTTTCTGGAAGGGAAGAAAATGGAAGAAAGACTCTGAGAAGGCTAACTTATCTGGAAATGGTCTTTGAAGCTCAGCAGTGAGAAGACAGCATGGTATAGGTCTGGTCCTGTGACCTTGAGCACGTCATTGAACATCTCTGGGCCCCATTTCACAAACATTCAGGTTCAACAAATAGGCGCTGTGCCAGAAGCTTTATTTACGTACAGTCTTATTGGATCCTCAGAACATTCTTATGAGGTAGAATCATTACTCCCTGGTTTACGCGCAAGAATACCAAGATTCAAAAGGAAAATAGGCAGTATGCCTGACGCCACTTATTTGGAAGGAGCAGAGCCAGCACAGGGTGCTTCTCTGTGTTACTGGGCAGAGTAGCGGGGGTGGGGTGGGGCGGGGTTCCTTACCCCTGCCAGGAATCAGGACTCAAGATGAAGCTACAGCCATTAATCCACACAGGGACAGACACATTGACCCCTGAGAAAGAGTAGAGAGACCAGAATCAGATCCACATATATATGGGATATATATGCGGCAGGGGCGGCACATCACAGTGAAGAAAGGGAGGATGGGCCAATAAACGGAGCTGGAAAAATTACTCCACAGCATAAACAAAGCACTAGTTGGTTAAGGACCTAAATTTCAAAAATAGAACTTTAAAACTCTTAGTAGAAAATATAAGTGGTGTGCCTATGGTCCCAGCTACTCAGGAGGCTGAGGTGGAAGGATCACCTGAGCCCAGGGAGGTCGAGGCTACAGTGAGCCACGATCATACCACTGCACTCTAGTCTAGGGGACACAGCAAGTCCCTTAAAAAAACAAAGCAAAACAAAACTTCTACAATTCAGTAAGAAAGAAAAGTGGACACAAAAGGTATAAGCAGGCGTTTTTGTTTGTTTTTTGTTTTGAGACAGAGTTTCGCTCTTGTTGCCCAGGCTGGAGTGCAATGGCATGATCTCAGCTCACCACAACCTCCACCTCTGAGGTTCAAGTGATTCTCCTGCCTCAGCCTCCCGAGTAGCTGGGATTACAGGCACATGCCACAACGCCTGGCTAAGTTTTTGTATTTTTAGTAGAGACAGAGTTTCTTCATGTTGGTCAGGCTGATCTCGAGCTCCTGACCTCAGTGATCCGCCCCCCTCAGCCTCCCAAAGTGCTGGGATTACAGGCGTGAGCCACCACGCCGAGCCGAGCAGGCATTTAAGAGAAGAAGAAACACGTACAGCCAGTAAGTTTAAAGAGATGTCAAACATTGTTAGTGATAGGAAAATGCAAACCGAGGCTCAGTGAAACACCATTTTACATCCCTTCAATTTGCAACAGTTTAAAGTTTGATAATATGGAGTGTTGGAAGGATGTAGAGCTCCAGGATCTCTTGCATGTTGCTGGTGGGAATTTAAATTGGTGAAACCATTATGGAAAAGTCTGGCGTAGTCTTCTAAAACCAAACATTCTTATAGCTTATGACCCAGCAATTTTACCCTAGCTACGCTGTCCATGCAGTAAAACTGGAAACTATCAGGGATCCATTGCATTTGCTCATAATGATTAATTCCCTCTTCACCTTGCTAGGCCTCTTTGTTGGAAAAAGACCTTTTCCTAGCAGAGCTGCAGCTGACTCTTGGCCTTACAAAATAAGAACTAGAAATAAATGTTTGGTGCAATAAGCCATTAAAGTATTGGGGTTTTTTTTTTTTCTATAGGAAAGGATGAAAACACACCCTACGCCAAATGCCATGGGAGAGTGATGAATAGACCTTGATACACTCATGTATGGTACACAATAGACAGCAATCAAGATGAATGAACTACAGAGACATGCCTCAGATGTGAATTAATCTTGCCAATCTGATAGTAAGCGAGAAAAGTAGATCTCAAAAGATTATAGGCCGGGCACAGTGGCTCATGCCTGTAATCCCAGCACTTGGGAGGCTGAGGTGGGCAGATCACAAGGTCAGGAGTTGGAGACCAGCCTGGACAACATAGTGAAGCCCCATCTCTACTAAAAATACAAAAAATTAGCCGGGCACGGTGGTGTGCACCTGTAACCAGCTACTCGGGAGGCTGAGGCAGGAGAATTGCTCGAATCTGGGAGGCGGAGGTTGCAGTGAGCCAAGATTGTGCCACTGCACTCCAGCCTGGGTGACAGAGCAAGACTCTGTCTCTGACAAAAAAAAAAAAAAGATTATATTATTTCGTGAAGTTAAAAATGACTAACATTAAAAATACTATTTTGAGCCTTGGAGCAACAGCAACACAAGATGGTAGTCAATTTATGAAAACAGAATATGCAGCTATAATAATAGAACATGCACCTAAATACTCCACAGCACCTCCCTTTGTAAGATTTGTAACAAAAATTAATAAGAATGGAGTTAGTAGTTCTAATAGAGTGGTGGACCAAGAACCTTATTAGTGCTGGCAAAATGGCGGAATCCATGTAACATCAAAGTTGTCCTGCAAGAGCTTCAGTGTCTAATGAAGTCTAGTGAAAACATGAAATTTCCTCAGCCGCCTGAACGACAGCATTACAGCAATTATCCAAAAGGAAAACCACAGGCCCTTTTCCTTCGAGCCCCTGGAGTTTGCTTTAAATGGCTTCATTTTCCACAGTAGTAAATTTTCTAGATACATCTTGTAGACCTCAAAGTACAGGAAAAGAAGCTCATTCAAAGGAAATTTATCTTAAGATACCGTAAATGATACTAATTTTTATCCATTTGAAACATGTAAGTTGTGTTATAATCAAAAATGTACTCTTAAGGAATATACATCATTGCAAGAAATTATAACAAGGAAAACGAGAATGGTGAGCAGGCAGGACCCAGGCGGATGGGGACCTGGTGCCAGGGAAGGAAGGCTGACTCATCCATGAAGCACCATAGGCACCGTGCCTAGGGCCCACAATACCTTTAGGGGTCCATGAAAATGTGTTTTTTGTTTTGTTTTGTTGTGTTTTTTGAGACAGAGTCTCATTCTGTTGCCCAGGTTGGAGTGCAGTCATGCTATCTTAGCTCACTGCAACCTCCACCTCCCAGTTCAAGGGATTCTCATGCCTCAGCCTCCTGCGTAGCTGGAACTACAGGCATACGCCACCATGCCTGGCTAATTTTTAATTTTTGTATTTTTTGTAAAGACGGGGGCCTCGCTATGTTGCCCAGGCTGGTCTCGAACTCCTGAGCTCATGATCCACCCACCTCAGCCTCCCAAAGTGCTGGGATTACAGAAGTGAGCCACCGCCCGTGGCCGTTATTATTATCTTTTTAATCAGAAGAAACTAATGAACTTTTTAGGTCAAAGAAAATGTTTTACTACATAACAACATATTCTTTATTACCAATGCAATCATAAAATATACGTATACATATATATTTTTGTACACATGTGCTATACATATATATTTTTGTGCACGTGTATATGTGTGTTTAGGAAGAGGCCCACAAAAGCAAAATGTCCAGGATCCATGCTGCAGGGGATGCAGGTATAGTTATTTGAACCTAGAAAGTCAAGGTACTAGCTTTGGTTTGGGGTGAGATGTTACATTATTATTATTTGTTTGTTTTTGAGAAGTGGTCTTGCTCTGTCCCCCAGGCTGGAGAGCAGTGGCACGATCATGGCTCACTGCAGCCTTAACCTCCCAGGCTCAAGCTATCTGGGTCTACAGGCCTGTGACACTACACCCAGCTAATTTTTTCTATTTTTTGTAGAGGTGAGGATCTCTCTGTGTTGCCTGGGCTGGTCTCAAACTCCTCAAGCCATCCTCCCACCTTGGTGTCCCAAAGTCCTGGAATTATAGGCATGAGCCACTACCAGGCCTGGCCTCTTTTTTTCTTTTCTGTTTTTTTTCAGAGACAAAGTGTTTCTAGAGACAGGGTCTCACTTTGTCACCCAGGCTGGGGTGCATTGGCACGACCACAGCTCACTTCAGCCTGGAACTTCTGGGTTCGAACAATCCTTCCATCTGGGCCTCACAAGGAGCCAGGAATATAGGCTCATGCCAACACACTCAACTAATTTGTTTTTATTTTTTGTAGAGACAGGGTCTCCATATGTTGCCCAGGCTGGTCCTGAACTCCTGGGCTCAAACCACCCTCCAGCCTCAGCCTCCTAAAGTGTTAGGCTTACAGGCACGAGCCACCATGCTGGCCCTGGACCTGTTATGAACGTGCCATTGCCCAGGTGCAATGACTCACGCCTGTAATCCCAGCACTTTGGGAGGTCGAGGCAGGCAGATCACTTGAGGTCCGGAGCTCGAGAACAGCCTGGCCAACATAGTGAAACCCCATCTCTACTAAAAATACAAAAAAAAAAAAAAATTAGCCAGGCATAGTGGCGTGTGCCTGTAATCCAAGCTACTCGGGAGGCTGAGGCAGGAGAATCACTTGAATCCAGGAGGCAGAGGTTGCAGTGAGCTGAGATCGCACCACTGCACTCCAGCCTGGGTGACAAGTAAAAGACTCTGTCTCAAAAAAAAAAAGAATATGCCATAAACCAAGAATTTATAATCATCTAATTTCATGGGCCTGGGATCCCCCTGAAAAACAATTAGCAAAGATATTAAATGTTGAATTTGTAAATACTTCCAAATAAAATCTTTTCAAAAGTTTTATTTGGAGATCTGAGCTTCCTTCTGTGCACATCAATTTTTAGATTTTGTGTTTGAAACAGCTACACAAAATTCCTGAGCAAAATTTTAAAATGAAATTGAAATTTTAATGAAAGACTCTAACAGTACTTGCTTTTCTGGCGTGAATGAATGAAATTGCTTGAAATGATGTAAGTGGACTTTGAACTCAATTGAACTTTGTTGTGTCAAGTATTTCGAAATACTCACAATTTCAGAGAACCAAGCTGTGCAGCCAGAGTGAGTAGGGAAGAGACACAGCAGTTGTTGGCCGAGCACTGTGGAGAGTCTGTGGGCCAGCACCAGCACCCAGCAACTGTCAGTGGCCACAGATGCATGTGGCCCGTGTGCAGCAGCCAGCTCGGACAGGTGGCATCATGGATGAGGTGTTCTCCAAGGAACTGGACTAGTGGATCAAGCAGCTGAACCAATGAAAGTAGCTATCCAAGTCCCAGGTCAAGAGCCTCTGCAAGGAGGCTAAAGAAATCCCAACAGAAGAATCCAATGCGCAAGAGGTTTGGTGTCCAGTCACTGTCTCTGGAGATAAGCGTGGGCAATTTCATGATCTCATGGAACTGTTTAGAAAATTACCAGATGGCCGGGCGCAAGGGCTCATGCCTGTAATCCTAGCGCTTTGGGAGGCTGAGGCGGGCGGATGGTTTGGGATCAGAGTTGGAGACCAGCCTGGCTAACACAGTGAAACCCTGTCTCTATAAAAATACAAAAAATTAGCCGGGCATGGTGGTAGGCCCCTGTAGTCCCAGCTACTTGGGAAGCTGAGGCAGGACAATGGCGTGAACCCGGGAGGCGGAGCTTGCAGTGAGCCTAGATTGCGCTGCTGCCTGGGCGACGAACAAGACTCTGTCTCAAAAAAAAAAAAAAAAAAAAAAAAGAAAAATTAGCTTCCCAGCTACTCAGGAGGATGAGGCAGGTGAATCACTTGAACTGGGAGGTGGAGGTTGCAGTGAGCCTGGAGCGTGCCACTGCATTCCACCCTGGGTGATAGAGTGAGACTCCGTCTCAAAAAAAAAAAAAAAGAAAGAAAGAAAAGAAAAAAGAACATTATCAGATACAGGCTGGATGTGATGGCTCACATCTGTAATCCTAGCACTTTCAGAGGCCAAGGCAGGTGAATTACTTGAGCCCTGGAGTTTGAGACCAGCTTGGGCAATATAGCGAGACCCTGTCTCAAAAAAAATTAATAGAAAATTACCAGATACAAATTACTTGTTTACAGGAGATTATATTGACAGAGCATATCATTCAATTGAAATAGTTATGTTGCTCCTAGCCCTTAAGGTTTCTTACCGTGAATGCTTCACCATTCTTCCAAGGGATCATGAGAGCAGGCAGATCACACAAGTTTATGGTTCCTATGATGAGTGTTTAAGAAAATATTGAAATGCAAATGTTTATAAATATTTTACAGATTTTTTTTTTCAAAGACAGGGTCACCCAGATTGGAGTACAATGGCACAGACCTGGCTCACTGCAGCTTCAATCTCCCCGGCCCAAGTGAGCCTCCTACTTCAGCCTCCCAGGTACCTGGGACTACAGGCACGCACCACCATGCCCAGCTAATTGTTTATATTTTTTTGTAGAGATGAGTTTTTCACCATGTTGCTTAGGCTGGTCTTGAACTCCTGGGCGTAAGTGATCCACCTGCCTTGGTCTCCCAAAGCGCTGGGATTACAGGCATGAGCCACCGTGCCCGGCCTTTACAGGTCATCTTCCTCTCACTGCCTAGGTGGATGGGCAACTCTTCTGTCTCCATGGTGGCCTGTCGCCATCTGGAGATACACTGCATCACATCAGAACACTGAATTGCCTACAGAAAATTCCCCCAGGAGAGTCCAGTGGGTGACTTGCTATACTCAGATCCAGATGACGATGGTGACTGGGGTATATTTCTTTGAGGAGCTGGTTACACCTTTGTGCAAGATACTTCTGAGACATTTAATCGTGCCAATGGCCTCAGGTTGGTGTCTAGAGTTCACCAACTGGTGACGGTGGGACATAACTGGTGTCATGACTGGAATGTAGTGGCTATCTTCAGTACTCCAAACTATTGCTATCATTGTGGCAACCACACTGCAATCATGGAACTTGATAATACTCTAAAATATTCTTTTTTGCAGTTTGACCCAGCACCTCACAGAGGCAAGTCACATGTTACTCATTTTATCCCAGATTACTTCCTGTAATGAAATTTTAAGCTGGGCGTGGTGGCTCGCACCTGTAATCTCAGCACTTTGGGAGGCCGAGGTGGGAGAATCACCTGAGGTTAGCAGTTCAAGATCAGCCTGGGCAACGAGGTGAAACCCCGTCTCTACTGAAAATATAAAAACTAGCTGGGCATGGTGACATGTGTCTGTAATCGTAGCTATTGGGGAGGCTGAGGCAGGATAATAGCTTGAACCCAGGAGGTGTAGGTTGCAGTGAGCTGAGATCGTGCCATTGTACTCCAGCCTGGGAGACAAGACCAAAAATCCATCTCAAAAAAAAAGAAAAAAGGAAAGGAAAAGGAAAAGGAATTTTAAATTTGAACAGGATTGCCATGAATTGTATATTGACTTAATGGAAATGGGAACAGCAACAGTAACTCCAAAGTGTAAGAAAATAGTTAACATTCAAATAATTTGTTTTCACATGGACCAAAAGCTGTGCCATATAAAAATACAAAGCTTTTTGTCACCAAGCCATGATCACTTTAGAATGAACCAATTCATTTTGTGCTGGAGCAACACGGTATTTGTAGTTACTTTTGCTTTCTTTGAGAGACTGCCCATAATAAGATGTAAATTCACTTTGTGAATACAATTTAACTTCCATCTAGCTATAGCTTTACTCAGCATGACTGTACATAGGGGTAGCAGAAAATAATCACTGGATCTTAATGAAATTAAAAAAAATAAATGCCAAGCCCTCCCCTCTACTTAAGAGTTTTGAAATCGTTCTGTTTATTTTTCAGGGATACCGTTTAATTTAATTATAAGACTTGCCTGTGCTCAGTTTGTCCCCTTCTCAAATCTCAGCCCCATGTCATTTTCCGTTATTGCCAGAACCTGGTGAGTGGTTTTGAACAGAGCTGTTTTTGCCCCTCCTGTAAAATGATGTTTTATTGCACAAGAGCACTGCAGAGTTTTTCATAATAAACTTGCAAACTCAGAAAAAAATACTCATGAAGCTCTTATTTTCAGTGTTTGTTATTAAAGCAGTCACCCTAAAGAGTGTAACCAGCAGGGACAGATCCAGGTTTTGTGAAAGCCTGAAGTTTATGTAATTGTGTGTGGGGGGGGGGCGGCGGGGGGGGAGGGAGGGCTCCTTATGAAAATGATTGCAAAATTATGAGTACAAAATTAGGTACTACAGGAGATTGCATTACTGGACCCAATACTTCACCCCTCATTATGTCTACATTTTTGCCACATGACTTTGCAGTTTGGGCCACTAAAGAGTATATTTCTTGACTCTGGCCTTGGCTATGTAACTTGCTTTGGCCATGGGATTGAGTGGAAGTGACAGCATGTTACTTCTTTTTTTTTTTTTTTTTTTTTGAGGTGGAGTCTCGCTCTGTTGCCCGGGCTGGAGTGCAGTGGCCGGATCTCAGCTCACTGCAAGCTCCGCCTTCCGGGTTCACGCCATTCTCCTGCCTCAGCCTCCCGAGTAGCTGGGACTACAGGCACCCGCCACCTCGCCCGGCTAGTTTTTTGTACTTTTTAGTAGAGACGGGGTTTCACCGTGTTAGCCAGGATGGTCTCGATCTCCTGACCTTGTGATCCACTCGTCTCGGCCTCCCAAAGTGCTGGGATTACAGGCTTGAGCCACCACGCCCGGCCAGCATGTTACTTCTGAGTCTGGGTCTTGCTTCCTTGTACGTTGTCATCAACATGTCATCAACATGATGCATTCACTGGTTAGCACAGCGGTCCCAGGAGGAAGATGAGGGGCACAGGGAGCAAAGCCATCCAGCTGACCCAGCCTAGATAGCCTAGCTCCCGACTGCTGTGGCCTAAAGCGGCAGCATTGCATTCCAGCTGATCTGCAGATCTGTGCCAATAAATGCTTGTGAGCTGCTGAGTTTGGGGGCCATATGTTACACAGCAGTACTGTACCAGTAGCTAACAAATGCAGGTATAAACAGGAAGGTTTATTTGTAATGGGAAAATAAATCACAACAGATAAGATTTTAGCAGCTAACAAATAGTTCAAAAGTGACAGAATCCAGAAAAGCACATACATTTTTATTAATTGCCTGTCTGACATACCTCTGTAATATCCTATATGGTGGCTACATTTTCTTTGGTTGCTTCTCCAATATAACAACTTTTAATTTTTTTTTTTTTTTTTTTTGTAATTTTGTGTTTCTACAGAGAGGAGGGAGAGAGGATTCTCTCTTTCTTCTGGCATGGTTTATTGAAAAATACTTTTTAATTGGTAATTTAGTAAAGTTTCTTCTAGCATCATAACAGGCTTTGGGTCATGTTGTTTCAATTTTTAAGATTGTTGCCAAAGTTGTGAAAACCTCCCTCAAGTTTCTTTCAGGACATTTTCAATTTTCTTGTGTTACAACTAATTGTAAATCTTTTAATTGATTCTCATTATCCTGTTTGTCATCAATGTCCTTTTGTAGTGGTATATTATAAATTTTATGCTTTCTTAGCTCAGTAATGTGCGTCAACTTAGCAAAAAATTAACTTTTTTCCATTGTGTCCATGATCTACTTCTTATTAATATTTTAAATTATTATTATTATTATTATTATTTTGAGACAGAGTTTCGCTCTTGTTGCCCTGGCTGGAGCGCAATGGTGCGATCTTGGCTCACCACAACCTCCGTTCCCACGTTCAAGCAATTCTCCTGCCTCAGCTTCCTGAGTAGCTGGGATTACAGGCATGCGCCACCACGCTTAGCTAATTTTGTATTTTTAGTAGAGATGGGGTTTCCCCATATTAGTCAGGTTGGTCTCCAACTCCTAATCTCAGGTGATCTGCCAGCCTCGGCCTCCCAAAGTGCTGGGATTACAGGTATGAGCCACCGCGCCTGGCCTATTTTTATTATTTTTAGACAGAGTCTCACTTTGCCACCCAGGCTGGAGTGCAGTGGCACCATCATAGCTCACTGTAACCTCTAACTCCTGGGCTCAAGTGATCCTTCTGCCTCAGCCCCCAGAGTAGCTAGCTGGGACTGCAGGTGCATGCCACCATACCTGGCTAATTTTTATTTTTTATTTTTTTTAAGATGGGGTCTTTATGCCATATCTTATGGGCTAGAAAAAAAATGTATTTAAAAATAAAATAAAAGAGTTGAGGGTCCTTGCTACGTTGCACAGGCTGGTCTCGAACTCCTGGGCTCAAGTGATCCTCTCACCTTGGCCTCCCAAAGTGCTAAGCTTACAGGCATGAACCACTGTACCCAGCTACTCCTTTTTAGTAATTGGATTACCAAAGACTCCAGAAGGCTATTCATACCTGCTTTGCAAATTTATCTTTTCCTCCTACTGAGTTACTGCTTTTGGAATGATCTGAAATTCTTTTGTTACCATTTTCTTCCATCGATTTTCTATTGATTTCTACTGGCTTCGTTGTTCATTTTTATGGCTTTTATTTTATGCCCTATTAAGCTTTAAATATTTTATGTCAGCTATTTAATATATAAATTTAAGGATAACAAAAGGAAATGTGTAATTTCATAACTGTTTTATTGGAAATCAGATGTCTGTTCTTCAGAGAGGCCTTGACCACTCAAATTATGGAGCTCTTCCCAGCATTTTTCAACCCTTGATTTGACTTTCTTTTCCTTTATAGCAGTTGATCTGATGTCAAATTATGTACTGACGTGTTTGTTGTCTGTCTCCTCCAGTTATAAGCTAAGGAATTAGCTCCTTGAGCCCTAGAACATTGACAGATAAATAGATATTTGTAAAGTCAATGAATGAACGAGTTCCCTAAGTGACAACCAGTGTCCACACTGTGATTTCTGTCCAGCTGCTTGATCTACTTCTAGGACTGATAAGAGTCAGTGACTGCTGAGAATCCACTGTGCCCCGAACCCTACTAAAACTCCCCACCCCCATCTCCTTTGTACTAAACTGGGTCTCCATTTGTAACATCTTTTCCATTAAAAAAAAAAAAAAGGTGGCCTGGAGTGGTGATCCCAGCACTTTGGGAGGCCAAGGTGGGAGGATCACTTGAGCCCAGGAGTTTGAGACCACACTGAGCAACATAGTGAGACCCTGTCTCTAAATAAATAAATAAATAAAAATTAAAAAGGGACAGACTCAGCCTTTTTTGATATATTATACAAGTTATTTCTCTCTCAACCCAAAGTCTCTGTTCAACCTATAGTTACTTTGCCTACTTTTATATTCTTAATATAGCATGATTTGGCTTTCTGTATTATTCTCACTCCCCTTAAATGAGTAACCCCATTTGCAGCCTCCAGCTCAGCATATCCTAAACTGAATGCATCACGTCTCCCTGCATGTGAGTGGGTTCATCGTCAGTTGCTCAGCCGCTCAGGCCGAGTCCAGATGCATTCTCAGCACTTCTCTCTTCCAATTGCCGCCCATTCTCCATCAGTCACTTATTTCTGTCATTTCTTTGATCTCCTCACCGTTTCTCTCATGCTTGCATTTCTCTCCTTCACCACAGCCAGCACCCCAGTCCAAACCCCTGTCTTCTCTCACCTGGATCAATCTCCTACTGGTATTCTTTATCAGTCTCTGAAATGGTTTGTTAAGATGCAGATATGATCTGGTCACTGCTCTGATTGAAACCTTCAAGGCTTCCCAGTGCTCCTGGGATACCCTCAGTCCTCACATGCCCCGCCAGGGTCTGCATGGTCTGCCCCCCTCTGCAAATTCATCTTCTACCTCTGCCTTCTGGTTCCCTGCACTTTTGCCACTCTGACCTTCTCTGAGTTCTTCCAAAATGCCAAATTATTTCCTGACTCAGTATCTTTGCACACACTGTTCCCTCTGCATGGAATGCCCTTCCAGCTCCTCTTGGCCTGGCAACTGATGCTTATCCTCAGTCTTCGTTTAAGTGGTGCATCCTCCAGGAAGCCTTCCTTGAACCCTGGGACAGGACTGGACTGGGCCATCTGTTTTGTACTCCCATTGTGCACTGTACTTTTGCTTCTCAACATGTATCAAAAACACAAATAGGAAAACATAAATAGGGCCAGGCACAGTGACTGACGCCTGCAACTCCAGCACCTGAGGAGGCCTCGGCAGGAGGATTACTTGAAGCCAGGAGTTCGAGACCAGCCTGAGCAACACAGTAATACTCAGTCACTACACAAATTTTTAAAAAGCCAGGCATGGTGGCTCAAACCTGTAGTCACGGCTGCTTGGGAGGCTGAGGCAGGAGAATCGCTTGAGCCCAGGAGATTGAGGCTACAGTGAGCTATGACTGCACCACTGCACTCCAGCTTAGGCTATGGAGCCAGACCTCATCTCTAAAAAATAAATAAATACATACATAAGTAGTTACTTGTATAATTGGTTATTCAATGTCTGTCTTTCCTATTAAACTAAACACTGTGAGGCAAAGCTGTGTATTACAATAACAATCGCTGACACATCTATAGCTCTTCCTATGTGTTTGGGTCTGTTCTAAGCACTTTTTATGTATCATCTTATTGAATCCTCACAGTAACCCTTTAAGACAAATACTTTATCTTTCCCTGTTTTATGAGTGAGAAGACTGAAGCAGGAAGAGGTCAAGTAACTTGTTCAGGGATGCACAGCTAGTAAGTGGCGGAACCAGGATTTAGAAGGAAGCTGTCTGTCCCAGAATCCTAGCTTTTTCCTACTCCCCTTATTGCCTTCCAGGTTTGTTGGGTTTCCCATTAGGCCCCCAGCATCCAGCACAGGACACATGATAGGTGTTCAGTAAATATGGTGGAATGTATGTCTAAGCACGCATTTACTGAGCACTTACTAAGTGCAAAGCACTGTGGAGAAACCGAAAATATGGACCTTACCCTTAGCGACCTTTTACTCTAACTAAAATCATGAGGAAAACAGATTTGATTTTTTATTTTTTATTTTTTACCTGACTGAGGAATACAGAAAAGGTTCTCAGAGGAAATGTTTTTTGGTGGTCCCCTGGGGACAGATAGGACTCAAATGGATCTCAGGAGGGAGCAGGGGAGCAAGGGAGGCCAGACGCTGGGGAGGCGAGAGAGTGAGGGCTTGCAGCCCTGCAGGAATGCTCACAGTGCCGGGTTGGGAGAGCAAGGGTGGGGCAAAGGACACAGACTGAGGGAGCCCAGGGGAGAGAGTCAGCTCTACCAACTGGAGGAGGGGTCGGCCAATCTGGGCCTCCTGTGATGAGTAAACAGGCGCGGGGGAGGAAGGGCTTTGTGGAAAGAAAGACCAGCCTGTGCAAAGCATGCAGGCAGGAAATTGCAAAGGGTATTCAGGAAACAAAAGCATGTCCTGTGGGATATTAATGGGATTCTACAGTCAAACTCACTTGGGAAATTCTGCACTGAACAAGAGTAAACAAATTTCTTTCCTGCAATGTTTCTCAGAACCCTTAATATGTTAATGTGCATTGGGTCTACAAGGCAGGGGTGTATGAGTGACATTTCCAAGAATGGCTTATTAACTTGACAGCACGTTAGTTAGAAAAGGGTGGCACAAAAGCTGGTGGGTCAAACAGCTTAGGGGCAGGTGAGGAGGGTCCAGGATGCCAAGCCAGGAAATATTCACATTAGCTTAGAGAGCACTGGAAGAATAAAAGATTTTTTAAGCAGGGTGGTGACGTACGCCCGACAGAGCTAGCAAGCTGCCTCCAAAGTCAGTGGGGATTGATGTAAGAAAGGAAAGAGACTAACATGTTGATATAGTTTGGATCTATGTCCCCACCCAAATCTCACGTTCAATTGTAATCCCCAGTTTTGGAAGTGGAGCCTGGTGGGAGGTGATTAGATCATGGAGGTGGGTTTCTCATGAATGGTTTAGCATCGTTCCCTTGGTACTGTCCTCTCAATAGTGAGTGAGTTCTCCTGAGCTCTGGTCATTTTAAAGTGTGTGGTACCTCCCCCCAACCTCTTCCTCCTGCTTCGGTCATGTGACATGCTTGCACCCCCTTCGCCTTCTGACGTAATTGTAAGTTTCCTGAGGCCTCCCCCGAAGCCGAGCAGATGCCAGCATCATGCTTCCTGTACAACCTACAAAACTGTGAGTCAATGAAACCTCTTTTCTTTATAAATTACCCAGTCTCAGGTACTTCTTTATAGCAATGCAAGAATGGGCTAATACATGCGTATTGTTGACTTACGCTGTTCAGCTACTTGCTAGCACTTCATGTATATATGTGCATTTAATCTTCACAACTCTGCAAGGGTAAATGCTATTGTCCCTACTTTAAAAGCTGGGAAAACTGGCCAGGCGTGATGGTTTATGCCTGTAATCCCAACACTTTGGGAGGCCGAGGTGGGCAGATCACATGAGCTCAGGAGTTCGAGACCAGCCTGGCCAACATGGTGAAACCCCTTCTCTACTAAAATTACAAAAATTAGCCTGGTGTGGTGGTGGGAGCCTGTAATCCCAGCTACTCAGGAGGCTGAGACCGGAGAAGTGAACCCAGGAGGTGGAAGCTGCAGTGAGCTGAGATTGCACCACTACAATGACAGACTCAGTGACAGACTGAGACTCCGTCTCAAAAAAAAACAAGAAAAAAAATTGAGAAAACTGAGGCTCTGAGAGGCTGCGGGGCCACCTGCCCACCACTTATTGAAATGTGTGTGTTAATTCACTGTGCCTCAGCATCTATCTACTTGGGGAAATGAGCCAGTTCCTGAATCTAGGTCAGTCAGGGAGCAAAAGTGTGGGCCTGGCTAGGGAAGGAGCTCTGGGTGTGGGAAGAAGAGCTGGATTCTGAGACCCTGAGCACTGTGGCCCTCTCCAGGACCTAAACCCAGGAACTAGCTGGGGCCTGAGGGAGCTGAGCATGTGAAGCTCCCCAGAAAGGCTGGAGAATTCACCCATGGGTGACACGGGCATCCTCACCCCAACTCCCCAAGAGAACAGAATCGGAGGCCCCATGGGCTGGCAGAAGGGACCTTGGCCTTGAAGAACCCTTTCTTTGGTCTTCTTGCCTGCAATGCACTGCCTGAGAACTGATAGACGGTCATGGTGCCAGCCAGCTCTGCCACCAACCTGCTGGGTGACCTGGCCAGTCACTCCCCCTCCCTAAGCCTTGATTACCTCATGTGTCAACAACATGATCCCTTTTGTTCCTCCCGGCTGCGAATGCCCTCTTCGGAACTCCTGTTCACATAGTTGCCATGTTGTGGAATCCTGGCTCTGGTCCTTCTTTCAGAAATTTTGGGAACTGCTTGTCATGTATCTGACAGATCAGCCTCGTCTCATCTCATCTCTCACAACAACTCCACGGTACATCCATTCAGTGAGTATTTACCAACTCCCCACCCTTCGCCAAGTGCTGTTCTGAGAGCTGGTGCTCTGTGCTCATGGAGGTCCATCTTATGAAGCAGATATTGCTATAAATTCCATTTTTCTGATATATTTGTTTATTTTAGAGGTGAGGGGCCTCGCTATCTTGTCCAGGCTCGTCTCAAACTCCTGGCCTCAAGCCATCCTGCTCTCCAGCCTCCCAAATAGCTGAAATTACAGGCATGAGCCATCGTGCCCAGCTACCCAGTTTTCCAATATGGAATGTTGCCCAAAGTCTTGCCCTGAGTAAGACTTGAAATCAGGTCCGTCTACACCAACATCCCAACTCCTGACCACTCCGTGTCACTGCCACCCATGTAAGTCCGGGCTTGGGGCTGGAGCCCATGCCTGCCAGAGCAGGGATGGTGAGAGAGAAGGGGGCATGTCATGACCTCGCTGTGCCCAGGGTCATTCTTGGTTCTTCCACCTCCTAGCTGGGTCACATGGGGCAAATCACCTCACCTCCCTAAGTCTCAGTTTTCTCATCTGTGAAATAGCCCTACAGTACTTACCCCAAAGATTTGTTGGGAGAATCAAATGACATCATGGATATCAAGCTCTTAGTACAGTCAATATTAGTTTTTCCATTTTAAAAATTTAATTTTCCCCAAAATAACCTGCCCCTTCTCATACTCATTTCCAAAGGCTTGCAATGAGTGATCCAGAAACAAATGAATAAATAAAGGAATTTCCTAAATTTCCTGAACTCTAGTATTGGAGATGTGCTGCCTCATGTATCTTTATATGGTCTGCATGACAATAATGATGACTCACATTTCTTGAGCATATCATATGCTCTAGAAACTTTCCTGGGTGTTTTACACACACAGCTGTTACAGACCAGAGCTAGATGGTTTTGTTGTTGTTGTTTTGAGACAGGATCTTGCTTTGTCACTCACGCTTGAGTGCAGTGGTGCCATCTTGGCTCACTGCAGCCTCAACTTCCTGGGCTCAAGTGATCCTCCCATTTCAGCCTCCTGAGTAGCTGGGACCACAGGCACACACCACCATGCCTGGCTAATTTTTAAAGTTTTTGTAGAGACGGGGTCTCACTGTGTTGCCCAGGCTGGTCTCAAACTTGTAGGCTCAAGCAATCCTCCCAACTCAGCCTCCCAAAGTGCTGGGATTATAGCAGTGAGCCACTGAGCCCAACCAGAGCCAGGATTTGAACCCATAAAGTCTGACTCCATGGACTGTGCTCTTAACCACTCTGCTACTTTGTTCAGGAGGTCCAATATAAACTTCTGTGTATTAAACTGTGAGATCCCGGAGTCACAAACCATGCCTTATGTGGGATCCAGCATAGGCCTGGCCCTGAGTGAGTTTCAGAAGATTCTTTCATTCATTCACTCACATTCACTCAACTAGTATTTCTGGAGGACCTTTGCAGGTCAGACTGTTCTAGGAGCTGGGGATACAGCAAGGAAGAAGGTAGCAAAGACCCCCTGTTCCCATGGCAACTACTTCCAGTAGAGATCCAGGATTGCATGGCATTGAGTGACTGGGTGGCTGCTCTTATTGGGTGGTCAGGATGGCCCCTCCAAGAAGGGATGTTTAGCTAGGACCTCAGTGATAACAGGGAACCAGCCATCTGAAAATCAGGGGGAAGAGCATTGAGACAGAGGGAACAGCAAGTGCAAAGGCCCTGGGGTGAGAAAACTGGGCATATTTGAGAAACAGAAAGAAGCCCATTGTGGAGTGTCAGTTGGGGAAGGGAGACAGCAAGGCAGGGGCTACATTATGGGGACTCCATGAGCCACAGGAAGGAGTTTTATTACGTTGTTGAAAGTGCAATAGGAAGCCGTTGGAAGGTTTTAAACAGGAAAATGACAAAATCTGATTTTTAAAAATTTAATAGACTTTATTTTTAGAGTAGTTTTAGGTTTATAGAAAAATTGGGCAGAAAGTACAGAGTTCCCTGTCACCCTCTGCTGTGCACACATGCACACATACCACAATTTCCCTTAGTATCAGCATCCTCCATTAGAGTGGCACATTTGTTACAGTTGATGACCCAATACATTATTATTAACTAAAGTCCACAGTTTACATTAGAATCTGCTCTGTATTGAATATGGGTTTTGAATAATGTATGACCTGTATCTCTTATTATAGTAGCATACAGATTAGATGCACTGTCCTAAAAACCCCCTGTTGCTCCACTGATTCCTCCCTCCTCCCAAGGCCTTGGCAACCACTTTTTTTTTTTTTTTTGAGACCGAGTCTTACTCTGTTGCCCAGGCTGAAGTGCAGTGGTGTGATCTTGGCTCACTGCAACCTCCACCTCCCAGGTCCAAGCGACTGTCATGCCTCAGCCTCCCAAGTAGCTAGGATTACAGACACGTGCCACCACGCCTGGCTAATTTTTGTATTTTTGGTAGCGATGAGGTTTCGCCACATTGGCCAGGCTGGTCTCGAACTCCTGGCCTCAGGTGGTCTGTCTGCCTCAGCCTCCAAAAGTGCTGGGATTACAGGTGTGAGCCACCATACCTGGCCACAACCACCGATTGTTATACTGTCTCCATAGTTTTTGCCTTTTCCAAAACATCATATTTGGAATCACACAGTATGTAGCCTTTTCAGACTGGCTTCTTCCACTTGATCTGATTTTTTTTTTCTTTTGAGATAGCATCTTACTCTGTTGCTCAGGCTGGAGCACAGTAATGCAATCATGGCTCACTGAAGCCTCAACCACCCAGGCTCAAGCAGTCCTCCCACCTCAGCCTCCTGAGTAGCCGGGACTACAGGCACATGCCACCATACCTGGCTAATTTTTAAATATTTTGTAGAGATGGGGTCTCCCTAAGTTGCCTAGGCTAGTCTTGAACTCCTGGGCTCAAGCAATCCTGCTTCCACCACACCCAGCTTGATCTGATGTTTTAAAAGATCAAATTGGCTGTATTATAGGAACAGATTGGAAGGGGACAAAAATAACAACAGGAAGACCAGTTACGAGACGAAGTAATCATCCAGAGGCTCAATGAAGTGGTGGGCCAAGCTGGTGGGGAGAAGTGTGCGGACCCGGGGTGCACAGTGGAGACCCAACTCTTGGGAGCTGCTCATTGAGTGAATGCAGGGGAAGGTCAAGGCTAGGAATGATTGGTGATGACATCACCAGGGTTAAACCAGGTCTGCACAGAGTGGGATTTTCAAGTTTTCATAGATATTGCTGTGGTTTTTAATCCACTTAAATACCCTTGATATTCTCTTAGAAATTGAAGAATCAGGTCCAGAGGGATCTCCTGGACGGCCTAGGATCACAGAGCAAAGCAGAAACCACAGCTGTCTCGGAGGACAGAACTCCAGCTCTTCACCGAGAGACAGTCGTTGGATAGTGGCTTCAGGGCCCACTAGGGCCTTTGTTACCAGTTTTCTCTTCCCCGTGGTCCTTTTGTTGCATAATCAATAAACCACTAACAGAAATAACAGGCTTCCAGATTTATACGCTGCTGATTCCCTGCCTGGAAAACCTTACCCTCTGCCTTCCTTAAAACCTCATGGCTTTTTATTGCACATAGCACCTGGGGGAAAAATCCACTTAGAATTTAATCTCAGTGAAACTGCTTATTAACGTACCCGACCTCTGAGTTAGTTCAGCTTATTTTGGTCTCAATTAACTACCTTATGGCAAAAACAAAAACAAAACAAAAAACAAACAAACAAACAAAAACAAAACAAAAACAAAACAAAAAACAAACAAACAAACAAAAACAAAACAAAAAACAAAAAAACCTGGGAGGGATTGGTGGGGATGGACATCTTGGGAGCCACTGAGGCACCGCACAGACTGAAGGAAGAGGAGTTGAATCAATCATCTGAAGAACAGGTCTAGATGTCTCCAGGGATCACTGCAGTAGAAGCCTGCTGCCCTCAGGGTACAAGGCTACCGAGACTCCAGATTCTGCTTCGCTCCACTCTATTCAAGCTCCCAGATGGCCTTGGATGATTCTGGCTTGTTCGGGAGTGCCCCTCCCCCGCTACTGAGATCAGTTAAGTCTTGGTGGGAGCATAGCACCACATGGTACAAATGGAGTGGGATGGGACATTTCCAGGCAAAATATTCATGGAAAATGAAGCTGTTAATGGCCCCCCAGCCAGTGTTAGTCATTCTGTCCCTGGTAACCCTATAGCTCAATCATAGCACTTCACAGATTGTCTTATAATGATTCGCCCAGGCTGGAGTGCAGTGGTGCAATCATAGTTCACTACACCCTCTATCTCCCCAGCTCAGGAGATTCTCATGCCTTAGCCTCTGGAGTAGCTGGGATTACAGCACACACCACCATCCCCAGCTAAATAAAAAAATTTTTTTCATGTTGCCCAGGCTTGAACTCCTGGACTCAAGCGATCCTCCTGCCTCAGCCTCCCAAAGCTCTGAGATTACAGGGGTGAGCCACTGTGCCCAGCCGATTTCTTGACAGTGTATGTCACTTTCACTGGGCACTGGGTTCTTACAGGATTGTGGCCTTGACTTACTTAATCTGGTATGCTGCAGCGGTTTCCCTGTTGCTGTTCTCCCTTATTCTATATTAATAGGGACCTATTTTTGGCCAGGCATGGTGGATCACGTCTGTAATCCCAGCACTTTGGGAGGCCAAGGCGTGTGGATCACCTGAGCTCAGGAGTTTGAGACCAGCCTCGCCAACATAGCGAAATCCCGTCTCTGTTAAAAATACAAAAATTAGCCGGGCGTGGTGGTGCGCACCTGTAGTCCCAGTTACTAGGAGGGCTGAGGCAGGAAGATCGCTTGAACCCAGGAGGCAGAGGTTGCAGTGAGCCAAGATCGTGCTACTGCACTCCAGCCTGGTGACAGAGTGAGACTCCATCTCAAACAAACAAACAAAAATAAATAGGGACCTATTTTTAGCCAGGCTAATGGCATCCCAAAGTCCTGGCGTGTCTTAATCTAGCTTGGAGCTAGGGGTGTCCAAGCGACAAGGTTCTGGCCAAGGCATAAGGAGGGAGGTGGTGTGAGCAATTTCGGTGAGACCTTTCCTGGAAGGGGCATGCCCTCTGCTTCCCGTCCTCACCCTGCTGACTGGAACACAGACATGGTGGTGTGCCCCATAGGACCATGTGGAAAAAGGTAGCTCCCTAGAAATGCCACAGCCACCCCAGAGAGGGAGCCACGGTCCCTGACACCCTGAAGCTGCCACATCGACTTTGAACTGCTTCTCCGCTGAATGTTCTGAGAGGCACTAAAACCTCTTTTCTCTTTAAGCCTTCCTGCAGCCTAATATAATCCACGCAAATAGCCATACATGCCTAACATGCTGACCGACACTAAGTGCTTAATAAATTATGGTTGAGTTATTAAATCAATGACAAAGAGAGAAACCCTCAACACCAGCATTTAACACATCGACACTTTGCATATTCTCTCTACTCCTCTCTATATACGTTTGATATTTTAACAGAGGTATAATTAGAGCAGAAATAGAGTTTTACACCCAGTATTTCCCCAGTAATAGTAATTACATAATAAACATTTTCTGTGTCAAGTCATATTATCATCATTCTAAATGAATGTGTCATTTTCTTCTTTTTCTTCTTTCTTTCTTTCTTTTTCTTTCTTTCTTTCTTTCTTTCTTTCTTTTTTTTCTTTCTTTCTTTTTCTTTCTTCCTCTCTCTCTCTTTCTCTCCCCCTTTCTTTCTTTCTCTCCTTCCTTCCTTCCTTCCTTCCTTCTTTCTTGTCTCACTCTATACTCTATTGCCCAGGCTGGAGTGCAGTGGCGCGATCTCAGCTCACTGCAACCTCTGCCTCCCGGGTTCAAGCAATCCTCCTGCCTTGGCCTCCTGAGTAGCTGGGATAACAGTCATCTACCACCACACCTGGCTAAGTTTTGCATTTTTAGTAGAGATGGGGTTTCACCATGTTGGCCAGTCTGGTCTTGAACTCCTGACCTCATGTGATCCGCCCACCTTGGCCTCCCAAAGTGCTGGGATTACAGGTGTGAGCCACCAATCAACCAAAGTTTATGTAATCACCCCCTTATTATTTAGTATATACATTTTCCCCATGTTTCCTAATTACATAGAATGCTGCAAGAAAGTTACTTCTTTTGCCTTTCCTTTTGACAAGTCCCTTGAGAATGGGATCGTTGCCTTTTCTAATATTTTAGAACACTCTACCTTCACCGGCCACTCCTACTTCATAATTGCCAATTAAATTCTGAACAATGGTCACGAGGAGAATAACAATTACAGTAACAACAGCTGCTGGTTACTGATCACTGACTATGTAACCATATCATGCTAGGCACTTCTCATCCTTTTGTTTCACGTATCTGCATATAGTTATCCATACTTTCTCTTACTCTCTCTCTCTCTCATGCACACACACATACACACACACACACGCATGGGGAGTGGTACTTAAAAGTGCAAATTCCGAGGTCAGACTAAATTCAAATCTTAGTAAAAACGGCTTCTTCACTATGAGACCCTGCGTAAATTACTTAACCTCTCTGTGCCTCTATTTCCTCATCTATAAAATGGAGATAGTAATACTTTCTTCATAGGGTTGCTATGAGGACTAAATGAGATAACACAATAATAGCTGCCTTTTCTTGAGCACCTACTAGGTGCCAAGCACTATGCTAAATAAAGGCTTTACGTTAATTCACTTATTTCTTGCCAGATCATAAGAGCTAAGTATTTTCAGCCTCATTTTGCAGGGAGCTGAGCAATTCTCACCTGGGTCACACTGACCTCACAGCCCCAGGCTCCTCCCAAAAGATTCTTCTCTTTGAGCCAGAGTCTCAAATGCTCAACTTCTCTGGCATAATCTCTCCTTCCACCCGTACTCCCATTCCACAAGGTGCAGCCTTCTCTTAGGCATCCCCTCCCCACCATCATGATTGCAGCATGGAATGCCACAGAAGCTCAGTTAGAAACAATCCCCATTTATCAAGCACTTCCTCTGGGCCAAACCCTATGCTTGGTGCTTTATGTCATTATCTCATTTAATCCTCAGACAGTCCTGGAACATAAACACCATTATCCCCGTGTTACAAGTGAGGAAACCCAGGCCCAGAATGCTAGAGCAAACTGCCCGGTGTTGCAGGGCTATTGCATTCAGGAGCTGAGACTCCCAGTCAGGCTGAGAAATGCAAGTCTAGCATCTTGCTGCCCTCACCCACAGCTGCCTGGGATAGTGGTTCCCAGGGGATGGGGAAGATCGTGTTGTGATGGTTCCAGATGGCCTGATGGATCCCCCTGCCTGAGGGCAGCCATGCAGAGAGTGCCAGCACAGTGTCCACTAGAATCTCCTGGCCTCTCATGGCCCAAGGCCCAAGGCAGGGCCAAGATCCAAGGGAGAGCTGTCGGATGAGCTTTCTCTGCCACGCCTGAAATAGCCAGCTCAGCTCCCCAGCTCCTGCTTTGCAACTGCAGGCGGATCCCGGAATAGCTCTTTCCTCCTGCAAGGTGACCTAGTTAGCAGGTTCCTCTTGTCACGTGAGGTTGGCTGAGCAAGACATTTACCTGCCTCTCTCTATCCAGAGAAAGCCTGATCCAACACTTTCCTCTCCTCCTTCTTCCAATGCTGTTCCTGATTCTCTCACTGTTCACTTATTCTAGAAGTTCAGGGAATGGATGATAATGCACTAAGCGTGGTGCTTCAGGGCCTCAAAGCATGTTCACAGACATTATCATACTTCCTTCTTGTACCAGGCTTGGAGGGCGAATCTATTACCAACCCATTTCACAGCTGGGGAAATAAAGGTGCAGAGAGGGTAGGCAACACAAGCAAGGACACACAGCTGGGAGGAGGCAAAGCCAGGACCTGGACCCAGGCTCCTGACACTCAGACCAGTGTCCCTGCAGTGCTTTGAGCTTCCCTGGTTGCATGCACCTCTCTGAGGAGCCCCAGTAACTAAGCCTTCCTCACCTACCCACTGCCTGTGATGGATCTCCTGAACACCTATCTGGTTGTAGAACTGGGTGCAGAGGTTGAGATCAAGGACTTGGAGGTCCACCAGCCTCAAGGTGGAGCTGGGATTTGAGTTTCAGCATTTATTAGCTCTGTGGCCTCAGGCAAGTTGCTTTGCTGGCCTGAGACTCAGTTTCTATATCTGTAAAATGGGCATAATAATCAAATCTGCGTCCTAGGATTGCTGTAAGGATTAAATAAGATAGTGTACATAAAGTGCCCAGCAGCTTCCTTTCGTTTTGTATATTTTTGATAAAATAGCCATTGTTGGCCAGGCATGATGGTACAAGCAAGTAATCTCAGCACTTTGAGAGGCCCAGGCAGGCAAATGGCTTGAGCCCAGGAGTTTGAGATCAGCCTGGGCAACATGGCAAAATCCCATCTCAACAAAAATATAAAAATTAGTCGGGTGTGGTGGTGCACAACGGTTTGCCAGCTACTCGGGAGGCGAAGTTGTGAGGATCACTTGAGCCTGGGAGGTTGAGGCTGCAGTGAGCAGAGATCACAGCACTCCAGCCTGGGTGACAGAGTGAGCTGTGTCTCAAAAAAAAAAAAAAAAAAAAGCTATTGTTGTTATTATTATTGACATCCTGAATTTAACCCAAAATGGAAAAGCTTAAGATGGGCTGGTGCCAGTGAAGAGTTGCTGTAGTAAAGGCTGTTATGACTGTTCCCATGCCATCATGCACAGGCCTGGAAGAAAGAGTCATATTGACAATAACATAACTCTAGCATATGGCAGCTTCTTCTGAAGTGTTGGCCCCTAGTTCCACTGGATGGCTGGTGGCTCCCTGTAGGAACCCACTGCAGGAGAGTAGAGAAGTATGGGCAGCCTTGGCTGTCACCCTAGGGGTGCTCATTCACTCTGCAAGTGCCACATCCCACTGGCAGGGGGGATAGAGAAGTGCAGAGTGCCTACTCTGGTGATCACTGGGTGCTGAGGGTCATGCAGAAGTGAAGATGGGGAAGGAGATTAGGGGCATGTCTGGGGACCCCTGAGGACCATGATCAAATTAGCTAAAGGCAGAAGTGGCTGAGGGCTAGTGAGAATGAAGCTGGACTTGGGGGATCAGATGCTGCATTCAAATCCTGCCTCCACCACTCCTTATATGTGAGCCCACAGATAAGTTGCTTAACTGCTCCAAGCCTCAGTTTACCCATCTATAAAAGCTGGGCATAATTTACGAACCTCATGGGAAGGTGGCAAGGCTTGGATGAGTTACCTACATGTGGCACCGGCACAGTGATGGGCATGACATGGGGGCAGAGTACATGTTTGAGAATTTGAACTTGAAGTTTAGTCAAGCCCCAAGACCCAAGGTACTGTCTTAGGAATTTGGAAGAAGAGATGAATGTGGTCTGGGGTAAACAAGGAAGGCTTCAGAATGATGGCATGAATGGCTTGGGTCCTGAAATCTAAGTATAACAAGGATGCTGGAGAGGCTTGGGGAGGTCATTCAGACAAAAGGCCCAGCGGGACAAAGCTGGGAGGAATGGGCATGGCACACAGACAGGACAGTAGCTTTCCATCACACCCCATGGAAGTTTTTTTTGTTTTTGTTTTTGTTTTTGCTATTTTTTAGAGAGAGTCTCATTCTGTCACCCAGGCTGGAGTGCAGTGACACAATCTTGGCTCACTGTAGCCTCAACCTCCCAAGCTCAAGGGATCCTCTCACCTCAGCCTCCCAAAGAGCTGGAACTACAAGCATGCACCACCACACCTGGCTAATTTATATACACACACATACACACACACACACACACGTATGTGTGTGTATATATATATGTAAAAAATACATAAATGTATAAATAATGTGTGTATGTATACACACATACACACACACATATATATACACACACAAAATTGTAGAGACCAGGTTTCACCATGTTGCCTAGGCTGGTCTCAAACTCCTGGGCTCAAGCAATCCACCCGCCTCAGCCTCCCAAAGTGTTGGACCATATCTGTCCCTCAGAAAATTCATACTCTTCACCATGGCCCTTCCTCTGTGACCTCGATTCCCAGCCCTTCTGGTCACTGTGCTCACTCTACCTCAATGGCCTCCTCATGGTTCCCACACATATATATCATGCCCTATTCTCTTGACTTGTGTGATTTTCTTCAGAGCACTTAGCATACTCTGATACTATACAATTTGTCATTTGTGTACATGTTTATTGCCTGTCTGCTCCAAAGAGACTGTGAGATCCTTGAGGGAGGGGCTCCACCTCATTCACTGCAACATCTCCAGTTCCCAGAGCAATGGCAGCACATAATATAGGCTCAATAAACAGGGTTAAAGTAGGTGGATGGATAAGCAGTAGAGAGTCCAGCAAAAGGAGGGGTCACATGGGATGTGGTTGGGCAGGCTGATGCCAAACGGAGGGCTGTGAAGTCCAAATTAAGGAGTTTAGGTGGCTTCCAACGAGAACCAGCAGAGCTTATAACCAACCCAGTATTGGGTTGGTCAGGTTCCAGGCCTGGGTGACTGGGAAGGCGGTAGTGCCATTCGCAGAAATTGGTTAATTTATTCCTTGAGACAGGGACATGCCCCTCTAGATCTATTTCTGAGTTGGGCACAGGTGTACAGCCTCACCTTGGCAGGCTCCCATTCTAGCAGGGCTCCATGGAACAGTGGGCATTCGAGCAGGACCTTGAAGTGGGTTTTAGCACTGAGAGATCTGGGACTGGACCTCCCATGAGTAATGACCGGGTAACCAGGGTGATGGGCAACAGTGCCCAAGCTTGGGAAACAGCAGAGAGGAGAAGGGAAAAGGGTGGGATGTGGAGGCCTCCTCCGGGAGCTGGAGCGGTGTTCTGCCCCTGCTTTCCTCTTGGGTCCCTGGGGAAGGAGCCATGGCCTGCTGCCTCCTACCTGAACTCCTCTCCTGAGGGCAAGGACACGGGGAGGGGGAGGGTGACATGCTCAACAAAGGGGCATTCTTCTAGCCAAGATGGAGAATCAATAGAGGCTTGTTTGCCGTGCTCCCTGGGGAGCAGCCAGGCATGCTGACGGGGGACCTGGGCGGCCCGGGAGGAAAGGAACGCGGAGTCCGGCTGTGCCAGCCTGGAGCATTGTTTTGACCCCAGAGTAGCCACACCTGTGGCTTGGAGTGCTAAGCCCATGGCTGGAGACAGTTTGGGGAGGAACTGGGCCACCTTCTTGGTCCCTCTTCCCTACTAGCCCTGCCCATGTTAGAGGAGATAGCCCCCTGCCTAAGGAGTGAATACCACAGAGTACCAGTCCAGCATTTTATTAAAAAGGGAGGGTTGGGACTGAGTTTTAAAAAAAATAAAATAAGGCTGGGCATGGTGCCTCACACCTGTAATCCCAGCACTTTGGGAGGCCAAGGTGGGTGGATCACCTGAGGTCAGGACTTCCAGACCAGCTTGGCCAACATGGTGAAACCCCATCTCTACTAAAAATACAAAAATTAGCTGGTCCTGGTGGCGCATGTCTGTGATCCCCTCTACTCAGGAGGCTGAGGCAGGAGAATCGCTTGAACCCGGGAGGCAATCTAGATAGATAGATAGGGAGGAGGTCTCCAGATGGCATGAAGTTCATCTTCACCTGCAGGCAGAGCTTCTAGGGCTCAGGATCACCGATTTGCTCACGGTCACTTGACAAGTTTGCTATGGGACCTAATTTATCTAGAGGAGCAGCAGCAGCTTGGATTCATTAGAAACATTGATTGGATCAGGAATAAGAGACCTGAGCCCGCCAGGCCCGGTGGCCCACATCTGTAATCCAGTACTTTGGGAACAGAAGACCTGAGTCCCAACTCTGCAACCTCTTTCAACTCAGTTTCCTCATCTGAAAGATGGAAATAATTATACCTTCATCACAAGTAAGAATTGTTGGGTGGGTCCAAAGAGGCTTTTGTGTGCAAAATGCTTTGGAAACTCTAGAGTGTCTGCACGTGTTAGGAAAGCTGGAAAGACAGGCTCCACGGGAGAACTCTGCAGAGAGCGTGACAGCCTTGTCCAAGGCAGCGAGGCGGCCAAGTGGCAGAGTGTGTTCACATGGACATGACCCATGCTGAAAGCCCAGTGCTTTGGGGAAAAGAGTCTCACCTTTAACCTGCTCAGCAAGCTGGGCTGCCTGAGACCTTTGCTTCTAGCACCATCCCCTCTCTTTGCCCCAATCAGTCTCTGATCAATGTTCTTTCCTTCCTACACTGGCTATTTCAGACTGAGATTTCTTCGGGTTGCAAAGAAACCCGGATTGCAACAGCTCCCACTACCGAGAGCTCACTGTGCCAAGCAGTGAGGACATGAGCTCAGTGAATCCCACAGTAACCTTAGGAGCTGGGCCCCATCACCATTCCCATCTTACAGGAGACGAAGCTGAGGTTCAGACGTACGAGTGGACTTGGCTGATGTCATCCGCTAGAGTGTGTCTGAGCCTGAAGTGAAAACACAGATCTGCAGACTCCAAGGTCAATGAATGCAGTTCCTCCCCAACCCAAAATTTGCCCCTTTCTCCCTGACACCTCTTCTCAGCTGCTGCCACATACCCCAGGGAGAGAAGTGGGCTGTCTCCTAGGTCAGCCTGTTTTACTGTTGGATAGCTTTTTTTTTTTTCTTTTGAGATGGAGTCTCGCTCTGTCACCCACACTGGAGTGCAGTGGCGCAATCTCGGCTCACTGCAACCTCCGCCTCCCGGGTTCATGCCATTCTCCTGTCTCAGCCTCCCAAATAGCTGGGACTACAGGCACCTGCCACCACACCCGGCTAATTTTTTGTATTTTTAGTAGAGACAGGGTTTCACTGTCTTAGCCAGGATGGTCTCGATCTCCTGACCTCGTGATCTGCCTGCCTCGGCCTCCCAAAGTGCTGGGATTACAGGCACGAGCCACTGCGCCCGGCTGGATGGCTTTTTTTAAGATAATTTTTTTAAATGTACTTAAAAAAATTTTTTTTTAGAGATGAGGGTCTCGCTGTGTTGGCCAGGCTTGTCTCAAACTCCTGGACTCAAGAGATCCTCCTACCTTGGCCTCCCAAAGTGCTGGGGTTACAGGCGTGAGCCACTGTGCCAGCTCTGGACGGCTTTGTTTTAACTCTTTCTTATCTGGAGACATAATCGGCCCCTAGAAAATAGACTTGGCTCAGGTTTGAGGCAGGACACAGGATGGATGAGGGGGCAGGAGGAGGGGAAGGGGTGCAGCTCAGGCTGGCAGGGCCCATGGGAGTGCTGGGAGGGTGCGCTGAAGATGGCCAGGGTGACCTTTGGGTGTCTGGTTGCTACGGAAGCACCCTGCCCAGGTGGTGACCTCTTCTACCTCCCTAGACAATGGGACGCTTCTGGAAAGCCAAAGATGAGAGAGAAGGATGTGAGGTTGGACTCACCCATTCTGTCATATATTACTGTAATTCATGTTTGTGCCCCCCAAGTGGGTCCCAGCATCCTGGCAATGTCATGATAGATCGCTGGCTCAATCATCCTCCCCGGTGACTATTTCTTACCTTCTTTTCCCTCCTCCATCCTCCACCCTCCACCCAGCCTACCTTGGCTCTCGGGTCTCTGTGAAAACAGCAACTAACAGCATTGGTCCCATGATCAACAACGGAACAAACAGGGAAATGCATTGACCTGGGTTCCCATCTGCTACAATCATTCAGGAGGACTGAGACCAATCACGTGGCTTCCAGAGGCCTCAACTTGATACTTCAGGACTAGGAACGGTCCCACCTCCCCTCCCAGGTTTTGGGAAGGGATGGCTAGAATAAAAGGCTTTATAATAATGGCGGCAATTGTTACTCTTGTTGACAAAGTGATGACTTTCTCTGATGCCCACAGGAGACCTGCCCTGGGAAGACTGGGGGCCTCAGTGTTGGTACAAGTTTAGTGGGATCCCCTGGCCACCCTAACCATGTCCCCCATCTCTTCCTAAGGCATTAACTCCAGAAATCAGTTTTCTTCCAGGCCCCATGAGCAGAGCAGCTGGCTCAGATTCACTGTATGAATTGCTCATTAAAAGGTAGATTTCTAGGTCTTGACCCAAACTTGCAGAACCCAAATCTCAGGGCATGGCTCAGGAACCTACCATGTGGGGCCTGCTGAGGCTGAGAACCACTGCCATAAAGCCCTTCCCAGCACAATAAGAGACAAGGAGTGGAGCCAAAGTCTGGCAGAAGGAATGAGGATTGAAACTCACATTCAAGTATAAATGACTATTCACTGATCCTTTACCCAGACAGGATCTTTTCTTCCCCCACACTATACTGAGGTACCAGACAGAATCTTGTTGGGTTTGGTGAGATGGAAAGGAGACAGAACCTGAGGGAGCTAAGAAAAAATGAATCAGAAAGGGAAGAAAGCGGGTGGGAGGTGGTCATAGCTGAAGACTCCTAGTCCTGAAGACTCAGGCAAGGATTTTCTTTCTTCATACTTGGTGCCTTTATGCCTGTCAACTTACCTGATCCTCATCATAACTTTAGAAGTAGAGAGAAGAGATTATTGTCCCCTTTTTTCTTTTCTTTCTTTCTTTCTTTCTTTTCTTTTTTTATAGAGATGGGGGTCTCTCTATGTTGACCAAGGGGGTCTCGAACTCCTGGCCTCGAGCAATCTTCCCATCTTAGCCTCCCAAGATGCTAGGATTACAGGCATGAGCCATTGCACTCGGCCCCCTTTTTTCAAGTGAGGAAACTGTGGCTGAGAAGCAAACCAGCTGGCCTGCCTAAGAGCATTTGTTCATCAAATATTTATGTGCATCTAATCGGGCACCAGTCCTGGGACACAGAGCTGAATGAGGCCTGGCCCAAAGCTTAACCCAGGTCAGCAGACTAAAACCAAGAGCCTACCCCACCAAGGCACCCTACTGCAGCCCAGTGGTGTCGTGTCTATCCCTGCCAGGTCCCACCTGAGATGAGTTCATTCTCCAACCTTGTCTCTTTAGCCATTCTCTTCTGCCTCCAAACCCTGGAGACTGTTTTATGTTCGATGAAGTGGGGGTGGGGATTATGTTTACTAATGTCCAAAAAAAAGGGCATAGAAAATGAATCTCCATGAGAGGGAAGCATTATTTCTTTCTGTCTCCCACAGGCAAATCCAAGGAAAGTAGAAGCCAAGGCACCTAAGGACAATGTTTGGTTTGGAGGGAAGGGTGATGGGCCTGAGGTAGGAGGAGCCGGGCGGTCCCTGCATCACTCTGCCCAGGGAGGAGGGGCAATGGGAAGGCATGACGAGAAAGTTGGGCAAAGGTAGGATGAGGGGTAATAGGAGATGGAGAGTTGGCAGTCCAGAAGGAAATTCTGGGGCAGGAGGAGAAAACAGAGGTATCTAATCAACATTTTTATTAAGTTTTACTCTACAGTGTGCAATGTAACTCTGTCTTCCCTCTTCTGATGAAATCTTCAGTAAAACTGGCTTTATGGCCTTGAATTAACTGTCAGAGTGTTGGATAATGTGCTAGGCCCTCCTTTAGGACGGGTGTCGGTTGCCAACAGAGGATATACCTGGGGCTTTCAAAACTGGTTTCCATCTCCAAATAATTTTAAATGTTTCAGCATAGAGCAGAAACAGAAAGACCTTTTGTCTCGAAACACAATGAATAATGAATGTTCCCTGTGTCATATGAGCGATCCTCAAAAGTGATACTGCTTTTCCATAAGACTGGAGCTTTTTGGTGGCAGGTTATTTTTCCTCCTAGTTCTGTTTTTCCTGGCTCCCACCTCATCAGTAGAAGTGACTCTCTGTACCCTCTGCTTGCTCAGAGGACCACACCAGCTCAGGCCCTTCCAAATACCCAGATGCTCTGGCTCACTGCACACAAAGGGGCTTTGTGGGTTCCCAAGTGAACTAAGCATGAATGGGTGATGGGGATGAAGAAAAGCTTGGTGATTTGGTGTGCCAAGTCTTGCCAAGTCCCCATTCCAGATGTCGCTGTACCCTGGTGAGGTGATACGGCAGAAGGTCGTTGTTATATGCTTCTGCACTGAAAAAGAACTCTCAAAGTACCTTCCTTCCTCTCTCTCTCTCTCTCTCTCTTTCCTTCTTTCTTTCTTTCTTTCTTTCTTTCTTTCTTTCTTTCTTTCTTTCTTCTTTCTTCTTTCTTTCTTTCCTTCCTTCTTTCTTTTGTTTCTTTCTCTCTGTCTCTCTTTTTATCTCTCTCTTTCTCTTTTCTTTCTTTCTTATTTTTTTTTTTTGAGACAGAGCCTCTGTCATTCAGACTGGAGTGCAGTGGCACGATCTTGGCTCACTGCAACCTCCTCTCCAATTCAAGTGATTCTCATACCTCAGCCTCCTGAGTAGCTGGGATTACAGGCATGTGCCACCACGCCCAGCTAATTTTTGTATTTTTTCAGTAGAGATGGGATTTCACCATGTTGGCCAGGCTGGTCTCAAACTCCTGGCTTCAAGTGATCCTCCTGCCTTTGCCTCCCAAAGTCCTGGGATTACAGGCATGAGCCACTGTGCCTGGCCTCAAAGTACTTAAAAAGATTTCTTTCTTTCTTTCTTTCTTTTTTTTTGAGACGGAGTTTTGCTCTTGTTGCCCAGGCTGGAGTGCAGTGGCGTGATCTTGGCTCACTGCAACCTCCACCTCAAGCAATTCTTCTGCCTCAGCCTCCCAAGTAGCTGGGGTTAAGGCTCCTGCCACAACGTCCAGTTGATTTTTGTATTTTTAGTAGAGACAGAGATTCATCATGTTAGCCAGGCTGGTCTCAAACTCCTGATCTCAAGTGATTCGCCCGCCTTGGCCTCCCAAAGTGTTGGGATTACAGGTGTTAGCCACCATGCCTGGCCAAAAAAATTGTTTTCATATACATATTTTTAATTGAGACAAGGTCTCTCTATGTTGCCCAGGCTGGTCTTGAACTCCTGGCCTCAGGTGATCCTCCTTCCTTGGTCTCGCAAAGTGCTGGGATTACAAGTGTGAGCCACTGCTGCTGGCCTAAAATTGTTCTTATTCAAATTGAATTTAAAGTGTTGAGCAGGGGACTATGACTCACGCCTGTAATCCTAGTGCTTCCAGGGCCAAGGCAGGAGGATCACTTGAGGCTAGGAGTTCAAGACCTGGCTGGGCAACATAGATCTGTCTCTGCAAAAAGCAAAAAAAATTAGTTGGGTCTGGTGGCACATTCCTGTAGTGCCAGCTACTTGGGAGGCTGAGTTGGGAGAATCACTTGAGCCCAGGAGGTTGAGGCTGCAGTGGGCTGTAGTCATGCCATTGCACTTCAGCCTGGGCGACAGAGTGAGACTTGTCTCTATTTTATTTATTTATTTATTTATTTATTTATTTATTTATTTTTAAAAAATAGAGACAAGGTTTCACCATATTGCCCAGGCTGGTCTCAAACTCCTGGACTAAGGTGATCCACCTGCCTCAGTCTCCCAAAGCGTTGGGATTACAGGCATGAGCCACTGTGCCCAGCTGAGGGACCTGTCTCTAAATATAATACAATTTAAAAATAAATAAAAAGGCAGGGCATGGTCGCTCTTGCCTGTAATCCCAGCACTTTGGGCGGCCGAGGTGGGCAGATCACCTGAGGTTGGGAGTTTGAGACCAGCCTGACCAACATGGAGAAACCCTGTCTCTACTAAAAAAAGTACAAAATTAGCCAGGCATGGTGTGCATGCCTGTGTAATCCTAGCTATTCAGGAGGCTGAGGCAGGAGAATTGCTTGAACTCAGGAGGCAGAGGTTGTGGTGAGCCAAGATTGCACCATTGCACTCCAGCCTGGACAACAAGAGCAAAACTCTGTCTCAAAAAACAAAACAAAATAAAATAAAATAAATGTGACTTGAGTACCCCCTGGAGAGACTGGCACAAAGTCCAGGATCATCCTTTGTGGGCAGTGCCTCTCCTCCCTCAACACTGACAATTCGGGTCATTCAAGAACAGCCAGAACTTCTAAAATTCAAGAGAAGTGGACCTGCTCTTTCGCTCCCAAAAGCGGGGAAAGAGTCTTAAAGCCCATGGGGCAGTCATCTGATGCCACCTTCACTGTCAGGGGGCATGGCTCCGGCTCTCCAGTGTGGCCCTCCTCGCTCTGGTGAACTCTCCATCATGCTCTAAGCAGCGAGAGCTGGCGGGGCATCAGCCTTGGCACCACGCTGGGTCCTGGCTGGGCCTCTTAGTGTCGCAGGACCCATACTGTGGGAGTGAGCCTCTCGTTCCCACCTTCAAAGGTTTGAGCAACTCCTCTTCAACAATAGATCCTGAGTTGCCCCTAAGCAGGACCCAGAACTTAGAAACAAAAGGTTCACCTGTGGGGATGGAGGTGGGTCACAGAGGATCCACCTTGCTTCCCGCCTCACCCTTGGCGGGAGAGACAAGGGAGAGTTTTTGGAACCTTTTATGCTGAACTAGAAAAAAAAAAAAGTTTTTAGCAGATTACTCCCACTTTCATTTTTTATGAAAGAGAAGTCCTGCTTTTTTCTTTTTTATGTATTTATTTTTTCTCTTTTTTAAAAAAGTTTCTTTTTGTAATGGTTTGTTATCTTCAGAATTTTAGGAAGTTTTGTGACATCTAGCAAAGTGGACCAGACAGTAATTCTCAAATGGGGATGTTACAGGAAAGGGGTCCCAATCCAGACCCCAAGAGAGGGTTCTTGGATCTTTTGCAAGAAGGAATTCAGGGCAAGTGCACAGTGTAAAGCAAAAGCAAGTGTATTAAGAAAGTACAGTGGCAAAAGGACAGCTACTCCATAGAGTAGGATGTTCCTGAAAGTAAGAGGAGGAATGCATCCACCTTACGGGCCACGCTTGCATATATGAGGAGATGTGCTCTGTTATAAGGGTTTGTGATAAATAATTAATTTTCTTAATTACTATGTTTTGCAAGAATCAATTTTATTATCTTTAAAACAAAATTAGGAATGCCTTCATTCTCCAGATATTGGGATATCTGGACAGACTCCAGACTCCCAAGTCTGGGTCTGCTTTAGTAAATATTGTTAATTTGCTCCCTTAACCATAAACATCTAGAGGCTGGGAATGCCTGATTTTCTGGGAAGGCAGCCCAGCAAGTCTCAGCCTCATTTTCCTCGCCCTCAATCAAAATGGAGTCACTCTGGTTTGAACACCTCTGACAGGGACCTTGAGACAGTGTTTTGGGGGAAAGTATTGTCCAGTGACTATTTCTGAACAGTCGTACCTTGTCAGTCAAGTATCTTAAGATATCCAATGTTTGTTTCTGGGTAATTACATAAATCTGTTTTTTGTTTTGTTTTTTCTTTTCTTTTTTTTTTTGATCTGTCTTCCTCTTGCTGTAAAGTTAGAAAAATAACTATCCAACCCTCCTGGTATCAGAATGTTTCATCAATTAGCCAAAGGCCTCTGTCAGGTCTATATCAGGAGCTCCCAACCTGCAGGCTGTAGAATTCTGGAAGGCTTAGAGTTGTTGCAAGGGATTAGAAGGTGCTCACATTTATTGCATGTTTATTATAGAGATGCTGACACCAGGCTGCCTGGGTTTGAATCTCAGCTCCACCAACATTGTATCTGTATGATTTTTTTTTTTTTTTGACAAAGTCTCACTCTGCCACCTGGGCTGGAGTGCAGTGGTGTGGTCTTGGCTCACTGCAACCTCCGCCTCCCAGGTTCATGTGATTCTCCTGCCTCAGCCTCCCAAGTAGCCAGGATTACAGGCATGAGCTACCACGCCTGGCTAATTTTTGTTTTTTCAGTAGAGATGGGTTTTCACCATGTTGGTCAGGCTGGTCTTGAACTCCTGGCCTCGTGATCCACCCACCTCGGCCTCCCAAAGTGCTGGGATTACAGGCGTGAGCCACTGAGCCCAGCTGTGTGTGATCTTAAAATGTGTTACTTGAATTCTCTGAGCCTCAAGTTCATTATTTGTAAAGTGTGGGTGATACTAAAGGCATCTAACTCATAGATTTAATGTGAGAATTAAAATAATGAACATATGCAAAATGTTTAGCTCTGAGCCTGACATGGTAACTGGCCAATAAATGTTTATTACTACTATTTTTATTATTAATAGCACTACCGTTTATCAAATAGCTATTATTTCCCAGGGACTGTGTCAGAAACTTCACATTTATGATCTCAAATCCTCATGACATCTCCATTTTGTATAAAATGAGCTTATGCGACTTGCCCAGTGCTAGACTGTTCCAGAACTTGTATTCGATATTGGTTTTCAAAACCTACTCTTGCTGGTTCTAAAGACTGCTTTCTCTGAACCAAATCAAACTATGCCTGAACCAAACTGTAGACTGATTATTTAATATGTCTCGTTTTGGCCAGTTGTGGTGGTTCATGCCTGTAATCCCAGTACTTTGGGAGAACGAGGCAGGAGGATCGCTTGAGCCTGGGAGTTCAAGACTGGCCTGGGCAACATAGTGAGATCCCACATGTACTGAAAAAAAAAAGCCAGGCATGGTGGCGCATGCCTGTAGTCCTAGCTACTCAAGCGACTGAGGTGGTAGGATCGCTTAAGCCGGGGAAGTTAAGGCTGCATTGAGTTCTGATCGTGTCATGGGACTCCAGCCTGGGTGACAGAGAGAGACCCTGTCTCAAAATAATAATAATAAAGGGCCAGGCACGGTGGCTCATGCCTTTAATCCCAGCACTCTGGGAGGCTGAGGCGGGCGGATCACCTGAAGCTGAGAGTTCGAGATGAGCCTGACCAACATGTAGAAACCCCATCTCTACTAAAAATGCAAAATTAGCTGGGCCTGGTGGCACATGCCTGTAATCCCAGCTACTCGGGAGGCTGAGGCAGGAGAATCGCTTGAACCTGGGAAGCGGAGGTTGCGGTAAGCCAAGATCTCGCCATTGCATTCCAGCCTGGGCAACAAGAGCGAGACTCCATTTCAATAATAATAATAATTAATGTGTCTTGTTTTGTGGATACCCAAAACTTGGACACTAGTCAAGTAATTAACAACAATTCCAGCACAGGATTGACCATCAGAATGGAGGCTGGCCCAACCCCAAGCTGGGGGTGAGAGGCGGGCAGCATTCTGGTCCTGAGCCAGGTACGCTGCCTTAGTTACTGGATTGTGGGGAATACACAAAATAGTGTCAAAGCCCATGCCCTCGCCTTAGTGATATAGGGTGATATGTTCTTTTTCTTGTTCATCTAATAGTAATTATGCTGGCCATTCTCTTTTCTCATAAAGTGTCCCTTCCAGGAGTGGATCTTTGGATTGGCCCACTAGAGACCTTTCCCCTTGCAGCAAGATTGTAATAAAACTCTGACATGTACTTGTGTTGGGAAAAAAAAAAAACAAAAACGTGTTTTTCTCCTACTCTAACACACCACAACAATCAACACAGAAGACTTCTGTAATCAAATGTGAGGGGGAGTTTTCCTGACACACCAACCAGCGGATAGCAGCTGGATGTCCTCCAGTTAAATTCCAGCACTGTCTCTTTGCAGATAGCGTGAGATCCCACGGTTGAGAGCTCAGTCCCCAAGACGGTCCCCCCATCCCTAGATACTAGTTGCAAGTCCGAGCCTCCAAAACTTCTTGAAGTCAGTGGGGGGACTGGCTTCAACCTGTGGTCCCATGACCCCCCTTTTTGGTTTGGATTAATTTGCAGGAGCGACTCACAGAACTCAGGGAAACACATTAACTGCTTTTTTATAAAGGATGTTACAAGGGATACAAAGAGACATGGAGGGCAAGGTATGGGAGAAGGGACTCAGAGCTTCCAGTCCTCCCTGGGCATGTCACCCTCCAGGAACCTCCACATGTTCAGCTACCTGGAGCTCTCCCAATCCAGTCCTCTTGGGTATTTTTGTTTTTTTAGTTTGTTTGGTTTTTTCTTTTTATTTTCTTTCTCTCTCTCTCTCTTTCTTTTCCTTCCTTCCTTCCTTCCTTCCTTCCTTCCTTCCTTCCTTCCTTCCTCCCTTCCTCCCTCCCTTCCCCTTCCCTTTCCCTTCCCTCCCTCCGTCTCGCCCTCCTTCTCTTTCTTTCTCTCTGTCTCCCTGTCTCTCTCTCTCTCTCTCTCTCTCTCTCGACAGAGTCTCACTCTGTTGCCCAAGCTGGAGTGCTGGAGTGCAGTGACGTGATCTCGTCCCACTGCAACCTCCACCTCCCAGGTTCAAGCGATTCTCCTGCCTCAGCCTGCCGAGTAGCTGGAACTACAGGCACCCACCACCACACCCAGCTAATTTTTTGTATTTTTACTAGAGACGGGGTTTCACCATGTTCACCAGGCTGGTCTAGAACTCCCAACCTCAGGTGATCCACCTGCCTTGGCCTCCCAAAGTGCTGGGATTACTGGCGTGAGCCACCGTGCTCGGCCATGTTTTTTCTGTTTTTGTAGACAAGTTCTTGCTCTGGGCCAGGCTGGAGTGCAGTGGCGTGGATCACAGCTCACTGCAGCCTTGACCTCCTGGGCTCAAGCAATCCTCCTACCTCAGTCACCCAAGTAGCTAGGACTAAAGACTTTTGCCACCATGCTTGGCTAACTTTGTAATTTTTTTTTTTTGTAGAGGCCAGATCCCATTATGTTGCCCAGGTTGCTTTCAAACTCCTGGGCTCAAGCCTCCCACCCCAGCCTCCCAAAGTGCTGGGGTTACAGGTGTGAGCCACACGCCTGGCCGTTTTGGGTTTTTATAGAAGCTTCATGACGTCAGCATTCTTTCCCTCAGTGTGTACAGGGTCTTAATACCCATAGGCAGAAAGGTGGGAGTAGATGAGAGGCCCGCCTTGGGGCAGATGAGAGGAGGGCAGGAGAAAGAGAGATTCTGTTTCCTGAGGCCTGCCCCAAGGCCTAACACACCCAACATTATAACAAAAGATTGTAACAAGGGCTGTGGGAGTTATGAACCCCGAACTGTGCACAAAAACCAATGTATGTCATAATACCACAGTGCACTCAACAGAAATGTCTAGAAAGTTGTTTTTAACTGTGGAGTGGTTTCCCAAGAGTTGGGCAGAAATGGGACTTAGAACAGAGTAGGGACAGAAGTCTTTCAATAATTCAAAGCTAATGTGGCCACAGGTCCCAGCTCTGAATCAGCCCTGAATACGACACATTTTACATTCACCTAGACCATGGTTAGTACAATACAAGACCTGATTTCGCAATAGCTTATTGACATTATATATTTTGTCATACAATGGATAATGGGACATTAGTTATGTTAAAAAGGCAAGATCCGCTGATGAATGCTAAAAGAGTGAATGAAATGTTAAGGAGCAATAGAACATTTGGATAGCTTCAAAGCATTGTCTTCAAAATATTAATTACCATGGTGGTTTTAACAGATGTCCACAAATTCTTTGATACACCTCCTCTGGGAAGTGGGGCTTAATTCTTTTCCCCTTTGGTGTGGACTGGACTTAGTGCCTTGCTTCTGGAATATGGAAAGAGGAAAAATGGCAACTTCACAATGGAGAAACTTGGCAGACATAACCTTCACCAAGTGATTAAGGTTAACATCACCAGGAACAAGTTACGTTGATCTCATATATCCCCAGATATGGTTCAAGGTGAGGGGCGCTTCCCCTCTGTGGTATTCCCCAAAATCCATGACTTCAGTCTAGTGAGAAACATCAGACAAAGCCTCCGGGACATTCTACAAAGTTCCCAACCAGTACTCTTCAAAAGTGCCAATGGGGCTGGGCGCGGGGGCTCACGCCTGTAATCCCAGCACTTTGGGAGGCTAAGATGGTGGATCACTTGAGGTCAGATGTTTGAGACCAGCCTGGCCAACATGGTGATACTCCACCTCTACTAAAAGTACAAAAATTTGGTGGGGGTGGTGGCGCATGCCTGTAATCCCAGCTACTTGGGAGACTGAGGCAGGAGAATCACCTGAGCCCAGGAGGTAGAGGTTGCAGTGAGCCGAGATCGTGCCACTGCACTCCAGCCTGGGTGACAGAGTGAGACTCTGTCCCAAAAATAAATAAATAAAATAAGATAAAATAAAATAAAGCAATGCCAATGGGCCAGGTGCAGTGGCTCACATTTGTAATCCCAACACTTTGGAAGGCCCAGGCAAGAGGATGCATTGAGCCCAGGAGTTAAAGACCAGTCTGGACACGATGGAGAAAGTCTGTCTCTAAAAAAAAAAAAAAAAAAAAAATTTTTTTTTTAAATTAGCCAGGCACGGTGGCAGGCTCCTGTAACCCCAGCTATGTGGGAGGATCCCTTGAGCCCAAGAGTTCTAGGCAACAGTGATCTATGACTGTGCCACTGTACTCCAGCCTGGCTGATAAATTGAGACCCCATCTCTAAGGAAAAAACAAAAACAAAAACAAAAACCAAAGAAAAGTGCCAAGGTCTCAAAAAATCAAGACCAGGAAATTGTCACAGATTGGAAGAGAGTAAGGAGATATGGTGGTTAAATGCAACACGGTATCCTGGATGGAATCCTGGAACAGAAAAAGGACATTCATGGAAAAACTGGCAAAATCTAAATAACATTTGTAGTTGTGTAGTTAATAGTGTTGTGGTAATGTCAATTTTTTTTTTAAGAGAGTCTCACTCTGTTGCCCAGGCTGGAGCGCAGTGACACAATCATAGCTTACTGCAATCTCGAACTCCTGGTCTCAAATGATTCCCCCACCTCAGTTTCCCAAAATGCTGGGATTACAGGCAAGGGCCACTATGCCCAGCTGGCAATGCCAGTTTCTTAGTTTTGATTTTCCTGCCGTGGCTATGTAACAAAAAGGGAAGATGGGTGAAAGTTATATGGGAACTCTCTGTTCCTTTTTACAACTCTTCTGTAAATCTGAAATTATTTCAAAATAATAGGTTAAAAATACCAACAGGAAACCTGGTGCGGTGGCTCACATCTGTAATCCCAACACTATGGGAGGCTGAGGTAGGTGGATTGCTTGAACCCAGGAGTTTGAGACTAGCCTTGGCAACATACCGAAACTGTCTGTACAATAATGATAATAATAATAATAATAATACAAAAATTAGCTGGATGTGGTGGTGCTCGCCTGAAGTCCCAGCTACTCAGGAGGCTGAAGTGGGAGTATCTCTTGAGCTCAGGAGGCAGAGGTTGCAGTGAGCCAAGATCGCACCACTGCACTCCAGCTTGGGTGACAGAGTGAGAACCTGTCTCAAAAACAAACAAACAAAAAAAAAACAACAAGAATAATAAAATCACAAAGCCCTCAAATTTCCCAATTAAACAAACAAGCAAACAAAATGTTTTCACAAATATTGGGACTGCAGTTTACCCAACATGCAAATAGCTAGATGAAAGAATCCAACAATAATACTAACAAAAATCAGTAGGTCACGCAGATGTTTCCAACCATGCCAATGCATGTGCAGCCGAGTGCAATGGATGTCCTCCTCCTTTTTTCTTGAGACAGGGTCTCACTGTGTCAACCCAGCTGGAGTGCAGTGGCATGATCTTGGCTCACTGCAATTTCTGCCTCCTGGGCTCAAATGATCCTCCCACCTCAGCGTTCTGAATAGCTGGGACTCCAGGTTCTCACCACCATGCTTGGATAATTTTTTTTTTTTTTTTTTTTTTTGGTAGAAATGAGGCTTTGCCATGTTGCTCAGGCTGGTCTCAAACTCAAGTGACCCACTGACCTCAGCCTCCCAAAGTGCTGGGATTACAAGTGTGAGCCACTGCATCCAGCATGATGGGCTGGCATTATTCACACTCAGAACTGTGATCTAGGGTTAGAGGGCAGCATAGACAAGTCCAAAGCTTGAGGATTCTCAGTGGGTCAGGGTGGGAAGATGGAAGGTAGGTCTGTGTGTTCCAGCAGGAATGGAGGGAGGCAGTGGATTAAAATAATTAAATAAAATAATTAAATTAAAATAATTCACACATGGAAAGTGCTTGGCCCTGTGCCTGGCATAATAACCAGTCAATAAAAGTTAATTATTATTATTATTATTGTTATTTTTGAGATGAAGTCTCACTCTGTAGCCCAGGCTAGAGTACAGTGGTGCGATCTCGGCTCACTGCAACCTCCGCCACCTGGGTTCATGCAATTCTCCTGCCTCAGCCTCCCATGTAACTGGGACTACAGGCATGTGCCACCACGCCTGGCTAATTTCTTGTATTTTTAGTAGAGATAGGGTTTCACCATGTTGACCAGGCTGGTCTCGAACTCCTGACCTCAGGTGATCCCCCCACCTCAGCCTCCCAAAGTGCTAGGATTACAGGCATGAGCCACTGCGCCCACAATAAACATTAATTATTGTTATTATTATTAGTAGTATCATTTATTAAATACCCATGATTTTCTAGGCACTGTGCCCAAAACTTTACATCCATTATCTCAAATCCTCACGACATCCCTGTTTTACATAAAGTAAACTTACATGACTTGCCCAAGTTAGACTGCTCCAGAACTTGGATTCAATACTGATTGCATAGTAGCCTCCTGGGCCTCAGTTTACCAAAAGGTAAAAGGCTAGAAATGGCCCCAGAAAAGTGGGATAGCCCAGTGGGAAAACTTCAGGCTTTGAAGTCAAAGAGACCTTCCTACCTGCTTCACAGGAATGTTGGAAGGAAAAACAGAGCAATCGCCTCCCTCCTTAACACATCCAAGCACATAGTACTCAGTTCACAGTACTAGAGCAGGGTCATATTTGGAGCTTTTTAATTGAGAGTTTTTCTTCCTCATCAACTTTTTTTTTTTTTTTTTCTGTTTAATAGCCCTTCACCCATTGTCTGAGGGGGCACTGGAGTATAGCCTGAGAGAAAGAAGTCATTGTTCAGCCCTGAAAGTCAAATGGGACTCTAAGTCCAAAGTAGAATTATATTAAAGATCCAGGCACTCAACTACAAAGTCAATATATATAGGAGAGACGCATTTTTTTCAAAATCTTCTCTTTAGATATCAAGAGATTTATTAACAGATCAAGGAGGATAAAAAGAAAAAGAAAAAAAAAGAGAGAAAAAAATCAAGAGATGAAACTTGGATGACCCAAGGACTAAAAGTTTTCCTGAAGTCATCGAGTAGGTCATTTCTCAGGTCAAGCAAGAAACTCCTCCTGGATGGACTGAGAAACACAGAAAAGAGAGCAAGTGCCTGGGATTCGGGTCTCACCTGCTCAGGGTGAACACCCAGTGGAAGTAGTAGAAGACCAAGGAGTTAAGGGGCGTGTGCCTCGTCCCGCAGCAGGTGGAACGGTTGTGAGGCCTATTGAGGGAGAGAGAGAAGCAACGTTCCCTCTGGCCCAGCCCCACGGCTCCCCATCCCCTCCACGTACCAGTTCTGAAGCTATCAGCCCTTGTCCCCAAACCCAACCTTGTATGTGCCATCTGGTGAAGCTGGGGCTGGCATTGGGGCCCACCCTATTTCTGTTCTGCCAACTGTTTCCAGGATAGGTTCTGCCAATAGGGGACCCTAGAGAGTGCAAGGCAGTCCCAGCAAGAAAGGTCTCAGCTTGCCAGTCCATCCTGTCACCATCGCCTCAGCGATGGCCCTTCATTCACCCTGGCAGAGGCAATTGATTCCAGCAGCAAGGGGTTCTAGTTTCTAGGTTTTCCCCACATTCCCAGAACCAGCCTCACTGTGGCCCCTCGGAGACACCAGCAGCAGTTACAGCCATACCCTCCTCCGAGTCTGGGTCCCAGCTACTAGGTCCTGACATCTAACTTCCTCCCTTGTTCTCCCTTCCCTAGCGGTGGTGTCTGTTTCCTGCAGTTACTACCTCCGCTCTCACGCTGCCGGCTTTTCCATCTGTCAATTAACGTTGAGTTAATTATTTTTTAAAAATTTAATTTTTTTTTGTTTTTCTTCTTCTCCATCAAAACTGCTGTTGAAATAGGCAATTCTTTCTATTCAATTCCCTCTCTTAAAGCAACCAGTCTGCTTTCTGTGTTCCTGATGAGACTGACTCATACAAACGCCTGACTCCCCTGAGGCCTTTTTGGGTCGTGGGTAAGCATCAGAAGTTTCCAGTAGGACACATCTAAGCCCTGAGGAACCTGTGAGAGGCTTGGGGTCAGGATGAGGAGGGCTCAGAGCACACAGCTTTGGCAACAGACACTGTGGCTGGAGGCTTCAGGAGTGACGCATGCCCAGGCCCAAAGCCAGAAAGGACCAGTGACACCAGCAGAGAAGCAATGGGGAGAAGCTGGCACCAGAAACCACAGAGAGCAAGGCAGCCCATAGGGCCATCAAGCCCAGAAGCCTAGGCCCAAGCCGATGGGTGTTAGGTAAGGCTCCTCTGCTGCCCAATGTAATCCTTGGGCAGAAGGAGAAGGCACTGCTGAGAGACAAGCAACCCTAGTCACAAATTTAGATCCTAAGCTGACGATTTTTCCAAACAAGACTAAATATTTCTGTCTAAATTTTTTGGTATTGAAATAATTTCAGATTTATAGAAAAGTTGGAAGAGTAATGCAAAGAATTCTGAATCCCTTAATTGAAATTCCCTAAATGTTAACATTTTACTACACCTGCTTTATTCTTCTGTTTGTGTGCACATGTGCATGTGTATTTTTTTCTGAAATGTTTAAAAGTTGTCCACATAGTGCCCTTTTACTCTTAAATACTTCAGTGTGTATTTCCTAAAAACAAGGACATAACCCTACATATCCACAGTACAGTTATCAAACTTGGAGAATTGGCCAGATGTGTTGGCTCACACCTCTCTAATCCCAGCACCTTGGGAGGCTGAGGCAGGAGGATCACTTGAGGCCAGGAATTGGAGACCAGCCTGGCCAACATAGTGAGACTCCCTATCTTAAAAAAATTTTTTTAGGCTGGGCGTGGCGGCTCACGCCTGTAATCCCAGCACTTTGGGAGGCTGAGGTGGGCAGATCACCTGAGGTCAGGAGTTCAAGACCAGCCTAACCAACATGGTGAAATCCCGTCTCTACTAAAATACAAAAATTAGCCAGGCATGGTGTGGGTGCCTGTAATCCCAGCTACTTGGGAGACTGAGGCCACAGAATTGCTTGAACCTGGGAGACGGAAGTTGCCGTGAGCCAAGATCACGCCATTGCGCTCCAGCCCGGGCAACAAGAGCAAAACTCTGTCTCAAAAAAAAATTGTTTTTAATACAAAAATTAAAAATTGGAGAATTAACATTATACAAGACTATTATCTAATCTGTAGACTTATTTCAGATTTTACCAATTGTCCCCAAATGTCCTTTAAAGCAAAAGAAAATGCATGCTCTCCCACTGCATTTAGTTGTCATGAAACAAAAATTTGTCATGAAACAAATTTTAACCCAGAAATAAATCAGGGGAAGGGGAGTTGTGATCGAGTTGGGTTCAGTTGTGGAAGGAAAGTTTTATTTCTGTAAATCTGAATCATACAGTATAAATGCTGATCCTGCTATGTTAGCAATTAATAATAGTGTTAATGATAATAGTAATAATAGTTCATGACCCTTTCTGTCCTGGATCTTTATCTGTTTGAGACACATTTGTAGTCATTTGGCATCAGCCAGTTGCTCCATGACAAAAAGGTTTATTGAAACAATGTAGCATACGGCAAACGCAGGAGTTGCAGAGTTCGACAGACCTGGGTTGAAAACTGGCTTTGCCTTGCTGGTGGTATGACCCTGGACATGGTTTGAACCTTACTGAGCCTCTGTTTCCTTGCCTTTAACATGGAGGAGAAGTAGGATTTGGAGTCCAACAAATCTAGGCTCCCATCTTCGCTCTGTGCTTACTAGTTCTGGGCCCCTGGGCAAGTGCTTTCATCGGGTTGCATTTTGGTCTACTCATCTGTAAAATGGGCACCTTACTGGGATATTGGGAACAGAGATGATTTTTGTATGAAATGGACCTGGTTCATAGCAGGTTCCTGGTTCATAGTAGTTCTTAGTGCATGGTTATTTTATTTTTTGATGATAGAGTCTAATTCTGTCACTTAGGTTGGAGTGCAGTAGTACAATCATGGCTCACTGCAGCCTCGACCACTGGAACCCAGGTGATCCTTCTACCTCAGCCTACTGGGTAACTGGGCCATCATGCCCAGTTAATTTTTCTATTTTTTGTAGAGTCAGTTTTCACCATGTTGCCCAGGCTGGTCTTGAACTCCTGGGCTCAAGCGATCCACCCACTGAGGCCTCCCAAAATGCTGGGATTACAGCCATGAACCACCACACCTGGCCATTAAAGGTTAATTCTGTCAACCTTTCTGAGTTTGGGCATGTGATTCTTCCTCTGTGAGCCTCAGTTTCTGCATCTGCAAAACAGAGCCAGTGGTACCCATCTCTTGGTGTGAAGAATGAGAAGTGCAGGTAGAAGGGCTTGGTGCTCTGAAAAGCCTGGTGCCTTGTGGCCCTGGCAGAGTGTGTGATTGGTGGGGCAGTGACAAAAACAGAAAGTGCTTTGGAATCCTGGGGCCTGCCAGGAATGTGGGCAAACCTGTTCCATCCACTGCTGCCCCAAGCTCCAGACTCTCCCATCCTCTCCCCCACTCAGGTTCCCTCCCCCATCCTTTGGGTGTGTCTTGGCTTGTCCTGCCTGTCTTCTTCTAGGAAGCCACCCAGTCCTGCCTCAAAGAAGGGAGGAAGGATGTCACCTTGTCTTGGGCAAGTTATTGGGCAAGACCAGGCAGCTCCAGTGCTAATTTAATGCTGGGAAGAGAACCGGGGAATCTGCATCTCTGGCCAGCTTTCCCCCAAGGAATCCCAGCTCTACCAACCTCTTCCCAGTCTCTGGCACATACCAGTTCACAGCCAGATCAGTAGAGCAGAGGTGCACAATGGGGAGGCTCTGGCCTGGGAAGAGGAAAGCCCCTGATAGCATTCAAAGGTCAAGAAAGGACTGAGGCAAGACCTCTGGGTAAGAGAGCCCCAGAAAGAGAGCCAACCCTGGGACCAGGCAAGGGAGGCAAGAGGTCGGTGTGTTTCCAGAGTGGACAGACATCCATTCAACCTCCTACCTCAATGGTGGAGCCATACAATGGGCCAGGCCCTGTGCCAAGCTCTTGACATGATACACATGATATTTACCTTTTGGAACCCTCACACGTCCTAGGATCCCAGGGCACTATCCCCCTTGGATAAAGGAGGAAACTGAGGCCCAGAGAGTGAAGCTTCCAGTTCTAGTTGGTGTCTGCTGAGGGGTTGGAACCTGAATTGGTTCAACTCCAAAGACCATGTTCAGCAGGTTTGCTGTAGGGTGGAGAAGGATCAGGAGCAAGGCCTAGGCTGCCCTTACCTTCAAGGGCTAACATTTTTCTGGATGCAGCCCTGTGACCTTGTCAAGTTATTTATGTATTCCTTCCCCCGGACTGACACATTCTGGGGATCCCAGAGCGGGCAGGGACTGTCCACATCATCTAGCCCTTCTTAAACATATCTGTAATTACAGGTCCTTATGTGCCTTCTCCCCACCCCACCTGACGGTGGGTTCTTCCAGGCACTGAATCCAATTACTCTATTTATCTGTCCACATACCAAGCAAATGCCAGGAATGCATTTGGTGTTTATTGAATGAAGGTAGGAATGAGGTGGAGTTAAACCTCCTTGCTTCTCAGAGGAAGCAACTAAGACCCAGAGAAGGAGGGAAGGGGCTTGCCCAAGGTCACTGTCCAACTTCCATCCAGGGTACTTTCCCCTCTATGACTCAGTCCTGGCGTGGGCGCAGGGTTTTGCCAAGAAGGACTGCCTTTGGGGAGCCCCGTGGGAAACCAGAGACCCCATCTGGTCCTTAAAGCTCCTCCTCTCTGTAAGATTAGGAGCAAGGTCGTAGCAACCCAAAGGAGGCTGGGCAACTGGAGTTCAAGATGTTCACCTTAAAAGGTACACTCAGTTGCCCCTGAGTCTGGAGTTTGCTGACCTGGAAAAAGAGAACTGCACGATAAACAATTTGTGTTCCATCTCATCAAAAGTATAGCGCCTGTGGGGGCTGTGCTGGTGTTTTGTGGGATCATGATGATTCTCTGACTTGAAGTGCAAGGACTGGATTCCAGTGTTGTACCCTATCCATTCATTTATTCATTCATTCATCCATTCACCCACTCATTCATCAACATAGTATTTCCCAAATGTCACTCATTCCTGTGCTAATTTCATCATTTTCTGTAATCTGTAAGATATTTTTGCTTTGTGTTTTTCTTTATTGGACTATTTTACTTAAATAAATTTAGCCTCAGCCTAAGCAACAGTACAGTTTGTTTAAATATAGCTATTACAATAACAACATGTTTGTCCATGTATCACCTAAAACCCTCTTCTGTGCCACCTTGGGTATATCTGCATTCACTCATCCTCTCCTCTCTGCACTTCAGGTCCCACAAGCGAGTGGTGGAGGGCATTCGGATGCAATGATCTTTCAGCCCTAATATTCTGGAAGTCTGATTCAAAGAGTCACACCCAGCAAAGGAAAACACAGAGACTAGACGGAATCAGTGAAGAGGTGGCTGGTCAAAAGCAGCAAATGTATCGTGTTTTCAAGGCTGAGCAGTGACTCAGGAAGGCAAGACAGGAAATTCCTTGGGAATGGTCTGTAACCCAGGGCCAGGGACTAAGAAAAACAGGTAGACGAGTCCCCAGGAGCCTTTAGTAGCCCCAAAGCATGAGCTACACACACGTCACTACACTCTGTCAGAACCTTTCAGAGCTGGCCAGGCATGGTGGCTAACGTCTGTGATCCCAGGACTTTGGGAAGCTGAGGTAGGAGGATAGCTTGAACCCAGGAGTTTGAGACCAGCCTGGGCAACATAGCGAGACCTTCTCTCTACAAAATATAAAATAAATACATAATTTAAAAATAGGCCAGGAGTGGTGGCTTACACCTGTAATCCCAGCAGGCAGATCACTTGAGGTCAGGAGTTAGAGACCAGCCTGGCCAACATGGTGAAAGCTCATCTCTACTAAAAATACAAAAATTAGTCAGGCAAGGTGGTAGGCATCTGTAATCCCAGCTACTCGGGAGGCTGAGGTGGGAGAATTGCTTGAACCTGGGAAGTGGAGGTTGCAGTAAACTGAGATGGCGCCACTGCACTCCAGCCTAGGCGACAGAGCAAGACTCCATCTCAAAAAATAAAAATTAAAAAAATTAAAAAATTAAAATTAAAAATAACCTTCCAGAGTTTCTAGAGGCACTAAGACACTAAAGTGTCAGAGAAAGCCATTTTACTCCTGAAGAAGTTCAGCACTGGGAAATTACTGGGCAGAAATGTGGCCCACCTGGCCTCCTCCTAGTCCCTAGGGCAGGCCAAACTGAAGTAGGTTTCTTCAGTTTTCTTCAGGTTTCTTCAGTAGATACCTGCTCAGCCCACAAGCCCAGGGAGTCTCCTGGGTCCTTGGTTCTTCTATGCAGCCCAGCCACTTTGTCCAGTTAATTGGGGCAGAAGTGGGCACCTGACTCACAGGGAACCACTCCAGAGGCCAGGCTGGGCCAGTCAGATTCCTGAACTTTGGAATTAGGACAAGGAGAGGCCAGACTGCTCGCCACAGGTCCTGGTTGGGTAAGGAAATGTGTATTTGCCAAGGAGGACTGCTTGGGACACGTGTCTGAAATAGAGAAAGGAAACTGGTGTTTTGAGAGAAGTGGAGGGAAAGGTGGGCATTTCCCCAACACCAGTACTCAGTGTAAGGTCCTTGTGTGACTTGCCTGCCCTTGAGATCTGTGAGATAGCTCCAGTGCCTTATATTGAATTACATTTTTTGCTTAAACTAGCTGGAGTGGGCTTCTATTTCATGTAAACAAATCAATCACTGGTATAGTGAGGCCTGACCTTCAAAGTTTCCAGAATTAGACTTGGCAAGCCAGCATGAGGGTAATGATGCTAATGACACCCCTGACGTTTGATTGGTGTTTTATAATTTAAAAGTCCCTAACATAGGGGTCATCACTCCAGCCTGGGATGACTTGCCTCAGACCTACCTATGCTCCAGACTCGTTGCAAGGGCTCGCTCTCCCAAGAGCATAGCGGGAAGAGCCAGCTTTGAAGCCAGGCAGACCTGGGTCTACATTCTCATTTACCCTTCACTTACCACCTATATGACCCTGGGTGAGTTATTTGACCTCTCTGAGCCTCATTTCCTCATTTCTGCAAGCTCAAAAGTAGGATAGTGTGGACCCTGAAGCCAGTTCCTGGCTCTGCCACCTACTGACTGATGATCTTGGGAAATGGCATCACTCCTAAAACTCGCAATGTCTTCATCAATAAAGTGGGGTTAATAAAGCCTGTTTTACGTGATTGTTGCAAAGTTTGAGTGTGATATGCAAAGTATTTAGCACTTTGGCACATAGTAAAAGTGCTCAGTGTGTGGTAGCCATAATAGTAATTTATTATGTAAAGTACCTAGATGAAGCTAAACACATAATTACTAATCAAAAATTATGTAATATGAATTGCATACTGATCAGTGCAGAGGGTCTGACTTGACCAGACTTAACAGGATCACTTGTAAAACAAGGGGTTTTAGTTGATCACAAGCTTTATGTGAGTCAACCGAAACCATCACAAAGCTAATGTGATCTCAGGCCATATTAAGAAAAGTTTTATCTCTAGAAGATGGGAGATGTTAGTCATGTCCACCTCAGTCCCTATCAGACAACACCTAGGGGTGGGGAGGGGGCAGGCTCTGGGAAGAGGACACGTGACCTCACAACTTTCCAAGAAAAATAAAATTTCTTTCTTGGCAAGTATGCTTGTACATACAGATGCTCAAAAAACATTCCTCTTTTTTTTTTCCTTTTTCACTTATGCCTTTGTCTTGGAGTAGTTAGAGAAAGCCACTGCAATCAAGACAGTGTGGTATTGGTATAAAGATTAATAAATTTAAAATGCTTGCCCTTTGGAAGACACAGGAGAATGCAAATACAATCTACAGACTGAGATAAAATATGTGCAAATGATGTATGATACGGTTTGGTTTTGTGTCCCCACCCAAATCCCATCTCAAATTCTAATCCCTACATGTCAGAGAAGGGGCCTGATGGGAGACGATTGGATCATGGGGGCAAATTTTCCCCTTGGTGTTCTTGTGATAGTGAGTTCTCATAAGATCTGATGGTTTTAAAGTGTGGCTCTTTCTTCCCTCACTCTCTCTCTGTCTCTCTCCTGTCACCAGGTAAGATGTGCCTTGCTTCCCCTTCGCCTTTTGCCATTATTGTAACTTTCATGAGGTCTCCCCCCATCATGTGAAACTGTGAGCCAATTAAACCTCTTTTCTTTATAAATTACCAAGTCTCAGGTAGTTCTGTATAGCAATATGAAAATGGACTAATACAGAAAATTGGTACCAGGAGTGGGGTACTGCTGTAAAAATTCCTGAAAATATGGAAGTGACTTTGGAACTGGGTTATAGGCAGAGGTTGGAACAGTTTGGAGAGCTCAGAAGAAGACAGGAAGATGTGGGAAAATTTGAAACTTTCTAGAGACTTGTTGAATGGTTTTGACAAAAATGCTGATAGTGATATGGACAAGGAAGTCCAGGTTGAAGTGGTCTCACATAGAGATGAGGAACCTTTTGGGAACTGGAGCAAAAGTCACTCTTGCTATGCTTTAGCAAAGACACTGGTGGCATTTTGCCTTTGCCCTAGAGATACGTGGAACTTCAAACTTGAGAAAAATGATTTGGGATATCTGGTGGAAGAAATTTCTAAGCAGCAAAGTGTTCAAGATGTGGCTTGAGTGCTTCTAACAGCATACAGTCATATGCATTCACAAATAGATGGTCTGAAATTGGAACTTATGTTTAAAAGACAAGCAGAGCAAAAGTTTGGGAAATTTGCAGCCTGACCAAGCAGTAGAAAAGAAAAAACAATTTCCTGAGGAGAAATTCAAGCTGGCTGGATAAATTTGCATAAGTAACAAGGAGCCAAATGTTACTTGCCAAGACAACGGGGAAAATGTCTCCAGGGCATTTCAGAGATCTTCATGGCAGTCCCTCCCATCACAGGCCCAGAGGCCTAGAAGAGAAAAATGGTTTCATGGGCCAGGCTCAGGGCCCCTGCTGCTGTATGCAGCCTTGGGACATGGCACCCTGTGTCCCAGCCACTGTAGATCCAGCTGTGTCTAAAAGAGGCCAAGGTATAGCTAAGACCGTGGCTTCAGAAGGTGCAACCTCTAAGCCTTGGTGACTTCCATGTGGTGTTGTGCCTGCAGGTATGCAGAAGGCAAGAGTTTAGGAGACTCCACCTAGATTTCAGAGGAGGTATGGAAACATTTGGATGTCCAGGCAGAAGTCTGCTGCAGGGGCAAAGCCCTCATGGAGAACCTCTGCTAGGGCAGTATGGAGGGGAAATTTGGGGTTGGAGCCCAACATAGAGTCCCCACCAGGGCACTGCCTACTGGAGCTGCGAGAAGAGGGCCATTGTCTTCCAGACCCCAGATACACTGACCATGTGTCTGAAAAAGCCACAGGTACTCAATGCTAGCCTTTAAAAGCAGCCATGGAGGCTATACCCTGTACAGCCACAGGGGTGGAACTGCCCAAGGCCTTGGAAACCCACTTCTTGCATCAACATGCCCTTGATGTGAGACATAGAGTCAAAGGAGATTATTTTAGAGCTTTAAGATTTAATGACTGCCCTGTTGGGTTTTGGACTTGCATGGGGCCTGTGGCCCTTTTACTTTGGTCAGTTTCTCCCATTTGGAACAGAAACAATTAACCAATGCCTGTACCACCATTGATTTCACAAGCTCATAGGCAGAAGGGACTTGCCTTGTCTGTAATGAGACTTTGGACTTGGACTTTTGAGTTAATGTTGCAATGATTTAAGACTTTTGGGGACTGTTGGGAAGGCATAATTAGTTTTGAAATGTGAAAGGACATGAGATTTGGGAGGAACCATGGGCAGAATGACCTCATTTGGCTCTGTGTCCCCACCCAAATCTCATCTGGAATTATAATTCCCATGTGTTAAAGAAGGGGCCTAGTGGAAGGTGATTGGATCATGGGGGTAGGGGTTCTCCCTTCCTGTTTTCATGACAGTGAGTTAGTTCCCCTGAGATCTGATGGTTTTTAAGTGTGGCAGTTCCCTACCTCACTCTCTCCTCGCCACCATGTAAAATGTGCCCTTGCTTCCCCTTTACCTTCTGCCATGATTTTAAGTTTCCTGAGGCCTCCCCAGCCATGTGGAACTGTAAGCCAATTAAACCTCTTTTCTTGTCTTTTCTTTTTCTTCTTCTTTTTTTTTCTTTCTTTCTTTCTTTTTTCTTTTTTTTTTTTTTTTTTTTTTTTTGAGATAGAGCCTTGCTCTGTTGCCCAGGCTAGAGTGCAATGGCACGGTCTTGGCTTACTGCAATCTCTGCCTCCTGGGTTCAATTGAGTCTCCTGCCTCAGCCTCCTGAGTAGCTGGGATTACAGGCACCTGCGACCACGCCTGGCTAATTTTTGTGTTTTTAGTAGAGATGGGTTTCACCATGTTGGCCAGGCAGGTCTGAAACTCCTGACCTCGTGATCCTCCCACTTTGGCCTCCCAAAGTGTTGGGATTATAGGCATGAGCCACTGCACCCGGTCAACCTCTTTTCTTTATAAATTACCCAGTCTCAAGTAGTTCTTTATAGCAATGTAAAATGGGCCAGTACAATATATTTGATAAAAGTCTTGTATCCAGAATATAAAAAGAACTTCCAAATGCAGTAGTTAGAAAATAAGTAATGCAAAGAGTGGCAAAATATTTGAATAGATACTTCACCAAAGAACATATCTAGGGACTGGGCATGTTGGCTTACACCTATAATCCCAGTGCTTTGGGAGGCTGAGGTGGGAGGATCACATGAGCCCAGCAGTTCAAGGTTACAGTAAGCTATGATCATACCATTGCATTTCAGCCTGGGCAACAGAGCAAAACTGTCACTGAGAAAAAAAAGCACGGCGGGGGATAAACTAAACAGACCCTGAATCAGACTCTGTTCTCAAGGATCACCCAGGTTGGTGGGGAAGACAAGTGGGTCATCAATCAGTTCATTATGACCCAGAAAACCAAAGGAGAGACAGAAAGTGACAGGACACAGGGTGGAGAGGAAAAAAGCCCAGATCCAGTCTCCAGCCCTGGACTCGGAATTAGTTAGCAAATAATAAATGCTAGGTGCTGTACATAATCTGCCTCTTTTAAATCTTACCACAAACCCACATGTCAAGTAGTTATCTTGAGTCTCATTTTACAGATAAGGAAAACTGAGGCTCAGAGAAGCTAAGCAGTCCAGGGTCAGACCATTTGTTAAACCTCAGAATCTGGATTCCAGCTCGTCTGATTTCAAAATCAACCATGCTCTCCTGCCTCCCATTATAAAGTGTTGCACACTATAATTATATTTCTGAACCTTGACTGAGGGAGAAAGTTTATAATTTTCACTCTTTCCTTCCCAAGAGTGATCCTTTTTTTTTGAGACGGAGTCTTGCTCTGCCGCCCAGGCTGGAGTGCAGTGGCCAGCTCTCAGCTCACTGCAAGCTCCGCCTCCCGGGTTCACGCCATTCTCCTGTCTCAGCCTCCCGAGTAGCTGGGACTACAGGCGCCCGCCTCGTCGCCCGGCTAGTTTTTTGTATTTTTTAGTAGAGACGGGGTTTCGCCGTATTAGCCAGGATGGTCTCGATCTCCTGACCTCGTGATCCGCCCGTCTCGGCCTCCCAAAGTGCTGGGATTACAGGCTTGAGCCACCGCGCCCGGCCGAGTGATCCTTTTTTAAGTAAAATAGAGACGAGGTATCACTATGTTGCCCAGGCTGGTCTTGAACACTTGGGTGCAAGCCATCCTCCTGCCTCGGCCTCCCAAAGTGCTGGGATTATAGGTGTGAGCCACCATGCCCAGCCCCAAGTGTTATTATTCTTTCAAAATACATATACTTTTCGTTTATTATCAGCTTCAATAAAGCCCCCTAAATAAACAATGCATCTCATCCTCCAGAAAGGCTTCTCAGCGTCCCCAGTCCCAGTCCCCCCAGCTTACCCCAACACAGCACCAGCCCACAGTCAGCTACTAATTGCCTGTTGACTGGTCTGATTTCCTGATGTGAGTTCCACGGGGGCAAAATCCATGTCAGGGGTTAGTAGGTCCTAGTAAGTATAAGTATTTGAGGAAGGGAGGAAGAGAGAACAAATTGAAGGCAGGGAAGAATTTTTTTTTTTTTTTTTTTTGAGACAGAGTCTCACTCTGTCGCCAAGGCTGGAGTACAGTGGCATAATCTTGGCTCACTGCAACCTCAGCCTCCCAGGTTCAAGTGATTCTCCTGCCTCAGTCTCTCAAGTACCTGGGATTACAGGTGCCCACTGTCATGCCGGGCTAGTGTGTGTGTGTGTGGATGTGTGTGTGTATTTTTAGGAGAGACGGGGTTTCACCATGTTGGCCAGGCTGATCTCGAACTCCTGACCTTAAGTGATCCACCCGCCTTAGCCTCACAAAGTGGGGGGATTACAGGCATGAGCCACTGTGCCCAGCCTTTAAAACCCATCATCATAAACACCATTGATTGAATATTTGCCCTCTGCCAGGCTCTAGCTCTACACTCCATTGTATGAATGATCTCCTTTAAACCTTTCAATCTGATGAGATGGATGATATTTTCATCCTCGATTCAGATTCGAGGAGACTGAAGTTCAGAGAGGGTGTCTCCTGCCTAGGATTGCATATCCAGGAAATGTTTGCTCTTAACCATTGCATTGCAACTTTGGGGCCATTTCCTCATGCCCTGGTAGGAGCAGAGGGATTAATTCATGACGTTGTTACAAGACATTCTAAATTGCACCATCCCAAGTCCTCTCAGGCTCTTTGGGAGAAAATACTCAATCTTTCATGGCTTCTCAGCCCTGTCTGTCCCTTCTTCAGGGTGACATCCGAAGGGGAATGGAGTTGGGGGCTTGGATAGTCTTATGGTTGGGGAAGGAGCCTCTGACCCAGTACTGCCTCCTCTTTCAAGCGTCTGCCTCCTGCAGTGTGGCTGAGGCACACATCCCCTGTCCTCTGGGCAGGTCCCCTGGCCTCTGCTGCCCATAACTATGTTCCTGGTCATAGCCTTCACATCCTCTCCTCTGACCCCAACCTTCTTCTTGCCCACCGTCTTCCTGAGCATTTCCATACCACCCCCCACCTCCTGGGATTCCCTCTTCACACCTCCATCCTGGAGGGCATGGGCTCTGCGAGACTGCCCCTGGGACTGAGAACAACCTTCACATCAGGGCTATTCAAGGTGTGGTTGGTATTGGAGCTAGGCTTGGTGGCTCATGCCTGCAATCCCAGCGTTTTGGGAGGCTCAGGCAGGGGGATCACTTGAACCTAGGAGTTTGAGACTAGCCTGGGCAACACAGCGAGAGCCCACCTCTACAGAAAAAATTTTAAAAAATTAGCCAGGTGTTGTGGCACATGCCAGTCCTAGCTACTCTGGAGGCTGAAGCAGGAGGCTTGCTTGAGTCCGGGAGTTTGAGGTTGCAGTGAGCTGTGATCAGGCTACTGCACTCCAGTCTGGGTGACAGAGCTAGACTCTGGCTCCTAAAAAAAAAAAAAAAAAAAAAAAATGTGGTTCATATCACCTAGAAAGTTGTTAGAAATGCAAATTCTCCAGCCCCACCCTGGAGCTACTGAATCAGAAACTCTGCAGGTGGGGCCCAGGCAGCAATCCCTGTTGGAACAAGCCCTCCAGATGATTCTGATGCACACTCAAATTGGAGAATCACTGCTTTGTCTCCTACCTTCCCTCCCTCCAGGGCTCATAGTAAAAAGTCCAGGCCCCAACTTGGCCAGACTCCAGATCTTGACATTGATTTTATTTTTATTTTTGTTTTTTGAGACAGAGTCTCACTCTGTAACCCAGGCTGGAGTGCAGTGGCACGATATCAGCTCACTGCAACCTCTGCCTCCCGGGTTCAAGTGATTCTCCTGCCCCAGCCTCCCGAGTAGCTGGGACTACAGGCACCCGCCACCACGCCTGGCTAATTTTTGTATTTTTAGTAAAGATGGGATTTTACCATGTTAGCAAGACCAGTCTCAACTCCTGACCCCAGGTGATCCACCCACCTCAGCTTCCCAAAGTGCTGGAATTATAGGCGTGAGCCACTGCGCCCAGCCCAGATCTTGACATTTAAAAGGAGGTGTTGGGGTCCAGAAAAAAACTCTTTATGTCTCCCAAGTGTGTAGGCCTTTACATTGAAACTCTGGATTCTGACACTATTAGGTCTCCTCTACTCATTCAAAAAATCCATTTAGAAAGGCAAAGCTAAGGAGGCGCTGCTCGTCTGCTGCTGAACCTGTCCCCCACTGGAAGCAACAGATGCCTCAGCAGCAAGGGTGGAGAAGGTCAGAAACATGGCTGGACATTCAAAATTCATGGAATAGTTTTCTTAGAATCTCTTTTCCCTATGTGTACAATGTGTTTTCAAGTCTTAGTTCATTTACTCTTCATGTCAACCCCCAGAGGTCTCACAATATCAACCTCACCCCCTGGTGCAGCATCAGCCCGCGGACCTGAAACCCATCTGTCAGCTCCTTGTTTTCTTTCATTCCCTCCTCTCCCCATTCTCTGCTGTCACTGCCTATATTCTGAGTTCATTATCCAAATTCAGCCACTTACTAGTGTGTGACTTGGTACAAGTTTACTTAATCTCCTGTGTCTCAGTTTCTGTAGCACGCGGATTCCATCGTCAACATCCAAAAGAATGTATTGGGCACCTATAATACTTTAGGCCCTGGGGATATGGCAGTGAAGCAAATACACAAAAATCTCTGTCCTTGTGGAGCTGACATTCTAGTGAGGTGAGGGGAGGGGAGGGAAGGGGAGAGGAGAAGAGGAAGATAATAAACTAGAAAGTAAAACACAATTTATAAAATGTTTCAGATGGTGACATGTGGTATAAACAATAAACAGGGAAGGGGATACAACGTGTCTGGGTAGGGGAGGAAGGTGAGGTTTTGTTTTGCTTTTTTTTTTTTTTTTTTTTTTTTTGGAGACAGAGTCTCGCTCTGTCGCCCAGGTTGGAGTGCAGTGGCGCGACTGCAAGCTCCGCCTCCCGGGTTCACACCATTCTCCTGCCTCAGCCTCCCGAGTAGCTGGGACTACAGGCGCCCGCCACAGCGCCCGGCTAATTTTTTGTATTTTTAGTAGAGACGGAGTTTCACCGTGGTCTCGATCTCCTGACCTTGTGATCCGCCCGCCTCGGCCTCCCAAAGTGCTTTGCTTTTGAGACAGGCTCTCGCTCTGTTGGCCAGGCTGGAGTGCCACAGCAGGATCATGGATCACTGCAGCATCAACCTCCTGGGCTTAAGGGATTCTCCTGCCTCAGCCTCTAGAGTCACCAGGACTACACGCTCGCACCACCACGCCTGACTAATTTTTAAATTTTTTATAGAGATGGGGTATCCTTATGTTGCTCAGGCTGGTCTCAAACTCCTGGCCTCAAGCAATCCTCCCACCTCGGCCTCCCAAAGTGCTGGCATTATAGGTGTGAGCCACTGTGCCCAGCCAAGTTGTTATTTTTAATGGGTTGTTAAGGAGGATCCCACTAGTAAGATGACATTTGAACAGAAATTTGAAGGAGAAAATGACACAGATATCCGGAAAGATGGCATTCTAGGTAGAGGGAACGGCAAGTGCAAGAATTCTCAGGCTAATGGGAAAGCCGGCAAGGGGGTCAGTGTGGCTGGGGTAGAGTTGCGGGGAAGCATGTAGGAAGAGGTCTGATAAGGGGCTGGGGAGACAGGGACTGGATCATGTTGGGATCTCTCTGCTGTTCTCAGGACTTTGACTCTAGAGAGCTGGGAACAGGTTTAAGCAGAGGAGGAACCTGATCTAGCTTTTTATGTTAAGGTCACACTAGCTGCTGCATGAAGAATAGGTTGAAGGGGCAGAAGCAGGGAGCCTATCAGTAATGCGGCCACTGCAGTAATCCAGGTAGGAAATGGTGGGGGCTTGGCCCACCTGGCAGCAGTCTGGAGTAGAGGGGTGAGCAGACCGGAGGGTATGTATTGAAGTTAGAACTGACGAGATCTGCAGATAGATCAGATGTGGGAAGTAAGAAGTGGAGGGTGGACAGGGATGACTCCAACGTTTTTAGCCTGAGCAACTGGAAGAGTGAAACTGCTATTGACTGAAAAGGGGAAGACCGAGAGAAGCAGGTTTGGGGAGATCGTTTTTGGACTTGTGAAGGTTAAGATTCGATTAGACATTCAGTAGAGAAGCCAACTGGCTATTGCACACATAGGTCTGGAGTTCAGAAGGGAGGTTCAGGCTGGAGATAGAAATGTTGGAGACTTTAGTGTATTGATGACATTTCTAGAAGGAGCTCATGAGAAAATCTACTTCATCTGGGTGTTGTGGGAATTAGACAAGTTAAGCACCTGGCACATAGTAGGCATTCAATAAAGGTCAGCTATCACCAAGATCACTTTATGTTCCTTGCACTCCCCCACCGGCCTCTCACCACGGCCACCTCCATGCTGCCCTCCACACTGCTGGTCAGAGTGAGCTTTCTACAGCATAGACCTGACCATCTCTCCCTGCCCAAACCTGCAATGGCTCCTTATTGCTTACAGAATAAAGTGTGCATACTTCATAGACTTCAGAGACTGTCCCTAAAGCCTTCCCTGATGGAGTCACTGTCACCCCCACCAGCCCCAATTTCTGCCACCACCCCCTACCTCCCACCTCACTCTCCAGCAGTAATAGGGAACCCTTTGTTCACAGTTTGTCATCTTTGAACATGTGGCCACCTATGCCTTGACTTGTCCAGCAGCAAACCCAAGTGATTCTCACATCCTCCAAGAAGCCTCCCTCTCCACCCAGAGACTGTTCCCTCTTCCCTGCAGACCTGCCTCCTACCCTTACTAATGTTCCTTCCACTGCTATTCCTGCAGCACCAAACACTGAGCCTGACACAGGCAAGGGGCTGGGGGAGGGTAAATGAACCAAGGAAGAAGAGCTGATTCTCCATGATGGGTTTTTTATTGTTAGCATGTTTGAGTTCATGAAGACCCAGAGAGGTGCAGGCACTTGCTCAGGTCACTCAGCTGGTAAACCCTGCGGCCAGGAGTGGACTCCAGGCTTGTCTGATTCAAAGTTCTTGGCTCAAGCGCATGTGCATGCACAGGCACGCACACAGGAAAACACACACACCCACGCACACACACACACAGAACAATCTCAGGGCAACTGGTGGCTGGGGGTTCTCTTGACCTTCCAGTTGTTCCCTTCTTGGGAATGGATCCAGGGAGAAGGTTAAGGATTTAGATTCAGAATAGGTATTCACTTGTTCGTTTAAAATAAAAAATTGTAGAGACCCAGTCTCCCTATGTTGCCCAGGCTGGTCTCAACCTCCTGGGCTCAAGTGATCCTCCTGCCTCAGCCTCCCAAAATGCTGGGATTACACACATGAGCCACTGCACCTGGCCAATATTCACTTGTTTATTCAGTAAGTCATTCGCTCATTCGTTCTCTCACTCACTCATTTACAATCAATCATTTGTTCTACTTCCAATTTTTACTCACAGCAGATTAAGACCCTACCTCCTAAGAGCTGAATCTGAGGAGAGCCTGGTCAGAGAACAAGGCGGCACAGGGCCGGGAAAGGAACACCAAGGGCTAGTGGAGGACCTTGAAGGGTGAGAGGAGTTTACCAGATGACCTTGGAAAAGGATATCCTGACATGTGGCTGCAGCATGTGCAAAGACCCAGAGACTTGAAACCACCACTGAAAGGAGGGCACCTGGGGAGGTGGGAGGAGTGGCAGATGATCACTGCGGGGAGAAGGTTGGAGACATGGGCAGGGGTCAAGGTCAAGATTAATTTGGGAGTTAGGTATGGAGGAGCAGGGTTAAGGTTTAGGTTGGGTTTAGGATTAGAGATTAGATCTTGAAAACGGATCATTTCTTTTTAACCTGCCTTTTCCAGAAGGATTTCATGTGGCTTGTATCAGTGATAAAGATCTAGGGTTATGATTAGGCCTGCCAAGAACCTAAGGATCAGCAATGGGCTTTATGATTGGGATCCAAGGTGCAGTAAAAATGAGGTACTTGAGGGAGCAAAGCCAATGCTCGATGTGGGCATAGGTTTTCATTTTCTTTCTTTTTTCTTTTCTTTTTATTTTTGAGACAGGGTCTCACTCCATCACCCCGGCTGGAGTGCAGTGACACAATCTTGGCTCACTGCAACCTCCGCCTCCTGGGTTCAGGCAATTCACCTGCCTCAGCCTTCTGAGTAGCTGGGACTACCTGCGCACACCACCACCAGGGTAATGTTTTTGTTTGTTTGTTTTGAGATGGAGTTTTGCTCTTGTTGCCCAGGCTGGAGTGTAATGGTGCAATCTCAGCTCACTGCAACCTCCGCCTCTTGGGTTCAAGCGATTCTCCTGCCTCAGCCTCCCAAGTAGCTGGGATTATAGGTGCCCGCCACCACGCTCAGCTAATTTTTTTGTATTTTTAGTACAGATGGGGTTTCACCATGTTGGCCAGGCTGGTCTTGAACTCCTGACTTCAGGTGATACCCCCGCCTTGGCCTCCCAAAGTTCTGGGATTACACGCGTGAGCCACCGCGCCAGGCCTGTTTTGTATTTTTTGTAGAGATGGTGTGGTGGGGGAGATCTGGGCCTTGCTATGTTGCCCAGGCTGGTCTCGAACTCTTGAACTCAAACAATTCTCCCGCCTAGGCCTCCCAAAGAGCTAGGATTACAGTTGTAGGCCACCACCCCTGGCAGGTCTTCATTGTCCTCCTTTCTGAAGCATGCCATCTCCTGGCTGAGTAGTCTTGAGACTTAACCTCTGGGCCTCCTGATGCCCACCTACTACGCAGATGAAGATGCTATTCGTCTTGCACATCTCCTCTGGGTCAGGCACCACCGGACAGGACAGATGTTCTCACTTACTCCCGCAATGCCCCAATGTTGAGCTGTAATGAAACAGTTTAATCCACACCACCGGCATACATTAGGTGCTCTGTCCAGGCTAGTTCTCTCCCCTTCACTCATTTCCCCACAAAGCCCCTTCGTGGCTGGGGCCTCCCAGGTGTGCTGACTCACCTGTCTAGAGGAACGGACTGCGCCAGGGCCTGTAGCGCTCGGGCCCCGCCACCCCCTGTCCCCGCCCGTCCCGGGCCAGCGCGGTGCAGCCGGGGTCCTGAGCTGCCCCAGGCGGGGAGCAGCGCAATTATCCTAATAACAGCCCGGCCTCCGCTGTGGTGGCGAGCGCGGCCACGCCGTCCCGAGAACGCCCCCGACCCAGGGCCCGAGCGTGGGAACTGCCGTGCCCTCTGCCCCAGGCGGCGGCGGCAGCCGCGTCAGGGACCCGCCCGCCTGCCAGGCCGCGATGGGCGATAAGCCCGCCCCGCCGCTCACACCCGCGGCTAATGACCCGGCTGCGCTCGGCGCGCTCTGTCCCCTTTCATCTGCCCCTTTCATCTGCCCCCTCCCAGCGCCCCGCGCCCATCAACTCCGCATCCCCATACCTGGGTGGGGACAGCGGCGGGGCCCGCAGCCCCTACTGCCAGGAGCAGCGAGTGGCCAAGCGCGCGAGGAGGTTCCCATGCGCCCGGGGTGCGAAGGAGGGAGACTCCGGGCGCCTGGCCTGCAGGGTCCACGCACACCCGCTCATTTATTCATCCATTCGTTCGTCCACGCACCCACTCACTCAGTCACTCGTTCATTTATTCACGACACAAACGTTTTCTAAGTATCCGCTAGTGACTGTTTCCTTTTCTGTAAGTTGGGAATAATAATACTATGTAGGCCAGTTGTGGTGGCTCATGCCTGTAATCCCAGCACTTCGGGAGGCCGAGGCGGGTGGATTACGAGGTCAGGAGTTCGAGACCAGCCCGGCCAACATAGTGAAACCCCGCCTCTACTAAAAATGCAAAAATTTAGCTGGGCGTGATGGCGGGTGCCTGTAATCACAGATACTCAGGAGGCTGAGGCAGGAGAATCACTTGAACCCATGAGGTGGAGGTTGCAGTGAGCCAAGATCATGCCATTACACTCCAGCCCGGGCGACAGTGCAAGACTCTATCTCAAAAAATAAATACATAATAATAATAATAATAATAATAATAATAATATGAACGTCACAGGATCGTTCTAAAGGTTAAGATGGGCGTGGGGAGGAAAGAGATGGCTCATTTATTAAGTACTTGTTCTCTCCAAATACTCACTAGCTCACACTTCTCACAGAAGCCCTGAATTAGGTACAACCCCGTTTTACAGAGGTGGAGACTGAATCGCCAAATAACAGGAGTGTCAAATACCAGGAGTGTCAGACTTTTGTCCTCTGAAGCAGCTCCCACTGCACCACAAAGTGAGGATGCAGTTAATGTCTGTTGCACCAAATAAGAAAAATAATTACTATAAAAAAGAAAAAACATAAAAAAAGAAAAAGAACACTTGCATTTGACTATAAAAAAATTAGAGCCTCCGAGATGTTGATGCCTAAGAAGAACCGGATTGCCATTTATGAACTCCTTTTTAAGGAGGGAGTCATGGTGGCCAAGAAGGATGTCCACATGCCTAAGCACCCGGAGCTGGCAGATAAGAATGTGCAGAACCTTCATGTCATGAAGGCCATGCAGTCTCTCAAGTCCTGAGGCTATGTGAAGGAACAGTTTGCCTGGAGACATTTTTACTGGTACCTTACCAACGAGGGTATCCAGTATCTCCGTGATTACCTTCATCTGCCCCCGAAGACTGTGCCTGCCAGCCTACACCGTAGCCGTCCAGAGACTGGTAGGCCTCGGCCTAAAGGTCTGGAGTGTGAGCGACCTGCGGACTCACAAGAGGGGAAGCTGACAGAGATACCTACAGACAGAGTGCTGTGTCACCTGGTGCCGACAAGAAAGCCGAGTCTGGGGCTGGGTCAGCAACCAAATTCCAGTTTAGAGGCGGATTTGGTCGTGGACGTGGTCAGCCACCTCAGTAAAATTGAAAATGAATCTTTTGCCTTGAATAAACTGACAGCCAAAAAACCTTTAAAAAATTAAAAAAAAATTTTTTTTTTAATTAAAAAGGCCAAGCACAGTGGCTCATGCCTATAATCCCAGCACTTTGGGAGGCTGAGGCAGGAAGATTGCTTGAGCCCAGGAGCCAAGACTGCACCACTGCACTCCAGCCTGGGTGACAGAGGGAGACCCTGTCTCAAAATAATAACAACAAATAAATAAAATTTAAAATACATTAATAAAAAAGAAATATACATATATTATATATATTATATATATATATATATATATATATATATATATGAAAAACAGTTGATATTTCTGGAGCATTTATACTGTGCCAGGCACTGTGCTAATTATTTTCTATGCATTATCTCATTTAATACTTGCAAAAACCTCAAAAGCTGGGCATCATTATGATATTCCCATTTTACAGATGAGGAAACTAAAGCTGAGAGAATAGGTCACTTGCTCAAGGCCACACAGTTAGCAGTGGCTGAAGTCAGGTTTGCACCCACCAAGGCAAGCAGGGCCACCAAGGCTCTTCGCTATGCAGTTGAAATACAGCAGCCCCACTGTCGGGTGCTTCGGCTCACACCTGTAATCCCAGCACTTTGGGAAGCTGAGATGGGCAGATCACGAGGTCAGGAGATTGAGACCATCCTGGTTAACACGGTGAAACCCCATCTCTACTAAAAATACAAAAAAATTAGCTGGGTGTTGTGGCAGGCCCCTGTAGTCCCAGCTACTTGGGAGCTGAGGCGGGAGAATGGCATGAACCAGGGAGGCAGAGGCTGCAGTGAGCTGAGATCGCGCCACTGCACTCCAGCCTGGGTGACAGAGCGAGACTCTGTCTCAAAAAAAAAAAAAAGAGCAGCCTCCTCTCCTCCCCATCCCTCGGTGTCCCTTCCAGCCTAAGCTTAGGCACAGAGCCACTGAATGCCTTCTCTTTGGCCCAGCTGCTTGTCTCCCCAGGGACCAGCTCAAAATTCTCAGGGTGTTCCCTGAGATCTGGTTTTGAAATCTGGTGCAGAGGAAAGGCATGAGATAGAGATGGGTAGCCTGAACTTTTAAACTCTCCAGGCCTCCATTCCTCAGCTACAAAATGAGGTCAGCAGTCCTTGTTCTGTTTCTCTCACAGCACTGTGGCCCATTTGTTGTTCTTTTTTTTTTTTTTTGAGACGGAGTCTCGCTCTGTCACCCAGGCTGGAGTGCAGTGGCCAGATCTCAGCTCACTGCAAGCTCCGCCTCCCGGGTTCACGCCATTCTCCTGCCTCAGCCTCCCGAGTAGCTGGAACTACAGGCGCTGCCACCTCGCCCGGCTAGTTTTTTATATTTTTAGTAGAGACGGGGTTTCACCGTGTTAGCCAGGATGGTCTCGATCTCCTGACCTTGTGATCCGCCCGTCTCGGCCTCCCAAAGTGCTGGGATTACAGGCTTGAGCCACCGCGCCCGGCCTGTTGTTCTTTAGTTTGCTAATTTCCTTCATTTACTGGGAACATTTCTTTTCCTTTCTTTTTTTTTTTTTTTTAGACAGAGTCAATCTGTTGCCCAGGCTGGAGTGCAGTGGCGCAATCACAGCTTACTGCAGCCTCGACCTCCTGGGTTCAAATGATCCTTTTGGCTCAGTCTCCTGAATAGCTGGAACTCTAGCCATGCGCTACCATACCCGGCTTATCTTTTTATTTTTGTAGAGATGGGGTCTCCCTATGTTGCCCAGGCTGATCTCAAACTCCTGGGCTCAAACAATCCTCCCACCTCGGCCTCCCAAAGTGCTGGGATTACAGGCATGAGCCACCATAACTGTCCTACTTAGAACATTTCTTAAGTGCCAACTATGAATTTGGTGCAGGGCTAGGGAGACCAACCACCCAGGTTTGCCCAGGACTGAGGAGTTCCTAGGACAAAGGATGTGCTGAAACTGAGACAGTCCTCAGCATACCAGCGTGGTGGGTGTGTACTGGGTACTGGGGATTTGTGCTGGGTACTGGGGATTTGAGGAGCATCATGGCCTGGGCCTGGCCTGGTCCCTCTGGAAACTGGAAAAGCTCCTGCCCACAATGAGGGATGCCCCATGCAAGCTGTTGGCACTGGGAGCAGGGAGAGGGTGAGGTACCCTGGCAATGTGCTGTGCTCAGCTTTTTCCCAGTTCCCTGGCTCTAGGCCCAGGCAGATTTGGCAAAGCAATCCTACCCATTGCCTGGCTGGGAAAGCCAAGGCTGGAAGTGGCTTTCCCACAGCAGCTGCCATGAGTCAGTGCCCAGGGGCAGGGTGGTCAATCCCACCTCCAGTCACCCACTGCCCATGTGAGCAAGCCACTTTACCTCTCAGAGCTGCCTCCCATCCTTACCTGGGGGTGGAGAGGAATGGGACTGGGTGATCACCAAGCCTGTAGTGACCTTCTGTTTCAGAAGGCCTTTCCAGGAACCCTCCACTTCACCAGGAATTCAAAGGCACGGGTGCCTACTAAGAACTTGGTCACTGCTGAGTTTTTGGCAATAACCAGGTGAGGACATGTCAGAAAGCACCTAGAAAGATGGGCTTTTGAAATCAGACAGAACGAGCCATAACCCCAAATGGTCACTGAACCTCTCTGAGCCTCATTTTCCTCCTCTGTAGAATGGGAGCAGTACCACCTACCTCTCACTCTTGGGGGAGTGAATGAGATCCTGAAGATGAGGAGACAAACCAGATGCTCAGGACACACCAGTCCCCTTCCTGCCCCTCCACCATCTTGTACTCGGTGCCCCAGCTGGCCTGGTCTCAGCCTGATAGCCCCTTCGTCTGCTCTCTGCCTTCTCTATTCACTAACAAGCCTCCATTGGCTGCCTACCATGTGCTTGTCTTTTTAGGAACTCAGGTGAAGCAGACAGATTTTTTTTTAAACAGACTCTCTGGCCAGGCACAGTGGCTCAAGCCTATAGTCCCAGCACTTTGGGAGACAGAGGTAGGAGGATCTCTTGAAGCCAGGAGTTCGACACCAGCCTGCACAACAAAGGGAGACCTTGTCTCTGTTAAAAAAAAAAAAAAAAAAAAAAAGGAATTTCCTTTCCCTTTCTTATAGGGGAAGTCAAGGCAACTTCTGGGAGGAGAAAGAGCAGCAGCGGCCATGGCCCCTGGGAAAATAGGAGACCAGCTCCCTCATACTGCCCCTTTCTTGGACTGTCACCCTCTTCCTGGATGCCCTTTCCCTTCAGCTGCTGTCCCTCCTCATCACTAACATCCCCCACCTCCAGCCTCCCCACCCCACTGCTCCTTCTGTTCAGACATCTCCTCCCCCATGGAGGCCTGCCCTGGGTCCCCAGGCAAAATTAACTATTTCTTCCCCCATGAAGTCTCAGCAAAGTTTCTCCTTCCCAGGGCCTCTGCCTCTTATCTTTGTAGCTTGCAGGGTCTAGCTCATTGTTGGCAGCCATGAGTATGGAGAGAGGAGAATCAGAAGGGAAGGGGTGGGCCTGAGTCTACGTTGCAGTTTGGGAAGTTAACAGAAAAATTCCTGCCCGCTCTGTGCCCAGGCTGTGACATTCCCTCCAGAAAGGGAGAAGGTGACAGAGGAGAGGAAGTCGCCAGGGTAGGGTCCATTCTACGTCCTTCCAGTGTCTTCCTGTGTAAAAGGAAGGTGTAAAACCCCTTGCCCCTGTTTTACACCCTGAGGCTGGCTGTCAGCAGCCCATCTCCACTGGCGGGAGGCTGCTGGAATGGGGGAGTTTCCCAGACTGGGATGCACACGTGAGGACATCAACTTTGCTAGGAGCAGTGGGTCTCCTCGAGGAAAGTCATTTCCTTGTGTATGAGGGGCTTGACCAGATGACCTGAGAGTCCTTCCAAAGGCAATCTTGGGATGCAGAAATGCTGAGATTTCTGCATCTTCATTTCCAGAATCTGTGGTCTGAAATGGTTCTGTCCAATGTGATAGCCATGAGTCACATGTGGCTATTGAGCTGTTGGTATGTGGCTAATAAAAATTGTGGTGTAAGGCTAGGTGCAGTGGCTCACGCCTGTAATTCCAGAACTTTGGGAGGATGAGGCAGACAGATCACCTGAGGTCAGGAGTTCGAGACCAGCCTGGCCAACATGGTGAAACCCCATCTCTACTAAAAAATACAAAATTAGCCAGGCATGGTGGCACATGCCTGTAATCCCACTACTTGGGAGGCTGAGGCAGGAGAATCGCTTGAACTCAGGAGGCAGAGGTTGCAGTGAGCCAAGATCACACCACTGCACTCCAGCCAGTGCAACAAGAGCGAAACTCCATCTAAAAAAAAAAAAAAAAAAAAATGTGATGTAAGTAAAAAATACACATTGAATTTCAAAGATCTAGTACAAAAACTGTGAAATGTCTCATTAATCATTTGTATATTAATTACAGATTACAGGTTGCAATGATATTGTTTTAGACATACTGGGTTAAATAAAAATTGTTATTAAAATTATTTCACTTGTTTCTCTTTACTTTCTTAAGTGTGGCTACTAGAACATTTCCAATTTCATATGTGACTCACATTTATACTCCTTTCTTCTTCTTCTTTTTTTTTTTTTTTTGAGACAGAGTCCAGGTTGGAGTGCAATGGTGTCATTTTGATGCACTGCAACCTCCGCCTCCCAGGTTCAAACGATTCTCATCCCTCAGTGATATAAGTAGCTGGGATTACCGGCATGTACCACCACACCCAACTAATTTTTGTTTTGTTTTGTTTTGTTTTGTTTTGTTTTGTTTTGTTTTTTTAGTAGAGATAGGGTTTCACCATAGTGTCCAGGTTGGTTTCAAACTCCTGAGCTTAAGATTTGCCTGCCTCAGTGTCGGAAAATGTTAGGATTATAAGCGTGAGCCACTGCACCTGGCCCACATTTATATTTCTATTTCACAGCATGGTCACCCAACTAAGCCAAGACTTCCCTGGGCTCCTAGTAGCTTTGGGGGTGTGAGAGTATTATTCTTTTCCTAGGAGAGAAACACCAAACCCTGATACCTTATGAGAAAGCGCTGTTTCCTCCTCCCAAATAAAGACTACCCCAATTCTCCTCTTCCGCCTTAAGGCTAGTTGCTGGGGGTAAGGAACAGGACCCATCTTCTCATGCTATTCTCCCTCCCTCCACAAAGAAAACAGAATTCAGGCCAGGCACAGTGGCTCAGGTCTGTCTCTAATCCCAGGACTTTGGGAGGCTATGGTGGAGGGATCACTTGAGGCCAGGAGTTTGAGTCCAGCCTGGGCAACAAAGTGAGACCCTCACTGCTACAAAAATATATAAAAATAAAAATAATAATTAGCGGGGCATGGGGTCACTCTCCTGTAGTCCCAGCCACTCTTGAGACTAAGGAGAGAGGATCACTTGAGCCCAAAATTTCGAGGTTACAGTGAGCTATGACCGCATCACTGCACTCCAGCCTGAGTGACAGAGGGAGACTCTGTCTCTAGAAAAATAATAAAAAGAGAAAACAGAATTCAGACAGGACTGGGAAATTCCTTCCCAGGCTTGGCTTCCAGCCCAGCAAGAGCCAAGCTGTCGCACCCAGAGGAAACCCCCAGCTGCCCCTTCCTGCCTGGCCCAACCCTGCCCCCAAAGTCTAAGCCATGCTGGGAGGCCACTGAGGAACTACAGGAAGCATCCTCCCAGCTCCCCCATCCCATAGGCCCCAGCCAGGACAGTACAAGGCTGGGCATTTAAGAGGGCACATGACTCTACCCCCAGGGAATTTACACACCAGCCAAGGGGGTGGGGCCAACCCACAGAGTAACTGGAGATGATCACACAGTAGCCTCCATCTGCTGGGAAACAGCAGGCCTTTAATGAAATGTGGGTAGATGCAAGCACTGTGTCTCCCTGCCCCACCTCCACCAATATTCTTTTCCTCATTTTGAGAAGGAAATGAAGATAGGGCACAGTGGTTAATAGCAAAGCCTTAGCACTCAGTCAGGCATAAGTTTAAACCCCAGTTCAGCCGTTGCTTGTTGTGTGACTTTGAGCACTAACATCCCTAACTCTGAAGAAATTCCTACCATTGAACTGAAACCCACTTTCCAGTGGTGTCCACCCACTGATCCCAGATTTGTTTTCTGAGGTGACCCAGAACCTTCCACTACCATTGCCTAGTGAGAGTCATTTAGAGGCCTGAAGACAGTGAGATCAAGGGCCCCTAGAGGCTTTCCTTCTCTGGGTTAGCATTCCAGATATTTCCTTGGAGTGCCTCTATCCTGCCCACCCCTCACTCTACTGGAACCTCCCCAGGAACTCAGTATGAGAGGCAGACCATTGTGGTCATTAAGTGGGTGGATTCTGGAGTCAGACAGCTGTGGTGTAAGTCCTGGTTGCACCTCTTTTTAGCTGTGTAGTCTTGGGCAAGTTACTTCACCTCTCTGTGGCTTGTTTTCAGTTTCCTCACTTCAAAACAGAGAAAATAATAGCTCTGATGGGATTGTTGTATTATGAGGATGAAGTCAGTTAACACGTTAAGCCTTAAAGCAGTGCTTGGGATATAGTTTTGCTCATATGTCATCTAGCATGTGTGTTGTGATGGAGTGCCCTCCCCACTCCATTACAGTTGATTGGTCCAAGGGGAGGCTTGACCTAAGCTGGGCCAATGAGTCTTTTCCCAGGGAATTTTAGATCTGAGATGCAGAAAACGGAATCAGTTTTTCACCATTATCTTGAAGATGCAAGCTATAAAACTCAACCTTTTTCTCTGCACCATGAAGAAAATCAATGTGCTGTGAAAGAGAAGGAAGCTAATGTGCAGAAAAAAGGGAAGACATGAGACAGAACAAGAGAGTCCTGGTTTCAGTTGCTCCTAAATACCAGCTCGATCCCAGCTCTTCTTAAAACGTCATTGTTTGCTGTATAACAAGGACTTCAAATTGTTAGGGCTTAGGGCTTAGGGCTTAAAGCAAGAATTGTTTATTAGCTCATGATACTATATGCTGCAGTTTGGCTGGGCTCAGTTGGGTGATTCTTCTGCTCTTATCTCCTGGGCTCATTCATGCAGTTTTAGTCAGCTGATGGCTTAGCTACAGCTGGATGGTCCAGGGTGGCCTGAAGGTGACCTAGCATTTACCCCATGTTCTAGGTCCTATGGGGATACCAGAGTAGAGAAAATTAATATTTACCAAGCTCTTACTTTGTGTTAGGTCAATGATGGAAATTTTAGTTGCATTATCTCATTTAATCCTCCTAATTGCCTGGTCACATAACTCTGGTTAATATCACCCCCAATTTACAGATGAGGAAACTGAGGTTCCAAGAGAAATAATTTGCCTAAAATTTCAGGACCCAGAGGCACAGAGTTGGAATTCAAGCACAGGACTCCTGAGTGTCTGCAGAGCTCATGCTCTTGCACTGCACCATCCTGCTCTTCCCACACCAAAGAGTAAAACTCAGCTCTACCTATTTGTGTAGTGTCTCAAAAAAAACAAAAAAACAAAAAACAAAAAACAAAAACAAAAAAACTTGGCTCTACCCTCATGCTGCTTAAAGTGTGGCCAAGTGGACTGAGTGGATCCAACATCCAACGGTGTCAGATTCAATGACATTCATTCAGTAAAGGTTCCCCCATACCTATTTTGTACTGGGCATCATGTTAGCTATTAAGGATGAGGAAATGACTCAGACACAGGATGCAGCAGCAGCAGCAGCGTGGAGGAGGAAATGATTAATCCTGCCTGGTTTGGGCTCAGCATTGACTCGTTTATCAGCCTGACTCTTAAGGAATGGGTGATGCTGGTGAGGAAATGCAGTTCAGAGCAAACTCCCCTTTCCACAGATGTGCAAGAAGGTCTCTGAGTCCCAGTTATGTGGCAATCAGAGGTCAAGTTCATCATCTGGCCAGATGCAGTGGCTCATGCCTGTAATCCCAGCACTTTGGGAGGTTGAAGCATGAGGATTGCTTGAGGTCAGGAGTTCAAAACCAGCCTGGTCAATATAGTGAGATCCTGTATCTAAAAATAATAATAATAATAAATTTTGAAAGAGAGAGAGAAAGGAAGGAGGAAAGATGAATTGGTCCCAGCCAATTACTCCACAGAGTCAGTCTCACATTGAGGCAAGGGGACCAGCCTTTTATACCCCTCACTAATCTGTCCCCAGGACTGGCAAGGACTAGGGCGGGAGAGATGGGAAACTTCTATTTGGCTGAGGACAATTCTTAAGAGAAGAGGGTAGCTGTGATTGTTAGTAGTCTACATCATGACAGCTGGGAAAGGGGATCTGGACAGGGCAGCAACAGCATCCATTCTGGGGAGTCTCAGTGTACTTACATTGTAATTCACACAAACAACTTTACAGGCACAAGCCAACTCACTTTTCTCTCTTTTATGTATTTAAATGCAATATTAGGGGGCCGAGGCAGGAAAATTGCTTGAGCTCGGGAATTTGAGATCGGCCTGGACAACATAGCAAGACCTCATCTCTACTACAAAAAAAAGAAAAAGAAAAAGAAAGGATAAGAAGAAAGAAAGAGAGAGAGAAAGAAAGAAAGAAAGAAAGGAAGGAAGGAAGGAAGGAAGGAAGGAAGGAAGGAAGAAAGAAGGGAGGGAAAGAGGGAGGGAGGGGAAAAAGTCTGGGTGTGATGGATGGTGCATGTCTATAGTCCCAGGTATTCCAGAGGCTGAGGCAGGAGGATGGCTTAAGCCCGGAAGTTCAAGACTGCAACTTGTGCCATTGGCATATGATTTTTCCACTTGGCATATGATTGTGTCATTACTCCAGCCTGGGTGACAGAGCAAGACCCTGTCTCAAAAAAAAAAAAAAGAAAAAAAAGAAAAGCAATATTAAATTATACACTTTGTATATAGTGTATATGCTTTTTCCATATACTGCATATATGCTTTTTCATATACTGCATATTACTATGTAGCATATGTAAAAACATACCTATTACTATAAGGATTGAACTCATAAAAATGTAATATGCTCCTTACTGAATTTTTTGGCTTTTTTGAGACAGACTCTTGCTCTGTCACCCAGTGGCATGATCTGGGCTCACTGCAGCCTCTGCCTCCTGGGTTCAAGCAATTCTCCTGCCTCAGCCTCCCAAGTAGCTGGGACTCCCAAGTAGCATGCCACTACACCTGGCTAATTTTCTATTTTTATTTTTAGTAGAAATGGGGTTTCTCCATGTTGGCCAGGCTGGTCTTGAACTCCTGACCTCAAGTGAGCCACCAACCTCAGCCTCCTAAAGTGCTGGGATTATAGGCATGAGCCACTGCACTCAGCCTCTTTACTGAATTCTTAAGGACCACATATGACTTTGCCTTACCTACTGATTTTAGAACTTAATGCCCTTGCCTCCTTTACATGTGACTCCGCTACAGCTGGTTGAGCCCCTCCTGACTTCCCTAATCTCCCTCTTCCACAGGGTCACAGGGTTTTGGTCCTGATGGGCCATGCAGGGTGACCTCCTGGCTCCAGTGGCTTACCATCCCACTTGAGACACAACCCAAACTCTTGATTTGGTGCCCCAGTGATCTGACCCTTGCCTACCTGCCTGATGGTCGATGCTCAGCTCACCACCCTCCAGCCTCAGGGCTTTCATTCAGTTCTTCAAACCTAACAGGTTTTCCTACCTGAGCACTTGCACACACTGACTTCTTTGCCCCAAACATCTTCCTTCTCTTCTTGGCAGAGTTGGTTCCTCCTCCCCGTCAGAGTTCAACCTATTGTCACCGCTCTCAGAGGCCTTCCCTGACCCTTCTTTCTAACATAAGTTCACATCATCTTGCTTGTTTCCTTCCCAGCCCTTGACAGTTTGTAATTGTTTGGGGTTTTTTCCACTCGGTTCTTGACTGTCTTGTCACTAAATTGTAAGCTTCATGATATCAGAGAGTGCCTGGCACACAGTAGGAGCTCAGCAACTGTTCTTTTGAAGGAAAGAAAGAAAGAAAGAATGAATGAATGAATGAATGAATTCACTGCCATGCCCCAGCAAGTCACCTCAAATCCATTCCATACTTTCCACTGGCAAAAGAGAAAGTTCCGATAGAAGGAGCATCCCTTTCCCGCTCGGAATGCTTCCATTGTCCCTCCTGACCCACACAGGCAAGCTGACAATCACTTGCCTGAGCAGGCAAGTGTAGGGCATGAGGTTAAAAGACCCCGGTTCAAGTCCCACTCTTGTCACTTGCTAGCGAGGCAACAATAGCCAAACCAAGCCTCTCTGAACGTCAGTTCCTTTCTGTAAAATGGGGGAAACACCTCCTGCCATTTCTCCCTGGGTTGCAGTGAGATGACACAGAAAACTCTGCACAGATGATTTTCAATGTTCTGAGTCCTGACTTTCAAAGGTCTTCACCCTTCACGACTGATCTCTCCCTCTCTCAACACCCATTTTTCCTGCCTCACCCAGCTACTGGTACTTCCTGAACGTCACTCTGTACATTCACACCGTGGTGCGTTCCCTCAAAAGTTGTGCTGTTTGTTTGGAGAGCCCATTTCCTGCCTTCTTCATCTGTCCAGATCCTGACCATCATGAAGTTCCCCTGCCTCTGGGTTCACTTTATCTTTGATGTCTGCTTTACACCAGTGAATGTCTTCCTCACTGCACTCTGAGCCCCTTCTCTGGGTCCTAACTGCTAATCCCAACACCACACTGCACTGCTCCATCTGGACTATGACCTGTGCTCAATGATGGGACTTCACAGTAGAGGAAGACTCCCCTCCACCTTCAAGAGGGCTACCATCTATTGGGATCAGAGAGGCTGAAAAGCACTTGACCACTTATTTGCAGGCTAGGAGAGCCGAGTGGTTAGGTACACTTGCACTGATGTCAGACATACCTGACTTTGAATCTCAGGATGTGTGGAACAGAAACCTAACTAAAATGGCTTCATTAAATAGGGGGTGATTTTTTCAAATAGTTAAGAAGACCAAGGTAGGAATTTAGGGCTGCTACAGAGTTTCCACGGCACATGGAGGGTTCAGGCTTCAACTAGATTTCCCTCTGCCTTCCTTAGCATGGGCCATCATTTTTCTTCTCCGTACCTGTTTTCTCATTTATAACATGGGAATAATAGTATCTTCCTTGAAGAGTTGTTGTAAATATTAAATGAGTCGATGTATGCAAAGAACTTAAAACAGTACCTGGCTCTATATTAAGGGCTCTATAAGTATTAGCTGTTATTGTTACTATTATTCTGTCCTTATGCAGAAAAAACAGCTGCTGCCTTTCTAGGCATCACATCCTCATCCCTGGCAGACAGAGGAAAGGCAAAGCACAAAAAGTTAGTACTGGCTAAAACCATCTGTTTGTTTTTCCCTTCAATTGAGGGGAAATCTATGTAATATAAAATTAGCCATTTAAAAATGAACAATTTGGTGGCATTTAATACATTCAACATGTGTGTGCAACCACCAACTCTATCAAGTTTCAAAACATTTTTTATCACCCCAAAGGAACCCTTGTATGCATTAAGCACTTGCTCCCCATTCTCCCTTCCTCCCAGCACCTGGCAACCACCGGTCTGCATTCTGCTTCTGTGAGTTTACTTGTTCTGGATAGTCCTATTTGTTTTCAAAGAGCTTTCCAGGAAGCCCCACCCAGCCGTTTCTGCTCAGACCTCATTGGCCAGGAATGTGTCTGATTTTTAGCTGGGCAAATTGATGCCCTAGACAAAATCAGCATCTGTCATTCTACTTTTTTTTTTTTTTTTTTCCTGAGACAGAGTCTTGCTCTGTCACCCAATCTGGGGTGCAGTGGCACGATCATGGCTCACCGTAGCCTCAACCTCTTGGGCACAAGCAATCCTCCCACCTCAGCCTCTCAAAGCACTGGAATTACAAGAGTGATTCACTGGGCCCAGCCTAATTTACTTATTTATTATGTTTAATTGTTTATCTCTCCACCATCAGAATATCAGCTCTACGCGGGCAGGGAACTTTGCCTATTTCATTTAGACACCTAGACCAGTGCCTGATTCATACTGTATCTCATTAATATGAAATGTTATCAATTTTAAAAGATTATTTATTTTGAGACAAGGTCTGTCTGTTGCCCAGGCTGGAGTGCAGTGGCACGATCTCATCTCACTGCAACCTCCACCTCCTGAGTTCAAGCCATCCTCCCACTTCAGCCTCCCAAGTAGCTGGGACTACAGGCAGATGCCACCACGCCCAGCTAATTTTTTAATTTTTTGTAGAGACAGTATTTTGCCATGTTGCCCAGACTGGTCTCCAACTTTTGAGTTAAAACAATCCACTCACCTTGGCCTCCCAAAATACTGGAATTGCAGGGATAAGCCACCATGCCTGGCCTAAAAGATTTTTATTTTGGAAAAGTTAAAGTGTGAAAAAAAATTTTTGTGTCTTAGAATCAATAAAATATGGTTGTAGGTTCTCTAAGTATTAAAATGTGGAATGAGGCAAAGCACAATGACTCACGCCTATAATCCTAGTGCTTTGGGAGGCTGAGGCTGGAAGATTGCTTGAGCCCAGGAGGTCAAGGCTGCACTGTGCCACTGTACCCCAGCCTGGTTGACACAGTGAGACCCTGCCTCTAAAACAAAACAAAACAAAACAAAACAAAAAGTTACTTAGTGTGTTAGTCAATGATAAATGCTGAGAAAAAATAGAAAGTAGAGCAAGGTAAGGCTCATTTGGGGGATGGAACAGAGACAGGTTGCTATATTAATATACAGTCGACCAGTATCTGTGGGTTTTGCATCTGTGAATTCAACCAATCTCAAATTGAAAAAAAAAAAAAAATTGTTTTAAATTGTGTCTAGGCCAGGTGCAGAGGCTCACGCCTGTAATTCCAAAACTTTGGGAAGCCAAGATGGGAGGATCACTTGAGCCCAGGAGTTCAAGACCAGCCTGGGCAACATAGTAAGGCCACATCTCTACAGAAAAGAAAAAGAATTAGCCAAGCATGGTGGTGCATGCGTGTAGCCCCAGCTACTCGGAAGCCTGAGGTGGGAGGATCACTTAAGCCTGGAAGGTTGAGGCTGTAGTGAGCCATGCTCATACCAGTGCACTTTAAGAGCCTGTTAGAAAAAGAAAAAAAAATTATATCTGCACTGAACATGTACAGACTTTTTCCTCTTGCCATTATTCCCTAAGCAATAGAGTATAACAGCTACTTACATAGCATTTACATTGTATTCAATATTACAAGTACTCTAGGGATGATTTAAGGAATACCAAAGGATAATGCACAGGTTATATGCAAACACTATGTTATTTTATATTGAGAACTTGAGCAAATGAGGATTTTTGTATCCATGGGGAGTCTAAAACCAACCCCCCCATGGATACCAAGGGACAACTATCTATTGCTGTGTAACAAATTACCCCAACACTGAGCAGTTTAAAACAACATACATTTAGTATATCAGTTTCTGTGGGTCAGGAATCCAGGAGTAGCTTAGCTAGGTCATTCTGGTTCAGGGTTTCTCATGAGTTTGCAAACAAGATGTTGGCTGGGGCTGCAGTCATCTGAAAGCTTGACTAGGGCTGGAGGAGCTGCTTCCAAGATGGCTCACACATACAGCCATTGGCAAAAGGCCTTAATTCCTCTCTGACTGATGGCAAGAAGCCTCAGTTCCTTGTCACATGGGCCTCCCCATGGGCTGCTTGAGTATCTTCACAACATGTCAGCTAACTTTCCCCAGGACAAGTGATTCCAGAGTGAGAGCAAGGAGGAACCCACAGTATCTTTTATGACCTAGTCTTGGAAATGACACCATCACTTCCGCTGTATTCTCTTAGCTGGAAATGAGTCACTGTGTCTATCCCACATTCAAGGAGAGGGAAATTTAAGGGAGAAGTATCAGAGAATTTGCAGACATATTTGAAAACCACTACAATTAAATAGGGTGCTCAACATAAGAGAAAGGCAATATTGGCCAAGCAGATATGGAAGGCTCTTTCCTCTATCTAGCATGCTCTCCTACTCACCTCCACGTCTGCTTGGCCAATTCCCTCACCTCCTTTAGCTTTTTGCTCAAATGTCACCTTTCTCTTATGCTGGTATCGTTGGGGCAGGAGTGCATGCAGGTAAAGGGGAAGAGGAAAGTGCCCCATGAGAGGCAACTAGCAGAGCTGCCACACGCCTGCCCTCCATCACTAGCTGTGTGGCTCTGTGGTCACTTTCCATTCTGAGTTCCAGTTTCCTCCTCTGTGTAATGGGAATGGCAGTAGTAACTATTCACAGGTTTATTATGAGGATTAAATAAGACAGTATCTGTAAAGCATCCAGGCTGTGTCTGGTATACTATATTCAGTAAACAGTAACTAATGTTATTCCTGTTACAATCAGGTGTTGCAGCCTCAATCTTTTTAAATTTTTATTATTATTTGAGACCAGATCTCACTTTGTCAGCCAGGCTGGAGTGCAGTGGTGTAATCATGGCTCACTCCTGGGCTCAAGGGATCCTCCTGCCCCACCCTCTCCAGTAGCTGGGACTACAGGCATGAGCCACTGCGTCCAACCCGTAGCCTCATTCTTCTCACCTGAGCCTCAGGTACAATGGTGCAGATGATCAGCTGGGGTCTCTTAGAGGACATGGCCCTTGGGGGATGTGGTAGAAATATCTCCCCTCCTCTGCAACACAGAGAAAAAGTAGCAGAGGAGACAAACTCTGCCTGCCAGTCAGCCCAGACCTCAGCATCAGAGAAGCCACCAGGTCTGAGTGTAAGTCTGCTAAGCTGCCTGGGGGTGTTGGGAGCCTGGTCAGCTATGGACCAGGAAACCAATTCAGAAGTTCAAGAATGAGATCCCCCCCACACCCTCTCCTGAGCCCTCCAGTCTCAGTCAATCTCTAGACAGTATTTGCTGAGGCCTGTCTGAGTCCCTTGCTGAGTGCTAGAAATGCGGCAGTCGGCAAGAGCAAAACCCAAGGGGTATCAAATCAAGTGTTCACGCCAGTCAGGACCTGAGGTCTTTGAGGGAGGTAGAAGCCACCTAGGGTGGATCCTCCAGTGTGTCCTCAGAAGGGGGACTGGACACAGGGAGGGAGCGGAAGGGACTGCATCCTCGCCCCGCGGCACAAGACAGAGCTCAGGGCCCAGTGCCTTTCACTGGGTCAGTACCCACCTGGGCCAAGGTCTACCATGGTCCTGTCTACTCATGCTTGTAAAGGTGTGGTTTACAGTAAAAGCAGCTTAGGTCAGTGTGAAAGGCTCTGCTCCAAGGGCTACAAATGTTGCTTCCACTCCTGATTCCACCGCACACACACCACACATATATACCTCTGCAATTCCAACCATTTTCTGGGTCTTAGTTTCCTTCTCTGTCAAAAAGTCTTTGCTCAAATATAAGGACAGTAAGGACAAGGATACTTACTGTGAGTCTTGGGATTACAGTCATGAGCCACAAGGATAGTAAGTTTTTCTGTGCCTAATTTATTCATTCAGTAAATACTTATTAAGTCCCTACTGTGTGTCAAGCACTGTTCTGATGCCTTGGAAAGACAGTGCAGAGCAAGATATTCAATGCCTGTGCTCGCTGGGAGCTGACCCAGTGGTGGGGAATCATTCTGTGAAATACAGTCACGAGTCACTTAACAATGTGCATATGTTCTGAGAAACATGTTGTCAGGTGATCTTATCATTGTGCAAACATCATGGAGTGTACTTACACAAACCCAGATGGCACAGTCTACCATGCACCTAGGCTATACGGTATTACCTATTGCTCCCAGGCTACGAACCTGTAGCACGCTATGGGCTGAACCTTGTAGGCAGTTCTAACACAATGGTAAGCATTCATGTACCTAAACATAGAAAAGGTACAGTAAACATATGGTATAAAAATATAGTAGGCCAGGTGCAGTGGCTCACGCCAGCACTTTGGGAGTCCGAGGTGGGTAGATCACGAGGTCAGGAGATCGAGACTATCCCGGCTAACATGGTGAAACCCCATCTCTACTAAAAATACAAAAAATTAGCGGGGCGCGGTGGTGAGCGCCTGTAGTCCCAGCTACTTGGGAGGCTGAGGCAGAAGAATGGCGTGAACCTGGGAGGTGGAGCTTGCCGTGAGCTGAGATTGCACCACTGCACTCTGGCCTGGGCAACAGAGCAAGACTCGGTCTCAAAAAAATAAATAAAATAAAATAAAATAAATAAAAATATGGTATAGGACAGGCACAGTGGCTCAAGCCTGTAATCCTAACACTTTGGGAGGCCAAGGCTGGTGGATCACTTGAGGTCAGGAGTTTAAGACCAGCCTGGCCAACATGGTGAAACCCCGTCTCTACAAAAAATACAAAAATTAGCCAGGCGTGGTGGCAGGTGCCTGTAATCCCAGCTCCTTCAGAGGCTGAGGCTTTAGAATCTCTTGAATCCAGGAGTTGGAGGCTGCAGTAAGCCGGGTTCACGCCGTTACACTCTAGCCTGGGCAACAGAGCGAGATTGTGACTCAAAAAAAAAAAAAAGAAAAAAAAAAACCAGTACAAAAGATTTTTAAAAACTGGTACACCTATATAGGGCACTTACCACAAATGGAGCTTGCAGGACTGGAGGTTGCTCTGGGTAAGAGAATGAGTGGTAAGTGAATGTGAAGGCCTGGGACATCACTGTACACAACTGTAGACTTTTTAAGCTACACTAAATTTATAAAAAAGATTTATTTCTTTAATAATAAATTAACCTTAGCTTACTGTAATGTTATATACTTTTTAAAAACTTTTAAACTCTTTTGTAACAGCACTTAAAACACAAGCACATTGTATAGCTGTTCCTTCTTTCTCTTTATTTATTTATTTTTTTGAGACAGAGTCTTGCTCTGTTGCCCAGGCTGGAGTGCAGTGGCGTGATCTTGGCTCACTGCAACCTCTCCCTCCTGGGTTCAAGTGATTCTCCTGTCTCAGCCTCCCAAGTAGCTGGGATTATAGGCACGTGCCAACATGCCTGGCTAATTTTTGTATTTTTAGTAGACGGGGTTTTGCCATGTTCGCCAGGCTGGTCTCGAACTCCTCACCTCAGGTGATCCGCACTCCTGGGCCTCCCAAAGTGCTGGCACTACAGGCATGAGCCACCATGACCAGCTTTTTTTTTTTTTTTTTTTTTTTTTTTTTTTTTTTTTAAAGACAGGGAGGGTCTCACTCTGTCACCCAGGCTGCAGTGCTGTGGCACAGTCCTGGCTCACTACAGCCTCAACCTCCTAGACTCAGGCGATCTTCCCACCTCAGCTTCCCAAGTAGCTAGGACTACAGGTGCATGCCATCATGCCTGACTAATTTTTCTTATTATTGGTAGACACAAGGATCTTGCTATGTTGCCCAGGCTAGTTTCAAACACCTGGGCTCAAGTGATCCTCCTGCCTCAGCCTCTCAAAGTTGTGATTACAGGCGTAAGCCACCACACGCAGCCCACTTTTGCTCTTTGTATCTTTATCCTATAAGCTTTTCTCTATTTTCAATTTTTTTTTTTATTTTTTATTTTTTGTTAAAAACTAAGACACAAACACACACATTAGCCTGGGGTCAGGATTGTCAATATCACTGTCTTCCACCTCCACACCTTGGCGCACTGGAAGGTCTTCAGAGGCCATAACATGCAGCTATCATTTCCTGTGATAACAGTGCCTTCTTCTGCAATACATCCTGAAGGACCTGCCTGAGGCTACTTTACAGTTAGCTTTTTTTTTAAGTAGAAGGCGTACACTCTAAAATAACAATAAAACATATCGTAAGTACATAAACCAGTAACATAGTTGTTTATCATCATTATCAAGTGTACTGTACATAACTGTATGTGCTATACTTTTATATGACTGGGGGCGCAGTAGGTTTGTTTACACCAGCATCACCGCAAACTCATGAGGAATGTGTTGCGTTATGATGTTAGGGTGGCTACAAGGTCACTAGGTGATAGGAATTTGTCAGCTCCATTGTAATCTTATAGGACCGTCGTCTTGACCCAAATGTAATGCCAGTGCATGACTGTATGGTGGTAGGTGCTAGGGACAGAAGCAAAACAGAGGAAGGGGACAGAGAGGATAGAGGGTGGTCAGGGAAGGTCTTGTGGCTGTTTGAGGGAAGGGCATTCCAGGCAGAGGGCACAGCAAGAGTCCTGAGAAGCGAATGTGCTTGGGGCATCCAAGGAGCCTGGAGGAAGCAGTTTATGGAAACTCTAGAAACAAATGACGTTCGACCATAGCGACTCTTTTCAGAGCAAAAACCAGATCATGTCACTCCTCTGCCAAAGTCCTTGCAAGGCCTCAATGCAGTTGGCCTCCCTCCTACCCTCCCGGCCCCACTTCGCTCTGTCCCTCAGGGCTGTGGCTCACCCCTGCCTAAGGCTTCCCCCTAACTCAGAGGTCCTTAACCAGAATCACCCGCAGGGCTTATTAAAACACAGATGCTGAGTTCCAGCCCAGTTTCTGATCCAGAAACTGATTTGTGGCTGGGATACGGCCCTAGAATGTGCATTTCTAATGGGGTCCCTGGTAAGGCTGACACTTCAGGACTTATTGCTTCAGTTTTAGAAGTGCTGCTCCAGCGTTCTCTTGCTGATATCGCTTTTTTTTTCTTTATTCTTTTTTTTTTTTTTTTTTTTTTTTTTTTTTTAGATAGAGTCTTGCTTTGTTGCCCAGGCTGGAGTGCAGTGGCGCCATCTCGGCTCACTGCACCCTCTGCCTCCTGGGTTCCGGCGATTCTCCTGCCTCAGCTTCCTGAGTAGCTGGGACTACAGGTGTGCACCACTACACCCAGCTAATTTTTGTACTTTTTGTAGAGATGGGTTTTCACCATGTTAGACAGGTTGATCTCAACTTCCTGACCTCAAGTGACCTGCCCACCTCAGCCTCCCAAAATGCTGGGATTACAGGCATGAGCCACCACACCCAGCCTGCTTTTGCCCCAGATAACCCACTTAATACTATAACTTGTTCCCCTCCTCCCCTGCACCCCAACCTCCTTCCTACTCTATTTTTCCTTTTTTTCTTGTCTTTTCTTTCTTCCTTTTTTTTTTTTTGTTTGAGATGGAGTCTCACTCTGTCACCCAGGCTGGAGTGCAGTGGCACTATCTCAGCTTACTGCAACCTCTGCCTCCCGGGTTCAAGCAATTCTCCTGCCTCAGCTTCTCAAGTAGCTGAGATTACAGACATATGCCATCACACCCAGTTAATTTTTGTATTTTTAGAGACGGGGTTTCGCCATGTTGGCCAGGCTGGTCTCAAACTCCTGACCTCAGGTGATCTGCCTACCTTGGCCTCCCAAAGTGCTGGGATTATAGGCATGAGCCACTGTGCCCGGCCTAAAGAACTTCTTAAACATTAGTCATACACACTTTTTTTTTTAATGGAAAATCATCTGGTGGTGCAATGGCTCCCAAATGCTGGTGTCCTAAGACCAATGATGGCAGAATAATTTTGTTTTGTTTTGTTTTTCTGTTTTTTGAGAGAGGATCTCGCTACATTGCCCAGGCTGGAGTGCAATGGGGTGATCACAGCTCACTGTAGCCTCGACTTCCCAGGCTCAAGTGATCCTCCCACCTCAACCTCCTGAGTAGCAAGGACTACAAGTACACACCACCATGCCAAGCCAATTTTTTATTTTTTATTTTTGCAGAGACAGGGGTCTCAAACTCCTGAGCTCAAGGGATCCACTTGCCTCGGCCTCCCAAAGTGCTGGGATTACAAGCGTGAGCCACTCCCCTGGCCTGTTTGTTGATTTTTTCAGACAAGATCTCTGTCGCCCAGGCTGGAGTGCAGTAGCACCATCATGGCTCACTGCAGCCTCCACCTCCAGGGCTCAGCTAATCCTCCCACCGCAGCCTCCTGGGTAGCTCAGAATACAGACAGGTGCCACCATGACCAACTAATTATTTAATTTTTTATAGAGACAGGGTCTCACTATGTTTCCCAGGCTGGTCTTGGACTCCTGGGCTCAAGCAATCCTCTCACTTTCACCTCCCAAATTGCTGGGATTACAGGTATGAGCCACCGTGCCCAGCCCAGAGTGATTTTTTAAAATACAGATTCTTGTGGTTTAAAAATACCCTCGGAGAGTCTGTGTCAGGAAGTTAGGGTTGGTCAGAGATTTTTTGTCTTTCTCAAAGCACCCACTCACCCACCTCTTACCCCCTACATCTCCAGACAAGTGTGAGGTATGGCCAGGCATAGGAATTCCTGTGAGAAGCCTTACCTGTAGAGAAAGATTCGGGGGAATAAATTCCAGGGTGTAGCTTTTTACACTTTGCAAAAATGTGACCACACCCATGGTCATTTATCACTTCCCACAAGCTGTCCAGTTGGCCAGGCAAGATCACCATCTCCCTTTCACAGAGCAGAAAGCTGAGGCCCTGGGGAATCAAGTGATACTCCCTGCTCAACACTCAACAGTCACAGCTGGTTGGTGGTGGAGGTCACACACCTGTGGGTGGCAGAGACATGATTAGAGCTTGGGCCTCTGGCTGGGCGCAGTGGCTCATGCCTGTAATCCCAGCACTTTGGAAAGATGAGGTGGGAGGATCAGTTGAAGCCAGGGATTCAAGATCAGCCTGAGGCCCTCCTTACTCCCCCATGCCGCCCCCACTCTCTCCTCTATTTTAAAAAACAAGAAGAAGAAAGAGGGAAAAAAAAGACCTTAGGCCTCTGAATTCTCACTCTAGGGCTCTCCCCTCTCCATCACCTGGATAAACCCAAGTTCCAGGAAGTTCCGAGGACACCACTGGGGGAGGAAGGTCAGAGAAGGGAGAGAGAGTGTCAAATGCGTGGAGGGCAAGGTTCTGGGAGGCTGTTTCCTGGCCACGGGAAAGATTCCAGTTGCCCTAAGGACTTGGAAAACACACGGCATTCACGAGGTAACTCTGACTGCCTGTGACCTCAGGACATCCACTTTCTCTTTGTGTGCTTCTCCTCATCACCAAAATGGAGCTGATCATCCATGCTCTGCCCCCGACAAAATACTTGTAGAATGTAAAGCACTCCAAAAATCCAAGTTATTATTGCTGTTATCAAGGGAAGGCCCTTTGGGACAGAACTTAAATAGCCTTTCTTTCATCTGAGGGACACTTTTGAGCATCTACCACGTGCCAGGCACTGTGCAGGTCACTGGACACACATGCCCTCACTTACCCCTCACAAAGGGCCAGTGCTGCTGTTCTTTACCTTTTACAGATGAAGAAACTGAGGCTCGCTGAGAGTTGCAATTCATTCCATCATTAGTTCATTCACTCAGCTTTTACTAAAAGCCTGCTCGGGGCCAGGCTCTGGGCCAAGTGCTGAGAATAAGAAGATGAACAAGTCCTTCAGGAGACGTGCCCATAAATTACTTTAATAACAACTAAGTACATGCTTCAACAGACAAGGTGTAGTGGGAACTAGAAGGGGAACAACAGGTTCTCCTGGGGGTTATGGGGACGGACAGCTGACCTCCTGCGAGGACCCTGCACCGCTAAGGTGCATGCGCCCTCTGTAGCTGTGCAATCACAAAGGCTGGGCTCGAGTCTCACTTGGATCAAGGCTTTGCTGTGTATTTCCAGAAAGTCTCTTCCGCCACTGAGCCTCGGTCTCAATCTGGAAAGTTAAAAGGTTGCGTAGGCCTGACATCCTGCAGCTCTCGAGGGGCCAAAAACTCTGGCCCTCCCACCCCACCTTCTGGTCAGTTCAAGCTCGACCCCAGCCAAGCCTCATTCCAAAGCCCTGAAGGCCAGACCGAATCCCTCGGAAAGTGCCAAATACCCCGCCCCAGGGCGGTGTTCAGAGCCTGGGGCGGGGCCGGGGTACCAAGGGAGGCGGAGCTCCAGCGGGGGCGGGGCCAAGACCTAGATGCAGACGTGCGCGGCCCGCCCAGAAGCGTCTCGCCCAGCCAATGAGCGTCCGAGGGCGGGGAAGCCCCGCCTCTGGGTATAAGAATACTCCGATTCCCTGGTACGAGGCGCGGAGGTTTCGGAGCCCAACACCGTGCGGGCCTTTGTGACCTGGAGCTGCGGCCGCAAGGTGCGCAGTAGTGGGCTGGACCGGGGCACCAGTCGGGTTTGGTTTTGCTCCGCCCGGCCGACCTGCAGGGACCGCACGGTGCCCGGGTCTCCCGCCGCTGAGGAGCTGCTGGCCCGGGCCGGGGGAGCCGGCGCTGACCACCGCGCACTGTCCCCGCCGGCAGCCGGCCCGCCGCCATGGCCGACCACCTGATGCTCGCCGAGGGCTACCGTCTGGTGCAGAGGCCGCCGTCCACCGCGGCCGCCCATGGCCCTCATGCGCTCCGGACTCTGCCGCCGTACGCTGGCCCAGGCCTGGACAGCGGGCTGAGGCCGCGGGGGGCTCCCCTGGGGCCGCCGCCGTCCCCACAACCCGGGGTCATGGCGTACGGGGCCTTCGGGCCGCCGTCCTCCTTCCAGCCCTTTCCGGCCATGCCTCAGCCGGCCGCGGGCAGCGCGCACCTGCAGCCTGTGGCGACGCCGTACGCCGGCCGCGCGACCGCGCCCCCCACCGCCCCGGGAGGCCCCCAGGGCCCGCTGCCGGTGCCTAGCGCCGCAGCCCCGCCGCCGCCCGCGCTCGCCCTGGGCGGCATGGACGCCGAACTCATCGACGAGGAGGCGCTGACGTCGCTGGAGCTGGAGCTCGGGCTGCACCGCGTGCGCGAGCTGCCCGAGCTCTTCCTGGGCCAGAGCGAGTTCGACTGCTTCTCGGACTTGGGGTCTGCGCCTCCCGCCGGCTCCGTTAGCTGCTGAGCGCGGCCGGCGCCCGCCCGGCGTGCCCGAGAGGAGAAGGGGCCCGACTGCCCGCCGGACCCCGCACGCGGCGACTGGGCCCCGCGCGCGCCCTCCGCGAGGGTGGAGTCGGCGGCTGTGTGCGCGGGGCCCGGCACGGGGCTGGGACCCTGGCGTCCCTCCAGGCACTGCCTCCTGCCGGAGGACAGTTTGGCTTCACTTCTCTGACCCCAGCCTCGGCGGTAAAGTGAAGGAGACTGGACCAGCTTCAGCTTTCGGACTTCGGTTCTTGGATCGTGTCCTTTCCCCCTCGCCTCCCTCTCTCTCCAATCTGAGCCATTGCAGGCCTCTGCCTGCTGCCCTCTCTCTCCTCGGGATCGGGTCCCCAGAGCCACCATCTCCTGAGCCTCCCACCCCGCTGCCTGGGCCCAGCAGTTGCTGGGCCTCCCACCTCAAGGAGGGGAAGATTGTACAGCCCGAACCCGTGGAGCAATGCCCTATCTGGCCAACAAAACCAAAATAAAACTGGGTCACTTTACAGTCTTGCCGTTTTCATTTCCTTATCACCCCGAGCCCTGACTATATTTAGCTTCCAAAGTCCCAAGGCTGCTGAAGACACTGGATGGCATGGGGGCCACAGTCCCCAGCAGTGCCCAGGAGAGGAAACAGACAGTTTCTTTCAAAAATATCTTGTGGGTTGTGCAATTGTTATGTCACAACCTGGAGGGCAGAGGCTGCCACTGGGTGGTGGGGCAACCCACTGGACTTCCCAGCTCCTAGGGTGGGGGGAGCTTGGTGCTCTGCCAGAGAGGAGCTGGGTGGCACCGGGTTCAGACAGCCTAGCTTTGGACCCTGACTCTCTCCCTTGCCCAAGACACCATCTGTTCTGATTTCTGAGGCTGTTTCCTAGAGGGAGATGGTCCCCATCTCCTCAGGTAGTTATGTTGCCTTTAGCACAGTGCCAAACACCTGGGCAGTTCTCAGTAAGTGACAGCAATTATTATTCTACAAATTGGTGCTGATTTTATTCCAGGCCCTGTGTCAACTTGGTGCATGCTCTCATGGAATCACAGTCCAGGTGGGAGGAGGCGGGTAACAGGCCTGGAAATAAACTAATCTTGCTGCAAGGAAGACTGTGATGAGTTCTAGAAAACAGTGCTTAGGCAGCACTTTGGGAGGCCGAGGTGGGCGATCACGAGGTCAAGAGATTGAGACCACCCTGGCTAACATGATGAAACCCTGTCCCTACTAAAAATACAAAAATTAGCTGGGTGTGGTGATGCACGCCTGTAGTCCCAGCTATTCGGGAGGCTGAGGCAGGAGAATCACTTGAACCGAGGAGGCAGAAGTTGCAGTGAGCCAAGATCATGCCACAGCACTCCAGCCTGGCGACAGAGTGAGAGTCCTCAAAAAAAAAAAAAAAAAAAAAAAAAGAAAACAGTTTGGAGGGGGTGGGGGAGGGGGATTGTACAGCCAGGACAATGGACTGGCCAAGCAGGCACACCCAGAGGAGGGAGCAGTTTCAGCTATTAATAGTTGAGGTTGGGGTCAGTTCAGGCTTCAGGGAAGCAGTGACATTTGATGTGATGAACAGAGCCTTGAGTGATGAGTATGTTTTTAGGAGAGAGGAGCCTGTTGCAAGGCAGGAAGGCACACAAGTACAACGGATGTTTGGGGAAGGTGTGGAGTGTCTAGAAGGTACAAGAAAGGCCAGATGACTTGACGACAACTTTGTGAGGCAAGCACAGTCCTCATTCTACAGATGAGGGATGTGGAGTATGCCCAGGCCTGGCAGGATTTGGCCTCAGAGTCCTGAGCACCAGCGTGAGTTCCTAGCCACCCTCTGCTGTTCACTCTGGAAAAATCCCTAGGTGCTTCTGAGATGTGGGGAGAAAAGCTGGGAAAGAGATTGAAGGCAGGGAGGAGGCTGGGTCAGAGATGCTGCGGACAGTGCTAGGACGGGTGGTGGGGCATCCTCTAGGAGAGCATGGATTCCAGGGACACTGGAGAGGAACACCAGGCCGAGACCTTCTGTCCCCAGCAGCTGGGTTTGGTTCTCAAGCCAGGCTTTTTTGTGGATGTGACCCTCCACCAGCCTATGAGTTCTCCCAGGACCTACTGTGCTCTGAAGCTACGAGGATGGGCATGTGGCTGATGACAGGAGGTGTTTGGCAAATGATTAAAGGTCTCCTTAAGATCATGGGATTTCTGGGACAGGATGAAGAGAGTAAGGAAGAGAGGCTTCTGGGAAGGGACTGGCCTGATCTCTGGGCTCAGAGAGGCTGGCGTTTGCTACCCCGCCGCCCCGCTGCTTTGCCCAGAACTCCAGGCCAGAGACAGAAACCACGGGGCTGAATTAGGATAGGAGGGTTTGGCCCTGAGCTGGACACTTCCCTGATTCCCTTCTCTCTGGTCCTCAGTTTCCACACCAGTAAAATGGGGCTAATATCCCTGCCCTGCTACATTACAAAGCAATAAGCCTCACAATTAGTAAGGAACAAATTCAGAGATGGGTTGATAAGCAGTTGGTAAACTTTGAAGTGCTCTCCATATGGAAGGGATTACAACGAAAACCCCAACACCTGCCTCTTTCCAGAGTTAAAGGGGAAGGGAGGAGGGAGTCCAGCTGCTAAGCTCTTCCCTCCCCCATCCCTCCAAAAGAGACTGCTGACAAGTTGGACAGCAGACAGATGGACACGGGAGAAGATGAGGCTGGAGCAGCCCACCGCCTGGATCCCCAAATCCCTGACACTGTTTGGAGACTTCTGACCCTACCATCCCCTACCAGGGGAAGAGAGAGTATGTATAGAGGCAGTGAGGAGAGCAATGGGCTTGTTGCCTGACAGCCTCAGGGTCCAGTTCCAGAAGCGACTCTTACTAGCTGACTGACCTCAAGCAAGCCACCGCACCTCCCGAGTCTTGGCTCTCCTAAGATAATCACACAAGCTTCCATGGTGCCGAAAGGGTGATGCTCATGTCTCCCCCAGGGCTGCCTCCTAGAGCAACCTGTTGCCTCTTTGGTGCTGTGGATTTCACTCTTACACCTAAGCTGGATCTTTGGGGTCAGAAATCAGGCTTCCTCAGGATTGGGAACTGAGTCATGACACAGATAAGTCATTTTCCCATCCTTTTGTTTTGTTTTGTTTTCCTATTCATATGAAAGTTTCCAGGCTGATGTTCTTTATTTTGAGTTATCTTTTGATTGACTGGATTTTATCAACAAGCTGCCATTTGTGGGTTTTTTTTTTTTTTTTTTTTGTCCTTCAAGAAAAGTGCAACTTCCTTGAACTCATCTTTACAATGGGGATGCTAATAGTACCACCCTGTAGAACTGCTGTGGAGATTAAACAAGTTAGTGCAGGTGAAGTATTGACAGCAGTGTGCTTTATAGTAAGTGCTGTTGTTATCCCTGATATATCACAGCACTTTTTGGAGATACCTTTGTATTAGAATCTCAGGAAGGCTGTGTTTTAACCAGCTAGAAAGAGGTTACTCCAACAGCGACACTGTTGCAGTTTGGGTTCCCCAGGAAGCAGACTCTGAGATGACATTCAGCTAGCAAGAGGTGTGTTAGGGAGTGCCTTCAGGATCAGCACCTGCAGAAGGGAGGGGACAGAAGCCGGAACCAGCTAAGAGGCTACAAAGCAGGCCCAGCAGAAGCCTCGGCCAGCCCCACTGGGAGCTCTGGAGCTAGAAGGGCCCTTCAGAGTTGGCCTGAATTGGACCATTTTAATCGTTTATACTCCTGCCTCCATCAGTCACTGGATGTGAGCCACCCAGCGAAGCGGTGTGACTGTGGGCAAGGCAGCTGCCCCCAGCTAAGCCCATCCCTGGAGGAGCTGCCAGGGGATGGCTGTCTACCAACAGCACTCCTGGGGGCTAGAGCAATAATTCCTTTTTTTTTTTTTTTTTTGAGACAGAGTCGTCTCACTCTATCACCCAGGCTGGAGTGCAGTGGTGCGATCTCTGCTCACTGCAACCTCTGCCTCCCGGGTTCAAGTGATTCTCCTGCCTCAGCCTCCTGAGTAGTTTGGGTTACAGGTATGCGCCACCAGGCCCGGTTACCTTTTGTATTTTTAGTAGCGATGGAGTTTCACCATGTTGTCCAGCCTGATCTCCAGCTCCTGACCTCAAGTAATCCGCCTGACTTGGCCTCCCAAAGTGCTGGGATTATAGGATGCGCCACTGTGTCCAGACTAGGGCAATGGTTTCATAGAAGGCGGCTCTGGGCAGCACATCACAGTGTTCACCAGAAGCACTGGGGTAGGGACTCTGGTCCCCAACAGCAAGGGTCTCCTTAAATTTATGCCCTGGGTGTCTCTTTTGCCTCACCTTAGTCTCAGATCTGACCAGCACCTTCCCTATTACAGAACAACAACAAAATTTAAGCATATCAACCTTATAGGTTTGATGTGATGAGACTCTATACAAAATACCCCGCTCAATAACTGAGCGCTGCCATCACTATCATCATCGTCATTGTCATCATTATCATCATCACTCCAGGTCAGATAAGTGTTCAACAGTCATTTATCAAATAAATTAATGAACAGTCTGATCCTAGCCTTTTCCCAGGCAGCTTAAGTGGTTTAGCTGATTACTAAGTAATCCTCTTGAATTCCTTAATCCATCCTGGCCTAACTCTTCATGCCACCCTGTTGTTAGAAGTGCTGGGACAAGATTAGTGCCAACTATAAGACCAAATGAGTGCTTACTGAGTGCCTGCTGTGTGCAGGCATGGTGGGAACTGACAGGGAGTGCCCAGTGGGCGCTCTTTCTTTTCCAGTCTCTTTAATCACCACCCAACCCTGTAAATAGCACTGCTACGTAGTTTATCCCCATTCCAGAGGTCAGAAAACTGGGGCACGCACAGAATTGCTCCAAGTCATACCCCAGTAAGAGGTGAGGTGAGCATGTCCACCTCACCATATCCGGGGCCCGTCCCCTCCCCAGGCTGGATCTGGCCAAGGACCTGAGCCTGGGTGGGTTAAGAGCAGAGTCTCAGAGCTGGTCTGCCACTCTGAGGCCGTGAGATGCAGAGGAAGTTACTGAGCCTTCTTAGGCCTTGATTCCTTCTTCCATCCAATGGGGAAAATAATTCCAACATCTGAAGAATGTGTGTGCAAAGATTCACGTGAGGCTGGGTTTCTGAGAGCACACTGCAAGTGGTGCAGTGCTGCTTGGCCAAAGTGGGTTTGTGGGTGAACAACCATGGCTCTTACCCTGTAGCTGGTCTGGGAAGAGGACACCTGCATATACTCTGGGGCTTTAGATCTGGCCAGCCTGGAGCGTGCAACGTAGAGTCTCATGTTGAGGGTTCCAAGGAGGCACTGCTGAGCAGCTCAGGGTCTGGACGCCCCTGAGGGCTGGTGCTGATAAAAGAGGGGGATGTGGGTCAGCTTGGGGAGGACGCACAGGTTGGGAGACTGGACATGAGTAAAGGCCCAGGGCCCAAAGTGTGCCTTGATGGATAGAATAAAGGAAGCTACTCTGAGTGCAGTCCCCTCATCTGTCAAATGGAGACATGACAAGCTTCTTGTGAGAATGAACGAAGGTGATGTTAAGTGCCTGACCTGTGAGCTGCTCAGGTGGAGCTGTGGCTGGGAAATATGACCACAGGGACGAGGAGGACAGAGCCCTGCCCCACCCAGCCTCCAAGTGCCTTCCCATCCTCAACTCCATCCACCCCAGGCTCCTCATGCACGATGTTCCTCGTGCCGCCAAGCCTCTGTTCCTTTGCCTGTGCCATTTCCTCAGCCTGAAATGCCCTCCACAGGGCCTTTTCCACATCCAAAGGCCCATTACCTTGTGTCTCAGAGTTGCTGAGGGGTCTTTCTCCACCAGACTGTAAGGCTTATCATCGCCCCCACCTCCACCCACTGTGTGGCTCAGAGGGCGTTAGGAAGTGCTGGGTCAGGCACGGTGGTTCACACCTAGAATCCCAGTCCTTTGGGAGGCTGAGGCGGGAGGATCACTTGAATCCAGGAAAATTTTAATACATTTTAAATTTAAAATTTCATTTTTTATTTATAAGGTGTAGTTAACTCTAAGGTTGGCAAAACAAATTTTCAAAATAATTTTTAAAAAATAAAAATAGTCTGGGCAGGTTGCAGTGAGCTGAGATTGCACCATTGCACTCCAGCCTGGGCAACAAGAGTGAAACTCTGTCTTAAAATAATAAAAAATAAATAAATAATAAAATAAAATAAAATACTATAATCCCATTTCTATAAAAAAGAGATGTGTATTATGTATATGTATGTAACATACATGTAATATAATAGAATCGTGTGTGTTTGAAAAATCTTTTGGGGGGGTCTCTGACTTTTTGCACTTTCTACATTGTTTGAAAATTATTTTGTCTTAAGTGTATATTTATTTTGACCAAAAACATGTGTTTGTTTAAAACAGAATGATTGGCTCACACCCTGTCTTGAGCTAGGGCAGTCTGCTGTCTCACGTGCTCATTTCATGGCAAAGCCCCAAGCCTGAGCTCTTCTGTGGGAAGAGGTATACAATTGAGCCCCGCTGGAGATCACCCTCTATTGGGCCGTGGAGGACTCCCTGCTCCGTCCCTGGCCACACTTCTGCTTCACGGAGATACCTGGACTTGATGTTCGTGCATGTCTACCCTCCCCAACTCTACAAATGAGAACAACCCCCGGCCAAGTGTGGTGGCTCACGCCTGTAATCCCAGAACTTTGGGAGGCTAACGCGGATGGATTACTTGAAGTTAGGAGTTTGTGACCAGCCTAACCAACGTGGTGAAACCCCGTCTCTACTAAAAATACAAAAATATCCAGGCATGGTGGCAGGTACCTGTAATCCCAGCTACTCGGGAGGCTGAGGCAGTAGAATCACTTGAACCCAGAAGGCAGAGGTTGCAGTGAGCCGCGATCACACCATTGCACTCCAGACTGGGCAACAAGAGCGAAACTCTATCTCAAAAAAAAAAAAAACCTTAGAATCTTGAGTCTCACACAGACTTCAATGGGCTCTGTGCTCAGCTCCCTATTTTACTGTGTGGGGGGTGGGGGGATGGTAGGGGGGGTTGCCATGTTGCCCAGACTTGTCTCAAACTCCTGGGCTCAAGTGATCTGCTCACCTCAGCCTCCCAAAGTGCTGGGATTACAGGCAGGAGCCACCGCACCCGGCTGAGCTTCTGGATTTAAACGAAGGACAGGGGTGGTCCGACTCTCCTCAGAGATGTCTGTAGAGTGGTGCTTCTGCCCTTAATGAGACAGCAACACAGACAGACTAGCAGCAGGGTCTGAGAGACTTGGCATCAGACCTGGGCTTGTCTCTCAGGCCCCGCTGCTAGTTTCAATCTTTCAGGCCCTTCTGGGTTTGAATCTGGCTCCAAACTACATACGTGACATTTGGCAAAGCCACTTTACCACTGTTAGCCTCTGTTTTTGTTTCTAAGCTAAAATATGTTCCAATACTTACACACTCAACAGATGGGATTAAACGAGCTATTGGCTGATGTACTTAGCACAGTGCCTGGCATGCAGTAAGTTCCCAACAGCAATAGCTGCTTCCAACTTGGCACAGCAGTGCTGAGTCAGCAGTAGCTGTGAGCATGTCCAGAGAAGAGGTCCAGGGTGGGGAGGGAGGACTTCAAACCGTGTCCCACGCAAATGACTGAAGGACGGGCTCTTCAGCCAGCAGAGAAAGACCCAAAGGCAGAAGTAGGCAGTCTGCTATTTATGCCTTCCAGGATTTAGTCACCCTTCTCCTCATAAAAGGTTTCCCCAAAATTCCTTTGGGAAACCACCTCTCCCTCATTTATAGCCCGTGTAGCCTGGGTAAGTTTGCCTGTTCCCCTGTATCTGATTCAAAATAAAATACTACTAAGCTGTAAAATCAGTGTAAGGAAGCCCCAAATCTTTCCATGACTATTTTGCAATAGCAGTACTTTATCTCCTTCTCCTCCTCTTCCTCCTCCTCCTCCCCTTTTTCTTCTTCACATCAAAGTCTTTCAAATTTGCAGCTAATACCTTAAACACATGAGCTGTCTCTTGTTAGGTCATTCAGTACTGACTCATAATATCTCACCTGACTCACAGTAGTCTAAGTTAGCGCATTATCATTCCAGGTTATATAGAGATGAGGGAACTGTGGCTTATAGAGATGAAATGACTTGCCTGCTTCCACACAGCTAGTAATTTATTGAGTTAAAATATTTAACGTAGGCTGGGCGCGGTGGCTCAAGCCTGTAATCCCAGCACTTTGGGAGGCCGAGACGGGTGGATCACGAGGTCAGGAGATCGAGACCATCCTGGCTAACATGGTGAAACCCCGTCTCTACTAAAAATACAAAAACTAGCTGGGCGAGGTGGCGGGCGCCTGTAGTCCCAGCTACTCGGGAGGCTGAGGCAGGAGAATGGCGTAAACCCGGGAGACGGAGCTTGCAGTGAGCTGAGATCCGGCCACTGCACTCCAGTCCGGGAGACAGAGCGAGACTCTGCCTCAAAAAAAAAAAAAAATTTAACGTAATTGGGATGATGCCTCGCACATAGTAAGAAATATTTAAGTGTTAGCTGCTATAACAAAGAGAACAAGAAAAATGGATTTCATTTTATTTTGTTTTGTTTTGTTTGAGACAGAGCCTCACTCTGGAGTGCAGTGGCACAAACACAGCTCACTGCAGCCTTGAATTTCTTGGGCTCAAGCAATCCTCCTGCTCCCAAGTAGCTGGGACTACAGGCGCACGCCATCACATCCAGCTAATTTTTTAATTTTTGTAAAGATGGAGTCTCACTATGTTACCCAGGCCGATCTCAAACTCTTGGGCTCAAATGATCCCCCTGCCTGGGCCTCCCAAAGTGCTGGGATTATAGACATGAGCCACCATACCCGGCCCAGAAAAATGTGAAAGTGGCTTGCAGAGCAGAAAATACTTCTTTCTGCTTCCACTCAGTCATCCAGACCCAGACTGCTTGCTTCTTGTTGCTCTGCCTTTCATGACTCCAGCCTCGTGGGCCAAGATGTCTCCTTAAAGTCCAAGCTGGCTGTCTTTGCTTGTCCATCTTTTTCTGCAGAGCAGAATCTGGGTCATGGACACCTTTATGTCCGGCTCTCAGGAAGATGAGACTGGGGAGGTGAGCACACCCAGTGTTCTAAGGCCCAGGGATGCACGTCACGTCTCAGATTTTCTTGACAAGAATGTAACTACATGACACTTTGCTGTAAGGAAGGCTGGGAAATACAGTGTCTAGCTGGCGACCATGTGTTTATCAGTAACTTACTTACTCTGGAAGGGGGAAATGAATTTTGCTAGACAACCAGCAGCCTCCACCACAGCCAAGCGATAGTAATAAGTGGCTCAGTTGAGATTAGAACTCAAGTCTCCTATGCCCCAGAGTACTTGGTGCAAGTGGGGAAGATATCAGAGGCCTGAGTCCTACATCAAGAGAATTGTTGGCTGGGCACAGTGGCTCATGCCTGTAATCCCAGCACTTTGGGAGGCAGAGGAAGGCAGATCACCTAAGGTCAGGAGTTCGAGGCCAGCCTGGCCAACATGGTGAAACCCTGTCTTTACTAGAAGTACAAAAATTAGCCAGAATGGTGGCACGTAGTCCCAGTTATTCGGGAGGCTGAGACTCAAGAATCGCTTGAACCCAGGAGGCAAAGGTTGCAGTAAGCCGAGATCGTACCACTGCACTCCAATCTGGGTGACAGAGCAAGACTCTGTCTCAAAGAAAAAAAAAAATAAAGAACTGTTTGGATTTAGTAGACCTGGTAGTAGTCAGTCATCACTATGAATACTCATCTGTGGCAACTCACATCCCTTCTTTGAGTCTCAGTTTCCTTGTCTGTAAAATGAGGATAGTAAGGGGCCTTACCAGTGAGTTGCTGCTGTGAAAACACTGATCACAATTCATGACACATACTAGGTACTTACATAGTGGGAAGGATGGGGTAGAATTTGAACATGAGCACATGAAAGAAGGAAATTCCAAGGGAGGTGACAATGTGTGCAAATGCCGAGTGACATGAATGAATAAGGCTTTACTAGGAAAGGCAACAAGTCTAGGGTGGTTAGTGTGTAGGGTGGATGGTCAGTCGGGGAAGGGGTGTGGTTGGAGTAGGCAAGGGTCCAAAAGGGCAGGTCCTTAGTGGCAGGCTGAGGATCTTGAACTTGATGCTGTTAGTAATGGGGAGTCACGGATGACATGAGCCAAGTGGAAATAGTTGGGTTTGTGTTTTGGAAAGGTCACTCTGGCTGTGGTGAGTAGAATGGATTTGAGAGGGACACGTGGGAGAAATGGAGAGCCCCGAGAAAGCATAAAATGCAATGTCTAGCATAAGTGAATATTCTTTTGCTGAATGAATGACACTATCTTGATTACTTAGCATTAGGCACGTGGCTTTGAGTGACAGAAAAACAGTAGCTTAAATAAAAAGAACCAGGTAGGTGGTCCAGAATGGGTAGTTATCCATAGTGTCAGCATCCAGACTCCACAATCTTGTTGCTTTGTCGTTTGTGGGTTAGACCTCATGATCCAAAAAAGCTGCTTGAGCTACCATATCAACATTCCAGCTAGAAAAAAGGAGAAAAGAGGAGATGCGCACTTTCTGGAAGTTATCCTCTGCTAACTACAAAAGAGGCTCAGAAATGTAGTCTTTATTCTGGGTGGCCACATGAGTAAGTAGAATTCAGAGATTCTGCTACTGAGGAAGAAGATGGAAATGGATCCTGCAGTCACAATAATGATCCCCTGACGTGGAGGCTACAGGAAAGGAGACGAAAATGATTCCCAGGGGTGTGGCTTGGGGCACAGAGTGACTCTTCCACGAGGTGAGTCCTAGCAAGAAGAGCAGGCTGTAGGGAGCAGGACAGATCAGGATGGACACATTGGGCCATCTAAGGTGGACGTCTAGGAGGAAGAGGGCCAGATAAGTGCGTCCGGAGCTCAGGAATTAGGTCCAGACTGACAGTAAGTTTGTTTGGGGGGTTATTAGCACATCCATTGTTGCCTTACGAATGATGATGCCTAGTGATAAAAGAAGGTGGCCAAGGACAGAACCTTGGATAGAGGCTGAGAAGGAGCAGCTGGGGGGGTGGGAGAGAAACAGCAGAAAGGTGTCCTGAAAGCCCAGGGAGATGTTTCGCAAAGGAGGGTGTGGTCAGGGGTTCCTAATGCTGCTGAAGAGTCAGGTAAAGTGAGGACTAAAAAGAGGCTGTTCAACTGGGCAATCAGGAAGTCAAAGTGACTTTGCCAGAGCAATTCCAGGGGAGTGGAGAGGCAGGAGCCAGGATGCCAAGGTCAGTGGGAAATGGGAAAAGAGGAAGTCAGGTCAACAAAGGTAGATGAATTGTTTAAAGGATCTTTTTGGACCTCAGTGTTTCCATGGGTCCAGTGACCCACGTCTGGGGCTTCTTTGCTGTGCTTTTTAGTGGACTTAAAAGCGTTGAAAAGGCCTCTACACTTGGGTTCGGCCTGGACGGCGCCTGCTTGAGATGGGATGCAACACCCATCTTTGCTCGGCAGGTGGCAGCACCACACCAAAGGGACACCACCTGGACCAACACATGACCAACACCAAATCCACATTGCACATCAATGTATTTTCAGGGGAATGAAGCTTAGATCCCCAAACACCAAAGCTTTGGGTGGTTGTTGCTGTTGTTGTTGTCTGTTGTTGTTGTCATTTTGGATGGAAGCCTTGAGTAGAGAAAACTGAATGGAACTTTCTGTTCAAATCCTGGCTCTGTCGCTTACTGGCTGTGCAACCTTCAGCAAGCCCTCTCACACAGGCAAGCCTGCCTCCTGGTTGGCAAATCAGGGATGAGAACAAACCCAAAACCACCTCATGGTGTCACAGTGAGTCTGTAACAAGTGCATTTGCTTGTGTCGGATGTTCCTGTGGACAGACTCAGGGCTGGGGTGGGCAAGCGGGGATGGGCTCAGAAGCAGAGGGAGGGGACCAGACCCACACAGTCATGGGGAGGGGGTGCCTGTGGTCTTTACAAAGACTGCACATAACAGTGCTGTTGGAGTCAGGAAAATTGGGTTCAGATTTTGCAGGTGAGGGAACCAAGGCTCCCATATGACTCTCCCAGGGTCATTCCCCTCAAATAGGCAAAGCAGAGGCACCAAAACCAAACTTCAGAAGAAGAATTTGATGCATAATATTCTTGAAAAAAAAAAGACTCAGAATTGTAGCATGGGAAAAATCTGAATTTCGTGAAACTTCTTTCCCATAGCAAGATGGGTGTTGCATCCCATCTCAATAACCACACAGCAGTATGGTTTTGTGTTGTTTGCTGCACTTCACTCCGCTAGTCCCTGTTTAATGCCCACATTCTGAGAGCACCCCTGTATCTGCTCCTTCCCCCTAAGATAACATGGGGGAGGTTAAGGATGTGAGGGGAGGAGAGGAGGAAGCCATCCAGCCATCTGGAGGTCGAGAGACTCGGGCTCAGCTCTGGGCTCTGCCTTGGCTTATTAGGCCTCAGTTTTCCCATCTGCAAAATGAGGCTATGGGACCAGTGGTCCCTTGGGAGCTTTGGCAGCTCTGACTTTTCATGAAGCCTTTTGGTTTCCCCTTGAGCTTCCCTGACCATCTCCCTGGAAGACACTCCCTGCAACAAGGTCACTATTCCATTTCCATTTTATTTTCTTCACGGCACTTATCACCCCATGAAATTATTTTGTTTTTTGTTTGTTTTCTGTCTAGACAGTAATCTACTGTCTACTCCATGTGAGCAGGGACTTTGTGAGTGAGCTGCTATGACCTTGGCACCTAAAATAGTGCTTGGCATGTACTAGAAATGAACAAACAATTGTCGAATAAGTGAATGAAGGGCAGAGAACAGAGACCCTTACTCTCTGAGACAAGTCCTGGAGTCCCCTTCTGTCAACTGCTCAGTTCTGCCACCCCTATTTCTCTCTCTCTTTCGGACGTGCTGAACCTAACTAAAGCACCTTCAGGTGAGGTGTCCTGGCCTCAAAAGTCCAGCCTGTTTCTTGGCTCCAGACAACTCCAAGCCAAGGCCTTTACTGACGCCTTGTGGCCATGGGGACACATAACAGGGACTGGGAGTATTCTCAGTGGGCCATGATCAGTCCCAGGTGGCCCTGCTTCCCTCCCTTCCAGCCAGCATATATGAATCACCGGTGTGCCCAGCCTTGCTCTGAGGACAGTGATGACCCCAGCAGATGTGTATCTTTTCTTTTTTAGAGACAGGGTCTCACTCTGTCGCCTCGGCTGGAGTACAGTGGCACGATCATAGCTCATTACAACCTTGAACTCCTGGTGTCAAGTGATTCACCCTCCTCCGCCTCCCAAAGTGTTGAGGTTTACAGGTGTGGGCCACCGTGAACTGGCTGCAGATGTGTTTCTTGCCCTCCAGGAGCTGAAGTCACACCAGGGGAAGGAGAGAGATTGTGGGGTCCAGGAGAGGATTTAGGGGAAGTCTGGCAGGGGTGAGTGGGAAGTAAGGGCAGACCCTATCCAAGTTCTGGGCAGGCAGGGCAGCTTAGGCCTCAGGCCTCAGATCCTCCTGCCAGGGTATCTGTTTGACAGCAGTCTTCCCACCTCTTCCAGGAAATCCTTCACGTCTCCCACTCGTTTTAGAGCCTGTTTGGGGAAAAAAGAAAGAGAAGAGGATGTGCCTGGTGCTCAGAGAAGCCATTTGGGACAAATACAAAGTTGTTGAAGGAATATTTTTAAAATCCTCTGTGATGTATAATCTAAATCTTCTATGATATTGCTTCCAGTAAAATCCACCTTACTAGCTGTCTTCACCAGGTCTTGCTGTGATAATGCCAGGAAGAAAACAAACCCCCAATCTCAGTGGCCTACAAAATCAATGATTATTTCACACTCCTAAGTCTCCAAGTCAACTGCAGTTCAGCTGATGCTGGCTGGGCCAGGCTGGACTCTCGAATTCAGTCTAGGTCGGGTCTGCTCCACATGCCTGCCTCCGGACCCAGGATGAAGAAACAACGGCTATCCAAGGCTTTTGAGGTGGAAGAACTTGCCATGACTCTATGGCCCCCACTTGAAAAAAGCATACAGTCCTTCCTACCTACCTTCGCTTGGCCAAAATAAATCCCATGACCAAGCCCAAAATCAGGGGGTTGGTAGAGTGGATGCTATGGGGCTCCACCCAGATCCACCCTTCAGAGCCTGCTGGGAATCTTCTGCTGGCTCACAACTGTGTTTCGCATTGGGAATTGCCCTTGGCCACAGGGAACTGCCTCACCCAAAGTCATGGCCATGATTGGCTGATGATTGGCTGATGGTTTCCTTGGAAGGAAAACCAAGGCCTGCCTTCTTCCTTCAGTTTAGCACAGCTCTTCAGGGACAGATGAGCTCCAGGGCTCCTGAGGATCAGCAACTACCTCAGTTGCCATCGCATAGTAGATCAGCCTCTCCTCCCGCCTTCCTTATAGATGAATCTCCTGAGCACACTCCCCTAAAACCCTGCATACCACTCTCTGTCTCGGAATTGGTTTCCAGGAAACCTACTGTAAGACAGATAGGCAAGTACACACCATGCAAAGGTAACCATGGCAATGGCAAGGAAGGAAGGAAGGTAGACTTTTAGACAAAGAATACAATCGACTACAATAGTTACTAAAGGATGCATCATGGAAACAGATCTCTTTTGCCTGCAGCAAAATGCTAGGCACATGCTCAATGTGTATGTAAGGGGAGAATTGAGGCCATCTCTGGGAGGTCCCCATTTTTAATTGCACTGATTATATTGTATATATTAGGATTCCAAATAGGTTATGCTGTAGCAAAGGTTCCTGGGCCTTCAAAAAAGGGTTTTCAAATCACTTGGTTTCATGATGTCTACACCTCTGTTCAGCTCTGCCAGTTGGGATGGGGCTGAGTGATTCTCAGATCCTGTGCATTTACAGCAGAAAATGGGTCCTGTCAGTGGGTGAAACCCCCACTGCAGGTGTCATTGGCTGAATTGCATCCCTCTAAAGTTTATATACTGAAGCCCTAACCCTCAGTACCTCAAAATGTGACTGCATTTGGAGACAGGGCCTTTCAAGAGGTGATCGAGTCAAAATGGGTTTGTTAGGGTGAGCTCTAATCCAATATTACTTGCATCCTTATAAGAAGAGGCGATAGATACATCGACAAGCAAAAATCAACCCCATTAAAAAGCAAGCAAAGGATTGGAACAGACACTTCTCAAAAGAAGATATACAAGTGGCCAGAAAACATAAAAAATGCTCAGCATCAATCATCACTAATGATCAGAGAAATGCAAATGTAAACTACAATGAGATACCATCTCACACTAGTCAGAATGGCTATTATTAAAAAGTCAAAACATAACAGATGTTGGCGGGGTTACAGAGGAAAGGGAATGATTATACATTCTGGGTGAGAATGTAAATTAGTTAAGCAATTTAGAGAGTTCTCAGAGAACTAAATATAGAACTACCATTCCACTCAGCAATCTCATTACTAGGTATACACCCAAAGGAAAATAAATCATTCTACCAAAAAAAACACATGCACCTGTATGTTCATTCAGCACTCTTCGCAATAGCAAAGACATGAAATCAACCTAGGTGCCCATCAATGGTGGACTGGATAAAGAAAATGTGGTGCATGTGTCATGGAATACTATGCAGCCATAAAAAGAATGAAATCATATCCTTTGCAGCAACTGGAGCAGCTGGAGGTCATGATCCTAAGCAAACTCATGCAGAAACAGAAAGCCAAATACTGCATGTTCTCACTTATAAATGGGAACTAAACATTAGTTCCACATGGACATACAGATGGCAACAATTGACACCGCAGACCACAAGAAGGGAGAGGGAGGGAGGGGATCAAGGATTGAAAAACTACCTGTTGGGTACTGTGCTCACTACCTGGGTGACAGGTTCCGTCGTATCCCAAACCTCAGCATCATGCACATCATGCAATATACCTTAGTAACAAATCAGCACATGTATCCCCAAATCTAAAATAAAACTTGGAAAAAGAAAAGAAAAAGAAAATTAGGAACACAAAGAAGAAGAAGAAGAGGAAGAGGAGGAGGAGGAGGAAGAGGAAGAGGAGATTATTAGGACATGGAGAGAGACCTCAGACCTGTGTACATAGAGAACAAGAGATAATCATGCAAAGATACCAGAAGGCAGCCTCTACAATCAAAGGAGAGAGGCCTCAGAATGAAACCAACCCTGCTGATAACTTGGTCTTGAATTTCCAGCCTCCAGAACTTTGACTCTGTGATCATGCATTTCTGTTGTTTAGACTTCCCAGTCCATGATATTTGCTATGCCAGCCCACACAGACCAACATACCATGGTAGCAGCTATCACGGTCCTGCTATACACAGAGGTGAGTGGTAGGGAAAGATGTGCCCCTCAACTTCTCAGAGGGAAAAATGAAACTGTTTTAACAATTGGAGTTGTCAAAAATACGTGAAATATGGCCCGGTGCAATGGCCACTGCACTCTGCACTCTCAAAAAAACAAAAGTACATGAAATAAATTATCTAAATAGAGAAATAACTGTATGGGATTTCTTAGATCTGCAAGAGTGTAAACATCGCAACATACTCAGAGCTGAGGCCCTCAGTGGGCTTCTGAGAAGTGAGCTTCTGAGCCTGGGCCTCCAGAGGCCTAATAGCTTCTGCTTTTGCCCTCTTGCCGTATGAAGAAGCCCAGTCTAATCTACTGGAGAATGAGACGCTCCATAGAACAGAGACAAGCCTACTTGCCTGCAGACCAACTCACACCAGATTGCAGACACGTGAGGAAGGCCCTCATGGGCCATCTAGCCCCTGTCGATGCCAGATGATTGCAAGCACATCAGTGACCCCAGGTGAGACCAGCAGAGCTGTTCAGCTGAGTTCACACCCAAATTGCTGACCCGCAGAATCAAGAGTAAATAAAATAAAATAGTTGTTATTTTAAGCCATTAAGGTTTATTGTTGGTGGTTGTTTGTTTGTTTGTTTTGGAGACAGAATCTTGCTCTGTTGCCCAGGCTGGAATGCAGTGGCATGATCTTGGCTTATTGCAACCTCCACCTCACGGGATCAAGCAGTTCTCTGCCTCAGCCTCCTGAGTGGCTGGAACTACAGGCACGCACCACCATGCCCGGCTAATTTTTGTATTTTTTAGGAGATGGGGTTTCATCATGTTGGCCAGGCTGGTCTTGAACTCCTGGCCTCAAGTGATCTGCCCACCTCGGCCTCCCAAAGTGCTGGGATTACAGGCATGAGCCACCACGTCTGGCCTAAACCATTAAGTTTTAAAATAAGTTGTTACAAAGCAATAGATAAATGACACACCAAGCTAAAATTGTATCTGCTGTCAAGGCCGTATTTGATGACAGTTTGGGGACTCCCAGAGCCACCTGCAAACTCTCCTTGCTGAGCCAGGCAAATTTAGAAGATAAACAGTAGCTGTGCATTGGTTAATTGTGCATCTGTCTCCCCCAGGGGCTGGATGACCTCAGGGCTGTAACTTGTTCTCCCGTGTCTGTTCATCCTGTATATTGTGCTGAGCCAGGGTCTGGCATACAGCAGGTGCTCAATAGACGTTTAATTCAGTTAGTGAAATGTCATGGGACTTGTTTGGGTTACCAGCACCTCCTGCTCGGGTAACTGCAGCAGTCTCCTACCCGCTCTCCCCACGCCCACACTTGCTCCCTCAAATATATCTTCCATCCCAGGAAAAAAAATTCTAAAATGTGAATCTTCCCCAGTGTGCTGCCTGAGAAAAATATTTTGTCTCCCCACTGCTGTCATGGTTAAGCCCTATCTCTTTGGAATGATTTATGAAATCCTGCAAACTTTGACCCCTAATTCTAAAGTCCCATCTTGCACCCCTCTCTCCCTTACTGTCTGGGCCCAGCCACGGGATTTCTTTCTGTTCCTTTCATCCACCACACTCCCTGATGCCTTTGGACTCTTTCACATGCTGTGCCTTTTCCTGGAACATTACCACCACTGCCATCACCCCAGTTCCCAGGTCTGGCTCCATCCTACCCGTCCTTCAGTACATTTGGTTGTCCATTTTGTCAGATTGAGAGATGACAAGAAGTATGGATCTACACGGATTTATGGGCAGTGGCTAATGGTTTGGCTGGATGGTCAGGGGCTCAGAAAGCACAGAACTGGAGGACTGGCCGTAAGAAAAACTGGGAGAGACTAGTAGATGGACTTTCAGAAATGACACAGAATATGAAGATATTTGTATTCTAAGTAAAATCTCACCCAAAGTCATCCATGGCAGAGGCAGCTCTTGATAATTAGATGGACAAGATGGCACATTGGATGGATGTCAGCCAGCCTCTCTCCCCAGTCTCTCCAGCCCATTATCCGTATGTTCATGTACGACATGGTGATGGTGGCCAGAATGGAGACTATTTATGGGTTCAACAACATGAACTGAACTCGTCAAGGCTGATCTTACTAATGACACTGTATATCCAACCTACCACCAGCCAAGACAAATGCTAACTACTTAATATGTCATCCCTCTGCAGGGGTCCACCTAGGCACTTGGTGCTTGATCCCACTGGACCCTTTCCATCATGAAGCAGGCATAGTTTATCCTTTTTGACATAGCCAGGATATAAGGTTTCAGGAATCCAAGGGAGCTGGTGAAAGTGGCTTCTCTCACTATGACACCAAATAATCCGCCATATTAGTTTCCTGTAGTTACCATAACAAATTACTGTAAACCTGGTTGCTTAAAACAACAGAAATTTATTCTCTCACAGTTCTGGAGGCCAGAAGTTCAACCTCAGTTTCACTGAGCCCAAATCAAGGTGTGTGCAGGGCTGTGCTCCCTTCAGAGCTCCAAGCAAGAATCCATTCCTAGATTCTTCCAGTTTCTTGTGGCTGCTGGTATTCCTTGGCTTGCAGCAGCATCACCCCAGTCCCTGCTTTCATTTTCATATCACCTTCTCCTCTTCTGTATGATTTGATCTCCCTCTGCCTCTCTCTTAAAAATACATTTGTCACTGGATTTAGGCCCACCAGACAGTCGGATAATCTCCCCATATCACGATCCTTAATTTAATCACATCTGCAAAGGCCCCTTTTCCTTATAATGTAACATTTGCAGGTCCCAGAGATTAGAACTTGCTATATTTGGATGGCTATTATTTTGCCTACTCCACCCACTCACAAAACTTCTGCCTCTGGTCCCTGTACCATTGAGCTCTGCTAGTTTGGAGGTCTTAGTTTTCAAGGGAAGGGAGGCAACACAGTTTTCATTACTTTGGACGTTTAAACTTCAACTGGGCCATTGTGGGCTCCTCATGCCACTAAGCCAGCAGGCATATAAAGAGTTAATACACTGGCTGCATGACTGATCTTCATTACTTGGGGGGAAATTGGTTGCTGCCACACAGCAAGGCAAGGAGGACTAAGTCTGGAACCCAAGGGATTCTCTAAGGCCTTTCTATAATAAGTACTTCCGTGTGTGATAGCAAAAGTCAATGAAAAGCCATGGCACCCACCAGTGCAGGACCACTGAGGATTCAGACCCTCCAGGAATGATTATTTGGGTCACTCCACCATATAAATATCCTTGGCCGGGCATGGTGGCTCACGCCTGTAATCCTAGCACTTTCGGAGGCCGAGGCAGGCGGATCACGAGGTCAAGAGATCGAGACCATCCTGGCCAACATGGTGAAACCCCATCTGTAGTAAAAATACAAAAATTAGCTGGGTGTGGTGGCACGCGCCTGTAGTCCCAGCTGCTTGGGAGGCTGAGGCAGGAAAATCGCTTGAACCCAGGAGGTGGAAGCTGCAGTGAGCCGAGATCATGCCACCACACTCCAGCCTGGCAACAGGGCGAGACTCTGTCTAAAAAAAAGAAAAAAAGAAAAAAAAATCCCTAAATGGCTGAGGTGTTGGCTGAGGGCAAAGGAAACATGGAAGGGCAGTGGAAGAAGGAAATTATTCATACCCACCATGGCACTGTGACCAGAGATACCAGAAAGAGGTCGATTGCAGCTATGCATATTTCCTTCCTTGCTTGGGATGTGTGTGCATGTGTGTGTGTGCACCGTACATATTATTTTTTCCTCCCTCCTCTTTTCTCCCATAATTTATACAAACATTGTATGTCCAGATCAACTTTAGTGTTTAGTTGTAGGTGGAATTGTGCCTGAGTAAGAGGAATACTTAGCCCAAACATGGATTCTGTGACTAAACCCTGGAGATGGATGCATCTGTTGGACCGTAGGACATTGTGTTTTTCCCATTTGGGGGAGGGGACTAGAGTGTCTTCACTTGTATAAAGGACAGTTTCATCTTACTAGGTGGAAGTTACTGTCATTATATGGCGGTTCAAGCATGTGTGGATTGATGTTTGTGGAAACTGTGTGTCCAAGGGGGTGGCCCGTGCCCATGTTACTGTCTTTCAGTTCCAAGTGCAACCTTCTAACTCTGTGATACTGGGGCTACGACTCTGCAAACCACATCACTCCTTTGTTCCCTAGCTTTGACAATAAGGGGCACTAGGGGAAGACTGGAAGGCAGGAAAAGTGGAGACTTCTCTCTTCCTTTGCTTCCTATCCTTATCAGCGACAGCCAGGTTGCAACAGTTGATCCCACACTTCGGCTTTTCTCCCGTACTCCCAGACAAGTCTCATTGTATCCCCTGAGAGGTACTAGCACCAGCCAGGGAGTACCTCTTTTTCAGATCTCTGAGCCCCAACACTACCAGGCTCCCTCTCCGCAAGCTTGTGGGTTCTGATAACCCTAACCTGTTTTCTATACTCCTGCAGCTCTAGGAGTGTTAACTGCTTTCTGCAGTTATTTTCTCTAGCTATCTCAGAATCACCTAGAGAAAATTCTCTTTTGTTCTTTCAGCCCTCCTGCATCAGTGCAACCTATCACCTATAATAAATTATTTTGCTGAAAAACTTAGTGTTGTTTCTGCCTTCCTGATCTGATCTTGACTGATGCAAACTATTAGGAAAGTGGGGCCCACTTTTTACTGGGCACCGTGAGAGGTCAGCCTGCCTGAAAGGAAGGCTTACAGGAAACAGAGTCCCGACATGTTTAAGCACCTAGATCTCACTGTGCATGAAACCAAATCTATCCCCCGGACTTCTTAGTTATCTGTGCCAATAAGTTTCTTTGTGTTTGTTTGTTTAAACCATGTGGGGTTGGGTTTTTGTTGTATACAACAAAGAGTCCTGACTAATCCAAATCTCCTTGTCCCCATCCCCAAACCAGGAGCCTCACCTCACAGCCGCTGAACAAAACCAAGAACAATCACCTCCTATTGAAAACTTTAATGAAACCAATAAGTTAATAAGTTAACAAAGTGAGGTACTTGCATATCTGAGAACCGAGTTGATGGAGGAACCTCGATCATGGAAGGAAGGAGGGCTTCTTCCCATGTCTCCTTGGTCATAGGGTAATCCCATTCTCCTGGCCTTCTCCACAGCTGTCTCTGAATGGGTGGAGGGGTGGCTCTCTGGGGACAGTGCAGTGCAGGTGGGGTGAGCCAGGAGAGGCTCCATCCAGGGCATGATGGTCACGTGCAGAGGTCAGGTTGGGGCAGAGGCTGGGCACCATGGACTGAGCAAGATCCAGTCCAAACCCTGGCGCTGGCGCATGCAGGTCCCCAGCATGAGATGCAGGCAGCGTGGCCTCGGCCCCTTGTTCCCACAGAGGGTTGCCATTGGTCCACTACCCCTCACCTTCCTGCCACCTGCATTGGCTTTGCAGAAGAGGAGCAAACGGGTGGGGATAAGAAAGTGTTCCTGGGGTGAATGGGGGCTTATGCCCGGATGTGGGGCTGCCAATTGAAGAGAAGTGGGGTGTGGAGGGAGGGGAGACAGTGCATGTGAAGCCGGATGCATGGTTGGTATAGATATTAGATGCATTCTTATTCTCTCTGGGAGTGAGAGTGACTAGGAAGGCACAGGCCTGGCTAGAAGGGGGCCTGGGGTCTCTCCAGTGGTGTCAGGCCTGGGCTCGAGTTGTGCTGTGGAGACAGGGAGGTGGGCCCTTGGGGACAGGCAGAGGCAGTGGGTTAGGGCTCCTGGACCAGAGAGGAGATCTTCTTGAAGGAGAGCGGGTAAAGGTCTGGGTGAGGCCTGGAGAGCTCTCGGGTTACTTCAAAGCTCCTTCCCCTGCTCAGATGGAGTTGGGGGTCTTCCTCTTAGTGGACATCACCCTGCAAGGCCAGTCTGCTGGCATCTGCTGCAGAGGCCCAGGAGCGGCTGAGTGGCTCTGCGCTCATGTCTCCAAGTGTGTCACGTCATTGCATGTTTGAGAGTGAGAGGCTTTCTCCCTGTCTGGAGAAACTAAAAGGCTATGTTTGTGTGATCATCCACGAAGCACTGTCTGGGAGTTTTGGGGAGGATACAGAAACTTGTGTTGACTATGAGTGGTGTCTGGAGGGCCAAGGAGGGGAGTGGCCACCCAGCAGGAGAAGGGAGCCCCCTGGGAGCTGACACTTGCAAATGGGAAGAAAGGCCCAGGCACTGCCCTTAGGAGAGGGCAGGGGAGAACAGGCCCCATGCTAGGAGGAGAAGGAGTGATAAGCCAAAGAATAGGGACAGGGTGGTAGCCAAGCAGCCTGAGACCAGCTATTGCTGGGGGCCCAGCTCCCAACGAGGGAGGGGCAGAGAGACCCCATGGGGGTCCCCAAAGTTGCATATTTAACATGGTTTGCATATATGGTGCCCACCTGCCTTGTGGCAGGGTCCTGTGCTTTGTGGGTACCTGTGGGGGCACCTTGGCCCACCCCCAAGTGGGGCGGGGACTTGGCGGGAGGGCTTCCCTGCTGTGTCCGAAGGGTGGGCCAGAAACCTCACCTTGCATAGCTGGAAGCTGGGTCAGGGCCCAGGGCCCCAGCGCCCGCTCCCACTCCCGGGGCTGTGCCCCTGCCAGGCGGGCCACATCGGGCCTTGATGGAGTGGGCAGGGCACTGGGGGGCCCAGAGGCCTCGGGACAGCCGCTGCTGCCGCCCTCTGGGCGACCTGGCATCTTACGCTCCTGAGGTGGGGAAGGGGCGCTGGCACCCACAGCAGGTACCACGCCCACCCAGGCAGCTCAATACTGCGTGTGGCCTTTCTCCCCGAGAGGGAGTGAGTTCAAGTACGAGAGGAGTCCGGAAGCCTCAGAGAGCGGTCGGAGCGCCAGGCCGCGGGGCTGGCCGTGTGCTGCTCTGCCCCTGAGAAGTCCCTTAGTCCATGTTGGTGCTGACCGAGCGGGAGATGCTGAGCGTCTGTGCGGAGACGGAGATGTCCTCGTGGTCCACAGGGCTGTGGTAGTCGGAGGTGATGTCGGGGTCGAACAGCGGCACTTGCACGGTGCCCAGGCTGGCCGAGGTGCCAGAGCGCAGGCAGCGCGAATAGAAGCCCAACAGCAGGTCCAGCTTGTGCTCGATGGACTGCACCTGGGGATGGGGCGCAGCTGGGAAGCGGCGCCTGGGACCCGAGGGGACGCGGCCGGGGGCGGGGCTTGGGTCTCCGGGCAGAGCCTAGCTGGTGGAGTGGGCGGGGCTTATCTGGGAAGCACTAATCCCACTTGGAAAGATGGAGCTTGGCTAGAGAGAGGAACGAAGCTGGGCACTGGCGCATAACCTGGGGAGTGGTTAGGTGTGATCGATGGGGATAGTCCGCGAGCTACAGCGACAACTGAGAGGCGGGGTCAAATAGAGTAGGAGGATCTGAGGTAGGCTTATCTGAAGCTTATGGGCGGGCTTATGCAACCTGGGGGGCGGGGCTTAGCAGGAGAGGGCGGGTTTATGGGCATGTCTGGCGGCGGCGACTGGGGCTTCGGCTGGGGAGGGGGCTCTCAGGCCTTCTCCCGGACGCTTGGGCTGCGGCTGTGGGAAACACACCCTCCCCGTGTCCAGTCACCGCGGCCCCCAGAGCTTCTTGGTATGGCCAGCTCCGCCACCCCATCCTACACTCACCTGCTTCTCCACCTTGACGACGCGTCCCATCATGCTGATTTCATCCACCATCTCCGCGTCGGAGGGCCCCTTGTCGCCCTTCTCCCGGGCCTTCCGGTCCCCGGGCCCCCGACCCACAATTTGGTCCACCCTATGGGTAAGGGAACCATCAGAAGGCCCGGACACACGCCGCCCCTCCCTTCCACAAGAATTCTAAGTTGCCTGATGAAGGAGAAGGCACGACGGCGGGGGGGAGGGGGGGAACAGGTAATCTGAGGGAGGGGCCATTGCCCTGCCAGATGGAGGCTGAGTTGGGGTGGAGGAACTAGTCCCTGCTCTGGGGGTTCCCCATTGGTCAAGCAAAGGCACCACACACAAACCTGACAAGTAAAACAACCGCCTGGTGAAAGGAATGGAAATGGTGGGCTAGGAGGCCCAGTGCAGTGGCGCATACCTGTAATCCCAGCATTTGGGGAGGATAGGGAGGGAGGTATCACTTGAGTCCAGGAATTCGAGACAGACTTGGCAACATAGCAAGCCCTCCTCTCTACAAAAATAATTGTTTTTTAATTAGCTGGTCATGGTAGCTCATGCCTGTGGTCCCAGCTACTCAGGAGGCTGAGGCTGGAAGATGACTTGAGCCGGGGAGATGGAGGCTGCAGTGCGCTGTGATTGCACCACTGCACTCCAGCCTGGAAGACAGAGCGAGACACTATCTCAAAAAAAAAAAAAAAAAAAAAGATGGACTGGGGGAAAGGGGAAAGAGAATGGGAGGAGTGGCCACATGTGGGAATGTGAGTTTTAAAGTGGGTGGACAAGGCTAGAACTGATCTCACCTTATTTTTCTGCTCTTCTTTGCAGCAAAATTCTTGAAAGTGTTATCTCTATCCTCTACCTCCAATTCCTTTCCTCCCCCTCTCTCTTAAACCTACTCCAATCAGGCTTTTACCCATGCCATTTCACCAAAATTACTGTTGTCAGGCTCCCAAATAACCCCATGTTGCTAAATCCACTGATCGATTCCTGTCCTCATTTTACTTGACTTACTAGCAGCACTCCACACATCGGATCACCCCTTCTTCCAGCAAACCCTTTCTTCACTTGAACCACCACCCTCTCCCAGCTCTCTTCCTACTTCCCTGACCTCTCCTTCACCGTCTCCTTTGTTAGTTCCTCCTCTATCTCTGCAACCTGGAAACACTGCACGATCCAAGGCTCACTCCTGGGACCTCTATTCTCTATTTACTCCACTCACTAAGTGATGTCTTCAGATCCATAATTTTCAATTCCTCTACACTTCTGACACCAAATTTTCTTTTTTTTTTTTTTTTTTGAGACAGAGTCTCGCTCTGTCGCCCAGGCTGGAGTGCAGTGGCCAGATCTCAGCTCACTGCAAGCTCCGCCTCCCGGGTTTACACCATTCTCCTGCCTCAGCCTCCCGAGTAGCTGGGACTACAGGCACCCACCACCTCGCCCGGCTAGTTTTGTGTATTTTTTAGTAGAGACGGGGTTTCACAGTGTTAGCCAGGATGGTCTCGATCTCCTGACCTCGTGATCCACCCGTCTCGGCCTCCCAAAGTGCTGGGATTACAGGCTTGAGCCACCGCGCCCGGCCTGACACCAAATTTTCATCTCCATCCTGTACTTCTGCTCTGCACTCCACACTTCTCTATCTAACTGCCACATCAACACTCTGCTTGAATGTCTGGTAGGCATCACAAATCCAGCACCTCCCAAATCTCCTGACCCTAAACTTTCTCCATTCATTGCCTTCTCCATGTCAACGAATGGCAACTCAATTTTTCCTCTTGCTGAAGCCAAAAACCTTAGCTTCATCCTTGACTGTCTTCTTTCTCTTAACACTGCATCAGAAAACCCTGTCAACTTTGCCTAGAAAATGTATCTAGAATCTGACCACTTGTCCTGCCTCTGCAGCTGCCACTCTGTTCTGAGTCTCCCCACAGTCTCATGCGTGGAAGTCTGAAGCAGGTTCCTCATTGGTCTACCTGTGTCTACCCTCACTCCACTAAGTCCATCCTCAACACAGCACCCAGGTTGATCCTTTTAAAAGACAATTCAGATCTTATCAGTCCTTTGCACAAAACCCTCCAATGCTCGCAGCTCATCCTGGATGAACACCAGCATTTTGCAGGGGCCTACAGGGCTTTACACTCTCTGAGTGCTGTTAGCCCTCTGACCTCACCTCTTACCTCTCACTCCAGTGCAGCCACACCAGGCTCCCTGCTATGCTGAAGCCAACACTCCAGCCACTTGCCCCTCTCAAGTCCTTGGCACTTGCTGTTCCTTCTAGAACCTTCTCACCTACTTAAAATTGCAAACCGTAACAGCCTGACCCTTATTTTCCTCCTTAGTATTTATCGTAATCTGATATATTCTAATTTTACTTATTTATCACTTCTTCTCCTTCCACTAGAATGAAAGCTCCATGAGGGTGGGAACTCTGCTGAGCTTTCTGCCATATTCCCACAGGCTGGCAAGTAGTAAATGCCCACTGACTATTTCTCCAGTGAATAAATGAATGAGTGGGCAGTGAAAATGCAGGCCAGAAGAGGAGAAGGGCAAGGTGCAGGTGATACGGGTCTTGGGGTGAGGATTCTTCCTAATGCTTGGTATACCGGAGGGATGTGGGAGGATTCCAGAGGCAAGAGGTGGGCAGTGAGGACAATTTGCCTATTCTCTTGGGAGATGGGAGGTCAGTAATTATTTTAGGCTGATTATTTTAGGACCAGGAAACAGTTATTCTAAACAAAGCTCTAGGGTTTGCACAGAGGACCCACCACACAAAGAAACTATGGTTGGGTTGTTTTTCAGCCTTGGGATGGGTGCTGTGTCTGGCATCAGGCTAGCACTGCAAGCCAGGGACCTCCTCAGTTTAGAAACTCAGCTGCAGTAGTGAGCCCTTGTGGGTGCTCTGGAGCTGGCCTCAGACTTCATGCAGGGCTGGGGTCGCTGCCTCCCTGCCCCTGCCTCCCATCAGGCCTGGTGCACCCACCGAGTTTGCAGGCTCTTGATCCGGCCCAGCATGTCCAGGTGGCCTGCTGAGTACTGCTCAATGACGTCCTTCACGTCGTATGGCCGCAGTGTCTCCTTGAATTTCCTTTTGGCCACCAGGAACTTGAGAATCCTGTTGGGGGAGGGGGCTCAGAGGGAGTGTCCTGTTCGAGCAGGGATTCCTTCCCAGCCCCATCTCCATCTATTTGCTATCCCCTTGTCCAGCACCAGGGCACCTCCTGCGGCGTCTCCCAGCCTCTCCTACCTCCAAGTAGCAGAAACACGGATGAGGTGGAATGGGGTTAATCCACCAGCCAGGGTGGAGGACGGGCTTCAGAGCACCACGGTATGAGAAGACAGAGAGGAGATTAGCCTCGAGAAGGAGGCTGGGGTGTTCTTTGAAGAGCCCTGAATCCCTGGCAGAGATTGGGCACTGGGACATTGTGGGGCAGGCACATCAATTACTCCGTTGTTGTTTTTTTTAAAGGGATGGGCAGTCTCACTATGACGCCCAAGTTGGTCTCGAACTCCCGGACTCAAGCAATCTGCCCGCCCTGGCCTCCCAAAGCGCTGGGACTACAGGCGTGACCCACTGTTCCTGGCCCAATTACTCTGCTTTAGCATGCTGGCTCTGCCAGCCTATGTGGAGAATACCCTGGATGGGCAAAGGCGTGGGTAGGGAAACTAGCTTTAGGGGATGGGGAAGGAGATATGGAACAGCTTGGAGCAGTTCAGGAAGTGGGGCTGAAAGCCTCCCTGGTCTGAGTCCAGGATGATTCCCATGGCTTGGGTGACCGAGTGGATGGTGGTGCCACTGCCGTGAAATGGGTACCGACCCAGGAAGAGGAGCAGGTTTGGGGCATGCTGGCTGAGAGGTCAGTGGGGTGTCCAAGGAGAGCTGGCTTGGGTGAGGGGGCAGGTCAGGTACTATGTTCTCGACCCTGGGCACATGGAGAGGAAAGAATGGATGGGTGAAAAGGGGCAGAGGCCTCAGACTCTGGGGGGGTAGTGGGGACAGGTCCAGCTGACTTTGATTTTATATATTTATCTGTTTAGAGACAAGGTATCACTCTGTCACCCAGGCTGGAGTGCAGTAGTTTAATCACGGCTCACTACAGTCTCAAACTCCTGCACTCAAGCCATCCTTCCACCTTAGCCTCTCAAGTAGCTGGAACTACAGGGGCACACTAACATGCCTGGCTAATTTTTTTATTTTTTAATGTTTAATTTTTTTGCAAAGACAAGGTCTCACTATGCTGCCCAGGCTGGTCTCAAACTTCTGGCCTCAAGTAATGCTCTTGCCTCAGCTTCCCAAAGTGCTGAGATTACAGGCATGAGCCACCATGCCCAGCCTGACTCTATTTTTAAAAGGAATACAAAGAAAAGAGGCTTGTGGGCAGGTGTACAGCCAGCGAAGAGAGTGGGGAGCCCAGAAAACTAGGAAGTTGAGGGGGTTTCTGGAGCTAGAGATGCAGGCTGGAGATGGAGACTAGGCCAGGACTGCACACCAAGGAGCATGGAGGCCAGATCCATGCCTAGGCTGTGGCCCAAGGGCTCAAGAGACCCTGGTCCCTGCTTAATTTCTGAGGCAGGGGGACAGCCAGTAGAGCAGGGGCTTTCAAACTTTTTTGATCATAAAAAATACTTTTTTTTTTTTTTTTTGATACAGAGTTTCACTCTTGTTGCTCAGGCTGGAGTGCAATGACACTATCTTGGCTTAATGCAACCTCCGCCTCCCAGGTTCAAGTCATTCTCCTGCCTCAGCCTTCTAAGTAGCTGAGATTACGCCCGCCACCATGTCCGGCTAATTTTTTGTATTTTTAGTAGAGATGGGGTTTCACCATGTTGGCCAGGCTGGTCTCAAACTCCTGACCTCAAGTGATCCGCCCGCCCAGATGGGGAGCAGCAGTGGGTGGCACACGGAGGGGGTGCTCACCTCAGGCCTCAGTCTTACCTGACGGAGCGGATGACTGTCTTCACAGCAGGCATGACGTCATCCACCGTGAGCTCACACTGGTAGCTCTTCTCCTCTGCTACTTCCTCTGAGGGGGCCTCTGAAAAGGCAGGGATGGGGCAAGTAGCCACTCCCAACCTCCCATCCAACCCCTGTATGCCAAACCACCAATAGAGTGTCCAATAGGAAGACAGAGGCCCAGAAAGGGTCCAGAACCTTCCTGGAGGCTCTTGTGTCTCATACCCCGCCTCCCCCCAGGGTAGAAAGCCCCAGTGTGTTGCAGGCCCATCTGCCCTGGTGGCCAGAGTGAACATCTGCCTGGTGGCTAGGTGGGAGCTGCTTTAGGGCACAGCTGGTCTAGTCCAGGGCAAGTTTGTTGCACAAAGCCCTGGAGGAAGCCTCATTGGTCCCACCTTGCAGAACAGTGAGCCCCAGAGATAAGGGGTTTGATGGCACTGCATGTAATCATGCACACAGTCTTCTCCTTCAGCTAAGACGGAAGGACACCCAAGCCGCTGGCTCCCTGGCCCAGCTCTGCTACTACGGAAGGCCCTTAAAACAAAACATTCTTCCCCGAATGACAGAAGCTTCTCTGAGGCTAGTGCCCGCCTTGCACAGAGAGGTGATGTTCTCTTCACCCCACAGGAGCAGCAGCAAGAGCCTGGACAGCTTCCAGGACAGGGAAGGGAGGTCCTGGGCACCAGCCATGCCCAGGCTTCTATGGGCAACACCTCTCACAGACTGGTCTATGGGGTTCTGTAAACTCTGAGGTGTCAGCCAGGCAGCATACTGAGGGCTGACACAGCACAGGCAGAAACAACATGGCTGGGTCTCCTCCCTTCCAGGCCAAAGGGGGAGCTGTCCCCATTCCCCATCTTTGTGCACTCGCCCCACCTCTCCCCACCCAGGGGCCTAAAGTATGTCGAAGCTGGGAGAAGTCTTCCAGGGGGCTTGGTCCAACCCTCTCATTTTCCTGAAGACAACACTGAGGCAGTGTCCTGCCTAAATCACAGTGCAAGTCTCCAGCAGAGCCAAAACTCAAAAAAAGTGACATCGCCAGGTCCACAGTCTCATATTTGCAGCCTGGGCTGCGGTGAAGAGGGGTAGGCAGAGGGCATGGGCTCTGGCGCTGAATAGGCCTGCTTGAGGAGAGCAGCTCTGCCACTCACGAGCTGAGAGATCACAGTGCCCACGTCTGTAAAGTGGGGACAAAAACAGAACCCACTTTCCAGGTCGCTGGGAGAAGTAAACAAGATAAGCCAGTGTTGAGCAGTGCACAGTCAGGGCTCATCAAGGATGCATCCCTGCCCCTTCCAAAGTACGTTTGTGTTTAGCTGTTTGTTGAGCACCGACAATATTCCCAAAAAGTCTTCTGTTCACCTTCCATGGATTATCTCATTTAATACTCACAATAATCCTAGGAAGTGGATGCTATTATTGTTCCCATTTTATGAATGAGAAGAATGAGGCCCAGAGAGATTACATCACTTGCCTAAGATAAGTGACAAAGCCAGGATTCAAATCCAGGCAGCCTGGCTCCAAAGCCTATGCTGCTAACCACTATGAAATGCCACCCTCCACGTGATTCCCAGTCTGATGTCCATTTTATAGCAGAGCAAATATTATAATGCCCATTTTACAGATGAGAAGATCAGTGCCCAAAGACGGTCAATCAGTTCCTGAGCTGAGACGCCAGCCAGATCTTTCTGCTCCCAGCCCGGACTGTCCCCGCCCTGCTGCCCTCAGCCGGCCCTCGATCAGTCTCAGCCCCCCGGGGGCTCACCCTCAGCAGAGGTGCGGGGTTTGAGTCTCAGAGATGCCCGGAAGCGGGTGCGGTCATTGAAGCTGCAGCTCTTCTGCACCTTGGTGGGGCTGCTGGCCTCGCCAACCTGCTCACTGCTCGGGGAGGTGGGCATTGCTGGAGGCGCCAGATGCTGCTTGGAAGGGCCCGTCCGCCGCTGGGAGCTACCCATGCGGATGCGGTCTTTGATGCCCATCCGGCTGCTGGCAGGGCAGGCAGGTTGGGAGACAGCCAAGTTAGCCAGAGCTGGGGGTGGGGGTGAGTGGGGACAGCTGACTTAGGACTTGGGGGTGGCTGTTAGGTCTTGGTTCCTCACCAAGCAGAGACTTCTTGGGATGGGACAAGGTGGTGGTAAGGGAGGCCCTGACTCCTACAAGAAGCTGATTCAGGGTCAGTCAAGGCAAATCCTCTCCCCACCGCCCACATCCCACCCCTCATCACCCCGACAGATAAGGGACGCACAGGAGACAGATGTCAGAGTGGAAGGAGTGGGAGAAATTTAAAAAAGAAGGCAGAGACACAGACAGGAGGATGTGGGAGCTGGGCCTGGCCCAGGTGAGTGGGCAGAGGGTGGGGGCGGTGACCCCTTTGGGCACAGACAGGCTGCTGAGGGTCGGAGGCTCACTGGGCCATGCACACGGAGGTAGGCCTCCAGTCCTCACTGTACACAGGGCAGGCTGTGTGGCGTCGAGGGTGTGTGTGTGATTGTGTGTGCGCACGCACACATACCTTGTGCACACACATGTGAGAGTGTGGGTGTACAGGCACTGGTGTGTATACATATGTTGGCATGTGTGTACATGTGTCAATACATATTTTCGTCCATGCCCCCACTGCTGCGGCTAGCTGATCCCACAATTGTCAGGTCAGGGTTTTAGGGCCTCGTACAGCTGTGCAGGCAGTGCACTGCAAAATAAGGACTCCATCACATAGACTTCCATGCAATGGTGCCCTGGAGGTGTGCAGTGTGATGGCCTACTGAAGGCCTCGGCCCCATGGGTCTAGCTGCTGGGCCCACGCATATGCCCAGGCCATGCCTGGTGCCTGCCCTCCCAGTGAGGGTCTCTATTTGATAACCTGTTCTTCTGTGGTCTCTCCCACCTAAGTTCAGCCCACCTTGATTGACATCCTACCTGTGTGGTCTTGGATCCCCACTAAAGACCTACCCCCGATACTGCCTACTGAGCTCCCTGTTCAACAGTATTTACACGGTCTGTGTGCATGTGAACACATATGTACATGTCTACACATGCACTCAGACTTCCCTTCCCGCACCCAACTCCCCACCACATTCCCCGAAACATTGGAGGAAGACAAGTTAGCAGAGGCCTCATTCCCCAGGACAAGCCCTGATTAACCAAGATCTGGTAGAGTAACTCTGTGTCCAAGAGGTTCAAGGACGATGTTATGGCTGTTTGGGTAGGACCTATGCAAACATCCTCCATCCCATGCCCTGTGACGTCACCGCTGCCTTCCCTGCTGTGGTATGCCACTAGAGACTCCGACAGGTTCAAGTTCAGGTTCAGGGGGGCCCACCCCAAACGTCTGGGGCCCCAGATCAAGAGAGCACCAGCCAGCCTTAGAGGAGACCTGAAGTGGGGCAGAAGTTGGGGGAGGACACTGTGTCACCTACTCTCAGAGGCTTTCAGATCAAGGGTTGAGCAGAGAAGAGATTCTGGTTTCGGTATTGGGTGGGAATTGGGATCTCCCATGCCCAGGGCATGGGGTGGAGGGGGGAAAGCCAAGGTGCTGAAGTGAGGGAGACCTCGAAACCAGGGGCACCTTCTGGAAGGTGGCCAGGATGTAGGGCCATCCTTAGGGGTGGGGGCCTCTGCCCAGAGAGGAGAGGTTAATAGGTCAAGGATGGGGGCCCTGCGGATATCAGAAGGACAGGGACAGTTCCCACTATCCAGCATGCTCTCCACTGGCCCAGGACTCCATCGACACATCCCAAAGACTCCAGTCAAAGTTTGAGTTGGCTCTTCCAAACTTTCCTCTGCAGAGCCATTCCTGCAGGCTCCCTCATGCTGGCAAGCACCCTCCACCCTGCCCGGTCCGTGCAACCCCTTCTCCTGTCCTCCATTCCTCCAAGGGGGAGGGGAAGAGTGGAGGGTGGAGAAGGCCGTGACACTTTGGCCAAGGGCCTGGAACTCCACATCACTGCGCCCAGCACATAAGGCACCAATGGTGTTCTGGAGAAGAGGGTGACCTCCCTGTCACAAGAAGTAATGCAGGCAAGGCCGAGCTTGCACTCAGCAGGACTTATGGAGGAAGGAGTTGCACTAGAGGCCTCGAAAAGTCCCTTTCCAGCTCTGATTCTGTGATGGTTGAGGAAGCTTCCAGTCTGGTTTGTGGGGTTCTGAAAGTTTCCAGCCAGCCAGAGGCCCTGAGCTCCTTTTTAATGCAAGAAGGCACTGTTCTCCCAGGAATGGGCCTGGATTCCAGTTCCTTGGGTAGGGCCCAGAAAATGGCTCATATCAGCTCCTCTGAGTCTGAAAGCTAAAAGAAAGTGGAAGGAAACCTGGCACACAGTGGGCACCAAAATGCTCTTTCCCCTCTCAGGCTCTCAGAATGTGCAGGGACCCATCAGGCTGCCTTAGCTCTTTCAGCCCACTCAGCCACTGTGTGTGGTGGGCTGTCTTTACTATCCGTATTTTATATACACGGAAAGAGGAGAGAAGATTTGGCCAAGGTCACAGAGCTCCTATGAGATGGAGCAAGAACTGGAACCCAGCCTTCTCTAACTTCAGAGTCTGTATTCTTTTTCTGGGTCAAGCAATCAGGATAGGGTATACAACAGTGGTTCTCAACTGGAGCAAGTTCCCCCACTCAGGGGACATGTGGCAATGTCTAGCAGGTAGACATCTAGTAGGTAGAGGCCAAGTGTGCTGTTCCACATCCTACCATACATGTGATAGTCCCAAGCCACAAAGAATTATCTAATGTCAATGATGCCAAGGTCAAGAAACTCTGGATCTGTTGGTGCCCTGGGAGAAAGATGGGATGGGCTTGACTGTGGCTGCCCTGCTGGGGACGCCCAGGCTGCCCTGCTGGACCCAGCCCCTCGAACTCACTTCCACAAGGACTTTCTTTAGGGCCTCATGATTTGCCCTCCCAGGGCCACTCTCACTGGGGAAACAGAGGCAGCCTACCACTTCTGAAGCCACATACAGCTCCTCTTCAGGGACTATGGAAACAGCCTCGCCACTGGCCTCTGCCATGGCTGTGTCCTTCCTGTCCACACCCTCCACCGTCAAAGGAGGCTTGCAAAGTGGCGGGCCTGACCCAGAGACTCCTTAGCTCAACCCTTCAGCTCAAACCATTGCCCACAGCCATGGTTTCTAAGCTATGGTTTTTTGTTTTTTTTAATAGGTAAATAAGATCTTAACTGCTGAACATACCAAATCAAATAAGGCCAACATTTATTGGAGCCAGGTCCAGTTTTAGTGGAAGCAGACCCTATTTACATCTGCATTTTACATCTGAAGAAACTGAGGTGCAAAGGGGTCAGGTGATTTGCCCAAGGACACATGAATAGTGGGTAGTAGCTAGATTGTGGTCCAGAACCCACATTTCTAGGAAAAAACACCTCTCAGCAGAAGCACACATGGGCAGCCAGGAGCCCTGCCACTCATCTCCTAGCTCCGGGACCCCAGTCCACAGGGCCCCAGAGGCACCTTTAGAAACCGAGGACTCCATGAACTCAGGTTGCCAAGCATTCCAACAGGGCGACACTCACATTGGGCTTTTGGTTCTGCATGACCCAGCTCTGCTCCCAACCTTAGCTCTGATGTCCAGTCTCAGGGGGGCCAAACTGGGCTGCCAGCTTTTTTCCCCATGCGGCGCTCCCTCTCGCCTCCTTGCTTGGGTCCATGCTGCTTCGCTGGCCTGGAATACCCTCCCTGAAACCCACTGCTTTTAGGGCTTCCTCTGGGTTGTGTGCCTGACCCGGGCTCCACAGCCCCTGTGCTTTCCTCCCTTTGTTGCACTCATCACACTCAGCTGCAATTACTCTTTGCAACTCTCCAAGGACGATGTTTTATTCATCACCATGTCCCTGGTGCACAGAGCAAGGCCTGGCACAGGGCAGGTACCAAGGAATGCCATGGAGATGCAGCTAAAAGAGCTGGGGTCCTGGAGTTGGCAAAGGTGCCAAACCCAGCTCCTTCAGGCATCTGCTAGGTCCTCAGGTGGGCAGCGGGGAGACAGAAAGCTAAGCCCAAGGCCTGGCAAAAGTCAGAGTGAGAAGGACCCTCAGAGGGCCTCTAGTTCAATCTGCCCATTCCACAGACAGAAAACTGAGGTCCAAGAAGGGAAGCAATTTGGCCAAGATCACAGAGGGTATCAGCAGCAGAGCCAGCACACATCCTTAAGGCTCCTGCACGTGCCCCTCCTGGCACTCTGAGCCCATGCCCCTGACCTAGCAGAGGCATCCCAGAAAGGCGAGGGGTTCACCGGGGACCCAAGGCAGACGGCAGGCGGCAGGCACATGCACCTTGTCCTTGTTCCATCCTGTCTCCTCTCCAGCCCCCAAATTGGGTGGGGCAAGGAGGAGTGGGGATGGGAGGAGCAGGCGAGGGGGTACCTCGGTCTCCAGCTGGCGTGGATCCGAAAGAAACTCCGTTTATTATTAAACATCTGGCTGGAAGGTTGAGAACAAGACACGAACAGAGGTTAGTGGGAAAGTGCTGTGGGCAGAGTGTGGGGAGCTGCCGGGATGGGGCCGGCCTCCGGTGGCTGGTGGGAAAGAAGGACTCCCACCTAAATCATCCACCAGCCCCATCGCCAGAATGTAGATGTTCTCAAACTTTGCATAAGGATCCCCTGGGGAGCGTGTTACATATGCAGAAGGCTGCGTCTCTTCTCCAGAGATTCTGATCCTGTGGGCTTGGAGACAGGTCCAGGTATCTGCATTTTGAACAAACACCCCATGGGATGCTGATGCAGGAGGTCTGGAGACCATGGTTTGAGAAACTCATCACAAAACCCTAAAGAGGAGAGGTGCTGGCCCTGGCAATGCTATCCTGCAGGAAGTCCTGCTCCTTTAGCACCACTTCCTGTGAGCACACTTGGCCCAGGTCCATCCCCAAGCACCACCAGAGGTGTGGCCAACTGAGTGTGTATATGTGTGTGTGTTTTTGGTGGAGGGGGATGTCCTGGCTGGTGGTCTAGACAGCCACAATTAATGATACGGCCATTGGGCCTGAGCCTGGTGACTGATCTACAAATCATAGCTCAGCCTCCTGGGGTCCCTGGGAGAAAGGGCCACTTCACTACCATCACCATGTGTCCCAGACACACGCCGAATCCCCTTCCAGGCAGATGGATACGAGGCTGGGAGTTAGTGATAGCCAAGCCCTTAGCAGTAATCTGTTCCTGGGCCCCGGAGCTGGGGAGGTGTCAGGGACCAGAGGAGCCGTGAGGAGTGTACAGGTGCTAGGCCCCAGGCTAATGTCCATTCCTCTTGCCTTTCTATTCAGTCAAGATGAGACCAGAGTGAACTGGAAGCACAGAGAGCCCTAGTTCAGGTCCTGGACAGGATTGCTGGGATACAAAAAGTCTTGAGTTTCTGCCTGGAAACTATGTTTGGTAGGGATGAAGGTAACAATGAGGGACCTTCGGGCAGAGAATCTGAGAGGGGCCCTACTCTCCCAGGGAGCTCTCAGCCTGGCCTGGCGGTCACGCTTCCCCTCCCTCCAGCCCCAGACCTGGAGGTACTCTCCCGCTCCACCCACTTCCTGTTCGGCCCCGGCCCAGAAGTGCCCTCACTGAGAACAAGGAAGGGAGGCTGCTCCCTGCATCCTCTGCACCAAAACTCCTCCGGAGGCCTTTTCAGCCCAGAAACTCAAGAGCTCCCAGAGCCCTGATCAGCCTAAACACTGCTGATTTTCCGCCAGGACACACAGGTTCAGAATGACCTGAAGACTTCCTCCAGGACACACAGCATCGGGTGGCAGAGGCAAGCTTCTACCACGCCTCCCCAGCTGGTCACTGGGCGGCTCACCTCTTCTCCTGTTCTTTGTTCTGGGCCTGGGGCTCAGAATGACACTGAAGCTCAAAGGCCAGATGTCCATTTGGCTGGTTCAGGGGTGATGTGTAAAGATGAGACAAAACAAAGAGATGGGTAAAGGACGGGGGAAAAAGAATGAGGGGGATTGAACCCCCGACCTCAAAGCTAAACCTCTACAAGAGCAGCCACTTTCCCATGCTGTGAGTCGACAGGCTTCCCTCATCCAAACATGCCTGAAATTCTTCTCTTAAGGAACGTTTATGTGGGGGTAAGCATTGTTGGTTCTTTGTTCTTCTTTCGAGATTTTGTAAAAAGCTCCAGGAGAGACAGTTCAAGGGGAAAGAGATGGCTGGGAGCGTCAAAGTGTACCTCACTAAGGAGGGAAAAGAACCCCAAGAGGACCCTCTGGGATTAGCAAAGTTGCAGACACAGGCTGCAAAGTAAAGAACATTAGTCACTGGCTGAGTTTACGCAGGTCCTACAGAGGTCTTAGTCACAGAGCTCTCTTTCCAGCTGGCATCTCGTTCCCGAGAGGCGAGTTCAGTACCAAGTCCCTCCTAGAGCAACATGCTGGGGGAGGGGGGTTCCCTGCCCTCACACCCCAGGATGGTGCCCACGATTACCTGAGCCGTAAGCACCTGTGGCCAGTGGCCTCCTCCTCTGTCCAGCTTCCCGGGAGGGATGGGGAGTGCAGGGATGGAAGAGTGAGGGGGACGTGGGAACAGAGAAAGAAAGAGGACAATGCCATGAACGGAGGAGATGATGGGAAAGGATGGCATGGACATCTCTCCCACTCAGACCCTTAGAGCCCCACGGGACAAAAAGGTGAGTCCAGCCTGGCCCCTCCAGAGAGGCCCTCAGTCTGTACCTGTCTGGCCCTCTGACGGCCTAGGAGTCCCCCAAACAGGCCCAGACACCCACGAAGTGGCTGAAGGCAGGTCTGAGAGAGGATGAGGACAGAGAATGGAAGAAGAGGAGGAGAAGCAAGAGGAGGTGGCAGCCGCACGGGGCCCCTACCTTTCCCCAGGGCAGAAGGAGGTGCTGCCCGGCCGGTGGCAGGTGGCAACGGGCGGGTAACGGGAGGGTGCTCCATCGGGTACCGGCGCCCGCCGCACCTCCAGGGGCCGTAGGCCCCCATTGCGGGCCCGTTGCACGTGCTCAAACAAGAGGGCCAGCTCTCTGCAGGAGAGGGCGCCATCAGCAGTAGACAGGGCCCTGGCACCGCCCCCCTCACCCAGTGGGCACAGAGCTCCTGAGCTCAGATATTGCCAGGTCCTGCCGCTCTAGAGGTGTTCACTGAGAGCCCGGCCAGAATAGGACAGGGTGGACAGTGGGAGACTGGCCCTCCCCACTCCCTTTCTACCCCCAGTTCCCGGGAAATCCCCAGGGATGCCAGGCCTGGATGTGAAGGCTGTCACATTTCAAGGGCAGTCACGCAAGGAGCTTACTCTCAGTCCATCAAGCTGACTGCCTGAACGTGCCGTGCCTGCTCAGAGGCCAGCAGTGACCCTGACATCCTTTCCCTCCAGATCTGACTCTGGATTTTAAGGGGAGATGGAGGCTGAGGAGGGCAGTGTGACAGGGTGGCTAGCCCAGCTTCCTTCCCCTCCAGCACTCACTCCTGCCACTGGGTTTTTGGAGACTAGATTCAGGACTGTGGCTTCTTCCTAACTCTCCAGATCATTTCCTGCTGCCATGAGCCAACGAGGGTATCTTCCCTCTCTCCTGCCTGCCTTCCCATTGTATGGATGAGCAAACTGAGGTCCAGGGAGCAGATGCCCAGTGGATTCAGAATCTCCAGACTAGGCTCTGTTCCTCTGGGCAGAGGTCCTAGACCATCCTACCACCCCCACCCCCAGATCTCCCCTCATATACATCGTATTTCTTACAAAGCAGCCCTGTCCCACTCTCGAATGCCTGACCTTGAAAAAAAGGCCTCTTCTAATCTAGTCACCTTCCCACTCTGAGGTAGGAGCTTGCCTCTGCTGGGTGGAGAGATGTAGGGGGGCACCAGTGTGATGGTGGGAGCCCCTCTTCCCAGCCCCTCCTCTCCTGCTTCTCCCCTGGGAAGCCCCTAGGGCCGGGAGGGCATGGGGATGGGGAAGCCAGGTGCAGGGGCGAGTGGGATCGTGCAACAGCTGCTCCTGGAGAACTAATGAGGCAAAAAAGGCACCCGCAGAAGCGCTGAGCACAGCATCCTGGCCCAGCCACATGCTTGATGCCCGCCTGCCCGTGGGACTGAACTGGGCTCCATGGGTTTCATTCCTGCCTGAGGGCCTAGCCAGGCACCTGGCCACACGCACCTTCGTGATGCTATTAATAATCCCTCGCGTGGTGCCACCCCCATGCAGTCTTAGCGTGGCCCTGGCCAGTGGGGCAGACCCACTTCTGGGCCCTGAGGCTGCTGACTGGCACAGTAAAAGTGGGCACACACTCTCACATGGGAGTTCAGGGTGGGAACATGTACCTAAGTCTGGAACACATGTTTCTGCCCACCCCACACTTTCTCCAACCAGCTGCAATATCCACTAACTCTGTCCCCCACTCAGGACTGAGGGGAGACGAGCTGGCTGTATCACTGCCCTAGGTGGCATCACCTATGGGTGAGCATGCACACTGCCAGCACTCCAGGGGCTGGGGCTCAGCCATGGGCCGGGGCTTCACCAATGCCCTATGTCCAGTGCCCTCCCCTTCCCTGGGCATAGCAGAGTGGAATAAAGGACATTCCAGGCTCTGAATTACATAAGATCTGCAGAGCCAGCCCAAGGTGCTCCCCTGGGAGCCATCACCCCCTTTCCACCCTCCAGGGCTGCATCTCAGCCACTTGTCCTTTGGGCATTGCTGCCAGCCCCCCACCCACCCCCACCCCCAGCAGGACCTACCTGAAGGATGGGAGGATGCTGTCATAGTAGTACCAGGTGGCTGTCAGGTAGGCCCGGCTCATATCAGTGGAGTACAGGCGCCATGCAGCCTGGTGGTATGGGGGACGTGGGGGATGGGGCATCAGTGAGGCCTCTCAGTCCCCACCAGCCCTCTCCCCTGAAAGAACCCAGTCCTTGGTCCAGTTGTGGGTTACCCAGAGCCAGAGGCCAGGTCCAATTCCACAGCCACCGACAGCGGCAGCCAAGAGAGTAAGGCCTAGGGAGAAACGACTTCCCCAAGGGGACAAAGCAGATCAACGTCAGAGCCAGGGACCACAGAGCAGAGAGGTTAAGAGCTGGGGCTTTGTTGTCAGGCAGACATGGGTTTCCAATGCCAGCTCTGCCCCTTATGAGTGAGGACATTAAGTAAAGCTTCAGAACCTCAGTTTCTTCACCTGTAAAACACATGTAATACTACAGGGTGTTGTGAGGAATGAACAGTTGTATATTAAATGCCAAGCTCAGTGCCTGGCATATAGTAGGCACTTCGTGCCAGGTTCCTCTGTTAAACACTCCTCTTATTCTCTTTATCACGTTTGATAAATACCTATTCATTGTGTATTTGACTGATAACTTTCTCTCCCCCTAGACTGTAAGCTGTGTCTTGGTGACTGCTGCATCCTCAGTGCAAATATAGTGTCTGGCACATGTGGGTGCTTTGCGAATGTTTGCAGAATGCCATTATTATTACTAGCAATGCCACTCCATCTTTCCCAGCTGCCTGTCACTGCCCACGGGAATACTAAGGACTGAGAGGGGAGGAAAAGCATTACCTACCAACCCCTCAGCGTCCACGGACTTGCCCAGCTTCCTCTGCAGCAGGAGGGATGAAAGTCAGACAGGAGGAAAGACTCCCTCTCCCTCCACGTAGGAAGAGCCAAGGAGGGACTGTGAGTGTGGCCATCAGCGAGAGCAGGAAGGCATGGAGGCTGCTAGGCAGGACAAGGCAGAGCTGGGCTCTGCATGCCTCCCTCCTTTGAATGCCTCTTGTCCTTAAGGGGCTGCCACCGCTGACCTCACCAGCCAGGCACCCTCCTCAGACAGGAATATTTTTACTTCCTGCTTGCCTAGGCCCCTGGCATGGGCTGGGGAGCAGCTGTCAGAGCTGTCTCATTAATTATGGGCACCACAATACCAGCTGTCTCTTGGCATGGACAGTGCCAGCCACCTGCCCCTACAATGCCCCTCAGAAGGCCAGCTCCCAGGGGACAGTAGCCATTGTGCCCCAAGGGATGCTAAGAAGAAAAGGCTGAGCTGGCGGCTGGAGATAACAGGGACAGGGAGGAGGGTTCTACCCTGGGGAGGACAGATAAGGAGGGGCTGAGTGAAGCTTGGGTTTGGGGCTCAGAGGGTGACACACTGGCGAGCAGGCAGAGGTGGGCTGGGCCAATATTCCCTGAAGCATTTCCTGCAAGGAGTTCTCTTACACACACTCCTGACTAGCAAAAAGCCAAGGCTAGTCCCGGGGTCACAGAAAATCAGAGCCCTGGCCTCAGCCCACACACAGTCACAACACACCATGGCGCAGAGGGAAACTGAGACCACACACTCCTGACTTCCTACCCACCCCTCTGGCTGTTCCTTCTCTGTCTCCTTGCCCAGCTCAACTTTGCCAGTCCACCCACCTGCTAAATGTTGAGGTTCCTAAAAGCCCTGTCTGCACCATCTTCTCTTCATTTGTGTGAGTGCTTGTAGAATGAATGAATGAATGAACGAATGAATGAATGAACGAACGAACGAATGAATGTGCTGGGAGTGGGGCGGGCTTACTGCTGCACAGCTGATGGGGCAAACAGTGGGTCTCTACCAGAGGCCTCAGGGCTCCTGTCTGGGCTCCGCCCCTTCCCAGGCCCTGTGAAGTTGGGCTGGAGTTGGGCAATAGGGTAGCTCTGGCTAGCCCTAAACCAGGCATTTGGTGCAGGGGGAAGTTTCTGGCACTGTCAGTGAGCATCCTGGCTCTGTATGTGACTTGGCAGGCATGTGGCCCCAGGAAAGTCACATAGCCCCTTTGAGCTTCAAAGTGGTGTCACAGTTGGGCTGGGGACATGGGTCAGCACACAGGGTTGACACACCAGTGCAGTCATACAGCCCTGCTCCTGGGGCTTCTTCCTGGGCATCTTGTACCTGGATGAGGTTGGCTGCCGGCATCCTCCGTTTCTCGAAGTGTTTCTGCCGGTGCTGCTCCTGGACCTTCAGGGCGAAGCCGGAGCCTAGGATGCCCTAGAGGGATAGGGCATGGTTGGGGGAATGTGATGGCAGTGGTGGGGCAGTAAGAGGCTGCAAGGGTGTCCCCATCCGTGCCCCTCTGAGGTGCCCCAGGCTCCCCAGGCAGATTTGTGACAGGGGCTGAGCAGGTCCCACCCTCAGCCTCCCGACCAACTGAGCAGGAGGCAACTCACGGCAGGCAGAGCAAAGAAAGAGATGCCCAGTAAGGCGAAGCCAGCAGCCAGGACCCTGCCCAGCCATGTGTGCGGTGTCTTGTCACCATAGCCGATGGTTGTCAATGTAATCTGGAGACACAGGTTACCAGCAGGACTGGTCACGGGGGCCACCTATGGCTTGTTGGGGGTACAGGCAGGTAGGAGCCTGATCATGAGGGAAGGGGCCCGCGGTCACTCATGGGGGCTGGTTAAGGTCACAGATGGATTCTCCCTCTCCTGGGCTGGTCAGGGGAAAGGGGTACAGTCACAAAGGCTTGATGTTGGGGGCTAGCTGGGGACAGAGGCAGGTCCACCAGAGCAGGTTGGGGGGTTAGCATTGGGGCTGGTTTCAGGGAGGTTCCAGCTCTAGTGAGAGGGCAGGGACAGGCCCGCTCAACCCTGAGTCAGGAGTCACAATGGGCATACCTCGGGAAGTTCCCAGGGAGGGTCCCAGGGAGAAGGGCAGCCCTGCAAAGACTCACGCACCGTCCCCCACCAGAGCGAGTCGGCATAGGAGGAGAAGTCGGAGTTGGCGTCCTTCTCGGCCAGGTAGACCAGGAAGGAGGCGAAGATGAGCACCAGGAACCCGATGTACCAGGCAGTGATCAGTTCCTGCAGGGCATGCGGAGGGGCGCGGTGAGGAGGGCTGCGCCTGCCTGGGAGATGTGGGGGTCTTCCACACGAGAAGGGGATAAAGGTCCCCCATCTCCCGGAGTCCCTGGCTCACTTTTCTTTCTCAGCTCCTCCCATCAGGGCAACCCTGCCCTGGCCTTCGCGAAACCGCCAGCACTGCCCCTACCCCGACCCCTATTCCCACCCTCACCCCCACCCCGCCTGCCTTGAGTCTCCAGGTTCCAAGCTCAGGACTCCAGCACCCTGCCCACCTTGCTCCGCCCCGCAAGTCCCACTTTCAGGCTTCCACGTGGGGCCCACCCTAGCCCCGCTCCAGCCCCACCCTCAGGTCCCACCTCAGCTGCCCACTTTGTGGTACGAGTCGTCCCTTCAAACCCAAAAGCATCTAGGGGAAACCCTCAAGCCCCGCCTCTCCGGCCCCGCCCCCTGATCTGGTCCGGACTCCTAGGCCCGCCCCTACCTAACTCGGACTCCACTTCGCCCCACCCACTTAGACCTCGGGCTCCAATCCCCGCAGGCCCCACCCCTTCCCAGCACCGAGACAGCCCCTCTGGCCTCGCCCTCTCCGCCCTGCCCGCTCTGCTCTTGCCCCAGACACGCCCTCGAGCCTCCGCGCGCGGTCCGCAGGCCTCACCTTGCTGTGAGCATAGACCACTGAGCCCAGCAGCTTCCAGGTGCCGCCGCGGCGGTCCATGCGCACCATGCGCAGGATCTGCAGGAAGCGCATGCTGCGCAGCGCAGACGTAGCGAAGATGTTGCCCTGGGTGCCCGCGGCGATGACGGCCACCGAGGCCACGAACACGATGAAGTCTGCAGGGGCGGGAGCGGCGAGGTCGCAGCCAGCCCACCCCGCGCACGGACCCGGAGAAGGGGACTTCTGGGGCTGTGGCAGGGGACTGGGGAGCGAGGGGGAGGGTCCGTTGAATCTGTGCCGGTCTCCAGGGTCAGAGTCAGGATTGGGGTCAAGGCGTCACCCTGGCTCCTGGGGTCAGGGGTCAGGTCGGGCGGGGCGCGCCTCATTACCGATGACACAGAAGGGCTTTCTGGCAAAGCGGAAACGACCCTGCCATCCTCGGTAGCGGCAGCAGCATCCGGCGGACCAGACCCGGACGATGTACTCCAGGCCGAACACCACGATCATCACGAATTCCTGTGGGACCAGGAGCCTGAGTTCTGGTCCTCACTCTCCAGAACTGAGGCCCAGGTCACAGCTCGGACCCAGCCAAGAGTCCCTGGGTTAGTGGGACCAGGGCCTCCTCAGACCCCTCTCCTGGAGTTTCCTGGACTTGAGGATTCCGGAGAGCAGGAGACCCCCTCCGCCTCCTGCAAGAAGACTAAAAGCCCGAGCGTGTCCCTCCCCGGATCCCCAGATCCGGCCCCCATGAGCTGATCGGATTTTTCTGCTCCTCAACATGCCCTCCCTGTCCCAGCTGTCTCAGACTCCCTAACTCTGACCGGGTGACAAAAGGGTGGCTGGCTGTCAGCTGTCTCCCTCTGTGGGGCTTCCGTTTGGTGTTTTGTGTTTAGGCAAAAACTGAACTAAAATCCACCACACGTGGAGTTTGCAGATTTTGTCCTGAGAAGGGGTGGAGCCTACTCACTTCTATTCTGTCCCCATCATAAGCCCTTGCATAGAGGCAGGAGGTCCCCCAACACTTGTTATAAAGTGGGGATGATGCCCAGAGAGGGGCAGCCACAGCGGAGGGAACACAGCACAGCAAGCTGCTCTCTGAGCCATGGTATGAGAAGCCTCTTTCCACCTTCAGCCCTCAGCCCAGAGGTGCTACCTCACACAGCCCCCCTCAGTCCTGGACTCCCAGCACTTACCAAGATGAGGAGACACTCGTTGGCAAGTTCCTGGTGCTCCTGAATAGTGGACAGCACAGACAGCACCAGGCAACTGAAGACCAGCAAAAATCTACAATTGCAGCATGAAGGAGAAGGTTAGACTGTTGGAGGGACAGGGGGGCCAAGGGTGCCCCTGGCAGGGGGTTACAGAGCCAAGAGAGGAGAGCATTATTTTCAGAGAATTATGTGGCAATCAGAATCAGAATTCCCTGGAGTTACAGCTCTGTGCTGGGCACCAAAGGCAACAGCCCCCAAGCCCCAAGCTACTGGACCTCACAACTGTCTCAATTGCCCCCTACTGCAGGCTGCAGCTCAGAGAGGTAGTCACTCATCTGTGAGTAGCGGGTCTGTCTGGGCTGGCAGTGGAAATAGACTGACTCAAGGTTCCTCCAGGTCTAGCCACCCACAAGTGGTGGCCTCAGCCCCAGCTTGGTTTTAAGATGTCTTGGGAGAAGTGCTCCAGAGGTCAGCCCAGGGCTCAGGGAAGGTCGGCAGATGAAGGAGGGACCTTCTTTCTTAGGCACTCCAAAGTGGCAGGAGCCTGGCTTCATCTGCAGAATTGGGACAACTGCCCCTGCCTTCGTGGAATTAAGTAACAAGATAGCAAGCAAAGGAAAGAGGATCATGGAGAACAGGTAGAGAAGGAAGGATGGAGGGAGGAGAGGATGTAGAGAGGGGAATTGGGCAGTGTGGAGCTGGGCCATCGAGGCCAGGAACTCCCCTGCAGACAGTGTGAAACTACACAGTGGCCCAGAACCAGATGCTTAGAAATGGAAGGAACTTTAGACTTTAGCACATCTAATACTTCCCTCATCTCTCACTGCACCACGAGGAAACGGGCCTGAAGAGGAAGAAGGACTCACCCTTTGTCACCCAGTGTGCCCAGGACACAGCCGAGATTACAGCCAGGGTTCCCAACTTCCCAGTGGATGGGAAGAGGACAAAGGGCATGAGGAGAGGAGCTGGCGGCCTTGGCGGTATGTGGATGGGTGAAGGAGAGCAGGGTGAGAGGTCACAGGCTGCAGACACAGCAAAGGCAAATGAGGTGGCCTCCAGGAGCACCCCTCTTTGGGATAGGGGTGTGCTGAACATGGAGGAGGAGGAGACTCCAGAGGGAATGAGCTTCTCTGGAAATACATTTCTGTGTACTGACCCGCCAGCCTTTCCAGACGTCCCCAGTCTCCCAACTTCTGCACCGTGCATGCACTGGCACGGTGCATGCTACGCAGAACACCTCATGTCTGTGCCTGCGAGACTCTGCTCACACTCTATGCCTGCAGGAACACAAATGCTACATGCTCTGCAGAGCCTCTGATTCCTGCACCCCACTATCCCCACTTCAGAACTGCCAACTCCCGATGCTTGCCTCCCTGTGTGTGGCCCAAGTCACTTTCTATGTGGCTTTATTTATATTCATGTTTCATGGTGACCTTAAGGACAGCAGCTCAAGGTCAGAGAGATCTGAGTTTGGATCCCAGTCCTGCTTGTGTGTGTGGTTTTGGGAGTGTCACCTGCCTTCTCCGAGCCATCTCCTTATCTATGAAGTGGAGGCTATGGCTCACTTACACCTCCTGGACAGGGGCTCCTGACCATTTTGGGGGGCAAGTGTATCCCAGCAAATGCCCCTCATTTGAGAAGGTAGGTGGCAGATGCTGGTAAATTGTTTTGAGTGAATGAGTTCGAGAAGAGCTTATTCCTTGGCCAGTTCCAGACCAGAGCTGAGTCAGCAAAAACATGGGGCACTGGAGAACAGAAGAGAAGAGCACCAGCTCCTCGTGTTCAATAATTAATCACAAAAAAGGCAGCGGCCACATGCACCTGCATCGGGACTGCAGCTGAAGCAGGGTTTGGGACCAGAAGGGCCCTCCATGAGGTCATCTCATGCAGCCCCCTCCTCAGGGAATGGCCGCAGCCAGGACTTTATAAGCCTTCACCCTGGCCTTGATAGACACCCTCCAGTCCTGTTTCTCAGCTGACCTCAGCTCAGGCAGCAGTGGGCCACTCTGGGGCCTTCTTCCTAAGTGTTTCATTAACGCTTTTGTTTTCTTTATTTTTTCCTTTATTTATTTTTTTTTTTTGAGATGGAGTCTCACTCTGTTGCCAGGCTGGAGTGCAGTAGCACCATCTCGGCTCACTGCAACCTCCACCTACCCGGTTCAAGCGAGTCTGCTGCCTCAGCCTCCCGAGTAGCTGGGGCTGCAGGCGCATGCCACCGTCCCCAGCTAATTTTTGTATTTTTAGTAGAGATGGGGTTTCACCATGTTGGACAGAATGGGCTTGATCTCCTGACCTCATGATCTGCCTGCCTCAGCCTCCCAAAGTGCTGGGATTACAGATGTGATCCACCGCGCCCGGCCATCATTAACACTTTTCTTGCCATGTCAGTAGTTACACATCTATAAAATTTCCACTTCACAACTGTAAAAAAAAAGCAGATTATAAAACCTTAATGGCAATGTGATCCCAATGTTTGAAATAGAAGATGGTTTTTATACACGTACCCAGAGTCGGCAAGGCTATCTATAGGTGGTAAAATTAAGTGATTTGGCTTTTGTTTTGCTTTCTGCTTATCTGCATTTTCTTTTCTTTTCTTTTTTTTTTTTTTGAGACAAGGTCTCACTCTGTCACCCAAGCTGGAGTGCAGTAGCATGATCACGACTCACTGCAGCCTTGACCTCCTGAGTACAAGCCATCCTCCTACCTCAGCCTCCTGAGTAGCTGAGACCACAGGCACATGACACCACACCCCGCTAATTTTTTAATTTTTTGTGGAGATGGGGTTGAACTATGTTGCCCAGGCTGGTCTCAAACTCCTGGGCTCAAGTGATCCTCCTGCTTCTGCCTCCCAGAGCTGGCAGTGTGAGCCACTCACCCAGCCTGTATTTCCTAATTTTTTTTTAGAACAAACATGGGTTGTTTGGGTAATAGCAAACTAATATAAAATTTAAAATGCAGGCCAGGCGTGGTGGCTCATGCCTGTAATCCCAGCACTTTCGGAGGCCGAGGTGGGTGGAGAGCCTGAGGTCAAGAGTTACAGACCAGCCTGGCCAACATCGTGAAACCCCATCTCTACTAAAAATACAAAAATTAGCCAAGCGTAATGGCAGGTGCCTATAATCCCAGCTACTCCGGAGGCTGAGGGAGGAGAATCGCTTGAACCCAGGAGGCAGAGGTTGCAGTGAGCCGAGATGGCGCCATTGCACTCCAGTCTGGGCGGCAAGAGCTAGACTTCATCTCAAAAAAAAAAAAAAGAAAAAAAAAATTAAAATGCATTTTCTTAACAATACAAACAGGAAAAGCCCACTTTGGATCCTGCCCCACCCCTTGACCACAGTCGCCTCTGCCATTCAGCAGGTGTGAGGATGCGGCAGCCTCTCCCAGGTGTCCAGCTGGTGTGTCCAAATAAATACCTGCTCAGTGACTCTTCTTGGATGTCTGGCGGCCTCTCAAACCCAACACTTCCAAACACCAGTTCTCAATTTGTCCTCAAGTCCTCCTCACCTCCTGCCTACCCATCTCAGTAACACCACCAGGGCTCCTCCAGGGCTCAGGCTCCTTGATTCTTCCTTTCCCTCCCCCTGCACATCCCCTTCTGAGCAAATTCTACTGGCTCTACCTTCAGAATCTATCCCTGGGCAGGCCAGGTCGCACCATCCCAACCAAGCCGCCACCATCTGGCACCTACCTGGCCTCCCTGCCTCCACTACGCCTGAATGTGACCACTCTCTTCAAAGCAGCCAGAGTCATCTTCCCACAATGCACAGCTGGAAACCATCGCTCTCCACAAAACCCTCCTCAGACTTCACCCACCGCACTTAGAGAGGGAGAGTCCAACTCCTTGGCACTGCCAGCAAGGCGCTGCGAGGTCTGTGCCTCCACCCCCGCCTCCAAATTTGACCTTCTGCACTCTCCCGCTGGCTTACTGCACCCCACTTATTCTGGCCTCCTTGCCAGTCCTGGAACACACCTAACATATTTCCACCTCCAGGCTTTGAACCTGCTTTACTGTTTCCTCTGCCTTACCCAGGTCTGTTCCAATGCCACTTCCTTGGAGGGGCCTCCCCAGCCATTCCCTCTCTGAAAGAATGGCCTCATCTCCACTCTCTTGCCCCTTATTCTGACTGACTGATTGATTGACTGATTTCACAGCACTATTGAAAGACTAAGTAAATGAATAGCAGGAGTTCACTGTAACCAAACATCAAAACACCGTGTCACCAAGCCAAAACCTCCAGTTTGCACCCACTGAGGAGGTCCCCAAAGCACATCCATCCCTGACTCCTCTGGCTGCCCCATGTCTTTCCTAAAAAGGCACACCTCTGATCTTGACCATCTCCATTTGGCAGACCCTGCTTAAAAAGCCCCCGAACTTCACTTTTCCCTGCTTTAACCCACTGGCTAAGAGTTTCTATACCCTTGATACTCTCATTACATTTGAAGGGATGTACTTAGACTAATAGAAAACACCCTGGGAAGAGGCGTGGTGGCTCACGCCTATAATCCCAACATTTGGGAGGCCAAGGTGGGAGGATTGTTTGAGTCCAGGAGATCAAGACTAGCCTGGGCAACATTGTGAGATGCTGTCTCTACAAAAAAAATCAAAACAAAAATTAGCAGGGCATGGGGGTGTGCACCTGTGGTCCCAGCTACTCAGGAGGCTGAGGTGGGAGGATCGCTTGAGCCAGGGAGGTTGAGGCTACAGTGAGCTGTGATCTCGCCACTGCATTCCAGTTTGGGGGACAGAGCCAGACTCTGTCTCGCAAAAAAAGAAAAGATCCTGTGTTCCAGGCACCTGAATAATTATCCGTATCTTCCAGATGAGGAAATAGGGCTCAGGGAGGGACAGGCTTGTTCAGGATCACACAGTGGATCTGTGGCAGAGCTGCAGCTCAGGCTGACCCTCAAGCTGCCTTGGGCTTCCTGGAGGGGGTTCCTCACACAGGGACAGCAGAAGAGAGATCAGTATCTGGAGGTCAGGGGTAGAGGAGACAAGGTGAAGGAGCCCCTTAGCTGGGATTTCATGCCTGCCACAACTAGGGTGTGGCTTCATTCATCCAACAAAGGACTATCTAAGGATTCTCTCTGGCACCCCCTGGGACCTCAGTTTCTCCATCTATACAAATATAGATGAAACATGGGTGCTGGCTGGCCTTAGCCCTCTCTAATCTCCCCATCAGACAGGCCAGACTAGAGGCCACTTTCTAGGACATCTTTGCCTATCATGTCCGACTGCAATTTGTGGCCCATGTTCTTTCTCCGTTGCCCAGCCCAGGAGGCAGAATGGGACAGGCGGGTGTTGCCTGGCTGGCTCTCCCCAGCTGGGCTGATCACAAGGCTTATACAATCTTTCCTCTCCATATCCCCCATCTCCCCATCCCATGACTAGCCCACTCGTTCAGGAGGGAGGAAGAGGATAGACATGAAAAAGTGAATGGTTTGCTTAGATTTGTGGTTTTCAAACTACGGTGGATGTCAGAGTTGCCTGGAGGGCTTGTTACAATACTGATTTCTGGGACCTATTCTTACAGTGTCTGATTCAGTAAGTTTGAAGTGGAAAATTTGCATTTCTACAAAGGTCCCTGGTGATACCATTGCTGCTACTATGGGGACCACACTTTGAGAATCACTGGCTTAGCTGATGGGAGCAATTGCAGCTGACTCAATTATTAGCCAGCTCAGGGCTTTTTAAACAACTGCAATCACCGCCTTCTCCCCATTTATACCTCCTCAAGTCACTGTCCAGAAGCGGCCACAGGGCAGGAGGAGGAGGAAAGCTCTGCCGGGGAGGTGGCTCTCGTGCCGTGCCCTGAAGTAATAACCATAACTGCTCCTGCTGGCCAAAGGCTTTCTATTGGCCAGGTACTGTGCCAAGCCTTCTACATGCATGCTCTTAATCGGTTCTCACGATAACCCCATGGAACCGTACCATAATCACCCCGATAAGGAGAGGGCGGCTCAGAGGCCTATACTATGGTGACTGCAGAGCTCTGTGAATGTACTAAAATCCTCTGAATCGAATACTTTAAAAAGAGGAACTTTACAGTGTATGAATTATATCTCAATAAAGCTGTTATTCAAATGAGAAAAGAAAGGTATATTAACTTGTCCAAAGTCATAAGAGCAGGACCTGAGCCGAAGACCACCTGGACCACCGGGCCCTGCTAATGCTCTGGGCCTCAGTTTCCCTCTCTGAAACACACACAAAAGGTCGGGGACAACTCAATGATGGTTAAGGTCCCTACAGCTTGGTAACTCTCCAGCAGTGGGGTGGAGAGGATCGGCCATCAGTTTAGCTCCAGATTCTCTGGGGATGTCCCTGGATCAAGCTCAGGTCTCTCTCTTCATACCCACTGGGCGTTTGCCCAGTGTCCACAGCTCTCTCTCTCTCAACATGTCCAACATGTCCCTGGAAGGACAGCTGCTGGGAGGCCAGGCCAGAGAGATGGGGATATGATGGGGGTAGGGGAGATGGCAGGGCATCTCACAGCAGAAAAGAGGTTGTCACCTGATCCCTCTGGGCTACATTCACTTCAGACACATTAATTATCACCTATATTCAGCCGGGTTTATTGTAAAACCAGAAATGAATAATCCAGGTCCCAAGAAATTAACAACACAGAACATAACACAGGGGTGACGGGATGGACGAGGCCATGACAGTGTACTCAAGGGGTTGAGGAGAGTCCCAAGAAGCCTTCCACACAACCAAAGTGGAGGGATCAGTGAAGACTTCTTGGAGGGTAACTGGACAGGGGTGGGGCTGCCCCAGGCAGAGGAAGCAGGATGTGCAAGCAGTGGGAATGTGGCCGTCGAGGCAGAGCCCAGAATGGCCAGCAGTTCTGGATGACGTGGCCTAAAGTGAAGTGGGCAGTGGAAAAACCAGAGAGGGCCAGATCCAGGGGCCTTGAGTGGCACTCGCAGGCACTGTGAACATGATCCCAAAGGCAATGGGGAGTCATTGTGGAGTTCTTGTTTTTTTTTTTTTTTTTGAGACGGAGTCTTGCTCTGTCACCCAGGCTGGAGTGCAATGGTGTTGGCTCACTGCAACCTCCGCCTCCTGGGTTCAAGAGATTCTTGTGCCTCAGCCTCCCGCGTAGCTGGGATTACAGGCACCCACCACCATGCCCAGCTAAGTTTTGTATTTTTAGTAGAGACGGGGTTTCACCATGTTGGCCAGGCTGGTCTTGAACTCCTGACCTCCAGTGATCCACCTGCCTTGGCCTCCCAAAGTGCTGGGATTACAGGCGTGAGCCACCACACCTGGACAATTGTGGAGCTCTACGAGAGGAAATAACACAGTCCTATTTGCATCTCAGGACCACTCAGGGGAGTACACAGAATAGATCAAAGGAGATAAGACCCAGCAGAAAGACCAAGAAGGCTCCACAATAGCTCAGACGAGAGATGACTGTGGCCTGGCCCGGGGTGGTGGCAGCAGGGAAGAGAGGTGGATGGATTGGACAATACTGCAGGAATAGGGCTTAGTGATTAACTGGAAACAGGAACTATGAAGGAGAATAACCTCTATTTCTGGTTTGGGCATTGGATGGATGAAGGTGCCATGAGTGCCTTCATGGGACGGGGGAGACTCTGGTGGAGAAGCAAGTGTCGGGTGCCGGACATGTTGAGAGAGAGAGGACTATGGGCACTGGGCAAACACTCCATGGATGTGAAGAGAGACCTGGCTGGAAATGCATTGGGGGACATCAGGGGAGAGGTGGTGACTGAGGTCACGGGAGCAGCTGAGACAGTCCAGAGAGCATGTGGCAAAGTTAGAGGAGGACCCAATGGAGCCCCAGCGGTACAGCAGGAACAGAGGCCCTCTACACAGACTGGGAGGGATAGCCAGAGAACTGGGAGGGAAAGCAGAAGAGAGAAGTGTCAGAGAGGCCATGTGAAGAACACATTTCAAAGCAGGAGTGGACAACAGTGTCAAGTGCTGCCAAGAGGTCAAGTGAGATAAGGCGTGAAAAATGTCCCCTGGATTTGGTGACACATTGGTCACTGGGTTCCTTGGCAAGGGCAGCCTTCTCTCAGGAGAGGAAGACTAGAACAGGCCCAGATAGTGAGGAAGGGGAGGGGCGGTGAGGAGGTAGAGACAGTGAGTGTAGGTTTGACTATTTGAAGATGTTTGACTGCAAAGAAGAGATCAGAGATTGTAGCTGGAGAAGGGTGCAGGGCACAGGGAATCTTTTTCTTTTCTTTTAAGATGAGAGAGCCAGGGTAGAAGGAGCCAGGAGATCAAGAAGGAGAAGTTGAAGATGCAGGGAGACAGAGGGAGTGATCAATGGAATGAAGTCCCCAGGGAAGTTGAGAGGCTGGGATCCACAGCCAGGGAGGAGCTGGTGTAGAGCAGGAAGGACCCCTCCAGCTTCCACAGGGACAGGCAGGCATGTAGGTGGGAGGAGGCTGTGGGAAGGGAGGAGGCCAACAGCCCCTACTCACTGGGGGCTGCTCTGGGAAGAAGAGGCAAGGCCCAACTCTCAGAAGTGGGTAGGAGGGTGGGGTGGGGGGTCTGAAGAGATGGAGGAGGTATGGAACTGGGAGAGGAAGGTGGGAGAAAAGACCAGGCCTGGAGAGGAGTCCCATGGGAGCACAGGACCATTATCCTCAGCAACGAGGATGACTCTACAGACCTGGAACATCACAGGCTCTCAACACATGCATTTCAGGGTTTTATTTATGTTTTGTGTTGCTGTTTGCTTTTAAGGCTTGATTATCCAGTAGGAAGCAGCCTGTGTGAGAAGAGGACCCCTCCCCACCCCCAACTATACACCAAGGCCAAGGTAAATACAGATCCAGGCCTTGCTCCCTCCTTCCTCCAGAGCCTCCTTCCTTCTCTCGTCTTTTCAGTGTCTCTTCCAGACTGAGCCCTGCCAGTGTCTGGGGACTGCCCAGCAACCAGCAGGTTCCCTGATTTGTTTTCATTTGAGACACGGTCTTGCTCTTTTGCCCATGTTGGAATGCAGTGCTGCAACCATAGCTCACTGCAGTATCACTCTCCCAGGCTCAAGAGATCCACCTGCCTCAGCCTCCTGAGTAGCTGGGACCACCACATCTGGCTAATTTTTTTGATTTTTTTAGTAGAGACAAGTCTTGCTATTTTTCCAGACTGGTCTCCAACTACCAAGTTCACGTGATTTGTGCATCTGGCCTGGGGAGCGTGTGACTCTTTGCTTGCCCCCCAGACCACAGCCAAAGGCAGGGCTCTGTCTTCCCTCAGCTGGGGGACCCTGAGGCCAGTCTGTCCTCATTCAGCCAAGGTCCCTAGAGGGCAGAAGCTATGGCCACCACCACCTTCTGGAAGAAAGGGGTTCCTTAAACCCCAAACCGGAGCTGATACTGAAGAAGGGACTTCAGCTAGACTTGACAGGCACTTTCTGACAAGGGGGTGCAGCCTAGAGAGCCCCAGACTCTTCTAGGGAGAGCAGGCACTTACTTTCTCCTGCAGGGGAATAAGGGGAGGGGCAGTAAGCCAGGCCTGAGAGCGAGGCTCTTTCCAAGAATCCTCAGGGGCTGGGAGGAGAAGTTTCCCCTGATCCAGCGATTCTAAATATGGCAAAGGGAGCAAGAGCACGTGACCCAGGGCCCCACACCAGGGCCACCGCCACTGCCGCGGCTGCTTCTCTGGGCCAGAGGCTTGCGCTGGGGCTTAGAGATTGCAATGGGGTCCTGATGGAGCCTCAGTTTCCCTGTCTGCAACATGTAGGTGGAGCACTACTCAGTAATGGTCAAAGTCCCTTCTGCCTTATGACTCTCCAGCAGTGGAGTAGAAAGGAGAGAATTGGCCCTCAGCTCAGTTTCTCTGAGGCTGTCCCTGGAGGGACAGCAGCCGCTAGCACATGGAACAAACTATGAAAAAAATGCCCCCTCTTGGAGGATGGATTAGAAAAAAAGCATTCCTGTTAGCCTGACAAGTTATAAAAACTTGACCCCTCTAGATGGACCCATTAGAACAGGCATCCGTTCCTCTGGGCTGCCCCACCCCTGAGCACAAGCTGGATTCCAGCACCCCTCAGCCCTCTCAGCCGGTCCCTTTGTGGCACCCAGACTGCTGAGTGACACATGACAGCCCTGTGGTTGGCTCCATGGCACTCTCCTGGCCACCACAGATTCATGGAGAGCTGGAGACTGACCCAAGAAGGGCCCACCCACAGGTTGGGCTGAGCCAGTCGGATTGTCTTTCGCAGGAATGGAACTAAGAACCACAGAGGAAAGTTGGCAGAGGAGAGAGATGGGCCACGAGACTGCACTACGCTGGAACCTCATCCCCCTGCTCTCTTATCCCATGATTCCAAAATGTGCTTTTCCGCCTTGAAGCCTCTCAGAATTCTTCTCTTTCCTTACCATATTTGTCCTCTACCTCCAGAAGTCAATTTTTCTTTTTCTTAATCCCAAATGTGATAGTACAGAAGCCAGTTTTTATTGAGACAGCTTGAAAAGTCTCTGTCCCATGGGACATGAAAGACAGTGTCTTCTAGACAAGGTGTTTGATGAGGAATAGCTTCCTCCTCTCCCACCTGGACCAGCCGCAAACCTTCTGACTTGTTCTGTCTGCTTCCTTCTGCCGTGCCAGCCAGCCTACCTGTTGTACCAGGTCAGTGGGCTGAGCAATGTGTTGACAAGAGCCAGAGTGGAACAAAGAGGACACGGGGCATCCATCTGTGGGGACTGGCCAGGCAGAGCTGACTTCTCAAACAGGGAGGCGTGGGCCCTCCCAAGCAGGATGCCATTGAAAGGATGGGGAACCATGGGGTGGAATTTAGGCAGCCGGGATTTGAGAAACTCAAGCAAGATGGCCAGTGGAAATCTTCCCTCGGTTCCACTGAGCAGCTCCATGCAGATTCGGGTGGCTCAGTTTTACATGCTGACTTTGGCGTAAAATTTCATGTGAACAAAGAGCTTTGCTGCTTTTTTAAAAAGTGTGAAATCCACCGACTTGTGGGCCCAGGCCCAAACCCCTTAGCTTGATTGCAAGGAAAGCCCCACCCACCAGGCCAACTTGCTCTTCACCAGCTGGTGCCCAACCTGACACTTGGCATTGCATTATCATAGCTCTGTCCCTGACAACGGCAAATGGGCTCTTTTCCCCTCCCCACCTTTACTCATGCTGTGTCTGAGTATGAGCTCAGACTGGTAGGGTTAGGTCAGAGCCCCCACCTCAGGCTCCCTTAACCCCCAATCCACCTCCAGAGGGAAAAGCAAATCCAAGACACCTGAGCCAGAAGGGTGCCTGCTGTGTTCCAGAACCACCAGGAGAGGAGTGGTCCCAGAGTGGAGTGAGCAAGGGGAGAGTGGTGGGGGGTGAGGGCAGAGAGGCAGGGGAGGTGGTAAGCAGACCATCTACTGGCTGTGGTGAGGATCTTGGCTTTCACTCTGAGTGAGATGGGGAGTTCTGAGCAGGGAGTAGCTCAATCTGCCTTATGTTTAAAAAGATCACACAGGCTGCTGAATGAACAGACTATGGTGGGGGAGCGGGAGGAGGGAGCAATGACATTTGCCCTATTGTGAGTTGGAAAGTATAATCCTGGCACGAGAGGCCAGTGACTTTTTGTTTGTTTGTTTGTTTTTATTTTTAAGAGATGGAGTCTTGTTATGTTGCCCAGGCTGCAGTGTAGTGGCTATTCACAGGTGCGATCCCACTACTGGTCAACACGGGAGTTTTGACCTGCTCCATTTCAGACCTGGGCCAGTTCACCCCTCCCTAGACAACCTGATGGCCCTCTGCTCCCAGGTCACCATATTGATGCCAAACTTAGTGCGGACACATAATTGGCATAGCTCACCATAGCCCAGAACTCCGGGACTCAAATGATCCTCCCACCTCAGCCGCCTGAGTAGCTGGGACTACAGGCACATGCCACTTCACCCTGTGTGTTTTTTGTTGTGTTTTGTTTTTGTTTTTCAGACAGGGTCTCACTTTGTTACCCAGGCTGGAGTACAGTGGTGCAATCACAGTTCATTGCAGCCTCAACCTCCTGGACTCAAGCAACCCTCCAGCCTCAGCCCCCTGAGTAGCTGGGGCCACAGGTGGGTGCCACCATGCCCGACTAATTTATATTTATTTTTTGTAGAGACGGGGTCTCCCTATGTTGCCCGGCTGGTCTTGAACTCCTGGGCTCAAGCGATACTCCTGCCTCCATCTCCCAAAGTGCTGGGATTACAGGCATGAGCCACTACCAGCCAATGATGGTGACTTGTATGAGGGGAAGCGGAGGTGGCAAGACATGACCCAGTACTGGCTATATCTGGGCACTGAAAGGTCCCTTAGAGATTAACTAACCTTCTCATTTATAGATGGGGAAACTGAGTCCCAGAGAGGGGCCTGGCTTACCTGTGATCATACAGTAGATCAGAGACAGAGTTGGGCCTGGCACCCAGATTTCCTGATTCCTAAGGCAATATTCTTTGGATTTCTCCTCTTTCTGCAGAAGGACTCAGACACCTGCCCCTCACTCCCGCCTCAAAAATTCCCTCATCCTGGGGCCAGGATGGGACCTGCCCCTGCCCTTCCTGCTGCATGTGACCTTGTGGCACTGGGTTCAAGCATTGCCCAGTTTTCCAGCTACTTGAACCTAGCAGGGGTCAGGGTAACCTCTAAGGAGCCTTCTGTCCTCTGAGTCAGCAGAACCTGTGCACTATATTGGAGGAGGGAGAGGGAGGGAAGAGTCCAAATCAAGGGAAAGAGTTAGTCCCTGCCACTGGTTTCTCAGTACTTCCAGGGCAGAGAGAGCACCAAAAGCTGACAGGGTCAAAGAGGAGCACTGCGGAGGGCAGAGTCCCCTGGGGAGCTCAGGTGCCAAGACTGAGCCCAGCCCAGAAGTTCTGTAGACTCAGCCATTGAGGACCCCACCCAGTGGGTGGTTTGGGGACACAATGAGGAAGAGGGGTTTCAACGCCTTTGCTACTAATAAGCAAAGCAGCATGCAAACTCACAGGCCACACCTGGGGCATCTGGTTACAGCTGCCCTGAAAGCCATGCTCCCAATGGGAACCCCAAATCCAGGACCAGCCAGACTGAATCCAGCGGGCTTTGCAAGCTGGAAAAGGCTTGCTGTGTGACTCAAGGCCAGGAGCGCAGCTTCTCTGGGCCTGTCCCACAGCTAAGGTGGAAGGGTGGTTGGGAGATTTTTTAACTGGAAGCTGGGAGAACATCTGCAGATACTCTTCTTAGTCTCCTCTGCCTGTAAAAAGAAAGGCTGCCCAGCCTGCAGGCCCAGCTGATGGAGCAGGATCCTGTGTGGTGGCTCTGAGAGAGGTGTCAGGATTGGGTGCAGCAGACGGAGAAGCAGAAGGGCATGGACAGAGCTAGAAAGCTGGGTCGGTGGGTTCTCTCTCCTGACTCCGCCACCAGTCAGCTAAAGACTTGGCAAACTGTGTCTGAGTCTCAGCTTATTCCTCAGTGGGAGGAAGGGATTGGGTGGGAGTCTCTCAGGGTCCTATTTTTTGCTGATCCATCTGGGACTGGCAATTCCAGCTTCCCTAATGGGAAGTAAGGCCGTGGACGGCTCCTGAAGCTGCCAGTCCATAGGGACTTCCATGTTCTGGAAGTCTCCAGAAGAGGGTCTTTTACATTTCATTTACATGGAAAGTTTAGAGGACCTCCTTCTACCTCCAAAACCCTCCCATAATTGAATAATGATAGCAACGAGGGGTCAGGGAGGACCAAAGCAGAACTTCCAGTAACTTACTAACCACAGAAACGGTGCTGGATATAGGGAGAAGGGACAAATTGTATCTCTGGTCCTGATGCCCCCTCCTCTTCTACATGAGGCAGACAGTCCCTAAAAGTATCTCCGTCAAAAGAAGGGGCTTGAATTCAGCTCAGCTCTGCCTTGGCTGTGTGACCTTGAGCAAGTCAACTGTCCCTCTCGGGACTCAGTTTCTTCGACTTTCTAATGAGACCAATGATCCCCGGTCCGGCAGTCTGGAGGCAGGGGTCTCCCCCGGGTGAACCCGCAGAGGGGTTGCAGAAAGGCTTGGGTTCAGGCAGGGACACGGGAAGCAGACACCCGGCGCGGCTTCTCGGGAGAGGTACCGGTTCCTGTGGGGAGGGCTCCTGGGGGACTCCTCCCCCAGCACAGCCTTCTGCCCAGTTCCCCGCCCCGGGCCCCTTCTCCTCAGCAGGGGCGCCCCTGCTCGGCACTCCCGGGTGCCCCCAGCCCGCCTCGGCGGGGGCGGGGCTTACGGGAAGGGGCGGGGCATGCCGGGGGAGGGGAACGTGGGCGGGGCTCCTGAGTCCCTGGGAGGGGCGGTGCTCTGCCAACGCCAGGCCCCGAGAGCCGCAGGGGCGGGGGCGGCGCTGCGGCTCCGGTTACCTCCCCGCGGCCTCCCCCGCCCGGCCGGCTACTTTTTCCGTTTCCAAATTAACAATTGAAAACGCGGCGGCCTGAAAGGCGAGCAGCGGGCCAAGCGGAAAGTGTGAAGGTGCCGCCGCGTCCCCGAGGCCGGGGGCGGAGAGGGGGTCGCCGCCCCGACCTCGCCCACCCACCGACGCCAAGTGCGGGGACTGCGCGCCCCAGGACCCAGAGGAGCCCAGGCCCTTGAGCTGAGTCCTGGTCTGATCCGGCCCCTGGTACCGTTCTGGCCAGGGTCGCAGAACCCAGTGCCCAGGCTCGGGATGGTTCCAGCCCCCTAGGGGACATGGGGTGGGGCGATAGGGCTGGGTTTCCACTCTCGAGGCTGAGTGCCCAGGTGGGGCAGGTGCCAGGTAGCACCCTCACAGCACCATCCTAAAGGGCTCTTGGAGTAGGTAGTTTCACGTGTGACCTCAAGTAAGTCATTTCACCTTACTGAGACTCAGTTTCCTCATCCGGAAAATGGGGAGAGAAGACGCACCGACCATACAGATAGTGCGGAATAAATTACACGGTAGGTAGCAACTATTACTATCTTGTGTGGGTAATGATGATAATATTGAGTCTCAAGGCCTCTGACCCCTCCCATCATAGCCTAAGGAGTTGTCCACCAAGGGAGAATACTGGAGTATTCTAGTCCCCTCGCCTCCTCAGCACCTCCCCAAATCCCACCCCACAGATAAAGAAATCAAAGTCGGGTCCTTGTAAAGGGCTCAAAGTCAGGGGTGAGTAGGAAGAACTAGGCCTGAGCCCAGGTCCTGGCCCACAGGCCCAGGCTGTTCTTACAGAGACAGGTGCTCCCTGGGGCCAGCATCCTGGGCATGGGACCCCTTCTCCTCTCTCATTGTCCAGAGAGGTCAGTGCTGACACAGGGCAGCTGGAACAAATAAGTAGGTAATGGGAAGAGTCCCTGTTCCCAGGCCTCCAGCCCAGGCACAGACTGCCAGATGGTAGACACTGGGGATATATACGGTTCCTGGTCCTCCCGCCCCCCATAATGTAAGCTCCATGAATGCAGGTACTTGATCTTGTTCCTATTTTCTCTCCAAAACCTAGTGCAGGGCCTGGTGCATTGTAGATTCTCAAGAAATGTTGAGTGAGTGAATGAATAAATGAACGAATGAGTGCTCCAGCCAGCTGGGAAAACCCTCTTATACAACTGTGGCCTCTTGCCTGGCCACTTGTGTGAAGTGGCCTGCTTTGGGGAGCGGGGTTTTAGGGTGAGTGCCCCTCTCCCCAGCCTGGAGACCTAGGGCAGTGGAATAGCAGGAGAAGAAGACAAAAACTGAGACAAAACAAAGGAGGAGTAGATAGGAGATGTGGTCCCAGAAAGCAGAGTTAAGATCCCCTCTTTCTTCCTAGCCCCTCAAGTCCTATTCCTGGCCAGCCCAGGACTCACCCCCATTCCCCTTCCCCCCAGCCAGCCTCTCACTGGGGGCTCTCACCACAATTCCAGCCCCCCATCCCCACCTCCAGTCCACTTACCTTGCAGTCTGGATGCCTCTTCCTCAGCCCCTACCCCATTTACAATCCTACAACAGCTTCTTACTGTTAAAATAGAAAACCCAAGCTCCTTGGACCAACAGTTGAGGCTGTACACACACCCTAAGCACCAGCCACACTCGACTTCCCCATTCCCTGTACATTTCCACCGTGGTGGCTTTTATGCTGCCTCCCCTCCTTGGGCTGTCTCTCTTCCACCCCATCAATCCATGATTGGCTTTGAATAGAAGAGCTTCTCTAGCCCCTGGTTAGGATCCCAGGGCCCCTGTGGGCCCCCTCAGGCGCCTGTCGTCACACTATTTTACGAGTGAGAGTGTTCCTACCCACTTACTCCTCACTGAGATCCATCCCTTTAGGGCAAGGCCAGTCTGGCTCCTCCACAATCCCCAGCCTGGCCCCAGCTGATGCTCAGACAGTATCTGGGGAGTGAACAGAAAGACACAGTCACCAGGGCCTTGAGCTTCAGTGAATGGGACTTCCACACTGTCCTGTGAAGCCTCAGTTCTGGGTAAGGCTGTCTTGGGGTTGCTGCAGAGGTGGGTGGGTAGGTGGAAGGAGGATTGATGCAAGCTCACCCCTAACTCTGGCAGGACTGGGGAGAGAGTATAAATGGAGACTCACATACCTTAAGTCTAAATATTTAAAAGTTTCAATCAAGTTAACAAACTTTTAAATAAAATACGCTCTGTCCTTCCTGACACATATACCTTCACAGTGATCTAGGTTTGAATTTTAGTTCTTGGACTCCTTGGAATCTGGCAGGGAAGGGATAGCCAGCCCCCGCTACCCTCTGATCCTGATTCTCTTTCCACACTGGGCCCATCCCTCCCCAGGAAGGGCCTTGGGTACACTCCTGGGGGTGCCTCAGCCTGCTCTTCCAGGCTTTCGCTATACCCACTGCAAACAGCCGTCCTTGAGCATAGGGCTGCTCTGACAGCCCCTGGGAGGATGAATTGGAGAAGGGTCTGTGCAGACCCTGGAAGTAGGCATAAGTATTTGGCCAGGGAATTCCAGGGTTACCTGGAATGTGTTCTAGAGCAAGGAGGACCATGTACAGGCTCTGGGTTGATATGCCAGGGCCATATAGGCTGAGTGGGTAGAATTCTGGGCCCCACCCCAAGAGTCCACCCAGAGCAGCCCTGCTTTGATCTGTTTTATATACTGTGCTTCTGTGTCAGGTATCATTCAAAGAACCAGATCTATGACTTAAAACAGTTTGAAAGGCTCTAATCTAGATCCTGCCTGCTACTGAACATGGGAAGCTGAGGTTACTGGGAGGCCAGTGACTGCATTCAGGCAGTGGGTTGGAGCAAATCCAGGGCGCAATCCCAGGTCTCCCTCGTGGAGGCCAAGGCCTGGGAGCATATTTCTGAAGGATAAGACCTAGGGCCTCCAATGGGACAGGCCCCCAGGAGGTGGTGAGTGCTCAGTCCCTGGTGGGAGCCAGTGGGCCTGCTGCTGGGGCCTCCTGCCATGACAGGGGGCTGGACCCTCAACTCAGGTCGCCCAGCTCAGGAGTGGGGAGGCCAGACCAGGCCAGAGAAGGAGAGGGAGTCCTGGTATAAACAACCGTGGGGGGACCAAGATGTTTTCTCGTCTCCCAGGCGACGGCAGTGTTTACTGCCTAGCGGGGAGGGGGGCATGGCCCACACATTTGCCTCCCTGACTTGTAGCCAAATTTTTCCAGGAAGGGGTGGCCCAGGATGAGCCCCAAACACTCCTGTTCTGCACTCCAATCATCTTACCCCAACTCTGCCCCAACATGCGCCCTAAACCTCCCTGAAATCGCCCCCATCTTTCAGTCCCACATGCTATGTAGCACTGTACCTCCATCAGTCCTGAATGCCCCAGCATTGCCCCCTAGCTCCTAATTCTGCTCACAGAGTAGGAGGGTGGGGAACAGAAGCAGGACAGGGGAAGGCCCCAAGCAGAGGAACTGGGCGTGTGCCAGGGATCTGAGCTGGGGCTGCTGGGCATGGGGCAAGGACAAACCTCTCCCACGGCCCTGGCCAAGACAGAGGGAGGGCTGCAGCCCCTGGATTAGGAGAGTGCAAATCCCTCTCCCCAGCCCAGGGCCCACCCCATGCCTGTCATGTGAAGGGCATTAAATGACCAGACCCCAACAAGGGAGGGGCTGGCAGGTGCCCACATGGTCATGCCACAGCCAGCTCCTTTGCCCAGGCAGCCAGGCCAAGGAGAAAATAACCCTTGATGCAGGAGGGCAAGTGGCAAGGTCCCCTTCCCCCATGGCAGCAGCTGCAGCCAGGTCCAAACACAGGGGCACAGGGGTTGGTGTGGCTTGAGTTCCAGCCAGCAGCCCAGCCCAGTTTCCACATACATATGCACACCCTGCCCAGCTGACGATGGGTCTTGTTGAGACACCAACTGATTCTCACTGAGAGCACAGGCTCAAAAATGGGGCTGTGTCCAGCAGGGGTCCTAGACAGGCATCTGGACCCCTGGAGTCCAACCCTGAGTCAGCGACTTCTCAGCTGAATGACCTTGGGCAAGTCACTTCTCCTTTCTGAGCCTCAGCATAAAATAGCATAATAGTATCTTCCTCCAGGGTTGTTACATGAATTCAGTGGGATTCATTGAACAAACGGTAATTAAAGCCCACAATGGGTCCAGCATGCCTGAAACAGCTTTGTGGACCATCAGTGGGAGACAGGACCTCCTTCCCAGTACATGTAGTATTTTGGACCTCGAGCTAAGGCTCGAGAGGTGAGAAACATCTGCCCAAGACCATGCAGAGGGTGCCTAAGCCCAGGCCAACTCCTGGGAAGCTCTGCAGAAAGGTTTTCACTGTTATTTGTCATCACTGGAGACAACTAAGATGCTTGGACTGAGCCTGGGTTCTGGTCTGGGCTCTACTGCTGACCTGAGTTTAGTCCCTGCCCTGTTCTGAGCCTGTTTCCCCCTCAGAAGAATGAGGTGGCTGGATGAGACCAGTGATTTCCACACTCTGTTGAGCTTCAAGAAAAAGAGAGAGCTGGGCCTAGCTGAACTGCCAGGACTCTGCCCCTTCGCCAAGGTGTCCCTCCATTATCTGGGCCAAATCCCAGTGTACCTTCTTGGAGCCATTATAAGGCCACTATTCTAGGGACCTCCATGGACCCCAAGTTCATATCCCCAGATTCCCTTTCCAGACAGCCTCGGCACCTGCACCCACCCTCTCTGCTTCCAAGGCCACCCCCACAAACCCCCCAGCTCCCAGCTCAACCACACACACCTCCCCGCAAGCCAGAGTTTGCATAAGCAGCTGGACTTTCCCTATAGGCAAAGTCCTAGGGCTCCGAGTCAGGTTGAGCCAGGCCCTGGGCAGGGTTGGTCAATGGCTCCGGAGGAGGCACTTAGGGGGCTGGACCCTGGGAGGAAGGTAAAGGAAAAAGGGGGACTAGTTGGTAGCATCCCAGGGCTCCCTGTCAGAGTCCTCACCCCTCCAGCATCCTCCTCAACAGTCCCAGAAAGGAGTTTCTAAAACACGAATCTGCCATGTTACTCCTGACATCACTTCCTTCCCATCACCCTCTCAGGAAGCTGCAGCTCTTCAGCCTGGTGTCCACATTGCTGAGCCTGGCCCTGTCACATCCCAGGATCTTCTCCAGATACCTCTTGCCTTCTCTAGGATCCCGCTCTTGCTGTTCTTTGCAAATGCCCTGTTCAGCCTCACTTCTGGGTCTCTGCCTGTGCTATTCTCTCTGCCTGAAACACTGTTCCTTGCTCCTTTTCACCTGGGTAACTCCTACTTCTACTCATCTTTTAGTCCCAACTTAAGCCTTCTCCTCTGGGAAGTCTTCCCAGCCATGCCCAGATTGGGGCTGGGCTTGGCCCTCTGTGCTGGGCTCCCACAGGACTCCATGCTGCCTGGACAGTGGCACTTATCACCCTGCCTGGTAACTGCCAGCTTCCCAGCCCATCTCCCCCAGGGAGCAGAGGAAGGTCTGATTCATTGCTCTGTCCCGAGTCTGGCATAGGGCCTGGCCGGGGGAGACTGGCATAAGCAGCTGAACTTCATTTAGAAGTGAAGGCTTCTCAAATGAAAGGGTGAGAGGGAAGGAATGAGTCCCCAGGGTTGAATCGGGGTGGGAGCAAGACCTTGAACTTTATTTATTGAGATGGAGTCTCACTCTGTCGCCCAGACTGGAGTGTGGTGGCATGATCTTGGTTCACTGCAACCTCCACCTCCCGGGTTCAAGCGATTCTCGTGCCTCAGCCTCCCAAGTAGCTGGGATTATAGGTGCCCACCACCACACCCGGATAATTTTTTGTATTTTCAGTAGAGATGGGGTTTCACCATGTTGGCCAGACTAGTCTCAAACTCCTGGCCTCAGGTGGTGGCCTGCCTCTGCCTCCCAAAGTGCTGGGATTACAGGCGTGAACCACCATGCCTGGCCCAGGACCTTGAACATTAAGGCTCGACAGCTCCTCATATCCACCCCCCCACTAGAAGCAGGCAGACATAGTACGGGTGAGTTAGGTGGGTAAGATCACAGCCTGTAGAGCTAGACTCTTGGGGTTAGAATCCTGGCCCTGCTGCATGTACCCAGGCGAGTCACTTAACCTCTTTGTGCCTCAACGTCCTCATCTGAAAAGTAGGCATAATAACAATGCCTACCCCCATAGTGTCATTGAGGGGAAAAAGTGAGAGAAGGCGTGGCGAGCTGTCATAGCAGCATCTGGTCCACAGTAAGCACTCAGTAATGTTCTGTTATTATGATCTTTGTTATTATTGAGAGTCAGAACAGAGAGGGAGGCTGAGACTCAGAGAAGGAGGTGACTGCTAGAAGCTAGCCAGCAGGATCGTGTCTCTTGCTTTCCCACCCCAACCCAGTGCCCCTGATGTGCACTGATTACCCCCTCGGCCCCCCACCACAGTCCTGCAAACTGTTCCCACCCTCTCATGTCACAGAATCGTTGCACACTTGGCCTCTCTAGGCACTCAGTTGTCTGAGCTGAGCTCAGAAAACTGCCATCCTCGTGGGCATTCACCACTTCCTGGCTGTGTGACAAGGGCAGTGTTTAACCTTTAAGCTTCAGTGTCATCTTCCATATAATGGGAGTCATGATAGGACCTACCTCATAGGGCTGTTGGAAGGATTAAATGAAGCAGTGTGAAAAATATTTAGCACAGTACCTGGTAGAGATTAGACTATGAATCTTGTTACTCACTGACAAAGTCTGTGCTTAGAACTCTAGCCTGGCTCTGGCTTCGTGCATTCTTTTCCTAGAGTTCCCCAGGCCTCCAGCCTGGGCATCTCTGAGCTGTCCTCCAGGGGAGCCTGAGGACAAGAATTGCTAGTGTGGCCACCATGCTTTTACAGGGCCTGTGTCATTGCACCTGCCCCTTCCCCATATATCTCTTCCTCAGGGCTCAAAGCAGTGCAAGTGAAAAGTGAAAGTGAGATGAGGGGCCTAGGACCCTAGAGAAGTGGGAGCCTGTGATGGCAAGATAAGAATAGTAAAACCAGGGCTGGGTGCAGTGGCTCACGCCTGTAATCTCAGCACTTTGGGATGCCAGGGTGGGAAAAATTGCTTGAGCACAGGAATTTGAGACCAGCCTGGGCAACATAACAAGATCTCCCCCTACAAAAAATTTAAAAATTAGCCTAGCGCCATGACGTGCACCTGTAGTCTCAGCTACATGAAAGGCTGAGGCAGGAGGATGGCTTGAGCCCCGGAGTTCAAGTCTGCAGCGAACCATGATCACACCACTGCCCTCCAGCCTGGGTGAAAGAGTAAAACTCTGTCTCAAAAGGAAAAAAATACATATAAGGTAAAACCACCACAACCCCCCTGTTCTTCACAGCACTTTGCAGTTTACCAAGCACTTGCTATAGGAGGCAGCCCCATGAGGTGAGCAGGGAGAGATGGCAATTGTCATTCTATGTATAAGGAAGCTGGTGTCTCAGAGAGGTTGGGTCACCTGCCTGGCATCACACAGCCTCCAGGAAGCAGAGGCAGGAGCTGAGCCCTAGCCTGCTGCCTCCTGGTCCAGTGCTTCTTTAACTGAGGGGCGAGCCCTTGATTTTGGCTGATCTGCCCCTTGCCCCCCACCCGCCCAACCCAATCTTAGGAAAGAGCCCTGGGTTGGTCCTCACTGCAAAGTGCGGGGCCTGAGGCTCCTCTGTTCCCTGATCCCTCCGTCCCTACTAGACCCCTCCCTCTTCTGGCTCCACAGCTCAGTGGGGAGGAGCCGGGTTGGCGCCCAAACTCAGGGATTTCACGCACCACTGGTAAAATTTCCAAAAACACTTTGGGGACTGCATAAGGTTGTCAACTTTTTTTTTGCCAAGTAAGGACATTTTTTTCCCCAGCCCATCATTTCATAAAAGAAAGGACATCATCTCATACTAAAAGACAGTCCTTTAAATGGAATAAATTTAGCTTTATAAAAGAGTCGCCACCCCGTCCTTATTCTCCTCGGTTCTGCCTTAGGCCACTGAAAACTGCCTTGGGTCAGCTGGCTGAGAACCATTTAGAGCTCGGGCTTGGCCCTGACGCCGACATGGGTTTGAGTCTTGTCTCGACCACAGACAAGCTGTGTAACTTAGTATGTGATATTTCTCTTCTCTGAGCCCCAGTTTCTTGTCGGCAAAATGGGAACAATAATAGTGCCTGCTACCTAGTGGGTACTGGAAGAACTAGATGACCTCATGTCTGCAGAGCACTCAGTCAGAAAGAGTCAAGCCTTGGTTCCCATCCAGTGTCCCCACCCTGGCATGTCACTGTGTATGGCTCCCCACTGCCCGCAGGGTAAGGCCCACCTCCACAGCCTGTCAATCAAGGCCCTGTACTCTGCAGGTCTTGGGGCAAAGGAGAGAGCGGAAGGAAGTCCCATCTCAAGGCCTTTGCTCCACTGTTCCCTCCACCTGGAGCTCACTCCAGATAAAAATCATGAGTACCCACAGTTCAGTGCTCCACACAGAGGGCTGAGGGGTCTTTTCTCCACTTCTCTCTAGCTGGCAAAACCTTTCTCATCCTTACTACTTGGCCTCAATGCCACCTTCATCCTTCACTCAGCAAATATTCACTCGTTGACCACATGCCAAGAACTGTGCTCAACTCCACCTGCCCAGTTCTCACAGTCCCATGCAGAAAAGCAAAAAACACACAGGGCTGGGTGAACAGAGCTCTGGGGGCACTGAAGGGGCCTCAGTCAAGCCTGGGGTAATGGGGATAGGGAGTGCTTCCAAGAAGAGGTGGTGCTCAAACTGGGACTTGAAGGATGAATAGGAGTTAGCCAGATGACGCAGCAGGCAGGAGAGGGGAGGGAGTTGCAGGCAGAAGGAAAAGTACAGAAGCCCTAAACAGCGCAATGCTTTGGGACATTATAAGTCATTTCTTTTTTTTTTTTTTTTGAGGCGGAGTCTCGCTTTGTCGCCCGGACTGGAGTGCAGTGGCCAGATCTCAGCTCACTGCAAGCTCTGCCTCCCGGGTTCACGCCATTCTCCTGCCTCAGCCTCCCGAGTAGCTGGGACTACTGGCGCCCGCCACCTCGCCCGGCTAGTTTTTGTATTTTTAGTAGAGACGGGGTTTCACCGTGTTAGCCAGGATAGTCTCGATCTCCTGACCTCGTGATCCGCCCGTCTCGGCCTCCCAAAGTGCTGGGATTACAGGCTTGAGCCACCGCGCCCGGCAAGTCATTTCTTAAGGTGAGAGCAAAGGATGCTTGTGTGGAGGCATTTCTGACTTGGGCACTGGGGGTCGGGGAGTCACTGTCATGTAGATTGAGGAAGGAGGGCAGGTTTGGAGGGAGATGCTGAGTTTGAGATGCCCAGGGGATGAGGAGGAGAGGTGTCAGCAGGCAGGAAGCGCAGGGATGAAACTGCAGAGCGGAGGCTGTCATCATAGGGGTGACCCTGATGTAGGAGTGCGTGAGACCACCCCTGAAACTATGTACTGAGAAGAGAACTGGAAACAAAGCCCCAACATTCAAGGGGCAGAAAGAGGAGGCAGAGCTGCTGATAGAATCAAGAGAGAAAAGGCAGAGAGGCAGATGTGAGGAAAGTCGAGGGGGGTGCATTCAAGAAGGAAAGGCCCAGCAGGCAGCCATGGTGGCTCCCGAGGCCACCATGGGAGGATCACTTGAGCCAGGAGTTGGAGATCAGCTGGGACAACATAGCAAGACTCTGTCTCCACAAAAAAATTTAAAAACTAGCTGGGTATCTTGGGGTCCCAGCTCCTCGGGAGGGTGAGGTGGAAGGATCACTTGAGCCCAGGAGGTTGAGGCTGCAGTGATCATAGTGATCATGTACTCTAGCCTGGGTGACAGAGTGAGGCCCTGCTTTAAAAAAAAAAAAAAAAAAAAAAGAAAAGGAAAAAAAGAAGCCAGGCGCGGTGGCTCAAGCCTGTAATCCCAGCACTTTGGGAGGCCGAGACGGGAGGCGGATCATGAGGTCAGGAGATTGAGACCATCCTGGCTAATACGGTGAAACCCCGTCTCTACTAAAAAATACAAACAACTAGCCGGGCAAGGTGGCGGGCGCCTGTAGTCCCAGCTACTCGGGAGGCTGAGGCAGGAGAATGGCGTGAACCCGGGAGGCGGAGCTTGCAGGGACCTGAGATCCGGCCACTGCACTCCAGCCTGGGCGACAGAGCGAGACGACTCCGTCTCAAAAAAAAAAAAAAAGAAAAAAAAGAAGAGCCCACAGGGGCCCCCTGGGGATGCAGCATGGTGGAGTGGCTAAATGCATGGCTCCCAGAGAGGGACATGCTGGGTTCAAATCCTGCCTCTACCGCCTGTCTGCTATGTTGGCTTTGGGCAAGTCATTAACTTCTTTATACCTTAATCCCCCTGTCTGTAAAATAGGGTGAATGTATTTTTTTTTTTTAGGATAAAAAGCATGGAGGGGAGGGATTGATACCCCCACCCAGCCTCTGTGCATCCCCAGGTTGTACCTCCCTCCCTCTGCTGGGCCATGGGTTACGCTGTCCTTTCCCCATCCCCTATCTCCCCCACCAGACTGCCGCCAATCCCCAGAGGCTGGAAAATGAGATGAGTGAATGAGTTCACCCAGGGAACGGTCAACGGGGGGCAGCAGGGAGGCAGCATTTCTCCCATGTTACCCCAGTATAAGGAGGGAAAGTGGAAAAGGCCCCGTGTGGGCTGTGCCCTTGAGCCATCAGGTCCCTTCTAGCCTCAGTTTCCCAATCTGTGAAATGAAGCCCGTAGATCTGCTCCAGCTCTGAGGCCTGAGTTTCTGTATAGCAGGGATATATGGAGAGAGGATGGGGATAGAAAGGCCAGTTCCCGACCTGCTGGTCCTGCCTCTAAGGGAGGAAGTTCCACAGGGTCTGAATCCCTACTGTGCCCAGGGGCTGGTCCCTCTAGTAGAGGGTGGCAGCTGGGCCAAGATGGGCAGGAGTGAAGACGCCTGAGATTGTGCTGACAAAGCTGTTCCTACTTTTCCTCTTTCTCTCCCTGTCCCCTCCCCTCGCAGGTGAGGGCCAAGCCCAGCAAAAAATAAACCCAAAGACAGCAACCTGGACAGGCCTGAGGCCCCCAGAGAGAAGTGGTGGGGAAGGAGGAGCAGCCTGTGACTCTCCCACCACTGCCCAAAAGCCAGTGGGTACCCGATCTGATCTCTACCCCATCCCCCACCCACACCCCGCCAAAGTTGGGCTCAAAGGGAACAGGCATCTCCCCTTCATCTTTCGCTCTGTGGCAGCTTGATAGGGACAATTCAAGTAAATGTTGTCCAGCCCAGCTAGATGGGGGCCTCCAGGTTTTTGAAACAATACCCCAGGAAATCTCATTCACCTCCTGGTTCTTAGGCAGTCCTTCCTGCTGTCTGACCTCCATCTCTTCTGCTTTGATGGGAACCATGCTCCATTTATCTCCAGTGAGCTTTCCTCCAGTCCCACCTTCCTGGCCTGGGTGTCTAAGGAGTCTCAGGAGAATGTGCCTCAAGATTTCCCTTCCAGGCTTTAGGCTAGAGACCCCACTGTACCCACTGTTCCCCAGAATCTCCGGCGGTGAGGAGGGAGGGAATCGCTGAGCTCCCGTTGCCTCCCTCCCTCAGGCGCTGCCCATGGATTCCCAGCCCAACCAGTCTGCTGCCTGGGGTTGCCCCTCTTGTTCCTCGCCCCTCCTGTGCCAACCCCCAGGGCACACAGCTCCTGCCCCAGCGACAGTGTTGCCCAGGGAGCCTGGAGTCCTGGGGGCTCTGTGTAGCCACTGAGGTCTGCTCAGCATCCTTTCTCCAGCCCCTCAGAGCCTCCAATGCGGGCAGGCAGCCCCCTGAGTGCCCTGTGAAGTGGCACCCTGTCCCCTGAGGGGCCCCCAGAGAAGATGCTAGAAGAGAGCTCCCTACATGGTACCCTATGAAGTTCAAGGTCCTGAGACAGCAGTTTCTCTCATTCACCCAGCATGACTGTGTGCCAGGCAGCCGTGAGAGGTCCACTTTCCTGTTAGGCCCATTTTACAGAAGAAGATACCGAGGCTCAGGAACTGAGGTAGAGTGGGGGTGGGCACCTTCCCAGTAAGCATGGGGACTAAGATCTCTAAATCTCCCTTGGGATTCCCTGCCTCATTCCCCGTGATCATTTGCTCTGCAGAGAGTCGGGGAGTGCCCTCCTCTCCCAGGAGTCCCTGGCTGTCTCTCTGGGCACCATGGCTCTACTTTGATCTCCCTGGGGTCAGGCCAGTTGCCAGGGTTGGACCATGAGGCCCAAACTCGGCCGCACAATGGCCCTCTGGCATACACTGTCCTCCCATAATTCACAGACACACTCACAGCTGCACACAGACCAGACCTCTTTCCAAACATCTCCCTGGGAGAAGAGGCAGCTGAGACCAGTGGTCCCGGCAGACTCTGAGACCTCCTCATAGTGCTCCCAATCCCCCAGGGCACAGGCATGGTCTAGCTCTCTCTGGCTCCCTGGTCCTGGTATGGAGCTGATGCTCTGTAACTGTTTGTCAGACGAAGGAAGAAACAAATCAGTGGGCATCCTAGGTAGCCAGGCTGGGGTCCATTCAGGAGCTGGGTGACGTCCCCTCACCCAGCCTCACTTTGCTCAACTGTGACATGAAGAAGACAGCACCCACCTGATATGATGGCTGTGAGGGTTACACGAGAGAACGTAAGTCAGACACTGACGGGCAGGGCCCACAGGAGGCCAAAAAGACACAGCCGCAGCTCCTGTGGAGAGCCACTCGCCCCAGGACCCAGGCAGACATAGCTCCTACTCTCTCCAGAGCACACTTAGACACACGCACCTTGCTGAGCCCAGCACACCTGCCACACCTGTCCCCGGAGGAGAATGAGGACAGTGATAACAGCATAATAATAACAGTAAGGATGATCATGGCTAACAGTGCCCAGCAGTGTTCGGTGCCTTATCTCATCCAGTCCTGACAATCTTAGAGGCAGGTATTAGGATTATTCCCATTTTTCAGATGAGAAAACTGAAGCCCAGAGAGGTTAAGTAACTTGCCCAAGGACACATGACTGCTAAGGCTAGAACCAGGAAGGAACGCAGATCTGTCAGCCTCAGAGCCCATGCTCTTTGCTCCCCGCAGGACAGCTTTTGGAGAAACAAAAAGTCCCTGCTATTCCCCTACCCCCAGCCTCTCAGCTCTCACACTAGGAGATTCCCCCAGGGCAAACATGCAGAATTCCCTGCTGGGGGGCTCCGTAGCCCACAAGAAGATCGGACCTTCCCTAAAGACCTGCATTGGTGCTAGGGAGGTAGGAGGGAGTCTGGGGAAGTTCCCTGGGCAGGCTTCTTTGTGGGCAGGGCCTCGGCCTTCCTCTTTCCCTGCTCCCAGGCAGTTCCAGCTCCTTTGACTGGCTCAGAGAGCCTGAAATTAATCATCCACTCAAAGTGCTGCCATCAGCCCAAGAATAATAATCACCTCTTGAAACACTCCTGGCTTAAACATCCCAAGGATAAGGGCTTCAGCAGCAACAGGGATTGAAGTTAGACATCCGGCAGGGCATCTTCAATGGAAGAATGAACGTACTATGGAGTTGGGGTGGGGTGGGCAGATAGTGAGAGATGGAACCGGCTCCAGTGACACCAAAGAACTCCAGAAGAGAGAGGCAAAGGAGCCTGAGGGGGAGTGCGAAGGGGAGGGGGGGTGTGAGGGGGAGGGGGAGGGCAGTGTAAGAACAGGATGATCTCCCCAGCTCCTTACAAAGACCAAGCAAAAGGACTGGGGCTGAAAAACAGCAGCACGAAAAATTTGGGTCACACTCAAAGACTTTCCCAATCACAAGGCAAAGTTCTTAGAGCATCCATCCCCCCTATTGGCTAGGTTGGGAAAATTGTTATCTAAAGTCCTGATCTGGGAGACAAAAGGCTTGGGTTCCTGGCACAGTTCTCCACTAACTCACTAGGTGTGACCTTGGATGAGTAGCTGCCCCTTTCTATGTCTTGGTGTACCCAGCAGTACACCACAAGGTCAGATCGAAGGACCTCCAAGGGCCCTCCAGGAGGAGCAAAGGCCAGCAAAGTTCTAGGAAGCCAGCCACCCCACTCCTCCACAGTTCTGAGGCTGCCCTCCAAGATGGCTACAAAAACACACACAGACCCGCAAGGGCAGCCCTGCAGTTGTGTATAGGTGAAGGCCAAAAACTCCTGAATTTCTTAAAATTCAGGAGCAAGCTTTGTTCTGTCCTAGGGGTCTGGGCTGGAGCCACAGGCCCGGGTGGGTGTGTGTCTATGACGAGTGTATGAAGTCAGGGAAAAGGTAGAGGCAGCTGTAAGCTAGAACTCTTTGTTGGATGGATGCTATGTGTGTGTTTGGGTTTGTGTGTCGATGTTGCAGTGAGTGTGTGTGTGAGACATTCAGACAGGTACGCAGCAGTGACGTGAGTCTACAACTAAAACGTGGCTGCAGTGGGTAAGGCTGGCAGTTTCCACTCAATTCCACAAAATGCCATCACAGCCCACCTCTTGCTGACTGTGTGCAGGGTGCTGGGGATGGATGGACAGATGACACAGGAGCGCTGTTCTTGAGGAGCCTGGGCTTGGGGTGCTGCTAGCTGAGGCTGTGGTGCGGAGAGCAGCAGCTCCCAGTTTGTCCCCGCTCTGGGCTGAGGCTCTTCCACATTAACTGGGTGGCCTCTGCTGAGTCCCCGTTTCCTCATCTGTCAAAAGAGGAGGACAACAGTGCCCACCTCACAAGGCTGCTAAAGCACACAATGAGACCGGTTTAGAGAGAGTTCAGCACGGTGCCACGGTGCAGCTGATGCTGCACACACGACCACAGATTTCAGTTCAGACTCCAAGAGCCAAGCCTGGTGGCCACTAGGAAGGAACAGAGAACAGTCCCGCGCAAGGAAGCAGGAACAATTTCAACTCTCTGCCCCGGCCTAGCCCAGCTGAGGTCTCTGCACAGAGTCCGCTGTATCTGCTACTCATTTCCCAGGTGACTTTGGACTCCAGAACCTCAGTTTCCTTACAAGTAAAATGGGGCTGTCAAAATGTGAGGACCGACTGACCTAGTGGGGATACCTGAGGGTTCTGAGGACCCTTTGCTGGGATGATTTCCAACCCAGGCGATGTTCTTTCTCAGATGGCCGGGGTAGGAGGTCGGGGGCTTCGGGTTTAGGAGTCTGCGGGCCCCAGAAGCTGCTGCCACCTCCTCCCCTCCCCATTCCCACAGCTTCTGACCCCAGGGACAAGGCTGAGAGAGGATGTTTACAGAGCCGTAAACCTTCACATAGAGAAAGTCTGCTGGGCCCTGGGGGCTGGGAGCAGCAGGCATGCGGCTCATAGTGGCTGGGGAGGATGGAAGAGATAGGGTCTGGCCCAGCCCCCTCCAGCACTCTGACTTCAAGGGAAGCTGGAGTGGCCTTTGAGAGGGGGCAGCAAGGGGACAGAGAGCATTCCCCTCAAGGGCTCAGTGAGCAGGATGGGCCACGAGGCGGTGTTTCTTAAAATGCAGAGAGCAGGGTCTGTGAAGGCTTGAGGGCTTAAATCAGGGACTGGGGCGTAGGAGGGGGATGGGGTTTGGTGACCAGACTGAGGGTCTAGAGAGAGATGGAAAGCTTGGAGAGGGGCCCAGTGGCCCCTCATTCTGGATCCCAACAGGAGAAGACAGGAGTCAGCAGTCCTCTCTTCCCAGAGGTTGCAGCTGCCGCAGGACAGGCCAAATCCGGGCTTATACTCTAGGCAATCTTCCACCTCTTGGAGCCAGAAAGATGCAGGCTCTGTATGGGGCTCAGAGGGCACCGGCTGGCAGATGGGAGGGAGGCATACCCTAGGGTGAATGGGCTCCTCTCGCCCCAGCTCCCTCCTTCCCGAACCCTTCTCTCTCTCTCTAATTGACAAGGTTTCATCCTGTCACTCAGGCTGGAATGCAGTGGCACAATCACAGTTCACAATAGCCTAGAATTCCTGGGCTCAAGCGGTCCCTCCCACTTCAGCCTCCCAAGTAGCTGTGACTACAGGTGTGCAGCACCATGCCCAGCTAATTTTTAAATTTTGTAGAGTCAGGGGTCTCACCATGTTGCCCAGGCTGGTCTGGAACTCCTGGGCTCAAGCGATCCTCCCACCTCAGCCTCCCACAGTGCTGGGATTACAGGCGAGAGCCACTGCGCCCAGCTCAGAGCCCTTCTCTTGCAGGCTCTTCTGCTGGGGCCCCTCCTGCCACAGCCTGCATCTCTGGGAAGGGGGTCCTAGCTAACGGTACTCCCTGGACTCCCCTCACTTGGGCTGCCACTGAGGGAGATTGGGAAGAAGAGAAAGGATTTGAGGAAAAGTATAGTGGTCAAGCTAGGAGTCCAACAGCAGGAAGTACTTCCTGGCAAAACCCTGCAGTGTGACTGAGAAACCCCACATCTGGAGCTCCTCAAAAACAAGACAGACCTTTGGTGTGGGCCCCCTCCCCCAGCCCCAATAAGAACAACCATCTCTCACGCTCAGACAGGCCCCCGCAGCTTACCAAGCTCTTTTCCACTCCATTACCTCATCCAAGAGAGGCCGCAAGGTTGGGGCCTCGACCCACTTTGACGACCTATGGACCTAAAGCTCAGAGAGGCACGGCGATCAACCCAACGTCACAGAGCACACAAGAGGTGGGGTTCCTGACACCTCTGCTCCCTTTGACCTCTAAGATGGGTGACCGATTCCCTGAGATCCTTAAACACCAGGGCGCTTTCACACCATACTTCCTCCCCCAGAGCTCCCAAGACATGCCCTGGCCCTAGGCTCCGGGGGACAAGTGGTCAGGACAAGCACGGCCCTGGCGAGGGCATTTCCTGGCATTGGGAAAGGGCAGGATGTGGGGCAAAGGTGCCAGTGGATTAGCTCCTGGAGAGGAAGGGCGGTCCTTTCAAAGGAGGCAACCATAGCGCCTGGCAGAGGACAGGAGGCAGGTCCTTCACCTCCACTGACCCTCGTGGGGGCCATGAGGCCAAGCCTGGGGGATAAGGACCCAACCTCAGAGCCCTATTGGTTTCCCCAGGCCCAGCTATGCCTTGGAAAAGTCACTTCTCAAGAGGAGCCCACGGAGGGCACAGTTGTTCTCTGGGGGGTGTCTCACCCTCCTTGGGCACTCAGCCACTCCTAGGGAGCAGTCCCCAACCCCTCACCCTCAACTCCACCAGCCCTGGGCCTTCCTCACTCCAACGGGCCTCTTTATAGCCACAAACATTCATCGTAGGCCTCCCAATGGGCACTAAGGGCTGGGCTACTCCTAACCGTTGACCCTGAACCAAAGCTTGACCTCATGTCCTGAGCAATTTCAACTCTCTGCCCTGGGCTAGCCCAGCTGAGTTCTCTGCACAGAGTCAAAGCTGCCACCCCCAACGCACTTAATGGCCGAGAGAGTTCTCTTTCCCACCCTGCCCCTCCCTGTGCCGCATCTTTCTCCCCTTCACCTCTGAAATTCTGTGGGCCCAGTTCAGATGGGGCAGAGGCAGGCCAGCAGGCACCCAAGGGACAGGCCGAAGGACAAACCCAGAGACAGGTGGAAAAGACAGGTAGAGGAAGAGTGGACAGTCAGGCGGACAGGTGGATAGGCAGATGCACAGACAGGCACCCAGATAACCGCACAGGCCACAGATGGATGGAAACAGGCAAGCAGAAGGACTGCGGACAGTTAGGTGGAGAGATGAGCAGACTGGCCAACTTGCACACAGGTGGAAACTCAGGCTGGCAGAGGGACAGCCAGGCCAGCAGGAGGGCTGCTGGACGGTCAGGTGTGCAGGCAGGTGGGCCACCCAGGAGACCCCAGCGCCAAAGGGCCCTCTCTGTTGGCAGCAAAAAGGGATTAATAGCTACACACTTTCCAGGGACCAGAGGTCTCTCTCTGGGCATCTCTGAGCGTCCCAGCGTCAGGCCCAGCCCTTCAACTGATATCTGCGGGGCCTCTCATGTTCCGGGCTGGGCCAGGCCGTCCCCCAAGACTGAGCTCTGAGCTGCCAAAATTCACTCTTTACATCCAAGAGGGGTCAGTGTTTCTGAAAGTTGTAGGAGCCTGGTGAGAGGGAGGAGGGGGCCCCAGCAGCCACAGTGTTTCCAAACCTACCCCTCTCCTCTTTCTTTTTCCCCTGGTGCCTAGAGCCAGGCCTGGTGCTGCCAGCCAGCAAGGCAGGCGAGCTGGGCCAAGCCGGCAGGGCAGGGCAGGGCAGGCAGGGCGGCTGCTGTTGCCACTGGGAAGTTGAGGGTGGAGGGGAAGACTGAGGGAAGACACAGATAAAGTCGGACACAGCAGAGGCGAGCGTCAGGGCCCAGGTGGCCCACGGGGACCCCTATACACCCACAGTCAGCTGGCCAGGGGTGGGAATGAGGGCTGCCCTGGAGAGGAACACCCCTGAGGAGAGCCCTTCATAGCTCAGAGCTGGGGAGCAAGTGACAGAAGCGTGTGGGAGCCAAGGGGTCCTCTTTGTGTCTGGAACACAGGGAGGCAGTGGTGGGGAAGAGCAAAAGGGCGCCCACTCCAGGGTCCCCAGACTTCGCTGAGCGGACTCTGGGGAGGCAGCTGGCGGTGGGGAGTACCTGGGACGGAGGAGCAGAGGTTGGCGGTCAGGATGGAAATAAGCAGTTGCGGTGCGGGGAGGTCAGAAGCGAGGTCAAGCAAGGGTCAGGCCTGGGAGATCAGGGCTTAGGATAGGGCTCAGCAAGGGGATCAGAAACGGGGCTCAGGCCTGGGGGCAGAGAGATGAGGGTCGGCCCTGAGGCAGGGGGCAGAAGGCGGAGCCGGAGCGGGGCGGCAGTACCCCGGGAGGCCAGGCTCGCGCGGGGACACGCGGAAGGGCGCGGGGTCGCAAACTCACATGAAGACGTGATAGACGAAGGCCCAGCCGCGGGGCCGCTCCAGCACGTTGTAGACCCAGTTCTGCAGGCGGCGGTAGCGCTTGTGCGCGGCCGAGGAGCGCTGGCCGCAGGCGGAGCCCGAGCGGGAGCCCAGCCCAGGGAGGGGCGCGCCCGGCGGCAGGGGGCTGCCCAGGAGGCCGAGGCGGCGCGGGGAGCCGCCCCCGCCCGCCTCGCCCTGTTCGCTCTGCACCGCCGTGAGCGCCACCAGCTCCGCGCGGGGGGCGTCCCCGGGCGAGGGACCCAGGCCGAGGCGGCGCGGGGGGGCCTCGGCCATGGGCGGCGCCGGGCTGGGGGGGCCGGGGCCCGGGCAAGGTCCGGGGCGGGGGCGCGCTCGCGGGCGCTCAGCGGCGCATGGCTCGGACCCGGGGCCAGAGGGGCGACCCGGGGCAGGCGCGGGCGGTGGGGGCTCGGGGCCGGGCCGGGGCCGCGGGCGGGCGCTCGGAGCCTGGGGGCCGCCGGAGCCCGCACTGACCGCCCGCTTCCCCGGCGACTGGGGCTGCTCTTTCCGACTCCAACTCTCTTATTACGCGCTCCATGCCGCTCGCCTTTCCACCTGCCACCGGCGCGCGCCGCTCACATGTCACCCTCCCCCGCCCCGCCCCTCCCCCGCCCGCCCCGCGGCCGCCTTCCCAAATCGGGAGGGAGCGAGCGAGCAAGCGAGGCGAGGCGGAGGGAGGGGACGCGCGGAGCAGGCGGCGGGGCAGGGCGCACGGGCGGCCGAGTTGGTGCCTGGGCCGAACCGCGTGGTGGAGGCAGCGCGCGGGGCCGGGAAGTCGGGCGCGTGCAAGTGGTGTCCACGGCTGCGTGGGGCACTGGGGCCCGAAGGCCAGCCCGGGGTGGGACGCCTCGTGTGTGCTTGTGGAAAGTGGAGTCCACGTGGAGTTGTGGCCGCGGGCGTTAGGGGAAGGGACGCAGTGTCCGGTGGAGTTTAGGTGTAGATCGGTGGAGCGGCGTCTACTTGTGTGTGCAGGGTGGTGGCTGTGGGTCTACTGGGTGGTGGGATGGAGTTAGTGAGGTGTGAGTTGTGGGTCGGGTGTGGGTGGCTGCGAAAATGGAGGTGGAGTCCGAAGGGGATGAGGTGTGTCCGTCGGGGTCGACCCCTGTGTGCCTGGTGCGTGTGCTTAAAGTGTACCCAGTGCTGTGCGTGGCTGGGTGGGCAGCGGCGGTTGTCCTGCTCTTACCTGAAAGGTCTGGAGCCCACGGGCTTCTGGGCAGCATCAGGGTGTGTGGAGCACAGTGGGCCTGGGTGTGTCTATCTTTCTCCCACCTACTGCCACCTCTGAGCTTCCCTTCATCGTGATGGGGGATAAGCCACCCTGCCCAGAAGAGGGTCCTCCCCGATGGAGGGGCCTGCTCCCCTGCCTCACTCCCAGGTCAGGGAACTGGGTTTGGGCAGATGGAGTGTTGGGAGATGAGCTCTGAGCCAGCCTTAGGGGGGACATACAGCCCCTACCCAAGGCCCACAGAATCCCAGCCAGAAAAGGGGAGACTGTCCCAGGGCATTCCCTCTCCAGCAGGAAAGTTTTTCTTAGTCCCCAACCTCCATCTCTGTGGCTGTAGGGGACAGCCCCTCTCCTTTAGCCCTCCTGGGCCCTGCACAGGGTTGGTAACTTGGGTTTCACAATCCTCTTTCCCTCTTCCTCCACGGAAAGCGACGGCCACACCAGCAGCTCCCTCCGCAGGCCCTGCCCCAGGGTGAGCCTTCCGCAGCAAACTCTTCCCGGTTCCTCCGGGAGGATCTCGAGGGACGAAGCCGAGCGGGAGGGGCGGGGGAAGGGGCGGGAAGGCGAGCTCGATTCTCAGCTGTCAGCAAAGGCAGCATTGATCTGCTGAGCGCCAGTGAGGGGGGAGGGGGGCAGGGCCATGGGCTTCAGGGACCTGGGGGTCCCTAAGCTGGGCTTGGCAGCAGGTCCACACCCCTACCCCATAGTGATCCTTTCCCCTCTGCCTAGCTGGGGGTGCCCTCTGGGGTCTGACCTGAATCTCTTCTGCTGCTCTTGGTCAAGGTGTGCCCAGGGCCAGAGCCTGGTGCCCCCAGGCAGGTTATGCCCAGATCCTCTACTGGAAGCTGGGAATGGTTTCTGGACCCCAAGGCCCCACTAGGGATGCAGTGCCTGGGCTGAGTTAACCCATCTTCTCTCTATAAGCTGAAGATAGCACCCCCAAAATATGCGGCACTGTCATCCCTCTGTGGAACTGCCTGGCGGGTTCTTCTCAATCATGGATCCTGGGGAATGGAACTAAGGTCTAGGACGTGAAAGGTGCACAGGAAAGCAGTTGCAAGGGCCTTGGGGATGTTTCTAGGGGGTCTTTTTGAGGCCCTTCTTCTGTAACAGAAATGGAATTTGAATTCAGGTTGCCCTTAACACCCAGAATATCTGAAACTGGGTCTGTTCTGGGAAATCTAATCTTCAAGCTCAGCATCACCTCTGGATCCCATGGCTCTCTTCCCAGCTGAGGGACTACAAAGGTTCTTTCCCCACCTCGTGAGGAGCCCTCACTGCAGGGAGAGTCTCTCATCATTCCCAACTCCAGCTCCAGATTACCTGCTCAAAGGCAGCAGAAAGAGGAAAGAGACTGTGGTTGCAGCTAGAGGGATGGAAGTTAGATCTCAGGAAGGACTTTCATAGGGCATAGAGGCCTGTTTCTCCTGCAGGCATATGGGTAATGGAGGGACACAGAACTCTTCCTAAGGGTTGGGAGGGACGGGGGGAGATGATTCCAAGAGGCCACAGCAAATTTACTTGGCATGTGTGTGCACATGGAGGAGTGGAAGGGCCAGAAGAGAAAGTCCAGTTCAGAGAGGACAGGTGGCCACTACGAGGGTCACCGGGCAGCCTTCCTGCCCCATCCGGATTCCCAGGACATGACTGGGAGGACGGCCTTTGCCCACCACAGCCTTTAGTGACTAAGACACTTTTCTGAGCAAACAGCTGTCTCAGGCTCCCTCAGTTGGCCCCTCTGCTGGAGAGTACTGGACACTATGGTTCCCCACCCTCCTCCTTCCCTCTCTCCCACCTGTTCCCCTGACCCCACCCTCAGCAGTTTCCTTTCCACCGGCAAGCCCTGTCTCCACCCTGGTAACACTGTGAAAGCTTCCCTGTCCTGCTGAGGGGACGCACTCACCGACACTCACTCCCACCTGGGCAAGTCCCTTCCCCACCCTGGACTTGTTTCCCTGTCTGTGCAAGAAGTGGGCAGGGCTCCAAGATCTCCTATAATTCATCACTGTCCCCATCATCCATCAATGGAGCAAGTATTGACTGAGAGGAAGGGTGGGAGGGCGAGCGCTCCCATTTGCTGAGCACCATCTGTGTGCCAGGCCCAGTCCCTTTTGGGCCAGAGAGCAGCACCTTGCTTGAGACAGCTGAGACTCTGAGAGGCACAGGGACTCGCCTAAGTCTACACAGCCTATTGGTGACCCCCAGAACTGTCTGTGACCTGTACTTTCCACTGACTGGCACCTGCCTGCTGGGCACTGGGTGCTGGGAGCTGAGGATAACCGTACACGGCCAATCCTTGTTCTCTAGAACTTACTTATACCAAGGATGAAATTTCCAGGTCTGAAAGGATGGAGGGCAGGGAGTGGCTAGGACTAAGGTCTCTCAGGCTAGGTTCAAGCCTGTCAGTGACTCCCACTGTGACCCCAGGTCAATCAAGGGCTCAGGTTCCTTTCCTGGAGTGGGAAGTGGGGTGGTTTAAGTCAGTGATTTTTAGACTTTATCAGCAAAGGAATCCTTTTTACAGACAGAATCGTAAGGTAGCACCCCAATGTGTACAAAGCTTTGGAGCAGAGGTGTGCTAGTTGAATTTAGGTGAGGAGGTCTGGGTTCCACTCACTCGCCTCCTAAAACCTCTCTGCCTGCTAGCCACCTGACCCTGGGCTTTCTTACAGCTCCAAGGGCTGCTAGAGGTCACAGGAGGGATAAGTCTCCACAGGCAATGACAGAGGGAGCTTTCTTGGGGACAGGAGTGGGGAGGACTGGGAGAGACGCAGAGATGTACAACCAATAATGCCTGCAGCTACCATTAATGAGGCCTGCAGTAAATCCTAAGCCTTGTGCAGGATGTTTTACCTGCATTGTCTATTTCAGCATCCCCACAACCTTGTGCAGTAATACTGTTCAGTCTCATTTTATAGTCAAGAAGACTGAGGCTCAGTGAAGAGACTTGCCTTGTATAGCTCTTAATTCACCCAGGTGCTGCTGTATGTATGTGTGTGTGTGTGTGTGTGTGTGTGTGTGTGTGTGTATTGGTGTGGGAAGGATGTTACAGAGCATTTGGAAGAGCAAGCTTAGCCAGGGGGATGCAGGAGGACTTGAATGCCAAGCTGGAGGGTCTAATTTGACTTGATAAGAAACAGGGAACCCGGCCAGGCCCTGAGGCTGGGCATGCTGCAGAGGCTGTGGCTCCCTAGGAGAGAACCCAGGATGGGTGAAGTGGGAGACGCCAGCACCCAGAGAGGTTGGCAGTGCCAGGGACAGAAAGAGCCCTAAACTACAAGTCATGGCTGGGCTTCCAGTCCTAGCTCCACCTGTGGACTACCTGGGGACCTTGGGCAAGCCACTCCACCTCTTCCCCACCTTCCCTGGCTATCAGGGCTGAATGCTATAATGCATGAAAAAGTTAGAGACCATGCAGGGGGCTGTACACACATGACCCATTTGTCTTACTGATTTTCAGGTACGTGTTTGAGGCGGAGCGGGGAGATGCTCTGGGAATTCCCTGGTCCTAGCAGGTCTTCTCAACCTAGGAAGCCTTCCTAGGAGGGGACTGGAGTGGAGAGTGCTCAGAGGGTGATGGCATCACATTATTGACCTCTGGGAACCCACCTCTACTGAGAGCAGGAGGAAGCATGAGAGAAAGATCAGGCCTTCCTCCTTTTCCCTATGCAGCCCAGAAAGGACAACAGACTTAGGCCACCCACCAGGCAAGAGGTGCCGGAGGGGCCCAAGGAATTTCTTTTCCCCAGATCTGGGTGTGGCACTGACCTGCCCCCAGCCTAGACCAAGCAGGCCAGTCAGCTCAGAGCCACAGGAAGTGGGGAGGGAGCAGTATTGCTGAGCTCAGTGAAAGCAAACCCCCATTGATCCTCAGGGTTGGAGGGGGCCCACAGGGAGGAGACACAGAGGGAGAAAGGGGCGTGGAAATGAAGGTCAAAGCCCTCCCTTCTTGCAGGGCTCCTCCTCTGCCTTCAGGATTCTTCCTCTAAGAATCCTGATTCTTTCTCTAAGATCCTTCCTCTAACCTCTACCCCTGGAAGACCATGCAGAAGGCAACAGTGCTGTGGTCCCGCTGGTTAACTCCATGTTCTCAGTGAGAACCACTGGGACAATGGAGTTGGCTGAAAAATGAAAAGGAAGGACTTTTCTGAGTTGCTGAGTGTGCAGTGGAAAAGAACTTCCATGCTCTCCTGGTGGGAGAAACTTGGATGAGGGCTCAGGGAGGGAGATGACGTGAGTAGGAGGGACTGAAGATTAAGTAGCAGGAAATGGGGTTCAGAAAGAGGTTGACAACCTGGTAAGGGAGATGGGATTCAAGGAGGAGAATGGGTGCTCCAAAGAGAGGCTACAGACTCAGTGACAAAGATGGGAGGCTCAGAGACCAGGATTTCCATGTCAAGCTTGATTAAGCACTTATTAAATTCCTCCTCTTTGAAATATTAGATGTGCAAAGCAAGGTAAGTGCTAAATACTTTTTTTATTTTTTATTTTTATTTATTTATTTATTTTGAGACCAAGTCTTGCTCTGTTGTCCAGGCTGGAGTGCAGTGGTGTGATCTTGGCTTACCGCAAACCTCCGCTTTCCAGGTTCAAGCTATTCTCTGCCTCAGCCTCTCGAGTAGCTGAGAATACAGCTACTGTATTCTCACCACCATGCCTGGCTAATTTTTGTATTTTTTGTAGAGATGGGGTTTCACCATGTTGGCCAGGCTGGTCTTGAACTCCTGGCCTCGAAGTGATCTATCAGCTTTGGCCTCCCAAAGTGCTGGGATTACAGGCGTGAGCCACCATGCCCAGCTGATAATTAAAAGAAAAAAATACATATTCAAGCTCCAAAAGCAAGAATGGGGAATTGTGTAAGACCATAAGAGGTAATTCCTGGTGGCGAGCAGGAATTGAAGGTGTATTTCTGAGGAGCGGGTCCAGTGTCCAGTGGGGTGGGAGGGTGGGAAGTATAGTTGCCAACCTTAAAAATGCCAGGGGCAACAGTAGGCTTTCTGTTTAAAGCTGGGTCTGGTAAAGTGCTGCCTTCCATGAACAGGATTAAAATCTCTGTCTGCTAGCCACCTGGCCCCTGGCTTTAAGCAGAAAGAGGACCCTTATAAGTGTGACACCTCAGCCTGTCCACATGAGATGTGGGCTCAGGATTTGATATCCAGGCCATGCAAAAATCCCAAACCAAGACACTGCTATAAGAGCTGATTTGAGGCTGGTGCACTTCCACGTGCCTTAGGCACATACAACTGAGAAATCATCCCTTAGGGTGGCCTCCACATCCCAGGGCACAGTCAGGAAAATGTGCTGAAAATAATCTCAAGGATAAGTTCCATAACAGATTAGAAGCACCATACCTTGAGAGACATACCTCTCATGGGAGAATTTATACGTAAAGACCTAGAGCTAATGGAGCAATCTGAAAGGAAATTTAATATAGCTAAAATCATCAAAAAGATAAAGAAAGAAGTAGCATCTATAAAACAAGAATAGAAAGATATCAAACAGAAACGTAGCAGAAATGAACAGAACTATCTAGAAATTTTAGAAATGAAAACTAAAGTCACTAACATTTTTTAAAAAATCAATAAATAGGTTATCAAATATATCTGAAGAGAATGAATGAATTAGAAGCTAGAACTGAAGAAATCCTTCAGACTGAAGCACAGAATAAAGAGATTAAACAGATGGAAGAAAAGAGACATAGAAGATTGAATGAGAAACTCTAGCATATGCATTAAGGGTTTCAAAAAGATACTGGAATGACTAAACTTGCCAAAAATAATCAATGAATTTCTAGATTTAAAAGGCCCACAGACTACCTAGTAAGATATCTTAGAAAACAAAACTCTATCTAGACACCTTATAGTCAAAGTGTAGAATATCAAGAATAAATAGAAATTCTAAAAGCCACCAGAGAGAAAAGATGGCTTATCTACAAAGGTCCAATAATTGAGTTGACAGTAAACTTCTCATCAGCAACAACAGATGCCAAGAGACAATGGAATCATATCTTCCAAGTGCTGAGGGCAAATAATTGTGAACCCAGAATTCTATACCTTGCCAAACTGTCACTTAAATGAAAGGGCAAAATAAAGACATTTGACACATACAAGATATTAGAAAGCTTCTGTTCCACAGACCTTCCCAGAAAGAGAGACCAGGAGCTTGGGGGAGGGGCTGGGAGTTCATAGAGATGATGGGCACAGCACACGGCCAAGACTCTAAGGAGAGGCTGGAGGCTCAGGGATTGGAGGGAGGCCGGGTTCTGTTTCAGACCTCTCCTCAGCACCAGCCAGACACAGGAACCCAGCCCAGCCTGGTCCAGCTCAGGTTCTTCCCTCCTGAGTGCCAGTCTTACTGTCTTTCTGTCTCCTCTTCCTGATCCATGGCAGTGGAACAGTACCCAGGCTGGGGGAGACACCAGCAGCCTGCCTCAGGAGGACTTGAGGAAGCCATGGCCAAGTTGCTCATGTGACTGGGCACTGGGCCTCCTTATGAGGGTCTTCTCCTCTTAGGAGCTCAGATGCCACCTCACTGAGGCCTATAGATGGCTGGAACTGTGGGACAAAAGCTAGGTCCCTACCCAGGAGTTGGTGGGAAGGGGACTCTCATTCTCTGTAGGAAAATAATCACAAGTGGAGGGGGTGAAACCCATGGGGGCTGGGTCAGCTGGGATAGGAGGCTCCTAGGAGCATCTGGCTCCAGTCAACCAGCTGGTGCCCTTGGGTAATATTTTAACATTTTTGAGCCCCAGTTTCTTTCTTACAAAATAGGGAGAATGCCTACCTAACAAGGATGTGAAAATGAAATGAGAATCCATGAGTACCAAGCTTTAGACGTATTTTCTTTTCTTTTTTTTTTTTTTTTTTGAGACAGGGTCTCACTCTGTCACCCAAGCTGGAGTGCAGTGGCATGATCTTGGCTCACTGCAATCTTTGCCTCCTGGACTCAAGTCATCCTTCCCAGCTCAAGCAATCCACCCACCCCAGCCTCCCAAGTAGCTGGGATTACAGGCATGTGCCACCATGCCCGGACTAATTTTCATATTTTTTTGTAGAGATGGGGTTTCACCAAATTGCCCAGGCTGGTCTCAAACGCCTGGCCTCAAGTGATCCTCCCGCCTCGATCTCCCAAAGTGCTAGGATTACTAGCATGAGCCACCATGCCTGGCCTTAGACATATTTTCCTAGACAGAAATTTCTTAAACAATAATCTCCATTGAACACCCCTGCCTGGCATATTATCATAGCTCAATAAAAAATTGTTAACAAGGGCCAGGCATGGTGGCTCACGCCTGTAATCCCAGCACTTTGGGAGGCCAAGGTGGGTGGGTCACAAGGTCAAGAGATTGAGTTGAGACCATCCTGGCCAATATGGTGAAACCTCATCTCTACTAAAAATACAAAAATTAGCCAGGAATGGTGGCAGGCACCTGTAGTCCCAGCTATTCGGGAGTCTGAGGCAGGAGAATCACTTGAACCCAGGAGGCAGAATTGCAGTGAGTCGAGGTCGCACCACTGCACTCCAGCCTGGCGACAGAGCGAGACTCCATCGCAAAAAAACAAAACAAACAAAAAGAATTTTTTTTTTTGAGACGGAGTCTCGCTCTGTCGCCCAGGCTGGAGTGCAGTGGCCGGATCTCAGCTCACTGCAAGCTCCGCCTCCCGGGTTCACGCCATTCTCCTGCCTCAGCCTCCCGAGTGGCTGGGACTACAGGCGCCCGCCACCTCGCCCGGCTAGTTTTTTGTATTTTTTAGTAGAGACGGGGTTTCACCATGTTAGCCAGGATGGTCTCGATCTTCTGACCTCGTGATCCGCCCGTCTCGGCCTCCCAAAGTGCTGGGATTACAGGCTTGAGCCACCGCGCCCGGCCAAAAAGAATTCTTAACAAGAAAAAAATGTTATGGTGAGAGCAGATGAACAGAAGTGGGAATATGTGCAGTGTGGCTGCAAGGATGGTTTTGTGTTCATTCACTCACTCATCAGTTATTGTTACCCTCTTGGTGCCAGGCTCTGTGCTGCGCTCCAGAGGTGGAGATGACCCTGGACTTGAGGACTCCCTGTGAGGAAGACAGCCCAACCCAGAAAACTCTAACAGCAAGGTAGAGGGTTTCTTTAGAGTCTAACTTGGTCTTATGTTCGTTGTCTCTCTCCCCCGTCCCCAACCCAACCCCCACCCTCAACCCACTCATTAATGTAAGTTCCATGGTAGCAGACAAGTCAGATTTGTTTTAAGCTGTATTCACAATGTTTAAAACAACATCTGACACACAGAAGGTGCCAAAGAAACATCTGCTGAGCGACTGTATATGAGCTCTAATAATAGAGGCTGTAGAAGTTCACATGGGAACATTGAAGAGGTCTTGAAGTTTCTCAGCAAGGGCCATTTAAATTGGGCCTTGATGGATGTATAGAAGCTCAGTAAGTGAAAAAGGAAGTAAAAGGGCATTTCAGGCATTGTAGCTAGCACATTCTGAAAACATGGAGGAAAGTTCAGGGATCAGTAATTGGGTGTGACAGGACCATAGAGTACAGGAGGTGGTGGGGGAGAGGAGAGTGAAAAGAAACAAAGCTGGGGAGATAAGAAGGACCTTGAACCAACTTCAGCTGTCAGAAAGTCATTAAAATCTAACCACCTACCTTGAGGCAACACTCTGGAGAGGGTAGAGTTTCCAGCTCTCACTATTATCCTAGGGAGGACCCTCCCTTCAAAGGGTGAGAGTCTTATCAGGAAGGGGGTTAAGAAAGGGGACAGTCATACTCCCACTAGTTCCTAGAATTGTCTACAGTTGGGATGAGCGGGACAGGGCACCTCCCAGAGACACAGGTGAGGGCTGCATGCTGCCCCCTTGTGGCCTCCGCAGACCTGAGCGGCAAGGAAGCCAGCCAGATCGTCTGCTCCTGATTCCAGGGGTCTCCAGTCTCCAAGGTCATCCTTGTGGCACGTTATCCCACCCACTAGCTGTCCCCAGACCAGACCCAACGGCTTTATTTATTTCACGCATACTCAAGGCTGGGCCAGTCAGTTCAGGAAGACTGAATAAAAGGAGATAGTTCACATTTCAACAGCCTGCCTCTTTCCTACATATATACACGTCACCTTTGGCCAGAGAGCAACTGTGTATGCACAGGGGGTCAGGAGATCAGTGTTTTGGTTTCAATTCCACCCTTAATTCATGGAGTGACCTTGGGCAAGTCACTGCACTTCACTAGCCCTCCCATGACTCCATCTCTAACACAGGGATCATGATGCCTCTTCCTGTCTCCCCTGCAGGGTCACTGTGAAGATCATCGGGAAGGAGGACGGATGCTGCAAGTGCTAGGAAAAATGTTTAAAAAGTGCTCCGGATGTAAGGGGATCATGCTGGGTATTAGATAGGGGCTCTCTTGGGCTGCACCAAAGGGTTTGTTTACACTAGGATGGGCCCTGCTGGCAGGGCAATTTAAAGGGAAAGTGTTCAGCAGGGAAGCTGCTTGCTAATCACAACTGATCAAAACATCTCTAAAACAAGAATGGAAGTCTACAGGAAAATGGGGACCCACTCACTGGCCTGAAACTACAGTCATACTTGGGTTTTCAGGAATGAACCAGAGCAAACAAGGTGGGACACAAGATGTCAGGAAATTAAATTGTGGAGCTTCTGCCTGAGGTCCCTCTGCACTTCCACTTTCTCCCTCTTGCATTCCCTGCATGCGGGGCTAGGCACACGGGTATCAGTGAAAACTTGCTATTATATGATGTCTCGCTAAGACTGAGTTCAGGACAGCTGGAAAGGCCAGAAAATCCCCTTCAGAAAAAAGTCCACAGCTAGAATGAAGATAACTAGATATAGGAGGGACTGAATTTGGGAGTTGCGAGCATGTGGGGGCTGACCCTGACTCACTGTGTTATGGGGGCCAACTTACTGACTTCTCATGGTGAACTGTCACCTGCTTTACCTACCCTGATGACACTCCATGTCATTTTGGATACACAGCATCATGTATCCAAAACCTTAAAGCTAAAAAAACTTTGCTTTTGAAAAAAAAAAAAAAAAGTTGTCTTTCTAATGTGAATCCTTTACCCGGTCTCATCTCTTTTTGCTTTGGTGACCAGGAAGCTCAGGGTCAAATAATTCTAATAACTACGTAGGTCTTTATAACCATGGTATTTGTGTTGTTTTCTATAATCCTGATTTCCTACTAGATTATGTTTTTCCTAATTCTAATTTGTTTTATTATTTCATTGTGTTGTTTTCATTGCAATTTTTTCTTACGGACTGAGGTAAGGCATAGTGAAGTAGATGCTGAGTACTTTATAAGCTACCATCATCAGGACAATATAAGCAACAGGATGCCCCAATTTGGAGTAAAGGGTACAGCTGGCCAGACTTGAATCTAGGCAAAGTATTTAAGCAGATCCCAGAAATGTGGGCAATCTCCTGGGAGGAAGAAAGAGCAGAGGGCATTAGAGTTATCAGAAACTACTTGTTGAAAACCAATTCATGTCTTACCCCCATGGTTTACAGTGGATATTCATGAGATAATCATAAAAGCATCAGGTTCAGACTTGAAATCATCTAATAAAAGCCTTTCCCCAATTTCCACCTCACTCACTGAGACAGTCCCAAAGACGGGAGGTATCTGCCCATGGGTTTAGGGCAAATAGCTACATTTCCTGGCACCCAGCTCACTGTTCTTCCCACAACAGCAGCTCATTCCAGCTGGAAGGATGGCATGGTGGAGGTAAGAAAGATGGCTCATCACTGGCCTCTGTGGCCAGTGAATAAGTGGAATGCTCTATTTTCTCTGCTTCAATTAACAGGAAGTAGGTCTTGGCTGCAGAACTCTTGGCTGACAAGGCACCTGGGTTGTTCTCTGGCAGATGCCATGCCATTGGTAATGGGCGTGGCCACAGCAGGTAGCTGAATGGCAGCCTGTGCCAGGCAGGACTGGAATGATTTACCCCAGGTTTGTTTGATAGAGCCAGCTTTCTCCATGAGAGATGCCCCCTTGACCCTCAACCAGCTCCCTATGGCAGGAGACACCGCTCAATCTGATACATGGTGAGAATCCAGTAAGTCCAGCAGGCAAGCATCTCTGAGCAGCAAATATATTCTGATGAAGTTCACTTTTAAGACTGGCTGAGGTAGGCCAGGCACAGTGGCTGATGCCTGTAATCCCAGTACTTTGGGAAGCTGACGTGGCAGGATCACTTGAGCCCAGGAGTTCAAGACCAGCCAGGGCAATAAGTGAAACCCTGTCTCTACAAATAAATTAAAAAATTAGCTGGGCATGGTGGTACCTGACTGTAACCTGACTGTAGTCCCAGCAACTCAGGAGGCTGGGGTGGGAGGATTGCTTGAGCCCAGGAGTGTGGTGTGCTTGATCACATCACTGCACTCCAGCCTGGGAAACAGAGCAAGACACACACACACACACACACACACAAAGATCGGCTAAGGACCTGTTTGCTTTAGATACACAGCATGAAGTTCCCTTCGCTTTGAACATCCCCTTCTCACAAGGGCGGCCCTCTCTCCCAGACACACAACCTGAGGGCAAATGAACCTTTCCAAGCAAAGTGGCCCCATGAATGTCCCCAGACACAGAAACCCAGACTCTAAATTATCTAAAATGAGATTTATTGCATTTCATGCAGTTTGAAGTCCATGCAAAGGAGACTAGCACAGTGTTTAATGCATTTAAAAAATAAAGGAGAGGTGGGCAGCAAACGCCCAAAGTCCTAGTCTCCTGGGTCCCTGGGAGAACAGAGTGTGGCAATGAACCCACCCACTCTCCATGGGGAATAAATCTCTTAAATGCAAGGAATGTTTCCATGGCCTCTGGATGCAAATACACAGAGCTCTGGGGTAAGAGCAAGGGATGGGGAGAGGACCACGAGTGAAAAAGCAGCTACACACATTCACCTAATTCCATCTGAGGGCAGAACAACGTGGCAAGTCTTGGGGGTAGCAGCTGTTCCAAGAGTCAAGAAATACCATACACCCCTGGGGAGATTTGCTCCTAAAAAGAAGTGGCAGTAACAAACAAACAAAAAAAAACAAAAGAAGAAGTATTTCTTCAACCACACTCTTCAAGAAAATGCCATAAATATGTTATTTAATATTTTAATTTCATAGCATTGGACACACAGCTCAACATATTGAAATATTGATTCCTTGAAGAAAAAAATGGGAAAAAAAGGAAACAAAAAATATTGCATCTTTCTGCTGGAGAATCTTGGCCCCAGGCATGGGGCGTAGTGCACCAGTGTCCTAGCCTGCAGGAGGCGCTGAGGTCGGCCGGGTCCTCTGGGGAGGAAGGCTGTGCCCATCGCCTGGGGCTGTATGGCAAAAATTGTGTTGGGTGTCCTTGGCCTTGCCAGCTCAGGCCCTCAGTCGCCGGTCACCTGGGGGGTCTGCCCGTCGGAGGGCTGGTTGGCTGACTGGATGAACATGGGCTGGGCGAGGTCCTGGCCCGCAGGCATGGTGACTTGCTGGATCTGGTAGAGCTGCTGCGAGGGGTGGAGAGGAGAGAGTGAGGTCACCCCTGGGAGAGGGGCATGCAGCTCCCTATGGGTCTCGAGCTGGTTGGGGGTCCCAGATACCTCAACCACCACCCACTGCAAGGCGTCAGAAGGAGGAGGGGAAGTGGAGCTCTGCTGGGGTTGGGAGCAGCAGACACAGGAGGCACCAGCCCGGTGTGAGGGGGGGTGTGTGGTGGGCAGGGAAGAGGTGCAGGGAGTTGAATTTCCTGTGGCTTTCACTTCTCTGGGCTCTGCCTCTCCCGTTAGCTCAGAGACTCGAGCTTGCTGCACGCTGTTCCTCTGTGGCAAACACAAGCAATTCGAACCACTGTACCAGCAGCTTGGAAGTCAGCATTTCCCCAACTCTTGGTAATCTACACTGGCAGGGGCAGTAGGATTACCCCCTCCTCTCCTCCTTTTCTCAGAGTATCTGGCTCAGGTTGAAACTAAACTGAATTTGAATTTTCTCCATGGGCCCTGCTAAGGAGGTGGCCTGGTATTAAACACTTAACTAGCCAAGACCCTTCAGGGGTGGAGAAGATACTCACACAGCCACTTAGGAAGGTCAGGGCTAATTGACTACTTGGTTTCCCAGGCGCTCCCCAAAGAAACCAAAAGCCAAGACTTCACAGGAGCCCTGGCATGTAAGCCTAGCATGTGGTGCTGGCAGAAGCCAGAGTTGGGTCCTGATGCCAGCTCTTCTCCCTTTTGAGCAGCAGAGGGCACAAGTTTGGGCATGTCATCCTATCATGTCCTCAGTGGTCTCTGGTACTGTACTGTGAGGGGAAAGCAGAGGGAAAAGGGAAGATTCTCTCCTCGTATGGACTGAAAATTACTGAATTTCAGGCACCCAGAGAGTTCAAGAGGTCACATGTTCTCTGCATCTCAATAGTCTATGCTATTAAAAAAACATTATGGCTTAGGGGAAAAAAAAATACAGTTCTAGAGAGGGAACCGGAAACCTGCTCTCTAGTCCTGTCTCTGCAATGAACATCTAGGGGAGCATGGACAAGGCACTTCCCATCTCCAGGGTTCAGTCTACTCATCTGTCATCTGTAAAATGGCAACTGGGGCTACATGTCTAAGATTATTTTTAGTTCCAACTAAGTCTATAAAACTAAAGGATAGGTGCCCTGATTTAAATACTGTACTTGTTTTAAAATTTCTGCCCACTCCTTGCTAGGAGAGGACAGGACAGCTGCCCTAACCATCCAAACCCAGATACTTCCTGCTACCCTGCCCCGCAATTCCTCACCCTCTGCCCCTGCCCAGGCTGGGTACCCTACCTGTCCATCTGTGAACTGGCTGAACTGCTGCTGTCCTTGCTGGACCTCTGTCTGGGTAATCTGTAAGAATCAAGATGGTAGAGTTGATATGTCAGCTGCAGGGTCTGATCCACCAGCCCACCACCCAGAAGAAGGTCATAAAGATCAAATGAGACAACGCATATAAAGTGCCCAGCTCAATGGGTAGTAAGAAAGCAAGGACCCCTCCTAATCTTCTAGCACTGATGGCTACCCCAAGAGTTGGCAGCACAAAGGGACATCGAGAATCCTGGAGCACATAATAGACAGTTCCCACATCCATCTCTCTAATGAATGCCTACTCCCTCAACCACCCACTCATCTCAAGGTCCTGAGGCTCCAACAGAACACATGGCTCCTAGGTCCTAGGGTTTGGGGTAGAAGTCCTAAGAGTCAGTCTTTCAGCCAGTAAAGGCAGATTGCAAAGTGTTAGACAAAGTGGTGAGTGGTCTCTTTCATTCTTGGAAGGTGGGCTCCAAACCTAACCTGTATCACCCAGATCATCTGACTGGAATATGAAACACCCTGGCAAGCAAGTGGCCTTGGCCCCAGCAGTCCTCATGGCAAATCTATGAAGTACTTTTTCCGAGAGAGGCACTGTGCAGTCCTCTAGGCCAAAGGAGGGGAGGAGAAAGGGGGAGTGACGGGGAGTGGAACAAAGACAACATTTATCACAAGTACTTAAAATCTTACTTGCGGACTGTGCATGGACTTTAGCTAAATTTACTGACATGTAGAACTGCATATATAATGACAACTGCTGGAAGCAGCTTGGTAAACTAGAAAGAAGACTGCGGTGTGCATGCACATGTGTTCCTACGGAATATTTGAGTATTTGACCAGCAGTGTCCTCTGTGTACCATTTCCTGGAATCATCACAGCCAGCCTGCAAGACAAGGACTGTCCTCTCAAATGTCCTCACCACGGCCAAAAACAACCCCTGCAAGCCTACACATGAGGCTATAAGGAACAAGAAAGGGAACAGGTATAAAAGGCTTCATGACTATTTCTTACTATTGTTCCTTATTTTAGTCCTTTTCCTTCCAACAGCCTATAAGCTGCTTGAGGGCAGGAGCCCATACAAAGTAAGTATTCCAGAAATGTCTGCAGAATAAACAAGTGAGCCCGAGACAAATGGAAAATATTCCACATAGATAAGAAGGTTAACTGCTCTGTGGCGAGCAGGATTGCCATTCATATTAGCTGAGGTTTCACTTACCTTTAAATTTTATTTACATATTATTCATTCAGCTTCATTCAACAAACATTTACTGAGCACCTACTAAGTACTAGGTCATCACAATTACAACCTGTTGTTATAAAGATTTTCATTGCCTTCAGCTACCGCTTTCTTGCTTCTCCCGAACCTCTCCCATTTTTTGGCTTTAGTTCTGTTCCCAAAACCGAATTTTTTTTTTTTTTTTGAGACAGAGTCTCACTCTGTCACCCAGGCTGGAGTGCAGTGGCACAATCTCGGCTCACTGCAACCTCCACCTCCTGGGTTCAAGTGATTCTTGTGCCTCAGCCTCCCAAGTAGCTGGCATTACAGGCGTGTACCACCACGCCCAACTAATTTTTGTATTTTCAGTAGAAATGGTTTTGCCATGTTGGGCAGGCTGGTCTCAAACTCCTGACCTCAAGTGATCCACCTGCCTCGGCCTCCCTCCCAAAGTGCTGGGATTACAGGCGTGAGCCACCATGCCCAGCCCTAAACTGACTTCTGAGGAACCAAGAAGCTTCCTTCTCATTTCCTCCCACTCCCATGCCGTTATGTTTTTAGGATCCCAGGGAAGAATCTGACAAGGTTGAAAAAGAGGGGCTGGGAGAAGGGTGTGAGTCAGTATCAGTTACGGAAGAACTGAGACCTTAGGTAAGCCGGGGAGTGGGCAAAGAAAGAGCCCTTAATGATCCCGGAGACTATATGGAACTCAGAAGCCTTGCTTTTGGCTCATTCCTCGTATTTTCCCAAATGAGATCTTTGGAGACCTGCTCTACAAACTCAGCTCTGTCACCACTGTCAATAGGTACATCACCAGAAATGCAACTGGGCCAGACGGGTCCAGCTCTTAAACGATTGCTGCTTTTTTTGGGTCTGAGGCAAAAGAATCCATTAACAATGCCTCCCCTTGACCAGCACCCCCCATCTTCTACAAATGATGCCCACATCCCTCAATACCCCCAAGTCCAGGGAGGCAGCCCCCTCACCATCTGTGACTCAGCCATCAATACTGTAGAGCATGAGAGGAGAGGGGCAATTTTTCTGGTCAGGGATGCAAGAGGAGGTAGGGGTAAAATCTAAGTAAGCTTTCCAAAGGGCACAGGAGGTGCCAGAACACAACAGCCACTTGGGTTTAAAGATGGAAACGGCCTGATGATCAGGCGATCTGTCGAACATATCCCGGGTCTGACGGGTGTGCACACCTATAAGATTTCTTTCAGGCACCTTCGAGGCTTCCCCTGACTTGCATTTCTTTGCCCCTTGAGAACAAGACGGTAAGAGAAAACACTTTGAATCTAATGTTCCAATTACCACCCATGCCTCTTGGGTGCAGAAGAGATATGGAGGGTGTGGGGGTGGTGCCTCTGGCTGAAGGATGAGGCGGCAAGACAGTTGTGCGCTGAGTGCTCCTTTCCTGTCAGAAGCCACCTGCTCCTGGTCTCCAACACAAGCCCTGTGTCTCTGGGGCACATACCTGTTGAGCATTGGTGGCAAGTGTCTGGATCTGTCCCTGCACAACTTGAGTGCCTGATACAGGCTGGGCTAAGCGGATATACTGCAGCTGGCCGGCATTAAGCTGCACCTATGGCAGGGGCAGAGACAAACAGACCATAAGACATTGAGCATAATCTCAAACAGGCAAACTTTCTATGACCAGAGATGGTGATTGCCCCCTACCCCTCAAGCCCTCCAAAGAAGCCTGCCCTGAAAAAAGTCCCTTTTAAACAGAGGTCAAAACAAGCAAAACCAGAACATCCACAAGTCACACAACACAGAAGAGAGTATGTTCCCTGAATGGACTTCAGAAAAAACTCCCAGAAGATCCTGTCACAAAGGTGAGAACAGCATGGCTGCATGCTTGTTATTTGCCGGATCTTAGCTACATGATCACGGCTTATCTTTGGAATTTATCTGACTGACATGATCAGAATGCCTGTACATTAAGTGTGGGACTCTTTCCCTCCCATCTCCCACAATTCCCAATACTGTAAAGAGATCCAGCATCCACCAGGAGCCCAAAGCAGACAGCCATCATTCTGCATCATAGCCCTCACACTGCCCTGTCCCGTGTTGCACATCTTGGAGGCAAAAGCTGGCCTGCTTAACCATCTCTCTCCCCAAGAGCCAGGCTGGATGGGGGTCTGTGGGGCTTTTAGGATCCTTGGTGTTCAGCACTAGTTTCTGGCCAAATACCTCCCAAGGGGAAGCAGAATCAATAAACCTTTCACAGAAAACCCCATCATGGGAAACCAAAGCTACAAAAGCGCCCTTAGAGTCTCTCATGCTTACGATTAAATCTCAGATAATACAATAATACCACATGCTGCATTTAATTGTGTGCTAAAAGCCTTAACTCAGGCTCTTAATGCTCCAGTGTACCATGAGAGTATTAGTGCTTTGAGCTAGGGATGAAAAGAGGACCAAGGCAGTTACCATGTCAGAGAACTGTAGCTCAGCAAAGATGAAGGTCAGCAGAGGAGGACTGCAGACATTCACACCCTCAATTTAGAGGAAATGAAAAGGGTTCTGGGAGCATGGATAGACTAGGTCTCTATCTGGGGGCCCCAGAAACCACCTGCCCTGGCTGCCCAGTCTGCTTTGTTGCAAGGGGGAGTTTCTTGCGGCTAACAGGTAAGTGTTGCCTCTGCTCTGGAGCAAATTTCCCTCTGGTCTTCAAGGGCTGCAGGACTCTTCCATGAGGAAAATGCTAATGGGATGAAGCTGTACTCCTGCACACAATGTTCAATCAAAATGCTTTTCTGAGACTTCCAGCCTCACAGAATTTGAACTACCAAGAAAAAACGACCTCTCAAGTTCATGGTAGACCATTCCAGAATTGCCCACTTGAGGCAAGATGGAGGGACACACAATCTAAACCTATTAAAAATCTGGTTCAAAGGAGACAGGGCAAAAGTGTTATGACCTGCAGTCATTTCTTTCCTAAGAATATGCCAAGAGAAGCTGCTGGGAGGCTGTGGTGCCAAGCCTGAATTCCCCACCTAAATCCTATAATGCAGCTTCCTGGCAACAATGTTAAGTTGCTTATGGGGAGGAAGGCAGCTGTGGGGAGGTATGGGAAACCTCATCTACAGAGACTGATGGTGGCTAGTCCCAGGAGTCCCCAGAACTCCAGCCAGGGATCACAAGAAGACTAAAGTCTTGTCACAGGAGTGGGAGAAGGTATAATGACAGCTACAGGGATGTAAAATTTTCTAGCTGGGAAGAGCTCTTTGCAGAAACCCAAATGTGACTGAAAAGCTGTGAGCCAAATGGTTCCAAGCAGCTCTTCAACAGAAGCAAGAGGTTTCCTTTTTGGCTTAGGTTAAGACATTTGGTGATGATCTGTCCCTCATTTCTCTACAGCAGGACAGGTTTGGGGATCCTCGTAGCTTTTTTACACTAATTACAGACAAAATAAGCTCTGGGTTTTTGAAAGGGAAATAAAGTTTCCTTCCTGAAGCTCATCACGATTTAGGAACATTCCAATGAGCTGCCTAAAGAGTCTGGAAATGAAGACTCCTACAGAAAGTGCCGGAGCCAGTGAAGATGGAATAGTGAATTCTGCAACACATCTGCTAGGCTAAAGCTCTGTGTCCCAGAGGGTTAAAGTATCTGCAAGGTGCAACTCTCTCTTCTCTGGCTTAAATGAACCTGCGGCGGTGCCTTCACTTGCAAAAACGAGAACCATTCAACAGAAATCTTGGGGTTGGGGACTGAAACAATGAAGCAAAGCAGAGCTCAGTCGTGCAATCCATGGGTATTGTGAGCACACGTGAGAGGTGGAGAAAGAGACATACACACTCCGCTTTCCTAAGCTTTCTCTTGGCCTATTACTATGTTAACTTCAGATGAAGAACAATTCCTAAACTGATCTAAGGATACTTTCAGAGTTATTTTCACAGAGGAAGTGGTTAACCAAGTCTATGTAAGTTTCTAAACCTGCCTACGTTTCATTTATGACAAAAACGGCAAAGGGCAGGGAATAGAAGGACCGCTCTGTTTCACTTCTATGTGGGGGTCAAAACGACCATGTACGGACTGCAAGTGTTAAGACAAGGACACATTTTACAAAAGAAGGAGTACAATAAAAAAGCCAACAAATCTAAGAATTGAAATCCCTCAAGGCACACAGGAAGCAGCAGTCCACAGTAAAGGAATGGATAAGTTATACGAAAGCCAAAAATACACTTTGCTGCAGGCTCCACTGGGAACTGAGTCATGAATATGCAACAAGTGTATTTATGGCCTTCCCTATACACCTCCCTCTTATCCTCTGCTGATCAAATACAGGATTGCCTCACAGGGCCTTTGGGCCTTGGCATGGGTAGTGGTTACAATGATTTCCCTGCATAGGTGGAATGAGGGGAAATCGAGAGAAGATGCCCCACTGTGGGGAACCTGAACCTAGATTAAAGGAAAGCAGGGAACAAACACAGTGAAGCAAGTTGTGTTCAGGAACACTGGCACACAGGTTAAAAACAAAACACACACACATACACACACACACACATACACATAAAAATAAGTATTGTGGGCTGGGTGTGGTGGCTCACGCCTATAATCCCAGCACTTTGGGAGGCTGAGGCGGGCGGATCACCTGAGGTTAGGAGTTAGAGACCAGCCTGGCCAACATTGTGAAACCCCGTCTCTACTAAAAATACAAAAATTAGCCGGGCGTGGTGGCACGCACCTATAATCCCAGCTACTCAGGAGGCTGAGGCAGGAGAATTGCTTGAACCTGGGAGGCAGAGGCTGCCGTGAGCTGAGATCAGGCCACTGCACTTCAGCCTGGGTGACAGAACAAGACCTATCTCAAAAAAAAAAAAAAAAAAAAAAGTGTTGTGCATGTGTGTGATTGATATATATATACATCAAGGTATAGATATATCTTTAAGTACTTCCTTCTATAAAGCTGTAAAGACAAACCTCAGGGCAAGACTCACCGGGATCTGCTGGATCTCTCCCGTGTTAGTGATGATCTGCTGCATCACCTGCATGGTCTGTCCAGTGCTACTCTGGGCCTGCTGGGCTTGACCCTGTGGCTGGGCCTGGACAATCTGCACCTGCTGACCTTCTCCAACCTGCATTGTCACAGGCGTGGTCTAAAAGGAAGAGTTATGAGAATGCTGCATGAGTTCAGGCTTAGAGCCCACAGGATTACCAAGAGGTTAATAATCAGCAGTGTGCCGGAAGCAAACCCTCTCAATGAATGCCTAAACTCATCTCAATACTAGTAATACAGAGTCCTCTGGGTGTACAGCATTGCTAAAGCTACTCTCCAAAATGAAAGAAAAGCCAAAAATATTTTAAGGCTCACAGTACAAATATCTGCATGGGTCCCAAACATAAACCTCTGTGCCCCAAATGCTGCAACTTTTCACAGCCCCTTTAGTGATGATAAGGCACATACACTACAGAAAAAGTCAAAAGCAACCATAACAGTTTACTTCAGAAATAGTCAAAGTCAAGTCCGGGGCAGATGAATTTGGAGGGTAACATTAAATGGAAAGGGTATGGATTTATTTAGTTTGGGGTCATGTGCTCTTTCTTAGGCATGTAAGACATTGAGAGAAAAATAAAGCACAGGGGTGCATCTCCGAGGCTGACCCTAGTGCACACTGGCTCTCACCCCATTGAAGCCGCAGAGCAATTCCTGCCCACACTGGCCAGATGGCTGCTCTGGACCACAGTATGGCTTCCCACAGGAGAGCAAACACTGCTAACTCACTGGGCACTGTAAAGACACAGACTCTTAACTAAGTCTACCCCTAAATAATAGAGTTTAAGAAAGCAAGAACTCGGCCGGGCGCGGTGGCTCAAGCCTGTAATCCCAGCACTTTGGGAGGCCGAGACGGGCGGATCACGAGGTCAGGAGATCGAGACCATCCTGGCTAACACGGTGAAACCCCGTCTCTACTAAAAAAAAAAATACAAAAAACTAGCCGGGCGTGGTGACGGGCGCCTGTAGTCCCAGCTACTCGGTAGGCTGAGGCAGGAGAATAGCGGGAACCCGGGAGGCGGAGCTTGCAGTGAGCTGAGATCCGGCCACTGCACTCCAGCCTGGGCGACAGAACGAGACTCTTGTCTCAAAAAAAAAAAAAAAAAAAAAAGAAAGCAAGAACTCTAACTTTCTAAAAATAGCAATCTTGGATTTAAGAAATTTCTGCCCAATGTGTATGACTTGGCAGATTCTGTCTCTCACACACAAATATAGTCCTATGAAATGTACTCTTCTGAGAGATGGTAAAGACACAAGCTGCCAAAAGGGTCAATTATTCTTTCAAATCTCAAAACTTTAGTACTATTTGTGACTTTCACAGGTTACCTAGAGCAGTGAGCCTATCTGGCTCCTCTGGTGGTGGTAGTGATGGGGGGTGCGACGGTGAGGGTGTGTGTGGGTAGAGCCTTTTAAACTACACCTGTATATCCAATCCCTGACTTGAATTCTGTCACTCTCTCTCCCCCACTCGGAATTAATCACCTCAATAAGAAGACTATGGAAGTCTCAATGAATCATAAACTTCAACTGATGTTGCTATTCTGATGTTCTTAATTCTGACTGCATAGATTACTGAAAATTACAACTATGCATCCAAAGTTACAAGGGAAGGGGATGTGTTCTGGGAACGACAGATGAGATTCAAGGGATTACTAAGAAGAAATTACTACAAACTGGAGGAGGGCAGGAAAGAAAGACGACAGAGTGTTCTAAAAGTACATGCAGTGGGCTAGGCTAACAGAAAACATCTCTTCCATTCTTGTACCACAATTTTCAACTCAGCCTATTCCCAACTTCCATAAATAAGTTTCCAATTTATGACAGAAAACACAGGATTAATTTTACCAAAATATGCATTCTTTCCAACTCTGCTTTGATACATACGTATTCTGTCCTACAAAGGATATCTGCACTCAACTTGAAATAGCCATCACAACGGGTCCAGGGTGGTGTGACACAGCACAAGGCCACCCTGAGGCAGCAGGATGGTGAAAGAACAGCCAGGAAATGCTGGGAAGAACCAACTTCACCATCCTCACAAGCCTTATCAGCTCCAAGATGAGCACGTCTGGGTTGGCAGAGAAGAGGATAGATGAAATTCTCGCTGACTAAAAAGAAATGCATGCTGCCAACTCATCACTGTATTATATCAATTTTCCCAAGAGGATTTCCAAGGTATTTCTAAATCATTTCAGGAAAATGAGGGCTTGTGTTAGCATGGCAGCTGTCAAATCATGTATGGTGTGCCCTGCTGTCAGGGCACAACAGCCATGAGCTTCTTAGGATGATCAGCCAATCAGAGCCTGCCCTTGGCAGACTCCCTCTAAGTTCACTCTGTGAAGGGATAAAGCCTTTGGCAGGTAAAGCTTGTAGAGGCACAAGCATTAGCCAAAGAAGGTCCCTTAGGCATCATGGTACAATCGAGACCTTGAGGCAGTGACTGAGCAGCCATTATCTTTGAACCCTCCTGCCTAGCACAGTATCTGGCATAAAACAAGCACTCAATACATTTTTGTAATATGGGTAAGTAAATGATCAGGGAATAAATCCTAAAATCATAATTAACTTTTTTTTTTTGAGACAGAGTCTCGCTCTGTCACCCAGGCTGGAGTGCAGTGGCATGATCTCAGCTCACTGCAACCTCCGCCTCCCAGGTTCAAGAGATTCTCCTGCCTCAGCCTCCCGAGTAGCTGGGACTACAAGCACCCACCACCATGCCCGGCTAACTTTTGCATTTTTAGAAGAGATGGGGTCGCACCATATTGGCCAGGCTGGTCTCGAACTCCTGACCTTGTGATCTGCTTACCTTGGCCTCCCAAAGTGATGGGATTACAGGTGTGAACCACCGCACCTGGACAAATCATAATTACTTAAATCTACCTCCTAACTGGGCATGGTGGCTCATGCCTGTCATCCCACCACTGTGGAAGGCCAAGGTGAGAGGATGGCATGAAGCCAGGAGTTCGAGACCAGCCTGTGAAACATTAATGAGACCCCATCTCCACAAAAAAATTAAAAATTATCCAGGTGTGGTAGCACACGCCTGGGAGTCCCAGCTCCTCAGGAGGCTGAGGCAGAAGGATTGCTTGAGCCCAGTAGTTTGAACCTGCAGCAAGCTATGATTGTGCTACTCCAGCCGGGGTGACCAAGTGAGAACCTATCTTTAAAAAAACATCAATCCATCCATCTACCTCCACCCCATTTTTTTTTCTTCTAGGCAAACTCAGCTCCTTATTAGAATACACAAGGCTGTCCAGGATGCGTTCACTATCTATCTTTTCGAACTTGCCTAGATGGTCTCCTACGCTGACTACTTTCCCATGGCTCCCTGTACTGTTTCTCACTTTTAAGCCTTTGCTTATGCTGTGCCCTCAACTGGCAACACCACCCTTTCCTGCTTTTTTTTTATTAATTTCCACTGTTCCCTAAGACTCATATTACTTCCTTCAGGAACATTATCTGACCACCTCCTTCACATCTTTCTTAACTACTCATCCTCTCTCTCTCTCTCTCTCTCTATATATATATATATATTTTTTTGAGACAGCATCTTGCTCTGTCACCCCAGCTGGAGTACAATGGCACAATCACAGTTCACTGAGGCCTTGACTTCCTTGGCTCAAGCGATCCACCCAACTTAGCCTCTTAAGTAGCTGGGACACAAGTGCATGCCACCATGGCTGGCTAATGTTCTGATTTTTTGGTAGAGACAGGGTCTCACCATGTTGCCCAGGCTGGTCGTAAACACGTGGGCTCATGTAATCTTCCTGCCTTGGCTACCCAAAGTGTTGGAATTACACACATGAGCCACCACATGCCCCTGCCTTTTTTTTTTTAAATTAAAGAAGAGGTCTTGCTGTGCTGCCCAGGCTGAAGTGCAGTGGCATGATCCTATCTCACTGTAACCCAAACTCCTGGGTTCCTCTCACCTTGGCCTCCCAAAGTGCTGGGATTACAGGCATGAGCCACTACCCTGAACCAAGGTACTTCTTTTGATGTGTTCCTGTAACACCCTGTACACATTCTCACGTGGAGGTATAACCTTTAAGTATTTGTATCCCCAACTAAATTGTGAATTCCTTGAAAATAAGGACTGTTGTATTCATGCTGTATCCCTAATACATAGTACAGGACTTTACCCTCAGAGGATGCTCAGTGTTTAATGAATAAACAATGATTGACAGAGAATTTGGATTCAGAGCTCACAGTACAGAGTTCTCTGCAGCCTCACATGACCCCCAACAAACATGAATGCTACTGCTCTCAACAATACTACTGGGGAGAGAAAGAGTCCTCTGATTACTATCGTAAAAAGAGAAGGTCACTTGACACAAATATGGGACACAGAAATGACGGGGAGAAGGAGTATGCAAACTGGCAATGATACCTAATCTCTCCTTTTAAGGGCACAAATTCCACTTCTGACACAGACACACAGACAGCAGGCATGGAGTTCACTTTAGTACCTCTACAGAGATCCCACTACTCTTCATAAGGCATTTCAGACATTTTTTTTTCCCTTCTAAAATTTCTGAGAACACACTGTCCACTACACTTTCTTCATTTGACCTTTGAGAAAAACAGGGTCCAGAGAGATTAGGGTGACATCTCACCCCAGTAGCTGAATCTGGGGAAAAGTTCCCGTTTCCAGACTTTAAATCCAGTGCTCTCTAATGATCTGGCTGCCTCTCTGCCCTCATCAAGCTCTGCCCATCCAAAAACCTAAGGGGCACTGTCTTGCTGGATGGGCATCCTCAGCAGCTCACAGACCTGGCCCTGCTGAGGCTGTGCGATGATGATCTGCCCAGGCTGGATGGTGGTCGTGGAGCTGGTGGTCTGCTGGCCTTGCTGCTGGCCCTGGACTTGGACAGCGGTGGGCTGCTGAGCCAGCGTGAAATAGTACTGGACTGGCTCGGCAGGAGTTACAGACTGGCGCACCTCCTCCTGTTGGGTGGAAAGAGAGACAGGTAAGAGGAAAAGAACTGACTCAGCAGCCACCACAGTGAATTTCCACTCTTCCCCCAAACAGGCTATGTGCAGTTGCCTGCTGAATGCTGAGCTCTCCACATTTGAAGCCAAAGGAAAGTGGAATTCAAAGAGACCAGTTATGCTAAATCAAACTAAAAATAACAGATCCTATAGGCTTCACAAAACATACAGCCAATTTCTGAAGTACGAAATAATCACCCATTGCATGATAAGTTGCAAACGGGCAAATAATTACCATAACTAAAAACCACGCACCAGCAGTGCTTGTCAGTAAATGCTGTCAAGGCCTGTGATCTGAGAACAGTGCTAATTGCACGTGTTGGGAAGATGCTACCCAAACATCATGCCTCTCAGGCCTGGTCCCAATCTCCCAAACAGGCAGCACTCTTCTCATTTTATCCCCACCACTTCAAGGCGGACAGAACAGGTTAATGGGAAACAGGGCTTTTCCTGAGCTGAAATTTCAGGATCGAGAGCACTGGTAGGCAAGTACCCAGCTTTTCACAGCTTGTTGAAAGCTCTGTGGTCACGAAGGGCATGTCTATCCAGTGTCACATCTGGTTCTGGTTGTACTTAGCCACAGAAGCGCAACCCAGGGGGCCTGATGGACAGCTCTCCGCTGGGGTACTGCCTTGGCTGATTCTGTCCGATCTGCGGAGTGGAGACTGTTCCTTCTTCAGCTGATGTTTTCCATGGCAGAAGGAGTAAACAACCCTCTCCCAGCCACCTTGAGCTCACAGCTGAGAGTGTAGGATGTTTACACACACTACAGCATGGTTATAGCCCACAGGGTCCAGGGTTGGTCAGCCCCTGACCACTGACACAGAACGGCGTCTGATCCGGAGTGACCTGTGTGACACATGGTGCCCCTGCCTGGGACAACAAAAACAATAAAAACATAGAACCACTTGGGCTGGCTGAGTAAAAATATTAGCTAAATTTACTCATGTCCTTATTCAGGGCAAAGTTTGCCATGTTCCAGAAAAGAGGAAAAGACACTTCTTAGAAGTACACAAACCCTGTGGACTGCCTCAAACTCCCCAAAGTAACATTTACAAAGCTGGTACTGACCCCATTCCCAACATTATGTTAGGTGCCCTGAACTGTGCTTCCAAAGTACTGTCCTCACAGTATACACTTTTGCACTTTCATGTCAAATTAACTGTCTGTTCTACTAAAATGTAAGTGCCATGAGGGCAAAGCCTAGCTCCCTCTTGTTCTCTGCTATCCCCTGCGTTCCCAGGTAGGCACTCAATAAGTGCTTGCTGAATGATGAACGCATTTATTTAGACAGGCAGACAGAGGCAGGAAAGTACTTCTCTGAATCTAAGTTGGTGGTATGACAAATTCTCTTAAACCCAACAGTTGTTACCAATAGAAAAAAGTAGTCTCTGAACTCTCTTTTGGTACCTCTGGGACTGTGGCTATAGTGTGGGGAAGCAGCTGGTGTCCCCTGTGGAACAGAGCTGAGTATCCTTTGTTTGCCTGATGACTGGGGGCCAGGACACTAAAACTAGGACTGCCAGTATCTAGGCCCTGAGAAACATGGGTCTCTGCATGACACGGTTACTTGACAGCTATCTATCCAGCTTAGGGAGATACCTGTAATATTCTGGCTTTCTAAGTTAATATATGAACTGACTTTCTAGGTTAATATATTCTGTGCTTCAGACACAAACAGTTTTAACCCTCAATATGATTATGCTGAGGCAGAAGGAAAAGGAGATTCCCTTTTATTTTCATCTAGGTCTCAATTTCCACAACAACTTAAAAATGGCAACGTCAACTCCATTTCAACCCCAACTTATCATCATTATAAATAAATGTCAGCCTGGAAACTAGGTCTTGGCTGTGGCAAGGCTAAAATATTGATACCTTTTGCAGCCAAGAAACAGAGGCCAACTGCTCTTTGCAAAGCTGTTGAAGTAGGTTCAAGGTACTTGTGTTCCACTGAGCTCTCCCTTCTTATTTTACAAAAAATACAAATCACTGAAATCCAGACCTAACTTGGAAAAGCTCTCGGGTAATGAGAGGGTATACAGGACTGAAAGCCCTAGAACCATCTGTGTAGGAAGCTAGGCAGCAGGGAGACACCTGCATTTTCTAGCCCTGACCTGTGATTGTTTCGTCTCCAGTTATCCCCGACTACAGCTGATCTAGTATCGAATATGATCTTTTTGTCAGACAAAAAGCAAACCCTTTAAAAACCCCTTCCAGAACCCAAAACACCTCTTGCCAAAAACTGTGAGAGCAAGTAAAGCGCTCCTCCTATGCTGCTTACTAAATCCTCTTAAAAACTGTTTATGAACTAGACAATATCTAGGACGCTGTGAGAATCAAGTGGAGGCACCTAGGTTTGTGTTGTTAGGACAAGGCACAACTGTTCTCAAATCAATGAAATAGAAGAAGGTATATCTAAGGCTCTTCTGCATTATGAAGACTCATTCTGCTAGTGGAAGTCAAGCTAGCAAGGAAATGATTATGCTTGGTTTAAAGAAATGGGTGAAATGACATTTCAATGGGCAGGAACTTTCAACTCATAGCTTTAGTGGGACAGAAGTCAGGCCTCAACTACCTACTACCTTCAAATAATCTTTACTTGCTTCTCTGAAGAACAAGCGAAACTCCCAAGCATCTTTGAGAAGTCAGGGCCTTGGACTCACAATTCAATATTTCTGGCTAGTTCCTTATCCCAGCAGTGGGAGGTTGTCCCAAGTGGTAGAACAATCGTTTAATGACTGGATCAATCCAGAATGGGGCACTTGCTCAACTTTAGCAGTGGCCTCCCCAACTAGAGGGCTTGCTCTTGGAATCTTTTCAGAAGCTGAGACTGACGAACAGTGCCAGAGAAGAGCAGCATCACATCCTAGGGTCATCTCTACAGTGTTGTGCAGTCAGCCCTGACTGGAAAAAAGTACATTCTCTTTAGCAACAAGAGTGAACTGCTGCCTCCTTCAGAAAGGGTGGGTTTTGGAGAGTAGGCGTTTTAAAGGACTTTAGGAAGTGCCAGCCAATTTGGAGCCTGGGAAAACTTCGTGTCTACAGAGGATTAAAAATGCTATCTTAGAATTTCAGGCCAGCTTTCAGCAATCTCAACCTTTCAAAGGCCAGGCAGCAGCTGTCCCGAATACGATGCCAATCAATGGCTTGAACACCTACAAAGAACTAAATCCAAGCAACAAGAAGCTGTTTCAGCTAAACACACTTTAAAAGCAGATGGATCATAGCATTTCGAGTCTGGCTAAGATGGAATAAGGAGCCGTGTGACGCCCTGAGAGACCCAGAAGCACTGAGGAATCTGAAGGAACTGACAGGATGTGACCCTTCTCTCCAGCCAGTGTATTCAGCAGGCAGCCCATAGAAAACAAGGACTTAGCACAATGAGAGTGAGCAAGGCCTGATTTCATCACAGAGTTCACCATCCTGTTTTAAAGGGGGCTTCTGATAGACAAAAGGAGAGAACAATTTCAACAAGGAAAGCAGGTGTACGATACTCTCTGTTCTGAAGGAAGAGAAATGGCCTGAGTTCTTGTTGTTGTGACTGCTTAACAGAGGAGGGCAGGACCCCCAAGAGGAGGAATTGAGCCTGTGGGCACAAACCTGCAATGTTTCAAAGCCGATGCGTAGCTGGGGACGACTGTGGCAGCCTGCCGCTGTAAACATCCGACTGAAAGCTCCTCTGAACACCTTACAGCTTCCAGTCAAGGATGTTTACAGTAGCAAAGACTGCCCAGAAAGAACGGAGACGCAGTAAGGCACATCCTACTCTAGTAAGGAGGTGACAGAGGGCTTGCTAATCCAAAGGCCCTCATGCAGGGTCAGAATGACAAATGTTGATTAGGATGCCACTTCTCCTAGACTTTCTCTGACTGGCTATTAATACAGGCTGGGATGGGGAGAATGGTTGTCACTGAATGACTACTTCTAAGGATAATATACTATGAAATAATTTATTAAAAATAAAGTTTCATATAACAAAGAAAGCAGCACAAGGCACAGCTTTGCTCCTGTGAGATTCTGCCATTATTTCCCAAGTGTCTCTACTACATCTAGTGAATCACGCAATCTGCATACTTAAAACAATGAGCTCTAAAGGACAGAGGTCTATTACAATCACAATTAAGAGCTATATGCACCCAAGGTGCTGAAAAAACAACTAGTGTGACCTTTGGAGAGGCGCAGGCAGAAGAGAGGGGAAGGGAGACATTCATATTCTTTCTTGTGATTGCTTGGAAAACAGCTCAAGTGGTGGTTCTCAAATCTGGTTGCACATTCAAAGCATTCGGGGAGTTTTAAAAGGTACTGATGCCTGGGCTCCATCATGAGATTCTGATTCAGCTGATGTGGGGTACAGCCTGGGTGCCGGTATTTTTAAAACCCCAACAGGTGATTCTAGTGTGCAGTCAGGGCACTATATAAAGATATAAAGAACCACAATATAGAGGATGAGAAAACACAGTCCATTCACTCCAAATACCACTGTGCACACAGAGAAGCTGTTTCTTAAAAATCTAAAATCTATAACTTTCTGGGAATATTCTTCCATCCCAGATGAAGAGCTCTGATAGACTTCCTAAGATACCTTGAAATGAGCTTCACTTTACCACTTGTAACTAAAGTCTTTCATTTTTATTTTGTCCATTTTCACTGAAATACCACTTCAGAGGCACTGAGTTAAAAGTATCCAGAAATGAGTAACAGAAGGTTATGTTCAGAATGAATCTGGTCTAGAAACGAGGAGCAACACGAATAGCAAATGACTTGTGCTGAGAGAGGAGAAGGAGCGTATCTGACACCAGTATGCAAAGCGCTCTTCAGTCAGCAGCAACTGCAATGCCTTCACAGCTCACCTGACGCTTTGGAGGTTTCAGTTCATCTCTTGGAACAATATCGATGAGAAAATCAAACTGATCAAATTTTGTAATTGCCATGGCGATATCATTTCTCTGTAACAAAGAAAAGTGGTGTGAAAAATTAGCCTGGGGAGAAACTAGTTCACTTGGCTTTATACCCTCCAAGTAAGGTAAGATGAGTTTTAAGCCAAACTAAATACCCATGGGCAAGTCTACAGCTGAAATAAGCACAGCCAAACTCATATACTTTAAATGATCAGACCTGGTGGACAATCATCAACAAAAAAGAAAGAGATACATGCAACTCACACTCTAAAATGGGATATCTGAGCCTCCAACCATTGCTACTCCTTCTGGATCCTCTCCCCGCGATTTTCAAATTATAAACTTAGTAATCTCAATTAGTAGGTTTCTGGTCCTTTTGTGGGTTAGCAAAGTTAGGTTTATAATCCTTTTAAGGCTCTAAATCATATTTTCCCTTTGGTTCACAAGTAGTTATAATCTACTTTGGATTTCTTAGGTAAAATCCTAATTCAATAACTTTTTGCAACATTTTCAAGTCACTGGATCTGTATACACTAAGTTCTCACAAGCTGTGGTTTTTATTTGGGAATTCAAAACTGCAATAGGTTTATCATTGCAGTTTTGAATTCCCAAATAAAAACCACAGCTTGTGAGAATTCTGATATTCATAGTCTGTGCTATGAACAGCAGCAGGAGAGGTCAGACAACATAGGAGTCAGATGGCTAATGATACCGAAACCAAGACCTGCTCTAATGGGGGTTTCTCTCCAAGTGTGATACTTCCTTTCTTTGAATAATAAAATTAAAAGATTTTTACTAAAACCCAACATATTATGTATGTTAAGATTTGTGTACTTTACTAAAGATTTAAAGCAAAAGGAAAAACAATAAGAAAAAACACTGAACTCTAGTGAATGATATGCATGTTAAAGTATTTGGGCAAAGTAAACTTTACAATGCACTTAGACTACTTGGAAGGATAGATAGAGGGATAAATAGATATGGGAATAAAATAAGCATAGTAAAATGTTTATGGTAGAATCTAGGTTGTAAGTATACAGGTATTCACTGTAAACTTTGCTTATGTTTGAAATTTTTAATAATAAAATGCTGGGGAAAATGTCAACATACTAACAGAAATCCTTAGCAAACTCTATACCACACCTTAAAAGGTGACTCATCAGACAAAACAGGAGAGGATGGAAATTCTCTTTTTCTTTCTTTCCCTTGTATCTGTGATGGCCCTATGCCTCTGAAATGCAAAACTCTAGTCCACCCTTCTTGCCAACCACCAGCTTGACGATAAACCCTTCCAACTGAAGCAGGGCCCATCTTAAGACTGCCAGGACTCATTTAAGATGACTACAATATAGTGTCGCATTTTTTGATGTCACCTACTCAATCTATCTAAATGGCTCATTTACCGATGGAATAAAAGGGGAAAAAGAAAAATAATAAACATCTCCAACATATAACAAAATGTTCTAGAGTATTTTGGAAACATAGATGTACTTAAGTTGGTCTTTCTAAAATTTTTACTTTGCTTTTAAAATTCCCTGAGGCAGGAGGATCGCTTGAGCCAGAAGTTTCAAGACCAGCTCTGGGCAACATAGTAAGGCCTCATCTCTACAACAACAAAAATTTTAAGCCAGATATGGTGGCACGCACCTGTAGTCTCAGCTACTTGGGAGGGTGAGGTGGGAGGATCACTTGAGCCCAGGAGGTCAAGGCTGCAGTGAGCTGTGATTGAGCCACTGCACTCCAGCCTAGGCCATAGAGTGAGACCCTGTCTCAAAAAATAAAAAAGGAATATAGAAAGTTCCTTCTAGCCCTTTCCAGTCAACATCCTTCCCCACACTCCCCTAAATCTGGGCATCCACAACTCTGATTTCTATCACCATAGGTGGTAGTAATAATGCATTGTATCATGCACTATGTAATTTTTTCCCTCTGGTTTCTTTTGTTAACATAGTATCTTTGAGATTTATCCATGTTGTATGGAGCAATGGTTTGTTTCTTTTTATTGCTGAGGAGGAATCCATTTCATTAATACCTCAGAATTTGTTTATGTATTCCTATATTGATGGACACTTGAATTGTTTCCAGTTTTGGGGTAGTATAAATAAGGTTGTTAAGAACACTTTTATACAAAAATGGCTATAGTTCTTTTGGGTACATACCTAGGAGTGAAATGGCTGGGTTACAGAGTAGGGGGATATGTTTATTAGAAAGTGCCAAATAGTTTTTCAAAGTGACTGTACCACTTTACATTCTGACCAGTAATATCTGAGTTTCAGACACTCCACTTCCTCACCAACTGTGGTACTGTCAGTCTTTTTTTATTTTAGGTATTCTAGTGGGTATAAACCAGTATCTCACTGCAGTTTTAATTTGTATTTCCCTGACGACTAATGATGTTGCACACCTTCTCGTGGCTTTATTGAGCATTTGTTTATCTTTTTTTCTGAAGGTCTGTCCAAGTGTTTTGCCTATTTTGAGACAGAATCTCGCTCTGTCGCCCAGGCTGGAGTGCAGTGGCTTGATCTCAGCTCACTGCAAGCTCCGCCTCCCGGGTTCAAGTCATTCTCCTGCCTCAGCCTCCCAAGTAGCTGGGACTACAGGCACCCGCCACCTCGCCCGGCTAGTTTTTTATATTTTTCGTAGAGACGGGGTTTCACTGTGTTGGCCGGGATGGTCTCGATCTCCTGACCTCGTGATCCGCCCGTCTCAGCCTCCCAAAGTGCTGGGATTACAGGCGTGAGCCACCGTGCCTGGCCATGTATTTTATTTTCTAATCTGAATTGCTCTTGAAGGGAGCTTTAACTGGATCTCTCTGGATCTACAGACTAACTTCAAGGCAGCATAAATTCTGTGACTTCAACATGCATGTCATTTATTGGAGTTCAGTATTTTTTCCTTTTTTTGCTTTAAAACTTTCATATAGTAACGTACACAAATCCTAACTTTAAGCTGCATTGACAAGCTGTACTAGAATGCAGGCTTCCCACAGATAAGGATTTTTGTCTGTTTTGTGTATTGTTAATCCCCAGATCCTAGAAAAGCGCCTGGCACATTGTGGGTGTTCAGTTTTTTTTAGAATAAATGAATAAACACATGTATTTTCTACTTTGTAGGTAAAGGGAAGCAAAAAGAGAAAACAATTTATTTTCTTGGCTTCATGGTTAAAATAGTGCCACTGTTTTATACTTGTTACACCCTTCTTCTTGTATCTGGGAAACCTTTCCTCTAAAAGCCAGGGCTTGGCTATAGGGTGAGGGTTTCTAGAGTCAATGACCAAGGGCTCTGCATACAGTATGTATGTGGAGTTGCTGGGTTAAAATTAAAATTTAAAAAAAAGGAAGAGGAGGAAGGAAGGAAAAAGGAGGAAGGAAGGAGGGAGGGAGGGAGGAGGGAGGGAGGGGGGAAGGAAGAGGAGGAGGAGAGGAGGAGGAGGAGAAGAAGAAGAAGGAGAAGGAGGAGGAGGAGAAGGAGAAGGAGAAGAAGAGGAGGAGGAGGAGGAGGAGGAGGAGGAGGAGGAGGAGGAGGAGGACTCCTCTCAGGAAGGCAGACAAAGAACAAAAAGCCTAACGAAGCTAGTGAGACTCCTGATACTTTCTGGAACCGTCCTTTCCTGGAATCTCTCAAGGCTCCCAAGCAGAAGTTGTTTACGTCTGGAAACAGGTAAATACTCTATCACTTGAGCCTCTGTTTATAGTGAGGGCTCACCAAGGGAAAAGAGTTCAGTCACTAAGCTGTGAAAACCAGGAGAGAATTGACTAAGATTTTTGGTGGAGAAGCACAATCACCATGGCTAGAAGATATGTCTGCCTCCCAACAGTGGAGATGCCAATTACATGTCAGCTTGATAGAGGCCTAAAGAAGAACAATCTTTGGTCCAAAGCCACCTGTTCTTCTTTGCAGGAGAACAGGCAAAGGTGGCCGCTTACCCCAGTTTTCCTAATCTAAGTCTGCAATAATACCTGTAGAGTCCGGCGCTTGTTATCTTCTGTGTGAATCCAGGCTCGAAGAGTCAACTCTGTGATAAAAATCTGGGCTGCCTTGGCAAAGAGTACAGGCGCTTCTGCACTGATCATCTGTAACAGACACAGGCCCTCCCTGTCAATCACCAGCAAGTCATTCAAACCAGTCTGTCTCTTGCCTCATTGCCTAGCATGGGACTATGGGGCAAGGGTCAAAAAATGAGGTGGTATGCTCAAGAGATTCCAAGGTAAAATAAATCCATGAGTAGGAACAAAGCAGGGAACAGGGAGAAAGAATACTTATTTAGCACCTACCATGTGCCAAACCTCGTGCAAGGTGCTTTCTTACCCTTATAATAGCCTTTCAAAGAAACTAGGGTTTAAGAGAGATGAAGTGACGTGCCCATAGCCATAGAGCCAGTAAGTGGCAGGGTTTAGGTTCTAATCCAAGGAGAAACAATATGGGGAAGGAGAATGAGCTTGAAAGCCAATGGATTTGGATAAAACTGCAGGCTTCCCATCCTTTTGGGCTTTGTTTTTCACACACTGAAAAAGAGGATAACCATCCAGTTTTATCGTGGCAATCAAATGAGATAATATATGTACCCAGCACAGGACTTGGCACATAGGAAGTGCTCAAGCCATATAAACTTGATGTGTCTGATTTCAAAGCTGAAACTCTTGGTCAAACAAGGTTCTAAACCTTTGGTGAGGTAGTCTGTGCAGGCTACAGTCACAGAAAGAGCTCTGGAGTTAAAGCAGCAGCAGATGGGAAATGCGATCTTGGTCCTAGCACTCTGGGTGAGTCACTTAACCTCTTTGTGTCTATTTCCATTATCTGTAAAATGGAACTGATAATTCTTATTATATCAAATCTCACAGGGCTACTGTGAGGAAGAAAGGAGCTAATAAAAAGGAAAATTGCTATCACTTGTTAGCTTTCTGTGAAAATACAAGACTATTAATTTTGAGTGGTAAAGAGACAGAGTTCCTCTTTCTCTGAGATCTATAATGGAGATGGACTCCTAGGAATACAGAAATGGCAAGCCCAAGCAAACCCTCTCACAAGTATTATTCATGTAAAAGAAACTCACAGATCAAAAGGTTAGAGCAGGTTGAATATCATTATCAAAAATTTCTTAAGAGTTCAGATCAACAAACTATATGTTATAAGATGCTAAGATGATGGCACTGTCCTGTTGACTTGATGATACATGTATATGCTACACTGTGAAAGGAACTGTGAGATACCAGCTGGGCATGGTGGCTCATGTCTAATCCTAGCACTCTGGGAGGCCGAGGCTGGAGGACTGCTTGAGTCCAGGAGTTCGTGACTAGCCTGGGCAACACAGTGAGATCCTGTCCCCCGCTCCAAAAAAACATTAAAAATTAGCCAGGCATGATGGCATGTGCCTACAGTCCCAGCTACTTGGGAGGCTGAGGTGGGAAGATCACTTGAGCCTGGGAGGTAAAGGCTACAGTGAGCCATGATTATGCCACTGCCCTCCAGCCTGGATGACAGAGTGAGACCCTGTCTCAAAAAGAAAGAAAAGACCAGATGTGGTGGCTCACATCTGTAATCCCAGCACTTTGGGAGGCCAAGGCAAGCAGATCACCTGAGGTCGGGAGTTCAAGACCAGCCTGGCCAACATGGTGAAACCCTGTCTCTACAAAAAATACAAAAATTAGCTGGGTGTGGTGGCGGGCGCCTGTAATCCCAGCTACTTGGGAGTCTGAGGCATGGGAATCGCCTGAACCTGGGAGGCAGAGGTTGCGGTGAGCCGAGTGGAGCTCGCACCACTGCACTGCAGCCTGGATAACAGAGTAAAACTCTCAAAAAAAAAGAAAAGAAAACAAAACAAAAACCAACAACAACTATTTTTTCAACATCTAAAAAAACCAGGATATCCTTAATTTTCAGGATGATCCATATAGTAACCAAAACTGCTCAATTTTGGCTCACTTAACAATTTTAAACAGGAATCAAATAAAGCAACAGACAGTAATTTTTTGTGTGTTTTTGTTTAATTAAACTTTGAGCTCTAGAGCAATGAACAAAAACCTACCCATCACTCAGCTTCAATAAGAAATAATAAAAATGAATGTGAATTCACCTTCACATCTTCATCCAGCTTCATAATCTTCTTAATACGAGCCAATGGGAGTTCCTGCACTCGGAAGTCTTTCTGAAATGAACAACAAGAGATGCATAAATGGTGGGCACAATCAACAGTGTGGCAAAGCATGACAGGCAGCAGGAAACACTCTGGCTTAGTCCCTCTCTTCAGGAAGTTGGGAGAGGAGGTACAGATGAAATGAAGAAAACACAAGCTCCAGAGCAAAATTCTTCTTAACATATGCAGGTCTTCGAAGAATTAGTGGGCTTTAGAAAAAGCTTAGGATGGCCTCTAACAGTGCCCTCATGAAACGGAGCGCCAAGCAGTATCTGTTTTTTTGGTTTGTTTGTTTTCATCAGCACAACATAAAGGGACATTATGAGCGCCTTCTCTTTTTTCCAAGTAAGTTTACCAGTCTGCAATATGCAGATTAAAATGAGATTTCTGTCTCAGGGGTATTCCTCTAAAGTTCCAGTTCTTTCTTCCATTCAGTGATAAACTGGAACAGCAACGCCAGGGCACTTGACCACAGTGACCCACAGTTCTTCACAGCTGGCAGTGGCCACATCTGACATTTGCAGTAACCTGACAACAGAAATTGGGGAGGAGAGCTCCTTTCCCATCACAATAGCCATGGCCTTGCCTCCAAAATTTGTTTCAAGTGGGGGTAGAGGAGCACAGAAAAAGGATGGGGAGAACTTATCAGCTGCCTTTTAGGAACAGCTGTGGTATTCTTTCTTAAACAAGCCCGGAGTGGGGGAGGACCATATAACTTTACTGTGAATATAATTTAGGAAAGGGCTTTTTTGACCAGCACTACTCAATAATTTGAAATTTAAGCCCTTTTTTGTTTTATTTGAAAACTACTGGTATTTAAACGCATGCCCAATGATGGATGCAATTCTAGGAAAAAAATCAATTTTGAGTTTCTGAGCTGCAATGAGGAGAAAGGTGCAAAGGCAGATATTAGCTAAAATCAGCAAAATCTCTACTGGGACTAGGTGTCAAATGATTGATTCTATAAGTGGTCTGAAATATGACTCACTAAACCCAATATGCTCACCTGGAAATTTGCATCACCACATTATGGAAGCAGCAGCTATTATTTGAGATTTGATGTAAATTAACAAGCATAAGTGAACTTTCTTTTCTAAGACCAACAGAAAATCTCAAATATATGTCAAAAAAGTTATTTTGGAAAACCATCAACAGTTTTCCCAGAACCTATTTTATGATTACAGAAAGAAGAGAATCTATTAGGATAAAATGTACACCAAGACATCTAATTTTTCCATGCAAACCCAACAAGCTGCTTGGCTACCACTCTGCTCTACAAACTTCAAACACCAATTTTTCATCTTTTCCTTTTCCAAATTAGGTATCAACATTTTCCATGAAGCCTCTACTAAAACTAACCCTGGAGTAACGGGGACTCAGAAGTTCAGTTTATTAAAATTTCAACAAAAGGAAATAGTAGCACAGATTCATTCTGTTCTTGTTTTTCCCTTTGCTCTTTCACTTCCTGATTCAAGTAACTCAACTAATAGTAAATGTATGATACCTACTACTATGCAAAAATACACATGTAGGCCAGGCACGGTGGCTCATGCCTGTAATCCCAGTACTCTGGGAGGCTGAGATGGGAGAACCGCTTGAGGCCAGGAGTTTGAGACCGGCCTGGTCAACATAGTGAGACCCCATTACTATTTAAAAAATAAAGAAAGAAAAAATACACATCTACTCCTACCTTTGACAAGCATGTGGTTTGTCAGAGACAGTCACATGAAAACATTATAATCCCCTATCCAAAACTGGAAGGGAGGGATATAAAATCCCATGGGGACACAAAGAAGGACACGTTGCTAGGGACAGCTAGCAATGTAGGGCTGGAGGGAGAGTGAGGGATTGGAAATGTTCCACAAAGGGGATGACATCTGAACTGTGTCTAAGGGATTCTGGGAATTTGCCTGTTGAAAAAGTATGAGAATGTTATTCAGACAGAACAACAAAGACAGAGATACAAAAAATCACAGTCTATTTAAGTTTTAGATCTATGACCTGAGTACAGAGGTGAGAAGCAGGAAAGAGGATACTGGGTTGGAGCCAGATCCTTAAGAGATTTTTTTTAAAGTTTAATCCCAGAAATCAACCACTGGTCTTCCTTCTTGTGTGGCATATCACAGAAGATGATGACACTACACAGAAATGCCAAAGAGAATGCTAGGGATGATCACTCCTTTGGAAAGCCTCCCAGGCTGATACATACAGCACAAGATGATCATAGATTTAGCTCTCTTGCAAGTGTGCTCTCATTTGGCTTGGTTTTAAATATAATTTGTACAAGAATGTTCCATGATTACTGAACTAAAGCCCAAAGCTGATAAAAAAGACCTCTTTCCCCAAATGGAAAGAGTAAAATATTACTCCTTCAATTTCTATTCTTTAATCAAAAGCAACAAAGATCAAGGATCAAGAGATCATTCCTGCCTTGCAGAGATGTAAAATGCAGCAGAAATTTACAATAAGCTCTGCTTTAATCTCCTTCCCAAAGCTTTCATTTGTGACAAACTATTTTTCCATGTTCCTGAAACCTTGAGATCTCAAGGAGCAGTGTGTAAAAGTGGATCTTGAGGTGTGTGTATGGTTCATCCCTGTTGACAATCACCCAGCTTTCTATTAATCCTATTGTAGCTTTCTAGTTACATGTAAGGATTTACCATAAGCTTGTTGGAAAGGGCGGGCCCTCTACAAACAGTAGACTGAGGCCCCCGAAACTTGGACTCATGCTCCCCACTTCACTGGCTACTATGTAACTGAAGGGAGTAACATTTAACTCTTTAACTCCTTCTCCTGATACTGATCCAATTGGAAGAACAGCTGACACATATTTTTTCCCCCCCTACTTTTGGGAGTTACATCAGTAAGGAAAAGAGCAGATTATCTCTCAGAACATTCTCATGCTCCTGACCACTACCAAAGAACTACGTTAAAAATGCTGCCATCTGAAACTGCTGCATTTCAAGACAAATTCAAATCTGAATTCACTCAATAAGAGTTTGGAGCCAAAGAAAAGTCAGTGCATCTTGGGCTGCACTAAAGAACACCCAGAGTTTCAAATAATAAAGAGAAATCTTTTCCAGGCCTACCCAGTCAGGCACTCTGGCAAGTCAGGATTCTCAACCCTTGTGAAAGCAATGATTCTCAATCTTGGGGCTGCACATTAGAATCACCTGAAAAGCTTTTGAAACACAAGATGCCTGAGCTCTCTCCTGGAGACCAACTGAATCAGGAACTCTAGGACAGTGGTCCCCAACCTCAGGAACCAGTTTTGTGCAAGACAATTTTTCCAAAGATGGGCAGGGTGGGCATTCGATTCTCACAAGGAGTGTGCTACCTAGATCCCTCCCACGTGCAGTTCATGATAGGGTTCACATTCCTATGAGAATCTAATGCCGCTGCTGATCTAACAAGAGGGGGACCTCAGGCGGTAATGCTTGCTCACTGGCTACTGACCTCCTGCTGTGCAGCCCAGTTCCTAGGTTCCTAACAGGCCATGGACCCATACAGGTCTATGGCCCAGGGACTGGGGACCCCTGCTCTAGTGGGTAGAGTACTGGCATCAAGTTTTTTGAAAACTCCCCTGTGATTATGATCCAAGTGAGAGTTAAGGACTACTGCTTTACAGCCCTGCTACTCAAAGTAAGGTCCTTGGACCAGCAATGGTATCACCTGGGAAACTCAAAAGAAACAATCCCAGGTTCCGTTCCTAACCTACTAAATCAGCATCAATATTTTAGGAAGATCCTCCCTCGTGTGGTTCATACAGACAATAAAATTTGAGAAGCACTGCTCTACAGGAGGGGTTCACACAGCACAGGACCTGTTTTGTTTAAACAGTTATCTGATTTGATTGTAATGTTAGAAATGTCATCACCCAATCAGAAGGCACTGAGGAATGAAAAGATGAAACTGCCAATTAAAAGAAAGTGACCTAGGCACTGAATTACAGTAAACTGAAGGCTGAATGGGATGTAAAGAGTAAGTAGAGAATTAGATTTTTCTTTTCAAAATTCAGCATCGTTGCCCAACTGCCCCCAACTCACCTCTGTAAAGACAAAGTTAGCTTTCTTTTCCTATTTTCAAAGAGGCCCAGTGGGGCAAAACTCAACATGAAGAAGTCTGTTATATATTGTTCCCAGAGCTCTGCTGTGCAGGAATATAGTATTTTACACAGTCACTCTGGGAAACAATCATCTTGTTATGGTTTTTAATTAATTTCAATCCAAGCTGAACACCACCTGGATTTACAATTACAGAGCTTTTAAGAGTCAAGAGAACAAGCTAAAATGAAAGATAAATTGCTTTTACAGGACTCAGACCAAAAGGACTTGAGGCCAGTGTTTCCAACACATCATGAAATACATCATCTAGCAAACTTCAATTACTTCTTTTTGGAACAATTTGTGTCCCAGTCTGAGATCACATCTTATGAATATTCTCGTAAATTTTACTTATGATTGGGTAGTTTAAACATAAGGAATTTTCTTTTTCTTTTTTTTTTTTTAATCTGTTAGATACTTTGAGGTGTCAACCTAAGAGGCTCTGACACATCTGAGGAAGTCTGGTTTTAAGTATTATTGAGTTCTGGAAAGGCACAGATTAAACGCTAAAATGTTTGGTTATGTTACACAGGCAGCAGCGCAGTCAGAGAAGCAGATGCCATCACGTGTTGTACTCCTGAGAAGAGGGGAAAATAAGAGTCATACAAAAGGAAAAAAATTACCCTGACTTTACTGGATTGCATTCTTACTCAAACATGGAACTGATACTGCTTTGCACTAAACCTGAAGTGAAGTCTAATTCGTTCAAATATTTATTGTGCACCTACTATATCCCAGACATTGTTGTAAGCACCTGATATAAAAGACATAGCTTGGCAGAGGTCTAGGAGTCCCTTTGAAAAGTACATAGGAGGAGAATTTTAATTAGTCACCAATACAAGAATGATTAAAGACAACTTCCTCTTTACTTTTCTTTCTCTTCACACACAAAACCTGTACCAAAACGGAACCCCTCAAAGTAACTCTCTTTTAACTTCTGATAGACTAAAAGTCTAGGTACTAAAATTAGGTCAGCATCATGATCAGCTTTGTTGGCAACCAAACTTGTAAACCAAGTAGGTTACAAATCAAAGCCCAGGGTCTTGAAGAGGTATTTGCACACTCATGTAACACAGTAGCACTATTCACAATAGCCAAGAGGTGGAACCAACCCAAATGTCCATTAACAAATGAACAGATAAACAAAATGTGCTATATACATACAACAGGGTATGATTCTGCCTTTAAAAAAAAGGATAGGCCAGACATGATGGCTCACATCTGTAATCCCAGTAATTTGGAGGGCCAAGGCAGGAGGACTGTTTGAGGCCAGGAATTTGAGACCAGCCTGGGCAACAGTGACACCTCCATCTCTACATAAGATTTTTTTTTTTTTTTTAATTAGCCACGTCGGTGGTGCCCAACTAGAGTCCTAGCTACTTGGGGGACTGAGGAGACAGGGTCCTTTGAGCCCAAGAGTTCAAGGCTACAGTGAGCTATAATCCTGCCACTGCACTCCAGCAAAGAACAAAAGAGTAAGACCTTGTCTCTTTAAAAAAGAAAAAACAAAGGCCACTCATGGTGGCTCACACCTATAGTCCCAGCACTTTGGGAGGCGGAGGTGGGAGGACTGCTTGAGACCAGAAGTTTGAGATCAGCCAGGGTAACATGGTGGGACCCTGCCTCTACAGAAAAATACAAAAATTAGCTGGGTGTGGTGGCATGCACCTGTAGTTTCAGCTACTCAGGAGGCTGAGGCAGGAGGATTGCTTGAGCCTGAGAGGTTGAGGCTGCAGTAAGCCATAGTTGTACCACTACACTCCAGCCTGGAAGATAGAGTGAGACCCTGTCTCCAAAAAGGAAAAAAAAAAAAAGAAAAAAGATAAAAAAGGAAGGGCATCCTGTCACATGCTTCAACAGACATGCTAGGTGAAATAAGGTAAGACAAAAAGACAAATACATACGTTGTTCTGCTTAGAATGGGGTTACATCCTGATAAAGCTATTGTAAGTTGAAAAGATCCTAAGTTGAAAATGCATTTACTACACCTAGCCTATCAAATATCATAGCTTAGCCTCGCCCACCCTTAAATGTGCTCAGAACACTTACATTACCCTAAAGTTGGGCAAAATAATCTAACACAAACCCTATTTTATAGTAAAGTGTTGAGTATCTCATAATTTATTGAATAGTAGACTGAAAGTGAAAAACAGAATGGTTGAATGGGTACTCAAAGTACAACTGCTACTGAATGCACATCACTTTCTAACCACTGTAAAGTAGAAAAAACATTAAGTTGAATCATCGTAAGTAGGGGACTGTACGATATGATCCCATTACTATGAGGTATCAAAAATAGTCAAATTCATAGAAAGCAGAAAGGTGGTTGTTTAGAGAGTGCACAGTTTCCGTAATGCAACATGAAAAAATTCTCGAGATAAGTTTCATAACAATGTGATTATACTTAACACTTCTGAACTGTACATTTAAAAATGGATAAGGGGCGAAATTTTACGTGTTTTGTAACTACAACTAAAAAAAAAAAATCAAAGTCCAACAAAACAGAAAAGTTAAGTGCTGAGCTTAACTCCAGAGTTTATCTGGCCACTTGCCTAATCCTGGATTTATGCCTCTCGGCTCAAGCTGCGGCACAGACTTGCTCGATTGGCCTAGTCCCACCACACCCCAGGAGAGCATTCATTTTACACCAAGCTGACCCCAGCACCAAAAGCTGATAAGCGTAATCATGAGATCATCCCCCTAAAATATGAACAAAACACCCCACTTCTGACTTTATAGTTTCATGTTTCCCTACCTTCTCTTTTATATCTGAAACAGTTTAGATAACTACTACCTTAGACTGCAGAAGAGGAACAATGACTTTTCAGTGGAAATCCACTCTGAACCCAGGCCAGTCTGAGAAAGGCCAAGCCAAGTTCAACTGCTGAAAACTCTTCATATAAACAAACGTGACCCAGAGGTATATCCAAAACATGAATTACTTTTTATCCCTGAAGTCAGTGGGCATTTATCATAATAAGTTATTTCATTTCATTAATTACTTGTTTATTAGCCTGTCTCATCAGAATATATGTTCCATGAGTGCAATGATCCTGTCTGGTTCACTGCAATGATCCTGTCTGTCTGGTTCATTACCGTATCCACAGTATCTAGCATAGCCTTGGTTGGTACATAATAAGTATTCGTTGAGTGAATGAATAAACTGACATTGTAACGTCAGAAGGTAAAGGTCACTAACCCTAAGCAACTGCAACATTAATTCTACATCAGGAAGGAATCCAGTGTCTGCTCTGCCAGGATACTAGTATTTCCAGGGCAGGAATGACATAGCCAACACAGGGAACTCCTTCAGTATGTACTAAAATGACACCTTAATGAACATTCTTCATTAAGGACATGACAACTGTATTACGAAAATACTCCAACTCTAACCTGCCACACCTTCCACTACCACTCTCACACCACATACCTACTCCTTCCCTCAACCTCCACTAAACACACAGTAGTAACCTTTAGGCACTCTGAATGTCTTGATGTTCCTCTAACTATAAGGCCCTCCCCACTGGGCCTCCATGCCTTTATGCATGCCCTTGTCTTTGCCCTCCCATCCTTCACATCTGGTGAACGCTTACTCATATTTCAAGACTCAACAAAAATGTTCCCTTTACTTAAACCCTTCCCTAACTCAACCAGAAAGAAACAAGCACTATGTCCTCTGTGCTCCTTGGCTTTTACTGCTTCAGGACTCATCAGTGTGCCTGATTCAGTAAGTACTTAATAAATACCTACTGACTAAACGAGTCTGGTTGTAATTACTAGATTGTAAGCTCCTCACAGGTCAAGGTTATATTTAATTATTTTGAGTCAGTAGTTCTCAAAAGGGGATGATTTTTGCCCACAGGCACATTTCCCAATGTCTGGAGACATTTTTTGGTTGTCACAACTCGTGGAGGGGTGCTACTGGCATCTAGTGAATAGAGGCTAAGGGTGCTGCTAAACATGCTGTTATGCATAAGACAGCCCCTCAGAACAAAGAGTTACCTAGCCCAAAATGTCAATAATGCAGCTGTTGAGAAACAGTGATCAAAGTGTATCTTTTTAACACCTGGAAAGAGTTCCTGGCTCACAATAGATTTGTTGTTGAATAAATTGCCCAATAGTTTTTACCAAGTTCTAGAAATGTGGCAGGACCATTAAATCAGGCCTAAAAAATTGAGCCAGAGCTACAGAAGGAAGATGAGATCTCTGTTTTCCTACAAGTCCTAAAGGATATGCCTCACATTAAACTACCTCCAAGTCAAAGTATCCACTACATACCACACGCCTATGGAAGACCACTGAGATATAAAAGACACTCTTGCAGTTACCTCACAGAAGGCAAATGTTTTCATTTTCCTACCCACAGGTCAGGGATGAACTATGCCTCGTAAATGTGCTTGAAATTAAAAATGCTTTAGTCTGAGTTTTGGTTAATTTCCCATAGCTCTTTATACTCTTTAAAAGTTTCTAATAAAAGTTTCTCATTCTTCCTCACCACTGTTAAATTCCGGATTTCTTCCATGACCCGAGGCCAGAATGACTGTAGGCTTTGCTGGGCATCACTGCTGCTAGTACCACCAAATCCTCCTTCTGTGGACATCTTGACAACTGAAAATAAACACATACATAAGACACATTAGAAACAATAAAGTCAGACTTTCTGTCCAGATTAGGCATTTGTATCTTTGTGGATGTTTTTATGAATCTATTCAATTTTTCAGTTTGATAAGGTATATAATTATACTAAAAAGATTTTAACACAGACTTACAGCTTAAAAACATTGGTAGGAAAGTTTTTCCTTCTATCTAGCTTATACCATAGAGACTGCTAAAGAGCTCCAACTAGAAAATCAAAAGTTGCTAGAAATGTAAGCTGAAATCCTAATGTTAATCAAGGACTTTTAACTTCTTACATGGGTGTGGGGTGAGGAAAGTATTTTGTTGCCCTAGTCTAGCCCATAATTTTCTTTTTTTTTTTTTTTTTTTTGAGACGGAGTCTCGCTCTGTCACCCAGGCTGGAGTGCAGTGGCCAGATCTCAGCTCACTGCAAGCTCCGCCTCCCGGGTTCACGCCATTCTCCTGCCTCAGCCTTCCGAGTAGCTGGGACTACAGGCGCCGCCACTTCGCCCGGCTAGTTTTTTGTATTTTTAGTAGAGACGGGGTTTCACCGTGTTAGCCAGGGTGGTCTCGATCTCCTGACCTCGTGATCCGCCCGTCTCGGCCTCCCAAAGTGCTGGGATTACAGGCTTGAGCCACCGCGCCCGGCCGCCCATAATTTTCAATGCCATTCCCTCCAAAGCTTTTTCAAGTTCTCTGTGGCTTCTCATACTCCATGCCACAGACTTCAGCAAATTTTTATATTAAAAGTCCCTAGTGATTAGTAGTGTACAGAAATGTAAACCCAGAGTCTTAAAAGATAAAAGCCAAGCTGGGCACAATGGCGCATGCCTGTGGTTCCAGCTACTCAGGAAGGTGAGGCTGGGGGATCACTTGGGCCCAAGAGTTCCAAGACAGCCTGGGCAACACAGCAAGCCTCTGTCTCTTAAAAAGAAGAGAGAGAGTGTGTGCTAGGTTTCTTCTTTTGTTTTAGACACTGTGGTCCCGTTTCTCTGGGGCTCCTGATGATGATGATTCCTTCTAATCTCAGGGAAATCTGCCTCAAAGGACATGAGGCCAATAACTGTGTAGGTAACATGAAGCCTCTGAAATGAAACTACTTGCCAGTTCTTCCCTAACCTGAACCATGTTATTAAACACAAAGCCTAACATAGCACACTGGCAACTGGAAGCCTTAAAGACAGTTAAAAAAAACAAAGCAGAGGCCAGGTGCAGTGGCTCACACCTGTAATCCAAACACTTTGGGAAGCCGAGGTAGGTGGATCACCTGAGATCAAGAGTTCAAGACCAGTCTGGGCAACATGGTGAAACCCCATCTCTACTAAAAATACAAAAATTAGCCGGGCATGGCAGTAGATGCTTGTAATCCCAGTTACTCAGGAGGCTGAGGCAGGAGAATCACTTGAACCCAGGAGGCAGAGGTTGTAGCGAGCCAAAATCATGCCATCGCACTTCAGCCTGGGCAACAGAGCAACACTCCGTCGCAAAAAAAAAAAAAAAAGAATTAAAATTAGGATAGAGAGCCGGGTGCGGTGGCTCAAGCCTGTAATCCCAGCACTTTGGGAGGCCGAGATGGGCGGATCACGAGGTCAGGAGACCGAAACCATCCTGGCTAACACGGTGAAACCCCGTCTCTACTAAAAAATATGAAAAACTAGCCGGGCGAGGTGGCGGGTGCCTGTAGTCCCAGCTACTCGGGAGGCTGAGGCAGGAGAATGGCGTGAACCCGGGAGGCAGAGCTTGCAGTGAGCCGAGATCGCGCCACTGCACTCCAGCCTGGGCGACAGAGCGAGACTCTGTCTCAAAAAAAAAAAAAAAAAAAATTAGGATACAGAAAGAGGGCTAGAACCTGCATTTAGTCAACTGTTTTGTGACAAAGGAGGGAAGATATGAATAAGGATCCCCATATCAGCTATAACTGTATAACTGTAGATAACACGGGTTGAGTATCCCTTACGTGAAATTCTGAAATGCCTGGGACGAGAAGTGTTTGGGATTTTGACTTTTTTTTTTTTTTTTTGAGACAGAGTTTCGCTCTTGTTGTCCAGACTGGAATGCAGTGTTGCAATCTCAGCTCACTACAACCTCCGCCTCCCAGGTTCATGTGATTCTCCTGCCTCAGCCTCCTGAGCAGCTGGGATTACAGGCATCTGCCACCAAGCCTGGCTAATTTTTTGTATTTTTAGTAGAGATGGGGTTTCATCATGTTGGCTAGGCTGTCTCAAACTCCTAACCTCAGATGATCCACCTGCCTCGTCCTCCCAAAGTGCTGGGATTACAGGCGTAAGCCACCATGCCTAGTCCGTTTTTTTTTTTTTTTTTTTTTGATTTTGGAATAAGTTTGCATTATACTTACTGGCTGAGCATCCCAAATCTGAAAATCCAAAATCCAAAATGAGTATTTCCTTTGAGCGTCATGTCAGGGCTCAAAACGTTTCGGATTTTAGATTTTCAGAGTAAGGATACTCAACCTGTATTATAATGTCTTAAGCGCTTATCTGGCAAATATTTAAATGTAAGAACAGTTTAAACACAAAGAATGGAGAAATTTAGTGCTCTCCTAAGAATTTCTATTCTGAGGAATTATTTGAAAAGGTTTAACATACCAGTGACGGGATGCTGGCAGAGAACTATGTGAGTCATTAGGAACTAATTCTGAGGGGTTGAAAGCAAGCACCAAAGCCAGTTGTCACATGACCAGACTTGTTACTTTCCAGGCTCCATGTGGATACACACTGAGCAGAACACCCTATCACAGCAGAATGGAATGAAAGCTGACAACTCTAGGTTTAGCCTGTGGTGATATCCAATTCACTGTTAAATGTTTACAGGTCTCTGAATTTTTTTTTTCTTTCTTCCCTTTCCCTTCTAAAGGAAATAATGAGGGGAAAGAAAGGGAAGGAAAACAAAAATACAAGCTTCAAAGCAGATTTCATTCTGGTGTAATGACATTAGTGGATGATGATGTAATGGGAATAGGTTTGGAGCCAATTTCTTGTGGTGGAGGCCTACAAACAGCTGAACAGAAATTCTCGTACCTGGGATACATACACTATGATCTTGGAGTTTCTGAAGGGAGTTAAAGGGAAGTGTTTGATCAGTTGAAAATGACTAGATAAAATCTTAAGTCCTAAATAACCAAGTAAGACCCCTGCATTTTCATTTATCACCACATACACATGGCCTATATGCTACTCTCTTAGATACACTAAGAACAACAACAACAACAACAAATTAAGGTAAAGAAGTTTAGTTATTTATCATTATTAATAGTTTCCTATAAGGTACTCATGAAAGTGAAGAGAGTGACTCAATTTAACCTTTTTAAATGGGGCAAACAAAAATATCTTTCTGGAAATAAAAACAATTATCAAAAAACTTCAAAAGAATATAATCTTTTATTGCAATGGGTCCCTGGACAGGCCTCATCTTGGCACAATCTGCCACGCAAACTGCTAAGGTCAAAGGAAAAAGATGCGCAATTGCCAGGATTGTATCTCTGTATACTTGCTAATGGACGAGTAGGTTTAGCTGGAGTACAAAGATCTGTACAATTTAAAAGTCTGGTAACAAATTCTGGCTGTCCTCTGATATCCCCCCCAAACATTACAAAGGTACACAATTCAAAAAGCACATCTAGAACCATCTGTGCAGTCTGTTTTTAAATTTTGAACTGTCCCAACTACGGATGTGCAGGCATGATCAGCCTCCAAACATCTGAGTAGTCAACAGATCATGAATCTGTGGCTGGCTCAGAGCCACATGCTGTGGTAGTGGAAGTTAGGTACAAAACAGAAATTACCAAATTTTTTTGGAACTGAAAATGTATTAAAGGTTAAGTTTTAAAATTGAGAAGCCTATCTACATTAGGAAATCCCAAATAGGTCAAGGCAAAAAATACAAGTCAATAATATCCTTTACATTTTACTGCATCACAGAAGTTTAGGACTAAAAAAAAAAAAAAAGACATAAGGAGACACTCAGGCCCACCTGTTTATAAGATGCTCGCAGCTTTTCTTCAACCTCTGCCCAACCCCAGGTGATTCTATCTTAAGTGGTCAACTGGCTTACATTTGAGGGCCCCCAACTCCAGTTTCGGGAAACTGGCTTAGTGGTAAGACATTCTTTCCCATCTTTGGACAGCTCTGTTCTTCTTTACATTAGGTTTTAGAGTTATGGCCTTTATGGTTTTTCCATCCAGCAAACTCTTTTTATAAATTCCTAACTTCAAAAGACAAAGGTAATTTTCCTTTGAAGGACACAAGATCTTCTCACAAGGAAAAAAGAGAAAAAGGTTTGGAGCATGTTTTCTAACACCTTTGCAGATACTATTAGTAATGTCTCTTAGAAGAACACAAATTGTTAATGTAAATTCCTGGAAAAAGTGAGTACTTTTAGTCAAAAGGCTTTCCATAAAGCAGATCCATTCTTTGCATGGAGCTTTAAAAACATCCAACAATTGCCGGGCGCGGTGGCTCAAGCCTGTAATCCCAGCACTTTGGGAGGCCGAGACGGGCGGATCACGAGGTCAGGAGATCGAGACCATCCTGGCTAGCACGGTGAAACCCCGTCTCTACTAAAAATACAAAAAAAAAAACTAGCCGGGCGAGGTGGCGGGCGCCTGTAGTCCCAGCTACTAGGAAGGCTGAGGCAGGAGAATGGCGTAAACCCGGGAGGCGGAGCTTGCAGTGAGCTGAGATCCGGCCACTGAACTCCAGCCTGGGCGGCAGAGCGAGACTCCGCCTCAAAAAAAAATAAAAATAAAAAATTAAAAATAAAAAATAAAAAAAAAATAAAAAATAAAAAAACATCCAACAATTAAAATTATATATATAAAGCAGGCCAGGCGTGGTGGTTCACGCCTGTAATCCCAGCACTTTGGGACGCCAAGGCTGGTGGATCACCTGAGGTCAAGTGTTCGAGACCAGTCTGGCCAACATGGTGAAATTCTGTCTCTACTAAAAATACAAAAATTAGCTGGCTGTGGTGGCACATGCCTGTAGTCCCAGCTACTCGGGAACCAAGGAGGTGGGGGTTGCAAACCCAGGAGGTGGGGGTTGCGGTGAGCCAAGGTCACACCACTGCACTCCAGCCTGGGTGACAGCGAGACTCTGTCTCAAAAATAAATAAATAGATAGATAGATAGATAAAGCAACCTTAATCACCACCTCTTATCTTAACACATTAATTGCAAATAAACTGATTTTGCTACAGAAGTCGTCCATTTAAAACATCTACAATCCCATGGGTTCATCTTCTAGGATAATAAGGGAAAGAAAGTATTTAAAAGTAAGAGGAGGCTGGGTGCTGTGGCTTACATCTATAATCCCAACAACTCCAGAGGCTGAGACAGGAGAACCACTTCAGGCCAGTAGTTTGAGACTAGCCTGGGTAACACAGTGAGACTCTGTCTTTAAAAAAAGGTGTTTTTTTTTTTAAGCCAGGGGCTGTGGCTCATGCCTGTAATCCCAGCACTTTGGGAGGCTAAGGTGGAGGATCACTTGAGGTCAGGAGTTCAAGACCAGCCTGGCTATAGTGAAACCCTGTTTCTACTAAAAATACAAAATAAATTAGCCGGGCTTGGTGGCGCATGCTTATAATCCCAGCTACTTGGGTGGCTGAGGCAACAGGATCACTTGAACCTGGGAAGCAGAGGTTGCAGTGAGCCAAGATAATGCTACCGCACAACAGCCTGGGCGACAGAGCAAGACTCCATCTCAAAAAGAAGAGTAAAAAAAAAAAAATTTTTTTTTTTTTAAATAGGCATTGTGGCACACGTCTGTAAGTCTTAGCTACTCAGGAGGCTGAGGCAGAAGCATCTCCTGAACCCAGGAGTTTGAGGCTACAGTGAGCTATGATCACACTACTGCACTCCAGCCTGGGCAACAGAGGGAGACCCTGCCCCCCCAAAATTACAATAATAAAAAAATAAAAAAGAAGAGACTCATTCCAGGATCCTCTTCATTCCATGTTAAACTACTCTCTCTTTCTCTCTCTCTTTTTTTTTTTTCGGAGCCAGGGTTTCGCTCTGTTACCCAGGCTGGAGTGCAGTGACGTCATCTTGGTTCACTGCAGCCTCTACCTCCTGGGCTCAAGCAATCCTCCTACCTCAGCCTCCCAAGTAGCTGGGACTACAAGCACTCAACTCAATTGCTATCTCTCCACGAAGTATTCTCTATTGCTTTCTGGAACTGCTCCCTCTCTTGGGAGCCTTAAGGAGCCCCGATCTGCACCTCTTTTTCTGTCCTCACCTCATTACCTTGTACAATCATTCATTGTATTTGATACTTCGTATGATGTACACATCAATGTGTATGTCTTATTTCCCCTCCTGCTATACAAGCTCCTTGAGAGTAGGATCTGCATATGATTCATCTCTCTGGATCCCTCCCAATATCTAACACACAGTCTGATAACTAACTACCCCTAAGAGGAGGGGCAAGACTAATGCTGGGTATGGCCTTTCAGGAAAAAAAAAAAAAAGGAATCTTGGAAAGCTTGGTCCTGAAACACTTATTGGAATTGCCTAACCAAAGGAAATGGTTATACAAGCTATTCCAGAAGCTTAGACTAAACGAGCTCCAGGACTTTAAAGCAAGACTGCAATCAGAAATCTACCTGAAACTGACTTACTAACGTAGACTTAAAATAAAAGGGGAGGACAGAAGGGACACACACACACACACACAAACATCTAAGACAGTCCTGGAAGCTGCAATGCAGACTTAAAGGCTGGAAATGTGGGTGCATACCATTCCCAAGTATAAATCTTTTGAAAGTCAGAACCACTTCAGAAAAGCGACCAGGATAGATCAGCAAAGTCTGAAATATTAATGACAATGGGTAAGTAGGAGGAGGATAAATATCTCTGCCTGGCCATCCATTAGCAAGAAGATAAGGGGAAAATCATGCAGAAGTGAGATGATTTAATCAGACCACTAATGAGTGGGCAATCTAGCTGTTACTCTTATATCCAGTTACTCTTCGTCATTCTTAAAGAAAAAATGAAACCTTGGAAGTTTTCAAAACATTCCAAAATCAGAGTGTTCCTCTTTTAAGGCTGTCTTGGAAATCTTTCAAGCTCTTGCTCTCAACCAGGTACCATGCCTGCCAAATCTTCCCTTAGTGATACGCCTGGGCATGGAACAACAGGATGTATCAAAATTATCAACCTCATAAATAAAAAGAAATCTAAGGTTTATTGCAATATGACCTGGTTTCTGAAACTCAGGACCTTTAGACTTTAGTTCAGCTCTCTATTCCTTGGCATGTACTTCATTCTCTATACCAAACTCTTTTATAGTACGCCAAAACCCACAATACAGCTCTTTGAGGTAACTAAAACCAAACAGATGTTGTTGGGAGATAATATTTAAAAACCTAACATCACAACTGTTCAAGGGAAAAAGACCACAGGAAGCTCCCCTAAAATGAAACCCAATTCTTGACCAATGCTGCTTCCAAAAGCAGAGTAAGTCCTCCTTAATGTCTTTGATAGGCTCTTGGAAACTGCAACTTAAGCCAAACACAGAACAAAACCAACTTTTTTACCAAAGTCTAATTGATATAAATAAGAGTTAGTTCCTATGCCATATTCCTGATCACAAAAACATCACCAAACTTCTAAATAAAGATCAAGACCCTTCTAATATTAAACACTGAAATAACTATGAGCTATACATACATTTAATAAAGATTAAGAAAAATAAAGGCCGGGATCAGGCACGGTGGCTCACGCCTGTAAACCCAGCACTTTGGGAGGTCGAGGTGGGCAGATCACGAGGTCAGGAGATTGAGACCGTCCTGGCCAACATGGTGAAACACCGTCTCCACTAAAAATATAAAAAATTAGCCAGGTGTGATGGCGCGCACCTGTAGTCCCAGCTACTCAGGAGGCTGAGGCAGGGGAATCGCTTGAATCTGGGAGGTGGAGGTTGCAGTGAGCCGAGGTTGCGCCACCACTGCACTAGAGCCTGGTGACAGAGCAAGACTCTGTCTCCCCCCACCCCCTCAAAAAAGGAAAAAGGCCAGGTGCAGTGGCTCACACCTGTAATCCCAGCACTTTGGGAGGCCAAGGCAGGCGGATCACCTGAGGCCAGGAGTTCAAGACCAGCCTGGCCAACATGAGACAGAGCGAGACTCTGTCTCAAAAAAAAAAAAAAAAAGTAAGATGATTATTTTTCTAATTATTCCAGTTGAGGGTTGCAGATGATTGAAGCCTATCATAACAGTTCAGGGCACAAGGTAGGAACCAGCCCTGGACAATTCAATCACAGGGCACACACTCACTCAGGCTGAGACTATTTAGATGTGCCAATTAACCTAACATGCACATATTCAGGATGTGGGAAGAAAGCAGAGTACTGGGGAAGAAAACCAAACAGACGTGGGGACAATGCTCAAACTCCACACAGAGAGTGACTCCTGCCAGGAACTGATTTCTAATTTCTTCATCAATACTATAATCAAATAACACTATCTGAAGACCCACTGCACTAGTTGAACCACCCTGGGAAGACACATTTTACCTAAAAATAATGCTCTCACTGTCAAATGCAAACAAATATATCTTAGCCCAGTACTGACTGAGAAACAAATATAATGTTGGTATTGTCATTCCCCTTTAATGTTCCCCAATCCAACTTGCAGCCCTTAGGCTTTTTGAGTTGAGTTCCCAACCATTCCTGTGCATCTCCAACTTAACATGTCAACAAGTATCTCTCTATGACTAAGGCACATACCTTCTTCACTCACTTTTGTGACTTGCATTTTGATCATATCTTCCTCTGTCATGAGATGACATCATTTTTACAACTATACCTCGTTTTACTGCATTTCACTTTACTGTGCTTCACAGGTACTGCTCTACCAACTGGCCTTTCCCCTGTCTCTCTCCCTCTCCTCGGGCCTCCCTATTACCTGAGACACAGCAATACTGAAATTAGGCCACTTAATAACCCTACAACGGCCTCTAAGCATTCAAGTAAAAGAAAAGTCTCACATCTCTCACTTAAAAACTAAAGGCCAGGTGTGGTGGCTCACGCCTGTAATCCAGAACTTTGGGGCACCAAGGAGGGCTGACAGCATGAGTCCAGAAGTTCGAAACCAGCTTGGTAACACAGAAAGACACCCACCATCTCTACAAAAAAAAAAAAAAGAAAAGAAAAGGAAAAGAAAAATTAGCCAGTCCTGGTGGCACGCACCTGTGGTCCTAGCTACTCAGAAGGCTGAGGTGGGAGGATCCCTTGGGCAGCAGCGAGCTATGATTGTGCCACCACACTCCAGCCTGGGTGACAGAGCAAAACTCTGTCTCTAAATCAATCAATCGAAAGTTAGAAATGATTAAGCTTAGTAAGGAAAGCACATCAAAAGCTGATATGGGGCCGGGTGGAGTGGCTCATGCCTGTAATCCCAGCACTTTGGGGGGCCGAGGAGGGTGGATCACCTGAGGTCAGGAGTTCAAGACCACCCTGACCAACATGGTGAAACCCCATCTCTATCAAAAATACAAAAAGTAGCCAGGTGTGGTGGTGGGCGCCTGTAATCCCAGCTACTCGGGAAGCTGAGGCAGGAGAATCTCTTGAACCCAGGAGGCGAAGGTTGCAGTGAGCTGCGATTGCACCACTGCACTCCAGTCTGGGCAATAGAGCAAGACTCCGTTTCAAAACAACAACAAAAAAGAGCTGAGATGGACCAAGAGCTAGGCCTCTTGCACCCAACACTTACCCAAGCTGTGAATGCAAAGAAAAAGTTCTTGAAGGAAATTAAAAGTGCTCCTCCAGTGAACACACAAATAAGAAAGCAAACAGCTTTACTGCTGATATGAAGAAAGTATCAGTGGTCTACACAGAAGATCAAATCAACCACAACATTCCTGTAAGCCAAAGCCTAATGCGGAGCAATGCCCTCACTCTCCTCAATTCTATGAAGGCTGAGAGAGGTGAGGAAGCTGCAAAAGAAAAGTTGGTTCATGAGGTTTAAGCAAAGAAGCCATTTCCATAACATAAAAGTATAAGGTGAAGCAGCAAGTGCTAACATAGAAGCTGCAGCAAGTTATCCTGAAGATCTGCCTAGGGTAATTGATGCAACTGGCTACATTAAACAATAGAATTACAGTGTAGACAAAATGGACTTTTACTGGAAGAAGATGCCATCAAGGAGAAGTCAATGCCTGTTGAAGCCGATGCTCATTTACCATTCCAAAAATTCTAGGGCCCTTAAGAATTATACTAAATCTACTCTGCCTGTGCTCTATAAATGGAACAAAGCTTGGATGACAGCACATCTGTTTACAGCATGGTTCACTATTTTAAGCTCACTGTTGAGACCTACTGCTCAGAAAAAAAAGATTCCTTTCAAAATATTACTGCTCACTAACAATATACCTACCTGGTCATCCAAAAACTCTGATGGAGGCTGGGCATGGTGGCTCACGTCTGTAATCCCAGCACTTTGGGAGGCCGAGGTAGACGGATAACCTGAGGTTAGGAGTTCTAGACCAGCCTGGCCAACATGGTGAAACCAGTCTCTACTAAAAATATAAAAATTAGCTGGGCGTGATGGTGGGTACCTGTAACCCCAGCTACTCAGGAGGCCGAGATAGAAGAATAGCTTAAACCCAGGAGGCAGAGGTTGCAGTGAGCCAAGATGGCACCACTGCACTCCAGCCTGGGTAGCAGAGTGAGACTCCGTTTCAAAAAACAAATAACATTAATCTCCTTGCACAACTCCATCAGAGTTTTGTTTTGTGACAGTCTCGCTCTGTTGCCCAGGCTGGAGTGCAGTGGTGCTATCTCAGGTAACTGCAAACTCCGCCTTCTGGGTTCAAGCAATTCTCATGCCTCGCCTCCCAAGTAGCTGGGATGGCAGGCATGCGCCACCACACCCAGCTAATTTTTCTAATTTTAGTAAAGATGGGGTTTCGCCATGTTGGCCAGACTGGTCTCAAATTCCTGACTTCAAGTAATCCTCCCGTCTTGGCCTCCCAAAGTGCTGGGATTACAGGCGTGAGCCATCACGCCCGGCCGAGATTAATATTTTAATACCTACTAACACAATATCCATTCTGCAGCCCATGGATCAAAGAGTAATTTCAACATTCAAGTCTTATTGAAGAAATACATGGCTGGGCGCAGTGGCTCATGCCTATAATCCCAGCACTTTGGGAGGCCAAGGTAGAAGGATTACCCGAGGTGAGTAGTTCGAGACCATCCTGGCCAACATGATGAAACCCCATCTCTACTAAAAACACAAAAATTAGCCAGGCTTGGTGGTGCACGCCTGTAGTCCCAGCTATTCTAGAGGCCAAAGCATGAAGTTGCAGTGAGCCAAGATCACACCACTGCACTCCAGCCTAGGTGACAGAGTGAGACTGTCTCAAAAATAAAAACACTTCATAAGGATACAACTGCCATAGACTGGGATTCCTCAGACAGATCTGAGTAAACTGAAAACCTTCTAGACAGGATTCACCATTTTAAATGCCATTAAGAATATTCATGGCAGGCCGGGCACGGTGGCTCATGCCTGTAATCCTAGCACTTTGGGAGGCCAGGGCAGGCAGATCACAAGGTCATGAGTTCGAGACCAGCTGTGTCAACATGGTGAAACCCTGTCTACAAAAAAATACAAAACTTAGCTGGGCATGGTGGTGTGGGCCTGTAATCCCAGCTACTAGGAAGGCTGAGGCAGGAGAATTGCTTGAACCCAGGAGGTTGCAGTGAGCTGAGATCATGCCACTGCACTCAAGCCTGGGTGACAGAGCAAGACTTCGTCTCAAAAAAAAAAAAAAAAAAAGCGCCGGGCACGGTGGCTCAAGCCTGTAATCCCAGCACTTTGAGAGGCCGACACGGGCGGATCACGAGGTCGGGAGATCGAGACCATCCTGGCTAACACGGTGAAACCCCGTCTCTACTGAAAAATACAAAAAACTAGCCGGGCGAGGTGGCGGTGCCTGTAATCCCAGCTACTCGGGAGGCTGAGGCAGGAGAATGGCGTAAACCCGGGAGGCAGAGCTTGCCGTGAGCTGAGATCCGGCCACTGCACTCCAGCCCGGGCGACAGAGCGAGACTCCGTCTCAAAAAAAAGAAAAAAAAAAAAAAAGAAAAAGAATATTCATGGCCAGGCACAGTGCATCACACCTGTAATCCCAGAACTTTGGGAGGCCAAGGTGGGAGGACTGCTTTAGCTCAGGAGTTCAAAACCAGCCTGGGCTACATGGCAAAACCTTGTCTCTACAAAAAATACAAAAATTAGCTGGGTGTGGTGGCACATGCTTATAGTCCCAACTACTTGGGAGGCTGAGGTAGGAGGATCACTTGAGCCTGGGAGGTCAGGGCTGCAATGAACCAAGATCGTGCTACTGTACTCCAGCCTGGGCAACAGAGCGAGACTCTGTCTCAAAAAAAAAAAAAAAAAATTCAAAATTCGTGGGAGGAGGTCAAAATATAAACATTAACAGGAGTCTAAAGTTGATTCCAATCCTCCTGAATGATTTTGAGGGGTTCGAGGCTTCAGTGAAAGAAGTAACTGTAGATGTAGTAGAAACAGCAAGAGAACTGTAATTAGAAGTGGAGCCTGAGATGTGACTGGATTGCTGCAATTTCATGTAAAACTTTAACAGATGAAGAGTTGCTTCTTACGGAAGGCAAAGAATGTGATTTCTTGAAATGGAACCTACTTCCAGTGAAAATGCTATGAACATTAGAATATTATATAAACTTAGTTCATAAAATAGTGGCAGGACTTGAGAGGACAAACTCCAACTCTGAAAGAAGCTCTACTCTGGGTAAAACGCTATCAAACAGAAAAGCATGCTACAAAGAAATCTTTCAGGAAAGGAAGAGTCAACTGAAGCAACAAACTTCACTGCTGCCTTATTTTAAGAAATTGCCAGCCAGGCCCAGTGGCTCACGCCAGTAATCCCAGCACTTGGGGAGGCCAGGGCGAGAGGATCACTTGAGCCCAGGAGTTTGAGACCTCAAGATCAGTCTGGGCAACACAGTACACCCTGTCTATACAAAAAAAATAGACAAAAATTAGCTGGGTATGGTGGCATGTGTCTGCAGTCCCAGCTACTTGGGAGGCTGAGGTAGGAGGATGGCTTGAACCTAGGAGGCAGAGGCTGTAATCAGCCGAGATCACAACACTGTACTCCAGCCTGGGTGACGGAGTGAGGCCTTGTCCCAAAAGAAAAAAAAAACAGGCCAGATGCAGTGGCTCACGCCTGTAATCCCAGCACTTTGGGAGACTGAGGTGGGTGGATCACTTGAGGTCAGGAGTTCAAGACCAGCCTGGCCAACATGGTGAAACCCGTCTCTACTAAAAATACAAAAATTAGCTGGGCGTGGGGGACCGGGGGTGGGGGGGTTGCAGGGGGCTGCAATCCCAGCTACTCGGGAAGCTGAGGCAGGAGAATCACTTGAGCCCAGGAGGCACAGGTTGCAGTGAGCTGAGATCGTGCCACTGCACTCCAGCCTGGGCAACAGGAGTGAAACTCATCTCAAAAACAAAACAGAAAAACACACACAGAGAAATTGCCAAAGCTACCCCAACCTTCGGCAACTACCACCCTAATCAGTCAGCAGCCATCATCATCAAGTCAAGACCCTCAAGCAGCAAAAGCTTATAACTTGCTGAAAGTTCAGATGTTAATTAGCATTTTTACCAATAAGGTATTTTAAAATTAAGATATGTATATTTTTTAGACACAATGCTGTTGCACATTTAATAGGCTACACTATAGCACAAATGTAACTTCTATTTGCACTGGGAAACCAACAAATTTGTGTGACTCTCTTTATTATGATGTTAGCTTTATTGTATTTGCTCTAGTGGCAGCACTATCACAAGCATTTTATGTTCCAGTACTGCTCAGGTATTTGTTGAGGTTAGTTCTAGGTTTCTTCATTTAAATGAGCTAAGGTTTGTAAGATGTTGTATTTTAAATGATGATGAGAGATACAGAGAAAGGAAGAATATTAATAAAAATAAATGGATGGATGAGGGAAAGGGGGGTAGGATTTATTTACTAACAGACAATTTGGTTTTTATGTTTACACAGAAGGACCTTAGGACTTATGCCATTATCAATCACAATAGCTAAAAAGCATTTCTAGCCTTAAGAAGGCTTATACTTTCCAAAATAAAAACCAATCTAAAATTGACAATTTCACAAGAAGAACTGATCTGAAAATTAAGACCTATGTTTGTGTACTGGCCGCTTGCTGCCTACTAGCTGGTGGCCCTGGGTCAGTCACTCTACTAAGCCACTCCAGCAATGATGCATACTGAACACATTCCAAAGGGGTCTGGTGGTTTGGTAGGGAAGTCCTACACTTCACTATTTGAAGATGCAATAAATGAATGAATACAAGGAAAGGCAAAGTGACTAGAGAGAACACAAGGTTCAATAGTCTCTGTTTAAACTCATCTAAAGTTTTTATATAGTCATGCAAGAAAGGACTACGCTTAGTGCCTGAAACCTTATTACTTACACACATAGCTGGGTACCAGCTGGTCATATTTACTGGCAGGCTACTGAATAGTCTTCACTACTATAATACAAGAATGAATAACATAGCTCTACTTCCCCAACTCTGATTAATGCCAAGTTTGACGTTTGAGGGTATATCTGTCTTAACAAGAAGCCGCTTTTCAAAGTGCCTACTGGAAAACCATGCTTCCTAAAAGACTTAGGCTTGGAAGTGGCTGCACACTGCTCTCCCTGAAGATCTGTTCACAAGGACACATTTTCAAACTGGCAGAAGAGCCACTTTTCCTTCAAAAACAAAACTATTTTTCTATTTGGTATCTAGTATAATATAATCTTTGAAACAGGAGCCAGATCATAATATAGTTGTACTATAACTAGAAAAAAATGAAGGCACAGCAACTGGTATAAACAATGAAAGTGATGGGAAAGCATGAACAGAACATTTGAAAACTTATTTCTGTGGAACAGAAAATGATACATCTTACTTCACACACATTCTTCCTCATCCTTTGAATGCTCAAACTTAAACCACCCCTGCATATATGACACCAATAAAACACAAGCAGTATTTTGTATGATGGAGAAAAAAGATCAAGTATCTAGTGAAGTATTCTAAAGCAAGGAAGGGTCTAAAAACTATAGCTCACAGGCCACATCTAGCCTACAGCCTATTTTTGGAAACAGTTTCACTGGAAGGCATCAACCCTAATTATTTATGTATTTATTTACTTTTAGATGGAGCCTCGGTCTGTCATCCAGGCTGGAGTATAACGGCACGATCTTGGCTCACTGCAACCTCCACCTCCTGGGTTCAAGCGATTCTCCCACCTCAGCCTCCTAAGTAGCTGGAATTACAGGCACCTGCCATCACACCCAGTTACTTTTTGTATTTTTGAAGAGACAGGTTTCACCATGTTGACCAGGCTGGTCTTGAATTCCTGACCTTAGGTGATCTGCCCACCTCGGCCTCCCAAAATGCTGGGATTACAGGCGTGAGCCACCATGCCCAGCCCCTAATTAGTTTATATTGTCTATGGCTGCTCTCATGCTAAACAGTAGAGTTGAAGAGTTACAACAAAAATCATACAGCTGCAGAGCTTAAGATATCTGGACCTTTAAGGAAAAAGGTTCATCCACATGTGGTAGCTCATGCCTCTAATCCCAGCATTATGGGAGGCCAAGGCGGGAGGATCACTTGAACCCAGGAGTTTGAGATCAGCCTGGGCAACATAGCGAGACCCCCATCTCAACAGAAAATAAAAAATAAAAAATGAGCCAGGTATGGTGGCCTACGCCTGTAGTCCCAGCTACTCAGGAGGCTGAGGCGGGAGGATTGCTTGAGCCTGGGAGGTCAAGCCTGCAGTGAGCTATGATTGCGCCACCGCCGCACTCCAGCCTGAGCAGCAGAGCAAGACCCTGTCTCAAAAAAAAAAAAAAAAAAAAAAGAAACAGAAAAAGAAAAAGTTTCAGACACTATTCTGATCTTGTTTTAAAGCATTGTTAAGTATTTTGTTTATCCCTGATTTACTGATGGGGAAACTGACACCAGAGGTTGAGAAGCTGGTCCTAGATCACACAACTGTTATTTAGCTCCCTTGCCTCCCTCAGCTGTTCATCCTCAATTAGAACTAAGCTGGGTCAGACCCCCTCTGCTGCACAGAAGAATCTGTTAGTCTCTCTGACCCTCCAGCCTAACGAGTAAATAAATCCTTGTAGGAAGAATGATGAGTAACTGGTTTTTCAGGCCTTGATCCCAAAAAGGAATTGTGACATGAGCTAGAGACAGAAAGAGCGCCTGTAGCCTAAGTTAAGTTGTATTCTAAAACAAAGCATCATTTTCTTAGTAGGTCCTTTCTGAGATTCACAAATAGCCTCTTGCCCAGTTTCTGGCAGTATCTTGTGTTTGTGTGTCCAGCAGAGATAAGAAGTGTAATTCTGAAGAATGTTTCGAAGATGCCAACTTATGGGCTTTAGAGTTCATAAAATACATGCCACATGCATCATCCTCAATTGAGCCTTACTTAGCTCAGTGATACATTTATCAATATTATTCCAATTTGATAGATAAAGTTGATGGTTAGGTATCAAGTTACTTGCTCAAGATCACAATACAATAAATGATAGAGTCAAAATGCAAACGCTCTAAAATTCTGTCTTAATTTATTATAACTTGCTCATTCCCACTTTTAGCACTATTTAAGCTCCGTCACTCTTTTTTCTTTTCTGTTTTATCCTTTCCCTTTGCATGTCTCTAGGCGGGTTAGCAGCACCTTTGAATACTCAGCTGTGAACAGTTGGGGGCACTAAAGCACAAGGTAAACACATAAATAAATAAAATGTATTGGATCTGGGGGTTCTTAGCTCTCTGGCGAACTGTGATCTTGAGCAAATTTCTTAACTTCTTAGAAACTTCTCTGTTCATCTACAGCAACATCCCACAGGGCAATTGAAACACACAAATGGTAAAACACATGTTAGAAGGCCTCAAAAAATAGCAAGATTCATAAAAATGCCAGATGGCATCATACCATCATGACTGCTCAAAGCTGGACAAGACACCAACTACTGGTCTGAAGAGTCCCAGATATGGTACCAAGCCTAAAGAACAACTAGCTTCTTTTTCTCTATAATTTAGACTACTTACTTTGTTTTTAATCTATTTCTTTAAAAAGCCTAGTTTCAGATGCATGGAAATACATATTAAAATAGAGAAAGATGCTCTCCTATCTCTTTTATAAACATGAAATAATTTTTAAAGCCCTTTAAACTATTAAACTTGGAACAAATGTACTAGTTCCAAAAAAGCAAAGAACTCAAGCTGAAAATGGGAATGAGCCAAATTTAAATCCCTGAGAGTGTCAGTGATCGACAGCTATACTAGGTTTTCTCTCCACACTAATCCAAAACATTTAACAAATTTTTTTAAATTTTTACTTATTTTTTATTATTTACTTATTTTGAGATGGAGTCTCCCTCCATTCCCCAGGCTGGAGTGCAGTAGCGTGATCTTGGCTCACTGCAAGCTCCGCCTCCCGGGTTCACGCCATTCTCCTGCCTCAGCCTCCCTAGTAGCTGGGACCACAGGCGCCCACCACCACACCTGGCTAATTTTTTTTTATTTTTAGTAGAGATGGGGTTTCACCGTGTTAGCCAGGATGGTCTTGGTCTCCTGAACTCGTGATCTGTCCACCTCGGCCTCCCAAAGTGCTGGGAGTACAGACATGAGCCACCGTGCCCAGCCTTAAATTCTTAGAATATATCTCCTTGGGCTGGGAATGGTGGCTCATGCCTGTAACCTCAGCACTTTGGAGGTCGAAGCAGGAGGATCGCTTGAGCCCAGGAGTTCAAGATCAGCCCGGGAAACATAGCAAGACCTTGACTCTACAAAAAAGAAAAAACAAAAACAAAAACAAAAATTAGTCTGTGTGGTGGCACACATCTGTAGCTCCTGCTACTCAGGAGGCTGGGGCAAGAGGTTCATGCCAATTTTGGGTATTGGTGGCGAAGTTAGGTGCTTTCTTTCTGAGTTGTCCTAGGGAAAATTATCCATCCCCGGTTTACAAGACCGGTGTATTAGTTTATACTACGAGGGCAGATTCATTTGAGGAGGTTGTTTTCGATTAGGGAGGCCAGAGGTATTGACCCGAGGAGCTGGGAGACTGCAATGAGCCATGATCGCACCACTGCACTTCAGCCTGGGCAACAGAGTGAGACCCTATCTCAAGAAAAACCAAAAAAACCCCACAACCACCACCATCTCCTTGGATACCTCAGAATTCCACAAGCTAGGAGTATGTGCCTGTTTTGTCTTGTGAAAGGAATCTTGTTTAAGTTACAGGGTAGAGGAAACCTGGAATCCAGGCAGCTCCCCACTCAACCTGGCCCCATCGTCCAAGCAAAAGATTCTGTTTGGAGCTCTAAAGAGAGCTCCACCCACTTCCATCTATATCCAACATCCTGAAGTGAACATGAAGGAAACATGTTCTGGAAAACCGGAATTTCTCAGACTATCTCATGGATTGAAACCAATGTTTAAGGCTCTTCTGCAATAGCACTGATAAGAAGCTTGCCTTTACAGTACAACTGCAAAGAAATTAAACACTGTCTACATTCACTTATCAGCGATGACTATTTTTTTTTCTCCCCAAGAAACCATTCCTGGCACACAGTCAAATCTATTTCTCTAATTAGCATATTCACTTGCTTCAGACTTGTGTAACATATTCTTTTTTAGGGGGCATATTATTTTTTAAGCTTAAAATTTTCATGCTCCTATTTTTTCCCCAGTTTGTCTTACATAATCATTTTGTTTCTGACACATCCTCAACACAAACGTGCCTTGCACATAGTGGGAATTCAATACACATCTACTGAATGAAAAACACAGGCTCCTCAAGAACTTTAAAAAAAAATTTTTTTAAACAGTGTCTTGCTCTGTTGCCCAGGCTGGAGTGCAGTGGCGTGATCATGGTTCACTGAAGCCTCAACCTCTTGGGTTCAAGCGATCCTCCCCTGCTCAGCCTCCTGAGTAGCAGGGACTATAGGTGCTTGCCACCATACCTGGTTAATTTTTAAAATTTTTTGTAAAGACAGGGTCTTGCTATCTTGCCCAGGCTGTTCTCAAACTCCTGGCCTCAAGTGATCCTCTCATGTTGGCCTGCCAAAGTGCTGGAATTACAGACGTGAGCCACCATGCATGGACAAGAACTATTTTAAGACCCCAAGCATCCTTGGCCTCATTCTAGGTGCTTTTCTTTTAAACTGGCAAATGGGAAAATTCCTTAAGTACTTATGCTCAGTTGTGCAGTAATCTTTGTGCAGTAATCCAATGGAAGAGCCACAAGAGCAGGGATGGAGAAAAACTTGTTCTACTTTAGAAAATGTAGCACAAATGTAGACAATTATCTAATCATAAGCTCCACTGAAAAATGGAAGATTGTGCTGGTGAGTTAATACATCTGAAAACCAGGGGGGTGGGGGGACAGGGGAAGGCAGAAAATTGTCAATTAAAAACCTAGAGGGCGTTATAAGAATGTCAATATGAGCTTGGCTGTATTGATTTGGCTGTCTGGATTCTGCTCATTCAGACACACTGTGAATTATTCCCTCTGCTTAGTGTCTTTTATCATTGATTTCAATGTTTAAAAGAGGAGAAGAAAGAAAGGAAAAGGACATGAAACGAGACAAATCTTCCAAGCCAACCAAATCCTAAATCTCTTACCTTCATGTATACAGCTGTCAGGAAGTGAGGACATAAAGACCACTTCAAAGAGTGCAAAGTGACTGAGATAGTTATGCTAATCTCTTACATTTGTACATAATTTATACTTTTTAAAGTAGTTTCACATTATTTTATGGGGTTTTCACCATAAACATGTAAGATAAGCAACACAGGTTCAAATATTCCCATCTGACAGATAAAGATACTTTATCCAGGTAGACTGAGTAACTTGGCAGAAGTCACCAGGATAAGTATATGCCACAGCTGAAATTACAATCCATGTCTTCTGATTCTCAATTCTGTGCTCTTTCATTAAATCTTCTCCTCTACTTTAGAATTGGTAACAATAGAAAACCCAAAACTTAAGAACCTACAGCTTTTCTCAGCCTGGAACACAAATCCACCAGGCCTTTTTACCTTTAGTTTTCCTGATCACTCTCCTGAAAAAAGTACTCCAAAAAAAATCAAGATACCAGATTCTTACACATTTCAAAGTAGAAAGCTTAAACAAGAAAGCTTAAGGTTTTCAAGCTTGTTAAACTGCAGTTGCATCAGAGGAGTGGGACTAGGCCATCCAGTTACCAAATAAGAGTGGAGATAGAAAGGATCAAGTTCATTTTCTGGGGGCCTGGTGATGGGAAGTCACTCAATTCTTTCACTATAATTCAGAAGAACAGCCTTAGCCCAGCCTCCTTTATTGGAGATGTTTTCATAGCTACCCACTTATATGAGGAATCACCTGGCTAAATTCTATGCAGTGTTTCAAAATTATAGCTATCGCTACATTGTGAACATGGTGATAAAGTTATCTTATTCAGCCATTCCTCCAAGAAATCAGAATTCCTTTGTTCCACCTCACTAGGGGTAAGGATTATAAATCATAGCTAGGAAATTTAAAGCAACTGATTATTTAAGAACACCACGGGCCAGGCGCAGTGGTTCACCCCTGTAATCCCAGCACTTTGGGAGGCCAAGGCGGGCAGATCACGAGGTCATGAGATCAAGACTATCTGGCCAATATGGTGAAACTCCATCTCTAGTAAATACAAAAATTATTTACTAGATAATTATGGCGGTGGGCACCTGTAGTCCCTGCTACTCAGGAGGCTGAGACAGGAGAATAGCTTGAAGCCGGGAGGCGGAGGTTGCAGTGAGCCAAGATCGCGCCACCGCACTCCAGCCAGGCAACAGAGCGAGACTCCGTCTCAAAAAGAAAAAAAATAACACAATGATTCATCTAAAAATATTGATCTCTGTGGCTCAAGATGAGAACCCAAATTTGGGAGCTGCCTCAATACATACCAGCTAAGGAACACCCAATACAATTCTAACCACATATCTATTTGGAAAAAAATTCTTCAACTACTTATCTGACCTTAGTGAATTTAGGATTCATTAAAGACAATTTCCCAAAACACTAGTAGTGCTCAATTGTATCTATCTACTTGTACTATGCTTTGTTCCAAAAAGTGACTGTGTTCACCTATTTTGACAAACACTTTAAAGGTAATTCAATTTGACTGTATGTTTGCTCCCTTTATGATTAGCCTGATAAGCAGTCTATAATATGAGAGTTGATGAGAACTCTGGGAGAGTTCTGTGCCTTTCAAGGGAGAAGCAAGTATAGGAAAAGGGAAGGTAGGAGGAAAAATTAGTCCCCTAAGATGGACACAGCTATAGACTGTTTTTCATATACAGTAAGAAAGTGCAGTACAAACAGCAAAAGCCTTTGTCATCAGGCTCTGCCTTCCATTTTGTCACCCTCAAAATGGGGGATGATAATCGTCTGTCCTACTTACATTAGGTAAATACCAAATAAGAGAATGAGGATGAAATCACTTCACTAACTATAAAGTACTATGCTTCATATAAACACTGCATACTATTACATTGCTTAACCACCTTTAAGGGGAGCTTCACGGGCATCTGGACAATGAATTTCCAAGAGGAAAATAATCATGGAGTTCAGATTATAAATAATGAGGTAAAATGGCTGGAAATTTACCACTATTTCTCTAGTGAAAAGTTTCTTATTGCCTTTATTTTAGATTAAGGATAATTACAACATACACAGCCTAGAAACTAAATATAGTTGTCTCATATATTAAAAATTCTGCTAAATCCTACAGATGAGGCTAGTCCCATTCCTGGTAATTAATTTTGTGTGCTGCTCATTGGTGCTATAATGATCATGTGGGCTATAAATTACTTGCTCAGCAAATGCTGCCAAATTCCTACATATGTATTTTTGGTCAGCTTCATGCAGGATGCTGCCATTCGAGATTTTACAAAGCTAAAACCAGTAAGATCAAGCCCAGTGCAACTCAGAAAATAAAATCTAGTCTTTGTACTGAATGGAGATGTGGTATATGTACTAATCTCAAGGAAATATTTGTACATCTTTAAAGCAAGTGAAGGTCACCAGATTCTACGGCAATATTTCTAGTCTTTTACTTATCAAGGCACACACGGAAAAGTGTTAATATTAGCTTCTCGGATATTTAACCTATGAGCTGATACTGATGCCCTCATTTAGTTGAACTTGTCACAAGACCATGTATTACATATGGTGCCACAAGTACTGCAAGGAAGATGTAGGCTAACAACAAAACCTTTACCTTGTTGTATATGCCTGGATTAAGGGGAGTTACAGATATTCTCTATTTTTACTAAACTAATACTAAAAAACCGAGCAAGTAACTTTTTGGAGTAAAGAATATTAATTCATACATGGGAACTGCACACTCAGACAAGAGGAGTGTGCAACCAAAAAAAGCTAAGAGAACACTGACCTAGAGAACTCTACCATGCTCATTTCTGGATTTCTCAACTTTAGAGTCAGACCTTTTTTGTGCTTCCATCTTTGACATGTAGCACTAGTCTTTTGTCAATTCTTTCTTGATTCTCTCCTGTTTGTCCCCTAGGTTCAGCTATAATCTTTATGAGCCTAAATTCCAAATATACATTACCAATTTTGATATTTCTCCAAAGCTTCATTCACTCCTGCATATACTGAACATCTACAACCGGAAAGCTGGACATCTACAACCGGAAAGCTACCCAGAAGTGAAATTCCACGTGCCCCAAATCAAATCTATCTTCTTTTCCCCCCAAACTTGCTCTTCCTGAATTTCTGTTTCTATCCTCCAGTCACCCAGACTTGAAACCTCAGTATCATTTCGCACTTTTTCTCTTCTCTTGTTCAGTTCTAATCAGCTGCTAAATTCTATAGTAACAGGGTCCAGCAGTGTCCATCTCCTGACTTTTCTTCATACTACCACTATCTCTGTTCAGACCTTCATTGCCTCCATGTAATAAAAATGATGATAGCTAATGCTCATTAGGGGTTACTGTGTGCCAGGTACAATTCTAAGCCTTTTATTTTACAACCTATCTCAAACCTAATAATCCTATAAAGGTTGTGAACCTAAGATGTGTAATAAATCTTATAAAAGCGCAGCTCTCATAATGCCACATCACTCTATTACCCCAGATTTCCAATGGTCACCACTGTCAAGCAGAGACTGTTCAAATTTCTTAGCCTGTCAAACAAGGCCCTTCAACATCTGACTCAACTTATTTCTCCATACGTCTTTCTTTTACCACTCCTTCCTGTCCTTAACTCATCTCTTTATGCTCTAAGCAGCTGACCATTTACTGCTCTCTTTAACCCAAGATATACTTTTTGAATCATGATCTTGCTCTTTTTGCTCCCAACGCCTGGAATGCCCTTGTTCCTACCTCCTTGAGTCCACATCCAGTTAAATAGCTTCCCTTCATTCCTAAGCCAAGGTCTCCCCTCTTCTGAATTCTGTGTATTTTGCTTGTTCTTTCCGTATCAGTTTCTAATACCTGATAAACATCATCAGTCCCAGAGTATTTGTATACCTTTTTAAACTCTCCACAAAAAAGACAAGCATGCATGGTGAATTGGTGAAAGGAAGTGTAAAAAGCATCCAACTTTAGCATTTCTTTGAAGGTAAGAACTATATAGCTTAGATAAACAGAAGACAATTTCATTTTATCTGGATATTTTCAATCAAGCAGGTCTTCCCTTTAGTTTTCTATGTAATTGAAACTATGGAAACAGACCAAAACGGTAGTACTTCCAAGAAGAAAGGATAACCAAGTGAATTTGCGCTGCTATTTGCTGTGGTTATTTTAGTCTTCTTTCTTTGAACTAAGGAACACAAGGTCACAATGTTATGCCATTTTAAAATTAAACATTTACTATCTGTTTTTTTTTTTTAGTTCTTCCTCTATACTGGAATTTAACTTCATTCCTTATCCTTTGATTGCCCATTTTCACTGCAGGTTCTAGACTGTAATTTAATTTAGAATAAATACTGTAAGTAGAGAAAAACTTTTGATCAATTATTGAATAGCGGGGTCTGACTTTGGGATCCCAAAGGGAGAGACAAGAAGGTAAGATTGATAACACAAATAGAATCTGACCACGTTATAAAGAGGTGAGCCCCAATATTGAGGTAGCAGAAAGAACAGATTAAAAAGGAAACTAGCCAGGCACAGACGCTCACACCTGCAAATGCCAGTGCTTTTGAGGCTAAGGTAGAAGGATCCTTTGAGGCCAGGAGTTCGAGACCAGCCAGGGAAAATAATGAGACTCCATGTTTACAAAAAAAAATTGGTTTTGTTTGTTTGTTTTTCTTGAGACGGAGTCTCATGCTGTTGCCCAGGCTGGAGTGCAGTGGCACTATCATTGCTGCAACCTCCCGGTTCAAGCAATTCTTGTGCCTCACACTCCTGAGAAGATGGGACTAGGCTCGGCTAATTTTGGTGTTATTTTAGTATGGGCTGGGTTTCATCATGTTGGTCAGGCTGGTCTCAAACTCCTGACCTCAAGTGATCCACCCGCCTTGGCCTCCCAAAGGGCTGGGATTACAGGCATGATCCACCACACCCAGTCAAAACTTTTTTTTTTTGAGACAGTTTCACTTTGTCGCCCAGGCTGGAGCTTGCAGTGGCGCCATCTCAGCTCACTGCAAGCTCCACCTCCTGGGTTCACGCCATTCTCCTGCCTCAGCCTCCCGACTAGCTGGGACTACAGGAGCTCGCCACCACGCCCGGCTAATTTTTTGTATTTTTAGTAGAGATAGGATATCACCGTGTTAGCCAGTATGGTCTTGATCTCCTGACCTCATGATCTGCCTGCCTTGGCCTCCCAAAGTGCTGGGATTACAGGCATGAACCATTGCGCCTGGCTCTCAATTTTTTTTTTTAATTAGCCAGGCCTAGTACCATGCATCTGTAGTCCCAGCTACTTGGAGGCTGAAGTGGGAGGACTGCTTGAGCCCAGGAGTTTGAGGTTGCAGTGATCTATGATTACACCATTACACTCTACACTCTAGCCTGGGCGACAGAGCAAGACCTTAGTCTCCAAAAAAAAAGAAAGAAAACTAAACTTCTGGGAAATGTAGACATGAAGTATAGTCTATCCAGCTATGTCTATCATAATTTTCAGTCAGTATATTTTAGGACTTAAATATTACATAACTTACATCATTCAAGCCCTCACCCTTTCAATGAACTATAACTTTTGTCTAAATATATGAAGGTCATCACCTTCAGAAAAATAAAAAATGTTAAAGTATATCATGGTCTATCAAAGAATATAAAGATAAGAACAAAAACCACTCAACCATACACAAGCACATACACACATAATACCACTTTGCTGATGGGAAAGAGTGAAGTCAGCAGAGTTAAGATATTATTTTGGGTGTCTATAAACAATGATTCCTATTTCAGTCTTCTCAAATGCTTAAAATGACCCTGGAATCTGTGTTTATTAAATACAGGTTAGCTTGTAGACTCACTTTAAGAGCCAGGTACAAACTTTTTTGGGAATCAGCTTGTTCTTGAAATGTAGTAACAAAAAACAAAAACAATAAACACTAACTGGCATGCAGGTCATGTGTTTGTATACCCTAACTTCTTCATAATGCATAACAGTAACCCGGCTCTCTGGAATACCTCACAGGTGAGCACCATTAGCTTCCTAGCTGGTTCTCAGCTTTCTGAATAAGCAACTGGCTGAGGCAAGGTATCTTCAGATTCCAAAGGGACACTAAATCTGCTGCAGCAGACTTTCTAACCAACACACTTCAGGTAAAGACTTCTGAACCTCTTCCATGGCCCATTTTCTCTCTGTTCCTTCTATAGCCAAACAGCAAACCTATACAGAAGTGCCAAAAGGAAAAGAAACATGAAAAATAAAAAGTGAAAACAACCTAGAGGAATAAAAGAAACGTGCAACAAATTGAGTGGGAGTCAAATCTCCAAACTTGTACAGGCCTGTTCCTAAAAAGCTGAAAGACTTGGATTAGGGCACCTGAACTTACTGGGCCTCAATTTCCCCACTTTACAAGAAGGGAACTAGACTAGATCTCTAAGTGATTCCTATCAGCCTAATTTAGACGTATTCAAACTCTGTATGCATATATTATCAGTAATAAGAACAGTCAAAAATCATTCCATTCATGAAGATAGCCATGTTCAGCTTTTATACATTTTTTGGGTTACTGAAGCCCCCACAAAAGTATTTAGCTTCTTTAAGAAGGAGATCTCATCTTGTTTTAAAAACAAAAGCCCAAAGTGACCACAGTTGCTGTTTTTAAACCTACACATCCCTGCAACTGGAATTTTATTTGGTAAAGTCAGTATCAATTTTGCCAAACCTCATTCTGTCTGAATATGATTCTTTCAAAGCACAGATAGGAAGCAGACACCAATGCTGACTGACCATAGGCCTGAGAGGAAGTGACTTAATAGGACAGGAAATCAAACATCACAAAATATCAACCTCACCCCGGGGGGGAAAAAAAGGAAGTCCTAAAAATAGATGACACTGGGCATACAGACTAGATTAAAAAGAAATCCCCATGAGTTTCCACCAATTATGTTAGAAAGGTATCTCATAGTAGGTAGTAACTGCGTGAAATTTATGTTAGATTTTTGATAAGCGATCAATTATTTCTTTTTTTAAAAGTGTTCATCCCACAATTGGGCACAGTGGCTCACACCTGTAATCCCAGCACTTTGGGAGGCCAAGGCAACAGGATCACTTGAGCCCAGGAGTGTGAGATCAGCCTGGGCAGCAAATCAAGACCCCGTCTCTATTAAAAAAAAAAAAAAAAAAAAATTAGTTGGGCACAGTGGCACATGCCTGTAGTACCAGCTACTCAGGAGGCTGAGGTAGGAGGATTGCTTGAGCCCAAGAGGTGGAGGCTGCAGTGAGTCATGATCATGCCACGGCTCTCCAGCCTGGCACACTAGCCTGGGCAACAGAGCAAGACCCTGTCTGGGAAAAAAAAAAAAAGGGCATTCATCCCAACATTTATTTGCTTACTATACATACTGCAGGCTATAACTACCTCCCATGCTTGAAAACTGACATGATAATCACAAAGCAAACAAAAAAAAATGGTTCCAGTTTACTTTATAAATATTTGGTATACAAACTAAAAATGTAACCCCTGCTTGGTAAACATATGCAACCATTACAACTTACCTGCATTATAATGCAAATCTCATAATGCAAACTGAACAGGCTTCCAGATTTTATTCTGAGAGGTTCCTAAATCTAACAAGAGTTTTTTTAAAAATCAGCATACCCGTTTCATCTTATTCTGAGAGGTTCTTAAATGTTGACAAAGGGGTTAAAATTCTTTCACAGGAATCTTGATGAGTAAAGGATGGTCTCAACGTATGCATTAAATAAATAGGGTCATGTCAGCATAAACAGGAATATGCAGGTGAAGGCAGTTTAAAAAGAAATGTGTCAGGTTTAAACTAACTCCTTTTTAAAAATGTTAAAATACTGGCATTTCTTTCTTTGATGCCACACCTATCTTCATAAAGGTTTCATCCCCCAAATAGTCTGGATTAGTAACAACTAATATTATGTAGCTCTTTACAATTTGCAAAGTACTTTGACACACATGATCTCATTCAAGACTCACCACTAAATAAGACACTATTTTTAGGTCCCATTTTTACATGTGAGGAAGCTAACACTAAATGGCTGACTTGCCCAAACTACAAAGCTGGTGATAAAGGTGACTGGGGCTTGGACACACATCTCTTGCCTTTAAATGGTCTGTACCATACTGCCTCAAACATTGTGATCAGAGTAAATAAATGTTCACATCTCTAGACCCTGTCTAAGCTTCCCCCACTTACACACACAGCCACCCATGGTCCAAATTACAGTTAGCTCTCTAGAAGGTCTTTGCTCTTTCTGGAAGCAAAGTTTTCTTCATTTGTCTAGTAAACATCTATCTGGCTAAAGTGTTAAACACCATTTGACATACACTAGAAAATAACTTAGTCATCAAAGGTTTGCACAGGCATGCCCATGTGCATTTTTCCAGGTAGTGGGTCAGATTCTCAGAGTCTATGATCCAAAAATGGTGAAGAACCTCGGCGAGAGGCAGTGACTGGGCGTCTTTCCAAGAAGCCAAATCCACCAAGTTCTCAAGTTTATGGTTTACCTCATACTGTACCACACCTTCACTTCTGTCTCCCCTGCTACAGGCCTTCTCGTAGGGCCAACAGGGTCAAGACAGTACCTACAACTGTTTTTAAAATCATATATAAAACCTGGAACAACCGATAACATATAAATAATCAATGACTTTAAAAAAATAAATTTAAATCAAAGTAAGTACCTCTTAAAATGTAATCCTTAACACATACTTCTTTATCTTAAGACTTAAATTCCCAGAAGGAACATTTTCTTATTATAAGCATTTCAATTCCCCAAAACTTTCACAAATACAACTACTGTGAACTCCTAAAACACTATTCCTTCACTAAGAACCCTCTAGATTACACAGAAGACAAGGCAGCATACAAGGAATTCTGAATCTGTTAGGCAGTTCACTCAGCTATCATACCAAAAGAATTTAGAATTTTTTGCTGGGGGGAGGGAAGTAAAAAGAGTAGGAGAGAGAATGAATGCAGCCCTACTGTCTTATTCCCTGAAAACTCCTAATTTGAATCTATAACATATTCCTACTAACCACTCGACTTGAATATCAGAAGTACAGTCTCTTTTCATCTTAACTAGAGCTTTTCAGTCCAAATCTGTATAAACAAACTTTGTCCTTCAATCTTTCAACTCGCCGGCAGTTTTTCAAGGTCACTTTTGCAAGCAACGACAGAGGCCTGCATCTAGAACTTTGACTTGCTGTATCATTCCAACTCCAAGAGCCCCAAATCTAAATCCTATCAGTCCTCTCAGGTAAATCCTTTATTACAGGGGAAGCTAGGGAAGGCAAATCAACACCCTTGAAACTTCTCCTCTAATAGGGCCTGCTCCTTTTCCCTACCCAGAGACTAAGTGCTGCTGGCTCACGGCTCCACACTGAGTCTGCTGCAGAAATGTTCCAATGACCTTCATTCCATATTTGCAAATAAAAAGAAAACAAAGAATTGAATTTTAAAATCAGGTGTATTATAGATCTTAGTACGTGGGATTGAAGATTTCACTGTTCATAATAACTGGCCGGTTACTGATTAGCAACCTACGTTAGCTTTGTATAGAGAAAAATATATATATATCAAGGGCAAAAGATAGGGTGCCTATACTCTTAACTTTCCTATGCACAAACTGCAGGATTTTAAAGATTTAATATGGAAAAATGAAAAGCACTTTGCTCATATCATTTCAAAGAACTAAATCACCACCTGACAAAATGTGTGAAATCTATGGAAAAAGATTTGCTCTTGTCACTGTCAATATAAGTGAAGATGTTTCTAACCAGCATTCTCAGCTAAAATGTGCATTAAAAACAAAGACTGTTACTACATTAATTAGTACTTACTAGAATCTAGAGGTAGACAGGTAAATCAAGAAAGTTACGGGAAAATTTCACACTGGCATGTGGGCCTTCACCATTAGAACCTGCAGCAGTGCAAATCATATTTTCACACAAATTTCTAACAGCAACAGTGTCGCTTCCTATATCTGAAAACACAGATGTCAACAAAGTGCGTGGAAACAGAAAAACTCTCACAACAACTCAGCTTATTCCATAGGAAAGCTTCAGTGCACTTGAACAAAGGAAAATTATTTGGAAAACAGTTAAGTTTACCCAATGCAAAGAGAAAAGTGTTTTGCTTCTGTGTGCCCCTGAAAAATGATTAGCCTTTCTCCATGTACCTGATCTTGTCGATAGCCAACTAGGAAAGAAATCCTAGTTGAAGGACATGCAAAATCTAAACACAGCAAGGTATTCTAGGTGCACCAAAAGGTATGCATGGAATGTAAAGTGGCCATTTTCTGAACAGTGCAACTTGTCTACACTCTCTGAAGCTAAACAGTTTCTATCATTTCAACACAAAAAAAGAATTAAACTTACCGGGAACTGCATTAATTTTACATGTAGTTATTTATACCTCCTCGGACTGGGAGAATTTAAGTCACTCCTATCCCTCCCCCCCAAAGGACGGAGGAAACAAAAGGCAGCAGGAGATGCAGAAACCTGAGTCTGGAATGTCCACTCCAGTGAAAGCCCGAACAGCTGTCCTCCCACCCCCCAACAAACTATTCGCCATTTTTCTTTGTCTTTCAGCTGACCCCTGCCTCAGTGAAAAACTCCGAGGCTCCAATGAAGCCCTGCAGCCTCCTTCCACTTTAACAGTCAAAGGCATTCAATCTAGCATGCTATTTGACACCAAACCTTGCCTCCACAGTGATCCCATTGGCTGAACTGCTTTATTGGCTAAGAACACAAAGCCACGATTGGCTGTTCACGTCATCAGTTACCTCTTTTGTACACTTCCTGTTTTAAAGTTACCTTGAGAAGCAGAACAGGGGTCAGATTCAGACTACAAACTATGGGGAACTCTAAGGCGTGGAAATGCCTGGCAAATGCACATAGCAGTTGCACTAGGGAATCATGTGTTTCTAAAACAGAATACTGAAAATTTAGAATTGTTCTTAAAAACAAGCCAAAGGGCTGTTACTGTTCCCACCCACGGGATTTCTTATTGGCTGTCAGAGTTCCATTTAAAAAATTTACGGTAATTTAACTGCTGCTGATTGGCCATCAAAGATGTCTGTAAGACAACTGCTACGGTATCCTATGGTAATAGACCAGAGAAGCAATGTGCACAAGGTCGGAAAGTTGTGACCATCTTCAGTTTTCTGCTGAGCATTAAAAGAAGAAAAACAAAACTGGGTAGGACTAGTGCAAAGAAAATGCAGCTTCTTTAACACTAACAGAGTGATGCCAATGGCCATACAATAGTTTGCAAGATTTCTAAAAGGCATCTGTCATTATGTTAGTGGCACTTTAAAGGCACAGATTGGTATCAAGGCAAAGCACTTTATTTGAAAACACAAACTAATTTAAATAGAAAAATTTTAAGGTAATATATGAAGTTAGTGGCAGAGACAGTGGCATTTCTAGAACGTCAACCAGGAACCTAAGAAGGAAATACAATGATAAAGGTGGGGGGGGGGGTGACAAAAAAGCTAGAACATCAGTGAATACAATCATCCCCTGGTATCCATGGGAGACTGGTTCCAGGATACTCCCCAGCCAACCCTCTCATGGATACCAAAATCCTTCGGTGCTCATGTCCCTAACATAAAACGGTACAGTATTTGCATAAAACACTTGCACATTCCCATGTATACTTTTTTTTAAGAGATGGTGTCTCACTACGTTGCTAGGCTGCAATGCAGTGGCTATTTAGGCATAATCAGGGCACTACCACCTCAAACTCCTGGGCTCAAGCAATCTTCCCACCGCAGCTACCAAAGTGAGTGAAACTACAGGTGTATGTCACCTTGCCCAGCTTCCTGTATACTTTAAATCATCACTAGGTTACGTATAATACCTAATAAAATGTAAATGCTATACATGTAGTGGTTATACTGTATTGTTTAGGGAATAATGACAAGGAAAAAAGTCTGCATATGTTCTATACAGACCATATGTTCTATACAGACACAATTTTTTAAAATATTTTTGACCCATGGTTGGTTGAATGCTTAGATGCAGAGGGTTGATGACATATTATTAAAAGCACATTATAATTTGATGGATTAACTAATTTATTTAAGGCAGCCACAGAGTTTGACATCACAGAGGATAAAAATCATTCTTTTTTTTTTTTTTTTTTTTTTTGAGATAGGGTCTGGCTCTGTCACCCAAGCTGGGGTGTTGCTGGGGTGCAGAGACGCGATCTCGGCTTACTGCAGCCTCCGCCTCCTAGGCTCAAGCGATCTTCCCACCTTGGCCTCCTGAGTAGCTAGGACTACAGGTGTGTGCTACCACGCCTAGCTAAATTTTTATATTTCTTTTCTTTTTTCAATTTTTTTTAATTGGTAGAGATGGGGTCTCGCCATGTTGCCCAGGCTGGTCTCGAACTTCTGGGCTGAAGGGAGTCTCCTGCCCCTGCCTCCTGAAGTGCTGGGATTACAGGCGTGAGCCACTGTGCCTGGATGAGGACACATTTTTTTCTCACTTTTTCTTTTTTTTTTTTTTTGAGATGGAGTCTCACTCTGTTGCCTAGGCTGGAGGTCAGTGGCACGATCTTGACTCACTGCAACCTCCACCTCCTGGGTTCAAGTGACCTACTTAGTAGCTGAGACTACAGGTACCCACCACCATGCCCAGCTAATTTTGTATTTTTAGTGGAGATAGGGTTTGACCAGGCTGGTCTTGAACTCCTGACCTCAAGAGATCCACCTGCCTTGGCTTCCCAAAGTGCTGGGATTACAGGAGTGAGCCACTGCACCCCAGCCTTCTATCTTTTTTTTTTTTTTTTTTTTTTTTTTTGAGACAGAGTCTCCCTCTGTCACCTAGGCTAGAGTACAGCGGTGTGATCTCAGCTCACTGCAACCTCTGCCTCCTGGGTTCAAGCAATTCTCATGTCTCAGCCTCTCGAGTAGCTGGGATTACAGGCGCCCACTACCACACCTGACTAATTTTTGCAGTTTTAGTAGAGATAGGGTTTCACCATGTGGGCCAGGCTGATTTCGAACTCCTGATCTAGCATGATCCACCCACCTTGGTCTCCCAAAGTGCTGGGATTACAGGCACGAGCCACCGCGCCTGGCCCCATATTTTTAAGAATAAGCACAACAGAGTTGATCTCAGAAAAGATATTACAAGTATTCTTACTTGTCTCACTGTGGTTATTGAAAACATTCCAGGGTGCCAAAGGCAGTGGTAGTCAAAGATTTTCTTACGGATTTTGGACCAACTGCTTAGGTTTTTTAAGAGGCAGCTCCTAATGTGGTGAAAATCAATTAGCATTTTTTTTGTTTTTTTGTTTTTTTAAGCAAAACATTCAAATACAAACATCTCACCATTCATCACCTGAGGCCTTTAACAATCTCCTTAGATCTGCTTCCTCCCACCAAAGCTAAATATCCTAGGACTGAAAAACACAGTTGTTTTGCTAGGTAGATGAGATCTTTTCTAGAAATTCCTCACTTGCCCATACATAAGAACTCATCCTTGACATGTGCAGAGATTCAGCAGGGACCCGAAATAGGAGCAAGGTGGTCTGCCCTATCACTTTGCCGTATTAACTTCTCTACATACATTCCACTCATTTCCCATGATGAAATGAAATGATTTCTGAACAACTACTAGTGCCAGGTTCTGTGCTAAGTATATTACAGACTTTACCCCTCTAATTCTCACTACAATACCCTTTTACCAGTGAGAAAGAGTGAGGTTCAAAGAAGTTAAAAAACTGGACCCTAGCCATACATCTAGATTCAAACTTGGGTCCCACCTAGAGTGGTACTCTTTCCACTGCACCACACTGCTTGCCAAGACATGGAACACCTCAAGCACATCCAAGGAAATTCTTAGGTGCCATATATATGTATAGATAGCATAAACCATTAGCCAACTTCAACAAATTTAAAAACTAAAAATCTGGGCCAGGCATGGTGGCTCATGCCTGTAATCCCAGCATTTTGGGAGGCCAAGGAAGAAGAATCACTTGAGCTCAGGCATTTCAGACCAGTCTGAGTAACATAGTGAGACCCCATCTCTACAAAAAATACAAAAATTAGCTAGGTGTGGTGGCACACGCCTGTGATCCCACTTACTCTGGAAGCTGAGACCAGAGGATCACTCGACCCAAGAGGTCAAGGTTGCAATCAGCCGTGATAGTCCCACTGCACTCCAGCCTGGGTGACAGAGACAGACTATCTCAGGTAAGTAAATAAATAAATAAATATTAAAATTTAAAATCTGACTACTGTTAAATTTGATCTGCCAGTTAGAGACCTAGCCAATGCTATGACCAAATAGCACCCTGTAAGTTGTTATAAAGTTTACTACTAAATTATTAGGAACATTTAACCAGTAACAAACCACATTTATAAGGGCATGAAACAACTAGGTAAATCATTCACAAGAGTACATCGTTAAAATTTAAAGGGGTTGTGAGACAACTTCACAATGGCATCCAAATCGTTTGGTTATGATAACAGGATGTGTTATAGGTACCGTAATTCTTTTCTCAAAAGTTTAGATTACAGATTCTGAATAGCTACTCCCATCCTGGGAAGAGAAGGCAGAAGGCCAACAGGGCTTATCTGTACTGGAGCTTCTCTTAGCCCCAGAACACCTGAGGGCCAGTCAGCTGACAAGGCAAAGACGCTCATCTGAAGGGTGGGGGTAGGGAGCAGAAGAATAGGGAGAACGTGTTCACAACCTCGCTGATTACTACTTAGTGCCAGCATGGCAAAACAACTAAGCACTTGGAAGTCAGGCGGTGTTAGTTTCAAGTTCTGACTCTACTTACTAATTATATGACACTGAACTAACCCTGAGCCTCAGTTTCCTTATCTATAATGTATAGATACCACCATGTATACCAGAGAGCCACTATAAGGATTAAATAAGGTAATATATGTAAAGCATATGTACTATGCCTGAATAAGCACTGAAAAAATGCAAAATATTAAATGTCATCCAATTCAACTTCCTTGATGTATAGAAGGTTAAGGTTCAGAAAGGGAGAAGACCTGCTTAAGGCCTGAAGCCACTTCAAAGAAATACCTCTCTTCTATCTCTAGCATACTCTGCAGCCCTGCAGAAAGCAACTCCTTAGCCATAAAGGACAGTATGGGAAGACTACCAGGTGCCACAAAATTCTCCACTTTTTAGGCTGGAAACCCAGGCTTTTCACCATTAATCCCAGCGAACGTCTGATCACTGTTTCAAAAGCTGGCCCTTTGACTCTGCTTTGGATATACCAGATTAAACCAATCATGACCTTTAACACCCTATGAAGGTCTTCAGCATAGTTTTTATTACTTCTTGGCAGTTTGCAAGGAAAATACTTCAAGTCCTACTTCTCATCAACACTTACCTTAGAATTCAAGCCACAGTAAGAAGAGAACCCAAATTATTCTTGAATTTCCATTTGGCAGCTGAATTCATTCACTTACTATAGCTTTCTCTTCTACCTGACATTACTGTGGACTGAGAATCTAACAGAATCTCTAGGATTTCAGCTAACATTCTTCCCTGGTCTTGGATCTCAGCAGCCAATTGCATCTTCTTACCCTAAAAAACACTCAAATGAGGCCGGGCACTGTGGTTCACGCCTGTAATCCCAGCACTTTGGGAGGCTGAGGGGGGCAGATCATGAGGTCAGGAGATTGAGACCATCCTGGCTAACACTGTGAAACCCTGTCTCTACTAAAAATACAAAAAATTAGCTGGGCGTGGTGGCACATGCCTGTACTCCCAGCTACCCGGGAGGCTGAGGCAGGGGAATCGCTTGAACCTGGGAGGTGGAGCTTGCAGTGAGCCGAGATCGCGCCACTGCACTCCAGCCTGGGCAACAGAGCGAGACTCTGTCTCAACAACAACAACAACAACAAAAAACACTCAAATCACTATGAGACAAAACCAGTAGCTCTGGTTACACCGTTGAAGCTTCAATACTCTCAAAGAAGGCAAACTGAAAATTGATGCTCTTGGTTGGGAGAATGATTTTTGAATCATAGCTACTTGCTTACTAGCTGCACATTGGCCAAGATACTTAACTATTTCTGAGCTCACTTCCTCATGTGTAAAATGGAGGAAATAACACCAACTCATAGGAGTGTTGAGGCTTAAATAACTGAAAGCACTCAACACATCTGGAATGTGGTAGGTGCCCAATTAATATCTAAATATACACTTGATTATATAGCAGGTACACATATTATAACTATTTTTTAATATGCCTCTATTACCAGAAAAGGGCTTCTTGAAAGCAGCAAGCGTCTTATTTTTATCTACATATATCCCCAAAGCATAAAGATATAAATCAAATCCGATTTTAGCCAGTGTCAGTAACAACAGGGAGTAACAGGGATTGAGGAAAACTGCCAAGTGTGTGTCCCATCTAAAGGAGTGACCGCTACACAGCTCCAAATGAAGAAGGCCATGTAGGAAATCTGGTTAACTGCAGTAAGAGCTTCACACTCTTTTTTTTTTTTTTTTTTTGAGACAAGGTTAGTTGCCCAGGCTGGAGTGCAGTGGCATGATCACAGCTCACTGCAGCCTTGACCTCCTGGGCTCAAGTGATCCTCCTACCTTAGCCTTCTGCATAACTAGGACCACAGGCATATGCTACCACACCCAGCTAATTTCTAAATTTTTTTTATAGAGATAGGGTCTCCCCATATTGCCCAGGCTGGTTTCAAACTCCTAGGCTCAAGTGATCCTCCCACCTCAACCTCCCAAAATGCTGGGATTATATGTGTGAGCCACTGCACCCAGCCCAGATTCTTTAAGAAGTAAAAGACAGACTGTTTTAATGTCAAAGCTTTCTATTTCAAGTTTCAGTTCAAGTTTAAAAACAAAAACAAAAACAAAAAAAACATAGGCCAGGCGTGGCGGCTCATGCCGGTAATCCCAGCACTTCGGGAAGCTGAGGTGGATGGATCACCTGAGGTCAGGAGTTCAAGACCAGCCTGGCCAACATGGTGAAACCCCATTTCTACTAAAAATACAAAAATTAGCTGGGCGTGGTGGTGCATGCCTGTAATTCCAGCTACTCAGGAGGCTGGGGCAGGAGAATCACTTGAATCTGGGAGGTGGAGGATGCAGTGAGCTGAGATTATGCCACTGCACTCCAGCCTGGGCAACAGAGTGAGACTCCATCTCAAAAAACATTATAAGAAAATTGAAGAAAATTGAGGACTGCCAGATTATAATTTCTGACCCATTATCTTTTACTCAACTTGCTCCTGAACAACTAGTAGCTATTTCTCTAAATCCAATCCACCTTCAAGTTTTAACAAACAAACAAAACTATGTTCACACATCTTCAAAATAATCTGATAAAAGTTCTGAAGATAGGCCAGGTACAGTGGTTCACACCTGTAATCCCAACGATTTGGGAGGCCAAGGTGGGTGGATAACAAGGTCAGGGGATCCAGATCATCCTGGCTAACACAGTGAAACCCCATCTCTACTAAAAATACAAAAAATTAGCAGGCTTGGTGGCACACACCTGTAGTCCCAGCTACTTGGGAGGCTGAGGCAGGAGAATTGCTTGAACCCAGGAGGTGGAGGTTGCACTGAGATTGCGCCACTGCACTCCAGCCTGGGTGACAGAGCAAGACTCCCTCTCAAAAAAAAAAAAAAAAAAAAGAAGTTCTGAAGATAATCCCCAAAAAGGCCCAGAAACATTCTGAGCAATGACCACATCATTAGAATAAAGGTACATTGCACTGGTGCTCAGTAAATGGTTACTCAGTGAATGAAGGAATGGACCTTAAGGAGATGACAAATTCTGAATTACTTGTTTTTTGAAAATAGGTTATATTCTCCAAAGCATACATTAAGACCAATAGATGGCAAATTATTCTGCAAGGACTCACTTCAACTCTTAGAGCTGTCCAAAGATGACGCAACTTTCCTCAGAAGCTATGAATGGGGTTGTTAGGCACGGGCTGTTTGAACACTTGACAGGGATGTGTAAAGGCAACATGAGAGAGCGCAGTCACGTGCAGCAGCAGGAAAAAAAGCCCAATCTTTACAGCTAGACAGATTTAGATTTTAATCCCTTCTCATCACTTTTTAGGTGAGTGACCTCATGCTAGTTATTTAACTCCACTAAGGCCAGTTTCCTGCACTAAAACATCTTGCAAGGTTTTAGGGCTTAGGATAATTTCATTGGTTCAATAAATACTTAAATTATAAGCATAGCCATTGTACTAAATAAGCTCTGGGGATTCTAAACAAGACACAGTTCCTGTCCTTAAGGAGATTAAAGTTTACTGTAAGGAAGAGGAACGTTAAAATAGGCAATCATAATGCTGTACATTAAGAGTTACAACACAGGCAAATGCAAAATGCTATGGGAGGAAATAAGCATAGCACCTACCCCAGGGCTTACACCTAAGTTTTAGGCTGGTCAGAGGTGGCTTCTTAGGAGATTTAAAATCCTAAGAATAAAAACCAGGATAGACAAAGTGAACTGCATGTGCAAAGGCCTGAAGCTCACAGAAAGTATTACATTCCTCAAAGGGCTGCGGTTTGGTAGAGCAGCAGCCCAGATGCAAGAAGCTAGAAGTAAAAGTTAGAAAGGCAGGCCAGGCACAGTGGCTTATGCCTGTAATCCCAGCACTTTGGGAGGCCAACTGAAGTCAGGAGTTTGAGACCAGCCTGGCCAACGTGGTGAAATCCCATCTCTACTAAAATACAAAAATTAGCTGGGCATGGCAGTGGGTACCTGTAATCCCAGCTACTTGGGAGGCTGAGGCAGGAGAATCGCTTGAACCCAGGGAGCAGAGGTTGCAGTGAGCCAAGATTGCGCCAATGCACTCCAGCCTGGGTGGCAGGACGAGGGATCTCAAAAAAAAGAAAGGTAAACAGGGTTGGACAAAGCTGAGATATCAGAACTTTATTCTAAGGACAATGATAAGGAACTAATGAGTCTTAACACTGGACTGGCACAATCAATCCCACATTTAAAGTGTAATTCTGATTGTGCCAGCCCCATGTTTAAGATTCTTTAGTTCCTTACCTTTGCGTACAGTGTGAAGAACAAGTTGGAGAAGGGGACATAGTGGGAGGATGGCAGCACTCTAGACCACTAATGTGGAAAACAGGATGCTAAAGTTATCTGGTGACTGGAAAAGCAGTAGTGAAGACAGTGAGTTCAAGACCAGCCTGGACAACAAAGCAAGACCCTGTCTCTACAAAAATTAAAAAATAAAAAATTAGCCAGGCATCGTGATGCACCTATAGTCCTAGCTACTTGGGAGGCTGAGGCAGGAAGACCGCTAGAGCCTAAGAGTTTGGGGTTACAGTGAGCTACAATCATGCCACTGCACTCCAGCCTGGAGGACAGAGCGAGACCCTGTCTCTAAAATAAAAAATAAGCTGGGTGTGGTGGCTCAAGCCTGTAATCCCAGCACTTTGGGAGGCTGAGGTGGGCAGATCACTTGAGGTCAGGAGTTTGATACCAGCCTGGCCAACATGATGAAATATCATCTCTACTAAAAATACAAAAATTAGTTAGTCGGCCGGGCGCGGTGGCTCAAGCCTGTAATCCCAGCACTTTGGGAGGCCGAGACGGGCGGATCACGAGGTCAGGAGATCGAGACCATCCTGGCGAACACTGTGAAACCCCGTCTCTACTAAAAATACAAAAAACTAGCCGGGCGAGGTGGCGGGCGTCTGTAGTCCCAGCTACTCAGGAGGCTGAGCAGGAGAATGGCGTGAACCGGGAGGCGGAGCTTGCAGTGAGCTGAGATCCGGCCACTGCACTCCAGCCCCGGCGACAGAGCAAGACTCCGTCTCAAAAAAAAAAAAAAAAAAAAAAAAAAAAAAAATTAGTTAGTCATGGTGGCAGACGCCTGTAATCCCAGCTACTGGGGAGGCTGAGGCAGGAGAATCGCTTGAACCCGGGAGGCGGAGGTTGCAGTGATCTGAGATCACGCCACTGCATTCCAGCCTGGGCAACAGACTGAGACTCCATCTCAAAAAATAAAAATAAAAAATAAGGCAGGCACGGCGGCTCACACTTGTAATCCCAACACTCTGGGAGGCCAAGGTGGGAGGATCACTTGAACTAAAGAATTTAAGACCAGCCTGGGCAACATAGCAAGACCTCGTCACTACCAATAAGAAAAAAAGTAGCTGGGCAGGCATGGTGCTACATACCTGTAGTCCCAGCTATTCAGAAAGCTGAGGCAGAAGGATCACTTGAACCCAGGAGTTCAAGGTTGCACTGAGCTATGATCACACCACTGCACTCCAGCTTGGGCAACAGAGTGAGACTCCATCTCAAAAAAATTAATTAAAATAAAAATAAAAAATAAAGAAGATTTAAAAATCACTAAGACCCAGTGGTTAATAAGGCATGTAAAATAACAACACTGTGCCTGATAAAAATCATGTACTCAAAAAATGGTACCTGTTACTATTATTATTGGCCATTGGATTTAGATGACCTTTGAAATCACATTCATCACTAAGAGTCTATGTTACCTTGAAGATGTATCTTGTTCTCAGAAAAGTCCTTTCCCATGATTACCAAGCTGTCTTATGCAAAATGATTCATTTTTTATTCATAGACTACACCAGAACTGCTCAACTGGGCTCCGCTACACACCAGTCATAGCATGAAACGTTTATTAGGTGTTCTCACAAACAGCAGTCCATGACCAAGTAAGTCTGAGTAATGCTGCATAATGTATCTTCCCTCCTGAAGGGTCATAGACAAAATAAGCACCAAGGCTCTGAATAATAATTCTGCAGTGAAGAAAGGCATTTCACTTTGGTCATTTTTTGTCAAGGATCCTCTTCTCATCCCCAAAGGACACTGATTAGCACTACACAGAACTAATGTTCAGTGGAAGAGCTTGGGAAATGCTGCTCTAAACCAACTTACAAATTTTAGTGGAATGAAAAGACTATAGGCAACTGTATTCTAACAACCTTTCAAAATGGTTAGAGTTTTACACACATTATGGCGTTTTCCTTTTTGACTTAGTACTACTGAAAATGACATTAAATACCACCATAAATAGCAATCCTTTGCCTCCTAAGTGATTGCCAACCAAGCATGCTTGGCTTCTTAAAAGGCCCCAACTTTGTCATTTCATAATGAGCAAATTCTATGCTACTTACCTTCAGGGTACAGCAATAATTTTTAAAACAGTTTAAAATGACAAGGATGTCAGCTGTGCAGATAATGTGTACTTATTAGCCCTTTCTCTTTTCTCTTTTAAAATGAACAAATCATGCCAGTGTCAAAGGGATGTATCTTCTTAACACTGGGCAAAGAATCTCACTTCATAGAGATCACTGGACAGTTTACAGCTCTGGAGGCCAAGGGTAACAGTAATTAGGGATGGTGAAAACCTTTATTAATTCATAGATTTAAGCCAAAGACATGATACAAAATATTCTATACTCTAACATCATTTCCTAGGAGTCATCTCATTCCTTTTTTTTTTGGAGACAGTCTCGCCCTGTTGCTGAGGCTGGAGTGCAATGGCGGCACGATCTCAGCTCACTGCAACCTCTGCCTCCTGGGTTCAAGCGATTCTTCTGCCTCAGTCTCCAGAGTAGCTGGGGTTACAGACACCCACCACCACGCCCAGCTAATTTTTTGTATCTTTAGTAGAGATGGGGTTTCGTCATGTTGGCTGGGCTGGTCTCGAACTCCTGACTTCATGATCCGCTCGCCTCAGTCTCCCAAAGTGCTGGGATTACAGGCATGAGCCACCGCGCCTGGCCCATTCCTCTTATTGAAACACTTCGAAACACTGCTCAAGATCACTATTTGTGGTTCATACTCATGAATGTATTTAAGAATAATAGGACAATTACTGAATCTTATTTATTAAGAATGTACCACTGACTTTAAAGCTCAAACCCAGGAGGCAAAGGATATACTATTGGCTTTAAATTAAGAGTATTCAGGCTGGGCGCAGTGGCTCACTTCTGTAATTCCAGCACTTTGGGAGGCTGAGGCAGGCAGATCACCTGAGGTCAGGAGTTTGTGACCAGCCTGGCCAACATGGTGAAACCCTGTCTCTACAAAAAATATGAAAATTAGCCAGGTGTGGTGGCACGCACCTGTAGTCCCAGCAACTCGGGAGGCTGAGGCAGGAGAATCACTTGAACCCAAAAGGCAGAGGATGCAGTGAGCTGAGATCACGTCACTGCACTCCAGCCTGGACGACAGAGTGACTCCAGCAAATGAATGAATAAATAATATTCATTTAAATAGGACACCTTATATATAGTACCTTCAATATAGAATTTTTTTTTTTTTGTAAAGAGGGAATCCCGCTCTGTTGCCCAGGCTGGAGTGTAGTGGCATGATCTCAGCTCACTGCAACCTCTGCCTCTGGGTTCAAGCCATTCTCCTGCCTCAGCCTCCTGAGTAGCTGGGACTACAGGTGCCTGCCCCCATGCCTGGCTAATTTTTCTATTTTCAGTAGAAACGGGGTTTCACCATGTTGGCCAGGTTGGTTGCAAACTCCTGGCCTCAGGTGATCTGCCAGCCTCGTCCTCCCAAAGTGCTGGGATTACAGGGGTGAGCCACCATGCCTGACCAGACATGGCTATTTCGACCTTTATTTTAAACATATTCTACTGGAAACATTCAAATGCAAAGATTAGACTCTAGTTGAGCTCTCTAAACTACAAGTTTATACAATAGAAAGCTCTCAGTACTGGATGTGGAAGTAATCTATCTGGAGATCTGAAAATAACAAAATAGAAAATACAACTCTAATACTGAAAATGAGTACAGGTGCTGTCTCACAGCTATCAGGTACATCACTGCTAACACATGGAGAAGTGTGGGAAGGGTGCAACAACTCCTGCAACCTGGCAAAATTTTCTACAGGCAGAGAGATTTTTCCTGAACCATTCCGCAATACTGTCTTCCTGCTTACTTCAAAGAAAATGTTACTCAAGTGACTACAAATCACACAAACCAAACCAACAGTCCTACTTCAACTGATAATTTCTACAGTTAGAAAAATTTTAAATGACTATAATGCAAATCTCTCCTTCTGGTCAGAATGAAAACACTGGTTGCTCCGACTTTAATTATCATTGCTATTTGTCAAATATGAAAAAGTTTTCATCTCATCACAATCATTACCACTCAACACTTGGGGATGAACCAAAGAGATCAGGAAACAACCTTTCCCTGAAACAAATGATCCTACTACTTTGTACATTCAAAAGTAAGACTGACCTCACACTGGTCCACTGGAAATCAGCTCCTAAACCAAAACAGCACAACTAAATTAGTTCTTTCAGGCCAAGTGGCTGCTCCTCCATATGGAAATCGTACTGTATATAACAGAGCAGACAATTATAAAAGGCCTTACCCCTCCACATCAAGGAAGCTGTAACTGGCTGAAAGGACAGATTTCATGCTGTTCTAAAACAAAAATGTGTTCTCTCACTTGTTAAGGTCCACTAAGTGACAGGCATCTACCACACACTATTATATTCATTTCTCATAACTACTCTAAAGGTAGGTATTATTGTCATTACTTCACAGAGGAAGAAACAAGTGAAGAACCTGCCCCAGCACAGTCAGGGTAAATGCATTGCAGAGACAGAATTCTTCCCTTGGTCTGACTCCAATCCGCAACTAATGGTGTCCCCTCCCAAAGGCACTTTTTGGCCAGTTTTAAAAATCCATTTCCTCCTGCAATTAATCTACTTAAATTATGCTGAGTGCTTTGAGTCTCTGCAGGAAAACACTAAAATGACCTTGTAGCCTTACTAAATTGTGACAGTGCATGCATGAAAAACTGAATAAACAAAATGAAAAGAAAGACTGTAAGACATCAGATAACTCACAACCAGTTTCCTCTGAGAACAAGAAACAGAATGGAAATGAACAACTTACTGGCAAAGGAATGTTCTTCCTGGTTGTATGCCTGAGGGCCAGGATTGACCTCAAGAAGGTCATTTGTGATCCTAGTAATGTCCTCTGCCATTCTCATTCCCGTGAATGAAGTAAACTTGTCACTTAAAGTCATCTCTGCCATCAAGTCAATGCTTCCACAGGAGAGCCAATGCTATCCAGTGGAATGAGCACCTATCTAGAAATCCAGTGATCTGGGCAAGATTTGGCTCTGCCCTTGCATAGCCAAGTGACCCTGCCAAGGTCATCTCACTCTTTTGAAGTCTCAGTACAAAGGACACACCTGAAAGAACTGAAGTTCACTTCCTGAGCTAAGAAGCCAGGACTTTTTTCTTTTCCCATAACATTCTATGGTATCAACACAGTGTTTAAGAGTAAGGGCTTCACTTACATAAGAATTAAGAATTACAAATCTGTGGCTGGGCGCGGTGGCTAACACCTGTAATCCCAGCACTTTGGGAGGCCAAAGTAGGCAGATCACAAGGTCAGGAGTTCCAGACCAGCCTGGCCAACATAGTGAAACCCCGTCTCTACTAAAAATACAAAAAATTAGCCAGGCATGGTGGCAGGCGTCTGTAATCCGGGCTACTCAGGAGGCTGAGGCAAGAGAATCACCTGAACCTGGGAGGCGGAGGTTGCAGTGAACCAAGATCATGCCATTGCACTCCAGCCCGAGCAACAGGGCGAGACTCTGTCTCAAAAAAAAAAAAAAAAAAACCCCCCAAAAAAACAAAAAAGAATTACAAATCTGTGTCTGTGTCTGAATCTGGACTCTGTTACTTACTGGCTATGAGACCTTAAGCAAATTACTTTTCAGTTTCCTCACATGTAAAAATGAGGGTGACTATATTATCTACCTCATAGTGTATGAGGATATACATAATACATTTATATCCTAGCTGGTACAATGTAAGCATTCAATAAAAGTAGTAACTATAGTATCCCTGCGTTTGATTCATAGATCCTAGTGGCTCAATATCTTTGAACTAAAAGATGTAAATTTCAAAATTACCTCAAAAAGACACCCAGCATAGCTTGGCTGGGCACGGTGGCACATGCTTGTAAACCCAGCACTTTGGGAGGCCGAGGCAGGTGGATCACGTGAGGTTGGGAGTTCAAGACCAGCCTGGCTAACATGGTGAAAGCCCATCTCTACTAAAAATACAAAAATTAGCTGGGTGTTGTGGTGCATGCCTGTAATCCCAGCTACCCGGGAGGCTGAGGCAGGAGAATCGCTTGAACCCAGGAGGCAGAGGTTGCAGTGAGCCAAGATCACGTCACTGCACTCCAGCCTGGGTGACAGAGCAAAACTCCCAAAAAACAAAACCCAAAACAAGACTCCCAGCATAGCTCCCTAACACAGAATGGGGTGAGCCCATATATGGTTACAATTCTGTGGTCTGAATCCTCATTTCGCTTTGCCTTACATTTCTCTGAAACTAAAAGGGGATAAAAATGCCTTGTAAAATCTTCTCTAGTACAGTTTGGGGATTTGTATTTATTTTTTGGGAGACTGAGTCTCGCTCTGTTGCTCAGGCTGGAGTGCAGTGACACAATCTCAGCTCACTGCAACCTCCGCCTCCCGGGTTCCAGCAATTTTCCTGCCTCAGTCTTCCAAGTAGCTGGGATTACAGGCACCTACCACCATGCCAGGCTATTTTTTGTATTTTTGTAATTTTATTTCATCACGTGTGCAAGGCTGGTCTCAAACTCGTGACCTCAAATACCACCTGCCTTGGCCTCCCAAAATGCTGGGATCAGAGGCATAAGCCACTGCATCCAGTCTCTAGTAGTTTTGACCAAGGAAAAAATGTGTAAGTATAAATAACAGAATAATCTGTCATAAGAATTAAATAAGATGCCATAGACACAGCCTATAAAGCATAAAGCTTAATTTCTGCTTGAAGAAAAACCTGAGGTTCACAAGTTTTCAGCATAAACTCAGATCTACTGAGATTTCCTGAGAGTTCAAGATTTCTAGAGTAGTCAATTCCATATCTTAACAAGGTGGCCATGGGTGTAAGGGGCTAACATGGAATGAAGGTGGTCACCAATGCTGAAGGGCAGGTTGCTCCAGAAATGCCTGCTGAATAAAAAAGGTGTACATATACGCTCATTTTTATCACCTTGTCTAGCCTTGGTAAAAAAGAAACTAAATCATAGATCTACAGCATTCTTCATATTTGGTTAACTTGATGACTGAGCCAAATGAGCCTGAAATGACTAATGTACAAAATGCATGGCAAACCCTATTTTCACTTGTAGCTTTGCCTCTCTCTTCCACAGTGACATATTATTGTAAATAAAGATGAGGGAGGGCTTCACCTAAGCACATCAAGACATAAAGCAATTAAGATTTCCAACTCACTGGTCTCCTCTCAAACCCTGATTTAAAGGTTTCCATGCAAAATTGGAACTGCAAATATTTTGTCCTATCCAGTCTTAATTGTACACATTCTTCAGGATAAGCATATCCCAGAATCAATATCCCACAGTCTGAAGAAAGCACTAGGCCTTTGAATAGGTCCTCATATTTGGGGACACCCTAAGGAACTGGTGATGTTTGAAAAACCTCTCCAGTGAGCTCCTTACACTTTGCACTTGGTAGTTCCTTGCCGCTTGGCATAAATTATCTCCATACACAGAAGAATATCTGCAATATTCTGAAGCTTGGTTTTAAGGAATGCAGACTCTTCAAGTTTCTGTACATATTCTTCCCCATTATCTACCTGGATTCAGGAAAAATGCAGCAATTTACTTTGTAAATCTTCCCTTTCACAATAGAAGCCAAGGAGTACGATTTGAATACCTAGCTGAAGAACCCATATTCTATATGGTTACAAGTCTGTGGTCTGAATCCTGAAGCAGCACAACAAATTCTTACGAATTATAGTCTTCCATTTAATACACTCTAAACACCCAGAAATCAAAGTAGATGATCCACTTGGAAATATAAAATTATCTGGAAGTTTGATTTGTCAGGTTTATGTTGATAGCTGATGTAGCCAATAAAATTACAGTCTTTGGCATGAGGCAACCTGGGTTTGAATTCCAGCTCAACCACTTACTGAGTGACACTAGACAAGCTACTTAACCTCTGATCCTTAGTTTCCCCATCTACAATATGGGGATGATAATGCCTACCTACTGGTGTTAAAATGTGCCCCAAAATAGCAATTCTCTTCCTCTGCTTATCAATTCCCTTCTCCAGAAAATGTAGTTGCATTCACACAAAACTGACTAAATTTGAAAACCATAGGAGTTTCTTGAAATTGGTATGAAAACAGAAGAGTACCATCTAAAGCTAAAAAGGACTACCTAACAAAAACAAGGAAAAACGAATTAGGAAAACACAGAGGTTTAACATAAATGTGTTTCCATGGCCCTCACACATTGGGAGGAGCAAATGTAAAGCAATACAAGTAACTATGATTCAGATTCAGTAGAAAAGGAACATATCCCCAACAAGTTGACTGGAACGACTCTGGATTGGAATAAAAACTTTTTGAATATGAACCAGAAAGTGTTGGCAAGTCCTGTTCCTTAAGAAGCTATGCACTGGCTTTTTTTGGTTTGGAGCTGTTTATTTGAAAAAACAAACAAAAAAATCAAAGTACACATGGGAGTGGGTGTACTTTCTAGGCACATAAACAAGGAAATAAATCAAGACTCAAAATTTCTGGCTAGCTCCCTTTCCCTTAAAGGGGAACCTAACAAATATTTACTCAACAAATAACTACCAAGTACCTAATATTTGCTAATGTAGCTCTGGAAACTCAGCCATGACCTGTATCCTTCCCAGAGCAGCAAATTTCATATACAATATCTCAAAACTACTTGTATGGTCCTGAGACTCAAAATCTTTAACTGCTCTATTAATACACTTCCCAAGTCCGAAAATATTCCCTAAAATGCTTCCTATATCAGACTTAGTCACTTTAAACTGACACTACTTAATGCTGTGCCTGCTAGGCTCGGACAGAGCACACCTATCAACAGGATCCCTCTCTCGGTTTACTTGCTTCTCACATCACATCCCAGGTCCGTTGACTCTGGACTCCAGGGCTCCACCAAAACCTCAGTGTTTAAATGCTTGCACTCTCCAGCAAAATCCCTGATCTGATTCTACCGTTCAGCTATGCCCCTAGCCCTGATGCCTCTCTTCCTACACCATGCACTCACACAGTGGATTTCAGGGCCACTTCAACTAGGTCACACTAGCATCCCTTCGAGAGGATCTCGAAGATCCTCTCACCCTGTCACTTGGGTTTCGGTGTTTCCAGGCCTGGAACCCCGAGGGCCTGCACACCCCCATCTTGCGCCATGCACGTACCAGGAAAAGCACCTCTGAAAGTGAGCATCCCCCATTCCAGGCCGTGGCCTAAGCGACCCCCAAAGTTCCCGCCAGGCCATCACCCTCTCTTTCCCCTTAAAGCCTCTAGGCTCGCCCTCCTGCCGCAACCCCACGCCTGCGCCGCAGGGGGTCAATGCCCCAGCCGCCCTAGCCCAAGACGCGCGCATCCCCGCAGCCTCAGATTCCTTCATCACCCCCTAGGCCGGAGCCGGCGCGACCAATAAGGTGCCAGGTCCGCGGCCTCCCCGCCACCGACCAATCACGAGCGAGCCCCCCCGCCGTCGCCTTCCGCCAATGGGAGAAAGCCCGCGGGCCGGGCCGACTAGGCACACGGACCCCACGAGCGCGGCGGCGGCGACAGCGGCGGGCCAGGCAAGAGCACAACATGGCGGCGAGCAGGCCTGACCGAGCTACAGCAGCGGCCGCGCGAGGAAGTGAGGTCTCTGGCGAAGGCGGGAAGCGCTGCCCCTCCCCCCGTCGCCGCTCCCCTATCACCCTCGCACAGAACCTCCCGCACACTCACACGCCTCTGCTTAGGAGTCCAGGAAGAGTAGGAGCCGCCCCCGCGCTCCTTCGGAGTCGGGCAATGCAGAGGCCCAGGCACGGCGGAGGGGAGGGGGAAGCGTGCGTCACGGAGAACGGAGCGCGTGCGAAGCGGGGGCACAAGCAAGATGGCGGCCACGCCGTTTGCACCGTCTCCCCTTTTCCCCTCCCCCTCCCCTGGTGCCTGGACTCCCAGTATCGTGCAGCGCGCAGAAGCTGTGCTGCTTGAGGTCTCGCGAGAATTGGGAAGGGGCGATGACAGAGTGAAGCGGAATGAGAGCTGGGAGTTTTAACGCCGCCCTCTTTCGGAAGCTCGACGTCGCAGAGTTTTGACCCCGCCCCCTTTCGGGGGATATGGAGGCGCTGCCAGGTGACCTTCACCACGCTTCCCACCCTTGTGGATCTCTCTTTGGTGCGAGCTTGAATGTTAAAAGATAAGTAGGTGTGTGCGCGTGCCCTTGAACTTTAGGAACTAAGGAGGGGCGTGTGTGTGTATTCGTGTTTTTAATTTGGGGAAAAAGAACTGGGGGATGAAGGTCGACATGGCATGCCAAATTTTTTTTTTTTTTTTGAGATGGAGTCTTGCTCTGTCGCCCAGGCTGGAGTGCAGTGCCGTGATCTCGGCTCACTGTAAGGTCCGCCTCCCGAGTTCACGCCATTCTCCTGCCTCAGCCTCCCGAGTAGCTGAGACTACAGGCGCCCGCCACCACGCCCGGCTAATTTTTATTATTATTATTATTTTTAGTAGAGACGGGGTTTCACTGTGTTAGCCAGGATGGTCTCGATCTCCTGACCTCGTGATCCGCTCGCCTCGGCCTCCCAAAGTGCTGGGATTACATGCTTGGGCCACCGCGCCCGGCGGCATGCCAAATTTAGCATGTCGTTCAAGTAGACAGCTACTGGCACGTTAAATTTATAAAAGAGCATTTAACACCAAACTGTAAAGTGATATTCTCCAGAATAAAGAACAGTACTTACCAAGAATAGTTAGCTTGTAACTTTACGTCGACGTAGTTGTTCTCATTTGAATGCAGATTTTAAAACTTCATCACGCAGTTGGAAACCACAGCTACTATGAGCATGGACTTTTAAATACTTATCTCTTTCATTTCCATGACCACTTGGTCCAAAGGCATCAGGATTATATCCATTTTACAAATGATAAAACTGAAACTCAAAAAGGTTAAGTAATTGATCTAAGGCCCCACAGCTAGTAAGTGTCGAAACCCAATATGAATAACTTCAAAACCTGTAAATATAGTCATCAAATGTGTCTTGAATGGAATTACCTACAATGAGAGTTAGTGCATTAGGTAACAAGCACTGAGAGGAATAACTGCCCCTGCTGATGGTAATCTTGAATTTTACAAATGACATTGGAGCCTTTCTGAGACTTATGTTGCGGGGGTCCTCAACAAAATCACACTTGTTACTCAGTTTCTTTGGGTTTATAACCCTGGTGATAAAGTAATTGAGAATAGTGGAATAAACCCTTGACTTGAATTCAGGAAAATTGTTCTCAAATCCAATTTCAGTAAATCTCACATCAGGCACTCAGTATTTGATGAATGAATGAACAAAACGTAACTATGAGACAGTTGACTTCAGGGAGTCCCAATTCCTTCATCTATAAAAAGATCTAATTCCTAACTCTTGGTAATGTTGGGGAGAGTGAATGAAATAATGTGAGAGTGCTTCCTGAATTGCAGAAGTGTTGTAAAGAAGTTACTGATAAGAGCTATGAGCATCTCGCTGCACTCTAGCCTGGGCGACAGTGCAAGGCCCTGTCTCAGAAAAAAAAAAAGTTACTTATAATGACATTTTCAGACATGAGAAATGGCATAAAATTAAAAACAGGGAGACTCATAATAAGAAAATAGTATGGGCCGGGCACGGTGGCTCAAGCCTGTAATCCCAGCACTTTGGGAGGCCGAGACGGGCGGATCACGAGGTCAGGAGATCGAGACCATCCTGGCTAATACGGTGAAACCCTGTCTCTACTTAAAAATACAAAAAACTAGCCGGGCGACGAGGCGGGCGCCTGTAGTCCCAGCTACTCGGGAGGCTGAGGCAGGAGAATGGCGTAAACCCGGGAGGCGGAGCTTGCAGTGAGCTGAGATCCAGCCACTGCACTCCAGCCTGGGTAGCAGAGCAAGACTCCGTCTCAAAAAAAAAAAAAAAAAAAAAAAAAAAAGAAAATAGTATGTTGAGATTGTAGAGACATGTAGCTAATGGAAAAAAGTGAGGTAAATCTCTACAGATATTTATTGAGTAATTATAGCATATACTGTGCTTGCCAAAGAAATGTAAAAATGTACATTTAGTTACAGTGAAGCAGTGCAAGTTATTATTAGTGATTATTGTTACAATAAGTATTGACCACACTTAGGGACTGCAGTCCATTTCCTTCCAAGAGCCTGGAAATTGGGTTGCCCTCAGAAATAAAAATCTACATAGAGGAAATTTTCTAAGATTGATATTAAATATATTTAACAACAAGTAGTGCTCAAGCATAGACGAAGCAGAATTAGAAATGCAGCTAGGATCCTGGAGGTATCCCTCTGTGCTAGGTGTTAACCCTTCAGTTGCTGGTTTGTGACTAGTAGGTCCCAGGGGATCCCAGGGGAAGGGAGTGGTCCGGAGGTTTGGGACAGCAGCTATTTACCAGATAGTACTAGAGTATTTCAGTATTTTAATAGTCAATGTTATAACTGATAACAGTCAACTGGTAACTATAAGCCTAATATTAGTCCTTGCTATAGTCTGTATTATCAATAGCCTCTGCCCTTCCCTTTCTAAAGCCCTTGCTATCTGGCCTGTCCCTAGGAGATGAGGGTGAAAGACTTCTCACCCTAGTGTCGTCAAGCTTGGCCTTGTTTTGACGAATGAAATATCGGTAGAAATGGCATGAACCGTCCAGGCACGGCGACTCACTCCTGTAATCCCAGCACGTTGGGAGGCCGAAGTGGGTGGATTACGAGGTCAGGAGTTCAAGACCAGCCTGGCCAAGATGATGAAACCCCATCTCTACTAAAAATGAAAAAATTAGCCGGGTGTGGTGGCAGGTGCCTGCAATCCCAGCTACTCGGGAGGCTGAAGCAGGAGAATCACTTGAACCCGGGAGTCAGAGATTGCAGTGAGCAAAGATCGCGCCACTGCACTCCAGCCTGGGCAACAGAGCGAGACTCTGTCTCAAAAAAAGAAAGAAATGACATGTACCACTTCTGAGCAGAAGTTATGAGCTATCTTATGATTTTGCCATATTATCTTTCCTCTGACACAAGAGCAGCATGTCCTAAATAGAGCTACCTCTTCAGCTTTGGTCCCAGAATGAAGATGTGTGGAGCCACAGCTGACACACAACCTGTAATGTTGTGTGCACAATAAATAAACCTTTGTTGTAAGCCACTGAGATTGTTTTCGCTGTTGTTGCAGCATAACATGCTAGCTAAGCAGAGTAATACAACCATGAAATTAGCTATCAATGGGGGTAAGCCAAGACCTTTTTTACAAACATGACCAAAAAAAACAAACTCTGATCAAGGGCATATGGGAGGAATCTGAAGACGCCAGATATGATTGTAGTTTAATAAATGGAACCTAATCAATCCTGTCAGCCATTCTGTACCCTGTTTGGAGAAAGTGTCTGTGAACAAAAGGACTTGCTAGGCCATGGCAGTCCAAAACAAGGCAGTCACAAAGGCTAGCACTACCATTGCCCCTCTAAGCCTCATCTCAGTTAAACCACACTGAGCATTAGGATTTCCTTGTCCATGTTATCTCTGTAGTGGATGGGAATGTCTCAGACTGCCTCAGTTAAGAAATACTTCTTAAGATCATGCTTTCCTCGAATGGTGTGAACCCGGGAGGCGGAGGTTGCAGTGAACCGAGATTGTGCCACTGCACTCCAGCCTGGGCGACAGAGCAAGACTCCGTCTCAAAAAAAAAAAAAAGATCATGCTCTCCTCTATGTTCACCCAGCAAGTGTCTTGACGATAGGAACAGAATTAAGTGATCTGCCACCTAGAGGATTCTAGTTCTTTTGATAATTGTATTTTTCATTGTAGCTAATCAGATTCCTCTATATAAAAGTTTCTGTGAGCTTAGCAAATATAAGACACCCCCCACCTCCAGGAAATGGTTCAACTTTCTGCTTACTATTAAAATTAGGTTTCTGAGTTTGCAAGGTTAAACATCAGTTCTTGTAGCACTGTGTAACGGGACCTGTCTAGACAGCCAGCTGGACTTCCTTAAGCCACACCTTTATCTCATTCTGTGCCTTTGGCCTAAAAGGAAAGCAGCGCTGGCCAGGCGTAGTTGTTCACACCTGTAATCCCAGCACTTTGGGAGGCCAAGACGGGCAGATCACGAGGTCAGGAGTTCGAGACCAGCCTGATCAACATGGTAAAACCCCATCTCTACTAAAAATACAAAAATTAGCTGGGCTTGGTGGCACGTGCCTGTAATCCCAGCTACTCAGGAGGCTGAGGCAGGAGAATCACTTGAACGCAGGAGGCAGAGGTTGCAATGAGCCGAGATCGTACCATTGCACTCCAGCCTAGGTGACAGAGCGAGACTCCGTCTCAAAAAAAAAAAAAAAAAAACAAAAGCAGCACTAAAAGATATAGTTCATGTGCTGCTGGAGTTCAGAAAGGGAGTGCTTACTTCCACTTAGTGTGAAATAGTGGGAGCAGTTCGGGAAAGATTTGCAAGGATGTGACATTTCAACTGGGTCTTGAAAAATGAGTAGAATTAGGGAAGACGTAGGCAGCCACTAAAGCAAATAGAAGAAGCGAGGGATCAGTTGGGGAAGCACAGAGTAAGAGGGAACGGAAGAAGAATCATATGGAAAGATACATTATTATGGTCAAATTAAGGCTCCTGGGCTTTATTTTCTGCTATGGGAAGTGAGTGGTAGAAGTTTTTTGTTTTGCTTTTAAACAAGTTTAACCATCTAATTTATTTGTTTATTTAGGAGACAGAGTTTTGCTCTTGTTGCCCAGGCTGGAGTGCAATGGTGCAATCTCGGTTCACTGCAACCTCCGCCTCTCGAGTTCAAGCGATTCTCCTGTCTCAGCCTCCCGAGTCACTGGGATTACAGACACATGCCACCAGGGCTGGCTAATTTTTGTATTTTTAGTAGAGACGGGGTTTCATCATATTGGTCAGGCTGGTCTGGAACTCCTGACCTCAGGTAATCCACCTGCCTTGGCTTCCCAAAGTGCTAGGATTACAGACGTGAGCCACCGCCTCACCCCTGGCCTAAGTTTAACCATCTTGAAGTATACATTTCAGTGACATTAAGCCTGTTCATGTTGTGCATCCATCAGCAGAATTTGTCATTGCCCCATACTGAAACTCTGTATACATTAAACACTAACGCACTATCCTCTTTTCCCCCAGCCTCTGGTAATCACCATTATAGTTTCACCTTTTGGCCACTATGAATGATGCTTCTGTGGACGTTAGTATACAAATATCTGCTGGAGTCCCTGCTTTCGATTGTTTGGGGTATATACCCAGAAGTGAAGTTGCTGGATTATATGGTAATTCTATGTTTGTTTTTTTGTTTGCTTTTGTGTTTTTTGAGGAGCCACCATACGGTTTTCCATAGCATCATACCATTTTACATTCCCAATGGTAGAAGGTTTTACAAAAGATAGTGACGTGATCAAAACTATGCTTAAAAGCAATCTGGAAAAGAGAGTAAGATGGAACAGAGTAGCAGAATGACCGTGTGGAGACTTTCACAATAGTTTAGGTAAGATACAATGAGGTGAGGGCCTGAACACATCAGCCGCAGTGAGAATGAGGGAAGAGGATACAAATGCTGAGGTGATACTGCCAAGGAAAGATTGTAAGGACTTGACCATTGACTGGCTATTGAGGGTTGGGGAACAAGAAAATTAAGGTTTTTTTGTGTGTTTGTTTGTTTGTTTTGAGACGGAGTCTCACTCTGTCGCCCAGGTTGGAGTGCAGTGGCACAATCTTGGCTCGCTGCAAACTCTGCCTCCTGGATTCACGCCATTCTTCTGTGGCAGCCTCCCTAGTAGCTGGGACTACAGGCGCCCACGACCACGATCGGCTAATTTCTTTGTATTTTTTTAGTAGAGACAGGTTGGGTTTCACTGTGTTAGCCAGGAAGGTCTCAATCTCCTGACCTCGTGATCCACCTGCCTCGGCCTCCCAAAGTGCTGGGATTACAGGCATGAGCCACCATGCCCGGCCAAATTAAGGTGTTTAATATGACTCCCATGTGTCACACTTGAGAGGATGGTAGTCTTCAGATGAAGAGTCAGGATATGGAGAAGTCATGAGTTCGGGTTTGGATATATAGAGTTTGAATTACAAGTGGCACATTGTAAGCTGTGGGGTGGACATTTGTTGTCTTGCCTGCTGAATACCCCTTGCCCTTTCAACTGGTAATGGCACTCTACTTTTTTTTCTTTTGAGACAGAGTTTCACTCTTGTCACCCAGGCTGGAGAGTAGTGGTGTGATCTCGGCTCACTGCAACTTCTGCCTCCCAGGTTCAAGCTATTCTCCTGACTTAGCCTCCCGAGTAGCTGGGATTACAGGTGCCCACCACCACACCCAGCTAATTTGTATTTTTAGTAGAGATGGGGTTTCACCATGTTGGCCAGGCTGGTCTCGAACTCCTGACCTCAGGTGATCTGCCCCTCTGCGTCAGCTTCCCAAAGTGCTGAGATTACAGGCATGAGCCACTGTGCCCAGCATACTTTAAAAAACAACAACAACAAAAAATATTGTAGAATTTATCCTTCTTCCTCTCTATATTGGCTAGGCTGGGAGGGTGTGTGGCCATGAGAATGTGCCTCTCAGATCTCTGACTGGAGAAATTGTAATTTACCAACAGTCCAGCTGCTGAGTTCTGAAATCCATCCTGAGCTTTGAAATCCATTGCCCTTTACTCCAAGGTCTTACTTCCCATACCCTGCTTCTAGCCAACAACTGAGCCCAGCGGGGATTTTAGGACAGGACTGTTCCTGGGATAAGTGATACTCTTCTGATGGATGACTTTGACCCAAGGACTCCTAAGTGGCCTTGCCAAACTTTCCTTAGAACTTTACTGCAGTCTGAGACACTTCCACCTTGAACACCTTCCCTCTGTCCTTCACTCAGGGTTAGGCCTGCATCACTGTGCAATGGCTCTCTCAGTCTTCCCCTTCCATTTCCTCTCACAGGTGTTTTTCATAATAAATTTCTTGCATTTTATTCTGTCTTGGCATTTGATTTCCTGAGAATCTGAACACGTTAATGAGGGGAAAGAGGACAGGATGCATCCTACCATAGCACATCTTCTGTACCCCATTAGCCATAGGAGTAGGAACATGACCCAGTCTGACCGATCAACAATCTCCCCACATCTTGGCCCAGTGCCTCCTCATAGTCTCTCAGGATAATTTGGCTCCCAGGCAATTAGCCACTTGGTCCACCTCAACAACAGACAGCTGACCAAATCTAAGCAAGGTCTCACAGTTCTGTTGCTTGAGGCCAACTAGTTACAAACATGGAGTCTGTGGCTTCTCCTGCAACTTCCACACCCTGATGAAGCACCACCTCACAGGGCGTGGGATTTGGCTTCCTGAGCAGCTGCTGAAGGGGCCAATGAAGGAACCTACTACAGAGGATTTAGCTACCCACAGAGCAAACTGATCAATGGGAGACAGGAAGGAGCTGGCTATAACAATGCACTCTTCCCTTCCTTCCTCTAATGGACTGTTTCAAGATAAAATTTCTCCATACAGCCTGTCTAGAGCGACATTCTGCCTGTCAAGAGACTAGCTACAGTTCATTGTGAAGTAGCCAGCAAACATTTCCTTCCCTTGCTTCTCATCTTATCCCTAATTCTCACTACTCCAGGGCTGTGCCCCTCACGTAAAACTTAAGCACTTAATCCCTCCTTCAGGCTTTGTTTTCTCGGAAATGTTGCTGAAACAGATCACAGATTTTGGAGAGATGGGCACATCACCCCAACTAAGCTAAGCAAAGCCCTCCTAAAGATTTGAAATACAGGAAAGACAGGATTTTTCTTCTGGAGATCTTGAGCTATGTGGAACTGAGGGCAACCATTTTTCTTTCTTCATGGAAAGAGCCTGTCTGAGAACGAAGGCATCACAGAGGAAGGCAGAATTCAGACAGAGTGAGACAGAGCCCTGACATCCTTTGAACACCTAGATACAACTTTCCCCAATATGTGTAACTGTTTGTCATTGCTTTGTCATTCTGAAGACCAGTTTTCCCAATCCATGTCATATAAAACATGGTAACCAATGAGTCCCAAGTTGCCTCCATTCAAAAATTCATCCAGGTGACTAGATTCTTAGGCTCAATTCCAAATTTCTGGGAGGAAGAGCTCTTGTTAGAGCTAACTTTGGCCAAATGTCCACCACTGAATCAAGTAATATTATGGAAAAGGGGACAGGGTCGTGCATAAAAATGGTTTATCCACTGTAACTCTATGAATGAAGGTATGTTGGAGGGTGGGGGATAGAGTAACACTTCTCAGAAAAGTAGGAGTAAAGGATTAGACAGACTAAACAATGTCTGTCCACTTCCTGAGAATAAATAAAGGGAAAGAGGGTAAAGAGGTCAGAGGACAGAGCCTTTATCTAAACCAACACTATCCAACAGAGCTTTCTGCGTAGTAGAAATGCTTTATATCTGTGCTGTTCAATATAGTAGCCACTAGCCACATGTGGCTGTCAAGCATTTGAAAGATGGTTAGTGCAACCAAGAAATTGAATATTTAATTTCATTTTATTTAAATTTAAATAGCTACATGTAGTATCTTAGTTTTTTGCTGCTATAACAAAATACCAAAGACTGGGTAATTTATAAAGAAAGGAAATTTATTTGGCTTATGGTTCTGGAGGCTGGAAAGCCCAAGAGCATGGCATCAGCATTTGCTCGACATCTGGGGAGGGCCTTCTTGCCACACCATAACAGGGCAGAAGATATCATATGGTGAGTAAGTGTGCATGTGAGACAGAGAGAGGGAGTGGGGGCCAAACTTAACCTTTTATCAGGGGTCTTCTCCCTCCATAACTAACCCATTCCCATGCGTTAATCCATTTATGACGGCAGAGCCCTCGTGACCTCATCACCTCTTAAGTGTTCCAACTCTCAACATTGTTAAAATAGCAATTAAATTTCAACATGAGTTTTGGAGGGACATTCAAACTATAGCATGTAGCTAATGACTGCATATTAGACAGCATAGGTCTGGACTATTGGTCTACTTTGGGAAGCAGCATGGAATATTGTCTGTAGCATGTGCTTTCAAGTTAGTCTGAACTGAGTTCGAGTCCCCATTCCATTTAACCTCTCTGAGCTAGAGAGGTGAAAGATGCAAAGAAAGTTGTATGTAATACCACAAAGAGAGAAAGAGACAAAAGATCTGCAAAAGTTCGGCCAGGCACAGTGGCTCAGGCCTGTAATCCCAGCACTTTGGGAAGCCAAAGCAGGCAGATCACAAGGTCAGGAGTTCAAGACCAGCCTGGCCAACGTGGTGAAACCTGATCTCTACTAAAAATACAAAAATTAGCCGGGTGTGGTGGTGGGCGCTTATAGTCCCAGCTACTCGAGAGACAGGCAGGAGAATCGCTTGAACCCGGGAGGCAGAGGTTGCAGTGAACCAAGATTGTACCACTGTACTCCAGCCTGATTGACAAAGCAAGATTGTGTCTCAAAAAAAAAAAAAAAAGATCTGCAAAGGATCAAAGAATCAGTTGGATTTGGCAATTAGAGGACTATGAGTGAATTAAGACAGAGAAGTGTTAAAAGTGTGATTGTTTAAAATCCAGACCAGCTATCCATCTACCTTTTGTACATGGGCTAAATTTCTTTCCTCTGGAGGGGTATCCCAGGCAGGGAGAGAATGGGAATGCAAAAGTTACCTTGTCTCTTAATCCTGTTGGTCACATGGGGAGCGAGAACTCAAAAGTGTGTCCTGAAGATAGAATTCCAAGGTCAAGCCAAAAAAATCAGAATCAGAACCATGGTCAGTCATGGGGTGTGAAGCCAAAGGTGGGGTTGCCTAGTCCGAGGAAGCCACAACCTCAGCTCACCGCAACCTCCACCTGCTGGGTTCAAGCGGTTTTCCTGCCTCAGCCTCCCTAGTAGCTGGGATTACAGGCGTGCGCCACCACACCCAGCTCATTTTTGTATTTTTAGTAGAGATGGGGTTTCACCATGTTGGCCAGGCCAGTCTTGAACTCCTGACCTCAAGTGATCCACCTGCCTTGGCCTCCCAAAGTGCTGGGATTACAGGCGTGAGCCACCGCACCTGGCCCTGCTTCCTTTTTTTTAGAGATACTGAAAGAGGGATAGACTGATGGTTCTCAACTGTTTCTGTCTTCGGACAAGTGGTCTGTAAGAAAAACAAGAAAACAGTGTTTTCCAACAGAATTTATTCTTGCCACTACCCACGGAACAGTAATGAAAGCCTTATATCCAACCTAGCTTACTTCTGTGACCGCCTGGTGCTTCACAAGTCACTATGGGACAGCTAAGTCTCTGTAGGGGGTACAGGTTAAGATTAAGAATGATCCCTGCAAGCACCATAGGGGCATACATGTCAGAAACACGACTTTTCTTCAAGGTCCCTTGCCTTGGCTAGCAGTGTACAAAATAGGGTTAGGCAGGTCTTGAGAAAACGACTGTAAACATTAAGTGTGATCCTCAGTTGTAAGCCTTATACATCCTACTCAGCCATTACCCTGCTCTGTGATCTTGAGCAAGTCACTTAATCAAGTTCAATCTTAATACTTCCACCTTATATGAGGCTGGCATGGTGGCTCACACCTGTAATCCCAGCACTCTGGGGGGCCAAGGTGGGCAGATCACCTGAGGTCACGAGTTCGAGACCAGCCTGGCCAACATGGTGAAACCCCATTTCTACTAAAAATAATTTTTTAAAACATTAGCTGGGCATGGTGGTGCACACCTGTGATCCTAGCTACTTGGGTGGTTGAGGCAGGAGAATCGCTTGAACCTGGGAGACGGAGGTTGCAGTGAGCTGAGATTACACCACTGCACTCCAGCCTGGGTGACAGGGCGACTCCATCTCAAAAAAAAAGAAAAAAAAAATTCCACCTGTTTTTAAAAAAGACATAGGAATAGATTTTTTACATTATTTTAAAATAAATTGTCTTAAGGGGGTAGAGGGAATGGGAGAAATGATAGGTATTATCCTCTGCCTCTCCTTCTTGTCCATCCTGCCTGAGTTTTTGTATTAAATAAGATGGTAAGTGTTAAAATGCTCTGAAAAGTGCAAAACACCATACAAAAGCAAGGGAGTATTATTATCAACATAGTTTTTTAGCTTAGGAGGATGAAGGCAGGGCACAGACTCAGAACCAAACAGCTGGAAGGCAGGAAATCTTAATACCATAGAAGGAAACTTTTTTTGTTCAAATTCTTCCTGGAGTGGCACTTTTTTTTAGAGCAGCCTTGGCACTGAAATCCTCTGAAATGCTGAAGTGGGTCCAGAAAAGTATTAAGGGGGCAGGTAGGGCATTCAGCAGCCAAAAGACACTGGAGAAACACCAGCCCTGGTTCCTCAGTTTCTTTGTGATCCAACAAAAGATACAATCGAAGGAGGAGTCGAATTGTATCAGCGGGTCTCAGATTCAAAGCCAGGTGGGTGTTGGATCCTCTAACAGGCTCTTTAACCAGCCACCACACTATTTTGGGAGCCAGGATGTCAGGGGCACTCTGTAACTAATACTGAACTCAGGTGCCAACAACCTAAAAACCATCCTCTCTACACAGTGTTCAGAAAGAACACTGACCTGGAGAGGACTTTAGAGATAATCTAGTCAGACTGAGGCTCAGAGAGGGACAGGGACTTGCCAAGTTAACACAGTAGAGTCAGGCTTATTGGGCTGCAGAAGCCTACCCAATTTAGCTCAAGTACAAAGGAGTTTCTTGTAAGGACTAGAACTGAAAGGCAGGAAGAAGCATAGAGGTCTAGGACTCACTGGTCTATTCATTCTCTGTCTCCTCGCCACTCCTCATCGCTGGTCTATTCATTCTCTGTCTCCTCGCCACTCCTCTTCGCTGGTCTATTCATTCTCTTATCTCCTCGCCACTCCTCATCGCTGGTCTATTCATTCTCTGTCTCCTCGCCACTCCTCATCGCTGGTCTATTCATTCTCTGTCTCCTCGCCACTCCTCATCGCTGGTCTATTCATTCTCTTATCTCCTCGCCACTCCTCATCGCTGGATAGGATTGCTCCTTCCCCCTCTACCTACAGTCAGGCTTCTGCCTTCTCTTGGTCTCTGCTCCTACTTCTCTGGGCCTGCACCTGGCTTTCCTGGCCAAGATCTACTTGTCTGTGACTTTTTTTTGTTTTGTTTTAGGCAGGGTCTTGCTCTCTCACCCAGGCTGGATGGAGTACAGTGCCACGATCATTGCTCACTGCAACCTCCGCATCCCGGGCTCAAACGATCTACCTGCCTCAGCCTCCCAAGTAGCTGGGACTACAGGCATGTGTCACTATGCCTGGCTAAATTTTTTTTTTTTTTTTTTAAATGGAGTTTCACTCTTACTTCCCAGGCTGGAGTGCAATGGCGTGATCTCAGCTCAGTGCAACCTCCACCTCCCAGGTTCAAGTGATTCTCCTGCCTCCAGCCTCCCGGGTAGCTGAGATAACAGGCGTGTACCACCATGACTGGCTAAGTTTTTGTATTTTTTTTTTTTTTTTTTTTGAGACGGAGTCTTGCTCTGTCACCCAGGCTGGAGTGCAGTGGCCCGATTTCAGCTCACTGCAAGCTCCGCCTCCCGGTTTACGCCATTCTCCTGTCTCAGCCTCCCGAGTAGCTGGGACTACAGGTACCTGCCACCTCGCTTGGCTAGTTTTTTATATTTTTTAGTAGAGACGGGGTTTCACTGTGTTAGCCAGGATGGTCTCAATTTCCTGACCTCGTGATCCGCCCATTTCGGCCTCCCAAAGTGCTGGGATTACAGGCATGAGCCACCACACCTGGCCTTATTTTTTGTATTTTTAGTAGAGACAGGGTTTCACCATGTTGGCCAGACTGGTCTCGAACTCCTGACCTTAGGTGATCCTCCTGTCTCGACCTTCCAAAGTGCTGGGATTACAGGCATAAGCCACCGCGCCCAGCCTAATTTTTGTATTTTTTGTAGAGACAGGGCTTTGCCATGTTGCCCAGGCTGATCGTGAATTCCTGTACTCAAGCGATCCACTTGCATCAGCCTCCCAAAGGATTGGAATTACAGGCATGAGCCACCACACCCGGCTGTCTCTGACTTCTCTACTTCAACTCCCTCTGCCACCTGACAATTTCTTTCCTTTTTTTTTTTTTTTTTTTTGTTTCCTGAGACAGGGTCTCACTCTATCACCCAAGCTGTAGTGCAGTGGCACGGTACAATCTTGGCTCACTGCAACCCTCTGCCTCCCAGGCTCAAATGATCCTCCCACCTCAGCCTCCAAAGTAGCTGAGAATACAGGCATGCACCACCATGCTTGGCTAATTAAAATTTTTTTTTTCCTTTTGTAGAAATGAAATCTCACTGTGTCACCCAGGCTGGTCTTGAGCTCCTGGGCTTAACTGATCCTCCCACCTTGACCTCTCGAAGTGCTGGAGTTTCATGTGTGAGGCACCATGCCTGGCCAACAATGTCTTTCTGTTCCTTGGTTCAATAAAGCCTCGAATCGGCCCATCTTAGATTGTTGTGCTAGGCTGTCTTAGTTCATTTTGTGCTGCTATAACAGAATATCTGAAACTAGGTAATTTATAAAGTATAGAGATACATTTCTTACAGCTCTAAAGCCTGGTAAGTCTAAGGTTGAGGAGTCCACATCTGGCAAGGGCCTTCTTTCTATGTATTCCATGGCAGCAGGTGAAGGGCAAGAGAGCAAGACAGCATGAGAGGGACAGAGAGAAGGGGAGAGAGAAAGAGAGAGAGAAGAAGAAATGGGGTTGAATGCATCATTTTATCAGGAACCCACTCCCTCAATATCGTCATTAATTTATTCATGATGGCAGAGCCCCCATGACCTAATCACCTCCTGAAGGTCCCTCCTCTCAACACTGTTGCACTGGGGATTAACTTTCCAGCACACGAGCCTTGGGGAACACATTCACACAATAGTATACACCATTGGTCCGAGGACAGACAGCAGCGAATATATTAAATAGTGATCCTTGACTCTGGTGCTGGCCCTATCTGCTGAAGTCCAGAGGCTGGAGGGGTCAAGTGGTTTACAGCGTGGCCCCAGCAGGGTTTGTGGTCTGGGCAGCTTTTCCTTAAAGTGAATGTGAGTGAGGCAGAAACTGTACCATCACTAGGACCATGTGATTGGAGCTCAGGATTCCAGATTTCCTGCCCAGAACATTTCCCATGAAATTGTCATTTCTTTATTCAGCAGACATGTCGTAATGCTTGTTAAATGTCATTTATGAATATCTTCTTCCTCCTCCTCTTCTTCCTTCTTGCCCCTAGAAACTTATAATGAAGATAAAGGCAGGAAAATAATTAGAAAACTTGAGCACTTTAGAAGAAGTATAAACAATAACCACTTACTGTAAGTGGTAGCTATTGTTATTGTTTATGCATCTTCTAAAGTGCTCATGTATTCTAATTGTCTTCCTGTCTTTATCTTTATTATATCAGGTATCTGATTGGTACATGTACCAGTTACTGCTGATCACTTTGCATATATTTTCTCACTTAATCTTTACAACTCCCCTGTGATGCCAGCACCACATTTCACACATGTGGAAGGAAACAGGCACAGAGAGTGATTCACAGATAATAAACAGCACAGCAGGACTCTGATGCTAAAGCCTGTCCTGTTAACCACTGTGCAGTCTTCACCATGCTATTAGAGCACAGGGGACCATCTTGGCCTAGGGAGAAGGACAGTTGACGACTGGAGAAAGCAGTAGACTTCCAGGAGGAGGTGACATCTGAGCTCATCATGGGCAAGCTTTCCTTAGTCAAGTGTTGGCAAGGCTCACTGTAAACAGAGGAAGCCACATGTGGGAATAGCAAGATGCCAGCAGAGTACAGGGAAAAGCTAGAGTGGGGATGTGAATGAAGAGGGCCAGGAGCACACTGCATGACCTATGAGTGAGTGCCTCCCTACTTCTGTATCCTCAGTCCCTTTTCTCTGACCCTATTCCTAGCCCTGGCGGAGAATGTGAAGATAAGGCCAGAGGGAACATTGAGAAGGAGGATCTCAACGAAGATGGAAAACTCAACAGAACCTTGGAAATGCAACTGCTATCGCCTGGGCCTTTGTTCCTGGAATGGACTCTTGAGAGTGCATGGTAAAGTCTAAAGTGAAAAATTCAAGAGGAGGGAGCTTTCTTTTACCTGACTTTTGGGTCTTATCTTAGTTGTTACTTCCTTTAGGAAACATTCCTTGGTCTACCAAGCCTGAGACCCTGAGATGCTGCTGCTGCTTTTTTTTTTTTTTTTTTTTTTGAGATGGAGCTTTGCTGTGTCACCAGGCTGGAGTGCAGTGGTGCGATCTTGGCTCACTGCAACCTCCACCTCCCAGTTTCAAGCAGTTCTCCTGCCTCAGCCTCCCGAGTAGCTGGAATTACAGGCACCTGCCACCACACTCGGCTAATTTTTGTATTTTTAGTAGAGACAGGTTTTCACCATGTTGGTCAGGTTAGTCATGAACTCCTGACCTCAAGCAATCCACCTGCCTTGGCCTCCCAAAGTGCTGGGATTACAGGTATAATCACTGCCTGTAATCCACCATGCTCGGTCTTTTTTTTTTTTTTTTTCCAGAGATGGGGTCTTACCCTGTCACCTAGGCTGGAGTGCAGTGACACAATCAGTTTACTGTAGCCTTGAACTCCTGGACTCAAGCAATCCTCTGCCTCGGCCTCCTGAGTAGCTGAAATTACAGATGTGAGCCACCACACTGGTTTGGCGGCTACGTCTTGTTTATCCTTCCACCCGCAGTAGAGCATGTGGCTCAGAGTAGCTGCTCAGTAAAAGACAGATGAATGAATAACAAATAGCCTGCAAGGAGCTTCTGCCAAGTCTTTCAGACCACATCGATTTTCTCTCTGTCTCTGGAGTCCTCCAGACCTCAACACTTGGAATCCTATGCATGTTTGAACCAGAAGAAACCTTAAAAATCACCTAGCTATCTCCTACCATCTCACAGATGGCGTGATTGAGGTGATCACTTATTTGCCAACTGTATTAGTCTGTTCTTGCATTGCTATAAGGACATACCTGAGGCTGGATAATTTATAAAGAAAAGGGAGGCTGGGCACGGTGGCTCATGCCTGTAAATCTCAGCACTTTGGGAGGCTGAGGTGGGCAGATCACTTGAGATCAGGAGTTCGAGACCAGCCTGGGCAACATGGTAAAACCCTGTCCCTACCAAAAATACAAAAATTAGCTGCACATGGTGGTACATGCCTGTAGTCCCAGCTACTTGGGAGGCTAAGGCAGGAGAATCCCTTTAACCCGGGAGGTGGAGGTTGCAGTGAGCTGAGATCACACCACTGCACTCCAGCCTAAGCCTAGGTGACAGAGTGAGACTCTATATCACAAAAGAAAAAAAAAAAAGGGAAAGGAAAGGGGTTTAATTGGCTCACAGTTCCACGGGCTGTGCAGGAAGCATGATACTGGCATCTGCTTGCCTTCTGGGGAAGCCTCAGGAAGCTTCCAATCATGGGTGAAGGCAAAGGGGGAGCCAGAACGTCTTACATGGCAGGAGCAGGAGCAAGACAGAGTGGTCGGATGCTGCCACACACTTTTTTTTTTCCTTTTTTTTTGAGATGGAGTCTTGCTCTGTCACCCAGGCTAGAGTGCAGTGGCGCAATCTCGGCTCACTGCAAGCTCCGCCTCCTGGGTTCATGCCATTCTCCTGCCTCAGCCTCCCAAGTAGCTGGGATTACAGACGCCCACCACCACACCCGGCTAATTTTTTGTATTTTTAGTAGACATGGCGTTTCACTGTGTTAGCCGGGATGGTCTTGAACTCCAACCTTGTGATCCGCCCTCTTAGACCTCCCAAAGTGCTGGGATTACAGGCGTGAGCCACCACGCCCGGCTGGTGCCACACACTTTTAAACAACTGGGTCTCATGAGAACTCACTCACTATAACGAGAAGAGCACCAAGGGGATGGTGCTAACCTATTCGTGAGAAACAACCCCTAGTATAATCATCTCCCACCAGGCCCCACCTCCAACACTGGGGATTACAAATTTGACATGAGATTTAGGTGGGAACACAGATCCAAACCATATCACCAGCAATCTTAGTTTTTTATCTCCAGCCACAGTTTCTCCTCCGAACTCCACAATGAATCAGCTGCCTACACGGCGCTCATCTGGGATGTCCCACAGTATGTGCATCTAAACACATCCAGAATCAGCATCTCCCCTGAGGCCTAGGCATCCTTCAGCCTTCCCTGTCTTGGTGAAGAACATCACCACCCAACCAGTTGTAGCAACCACCTACCTCCTATAGCCTCCCACTACCAATAAAACAGCAAGCCCAGCAGTGTCTACTACCTAAATCACAAAATCTCTCCAATTTCCCTCTGCCTCCCTAGCCCAAATCCCCATAGCTCTCAATGGACCCCTGCAAAAGTCTCATTAGTTTCCCCAAATCTGCTCTTTCTTTGTACTAATCCATGCTCCTCATTGCAGCTGGAGTGACATTTAAAAAATGCTACTTTCTTCTTTAACTCCTTTGCTGAAAGATTTCCAATATCTCTCCACTTAAAAAATATATATTAAGCTATTGGCCAGGCACGGTGGCTCACTCCTATAATCCCAGCATTTTGAGAGGCTGAGGCGGGCAGATCAGGATTCAAGACTAGCCTGACCAATATGGTGAAACCCCATCTCCACAAAAAATACAAAAATTAGCCAGGCATGGTGGCACATGCCTGTAATCCCAGCTACCCAGCAGGCTGAGGCAGAAGAATTGCTTGAACCTGGGAGGTGGAGGTTGCAGTGAGCTGAGATCACACCACTGCCTCCTGGGCAAGAGTGAGACTCCATCTCAAAAAAAAAAATAAATAAATAAATATATATATATATATAAAATAACACTTATGGAAAATAACTTATGTTCTAAGGCCTGTTCTAAGAACTTTACACGTATTAACTCATTTAATCCTCACAACTCTAAATATTCCCATTATACAGACAAGGAAACAGAAACTCAGAGAAGCAACTTCAGGGCCTTTGCGTAAGCTCTTACCCACCCTTGGCCTGTTGACCTGGCTGACTGCTATTCAGACTTCAGATGGGACGCCTTGGGGAGCATTCAAAGATCTCCCTCTCTAGGTCAGGCCCTCGCATAGCATCTAGCCCAGTTTTTATTATATAATTATTTAGGGGGTCATTTGGTTCACGTCTGTCACCCCCATAGGCTTTAAATTCCATGTTTTGCTCATAATTATATCTTGAATATTCAACATATAATAAATACTTAATATTTGTTGAATGAATCAATAAAAAGCATTTTCAGTAGGAGAGGGGATGTGGTCAGATTTGCTTTAGAAGGATTTCTCTTGTGTAAAAGTTTGAAGGTGGGGAGACCAAGTCACCAATAGCAGCTGAATTCAGGAATGACAGGAAGGCAGGCTGGACTAGAGGAGAGGCAAGAGGGATGGAGAGAAGTGAGTGAACCCAGGAAGTATTTAGGAAGCATAGTGGATGGCACTGATAAGTGGACAGAAGTGAGGAAGAGGGACTCCAAGTTTCTGAGAGCACTTTGAACTGGAGTGAAGAAGCATCTGCAAAAGAGGCAGGTTGGGTTGGCAGAGCAGGCTGTCCTAGACCCAAGCAACTGAAACATGGAAAAGCTCTCAAAAAAATCTTTGCACCCAAGCTCCTTAGCTTGGTCCTGGTGTACTTTATTCAGCCGCATCTGTGGTCTACCCCCAAACTCAGAGCACATAGATCACTGCTCCTCCCCTAAGCCCCACCTGTCATCCAGTCCACCTTAGTAAGTGCCACCCCACTACTCTCTCTCCACAAGATGCAGCTTGGAGGACGTCTCCTCTGGGATCCCTCCTCACTGCCCCACCCTTTCACGGGGTGAATGAGTCCTCTGTAGCTATCAGGATTTGCTGTATCAGGAGTGTTCCTCTGCTGTCACCTCTGATGACCATTTTCCTCAATTCAGAATCCCCAGCACCTGCAAAAGGCCTGGATCGAGGTAAACCTCAAAAACGTTTGTTTTACTGAATTTTCCCAAAGACTTGGCTTTATTACATTAAGAACTGAGGCAAGGAATGTGGCAGTAAATCCTGGTGCCACCACTTAGAGATTAGATAAGTCACTTTTTTCAAGCCTCAGTTTCCGTCCATCAAATGGAGATAAGAATACAGTGGACCTACCTCGAAGAGTTGTTTTGAGGGGAAAATGAAATATGCTAGGTTAAGTGTTTAACACAATGCCTGGAACATGGTTAGTTCCCTCAAAAAATTAGCTCTTATTTATTTATGTATTTTTAAATTCTCGCCTTGATACTCAGAAGGGGCATGAGCAGGAACAGAGGATTGCAGTTCTTAGGATGGCCACGCGAGGGAAGTGGTGAGCAGCCTCCAGGAGGACTTCGGATCTGCTGTGCCAAGGCACCTGCTGAGGACCCAGATGGCCCGCCTGGGGTTTCCGGGGCTTCCCGGCCCCTGAACATGTGGTCGCAGGCCAGAGCGCCGCGGGAGAAGCCTCTGCCAGGTGCTCGGTCTCGACTATCACAGCCCCAGCCATCCCTCCCGTCCCCGTCTTGGCTTGGAGGGGCTGGAGGGCAGGAGGGGACAGAGTGGGGGGCAACCAGGATATATCCCCTCCTTTTTGTCATTTGTCTTTCAAACTGGTTTATGGTTATTTCTTCTGTATAGAAGTCTTGTAGTCAAACATTTCCATGTTTTCTTTCATGGCTTCTAGGTTTCATCATGCTTAGAAAGTCTTTTCCATCTCCAAGATTATTAAAATATTCACTCGTCTTTTTTCTGATACATTATAGTGTTAAATATGTGCTCCACCTGGAATTTATTTCAGTGTAGAAAAAGGGCACAGCTTTTTGTAATTTCCCCAAAAGACTTGCTGGTTATTCCACCCATTTGATCTCCCCCCTCCAACCTCCTACCAACATCCCCCAGCCCCCGCCATTTGTCTGAAGTGCTGTCTTTTATTCATGCATTCATTTAGAGACAAGGTCTTGCTCTGTTGCCCAGGCTGGAGTGTAGTGGTGTGATCACAGCTCACTGCAGCCTTGACCTCCCAGGCTCAGGTAATCCTCCCACTTCAGCCTCCCTGGTACCTGGGACTACAGGTGTGTGCAACCATGCCCAGATAATTTTTTTTTTTTTTTTTTTTTTTGATACAGAGTCTAACTCTGTCGCCAGGCTGGAGTGCAGTTTTGTGATCTCAGCTCACTGCAACCTCCACCTCTTGAGTTCAAGCGATTGTCCTGCCTCAGTCTCCCAAGTAGCTGGGACTACAGGTGCACGCCACCACGCCCAGCTAATTTTTGTCTTTTTAGTAGAGACAGGATTTCACCATGTTGGCTAGGATGGTCTCAATCTCTTGACCTCATGATCCACCTGCCTCAGTCTCCCAAAGTGCTAGGATTACAGGCGTGAGCCACTGCCCCCGGCCACAATTTTTGTATTTTTTATAGAGACAAAGTTTTGCCATGTTGCCCAAGCTAGTCTCAAGCAATCTGCCCACCTCGACCTCCCAAAGTGTTGAGATTACTGGCATGAGCCACTGTGCCGGGCCTGAAGTGCTATCTTTATTATACATTGAATTCCCTTGCGGGGCTAGATCCATTTTCGTACTCCATTTTGTTCCACAGATTGGTGTAGTCCTGCTTCAATACCGTACTGCTTCAAACACATTGACTTTAGAGTATGTTTTAGTAATGGGTGAGACAAATCCCTTTTCATTACTTTTCTTCCTGGACTTTTTATTCCTGTATGTTTATTCTTCTATATACACTTAAGAATCAACCCCCTCTCCACCCACCTCCCATCCAATCCTTCTGGTAACCAATATAGAACTTTGAAGATACTGAAATTATATGCAAAATGTACATTGCACATCTCCAGAGAGATAGTGCAAAGTTTTCATCAGATGTGCAAAGGGAGCCCCTGGTTTACCTGTCTCTGAAAGGGGCCAGGGAGGAGCACACAGGAAGCCTGATTCCTCTCTGTGCTCCCACTCCTCACCTCCACCCTCATTCCAGGTCCTACCCTGGCCTCCATCCTGCCTCCCCTAATCTAGTCCCCCTTGCTGCACCAGAGCAACCATTCCACCACCCAGGCCCTAGTTCCAGGCCTAGGCTTAAGGTAGAATAGCTGATAACAAAGCTTTAATTAATATGTAAATATAATCAGGAGCCCCAGCTCCACCTCTGACCAGCTATGGAACCCACTTTGAGGCTTTTCACATTGTAGGGCCTCAGTTTATGCTTCTCACAGACCAGGTGAGAAAGGAAGGCATAGGATGACTATGCCTCCTAGCAATCACCAGCAGGATCCTTTAATCCCAATAATTTTCCTTTTTCTCCCCACCTTCCCACTCCCCATTTACTTTTTTTTTTTTTTTTTGAGACAGAGTTCCCCCGTCACTCAGGCTGAGTGCAGTGGTGCGACCTTGGCTCACTGCAACCCTCTGCTTCCGGGGTTCAAGTGATTCTTGTACCTTAGCCTCCCGAGTAGCTGGGACTATAGGCGTGTGCCACCACACCTGGCTAATTTTTGTGTTTTTAGTAGAGATGGGGTTTCACCATATTGGCCAGGTTGATCTCGAACTCCTGGCCTCAAGTGATCCGCCCACCTTGGCCTCCCAAAACACTGGTACAGGCGTGAGCCACCGCACCCAGCCCCCATTTACATTTTAATTCATGCCCTCAGCATGGAGACTACTGGTTTTACATACCTCCAGCAAATATTAATTATTCTGTCCTCTCTGTCAATGAGTGGAATTCAAAACACTGGAGCCCAAGAGTAGAACTGACCAGTCCTAAGCAAGGTTAAGTAGACAAGTTGAGGTAGGCATGACCCTAGGAAAGACTTTACACAGTATCCTCCTGGGCTTCAGAACCCAGGACTCCAGGAGTCCATTTGGAAGTTTATATAGGCAGATGCCAGGCCCTAGAACAGAGTTTCTCAACCTCAGAAACCTGCTGACATTTTGGGCCTGACAATTCTCTGGCGCGGAGGCTGTCCTGTGTGTTGAAAGCATGTAGCAGCATCCCTGATCTATTCTCATGAGACGTCAGTAGCAACCTCCTCGTTGGGAAAATCAAAAATGTCTCCAGACATGGTCCAGTGTTCCCTGGGGGGCAAAATCGCACCAAGTTTAAAACCATTGCTCTAGAAGTAGAGAGCGCAGGGGAAGCTCAGGTTAACTTGGGCTTCAGGGCCGGCCACTCTACTTCCTTCTGTCTGAAAGGGACATTATAAAGTCTTTCTCTTCATACCAGGCACTGGGCAAGTCTTTTCTCCTCTCTGAGCTTCAGTTTTTCCATCTGTAAAATGGACTTGACGTTTGTAAGTCGTTTCTTCTTCTCTTACCATCTGACGTTCCTGGAACTGGTTCAGGGTAGGGCAGGGGGCGCCGTGGTGCCTGTGAGGTCCTGGGAGGTGCCCCAAAGGAAAGGAAGGATGAGAAAGAACAGATGGGGTGATGGTGGAGAGGGAAGGCCGGGCAGGAGGCAGGAGCGTCCTAGGGACACGGAGAGGCCTGAGGCTTCCCCAGACCCTGCTTCTTGGAGGCCGCATTAATGTAGATCTCCCTCAACCCGGCAAGCCAAACTCCCCGGATTCCCCTAGGCCCCGCCCACCACCGAGGCCCGGCCCCGTTGGCCCCGCCCACCAACGCGGCTCCGCCCCCAGCAGGCCCCGCCTCCCCTTCGCCTCCCGCCAGCCCGAGCTTGGGCTTTGCACCCGGCGGCGACTGAAAACGGTGACTGCTGCGGAGCCGGCAGCGCAGGCGGGCGGAGCGGAGCTGCCCCCGTGGTGGCGGGCGATGCCCCCGTGAGCCTCCCTCGCCGCCCCTCCCCGCCCCGCGTGCCTACCCACACGGAGTCCGCGCCCGCCTGGGGCCGGGCCGCGCCTACTGCCGGGTCCGCGGGGCGGGGTCCCGGGGCAGCACCTGCCCCGCCTTGCGGAGCCGCCTCGGCCTGCGGAGCCCCCCTCCCTATCTGGACCCCGGCCCCACCTCCAGGTAAGTCAGCAGGCCTTGCTCGCCTGGGAGTGGACGTGGGGAGGGGGTTGCAGAGGTCTGGAGGACCACGGGGGGAGGGGGGCTCTGGCCATGAAGCGCAACGTAGGGATGTGAGTGTGCCGGGGCGGGGGTGGGGGGATGAACACAGAGTGTGAGAGGGCTCTGGGGAGGGGGCTAAGGGATGAGAGAGGAACGTGGGGTGTTTGGGGAAGCCTGGAAAATGGGGAAGAGGGGCTAGAGTCTTGAGTTCTTTGCTGATGCTCAGAGCTCCTGGGGCCCTGGTCTTCAACAGCATTGCCTGGCATGGCATTTTTGGAAAGTGCTTAAAATCCCTCCTGGAAAGGGAGCTGGAAGGCAGCCTGCCTTTCTCCCTTCTGCCTGTGCCCTGGTTGAGAAGCAGCCACTTTTTCCTCCCAACGTGACACCGTTGTGGTGCCCAGAGGACCCCCTCCGCCCCATAAGAGGAAAGGAGTGCTGCTGACTCCAGCCCTGGGGTGGGAAGAGGGGTCTTTGGGAAGCTGAGAAAGCAGTTGGTCAGCAGCATGGTGCAGAGCCCAGGGTTCAGGGAGGCTTGGCAAAACCCTTGATGGCCAACTTGGGCATGCTCTCATTCATAGGGAGGAGCTCTTCCCTGACTGGCCACCTGGGTATTTGGACCCCATGTCCGCATTACCTCTGGACAACTCAGCCCTGAGGAGTGGGTTTCTTCAGTGTCCTGGTCCTGAAGGCTCAGGAAGGATCCTGGAATAGGGTGGGCAGTGGCATACCAAGGCTGGAGAACAGGGGGCATTGGCTGGCACTGCCACCTAGGGCCTGTTTGAATGTGGCCCTTCAGGGCTTGGATGCCTGGGTGAATATCAGTGTCCAACCCTAGCCCCAGGGGTGTTATCAGGATGTAGGGAAGAAGGCTGCTGCCCCTTTGGTCCTGTCCTCTATCCATGATGACTTCTTAAGTCTGGGTTCCTTGGGTTTGGGGCCTGAAGTCATGGGAGGAGGATTGGTCCTGGTCAACAAGGGGTTAATCAGCCATCTCCCCGCCATGCCCCCCCCCGCCCCCACCCCCAATAGTTGCTGCTAGTCACCAATTAGTCTGTAATCAGGCAGCTGCCAACTGTCCCTGGGGGCATGTGGGTAGTCTAATGGAGCATTCTTGGTTCGGGGGCAGGATGGGTGGGTTGGCAGGGGTGTGCTGGGGAGGTGGCCCATGCAACCTGTGCTTAAACCAAGCACTATGCCCTTTGGTGTTTGTTTAGGGCCCACAGACCCCTTCCCTGCCTTCTGTTCCCGATTGCCTTGCTTAGGGACTTCCAGCCCTGGGGTTCTACACTTAGCCGACCCTTTGCAGGGTGTGAAGCCCAGAGTTGGTTAAACTTGGCTTCAAACCCAAGCTCTGCCACTTTCTGGCTGTGTGATATTGAGGAAATCACTTCCCCTCTCTGAGACTCTCAGTAAAACAAACCCAGCTGCTATGTGGGTAGCAGGAAGGAGTGAGTGAAATGGTGGATTTGAGCTGCGCAGCACAGTGCCTGGCACTCAGGAGGGCTCAGCAGCTAACTGCTGAACTCATTAACAACCCCTGTGCCAAGTACTTGCTGGGGTGGGCGTGCAGGAGCCAGGTGCTGAGGACCCAGCAGGGACCACAGTCCCTTCTCACCAGGGCATGTGGTCTGTGTTACTGTCTTAACTATTCTCTCTCCCTCCCTCGTTGCTCAACGACGCTTCTGGTCTCTGGACTTTAATTGGATTTTACTGCGCAGAACCCAGGCCCAAAGCTGCTACTCTCTGGGCTGCCCAACTTCCTGCCCAGGTGCTGAGCTCTGTGGGGTCTGTCAGGGGTCTGGGTGATGTCTGCAGCTGTAGTAGCAGCTGGCCCTTTAAGGAGGGAAGAAAACAATTATCTGGCCTGGGCATTGCATCAGCTGGAGCCTGGAGGGTCCCTGGGGAGGGGGGAGCAGGCTGGTGGTTGATTTCATTAGTGCCATGTGAGAACTCTCACTTGACTCTGCCCCACTCCCCAGCCACAAACTTCTCCCCCAGGCAACAGCTGCCTCAGTGCCTCCTCCCGCACCAGGGGCACAACCTTGGAGAGCTCTCTGTGTGTACCCCCCAGTCAATGTCATGGGCCCCAGCAGAGGAGGGAAGTGTCTCTCACATTGGCCTTTTGCTGACTGTGGCACTGTCTCTCCTGTTAGCAATCTGCTGACTTGGGGTGCAGGGTGCGTCTCCTGTACTGGCATTTTGCTGACGATGGGGGTGTTTCTCCCACACTGGCATTTTGTTGACCCAGGGGAGGAGTGACTTCTACACTGTCCTCTCACTGACAGTGGGGCTGTCTCCTACACTGGTATATCGCTGACCTCACAGAAGAGCTTTACCAGATGGGGTGTGTGTGAACTGAAGGCGGAGGTTAGAAACAAGCGCTCTCTGGTTGGAGGTGAGCTTGCTAGGAATGGTGAGTCACAGGGGTTGTGTGGTTTGGGGCAGAGAAGAGACTAGGCACTTGGGCCTCAGACAGACAGGATTCCAATCTAATGCCTTCTGCTTCCAACCTGTTACCACTTCAGGCAGGTGGCCTCAACTACCAAGTCTCAGTCTCCTCTGGAAAATAGGAATAATTTATACCCATACTGCTCCACCCCATCTGGAATGTGGTTAGGGAATTAAATGTAGTAACCAGATGTATAGTACCTAGTCCAGGGCTGGCAGAGGGAGGGTGCATACTGTATGATGGTTCTCTTCCCTTTGCAACTTTGGGCTCTTCATAGCTTGAGCTCAAGAAGCCTGGACAAGAAAAGGAGGGTCCAAGAGGAGTGAAGAAAAAAGGAGAAAGAATGCCTGGCCCTCTTGCCTCTGTGGCAGAAGGATGCATTCAGTCCACCAGGTACCTCTGATGTATCAGGCTCTGTGAGCCAGGCGGCCCTCACGGAGCTGACATTCTAGTGGGGACATGACCCAGAGCAGGTAATTACACATGGCACGTGTGTAGAAAGGAGGGACTCAGGGGAGCTCTGGAACCTATCACTGAAGTTGCTCTCCTGCCCTCTATAATCTGGAAAAGGTTCCTGGAGGTGGCGACATCTTAGCTGAGTCATGAATGGTGCCAAGGAGTTGTAGAGGAAAAGAAGAGGGGATGAGGAAGGGGAACTGTGTGTCTGAGGCCCTGGTGATGGTGAGAACAGGCTTGGTGTGGTGGAGGGGGGCAGTGTGGGCAGGCCCAGGACAGCCCGGCCTGATTTCCTAGTCTAGCAGGATACTAAAGACTTGGGAATTTATCCTGAAGCTAATGACAACCCCTAAAGGGTTTTAAGCAGAAAGGCAAAAGCAGATTTCCCTAGAATGTTAGGGTCTATGGTCCTCAGGCAGAGCCTTCTTGGGAGTGACTTTTTGCCCTCTCCTACCCTTTTCCCTGTGCAGCGGCCTCGGTCCCAGGGAATAGGTTGTTTATGTGGCTGGCCCCAGGAGGGAGGGTGGCCAGTCCCAGTCCCTCCAGCTCCCTCTCTGTGGTCTAAGCTTCACCGCGGCCTTGCTGACGAAGCTCAGCCCTTGGGGCCAGGTTCTCCCAACCTCCCTGGGGAGCCAGAGGGCAAGAGGCAGGGTTTTGCACCAGGCTGCTCTGTGCTCACATCCCTGCTCTGCAGTTCCTGAGCTGGGTAATCTCTGGCAAGGCATACCCATCTCTGAACTTCTGTGTCCTCAACTATAAAATGGAGTTGATGTTATCTCTAGGAAAAGGATAAAGTGAAATTTCACGTGGAAATCATAAACCCTATCTCAATGTCAGTTGACATTTTTACTCTGTTGTGTGGGAGCTGACATCAACTCTGGGCCAGGCCCAGGGCTGGCTGGGGGTGGGAGCAGGGCTGGTTTCAAGAGTCTATGGTCACGCAGGGCCCAGTGCCTAGAAGGACCCTACACTTAATGTTCTGCTGACACCATCTTAAAATTCTTAGTAACTTTGAACAAGGGGTCCTGCATTTTCATTTAGCACTGGGTTCTGCATATTATATAGCTCCACAAATCGGGTAGGGGTAGGAAGAGGCAGGGAGAGACATGGACCTGCAAACAGTTCCCAAAGGTGAGGTGGAGGGCATGACTAACTGTCCCAAGGTGGGTGGGATGTTAATAAGAATAACACTTATTTAGTGCTTACTGTGTGCTAGTTCTCTGCCCATCACTTTACATCCTCATCTTTAAACAGTCCTATGAAGTAGGTACTATTCTCTGTGGTATAGATAAGGAAACTGAGGTGATCTGATCAAAGTCACACAGCTGTCAAGTGGCAGAGCTGGGATTCAAAACCAGGTTGTCCAACTGTACAGCAATGCGTACACCAGGGAAGTCACCTAGGAGGAGCGACCACCTGCCCTGGGTTTGGAGGATAACTTAGAGTTTGCCCAAGGGGAAGAAGTGTGCTGGGGAAGGGAGGGCTCTCTCAGCTGGAAAGTGTCCAGGCTAAGGGCATGATGCTTGGCCAGGAGAGGGGGAGCCAAAGCCTGGTGCCTTCTGGGGTTGACAGAAGGTAACCTTTGCATTTCATGGTCCTGATTTGCCAAGCTCAGAGCCCCTTGTCACTCTGCCCCTAGGTCCTGATGCTACCATGGCTCCTCAAGTTGCCCCAACCCCTCTTCCCACTGTTTTGCCCCCTCCCTCCCTACTTCCCGGGTAATCTCGTTTACTCTCTTGACTTTAATGATTTCTGGGTTCAAGATCTGCAGGTCTGGCTGGGTGCGGTGGCTCACACCTCCTCAAAGTGCTGGTAATCCAGCATTTTGAGAGGCTGAGATGGGCGGATCACTTGAGCCCAGGAGTTCAAGACCAGCCTGGGCAACGTGGAGAAACCCTATCTCTACAAAAAAATACAAAAATTAGCTGGGCATGGTGGCACGTGCCTGTAGTCCCAGCTACTTGGGGGGCTGAGGTGGGAGGATCACTTGAGCCTGGGAGGTTGAAGCTATAGTGAGCCATGTTCATGCCACTGCACTCCAGCAGCTTGGGTAACAAAGTGAGACCCTGTCTCAAAAAAAATAAAAAATTAAAAAAAGAAGCCCCAACAATCTGCAAGTGTGATTGCTTCCTGGCCCACACTTAGATGTCTCACAATCAGCTTCAGCTCAGATCCAGACCCAGCTCCCAACTCTCATACCTGCATCTGCTCTGCCTTTAGGGTCCCCGGTTCATCTGTGGCATCACCATCCACCCACCTGGTCAAGCCGGAAAGCTGGAAGTTCTCCTGGATACGCCCCTCTTCCCGTCCCACACCCCCATAACCAGTCCTCAGCAAGCCCTGTTAGTCCTGAATCTCTGCCTTGAGTCCGTGGACCCTCTTGCTGCCCACCGCCCCCTCCAGGCCACCATCGGCTCTCACCTGGGCCACTGTGACAGCTTCCTACCTGGTCTCCTGACATTTGTTCTTGCCCCGCTTTCTTTCATGGTCTTCTTAGGATAAACGTTGGATTGTGTCATTTCCCTGCTTAGGACCCTTCCAAGCCTTCTTGGAATGACAGCCAGACGCACTGACGCAGTCTCCGAGGCCCTGTGGGATCTGGTCCTTGCCTACCTTTTTGTGTCTTCTTCCACCACTCTCCCTCAGCTGCAGGACTTCCACACGTGTTGTCCCCAATCCTGGAATGCACGCCCCCTCTCAGGGCCCTGCTAACTCCTACTTATCCTTCAGATAGATACCAGCTCAAACGTCATTTCCGCAGGGAAGCCTAAAAACCAGACAGTAAACAGCACCCTGCTCCAGAGGACCTTATACTTCATAACGTTCGGCACACTCGAATCGCTTTTCCGTCATGTCTCTTTCATGCTAGACTGTGAACTCTGTGGGCTCAGGAATCCTGTTTTGTCTCACCCTGGCACATAGTAGGTACACAGTGAGCTGGTGGGTGAATAAAGGGACTAGATGAGGAGTGCTGCAGCCTCCTAACTGGTCCCTGCCTCCAGGCCTGCCTTTTCTAGCCCTTTCTCCATGCAGCCCCAGAACAGTCTTTCTAAAACACAGAACTGACCCTGTCACCCCCTGCTACTTAAAATACTTCAATAGCTCCCCGTCACTGACAGGAAAAGGCCTCGGCTTCTTATGGTATTCAAAGTCGTTTATGATGTGCGCCCAACTGCCTGTCTTCCCTGCTTCCTGGCCACACTTTGAACTCCAGTCCCTCTAACACGCCAGGCTGTTTTGGGTCTCTGTGCATCTGCACTTGCTGTTCCCTTTGCTTGTAATGCCTCCCCACCCCTACTTTGTCTCCATGGAGAACGTCCTTAATTCTTCAAAATCGGCTCAGCTGCTACCTTCGCCGTGAAGCCTGCGAGCACTTCCGCTCCTCCCTGGGCAGAGTTAGCCCACCCTCCCTTGGCCACATCTCTGCGAAGTCTACATCTCTTACTCGTTGTCTCCCACTGCACTGGGCTCCTCCATCGTAGGCACAGTGATTATTTTTTCAGGATTGTTCATCTGCGTACCTCCAGCTCCTAGCTTCTCTCTTGTCTTAATTAGGTCTTTGCTTATATACAGAAACCCACTCAAACCAGCTTCAGTAATAAAGAAGGGCTTATTACAAGGATAGAAGGGATTCCCGGGAACTAAGGGGAAGGAAAAACGTTAGCTTGAGGAAGGCGGGACCTGGAGGGCCACGGGAACTTGAAGCAGCCATTCTCTGCACCCTGCTGGCCGTCTTTGCCTTTCTGTCTCCACAGGCTGGATATCTCTGCCTTTTCAGGCACCAAGCCACCTATAGTTCCTGTATTGTGTCCTTCGGTTTCAGCCACATGGAGAGAGAGAACTTGGGGCTTGGCAGATCCAATTGCAAACTCCCAGGAGAGGATCTTATTGGCTCAGAGTGGGGCAGGTGCCCACCCTGGTCCAATCATCTGTAGCCTACTGGGAAGGATCAAAGAGACATGCAAACATGGCTCTCATTGCCCCCCTTAGAGAAGGGGGATCTTTGTTAGCTTCCAAAGACATCTCCTGGAATTCTTAGAGTGCCAAGGTGGGTGCAGGCAGTTGGGCCTGAGCCCCAAACTTCCATCTGGACAGCAGCTGGAGAAAAAAGGCCTGGAATTGCGACTTAAAGGGGAGTCTTTTCCTAGGCAGCAGTGCTCAGGACAGGCCCTGAAGAACCTGTCAAATGTCATTCAGAGGCCTGAGGAGAGAGAGGAAGAAGAAAGCCTGAATTTTCTCACCTTGCTTTGGAGTGAGGAGAGAGGGAAGAGGAAGGCAGGAACAGTCAGAAGAGTTTTTCCCCACCAAAATCTTCATCCTCCAAGATGTAACTCGTTCTTTTCCTCAGTGAAAAGCGAAACCATGTCTACCCCACCTTCCTCCCGTCACTCATTCTTGACCTGTATTGATTCCGTTCTTTGTACTTCCCTGGTAATAAACTTTTTTTTTTAAGTACTTACTCTGTGCCAGACATTGTGTTCACACATTTCATTTAATCTTCACTCTCTATAAGATGGGTACTATTATTATTCCCATTTTATTTTATTTTTTAAAACATATAATTTTATTTTATTTTAGAGACAAAGTCTCACTTTGTTGCCCAGGCTGGAGTGCAGTGGCTTGAACACGGCTCTCTGCGGTCTCAACTTCCTAGGCTCAAATGATCCTCCCAAGAAGTGCACTACAGGTGCACACCACCATGTCTGGCTAATTTTTTTTTTTTTTTCAAGACAGTGTCACATTTTGTCACCCAGGCTGGAGTGCAATGGCATGATCACGGCTCACTGCAGCCTTGAACTCCTGGGCTCAGGTAATCCTCCCACCTCAGCCTCTCTGATAGCTATGACCACAGGCTCATGCCATCATGCCCAGCTCAGTTTTGTTTTTTTTTTGTAGAGACAGGGTTTCACCCTGTTGCCCAGATTGGTCTCCAACTCCTGGGCTCCGGCAGTCCTCCCATGTTGGCTTCTGAAAGTGCTGGGATTACAGGTGTGAGCCACCACACCTGGCCTGTCATCTCATTTTACAGATAAAGAAACTGCAGTTCAGGCATTTACAGGCTGGATTGTAAAGCTCTTCACCTCTCTTAATCTAAATGATTTGCTGACTTGCCTGCTTGCTGTTTGGGATTGTGAGGGTCTCATGGGCAGATAGCAAGTTACCATCCTCCCTCTTTCCTCACTGCCCAGGAAGGGCTGCCAGCTGTGGGATAGACGGACGCAGGTAGAGTAGAAAAGGTGTCTGGGTGGGTGTCAAGTCTCTGACTTGTGGATCTCCCCTGCGTAGCTAGCTGTGTGACTATGGACACGTCTTTTATCCTTTCTGAGCCCTACTTTTCTCATTCAGAATCGGGGGTGATAATTCCTGCTCTGAGGCTCATATTAGATGGTGGCTGTTATGACAGTTTGTAAATAGGAAAGGACCAAGGAATTTCTAAAGGGTTGTTATGACCAGAATGGGCTGCAGCAACAGGGCACGAGCCGGCCCCTGTGCCTGAACTTCTGCAAGACGTGGACAAGCCTAGAGCTTCCCAGTGTGTGGAGTGGGACCAGGGATGACTTTCAGTGCCATTGCATAACATTGGCTCACATAGTGAGAAAGCTGGTTCCCTTTTTTTTTTTGAGATGGAGTTTCACTCTTGTTGCCCAGGCTGGAGTGGAATGGTGCAATCTCAGCTTACTGCAAGCTCTGCCTCCTGGATTCAAGAGATTCTCCTGCCTCAGCCTCCCGAGTAGCTGGGATTGCAAGTATGCACCACCACACCCGGCTAATTTTGTATATTTAGTGGAGACGGGGTTTCTCCATGTTGGTCAGGCTGGTCTCGAACTCCTGACCTCAGTTGATCTGCCTGCCTCAGCCTCCCAAAGTGCTGGGATTACAGGGGTGAGCCACCACGCCCGGCCTCTAATGTGTCTTTAACAAGTTTGCCAACACTGGTTGCCCTCCCTTTTTAACGGAGAGCTCTCAGGCTCGGCTCAGAACATTGCCCTGGTAACTCCATGTAGCTCAACATAATAACATAACTTTGTTTTTACAGATTTTTTTATTTTTTTATTTTTTTTTGAGACTGAGTCTCGCACTGTCGCCCAGGATGGAGTGCAGTGGCGCGATCTTGGCTCACTGCAAGCTCTGCACCCCCCGCTGGGTGGTTCATGCCATTCTCCTGCCTCAGCCTCCAGAGTAGCTGGGACTACAGTCGCCCGCCACCACACCCGGCTAATTTTTTGTAGTTTTAGTGGAGACAGGGTTACACTGTGTTAGCCAGGATGGTCTCAATCTCCTGACCTCGTGATCCGCCCCCTTGGCCTCCCAAAGTGCTAGGATTACAGCCGTGCGCCACCACGCCTGGCCTACTGTGTTTGTTTTATTATCATTTTCTATTTATTAAAAGTGATATTGGCATTCCACTTATATTAATAACATGGTTTCTGTTGAAAATAGTTGCACTAAAGTTAAAAGTGTCCATTTATTTATTTTTATCTGTTTGTTTATTTATCAAGACTGGATCTCACTCTGTCACCCAGGCTGGAGTGTAGAAGCCTGATCTTGGCTTGCCTCAGCCTTGACCTCCTGGACTCAAGTGATCCTCCCACCTCAGCCTCCCGCATAGCTGGGACTACAGGTGTGAGCCACTGCTCCTGGCCAAAGTGTCAATTTAAAGAAAATAAGTAACAAACGGGACAGGAGTCTGTAGATTTGTTTTTTGTTTGTTTGTTTGTTTGTTTTTTGAGACAGAGTCTCACTCTGTTGCCCAGGCTGGAGTGCAGTGGCATGATCTCAGCTCATTGCAACCTCTGCCTCCTGGGTTCAAGCAATTCTCCTGTTTCAGCCTCCCAAGTAGCTGGGATTACAGGTACGTGCCACCATGCCCGGCTAATTTTTGTATTTTTAGTTTGACTATCCAGATGAGGTTTGACCATATTGGCCAGGCTGGTCTTTAACTCCTGACCTCAAGTGATCTGCCTGCCTCAGCCTCCCAAAATGTTGGGATTACAGGCGTGAGCCACCGCGCCCAGCCTAGGAGTCTGTAGATTTGGCAGAAATCATTGAGGTGGCACACAGTGTTGTACACTTAATGCAAAATTGGGAAGTGGTATGGGGATGTCAGAAATGTGCACTATTGGCCTAGATAATTTTGAAGGTCCCTTCCACCTGCCCAACAAATCTAGGGGTCTCCCCCTGCTGCACTGGCCTGCTCTCCTCTGCTCACCTTGAACCCTGGCTTGGGCTTCTTTAGGAGGATCCTGTTACAATTTCCCTGCAGACAGGAGAATTTGTGTCATTGTTTTCACAACCTGCTTGGGAGGGGGGGCTCATGGAGTTGAGGTGTCTGGATGTGGTAGGATGCCCCCTCATCTCTGAAGCCAGGACTTGAGACCTCCTGGAGGGAGTAGGGACTGCATACCCTACAATTCTCCTGCTTCCCATGTATAACACAGGCCTCAGGGAGGCCTAGGGAGCAGTGAAGCTTTGGGAGCCACAGGTAAGGGCAAGGCTGCCCCTGGGGCTTCATGTCCTAGAGCTTGGGGCTCAGGGACAGTGAAACAGAAGGCTTTGGAGTCTCATAGGTCCCGCTTCCCCTACTCCCTGCTTTGCCTACCACTTTGTGCTGACTGCCTTTCCCTGGGAACTCGCAGCAGACCCCAGGGGGCCTTGGAGAACACAGTGAATTTATCCTCAGAGCCCACGAGCAGGGCCAAAGTAGAGAAGGCAGATGGGAAGGAGGGAGGGAAGTCCTGTCTGCCCCCTCCCTAGTCCCATGTTCACAGTGGGAAGGGTGGCCTGGGCCCCAGGAGGGTGGAGGGCCTGGGTAGAGTGTGGGGTGTGTGCTTGTGTGTCCATGGTGAATGTTTGAGGATCTCTGTGAAGGCATAATGTGTGTGTGTATGTATGAGAGAGTTTAAGTGTGTGTGTGTGTGTGTCCCTGCCAAATGTAGTTCTTTAGCTCACAGATATGTCTGAGGGTCTTTGAGGGCATATTGTGTGTGCACTGTGTGTGTGTGTCTGTGGTGAATGTATCATCATGTGATCTGTCTGCAGTTCTCTGCGAGGGAGTTTTTGTGCAGTGTGCGAGTTTGTGTGTGTGTGGCAGGGTGTGTCTTGGGTCTGTGTGATGTGTGTGAGTCTGTGATAGCTGCATCTCCATGCCATGTGAGTCTGTGGTGCACAAGGTGTGTTTTTGTGTGCATGTGTGTGCTGTGTCTGAGTGCGTGTCTAGGTGGATTGCCTGCTGGGTGTGGTGTGGTGCCTGTTGTTTTGTGTACGTCATCTTCTTTGTACAGCGTGCATCTCGCTCTGTGGCGCATCGGAGGGGCCAACCGGAGGTGTATGGCTTGCGCGCGGGTCTTTGTGCCCTGAAAGGGACCCGGGGTGGAGAGGTTGCAGGGAATGTGTGCACCTCTTTGGGCAGTGTCTGTCTGGGCTGGGGCCGAGCCTGTGCTGGGTGTCTGAGGAGGGTCCCCAGGGTGGGCAGCAGGCGCGGGCGGCGCCTTCCGGCTTGGCGCTGGGCTGGTAACTGGAGCCCCTTTCCCCGATGAAATATTGATCCGGCTTCGTCAGCGGCGTGGGGGAGGGACGGGGAGGGGAGAGGGAAGGGGAGGGGAGAGGGAAGGGGAGGGGAGGAGAGGGGAGAGCAGGCGGGGGAGGGACTAGGAGCGAGCCGCCGGCCGCTGTCCGTGGTGCTGCCGCATCTCCCCCAGCGAGGGTGTCGCTGCTCAGGCGAGAGTGAGCCTGGTAGGGGGAGAGATTGTCCCATCCACCAACACCCTTGAGGGTGGCCCTGCCTCTCAGGATGAGCCTGCCTGTCCCTTCTGCTATCCCCCATCTAGGAAGGGGGAGCAGAGGAACCAAATGTGTATCTTATTGGAATCCAGTATCCACCAGCTAGGGTGACCATATGGCTGGGTTTGCCTGGCACAGTCCTCATTTTCACCTGTGGTCCAGTGTGATTGAGTATTGTCCCTGCTCATTCTCACAAGGGTCCCAGGTGGATGATAAGTTATGTGCTCACCTGTAATAAGACTTTGATCCAAAGACCTTTTCCCAGTCGCCTCTGCTCTGCCCTGGGAGTTCTCTAGCCATGTGGACATGTAAGTGTGTGTGTGGTTGCATGTGTGGAAATTGTCCTTCCTGTGCTAGGACTGAGCTGGAATAAGTGCTTCAGAGCCCCAGGCTCCTGCCACAGCCCAAACCCTCCCCAATGCATCAAGCCCTCTTTTCTTTCAGTCCAAATTCTGCTTTCCATTTCAGCTGTGCTCCTTTCAGGCCTGGGCTTCCCCTGTGCCTTAGGGAGGGAGTCAGGGTGCCCCCCTAGCCTCCCTCCTGCATCCTGAGCTAGGCAGACCCCTTCTTGGTCTCAATATCAGGGTGTTGCAGGGCTTCCAGCTTGGCCATCTGTATATTCATGGCATCTTCTGTGAGTTCCTCTCCTACTGTTCACCATGGACTCTCCCTCCTTCAGTTGATTCCGTCTTCCTCCTACCTCTAACTGTAGGTATTACCTCTCAATCTTTCCTCACTCTCTGCTGTCTCCTGGGCATTCTTCTTCTTTTCCACACCCCATTTTTTCTTTGGAGAAGACACCCAAATCCTGCCCACTCACCTTGCTGTCCTGAGCGCTAGTGAATTGGCTTACCTGGCCAACACCTGAATGTGAGAGTTACAGCATTATCTCAGACCCATCGGGACTAGAATGGGGATTCATCTTCTCCTTAAGCCAGGATTTTTCTGCTAGGACCTCAAGCTCTGCCATTAGCACCTTTCACCCCCATCCGTCCTGTAAATCACCTTGGATTTCATTTATTTATTTACTTATTTATTTATTTATTTATTTATTTGAGATGGAGTCTTACTCTGTTGCCCAGGCTGGAGTGCAGTGGCATGATCTCGGCTCACTGCAAGCTTCACCTCCTGGGTTCACATCATTCTGCCTCAGCCTCCTGAGTAGCTGGGACTACAGGCGCCCGCCACCATGCCCGGCTAATTTTTTTGTATTTTTAGTAGAGACAGGGTTTCACTGTGTTAGCCAGATGGTTTCGATCTCCTGACCTTGTGATCCGCCCGCCTCAGCCTCCCAAAGTGCTGGGATTACAGGCGTGAGCCACCGTGCCTGGCCAAATCACCTTGGATTTCATTTTTTCCCTTTTCCCTACTTTGTCCCCTCACTCACTCTAGGCAATCCCCTAACCCCACCCACGACTCCTGGCCACATTTCCTCTTTGCACCTCACTTTCTGAAGCAGTGCAGCCCTTCTTCCTGCATGGATGTAGCAGCCTCCTGGCTGCTCTTCCTGCTGTCAGGCTTCTTTCTGATTCTGCACTCAGTGTCAGATTGATCTCTGTAAAGCATTACATCTAAATCATGTCAGATTTCACTCCTACAGGATGAAAGCCTAGCTTCTTACCCCACATTCAGAGCCCTGCACTGGCTGCTCCCAGCCTATCTTTCCAGCCCTCTCTTCCACAGTTGTACCTACCTCCTCTCCAACTGCACTGCTCTGTTCACCAGCCTCTGAACACAATGTTTTCTCCCTGGGCCTTCCCAGTAGTTGCCACCTCTTTCCTTTAGAGCCACCTCTGCCTCTCCTCTCCAAACCTCACCTATCTTTTGAGGTGCAACTACTGGGTTAATGCCTTCTCTGGTCTCCCCCACCCGGAAGTGTTCACTCTTTCTGCAGAACAACCAGAGCAATGTGTCTTCACCTCTCAGTGCCTTGGGTGGTCCATGGACCAGCATCATGAGAATCACTTGGAAGTTTCTTAGAAATGTAGTGTCTCAGGCTCCACTTATGACCCATGGATCAGAGCAAGCTCCCCAGGTGATCCACCTGCACGTTGCAGTTGGAGAAGCACTGGATGGTGTGGTCATTGAGTACAGGATCTTGCTTCTGTTTGGGGAGTCACCTTTGGCCAGTAGTAGTCGTATGCTCCAGTGCGAAGTTTAGCAGCCCCTGTAAGGAGACAGGCGCCACATCTAGCCACATCCTACAAGCCAAGGGAGGGGTGGATGGTGGAGATGGCTGAGAAGAATGTGTACCCTGGCTGGCCCCTTACCACCTATAATCTATGCCCTGCAAGGCCCCAGAGCTCAAGCTCTGTAAATCTGACTGTAGAAAGCACTTTAGTGACATGAGGGGGAATCAATTAATCAATAAAAAAGCAGTTATCAAGTAGATAGAAGAACTTTTCCCTCTTCACAAAGCACACATTGGTGGAAATGCCTGTTACTCTAATGTATGTTTTGAAAATGAAAAATATGTGGTTTTGGTTTTTTTCTTAATTATCACATTAATACAGTTTCTTAAGTAGTAACTTTAGAAAACACAATATGTTACATGGAGAAAATAAAAATGACTCACAATGCTATAAATACTGCTAATTTAATGTTTGAGGTTGCCATTCATTCATTCTACAAATATTTACTGAGTCCTGCTATATGCCAGACCTGTGCCAGGTACTAGGGATTCAGGGTAAAGACGACGACAAGTTTCCTATTTCTAACCAGCTCACAGCCAGGGGGCGGGGTGTGGGAGACAAGCACAGAACAAGTTAGGAACAGCAGTGTATTCATTTCCTAGGGAAGCTGCAACAAAGTGCCACGAACAGGGTGGCTTAAAACATCAGAAAGGTAGACTCTCACAGTTCTGAAGGCTGCAAGTCTAAAATCAGGTGTTGAGAGCGTTGCTTCCTTCTGTGTGCTGTGAGGAAAATCTGTTCCGTGCCTCTCCCCTGGCTTCTGGTGACAGGTGGCAATCCTTGGCGTTCCTTGGCGCATTGACGCGTCACTCCCATTTCTGCCTCCATCAGCACATGGCGCTCTCCCCGTGTCTGTCTTCACGTGGCCGCCTTCCTATAAGGACACTGGTTATATGAGGGACCCATCCTTCCCCAGCATGACCTCATCTTAACTCATCACATCTGCAATGACCGTGTTTCCAAACCAAGTCACATTCTGAGGGACTGGAGGTTAGAACCTCAACAGTTTTTAGGGGGACACAATTCAACTTAGGGACAGTACAAAGGGAATTATGGAGACTAACCTCATCTGGGAAGACTCTCCTAGGAAATGACCTTCAAACTTAGATTGAGCCAAGAATAGGGTTTAGCCAGGCAAAGGTGGCAGGACGGACAAGTATGGGGCCACCAGATCATGGGGGTGGGGGAAGAGAAGAGCATGCCAGGCAGACAGGAGACAAAGTGGCTAAGTGACTCTTTTTTTTTTTTTTTTTTTGACAGAGTCTGGCTCTGTCACCCAGGCTGGAGTGCAGTGTTGCGATCTCAGCTCACTACAACTTCTACCTCCTGGGCTCAAGCCATCCTCCCACCTCAGCCTCCCAAGTAGCTGGGACTACACATCAGGCTAATTTTTGTATCTTTTTGTAGAGACAAGGTTTTGCCGTGTTGCTCGGGCTGGTCTCAAATTCCTGGGCTCATGCGATTCACCTGCCTTGGCCCCTCAAAGTGCTGGGATTACAGGCATGAGCCCCATGCCCGGCCCAAGGTGGTGCTTTTGAGGACTGAAAAGAAGCAAGTGTGACTGGAATACAAAGTAGGGGCAAGAGGTATGGGACAGGCTGGGAGATAGGAGAGGAAGACAGTCCGAAGCAAGTGTGACTGGAATACAGAGTAGGGGCAAGAGGTATGGGACGGGCTGGGAGATAGGAGAGGAAGACAGTCTCTAGGTCACATGGGCTTGTGGGCCTTGGTGACGGGCTTCTCCTTTGTCCTGCAGGAAATGGGAAGCTAAGGGAGGTTGTCAAGCAGGAGAGATTCATTCTGTTTTGTAGGCTGGCTCTTCCCAAAACTGACTCAGGCTGTGTTGTTCCTCCAAGTCCCTGCTTCTGAGGAAGAACATACAGCCCTGTCCTTAGGAGCCCCTAGCCCAGTGAAGGCCCATGGCAACCCTGTCCTGGGAAGGGGGCATGGCTGTGACCCCAGCAGCCCCTAGTGGAGCCTTCTGGAATCTTGTTCTGAATGGGAGACAGGGTTCACCCAGCCCTGGGTCTGCCTTACCCTTGTGTGTTTTGAGTCCTTAGAGTTTGGGTTTGAGTCTGACCACCCCATCTCCTGCACTGCCATGATGACTGTGACTGAGACTGTATCTAGGGTCCATGTGGTGCCCTGAGGCCCCAGGGAATATCAGGGGCTCAGTCTTCTATGTCTTGCAGGGACCATGCCTTCAGCACCCTACTCCCTTCAAGGCATGTCTGCAGTCTGTATTGCCTTCCTACACAGTATCCAGCCTCTCTGGGGTCCTCAACCCATCCCTTACGACACCCTCAGAGGGCCACCCCTTTCCTGTGTGTGATGGGAGAGGGCCTGCCCACCCTGCCCAAAGCTGCCTGTCCCTGCCTTGCCCGGGCTGGGTGGGCCAGGCTGGGTGGAGAAGTGGGTCAGCCTGGTAGCCATGGTGACAGCAGCTGCTCCGTGCCAGCCTTCTCTTCTCCTCACCACAAACCTCACCGATGAGCTCCTTTGTCCGGTCTGGCGGGGATGGGGGTCAGGCAAGTGAGATTGGGGACTGTAGTGTGTATGAGTGTGCATATGTTCAAGCTCACACACACCTGCTCAAAGGTGGGGTGTGTGCCTTAGCCAAGGGAGCCCACGACTCAGGGTAAGACGCTTCCTGCTTCCCTGCCCACGGAGCCATGGGGCTCTTCCTGCCTCTCTGGACTGGGCAGGGGCCCAATGGGGAGGGTGTTTGTGGGTGTGTGCAGGTGTCTACACATGTGAGTCCGTGAATGCCTATGGCTGTCGTCGTGGCTGCTTCTGTGTGTCTCTGTGTGTATGAGTGTCTTGGTGGGGGGTGGTGTGCATATCTGTGTGCACATGTGATTGCGTCTTTAAGTGTGTATCATTGACACGAGTCTGTGTGATCACACATTTGGAATTCTGTGTCCCATGTCTCTTCCTGCATGTGTGTGTGCACACACATGCCAGCCTGGCTTGGGGGAGACAAAGGTCTGCACAACTAGGAGAGGAGCCGTTGCTCTGTGCTGCCCACGCTGGCTGGGTGTGCTTCCTTGGCACAGACTGTCTTCCCCACCACAACCACCTACCAACCCATCACCGCCTACCTCTAGACAGGAGAGGCTGGAACCGAAGGAGCCCCTCTACTCCTGTGAGTGCAGGCACTAGCCTCGGACAAGGGCACAGATCAGCACAGGTGATGCAATGGGCCGTCCTGGTGCGGGATTAGGTTTGGGCCAGGAGTATCAGATGCCAGACCCACTATCCAGCAGGGGGTCAGGAGCTGAGATGCTGGCACAGCTTCATAGGCCACTTCTCACTTCAACTGAAAAGTGCAGGGACCCTGATCCCAGACTTCTGGAGCACTCAGGGCTGTGGTGGGAGGTGCTGCTCTAGTCTCTGGGCCTTCCCCTGAAGTGGTTGCACCTGGTGTGGACTCTAGACCAATAAGAACTAACACCTGGACAATCCTTTACGATTTATAAAGGGATCTTTTTGGAATAATAATGTAATTGCCCAACTGATGATCATTTACCACATTCCAATCCTTGTTTTGTGATGTTTTATATAAGAATCCTAAAGCAGACATTATCGTCCCCACTTTAGAGATGAGGAGCGTTAGGCTCAGGGGATTTGTTAAGGAAGCCCTGTATCATACGGCTTGTAAGTGGCAGATCTAGGTCTTGCACCTAAGTCTGTCTGCCTTCAGAGCATGTGTTTCATTCACTCTGCCTTTCTCTCCTCTTTGCCTCCTGCTCCTCTTTGTCTCATCTGACCCCCAGTCCAGCGGGGAGAGTCGGGGAGGGCCCAGGTGGTGATTAGACTCGTTTTGTTCAGAGAAGCTGAAGGACCTGCTGCGGATCACATGGCTAGGGGCAGAGCCAGGAGTGTGTCCCCCAACTGCTGGGCATGTCACACAGTGTCTGGGGAGGAACACAGACCCCATTAATCAGAGGGAGATTGGAGGAAGGAAGGATGGGGTCTAGAGCTCCTCAGCGGTTGGTCCTGGGTGAGTCTCTGTACATGTATTAAAAAATCTCAAAGTTGTGGGTCTTCAGCAGCTTGGCATCCAAGTGCCTAAAGGAACATTAGGGGGCCCAGGAGTTGTGAAAATTTTACAAGAGGAAACGGAGAATTGAAGAGTTTAAATGATTTGCTCAAGGTCACACAGCTTCTTCAAAGTCTTTTTATGCCACAATCTACCGGAAGCCCTTGAGGGCAGATGCCTTACCTAGCCCTTCCTCTAAGCTCCCCTCTTCCCTTCCAGACCCTTTTGCCACATCGCCTCCTCCTGGGAGCCTGCCCTGATTGCCTTCACCTCATTTCTTGAAAACTGGTGTTTTAGCAGAAGTTGATTGAAGCCTTGTGCAAATGCCCTAGGGGTGTGCTGTTGGGAGGGGCACAGCCCCCTGTGATGCGGAACACCAGGCTCAGATTCATCAATTTGGTGAGTTGGGTTTTCTTCCAGGTGAAGGGTGGGGAGGGAGCACTACTGATAGATGATTTGAGACCTGAGAGTTAGGGGACTTAGGGTTGAAGCGCTGATTTTGCCACCAATTTTTTGTGTTACCCTAGTGCGTCTTTCCCCCATTCTGGGCCTTGATTTCTTGTTCTGCAAAATAAAAGGCCCAGGCTAGAATAGAGACAGCAAGTCAGTTTTAGCTCATGAGCTGTTTCTCATCAGCTGGTGCTGGAGCCCTGTGTTGAGAGGGACTCTGAGGCTGTCTGACCTTCATGGGAAAGAGAGAAGTTAATGGTGTCCACTGTGAGTAGAGGATGGGGAGGGGTGGTAGGAGCCTCAGTTATTTGCAGTCCCTTCCGGCCTAACACTCCATCACCCTGTGATGCATTCCTTGGTCTTTACTGTTGGAAAGGTGAGTGGCTAGGTTCATCTTGAGCTTTTGTGTGGCCTTGAACTACCAAAAATTCTCATCTGGGTGGGGCGCGGTAGCTCACACCTGTAATTCCAGCACTTTGGGAGGTCGAGGCAGGCGGATCACGAGGTCAGGAGTTTGAGACCAGCCTGGCCAATATGGCAAAACCCCATCTCTACTAAAAATACAAAAATTAGCTGGACGTGATGGTGGGCACCTGTAGTCCCAGCTACTCAGGAGGCTGAGGCAGGAGAATTGCTTGAACCCGGGAGGCGGAGGTTGTAGTGAGTCAAGATTTCTCCACTGCACTCTAGCCTGGGTGACAGAGCCATTGGGTTAGACCCACGGTTAAAGGGACTGAAGGGCCCAGGGTGGCCTGGTAGGGCCCTGAGACCTGCTGTTGTCAGGATTCAGGAGAGAGTTTGGAGGGTCCTTTTAGGGTACTGAGACCCCAGGGTAGAGGCCAAACATCCAAGGGCTAAAAAGAAAACACAAAGCTTATTCCTGAGGAGCTGAGCAGGTCTCTTCTGGCATGGAGTTTTGGCAGAAGTGGGGGCAGTAGCTGTCTCCCTGGAGGATAAATTGAAGTTTCTCTGCTGCTGTGGTAATAGCTGGGAGTCAGCAGGAAGAACTTCAGAGTGAGGTCTCTGTGACTCACTGAGATCATAGGATGGTTTCCTTCCCTGAGGTGCCATGACCCGGGCTGAGAAAGGGACGGTCTGCTCAGAAGCAGGGAATCCGTGAAGGGCCTTGCGTGGGAAGGGTATAGTTTATTTAGCAATCGTTTGGAATCACCAACATGTGACATGGTGTGCTCTGTGTCCTGCCCGCTCCTCACCACTCTGCCACAGTCTCCACCACCTTCCCTTTTCCATCCCTGTGGTCTGATGGCTCAGGGGTTGCTATTCTGTGGATGTCCCTCCTTTTAGGTGCCCTATCTGTAACTTTGGCATGTCTTTCCTGAGCTAGACCTGCTGCCAGAGAAGAAACTAGATCTCTAATTCCGAGTCCTCCGCTCCAATGTGCATTCATAGACTCAACTCTCCCACTCAAAAGGAGTTTTAGAGATTACTTAATCTGACCCCTTCATTTTACACCCAGATGAGACAGCCAAGGCCCAGAGGAGTTCACATAAGGAATCTGTTCACATTCGAATCCCACATCCTGATTCCTAACCCTCCTAAGCTGCCCTACCCAGGACTTCTGGCCCATAGGGTCAGTCCTAGGACCTTGGATCCAGTGCTTTGGGTCTGGCTCCTCCTGCCCCCTTGGGAAGTGGCCTGCAGACTGGGCCCTCCCAAGCATTTTTCAGTTCTCCAGCCCCGCTGGTTGATCCCTAGATGGTTAAAGATGAGAAAATAGCTCTGGATGGTGCAGAGACCTTGATTCCAAACCAACTGCTTGTCAATTCCATTTATTATTCATGAGGAAACATGAGCCCCTGGGTTGGCAGGGTCAGGAATTTTGTCCCTTACCCCCTTCCCTTTCCACCCCCTGGGGGTGGTACTCTCCTGCTTCCCGGAGGGCACTTTGCTTCTCCAGCTATGGTCCGGGAACCTGGGCCAGAGGGGCTTTTCTCATACAGACACTTTCCTTGTAGTTTTCTCAAAGGGCCCAGAGACCCAGAGCAGAGTCTGAGCTTAAGGGCCGGGCCTCCATTTTTGGTTGAAGGGACAGGGGATGCTCAGCATTCTGTCTCTTTGTGGAAACAAGAGACCTGAGTTCAAGTCCAGGCCTTGCCTCTTCTTAGCTGGCTAGGATGGATAAGTCCTTTACTTCTCTGAGACTCGGTTTTCTTATCTATAATACAGAGATAACCACATGCCTTCCAGAAATACTGTAAGGAGTAAATTAGACCGACACCGTGGCAGAGTCACAGTATCAGATAAGCCTTCTCCCATCTTCCACCAAAAGACCATGCAGATACTCAAAAAAACACACAAACTGGCACTAGAATTGGAAACTCAAAAGAAGAGATCATCATAGGCCCCAGTCCAGGGGGACTTTCCATTAGCTGCAGGTTTGATGGGGGATGGAGAAATACAATCCAGGACTCTGCACACGTCACACGGTGAATGAGATCGGTCCAGGCAGCCACAGAGAAGGCAAAATGAGGCGTTAACTCATCCCCTTTGTCAGCTATACTTTGCCAGGCTGGCAGGAGTCATGCTGACCAGGTGACCATTGTCAGCTGTCTGGGGACTGTCTTCCTTATCCGTCACAATGGTACTTTTCCTCTTCCACCCATTCTTCCTCCCCTTTCTGTGTCCTTTTGAAAAGGCGGACTCCTTCAGTGTACCAGGCCCGAGGGCCCAGGGTCAAGCGAAGTGCCCTGAACCCTGGGATGGTCAGCTGCCCCAGGAAAACCACTGTGGGCTAGGACAGAGCCAGGAGCGTGCTGGGTGCAGAGGATGCTGGAGCAGCTGGCCTTGTTGGGTTCTTCCTGAGCAGAGGAGACCGACTTCAGCATGGGACTTTGCAGCCAAACTGTGGAGGCCGACAGCTGGAGATCCCACCTCTGTTCAAAACAGAGCCATAGACTCCTGCAGCCCCCTCCCCCAGAATGGTTCTCAGGGCCCTCTGTCCTCTTCCCTAGCACTTAGCATAACCATCATTAAATATTTAACTGTAGAATTAGTTATTTACTGTCTGTCTCCCTCCTGGACTGGAGGCTTTGGGAGGGCAGGACCAAGTTGGGCTGACTCACCGCTGTATCCTTGGCATTCAGTATGGGCCTGGGAATTTTAGGGGCTTAAATATTTGTTGACTGCAGCTAATAGGGAGAGTAAATGTAAATATTTTAAAAAGGAATTTGACAATATATTGAGAATCCAAAAGACATTTATGACCCTGGCATCAGGTAGGATGCTTTTGGAGGTAACAGAGAACTCTGATTCAAACTGGTTTAAGCAATGGAAAATGTATTGTCTCACATCATTGGAAGACCAGCGCAGGGCAGGCCCTAGGTGTGGCCTAAGGTACTTTCTGTCTGAGTGCTGTCTGTTCACAGTAGCACTGGCTTCATCCTAGGGCTGAGCCCTCTCTAAGGTGTAAGAAAGAGAAGGACAGAGGGAGAAAGAAGGAGGGCCCCCACCTCTCTTATAAGCATGGAATCCAAATCTTCCCCCGCTTGGACAAGTAAGAGTTGCCAAGGTGAATGCCATTCATGGATTGCCTTAAATTAATCAAGATCTGCCTCTAAAACAAGGAGTGGGTGGTACCTGGACAAAACCAGCCCTCTGTCAGGAAACAGAAAGAGGGAGTGGATGCTAGGGAAGCTCCTAACAGTATCTGTACCCCCGGACCCAGTCATTCTGTTTTGAGGAATCAGTCCTAAAGAAACAAGCAGACAATATCCATGTAGAAAGATGTTTAGGCTGGGTGTGGTGGCTCACACCTGTAATCCCAGCACTTTGAGAGTCCAAGGCTGGTGGATCACTTGAGATTAGGAGTTTGAGACCAGCCTGGTCAACAGGGTGGAACCCTGTCTCTACTAAAAATACAAAAAAATTAGCTGGGCCTGGTAGTGCATGCCTGTAATCCCAGCTACTCGGAAGGCTGAGGCACCAGATTCACTTGAACCTAAGTGGCAGAGGTTGTAGTGAGTCGAGATCGTGCCACTGCACTCCAGCCTGGGTGACAAAGCAAGACTCCATCTCAAAAAAAAAAAGAAAAAAAGAAAGATGTTTATTGCCATGTTTATTTAAAAGAGAGGAAAGAAACCAGGCACGGTGGCTCATGTCTATAATCCCAGCACTTTGGGAGGCTGAGGCAGGCAGATCACCTGGGGTTAGGAGTTCGAGACCAGCCTTAACAACATGGTGAAACCCCCCTCTACTAAAAATACAAAATGTTAGCCAGGCGTGGTGGTGCATGACTGTAATCCCAGCTACTTGGGAGGCTGAGGCAGTGAGAATTGCTTGAACCCAGGAGGTGAAGTTTGCAGTGAGCTGAGATTGCACCACTGCACTTGAGCCTAGGTGACAGAGTGAGGCTCCATCTCAAAAAATAATAAATAAATAATAAAAACAAAAGAGAAGAAAGAGAGAAAGAGGAGAGAAACTTGGGCCTGATCTAAGAGGTAACTATATTGAAATATGTAAGTCAATTATGCTACTTCTATACAATGGAATATCATGGTAGCATACATAGTGTTAATGACATTGGGAAATACTTATGATGTATTTTTTTTTGAGACAAGAGTCTTGGTCTGTCACCCAGGCTGGAGTGCAATGGTGCAATCTCGGCTCACTGCGACCTCCGCCTCCTGGGTTCAAGCGATTCTCCTGCCTCAGCCTTCTGAGTAGTTGGGATTACAGGTGCCCACCACCACGCCTGGCTAATTTTTGTATTTTTAGTAGAGATGGGGTTTCACCATGTTGGTCAGGCTGGTCTTGAACTCCTGACCTCAAGTGATCCACCCACCTCAGCCTCCCAAAGTGCTGGAATTACAGGCGTGAGCCACTGTGCCCAGCCATGATATAATGTTAAATGAAAAAAATACTAGTATATAAAATGATATTTGCAGTATGAGTTCAATTATTTTAAAAAATGCATGGAAGGGTGGCTGGAAGGGAATAGACTAAAATGCCTCTCAAGTAGGGTGATTTTCTTGCTGCTTTGGGCTTTTCTGCAGTACCCCCTTCACACAGAAGGACCCCACCAGAGTCTGCACAGACTGGAGCCAGTTCTGTTCTCCCTATTATTATTTGCTATGAAAATAATAACCACTAATACTTACTGAATATTTCCTCTAAGCCTGATGGGCACTTCACATGCATTATTTAATTTAATCCTTAGAACAATCCTATGAGCTAAGTGCTTTTATTTCACATCTTGCTGAGGTGTTCACTGAAACCTCAGAATGTTTGTTTGGTCACAAGTTCACACAGCTAGTGTGTAGAGGCCTTTGGAATTCAAGCCTAGGCCATGTGACTCCACAGCTTCGATACTCTCCATTAAACCAGGTCACCTGCGAGGTTCTTCATAGCCATGTGCTAATAGGAATAGTCCCGTTTATTGAGCCAGAACCTGTGCATGCGCTTGACATTTGTTTGTGCATTTAAACCTTACAGCCTCAGAGAGGTCAAGTGACTAGCCCAAGGTCATGCAGCTAGGAAGTGGTGGGACTGCAGTAGATTCATCCAGGTCTGACGTGGGATCCTTTGTTTCCTGCCCACCTTCAGAGCTGCCTGAGGCCCTGCTGCCCCAGGGACCATGTTTAACGGGGAGCCAGGTCCTGCCTCGTCTGGGGCCTCCAGGAACGTGGTGCGGAGCTCCAGCATTAGCGGTGAAATCTGCGGATCCCAGCAAGCTGGGGGCGGGGCTGGGACCAGCACCGCCAAGAAGCGGAGGAGCAGCCTGGGTGCCAAGATGGTGGCCATTGTGGGCCTGACTCAGTGGAGCAAGAGCACACTCCAGCTTCCGCAGCCTGGTGAGGGGACCTGGGACATTGCGGGGTGGGGGTAGGGGACACTTTGCAAAGACAGACTACCCAGGGACTGCCCTGATGGATCTGCACTCCCATGCCCACAAACACTTATACGGTGGCCCTTCCCATACAACAGGTGCTGTTCTAGGTCCAGTAGGTGTATGGACTGATTAAATCTCCATGGAGCTCTATGAGGCAGGTACCAAAGAACAGAAAAGGGAGGTCAGATGCTTCAAACTATACAACTAGTAGGTGGTGGAGTCTGGATTCAAACTCTAGCAATTGGGCTTCCTAGCTGATGCTCTTAACCTTTACACTCCACTGTCTCCACACACAGACTTAGACATTAACCAGTAGTTACTTGTTAAACAGGCTTATGTTCCTGGCACTGTGTAAGTGACACCACAGTTTTACAGACATACACATCCATAAGATTTAGTCTCAGGTGCCGGTGCAGGGCTCACACCTATAATCCCAGCACTTTGGAGGGAGAAGCGGGAGGGCCACTTGAGCCCAGGAGTTTGAGACCAGCCTGGGGAACATAGTGAGACCCCCTGGTTTAAAAAACAAAAAAGATTCAGTCTCACCTGTAATCTCCCAGTCTCCTAAATACAAATAACCACACAGATGCACTTCTGTAGTCCCATGTATATGTTACGAAGCACAAGGGAGACACACACAAAGATGTGTGACTTGTACAGTTACATAAATAGAGCATTCAGTGGCTCTGGTAAGCTGCCCATATTTCCAGGGAGGCACAGTAGAGAAATTCACACTGTGCATGGTCACAGATAAAACCAGTCATGCAAACTACACAGACATGGCCCTCTGATTACTTGCACAGACCCAGATCACAGAAACATGTCCCATGTGTGCGGGTGTACAGCACAAAGCCACATTCACACACACCATAATAGCTCCATCCTCATCAATACAGTATCCTTTTTCAGACACCTCGCTGCAGAATCTCAGTTATGTTCATCCTGGTGGGTGACCACCTTGTGACATACATAGACCCCACAACACAGAGGAGCCAGCCCTCCCACCAAGACCTCCTCACTTTGTGGCATCAGCCCAGACACCAGCTGGTTTTGTTTTAAAATCTCTTCCTGCTTATTTTGTTCAGAGTAACAACTTCCCCAGAAACCTTCAAATAGGCAGCTGGATGGGATGGTGAGGGGGCGGGGGCTCCAGAGGATCCGGGGAGAATGCTCATCAAGGCTCCCAGTTGGGACTGGGGGTGGGGGACTTTTCCAGGCCTTAAAATAGATTTTTACAAAGCCCTCGACAGGAGCACGTGGGCTGGTCTTTTCCAGCAATCAAGCTGTGATGTGGTTTCTGGCTGGGGAAAGCTATTATAGATGGGGAAGGGGCTTGAGGTTATCAGAGTCCTAGAGTGGGTGTGGCCTCTGTGAATATGCAGTTTAGGCCTGGTACTAGAGAGTCAGGAAGATGGGGACTTGGGGATCTAGAAGTTGGGCTGGGACAAGGAGGGGGCTGAGATAGGACCAAGGAGTGAGATTAAGATTAGGAGGTCATGGAGGTGTTGGACCCCAGGAGTCTGGCTCCAGGGGACCAAGCCCAGGAATCCAGCTGATTCAGTTTCAGACCCAAAGGCTTCTTCATGCCCAAAGTGATTTGGAGGGACAGTCTTCCAAGGCCAGGATAGGGACCTGAGTCACTGGGAGAAACTTCTAGTGGTCTGCCTTGACTTTACAGGCTGCAGGCAGGGATTGGAGCAGATACCAGGAAGACCTTTCATCTCGAGAAGAGATGAATGATGTTGGGGCTTCTGAATCCCTTGTCTCCTTGGTATGCAAGGGCATGGCTGAAGGACTGGAGCTAGGGGAACTGCCCAGATGCCCTTCTAACTGAAGGTGTCTGTGAATCAGCTAATTGCTGAAAGTCAGAGCGGGGAGGGTCCCTTGAGATCATCTAGTACGCTGTACTTATGTTATTGATGAGGCATCCAGAGCCTGGGGAGAAAGCATGTCCCTGGAGAACAACCTCAAGTTCAGATCCACCCCCTGTCATTTACTAACCGGGTGACTAAGGCAAGTTACTTCACCTCTCTGAGCCTGCTGCCTTGTTCGTAGAATGAGGGCAGTGATACATGCCTTGCAGAGTTGTCCAGGGGATTAAATGAGATAGGGTGTGCAAAGGCACCCAGCTTCATGCCTGGTACATAGGGTAGGCACTCAGCGAAGTGTCGATGCTATTATTATTACCTGCCATTGCACCATAAGGCCAAAAGAGAAGTGAGTTCTCAGCCTCCATACCTCTGCTCCTTCCCTGTAGCATACTCCTCTCCATCTAGAATTCCTTCTCCATTTTTTGCCCCCATGCCTTGAGGATGCCAGTATCCCAGCTCGGACCCTCCTCGTGGGTGAGAGCATCTGGTGCCAGAGGAATATATGAGGCAGACTCATGGGCATTGGCTCTGGAAACTGTTCTGGGAAAGACCCTAGAAGAGTGCCCCCACTCCCAACAGATGGGATGGTTCCATTCTCTGCAGGGCTGGGCTGTGTGAAGTTGGGAGGAATTCCTCTCCTGGACTCGGTCTTCTGGGCTCAGGTCTGCCCTTCCCAGGGCCTCCTTCCTCCTAGTGTGTCCGTACTCTGCATTGGCTAGAGCCCTGCCCATCCTTCTTTGTTTCAAAGCCCCTGCGCTAGTACAGGACCCATAATATCTAGGCTGGACGATTGCACCACCCTCCTCTCTAGTTCTCCTGCCTCCTGCCTGCCTTCTTCCAGTTTATTCCTCATGTTGCCCTAGAGTGGACTTACAAAAACTCACTTTAGAGGGCGAGTCCTGGCTCTGTAACTCACCATGGGACCTCGGGAAATTTACTTTTCCGCTGGGCCTCAGTTTCCTCTTCTGTAAAATGGAGCTAAAATGCTCTCTCCCAGTTTCCTTTTGGATCTAACATTCACTAAGTCGTGGGAGCAGTGAGGAGGGTGGGGTCAGAGCTTTGGGTCCAGGACACAGGTGGGTTCTGGTCTGGCAATTGGCTGGGTCTACACAGGACCATCCTGGGCTGTCCTAGCCCCTGCCCAAACGGAGCTAGTATTTTCAGTACCAGGGACAGTGGCTTTCCCCTTCTGGACTCCGGGATCTGGGTCAGGGTAGAGAGAGGGCTCAGGACCATTCCAGAAGATGCCATAGGGAGTGGTGGTACAGGGTGTGAGTGCCCCTCCTTTGTTTGTGATGGGACAGATGGGATGGTTCCTGGAGTCTTTTGGTATCTGGGGCCCATAGAATTATTTCAGGCAACTTGGCCTGTTTCTCTAGAGAGAGAGAGATTATATAAAGTTATTCCTTAAATCAGCAGGGGTTGAGACTATACATGTATGAAGCCAGTGGAGGGATCATATGGACATGTATGAAGCCAGTGGAGGGATCGTCTCTGAGATTGCAAGAGCTTTCTCCTCCCTCTAAAGTCATGGAACTTCATCTCTGCGGAATCACCTCTCAACTAGATGGGGGATTGGGAGGGGAGTGAAAAGAGCATGACAGCAGACTGGGAGTCTGTGGGACTGATCTAGTCCCAGATCTCTCGGCACCTGGACCTCAAGCTTCCCATCTGTGAAATTTGGGGGAGGGGTAGCCAAAGTATCTCTAAGATTTTAGGATTCTGTGACTCCCCGACTCAGGGTCTCACATGGGGTTAGACAAGTCTTATCTAAGAAGGCAAATTTGCTCCCAAATGGGTCTAAGTTTTCCTAAACTCTGAAAGAGGAGGGTTGGGGTCATGAGGAGGTGAGCCTCAGGCTGTGTGTTGTGGGGTAGAGATATGAAGGCGAGGGAGCCCCCACAGACCCATCTGTCTTCTAATTGGGTTACAGATGACGTAGAGTTAGGGGCCATGGACAGGGAGAGGCCCCACACACCAGCATTATTACCCAGGCCTCAGTGTGTGTGGTGGGTCAGACACCATTTGTGGTTTTTCATCAACATGTGTGATGAATGGGAGGGTTCAACTTCAAGTGTTACATGCAAAGATCATGTATCCATGACTTGACTGAAGGCGACAGAATACATCATGTGTACGTGTGACCAAGACCTGTTAGGACCATTTGTGACTGTGTGACTGTGATAGAAACATGCATGTAGTCTTGTATATGAGATTACTGTATTTATATATGTGATTGCTGCTGCTCGTGCATGTCTGCCTATGCCTCTCTTTGTGAAAAACATATATATGAGCTAATGTGACTCTGTGTGTGTGTGTATGTGTGTGTGTATGAGAGAGACAGATAGACATATTGATGGTGTCATGGATTCCAGTATCCCAGAAGCTGGGATGATTTCAGAGAAGACATTCTTCCTCACCCTGCACCCTGTTCTCAGCCTGTTCCACCACCCACCCTCCCATCCACTAGTGATCCTAGACCTCTCAGCCCGCCCTCCTCTAGTGGGGACTTTCTGAAAGACAAGCAGACGAAGCAGGAGGAATAACGTCTTCCTTTTCCCAGGCTAGGGTCTTGAACATCCCCTCCCTAGCCCACCACTGGGTGTGGTGGGAGAGAATTGCCAAGGTAACCAGCTCCCTGCTCCCCACTGCTTTCAGGGGCTGGGCTGCCTGGCCTGCCCTGGCCTCTCCCCCTCCCTGTAGGCAACTCCACTCTTAATTCGCTTGGCCTCTAACCAGTGACAGCAAATGGTTCCTTTGGTGCAGTTCCTATCTGAGGGCCAGTTCCCTCCCCATCAAGCTCCTCCAGCTGCCAAGCTTCAGCGGGGGAAGTCCCTGCAAACCCTCAGCCCGCCTCCCCTGTCCACACCCCCGGGAGAAGAGGTGTCTAGAGGGACCACACTGCAATGCCGAGGAGGTTGCCATGGAAACCCAGGCAGGATGGTGTGCTGCTGGGAGAGGGAAAGTGTCCCATGCTCCCTGCAAGGCTGAGAGGGAGGCTAGGATATAGGGGTCGAGAGCCTCTGAACAGGAGGCACAGAGACACAGGGGTAAGTTCTCACAGGCCAGCTTTGGAGCTTCTTCTGCAGACCTTTTCCCAAAGCCAAAGGCAATTTGGGTCAACCCAGCAGTCCCTCTCTGTTTTGTTTCCCTAATGGCCTCTCCAGCTCTCCACACACGTCCTCTCCATGTTCAGCCCCACCTAGAGAAGGCAGGTTTGTTTGAGAGTGGTCAGGCTTCCCGTGGGGACTTTCCTATAGAGCCACCAGAGGTATCAGAGGTGAGTTGTGAGGTCCGGGTGTGATAGGGTCTGAGGGTGCCTGAAAGAGGGAAAGTCAGTCTGAGAATCCTAGAGATGAACTTTCCAGAAGAGAGTGGGAGGAGACACACTTAACCTTTGGGGCAAGGGCTGAAATTGAGCGGGAAGGTGGGCGTCGGGGGAGCCTCATGAGGGTGAGGTACAGGCCCGGGCTACAGATCTGCGGCTCTGCCTGGTGGCGCCATCATGACTCTGCCTGCAGCCGTCTTTCTAGTCTGCTTTGTCAGCGTCAGTGCCCTGAGCAGGGCCAGCTCTGAGGTCAGCTCAGCCATGCCCCTGCCTCCAGTCAGAGCCCTGCTTATCCTCCCCATCAACCCCCGCCAATGCCAAGAGAGTAACTTTGGCAGGACTCTTAGAGAAGCCCCATTTATAATCTGACCTTGTTCCCTCTCTGTGCTTGGGGTGGGGGGCGGTCACAGAAGGGGCCACCAAGAAGCTGCGCAGCAACATCCGCCGGAGCACGGAGACGGGCATCGCGGTGGAGATGCGGAGCCGGGTCACGCGCCAGGGCAGCCGGGAGTCCACCGATGGGAGCACCAACAGCAACAGCTCCGACGGCACGTGCGTGCAGCCCCGCGCTGTGGTCCCCTCCCTCCTCCTCCGTCCTCCAGTCACAGAGCCACTGGGCAGGGTGGGAAAGCCTCCCTGTTTTGTTTCCAACTAAAATGTCTGGGTCCTCTGTGTCTCTGCCTTCCTTCATACCTCTCCCCTCAACACTCTGCCTGGACCCCAGGTCTTCCATCGCTCCCATTGGAATATCCAGATATCCAGGAGCTATCAGTTCCTTCTGTATGTTTCAGGAAGAGACCCTTACCTCCCACCTCCCACCACCCACACACTACCCTGCTCCAGAGGAAAGAGTGGAAAGGAAAATGTGGCCCTAAAATCCTTTTAAATCTAAAATCATTGTTGTGACCCAGATGAGTAGCGTTCTCTCAAGGAGGCTTGCTTAGAGCTGAGAGAAGGAGATTGGACTAGATCAGTGTTTTTCAAACCATGGATGGTGACTCATAGACAGGAAATAAAATAGGTTTAGTGGGTCAAAACCAGCATTAGAAAAAGAAACAGGCATATCTTATGAAGTAAGGATAAATTGCCTCGCGAATTTTTGTTTCCATTTTTTATGTATAGACGCACACAGATCTGTCCTGGGTCAAGATGTTAAATCTCCTTTCTTACATGTAGGTTGCATTAAAAAATTTGAAAGTCATTGGGTTAGATATTCCCACAGGTCTCTTCTAAGTCTATGAAATTATAGTTGTATGACTAAGATTTTCTGCTTCTGCTTCAAGGCCCAGTGACTTCCAGGCTCAGGACTCTGTGGCTCCATTGTTTGAGATTCAGTGATTGTGTGCCTCACTGCTGCACCTACTTCCATGAATGCGAGTACTCTCAAGCATTTATTACATCTTCCCACGTGCAGAGCATGCCTGGGCATCTCAGATAGGTCATTCTTACACTGGGATCTGCCGACTGTGATTAGACCAGGAACAGTGATCTCTCTTTTTTTTTTTTTTTTTTTTTTTTAGAGCCAGAGTCTCGCTCTGTTGCCCAGGCTGGAGTGCAGTGGCGTGATCTCGGCTCACTGCAAGCTCCACCTCCCGGATTCACACCATTCTCCTGCCTCAGCCTCCCAAATAGTCGGTACTACAGGCACCTGCCACCACGCCTGGCTAATTTTTTCTTTTTTTGGAGACGGCGTCTCGCTCTGTCGCCCAGACTGGAGTGCAGTGGCGCGATCTCGCTCACTGCAACCTCAGCCTCCCGGGTTCACGCCATTCTCCTGCCTGAGCCTCCCGAGTAGCTGAGACTACAGGCACCTGCCATCATGCCCGGCTAATTTTTTGTATTTTTAGTAGAGACGGGGTTTCACCATGTTAGCCAGGATGGTCTTGATCTCCTGACCTCGTGATCCACCCGCCTCGGCCTCCCAAAGTGCTGGGATTACAGGCGTGAGCCACTGCGCCTGGCCTTTTTTATTTTTGAGACAGGGTTTCACTCCCACAATGTAGGCAGGCTGGATTGCAACAATGGCGCGATCTCCACTCACTGCACCCTCAGCCTCCCAAGCTCAAGTGATTCTCCTGCGTCAGCCTCAGGAGTAGCTGGGACTACAGGTGCACACCAATGCACCCCGCTAATTTTTGTAGAGACGGAATTTCACCGTGCTGCCCAGGCTGGTCCTGAACTCCTGAGCTCAAGCGATCCACCCGCCTCGGCCTCCCAAAGTGCTGGAAATACAGGCGTGAGCCACTGCGCCTGGCCTTGTTTTTTGTTTCTTGTTTCTTGAGATGGAGTTTTGCTCTTGTTGCCCATGCTGGAGTGTAGTGAGGCAATCTCGGCTCACCGCAACCTCCGCCTTCCGGGTTCAAGTGATTCTCCTGCCTCAGCCTCCTGAGTAGCTGCGATTACAGGCATGCGCCACCACACCCAGCTAATTTTGGATTTTTAGTAGAGAGGTGGTTTCTCCATGTTGGTGAGGCTGGTCTCAAACTCCCGACCTCAGTTGACTCGCCCGCCTCGGCCTCCCAGAGTGCTGGGATTACAGGCGTGAGCCACTGCACCCAGCCTAACAGTGATCATTTAACACTTACAGCAACCCTGAGGGTTGTGGGTACTACCATTATCTCCATTTTACAAGTGGAGAAACAGGGAGAGGAAGAGGGTGAGGCACCTTACCCAAGGTCACAGCTATTAAGTGGTGATGGAGTCAGAATTGGAATTAAGGCCGTTTGATTCCATGACCTATGTTCACAATCTCCACGCTATATCCAGCTCCTAAAATTCTGTGACCTTGAGAGTCTAAGTTTCTTTATTTAACCTTCTCAGGTATCATTGTCCTAAGAATGTGGTATTAGGCTGCTGTTGACCATGGCCAATGAAAGTGGGGCCTTGAAGCTCCTCCCCGTGGGGTGGAGGTTGGGCCTAGTCAGGGAGAAACACAGGCTCTCTCTGACAAGCATACATACACAGCCTACTTTTTCCTCCCTGCCTGCCACTAGACAAGGGAGACTCAAGGCCCAACTATTTAGTAGGAGATTCTTCCTTGGATAGCTTTTTATCTCTGCAGCCAGCAGCCTGGGCCTTTCTAGGAGATGTTAGACCTTTGTTCTATCATAGCCCCTGAGGGTTGGCAGGGCCAACCCTCCCTCATCTGTCCTTTCTCAGCTGGCCACACCCAGAACATCTAGACTGGAGCACAAGAGAAAAGTAGCACGTTTCCCTTGATGATAACAACAGCAGCAACCGGAACTATCATTTAGTGTTTTCTGTTTGTCTGGAACTTTCCATCTGCCCTAATCCTCAACATATAAAACCCCATGAGTTGGGCATTGTCTCTGTTTTGCAGGCAAGGCAATCTTACCTTTTGGAGCCTCTGTTTTCTCATCTGTAAGACTGGATAATAGCTCCTACCACACAGAGTGGTTGTAAGGATTAAATGATATAACACCTGTGGAACTTTTAATGCACCACTGGCACCTGGCCAGCTATCAATCACTGTCAGCTTTTCTTGTTACTGTTTCTAGACCCCCACACAGTCATGGAACAATCACCATCCACCATCACTTGCCATTCACCTCAACCCTGTAATTGTGTTATTTTGGTCTTACTGCTGTTCTGGGCACCACCTCATGTTTGACATGGATTGCAATGCCAATATTGCAATATTGCAACATGCAATACGGTCAACTCAGACCTCAGTTCTTACAACTTGTTCTGGGCATTGAAATTTCTGACCTTTGTCTCTGGTTCTTAGTATTGTCATGCCCTGGTGAGGACACAGGTATCCAGCAAGCCCTGCCTTGTAAGGGTCACTTCAGAAGTCCCTGGAGCTTAAGGATTAAATAGCATCATTATGTTATTGTTATTAGTTTATTTTCTCAAGTGACATCAAAGTATTTTTCTTTAGTATGCAGAAATGAACAGTTGTTTGTCCTTTCCCAGAGTAGTGCAATCATACTGTGTAGAGGAGAAACTGAGGCACAGAGGGAAGTGCCCAGGGCCCCAGGGCAGAGCATGGCAGCCTGCCAGCTATACTTTCATCCTCAGGTTGCCCTGACACCCTCATGCATCCTTCTGCCTCCTCCTGCAGGTTCATCTTCCCCACCACCCGTCTGGGGGCTGAAAGCCAGTTCAGCGATTTCCTGGATGGGCTGGGACCAGCTCAGATTGTGGGGCGACAGACACTGGCAACACCACCCATGGGTGAGTCTTATTGAGGGCAGGTTGAGTGGGGGTAATGATGACCATGCGACAGGAAGGGTGAGCTCAGTGGGGGCCCTTCACTGGCCATTGTAGAGTTTATTCTATCACCAATTCTGTGATCTTAAGCAAGTCACTTCCCTTCTTTGAGCCTCAGTCTCCTGATCTTTAAAATGGGAATGATAATACCCACTTGAGTTCTATGATCTAACAATACTTTACTGAGCTCCTGTTAGATGCTTTCCATGAGGTATTTCAATTTACTGCTTAGGAACTGTGGCTTATTTGACTTATACCCAACAGCGCCTGGCACCTAGAGGCCCTTTAGTCATTTTCTTATTGCTCTTCCTTGCAGCTAGGAAGTATAGTTGGCCCTCTGTATCCATGGGTTCTGTGTTTGTGGATTCAACCAACCTTGGATAGAAAATATTTAGGGAAAAAAATTCCACAAAGTTGCAAAAAGCAAAACTTGATTTGCTGTGTGCCAAGTACTACCCCAAATCCGTGCAAATGAAGTGATATGTAGGCTTTGTGTTAGGTATTATAAGTACAGTCATTTTCAGTGTGTGAATATCATAGAGTGTACTTACACAAACCTAGATGGTGTGTGTGTGTGTGTGTATATTTTTTTATTTATATGTATTTTTTCATATGGAAAACCATATATCCTAGCACCATTACTGAATATCAATCATTTCCCCTATTTGATCTGCAATGCCAATATCAAGTACCATATATCAGGTTTCTATATATGCTCCATTATAATCTTATGGGCCCACTGTCATGTATATGATGCATTGTCGACTGAAATGTCATTATGCGGCACACCAGTGTAATCTAGAGATGATTGAAAGTATACAGAAGAAGCTGGTTGCAGTGGCCTGTGCCTGTATTCCCAGCTACTCAGGAGGCTGAGGCTGGAGGATTGCTTGAGCCCAGGAGTTTGAGACCAGCCTAGGCAATATAGTGAGACCCTGTCTCAAAAACTAAATAAAATAGAGCATATGAGAGGATGTGCATAGATTATATGCAAACACTATGCTATTTTTATTATTTTATTTTATTTTTGAGATGGAGTCTCACTCTGTTGCCCAGGCTGGAGTGCACTGGCGTGATCTTGGCTCACCATAACCTAACCTCCACCTCCCAGGTTCAAGCGATTCTCCTGCCTCAGCCTCCTGAGTAGCTGAGATTACAGGCATGTGCCACCATGCCCAGCTAATTTTTGTATTTGTAGTAGAGACGGGGTTTCACTGTATTGGCCAGGCTAGTCTCGAACTGCTGACCTCACGTGATGCATCAACCTCGGCCTCCCAAAGTACCGGGATTACAGGCATGAGCCACCGTGCCTGGCTGCCATTTTATTATTTATTTATTTATTTTGAGATGGAGTCTCACTTTGTCACCAGGCTGGAGTGCAGTGGCATGATCTTGGCTCACTGCAACCTCCACCTCCCAGGTGCAAGCAATTCTCCTGCCTCAGCCTCCCAAGTAGCTGGGACTACAGGCGCACACTGCCATGCCTGGCTAAATTTTTTTCTTTGTATTTTAGTAGGTATGGGGTTTCACCGTGTTGCCTAGGCTGGTCTTGAACTCCTGAGCTCAGGCAATCCGCCTGCCTTGGCCTCCCAGCTGCCATTTTATATTAGAGACTGGAGCATCCAAGGATTTTGATATCCCTGGGTGGGAGCAGGGTAGGGTTCTGGAACTAATCCCCCATGGATACTGAGGGATGATGGTACTTCCTGAACCCTATGCTTGGTCCTGTTAGCTTCAGTCTGGCCTATTTCATGAGCTCTCAGACAGAGCCTCCCTGCCTCCTCCCTCCCTTAGGTGTTGGCTCTGTTGGCTTCCAGCAGCTCCTCCCTGGGATAACTCCTCCAGAGGTGCCTCCTCGCCTCCACCCCTTTCCCCTCAGTCTGACCTGAGCAGCACCTGACTCACATGTCCCCACTCAGCTCCCATCAGGACAGTGCTGAGCCTTTGACCCTCCCAGCAAATGAGGAAGCCGAGTGCAGTGTCCTGCTGTGAGTCATGCAGTGGAGCTGGAGTTCCATTCCAGGCCAGGACTCCTTCCACTGCAATGCCCTCAAAAGCTCCTGCCCAGGAGCTCCTGCCTGATGGAACAGGAGTTGATAGGGACCCTCAGAGGGCGAGGGTCAGCTGAAAGCAAGGGCTGGGAATTAGCCAAATCCAATTCAAGGGCTGGAACCTTGTTTTCAGTCTCTTAAGGTCTGGGGAGCCTGCTTTTCCCAGCCCTAGACCCAGCCACAGGCTGGGCAGCAGTGAGAGGAGGCAGCCACTTCCACAAGGCTAATGTGCCATGGCAACCAGGACCATTTGTGTGTGGTACCGCCTGGTATCAGACCAGGGAAGGACAAGTTTGCCTTATTGACCTCGTTAGTGATGTTACGGTGAGACCTGGAGATTAATTCCCAAGGCCTTCCCTTCTCCCTTCCCCACAAGGAGGTCAGGAATAGCTGGATGGAGGTGGATGAATTCCAGGATGTCTCTTGAAATTAGTAAACCCCCGTCTTCCCTAGTATACAAATACAAAAATTGCATGATGGCTTAGAGAATCTAAAAATGGGTGACTGAATTCAAAGTCTGGCCCATTTGATTCTTCTGGACTAGGCTTATGATTCTGCACCCCTGTAAAGGACTTCACTTTGTTCTGAGTGACTGACTACTACATAATTCCAAATTCTGCCAACCAATGTTGAACAAAGCTAAGAGTTCCTAGAAATCAGGTAACTGACATAACTCCACACACAGACCTTGCCCCAGCTGGATAATCCATTCTATGGGAGTACAGTGAAGATTTCTCAGCTGTCCACACCCAGAAAGTCTGCTGGCCTTCCCTGCCTCCACTGGTAATGCAGACCCTTGTTGCCAGATAGTGCCTCGTGTCCTGGGTAGGTTTTTAGCTCAGCGCCTTTTCAAACAGATGTTCTTTCTTTCTCTCTTTCTTTCTCTCTCTCTTTCTCTCTCTCTTTCTCTTTCTCTCTCTCTTTCTCTCTCTCTCTCTTCTCTCTCTCTCTCTCTTCTCTCTCTCTCTCTTTCTTTCTTTTTTTGAGACAGAGTCTCCCTCTGTTGCCTAGGCCAGAGTGCTGTGGTGTGATCTTGGCCCACCACAGCTTCTGCCTCCTGGGTTCAAGTGATTCTCCTGCCTCAGCTTCCCAAGTAGCTGGGACTACAGGTGCACACCACCATGCCTGGCTAAATTTTTTGTACTTTTAGTAGAGATGGGTTTCACCATGTTAGCCAGGATGGTCTCGATCTTCTGACCTCGTGATCCGCCTGCCTCGGCCTCCCAGAGTGCTGGGATTACAAGTGTGAGCCACCGCACCCGGTCTCAAATGGATGTTCTTTCAACACAGATGTATGGGGACGTGAAGAACAGCCACTGAGCCCACAGCCTCCCCTGTCTTCCTGACACAGGAAGCTCTGTCCCCAAGTTTGCTATTCTGCTCATTAAAACAGGAGCCTCCCAGTTAGCCAGACACAGATGGGGGTTTGGCAGCCATCTGTTGTTACCCAGTCATGGCCCTGACGGTCATGCCCCTACCCCACCCCACCCTAAGGGGCCTATCAAAGGGGCCCTAGGCTGCTTTAAAGTGGTCTCCCGAGAGCAGTTCTGACCCATGTGGTTGGTGCCATCTTGTTCCCTTTCTAGTGATCATGTAGCCTCCTCCACAGGCTGGCATTCAGTACAGCAGCTGGCTGGCCTGCCCCTTGGTCTGGCCCTGCCTGGACTCACCCTCTTCTTCCTTTCAGGAGACGTGCACATTGCCATCATGGACCGCAGTGGCCAGTTGGAGGTGGAAGTGATTGAAGCTCGGGGCCTGACCCCCAAACCAGGCTCCAAATCCCTCCCAGGTGAGGGATTTTGGAAATGGGGTCCTGACAGGGAGGGGCATAGAGCCGAGCTCTGGGTCTAGCAGGTCCTCAGCTCCCTCTGCCCTAAATCGGGATTCTTGACAGTGGAGTCATAGTTTGCCTGGAAGGCCAGTGACTAGGGTGGGGAGTAAGGGAGGATAGAGGAACCAGTACTTGAGTCACCTCTTCTGCCTGCTGTTCGTTGGCTGGCTCATTCCATGCATCCTGCTCACCTCCAAGATCACCTGGCAGTTAGGGGATGGGCAGGCCATAGCTGTCTGTCCTGGACCCCTCCCTGTCATACATTCTCTCCTCCCTTAGCCACCTATATCAAGGTTTACCTGCTGGAGAATGGGGCCTGCTTGGCCAAGAAGAAGACAAAGATGACCAAGAAGACCTGTGATCCCCTGTACCAGCAGGCTCTGCTCTTTGACGAGGGACCCCAGGGCAAGGTGCTGCAGGTGGGTGTCGCAGGGCGAGTAGGGCAGGGTGGACTCACAGACTGGAAGTTGTAATTTAAAGTTTTTCATTTATGATTCATCCTGTGCCAGATGCTGTGGTAGGTGCATTAATTTGCATTACTCATTTACTTTCACAACCCTGTGAGGTATTCTTGTCCCCAGCTGATTCATAAGGAAACCAAGGTTTTGGGGGTAACCAAATTGCACAGCTGGTAGGTAGAATCAGGACACATGTGACCACTGCCTCCTCCTTCCCCTAGTGCTAATGTTCATTGCACACAGGTCTGTGCCAAGCCTTGTGTTAGGTGCTTTCCAAGCACGACCTCACTTCATCCTGCAGATGATCCGGTGGAGTAGGTGTGATTCTCTCCACTTTACGGAAACAGAGCCTCTTACAGATGAAGTCACTTGCTTGGGGTGAGCCTAGGCCAGGTGACTCTCATCCCAAATATTGAAAGCAACAAAGGCCTTCTGCACACTTGGTATTGTTAGCCCTTCTCAACAGTCCTGGGAGGGAGGGATCTTCATGCTCATTTCATAGATGAACCTGAGGTCATATGGGGATAAAGCACAGTGGGGGATCAGTCTCTGGGCTCAGTCCTAGGTTCAGATTCCAGCTCAGCACTCATTAGCCATGGGTAGATGTTGTGATGATTAAACAGAGGATTGCATGTAGGGAGCCTTACATAGTGCCTGCCACATAAACAGCTACTCACTAAGTATTAACGGTCATGGTGGTGGCTGCTGATCTTGCCTGAGGCCATGAAGGTGACAGAGAAGAGGCTAGAGCCAGGGACTGTCTGGGCCATTCAACTTCTCATCTAGGGCTGTTCCTCTGGGCAGAGATGGTTCTGTGGCAAGGAGCCTTGGAGTTGTAAATTTAAACTGCAGAGCCAGACACGGTGGCTCACACCTATAATCCTAGAGACTTGGAAGGCTGAGGCAGGAGGATCATTTGAGCCCAAGAGTTTGAGACCAGCCTGGCAACATAGCAAGATCCCATCTCTAAAAAATGAAAAAAAAAAAAATTAGCTGGTCATGGTGGCCTGTGCCAGTAATCCTAGCTACTCGAGGTGCTGAGGCAGGAGGATTGCTTGAGCCCCGGAGGTCAAGGCTGCAGTGAGCTATGATTATGCCACTGTACTCCAGCCTGGGTGACAGAGCAAGACCCTGTCTCTTAAAAATTAAAAATTAAAAAGAACTGTAGAACCCTAGGTTTTGGGGAATAGGAAGAATAATCTTTGGTGTCTGCTTAGAAAAGGATTCACCAGTGAAAACATAAGTTTGAAAATCACTGAGCAAATCCATTCCTCTCTCTCAGTGGTGTGGCTGGAAACACTGAGGTCCAGTGAGGGCATGGAGCTTACACAAGTCCCACGGCAAGCCAGCAGCACAGCTAGAGCTATGGCCAGGTCCTGAACTCTCAGTCTGCCCCTTCCTGGGGAAGGCTGTTATCTAAAATGCTGGGAGGCTCTGGAGTCACACGCCCGGGTCCTAATCCAAGCTCTGCCACAAGTTACTGTGCAACCTTAGGTTAGCTAATGAACCTTTCTGAGCTACAGTTTCCTCCGTGGAAATAATGATACAGAGCACCCCTACCTACATGGCTTGTTATAACAATTGGAACAAAGAATCTAGGTAAAATCCATAGCATTGTATCTAACACACCTCAAGTGCTCAGTAAATTATTGTGTGAAATCAGTCTGAGTTCTGGCTCCCTCTGTTCCATCTGTACCCTGCTGAAACTTGTAGGTTCCTGGGCCTGCTGCACAGTCCTGGAGTCAGGGAGGTGGCTCACTCCCTCCCTCTCTTCTTCCTGGCAGGTGATTGTCTGGGGAGACTATGGCCGCATGGACCACAAGTGCTTCATGGGCATGGCCCAGATCATGCTGGACGAGCTGGACCTGAGCGCCGCGGTCACCGGCTGGTACAAACTCTTCCCCACCTCCTCAGTGGCAGACTCCACACTCGGATCCCTCACGAGGCGCCTGTCCCAGTCTTCCCTGGAGAGTGCCACCAGCCCTTCATGCTCTTAAGGATGTCAGGAAGAGGCCAGGATGGTGGTGTGGGGAGGGGTGCCTGCTGGCCCCATGTCCTCCCCTGTACATAGTCTTTGTGTCTTTCTGGACCCCTTGTCCTGCTGCATGCCTGTTGGCTACTGGGCTCATCCCAGCTGGCAGTGGAGACTGTAGTGTGTGCGTGTGTGCGTGTGTTCATGTGTGTGTGTACGTGACCACGTTCTATCTGCTCATTTGTCTGGGTATAGTCACTCCTGGTGACGACTTGGGCTGAAATGTCTCCATGTCTCTTTGTATCTTGTTGAAAAGAAACCCAAAGGAGTGTTGTGTGGACACGACTCACCCTGAGGAGTCTCCAGTGGTGGAAGTGGGGCACGCGGCCACTGGTCGGTGCTGCCTGGTCCTGGGCCCGGGGCAGAGCCCGTGTGTTCTCCATCTGTGCCTGCTCCTGGTGGTCTCTGCTTTGTTTTCTGTCTTGTCTTTTGTTCCACTCTTGACTCTCCTGGCTCTGCCGCTGTTTTCTGAGGAATGTAGCATCCGCTGCAGCTGGCCACACTGAAGGCCCTCTGGGAACCCCACCCCACCAGAGCTGCTCCGGCAGCTCTTCCTGCCACTGAATACGTTCTGCAGCATGTAGCATGCCCACCTAGCTCCCTGGCCAGGGCCCTGGGGAGGCAGAGAGTACCGGCCGGGGGGCGGGCTCAGGGCTTAGAAATGACTTTCTCTGTGCGGCTGGAACCGCCTCCTTCCTCCAGTGAAGCACGAGGTCTTGGTTCCAGGGTTCCTGGCCAGGTGCCCCCTTAGCATTCGTTCTTCATCTCCTGTCTCTTCAAGCCTCCGCACTCCACCATGCTGAAGGAGCTCTGCCAGTGGGCCTGGGCAGGCAGCCACAAGAGGGCATGTTTTCTGCTAAAGCAGACAGTCCTCCTGAGGCCCTGAGGGTGGTCCTCATCCCCTTGGGGCTCATTCCTGGTGGGCATGACTCGGTAAGGAGGTGCTGTGGGTAGGGCTGTTTGCCGGAATAAGGAAGGCTGAGGCTGACTTATTCCCCGCCACTGCTGAGGATCCCGTCTGGCATTTGGGGATTTGCTGCATGAAGTTGTTCATTTGGGGCTCCAGTTTTTGTGCATTTCCAGACCAGGGTCCCTGTCTGGGAGCTCAGACTCAGCTGGGCTCCAGCAGCCTGGCTCCGGACTCTCGTCTGCCACCATCACCAGCTCTGTCTAAGCAATACTTACCCCTCCCCCGGGCCTCCCTGCTCTCCTGTGCCCCACTGCTGCCCTCTGCAGAGCCATCTGCTCCAGGCACTCACCTGCCTCTGCTTGCTTTCTCACCCATGTCTGGTTGGAGCTTCTCACAGCCACTCAAACCCTAACTTGATTTGACAACTGGGCCCTATTGGTGGGGACCATTGCCTGGACTGGACCCTGTGAAATCTGACCCGTGGGAATCCTGAAGTCTGACTCAGGAATGCCCAGACCTGTCCCTGTCCCTCCTCAGTTCTAGGGTGAAAGGCAAGAGGTTGCTCAGGAGATGGACAGAGCAGCCCTTGGGTTTGTATCTGGTAGGGAAGAAAGCAGCAGGACAGTGGAGGTGTGGGGAAGGCGCTCTTTCCACCTCTCCCCAGGCATTATCCCCAGGTGCTGAAATTGCTGTGGCCCCAGGACCTGAGGCAGGGATGCACTACCTGGGGTAGCAGTAGAAAGGTCTTGGGGCCTGAATGACTTGGGGCCTCTATTCATAACCAAAGTCGGAGGGGCATGGAGGCAGTGGCGGCTTGTGGATAGGCCATCTCAGCCCAAAGGGCCTCTTTGGCTGGCATGGTTCCGTGTTGGGTTGAAGCTAGAATCCTGTAACTCCTCCCAAGAAAGATAGGGGAAGAAGCCAGAACCCCACCTGGCCTGCCCACAGGACAAGAAGTGGGTAAGGGCAGGAAGGAAATGAACAGAGTTAGCTCCCAGGTTCCTGTGTCTGCCTGAGCCTCTATTCTTATAGTATCAAGAAGGGGGCCATTGGGTGCATAGAGATGGGGAGGAGGCCACTGGGCTGAGTTTTCTCTTTAGGCAGAAATGCTCTCCCCAGGCCCATTGTGTTCGTCAAGTTCTTAGAAATGGACAAAGGGCTCTGTCCTCCTCCACCCTAGTGGAGGATCAAGAAGGAAACTCCCTTGCAAAAGGGTATTTTAATCTCCTGTTTATGATTTATTCACCTCTACAGCAGTCACTGTCAGGGTGGTGTGAAAATACTCTACACCTTTGCGGTGATAGGGTTGTTAGTGACCCACAGGCCAGTAGAGATGTTTGCTGATGTAGCACTGAGTAGTGATACCCAGACCAGCAGTCACCCCAGGAAGTGGGGGCTACCCATACCCTCATTCCTCTGGTGGGGAGCTGTCTGCAGAGAGGCCTGCCACTGGGGGGTTCCAGGCCATGGTGCCCCTTGCCTCTGGGGAAGGGTTAGCACAGGGGAGGTTCTAGCTGGAGGAGGGGCCTGATGTGCTGGTAACTTGGGCTGACCTACCTACAATCCCCGGCTGCCAAAACTGCCCAGCAGTTGGGCCACTCCACTCTTCCACCTCTCTAAAAGAAGGTAATTTCCTCCCCAAATCAACCTTGGGGAATTATTCATTTAACCCTTTGCACCAAATAAGTTCCTCATCCCCACCTGGATTTTACCCCATGAGGGTAAAGTGCGAGGCTGACATGTCTGTGTGATGCAGTGTGGCTGGACTTAAGGGTCTGTTTCTCAGCATCCTGGATGCAGGGGCTTGTCTGAAAAGCCACTCTGGAGCTAGCCTGTCCCATAAGAGGTGGATGTGCAGGTGTAACTCCTGATGTTTGCTGGGGTGGGGGAGCATCTGCTGTTTGAGGAGGGATGGTGGGGAAGGAAGGAACATGATCCCTCCGGAAGTCTCCCACCCTGGGGCCAACTCACTGCCAGGTTCAGTGTCCTGGCTCCAAATGCCCCCTCACCCAGATGAAACTCTGCAGTGGTTACAGGAATGGAGCTCTTTGTCATTCCACCTCCTCTGGTCAGGCGAGGTTCACCGTGCATATGGCAGAGACAGGAGTGGCCCTGCAGTATGTTGGGTTGTGGGCAGGGACAGTGATGGATGACTCAGAGCGTCTGTCTTTGTATTTCTGCTCTGTTCATTCTGTCCTACTTTCTTCATAGACTCCTTTTCCCTGCAATGGGTCTTTGGTATGAAAAAGGCTCCAGTAAATGGAGCCAAGTCTTGGTTTGACAAGGGGAACTTGATCCTTCAGGGAAGAACCATCTCCAAAATCACTCCCCATCTGGTTTCTTCTACCACCCAATTCTACTAGGAAAGGAGCACTTAGGAGGCTCTTGGGATGCAGCAAGTCCTAGGCAATGCCAGCATTTCATGGGGGCTGAGGCAGAACCCAGGAGCTCCAAGAAAGACCACCCATAGAGCTCATTCCCCATGGAATCACTGCCGGTTAGAACACTGAGGTCAAGCCAGTCCTCCCATGGTCATGCCACCCACCAGGGAAGCATCTCTGATCTCTTCTTTACTGCCAGCCTTGAGGAGAGCAGAAGCCTCCATTTTTAAAGACAATAAAGACCTCCAAGGGTACTTCTTTGGAAATGAAATGTAGCACAATCTTAGCCTATGTTACCAGGAGCCCTGACATGCAACCAGGGTCCCTCTTCCATGCCCTGCTGCCCAGGAGACGCTGAGCTCCTCTTCCCCTGGGGTTCCAGCCCTCCTAATACCTCATATTCCCCATCTTCCTCAGCCCAGAAAGCAATGGGGCTTTAGTGATGCTCCTCTGTTGTGTCTCTCTAGTTGCCTCTAGCACTGTGCAAACTCTGCAAGAAAGTGCTGCCTTTGCTTAATGTTGTAGATGAGTTGCCCTCCACCTGGCTGGAGAGATGGCACATCATTCAGGGCCAGAAGGTTGTCCAGCAGTGTTTCTGCAGTGGCTGCAGGGAGATGGAAAAGAAGAGGCCTGCTTCCCTGCCTCCTCCTACCTTTCTCTTCCACTCCTCAGAGTTTTCTTCTCCAGTATCCTGACACGTAAAGAGATTCTTTAAAATGCTGCTTCTTCTACCGGACTGTCTTTCACTGAGTGGTCAGGGAGGAGATGAAAATGTGGACACACACCCCCCGACCCCCGCCTTCTCCCTCAACCTTTTCACTCACGTCAGAAGAGGTTGGGGCAAAACAAAACAAGCATGATTGAAGAGCAGGGGAAGCCCACACAATCAGGTGAGGCCTGATGGGGGCTGGACTGGCCTGGTCTGGCTGGGAAAGGGTTCTTTTAAAAGTGTGCCTGAGCATCTCAGAGCAATGTCAGTGATGCCAAAGAGAGCAACTTGGCCTCCTTGGGCACCAACTCTGCCAGCTGAGTTGCACAAACGTGGCTCAGATGTTGGCATGTCCGACGGTGGGACCTTGTTCTCTGATAAAGGGCTTAATCTTTCCATGTAGCAAAGCAACTCTCCCTCCCTCCCCTCCCCCCGAACCCTGAGCTTGGGCTTGTGTGGGCCCAGCATGGCTGTGCCTGTGAGGGAAGCCACATCAGAGAGAGAAAGTTGCGTTCTCTCAGGGGTCTAGACTGGCTTGGGGCAGGTGCTTGTTGAAAAGCATGAGTGTTTCTGCTTTGGGAAACCCTTCCAGAGCTCTGGCTGGAAACTTGGCCAGTAAGGACAGGGCCTTGGGCCTCCCAAGGAGTTCACAGTGATGCCAGGAAGGGTCCCTGAGCCTGGGTTCCAGTCAGCTTGGCTAACAGAATGGGGCCTGGGAATTCCAGGGGCAACTGAGCATCCACCCCATTAGCCAGTCATCTGGATGGGGACAGCTGGCTACAGGGAATCAAAGACTGTTCTGTACAGTTTTGCCAGAAACTGTGACCTTGGGCAAGGCTCCTCACTTTTCTGGGCCTCAGCTTCCTCATCTGCAAAATGGGAGCATTAGCTCATCTCCCCATGGTTCCCTCCCGGTTTTAATTAAAAGTCTCTGATCCGGAGCACATGAGGGTTGCGAGCCTGGTGCACCTGGTTCCTGTCTCCGTGGGCTGGTTTCCTCCAGCCCCTGATGCCCAGGCTGGGCGCAGGCCCTCATCTGGTCCACGCCCAGATGCTGCCTCAGACAAGAACTCTGGGAATCCTAACAGACTCTGCTTTCCTCTCTTCGTGGTTTGTCCTCCCTCTTTTATTCTCGTGTGATGATGAGACATAATGAAGGGTCGTCTACAATGGACAATTTTCAAGGTGCTGATGTGATGTCACAACCTCAGCTACATCCTGAGTAGGTCAGTGTCCCCATCAGCAGACGAGGCTGGGTCTTTCCTCATTTCTGCTTCTGGGATGACATCAGTGGGAGAGTTGAAGATCTGAGAAGTCTAAAGGAAATGTTCTCTGATGGGAGGAGAGAGGGAACTTATTTCCCTTCAAAGTAGTTTGCTTCTTAAGACCACTCCTTCCTCCAGACCACTCCTTCCAGAATGTCTTTAACCAGACATCATCTCAGAAGGCAGGGTGGCTGCTTCCTTAGGAAGAGTGGGCCTGATAGCTCAACCAACTCCTTTAGCATATAAACTCACAGAAGGCGAGAACCCCTTTTTTTAGACTTTCCAAATGCATCCTGCAAAGAGAGAGATAGCTGATAGGGACTGACAAGCACACTGTTTGGATAAGAAGCAATTAGCCTTTTATATCTGTGCTCTATACATTTTCTATGTGCAGCATCTTTCCTAACTTGTTGTGGTTCCTGGGTGGCAGGTGCACAGCTGGGAGGGACTGCCAGCTGTTTCGTACAACGTTCTTGCCAATTCCCTTGAGGAGAAAATTCTTCACATGGCTTCTGCATGTACAGTATTTGGGCAGCAAAACATGATTAAAGTCAGTTTGAAAATGGTTTCATGTGTTGCTTTCTATAGATGGTTCTTCATTCTAGGAGGAAGAAAACAGGGTTCCAGGTGACTAAAAAGAGGAGGAGGAGGATGCCTTGGTGGAGAGGCAGGGGAGAGCAGTACATTTCAGAAAAAAGCATGAAACATATGGCCTGGGCCTCTGACTCCTGTTTGGGAACTCTATGGTCACAGCAATGTTCCTGAGCCATGAACTCTGACGGGTCCAGGCAGCTTCCTGGCTCTGTCTCCCAGGTCCCCTGCTTCCAGGCCCTCAAAGCCTTCTGTTTCCACAGACTCCACAAGGGATATCCAACAACAGAGGAAGGTAAGATCCAGCTAAGGCCACAGCTGTTGACCCACTGTTCTTTTCTTTCTGAGCTTTTGGATCCAGCATCTCTGCTCAGGCATTTGACTGGCTTATTGCAGCCACACCTGATACCAGCAGTAAACATAGCAGTTAACCTCTATGTGCTGCATCCTCCATCAGTCACTGATGCCTGGAGCGCCCATTGTCTTCCCTGCCTCATGGTGGAGCAGAACAGTATGTTAATATTTAGTCATTTCTGGGCAGATCCATTGTCCTCCTAGGGCTGGGTTTGGGGGGTACAGAAGATGGATAAAAGAAGTGTAGCATCGTCATGGCATGTGCTTGCTGGCACAAGGCTGGCACCCTCCTCCCAAGAGCCCTCCAGGGAACCTCCACTGCATTGGCTCTGGCCCTTGGCCTTGCAGGTCCCGTGAGCACCATCTCTTGAAGGAAGGATCATAAGATCAATATGTGAGCTCTGGGGCCCCCCAGGATTCTGTCTTTTCCCTCTTTCCCACTGCTACTCTCTCCCTGAGACATGGCTTATACTCTCATGAGTTTAAGAACTTCTATGCTTCTATCCAGAAATTCCTTCCAATAACAACTGCACCGTCCCCCATCTACCCCCTAAAAAACAAAAAGCAGACAACAAAAACTGAGATCCAAAGAAATTCTAAAGGCTGTTCTTCAGATAGAATAAACATATCTAAGAACAATGACTGGAACACAATCAATCCTACATGTTTGCTATTAAGGGAAATGATCCGGGATGGAAAGGCTGAAATGCAAGAAGGAAAAGTGAGCAAGGTAATAGGTTTTAAAATATTAGTAAAATATAGGCCAGGTACTGTGGCTTATGTCTGTAATCCCAGCACTTTGGGAGGCAGAGGCAAGATGATCACTTGAGGCCAGTAGTTCAAAACTGGCCAGGGCAACATAGTGAGAACTCGATCTCTACCAAAAATTTAAAAATTGGCCAGACATGGTGGCACATGCCAGTAGTCTTAGCTACTTGGGAGGCTGAGGCAGAAGGATTGCTTGGAGCCCAGGAGTTCAATGATTCAGTGAGCTATGATTGTGCCACTGCACTCCAGCCTGAGTGACAGAGCAAGTCATTTGTTGTCTCTTTAAAAAATTTAGTAAAGCATCCTGCCTCATAATGCCTTTCCTGTTGTCTTTCATGTGTCATTCCAACTTTTCTAGTCCATACCACAGTGCCTTGCAAAAACACATAAATAAAGCAATCACATCTGATTGTTAAGCTACCAAAAAAAAAAACCCAGTATCAATTATTAGAACCAATAAGAGCATTCAGCAAGGTTGCTGGATACAAGATAACCCTACAAAAATCAATTGCATTTTTCTATAGCAATCAAAACCAATGAAAAATAAGTATGAGTTATCCACAATAGCAATAAAAGTCATTAAACATCTAGGGATTATTTAAGAATATGTAATACCTCTATGGAGATAACTTTCAAATTCTAATAAAAGAGTTAGATAATCTGGGCCAGGCGTGGTGGCTCACGCCTGTAATCCCAACACTTTGGGAGGCTGAGGCAGGTGGATCATGAGGTCAGGAGTTCAAGACCAGCCTGGCGAAGATGGTGAAACCCTGTCTCTACTAAAAATACAAAAATTAGCCGGGCATGGTGGCAGGCGCCTGTAATCCCAGCTATTTGGGAGGCTGAGGCAGAGAACTGCTTGCACCTGGGAGGCAGAGGTTGCAGTGAGCCAAGATCGTGCCACTGCACTCTGACAGAGTGAGACTCTGTCTCAAAAAAAAAAAAAAAAATCTGAATAAATGGAATTCCCTGTTCTTTGATGAGATAGTTTAAAGATAGTAGCTCTCCACAAATCCATAAATTCTATATATATGCATTTATTATTTTTATTATTATTATTTAGGAGACAGGGTCTCACTATGTCACCCAGGATGGAGTACAGAGGCACAGTCATTGCTCACAGCAGCTTTGAACTCCTGGGCTCAAGTGATCCTCCCACCTCAGCCTTTCCAGTAGCTGGGATTACAGGCATGAGCCACTGCACCCAGCTCATTCGATGTGATCTGAATAAAAATTTCAATTGGTTTTTTGTTTGTTTGTTTGTTTGTTTTGAGACGGAGTCTCACTCTGTCGCCCAGGCTGGAGTGCAGTTGCGTGACCTCAGCTCACTGCAACCTCCACCTCCCAGGTTCAAGCGATTCTTCTGCCTCAGCCTTCTGAGTAGCTGGTACTACAGGTGCAAGCCACCATGCTCGGCTAAGTTTTATATTTTTAGTAGAGATGGGATTTCACCATATTGGCCAGGCTGGTCTTGAACTCCTGACCTCAGGTGATCCACCCACTTCAGCCTCCCAAACTGCTGAGATTACAGGGGTGAGCCACCGCACCCGGCCTTCAGTTGGTATTTTAAGAGGTAAACTTCCTCTACAATTTATGTGCAGTAATGCAAGTCCATGAATGGCTGGATTAACGTCTGTGTAAAAAAGGATGCCCAAAGATTGAAACATGAATATCTGGAAAATTAATATATGACAAAGGGAGCACCTTAAAACAACAGGGGGAAATGGATTGTATAACTATGTTAGGAAAATTTGGCTGGGCACAGTGGCTGACACCTGTAATCCCAGCACTTTGGGAGGCTGAGGCAAAAAGATCCTTTAAGACCAGTAGTTCCAAATTAGTTTGGGCAACATAGCAAGATCCCGTAACTACAACTGGAAAAAAACTGCATCACTATCTGGACAAAGAAAGATTCAAAATTGAAAGGTAAAATGTAAAGTTAATTTTATTTTTATTTTTATTTTTATTTTTATTTTTATTTATTTATTTTTTTTTGAGACGGAGTCTCGCTCTGTCGCCCAGGCTGGAGTGCTGTGGCCGGATCTTAGCTCACTGCAAGCTCCGCCTCCCGGGTTTAGGCCATTCTCCTGCCTCAGCCTCCCGAGTAGCTGGGACTACAGGCGCCCGCCACCTCACCCGGCTAATTTTTTGTATTTTTAGTAGAGACGGGGTTTCACCGTGTTAGCCAGGATGGTCTCGATCTCCTGACCTCGTGATCCGCCCGTCTCGGCCTCCCAAAGTGCTGGGATTACAGGCTTGAGCCACCGCGCCCGGCCTAAAGTTAATTTTAAAAAGTAAGATAAGTAATTTTGTGAATTAAGGGCAAGGAAGAACTTTTAATATTGATAATTAATATGCAAATTAAGGCAACAACGAGATCAGTTTATACCTACAAGAGACCGGCAAAAATGAGAAAGCTGGGTAATACCAAATGATGGCAAGGACATGAAGATACAGGAATTTCAGATTCTATTGTTGGAATGTAGGCTGGTGCAGCCATTTTGGGGAACAATCTGACACTACCTGGTATAATTATTATGCAGACCTTATGACCTGTACATCTGTATATAGATCCATTAAAGGGATACATATAAGAATTTGCACTGAAGCATCATCTGTGGTGGTGGTGGTATGGTAGGCAGAATAATGGCCCTGTGAAGATACATTATAATCCTCAAATCTATGATGATGTTAATTGACATGGCAAAAGGGCCTTTGCAGATATGAGTATTTTGAGGACTTGGAGATAGGGAGATTATCCTGGATTATCTGGGATGATTAGTGGGCCCAGTCTAATCACATAGGTCCTTACCAGTGGGAAGTCTGGGCCAGGCACAGTCACTCATACCTGTAATCCCAATACTTTGGGAGGCCAAGGTGGGAGGATCGCTTGAGGCCAAGAGTTTGAGACCAGCCTGGGCAACATAACAAGACCTATCTTTAAAAACATTTAAAAATTAGCTTGGTGTGCTGGCAAGCTCCTGTAATCCCAGCAACTCAGGAGGCTGAGGTGGGCCGCTGGAGCCCAGGAGTTTGAGGCTCCAGTGAGCTATGATGGTGCCACTGCACTACCGCCTGGGTGACAGAGTGAGACTCTGCCTCAAAAAAAATTTTTTTTTTAAAAAAGAAAATCTTTCTCATCTGTGATCAGAGGGAGTCAGACCATTCTGATTCCACAATGGTCAGAGAGACGTGGTGTTAGGGGCTTTGAAGATTGATGAAGGGGAGAATGAGTCAAAGAATGTGAGCAGTCTCCAGACGCTGAAGTCAAAGAAATGAATTCCCCCTCATTGCCTCCGTAAATAACTCTTCATCTCAATCATAAATATACTAAAGTTAAAAATGGGCAAAGGATCTGAATTGACATTTTTCCAAAGAAGATATACATATGGCTAATAAGTACATGAAAAGATATTCATTGTTGCACTTGAAATGCAAATCAAAGCCATAGTGAGTTATTACTTCACATCCAGTAGGGTGGCTAAGATTAAAAAAAAGACAGATGGCTGGGCGCGGTGGCTCATGCCTGTAATCCCAGCACTTTAGGAGGCCGAGGCGGGTGGATCACGAGGTCAAGAGATCAAGACCATCCTGGCTAACACGGTGAAACCCCGTCTCTACTAAAAATACAAAAAATTAGCCGGGCGTGGTGGTGTGCGCCTGTAGTCTCAGCTACTCCAGAGGCTGAGGCAGAAGAATGGTGTGAACCCAGGAGGTGGAGCTTGCAGTGAGCTGAGATCGTGCCACTGCACTCCATCCTGGGCGACAGTGTGAGACTCTAAGAAAAAAAAAAAAAAATACAGATAATAACAAGTGGTGGTGAGGATATGGAGAAATTGGAAACTTTTGGAAATATAGAATGATGCAGCCACTCTGGAAACCAGTTTGACAGTCCTCAAAAGGTTAAACATACAGTTGCCATAAGATCTAGCAATTCTTCTCCTAAGTATATACAAAAGATAACTGAAAACATATGTCCACACAAAAACTTGTACATGAATGTACCTAGCAGTATTATTCATTATAACCAAAAAATGGAAATATCTCAAATGTGTATCACCTGTTGAATGGCTAAATATATGGTATGTCCATACAATGTGATATTATTTAGCAATAAAAAGGAAAGAAGTACTGCTACATGCTATAACATGGGTGGCCTTGAAAACACTTTGCTAAGCGGAAAAAGCCAGTCACAAAAAAATCATATATTGTAAGATTCCATTTATAGGAAATGTCCACAAAAGGTAAATCTATAAAGACAAAAAGTAGATTAGTGAATGCTTGGGGCTGGGGATGAGTTGAGCGAACTTATTGCCATAATTTTTCACTTTAAAACATATTAAAGCAAATCATTCAGGCTGAAGGAAAATGATAGCAAATGGAATTCAGATCTATACAAAAGAATGAAGAGCACCAGAAATACATGTGTAAATACAAAATACTTTTTGTTTACTTTCTTAGAAGATAATTGCTTTGAGCAAAAACAAACAAAAAACCGCAACCATTTATTTTGGGGTGAATAACTTATATAGCTGAAAACTGTATGGTAACAATCACGTAAGGAATGGGACAGGAAAAACGGAAGTATACAATGTTTTTACATTGTATTTGAAGTTATGTATAATATTGAAAGGTAGACTGTGGTTAAAGATGCATAAACACAAAATAAAAAAAGAAAAAATAAACAATGGAAATAAGTTGCAATACTAAAAATACAAAATCTAAGAGTAGGTAGGAAAAGCAGAAAAAAGGAAGAAAGAATGATAACACAAACAGAAAACAAGGAGAAAAGCATGTGATCATCTCAATAGATGCATAAAAGGAATTTGACCGGGCCAGGTGCTGTGGCTCACGCCTGTAATCCCAGCACTTTGGAAGGCCGAGGCGGGCAGATCACGCGATCAGGAGATCAAGACCATCCTGGCTAACACAGTGAAACCCCGTCTCTACTAAAAATACAAAAAATTAGCCAGGCGTGGTGGCATGCTCCTGTAGTCCCACCTACTTGGGAACTGAGACAGGAAAATCACTTGAACCTGGGAGGCAAAGGTTGCAGAAAGCCGACCACTGCACTCCAGCCTGCGCAAGACTCCGTCTCAAAAAAAAGAATTTGACCACATTCAATACTCATTTATAATGAAAAAAAAAAAAAACTCTCAACAAATTAGAAATAGAAAAAAACTTCCTTAACCCCCAAAAGGGCATTTATGAAAAACTTAGATCTAACATGATACATAATGATGAAAACTGGACACTTTCCCCCTAAGATCAGGAATAAGAAAAGAATGTCTGCTTTTACTATTTCTATTCAACATTGTACTGGCAGTCTTAGTCAATATGGTAATGGAATATAACAGATAAACAAAAGGTATATAGATTCACACAGAAGAAGTAAAGTTGCCTTTATCAACAGATGGCATGATTGTGTACACAGAAACGTCTAATGGGAAAAGAACTACAATAAATTTGTCAAAGACTCAGGAAATGAAGCCAATAAGCAAATATCAATGTTATTTCTATATATTATTAAAAATGACTTTAGAAAATAACATTTAAAAACAATAATTTTTACACTAGCATTTAAAAACATGAAAAACTTAGGGATAAACTTAACAAAATATAAGACCTATATACTGGAAAATAGTCAGCACTGCTGAGAGAAATTAAAAATCTAAAGAGTTAACTTTATGGAGACTTATACCATGTTCATGGACTTAAAAAAATAATATTGTTAAAGCTATCGGTTCTACCCAAATTGATCCCAAGATACAATGCACTTTCCATAAAAATATCAGCAGGCTCTTTGCAGAAATTGACATGCTGATACTAAAATGCATTTGGAAATACAAAAGACCTTCAATAGTAAAAATAATTTTGAAAAAGAAGAACCAAGTTGAAAGACTTATGCTACCTGGTGGCAAGACACTATTAAAGTAACAATGGTGTTGGCCTAAGAATAGATGTATATATCAATAGAACAGAACAGAGATTGCTGAAATTGATTAATAAATCAATTGATTTGCAACAAAGGTGCCAAAGTAATTGATTTTTTTCTTTTTTTTTTTTTTTTTTTTTGAGACAGAGTCTTGCTCTGTCACCCAGGCTGGAGTGCAGTGGCACGATCTCAACTCACTGCAACCTCTGCCTCTCAGGTTCAAGTGATTCTCCTGCCTCAGCCTCTGGGACTCTGGACATGTGCCACCATGCTCAGACGCCTAGCTAATTTTTGTATTTTTAGTAGAGATGGGGTTTCACCATGTTCACCAGGCTGGTCTCGAACTCCTGACCTCAGGCGATCCACCTGCCTCAGCCTCCCAATATGCTGGGATTACAGGTGTTAGCCACCACACTCGGCCCAATAATCTTTTCATCAAATGGTGCTGCAACAGGGTATTTAGATGGAAAAATACAGAGCTTGATCCTACTTTATACTATGTACAAAAATGAACCTCATATGGATCATAGACCTAAACATAAAAGCTAAAATTAGAAAACTCATAGAAGAAAATACAGGAAAAAATTTCACAGCTTTATGACAGACAACAATTTCTGAGAATATAAAAAGCACTGACCCTAAAATAAAAATTAAAAGATATATTGGATATCATAAATATTAATTTTATTCCTTTTGAAATATACCATTTAAGACATACCAAGATGACAACTTAATAAGAAGACAACTCAAGTAAAAAGATTTGAACAGACAATCACAAGAGGAGATATACATAAGCACATGAAAGGATACTCATCATCATTAGCCATCAGGAAACTGCATATCCACAGAATGCCTAAAATTAATGCCTGGCAATGTCAAGTGTTGGCAAGTATATGGAGCAGCATTTTTTATGGAAATATAAAGATGTGCAACCATTTTGGAAAAGGATTGGCAATTTCTTATAATGGTAAACATGTACTTATCACATGACCCAGAAGTTCCACTCCTAGGTGTTTATTAGAAAAATGAAAACATATTTCTGCCCAAAGACAAGAATGTTTATGGCAGCTTCTTTATAAATCACATAGTCAAGATTTATAAAGAACTCATACAACTCAGTAGCAAGAAAACACATAACCCTTCATTCACAATAGCCCCAAATTGGAAACAATACAAATGTCTAATACATCTGTTAGGGTTCAATCAGAATATAGAACCCACACAGTAATTTGAAGAAAATTTTAATATAAAAATTATTAATGGGATTTTCACAAGCAATAGAATGAAATTGGACCCTTATACCAGGCACAAAATTCAACTCAAAATGAGTAAAAGCCCTAAATGTAAGATCTGAAACCATAAAACTCCTAGAAAAAAACATAAGAGAAAGGCTCAGGCTACAAAAGCAAAAACAAATAAATGGGACTATTTAAAACTGAAAACCTTTTGCACAGCAAAGGAAACAACAAAAGGAAATGACAACCTACAGATAGAGAACAATATTTGGAAACCACATATCAGATAAAGGGTGAATATCCAAGATTTATAAAGAATTCATGGCCGGGCGTGGCAGCTCACGTCTGCAATCCCAGCACTTTGGGAGGCCGAGGCGGGCAGATCATGAGGTCAAGAGATCAAGACCATCCTGGCTAACATGGTGAAACCCCATCTCTACTAAAAGTACAAAGAAAAAAAAATTAGCTGGGCATGGTAGTCCCAGCTGTAGTCCCAGCTACTCGGGAGGCCGAGGCAGGAGAATGGCGTGAATCAGGGAGGTGGAGCTGACAGTGAGCCAAGATTGTGCCACTGTACTCTAACCTGGGTGACAGAGGGAGACTACGTCTCAAAAAAAAAAAAAAAAAGGAACTCATACAACTCAGGCCAGGCGAGGCGGCTCACACCTGTAATCTCAGCATTTTGGGAGGCCAAGATGGGTGGATCACCTGAGGTCAGGAGTTCAACACCAGCCTGGTCAACATGGTGAAACCCTGTCTCTACTAAAAATACAAAAGTTAGCCAGGCATGGTGACACTTGCCTGTAATCCCAGCTACTTGGGAGGCTGAGGCAGGAGGATCACTGAACCCAGGAGGCGGAGGTTGCAGTGAGCCAAGATTGCGCCACTGCACTCCAGCCTGGGTGACAGAGCAAAAAAAAAAAAAAAAAAAAAAAAAGGGCAAAAATCTGAATAGCCATTTCTCCAAAGATGACATAATAATGGACACTAGGTGCATGAAAAGGTACTCAACATCACTAATGATCAAGGAAATACAAATCAGAACCACTATGAGATAGCACCTCACATGTGTTAGGATAGCTAACAAGAGATAACAAGTGTTCGCAAGGGTGTGGAGAAAACGGAACCGTTATACACAGTTGGTTGAATGTAGATTGATGCAGCCATTATGAAAAACAGTAAGGAAGTTCCTAAAGAAGTTAAAATATAACCATATGATCCCAATTAAAATATACCATATGGGGCGGGTGCAGTGGCTCACGCCTGTAATCCTAGCACTTTGGGAGGCCGAGGCGGGCGGATCACGAGGTCAGGAGATTGAGACCATCCTGGCTAACACGGTGAAACCCCGTCTCTACTGAAAATACAAAAAGTTAGCCTGGCTTGGTGGCGGGCACCTGTAGTCCCAGCTACTCGGGAGGCTGAGGCAGGAGAATGGCGTGAACCCGGGAGGCGGAGCTTGCAGTGAGCCGAGATTGCACCACTGCACTCCAGCCTGGGTGACAAAACGAGACTCTGTCTCAAAAAAAGAAAAGAAAAGAAAAAAAAAAACCCATATGACCCAGCAATCCCTCTTCTGCATATAAACCCAAAGGAAGTAAAATCACCACCTCATAAAGGTATCTACACTCCTATGTTTATTTCAGCATTATTCACATTATCTTACCTGTAAGATAATGTTCTATATCTTACAGGTAAGATATAGAAACAATGACGAATGGATAAATATATATATAAACATATATATAACTTACATATAGATAAAACAGTTATATATGTAACATATATTTATATATGTAACAGTTATATATATATATATGTATAATGGAATATCATTCAGCCTTTAAAAAGGAGATCCTGCTATTTGCCACAACGTGAAAGAAGTTGAAGGTCATCATGCTAAATAAGCCAGACATGGAAAGAAAAATATATGATCTTACTTATATGTGGGATCTAAAAAAAGTCAAATATACAGAGATAGAGAATAAAACGGTGGTTGCCAGGGTTGGCGTGGTGGGAAAGGAAATGCGGAATGTAGGTCGAAGGATACAAAGCAGCAGATATGTAGGATGAACAAGTGGAAAGACCTAATGCACATCATAAGGACTCTAGTTAATAATAGTGTATTTTATTCAGGATTTTTGCTAAATGAGTAAATTATAGCTGTTCTTGCCACAGGGGAGAAAATGAGTAACTATGTGAGATGATGGATATGTTAATTTGTTCCACTATAGTAACCACATTACTATATATATGCATATTATATAACACCATGTTGTGTACCTTAAATATATATAATAAAATTTATTTTTTAAAAAAAGATTAATTCTAGCAGAGGAGTAATTCTGAAGGTGTAAAAGGAACTCTAAAGACTATCCTAAGGCTGAAGGAGAGTGCCCAAGAAAGGAACAAATTGGAAGAGGGCCCCCTTCTTAAAGCTGGGATTCGAACCTTGTTGGAAAATGTGTAATGAATGTGATGTGAAGAAGCGTGCTGGGTTTCCCAGCCCAGACCTGGTCTAGAGTCTCAGGTAAGCAGGCAACACCCCCAGGTACAGGCAGGCAAGGCTGGCAGTTGTATGCACAGGGAGAGTCAGACTCAGGAACCTACTTGCAGGCAGGGCCATCCAAGGCCTGGGAGGCATGGAAACCCTGCAAGGAGCTGGCGGGTCATGCTGGCAGCTGACACACAGGGAGTCAGAGAGTCAGGGCTGCTCACCTCCGTACAAAGCCTGAGATGGGTAGAGTCCATGTGGGGACGGCTACGGGAGGTGGGCACGGGGCTAGGGCTGGGGCTGTGAGCTCAGAGGCATGAACGTGCTGGGGACGCACAGCCAGGGCAGAACCCCAATGGATGTCTCCAAGCATGTGCCCCTCGCGGCAGCGCACTAGAGGAGAAAGAGAAGCAAAACAGGAGCACGCTGGCTCCAGAACTTTCTTCCTCCAGCAGTGTCCTACCAGCGCCATCTACTGACAAAGCTCAACGCTGTTCTCACTGCAAAGGAGACGTGCTTAATGGTGCTATGCCACTATGCAGAACAGGCAATGAAGGGTAGATTTGGAGTTGAGAGGCCACATATTGAAAACTATCACATCTAGTAATAGGTGCATTGAAAAACCAATCTGTAGTGTATTACAATAATGCGATAATACTCAGCACTAAGGAGAATGAATTGCTGGTAATACAGTCAGTCCTCCATACCCACAGGTTCTGCATCCTCAGATTCAATCAACCATGGATCAAAAATGTTTTAAAAAATAAAAACACAATAAAAATAATACAAATAAGTCCAGGTGTGATGGCTTATGCCTGTAATCCCAGCACTTTGGGAGGCCGAGGTGGGCAGATCACTTGAGGTCAGGAGTTCAAGACCAGCCTGGCCAGTATGGCAAAACGCTGTCTCTACTAAAAATATAAAAATTAGCCGGGCACGGTGGTCTACTCCTGGAATCGGGAGGCTGAGGCGGGAGAATTGCTTGAACCTTGAACCTGGGAGGCAGAGGCTGAAGTGAGCTGAGACCACGCCACTGCACTCCACCCTGGGCAACAGAGGAGACAATCTCAAAAAAACAAAACAAGACAAAAATAATACAAATAAAAACAATACAGTATAACAACTATTTACATAGAATTTACATTATATTAGGTATTATAAATAATCAAGTGATGATTTAAAGTATACAGGAGGATGTGTATAGGTTACATGTAATACTCTGGCATTTTATTTAAAGGACTTGAGCATCCAAGCATTTTGTTATCTGTGGCTGTCTGGGAACCAATCCTCTGCACTGCAGGCAACAAAATAAATGTATTGCAAAAACAATACTGAATGAAACATGTAAAGCACAAAAGGTAAATACTGTTAAATGACATTCTAGAACACACAAGACTAATCTATAGGGACAAAATGTCAGTTAGTGTTGCCTGAGGATTTGGGGTGGGTGGAGATATTGACTACAAAGGATCACAAAGGAATTTGGGGGAATGATGAAAATGTTCTGTATCTGAATGGTGGCTCCATAGGTGTATACATTTATCAAAATATGTCAAACTGTACCCTTTAAATGGGTGCATTCTATTTCATGTAAATTATACCTCAGTAATACCTGTTTTTAGAATATCATCTGGGTCAGGCGCGGTGGCTCACACCTGTAATCCCAGCACTTTGGGAGGCTGAGATGGGTGGATCACGAGGTTAGGAGATCAAGAACATCCTAGCTAACACGGTGAAACCCCGTCTCTACTAAAAAAGACAAAAAAAATAGCCGGGTGTGGTGGTGGGTGTCCGTAGTCCCAGCTACTCGGGAGACTGAGGCAGGAGAATGGCATGAACCCAGGAGGTGGAGCTTGCAGTGAGCCGAGATTGCACCACTGCACTCCAGCCTGGGCGACAGAGCGAGGCTCCATCTCAAAAAAAAAAAAAAAAAAAAAAAATCATCTGAGGCTGGGCAAAATATCACCTGAGGATAGGAGTTCAAGATGAACCTGGGTGACACAGTGAGACCCCATCTCTACAAAAAATTTTGAAAATATATCGTGGATTCCTAATTAGGGAAAAGGTATCAGGCTGACAGGACAGAGGGAAGGCTAAAAGAAAATGCAGATAAGTTATACATGTGCCTTTCTTCACGGCCAGCACAAGTAACTCACAATCTTCCTGCGCCCAATTTATCACCAGACACCTGTGTGTTAGCTCTCTGTAACCATGGCATTATCAATACTGTACAAAGCCCTCTTCAGCACACAGCACCACCCTATAAAATTCCCAGTAAGCCTTTGTCTCTTTGCAGTCAGCTCCTTTCTGGCTGACCTGCCCATTGTGCCCTTGCAACATATTTTCATACTTTCTCTAATAAATCTGCCTTTCTTTACCTACAACTGTCTTGATAAATTCTTACCATCAGTGCCACCAGCCCAGATGGTCACTAATCACCTACAACATGTATCATCTGAAAATCAGATGTCTACAGTTGCATAGCATCTAGACCACCATCACCTTCCAAACCCCCGTTACCTTATAAATTCCAGGGCAGGGGTCATTCGATCATAGCTTGGATGGGAACACTGGAAACCTTCCCTCTTCCTGCAGGAGGTGGATTCTCAAAGTGAGAAAGCCTTGGAGGTCAGAATAGATTTTCGTGGATTTTTCCTGGGATACAAATGAGATGGTACAGAAGCAGGATATTTCCCTGACCCCTTCGTGGGACTCGTGACAGGGGTGCCTTGTTTACTCAGCCTGCCACTTTCAACTCCTCACAGGAGGGAGTGTGCAAATGAACCAGGTGGGACCTGGAATGCATGAGTGAACTACAGTGGCTGAAACCAGCCAGCCACTCTGGCACTGGCAGGAACAAACTCCATGCAGGCCCCATGGTAGCATCCAGGTGGGGCTGCCTGTGACCCCTGAAGCCCCAAAGGGCGTGTTATAGTGCTCTTTTAACTCTTCTGTCCATGGATGGCTTAAGTGTTAACAGCTCAGTGGGCCCTTTTCCTTGTCACATGGGGTGGCTGCCCTCCACCAGCGAGAGCAAAGGGCCAGTGTGACAGGCTTTTGATTCTGCATTTGTGGCTCCCAAGCTCTTGTCCAGTGTCCAGGAAAAATGAGGTCTCATGAAGGAATCAAAGGATGGTAAATGTGGGGGATTTTATAGCCAATGAAAGTGGCTCTCAGTGGGAAGGGAAGCTGAAAAGGGTATGGGGGATTGGTTATCTTCCCCTGGAGTCCAGCTGTCTCCAGCCAGATTCTTCTCTGAAATTATACCATCAAGCTGTCCCTCTGAAGTCAAGCTGCTTCTCTCCAACATCCAGCCATAGTCCCATATACTGGCTGAGTCTGGGGTTTTTATATGCACAGGATGGAGGGGGCAGGGCCATGGTGGTTTAGGGAAAGGTAACATTTGAGCGGGAAAACCGGGATATAAGTTCTCACTTTGGGCCATGGTTTAGGCTTTTCAGTTTGAGGGTAGGGTTTTCGCTGGGGACCCTTTTCTGTCTAGAATTTCTCTGCTTCCTGGCCCTATCAGTACCTGGATATTACTCAAGAAAGTCAAGTGATGGTCTTTCTAAGGGTAGGCCCCTGCCTTCTTCTCTAACTCAGCCCTCCAATCCAGTCCTCCCAGTGCTAAGTATCTACCCCACAGAACTCTCACATCTATCAAAAGTGGGCATGTATACAGTTCAGAACTGTCCATCATGGTCACAGTTGGAGGTAACCTAGGTTGTGTCCACCACTGGGGAAATGAATGAGGACAATGTGGAGGAGGCACCCTAAGGATACAGTGCAGAAGTTAGAAGCACAGATGACATATGCATACATCGACAGATCTTAAAAATAGAGCGCTGGGTGACAAGATAGAAAAAATTAAATCTAGGACATAATATGTGCAAAAACTAAAGATACAGCCACAAAATAACACCACATATTTTACAAGAATAGATACAAATACATATCAAAATATTTTGAGAGTTTTTTTAAATGAAGGCGGTAGAAGTGAGAAATGGGTACGAAAGTGAGTAAATAAATAAAACAAAAGGGGGCCTTGCTCAGGTCAATGATAAAAGTAGGCTGTGAATTGGGGGAAATGGTAAGCTCAGTCCTCTGCTCCTAAGGGTTAAAATAAAAAAGTTTCCTCATCCCAAGATTAAATGTGTTCTATGGCCAAATGCACTTCATTGGATAAATATGACATAGAAGTAAATCAAACGATCCAAATCGAGTTGTCTGGATTATATAAAAGGGCAGGGAAAACAGAACTTCTTAGGAGTATTCCATTCACACCACCATCAGGCTATAGCTGTCTGACATTTCCAGGCTGGTCCCTCTATATTGAGTAATGGTAATGAAACTGATCCCACAGTCCTATAGACAATTCTTTCAGATAAACAGAAATTGGGCCGGGCGCAGTGACTCAGGCCTGTAATGCCAGCACTTTGGGAGGCCAAGGCAAGTGGATCACAAAGTTAGGAGATCGAGACCATCCTGGCTAACACGGTGAAACCCCATCTCTACCAAAAATACAAAAAATTAGCTAGGCGTGGTGGCACGCACCTGTAGTCCCAGCTACTTGGGAGGCCAAGGCATGAGAATCGCTTGAACCCAGGAGGCAGAGGTTGCAGTGAGCCGAGATGACACCACTGCACTCCAGCCTGGGCAACAGAGCAAGACTCTGCCTCAAAAAAAAAAAAAAAAAACATAGAAATTGACCTTGGATAAACATATAAATTAACCCTTCTGGTCTGAAAGCTTGAAACTTATATTTGTTTTATCTGAGTTCCTTCCTCCAGAAAGGACCCTCAGGCCTCTTGGAAAGTATGGAAGAACTGAAACTCACCAGATTGCCTTATCCAAATAATGAGATGCCAGACCCCTGGTTTTGTTTCCTTATCCCTCCCTAGTTCCTATTTTCCAACAAATTGTTGTATTTCTTCTCTGCTATATAAACTTCTAATTTTAACCAGTCAGGGAGATGGATTGGAGATTGAGCTCCCATCTTGTTGGCTGCAGCACCCAATTAAAGCCTAAACCTTCTTTCCTGTCAGTATTCGTTGTCTTAGTCATTGGCTTTCTGTGCAGCAAGCCCCAGGACTTAGACGGAAACCTGGTAGTTTCACTGACAGCAACAGTGAACCATGCAGGATGGTCTGTGTCTGTGTGTGTATCAGAGTGCCCATGACCTAAGTGTTGAAATTAATAGGAATAATCAGAATTCAGAGTCCACTTGCAATTTTCCCTGCACTTTACTCCCTATAGAATCTCTCATGTACAAATAAGATCTCCACTTAAATTTGATATAAGGAATGGGAATGGAGGCACACGCTAACCTCAGGCAGCAAGATAACCAAGACATGGAGGTGGCTGAGAACCCAGTCTTGGAAAAGAGGCCCTTACCTGAGGGAGGTGCCCCTCCACACTATATGTCTGCTGGTCATAATCCAGTGTCCTCCATGTTCACTGAGTCACCAGGATGCTGGGTATCACATTCTCAAGAGCTCTGGGACAAGCCAGGTTCTCACTGGTAGGGACACAGGGTCTGCCCAGTGGAGTGTGGGAATCATCAGGCCTGGTGAGAGCTGGTTGGAGCAGATGTCCTAGCAGGAGCAGAGGAGGCCTATCTGGGCCCAAGGCTCATGCAGCAGGTGGAAGAAGTAGGGTCAGGAAGTGGGGCAAGGGTAAAGGGAGGGGTGTGGGAGAAGAGGGGAGCAAATTGGAAGGGGCAGCAAATGGAAGAGAAAGGGAGTGAAGGCAGGTGGTGGGAGAAGCAGGGGGATAGGCCGGGGTGGAGGTGGTCCAGGCAGGGAGTTGGGAAGGAGAGAAACTGGCCAGAGGAGGAAAATGGTCTGGGCATGAAGTAGGAAGAGGATTTGAGTGACCGGTGACTGAGGCAGGCACAGGGGGAAGAGACAGAGAAGTCATAGGGACAAGAGGCAGGACAGAGGGAAGGGAGGGAGCTGAAGGCCAAGCCACAGAAGGGGAAGAAGTGGGATGTAGAACTCAAGCAGGAATGAGGCAGGGCAGTTTCCTTTGTGCGGCTCTCCATTGAGAAGTGAGGGTTGTTTGATGGGTTCAGCGTTCTGCTTTCTTTCTTTGCTTGATTGCCTTATGACTCAGAGTCCACTAAAAGAGAGTCTAAGATTCGAGGACATTTTGAGTTGGAAGAGACCTTTGACATCCTTGAGTACAACTTTCTCCATCTTATAAATTCGGAAACAAAGGCCAGGCACTGTGGCACATGTCTGTGGTCCCAGCTACTCAGGAGGCTGAGGTAGGAGGGTCACTTGAGCCCAGGAGTTCTAGGCTGTAGTTCACTGTGCTAATTGAGTATCCACACTAAGTTCAGCATCTACCTGGTGACCTCCTAGAAGGGGAGGACCACCAAGTTGTAGACTTAACCTGCCTCTCTGTTGCTGTGTGATTCTTGAAGATTTTCAGACTTCTGTGTGTGTGTGTGTGTGTGAGATGGAGTCTCACTCTGTCACTCATGCTGGAGTGCAGTGGCATGATCTCGACTCACTGAAACCTCTGCCTCCCAGGTTCAAGTGATTCTCCTGCCTCAGCCTCTCAAGTAGCTGGGATTGCAGGTGCCTGCCACCATGCCCAGCTAATTTTTCGTATTTTTAGTAGAGACAGGGTTTCACCATTGTAGGCCAGGCTGGTCTTGAACTCCTGATCTCAAGTGATTCACCTGCCCCGGCCTCCCAAAGTGCTGGGATTACAGGCTTAAGGCACTGCACCTGGCCTATTTCAGACTGTTTTTAACTTCCAAGCTCTTTAGCTAACTAGTGTTTATGATGCTATATAGTCTTTCATTTCTGGGGATGCTAATGTTTCTAAAGTCTTATTCTTTTTAAAATTCATTTCATTTTATAGAGTCTCACTATGTTGCCCAGGCTGGTCTCAAACTCCTGGGCTCAAGTGATCCTCTTGCCTCACGCTGAGATGACAGGTGTGAGCCACCATACCATCCTATAGTCAGTCCTATTCTGATTGCTCTGTTTACTCTGCTTTGTTGGGGCTTCTTCTGTCTCCATTGTGCCTCTCTTTTTCATGATTTTAGAATTCCTCAAATGTTTGGGATTCTTGTATACTCATCTTTGGACTAACATATCCTGTTAGTCAATCTAGTTCTGTCTTTCAGGGTGTCCTACTGAGAGGTGACCATGTGCTGGCAGCCCTCGCGCTTGGTGCCTCCTCGGCCTGGGAGTCCACTCTGGTGGCGCTTGAGGAGTCCTTCAGCCGGCCACTGCACTGTGGGAGCCCCTCTCTGGGCTGGCCGCGGCCAGAGCCAGCTCCCTTTGCTTGCGGGGAGGTGTGGAGGGAGAGGCGTGGAGGGAGAGGCGCAGGCGGGAACCCGGGCTGCGAGCGGCGCACGTCCAGGATAGCGCGAGTTCTGGCGGGCGCGGGCTCGGGCTCAGCGGGCCCCGCACACTGAGCGGCCGGCCGGCGCCGCCGGCCCAGGGCAGTGAGGGGCTTAGCACCCGGGCCAGCAGCTGTGGAGGCTGCGTCCCAGTACTGCCGGCGCTGCGCTCAAATTCTCGCCGGGCCTCAGCTGCCTCGCAGCGGGGAAGGGCTCACGACCTGCAGCCCGCCATGCCCGAATCCCCCACCCCACCGCGGTGGGCTCCTGCGCCGCGCGAGCCTCCACGACGGGCGCAGCCCCCTGCTCCATGGCTCCCGGTCCCATCAACCGCCCAAGGGCTGAGGAGTGCAGGCGCGGCTCGGGACTGGCAAGCAGCTTCGCTTGCAGCCCCGGTGCAGGATCCACTAGGTGAAGTCAGCTGGGCTCCTGAGCCGGATGGGGACTTGGAGAACTTTTATATCCAGCCAGAGGATTGTATGTGTACCAATCAGCACTCTGTATCTAGCTAATCTGGTGGGGACTTGGAGAACTTTTATGTCTAGCTAGAGGATCGTAAATACACCAATAAGCACTGTGTCTAGCTCAGGGTTTGTAAATACACCAATCAGTACTCTGTGTCTAGCTCAAGGTTTGTAAATACACCAATTGGTACTCTGTATCTAGCTAACCTAGTGGGGACTTGGAGAACTTTTCTGTCTAGCACTCTGTGTCTAGCTCAAGGATTGTAAACGCACCAATCAGCACTGTGTGTCTAGCTCAGGGTTTGTAAATACACCAGTCAGTACTCTGTGTCTAGCACAAGGTTTGTAAATACACCAATTGGTACTTTGTATCTACCTAAGTCTATATCTAGCTAACCTAGTGGGCACTTGGAGAACTTTTTTGTCTAGCACTCTGTGTCTAGCTCAAGAATTGTAAATGCACCAATCAGCACTCTGTCAAAATGGTTCAATCAGCTATCTGTAAAATGGACCAATCAGCAGGATGTGGGTGGAGCCAGATAAGGGAATAAAAGCAGGCTACCCAAGCCAGCCAACTACAACCTGCTCCAGTCTCTTTTTGCATTGTGGAAGGTTTGTTATTTTGAACTTTCCGATAAATCTTGTTGTTGCTTACTCTTTTGGTCCATGCTGCTTTTATGAGCTGTAACACTCACCAGGAAGGTCTGCAGTTTCACTTCTGACGTCGAGATCACGAACCCACCAGAAGGAAAAAGCTCCAGACACATCTGAAAGTCTGAAGGAACAAACTCTAGACACACCATTTTTTTTTTTTTTTTTTTTTTTTTTTTGAGACGAAGTCTTGCTCTGTGGCACAGGCTGGAGTGCAGTGGCCCGATCTCAGCTCACTGCAACCTCCGCCTCCCGGGTTCACGCCATTTTCCTGCCTCAGTCTCCCGAGTAGCTGGGAGTACAGATGCTCACCACTACGTCTGGCTAATTTTTTGTATTCTTTAGTAGAGACGGGGTTTCACTGTGTTAGCCAGGATGGTCTCGATCTTCGGACCTCATGATCCGCCCGCCTCCGCCTCCTAAAGTGCTGGAATTACAGGCGTGAGCCACTGCACCCGACCTCACACCATCTTTAAGAACTGTAACACTCAGCCTGGGCGCAGTGGCTCAAACCTGTAATCCCAGCACTTTGGGAGGCCGAGACACGCGGATCATGAGGTCAGGAGATCGAGACCATCCTTGCTAACACGGTGAAACCCCATCTCTACTAAAGAAACACAAACTAGCCGGGTGAGGTGGCGGACGCCTATAGTCCCAGCTACTCCGGAGGCTGAGGCAGGAGAATGGCGTAAACCCGGGAGGCGGAGCTTGCAGTGAGCTGAGATCTGGCCACTGCACTCCAGCCTGGGCGACAGAGCGAGACTTCGTCTCAAAAAAAAAAAAAAAAAAACCGAACTGTAACACTCACGGCGAGGGTCCATGGCTTCATTCTTGAAGTCAGTGAGACCAAGAACCCACCAATTCCAGACACACTACTAGTTTCTGGCCTACTGAGGAAAGCCGTTTTTTGGTTCTCACCAAAATAAAGGGTTTATAAACATATTTTTTCTTTCATTTGTATGATAAGGGCAGAAAAGAAAGGCTATAGCATTACTAAGCCTCCCACCTTGCACCACAGCCTCTGCTTTATCAGTGTATCCTATACTGAGTATTACTATGGTTTTTGGTGTTTGTTTTTGAGACAAGTCTTGCTCTGTTGCCCAGGCTGGAGAGTGGCCTTGAACTCCTGGGCTCAAGCCATCCATGGGCCTTGGTCTCCCAAAGCTCTGTGATTAGAGGAATGCGTCACCATGCTCAGCTAAGTGTTACTGTGCTGTATATAGATGTGACTGGGCCCCCTTTCCTGAATTCTTTTTAACATTTGCCACTTCTTCCAGGACTGATTTTTTTTTTTTAAAGACGGTCCATTGTCACAAGGTCGTTAGAAACACTGCGAGTGGAGAAGCACACAGTGCCATGGGGGAACACAGGGGGTGGCCATGCCACCCTGTGTTGGTGGTTCAGGGGAGAGAAAGAGACTTCTCAGGTGACACCTAGAAGAAGAATGGGAGTTAGCTAAGTTAAAGGGGTGGGGTGGTTGTGGTGGCAATGTTCAGTGAAAAGAAATAACACTGAAGGAGACCTGGTGGCAGCAGAGAGCAATGGAGGCTGAGTTCAAAGTTCAGGCCAGGCACAGTGGCTCATGCCTGTAATCCCAGCACTTTGGGAGGCTGAGGCGGGTGGACTGCCTGAGGGCAGGAGTTTGAGACCAGCCTGGCCAACACGGTGAAAACCCATCTCTACTAAAAAACAAAAGTTAGCTGGGTGTGTTGGTGTGCGCCTGTAATCCCAGCTACTCGGGAGACTGAGCCAGAAGAATCACTTGAACCGGGAGGCAGAGGTTGCAATCAGCCGAGATCACACCACTGCACTTCAGCCTGTGCAATAAAGCAAGACTTCATCTCAAAAAAAAAAAACAAAACAAAACAAAAAAAACCCAAAACACAAAGTTCATTCCAGTGGAACGTTAGGGAATTTCTGACAAGAGATGAGCAGCAGTCTGTTTTGGAAGGGCTTTGTAAACTAACATCAAGAGAATGGACTTTATTTTATGAAAGCTTTTAAGAAGGAGAAAGACATGCTTAGAAGCATGTTTTAGAAATATCACTATAACTCCAGCGTGTGGCATACAATGAAGGAGGAAGCAAGAAGTTCAGCTGTATTAGTCCGTTCTTGCATTGCTATAAAGAAATACCTGAGGCCGGGTGCAGTGGCTCACACCTGTAATCCCAGTACTTTGTGAGGCGGAAGCAGGAGGATCATGAGGTTAAGAGATTGAGACCATCCTGACCAACATGGGGAAACCCTGTCTCCACTAAAAAAATACAAACATTAGCTGGGCGTGGTCGTGCGCACCTGTAGTCCCAGCTACTCCCGAGGCTGAGGCAGGAGAATTGCTTGAACCAGGAAGGCAGAGGTTGCAGTGAGCTGAGATCTCACCACTGCACTCCAGCTTGGCGACAGAGCAAGACTCTGTCTCAAAAAAAAAAAAAAAAAAATTAGCAAGGCATGGTGGCACACACCCGTAATCCCAACTACTGGGAAGGCAGGGGCAGGAGAATCACTTCAACCCAGGAGGCAGAGGTTGCAGTGAGCTGAGATCACACCACTGCACTCCAGCCTGGGCAACAGAGTGAGACTCCGTCTCAAAAAAACAAAACAAAACAAAAGGGATGGCACCTAAAACCAAGAAACAGTAAGAGGAGCCCACAAAGAAGGCTGGAAATGAGCAACCCAGAAAGGAGGAGGAAATCCAGGAGCATGTAATGTCATGAAACCCAAGGAAAGAGAATGTTTTCAGTTGAAATGAAATAGCTCAGAAACAAGCTCTCATATATTCAGTAAAAATAATTTTGATAAGGGTGACAAGCATATTCAATGGTGAAAGGACAGTCTCTTAAATATAATAAATGGTGTAGGGGAAACTGGATATCCAAATGCAAAAAAAAAAAAAAGTAAAACCCATATTTAAAACTACACATAAAAATTAACTCAAAATGGATCAAATACCTAAATATAAGACCTAAAAACTCTAAAACTCTTAGAAGAAAAAATAGAGCAAAAGCTTCATGACATTGGATTTGGCAGGCAACAAAAGAAAAAATTGACAAATTGCACTTCATGAAAATTTAAAAATTGTGTGCATTAAAGGACTATGTAAACACAGTAAAAAGGCGACCAACAGAACGGGAGAAGATATTTGTAAATCATATATCCAACAAGGGATTAATATACAGAATATATACAGAGAGAGAACTCCTAAACCTCAACAAAAAACCGACAACCCGGTTTTAAAAAATGGGCAAAAGACTTGAATAGATACTTCTCCAAAGAAGAGAAGTAGACAAATAGCCAGTAAGCATATATGAAAAGATGCTCAACATCACTAATCGTTAGGGTAATTCAAATCAAAGCTACAATGAGATACCACTGCATACCCATTAAGATGGCTACTATCAAAATAAACATAGAGTAACAAGTACTGTCCAGGATGGAGAGAAATTGGAACCCTTGTGTGCTCTTAGTGGGAATGTAAAGAGGTACAGCTGCTGTGGAAAACAGTGTGGCAGTTCCTCAAAAAATTAAAAAATAGAATTATCTTATAACCCAATAATTTCACTTCTGCCTATATATTCAAAAGAATTAAAAGCAGGGACTGAAAGAGATATTTGGACACCCATGTTCATAGCAGCATTATTCACAATAGCTAAAACATGGAAGCAACCCACATGTCGACTGATGGACGAATGGATAAGCAAAATATGGAATATTATTCAGCCTTGAAAAGGAGGGAAATTCTGACACATGCTACAACATGGATGAGCCTTGAGGACATCCCATTAAGTGAAATAAGCCCGTCACAAAAACATAAATACTGACCGGGCATGGTGGCTCATGCTTGTGATCCCAGCACTTTGGGAGGCCGAGGCGGGCAGATCACCTGAGGTCAGGAGTTCGAGACCAACTTGGCCAACAAGGCAAAACCCCATTGCCACTAAAAATACAAACATTTAGCTGGGCATGGTGGCTAAGGCACATAAACTTAATGCACATAAATTTTAATGTGCTAGCTACTCAGGAGGCTGAGGCAAGAGAATTGCTTGAACCCAGGAGGCAGAGGCTGCAGTGAGCCGAGATCGTGCCATTGCACTCCAGATCGTGCCATTGCACTCCAGTGAAACTCCATCTCAAAAAAAAAAAAAAAAAATGACAAAATACTGTGTGATTCCACTTCTATGAGGTACTTAGAATAGTCAGAATCATAGAGACAGAAAGTAGAATGGTGGTTGCCAGGGGCTGGATAAAGGGGGAATGAGGAGTTATTGTTTAAGGGTAGAGTAAACCCCCCTTATCCTCAGGGGATACGTTGGAAGACCCCTAGTGGGTGTCTGAAACGTTAGATAGTACCAAACCTTATATACACTGTGCTTTTTCCTATATGTACCTTTGATATATATAGTGTTGATAAAGTTTGATTTATAAATTAGTCACAGTACTCTCTATTTAATAAACGATGCTGGGAGTGCTGGCTAGCCGTATGCAGAAAATTGAAACTGGACCCCTTTTTTTCACCATATACAAAAATTAACTCAAGCTGGATTAAAGACTTAAATGTAAAACCCAAAACTATAAAAACTCTGGAAGAAAATATAGACAATATCATTCAGAACATAGGCATGAGCAAAGATTTCATGATGAAAACACCAAAAGTAATGGCAACAAAAGCAAAAATTAACAAATGGGGTTGAATTAAAGAGAAGAGCTTCTGCACAGCAAAAGAAACTATCATCAGAGGGAACAGACAACCTATAGAATGTGAAAAAAAATTTGCAATCTATCCATCTATCAAAGGTCTAATATCTGGAGTCTGCAAGGAACTTAAACAAATTTACCAGAAAAAAATGAACAACCCCATTAAAGAGCAGGCAAAGGACATAAACAGATACTTCTCAAAAGAAGACATACATGTGGCCAACAAACATATGAAAAAAAGCTCATCATCACTGATCATTACAGAAATGCAAATCAAAACCACAATGACATGCCAGTCAGAATGGAGATTATTAAAAAGTAAACAAAACAACAGATGCTGGCAAGGTTGTAAAGAAAAAGGAATGTTTTTACACTGTTGATGGGAGTGTAAATTAGTTCAACCATTGTGGAATACAGTGTGGTGATTCCTCAAAGACCTAGAGGCAGAAATACCATTTGACCCAGCAATCCCATTACTGAGTATATACTCAGAGGAACATAAATCATTCTGTTATAAAGATACATGCACACATATGTTCACTGCAGCACTCTTCACAATGGTGAAGACATGGAATCAACCGAAATGCCCATCAATGATAGACTGGATAAAGAAAAGGTGTTACATATGCACCATGGAATACTACACAGCCATAAAAAAGGAACGAGATCATGGTCCTTTGAAGGAACATGGATAGAGTTGGAAGCCATTATCTTCAGCAAAATAACTCAGGAACAGAAAACCAAATACCAGATGTTCTCACTTACAAGTGGGAGCTGAATGATGAGAACACATGGACACAGGGAGGGGAACAGTGCACACCGGGGCCTGTTGGGTAGTGGTGGTGGGGATTCAGCTAATGGATGCTAAGCTTAACACCTAGGTGGTGAGATGATCTGTGCAGCAAACCACTGTGGCACACGTTTACCTATGTAACAAACCTGCACATTCTGCACATGTACCCCTGGACTTAAAATAAAAGTTGAAGAAAAAAAAGAATATAAATTAGTCATCATAAGAGATTAATAACTAATAATGAAATAGAACAATTATAATATAGTGTAATAAAAGTTGTGTGATTGTGGTCTCTCTCTCTCTCTTCAAAATACCTTATTGTACTGTACTTACCTATTTTAAGACCCCAGTTGATGGGAGTAACTGAAACCTCAGAGAGTGAAACCAGGGATAATGGGGGCTACTGTATAGAGCCTCGGTTTTGCCAGATGAAGAGATGAATGATAGTGATGGTTGCACATTATGAATGTATTTGATAGCACTGAACTGGACAGTTAAAAATAATGAAGACTGTAAGCTTCTTTTTTTTTTTTTTTTTTTTTTCTGAGACAGGGTCTCACTCTGTTGCCCAGGCTGGAGTGCATTGGTGTGATCACAGCTCACTGTAGCCTCAACTTCCCAGGCTCAAGAGATCCTCCCACCTCAGCCTCCTGAGTAGCTGGGACTATAGGCGTGTGCCACCATGCCTGGCTTGTTTTTTTTTTTTTTTTTTGAGACAGGGTCTTGCTCTATCACCCAGGCTGAGTGCAGTGGTGTGATCTCGGCTCACTGCAATCTCCACCTCCAGGGCTCAAGCAATTCTTCCACCTCTGCCTCTCAAGTAACAGGGATTACAGGTGTGAGCCACCACACCCAGCTAATTTTTTTTTATTTTTAGTAGAGAGGGGGTTTCACTGTGTTGGCCAAGCTAGTCTCGAATTCTTGGTCTCAAGTGATCAGCCTCCCAAAGTGCTAGGATTACAGCTGTGAGCCACCATACCCAGTCAATTTTTGTATTTTTTGTAGAGACAAGAGTTTCACCATGCTGCCCAGGCTGGCCTCGAACTCCTGGACTCAAGAGATCTGCCTGACTTGGCCTCCCAACTGGCCTCAAACTCCTGGGCTCAAGCGATTCGCCTGATTTGGCTTCCCAAAATTCTGGAATTGCAGGCGTGAGCCACCGTGCCTCTCCAGCTTTATGTTTTATTTGCCACAATAAAATAAAAATTGGGGGAAAGAAAGATGAAGAGAGCAAGGTGGGCGTGGCGGCTCATACCTGTCATCCCAGTTACTTGGGATGCTGAGGCTGGAGGATCACTTGAAGCCAGGAGTTCAAGACCAGTCTGGGCAACATGGTGAGATCCCCGTGTCTAAAAATAAAAACATTTTTTAAAATTATTGGGGCTTGGTCGAGTCTCCTGTAATCCCAGTGACTAGGGAAGCTGGGGTGGGAGGATTGTTTGAGCCCAGGAGTTAGAGGCTGCACTGAGCTATGATCATGGCACTGCACTCCAGCCCAGGTGACAGCAGAAGTCCCCGTCTGTATAAAAAGAAAGAAAGAAAGAAAAAGATGATAAAAGGAGCAATCAGAGAAGTAAAATAAGTACTTTTTTTTTTTTGCATTTAACCACGGGATGGTGACAGTAATTTCAGCACATGGTGGAAGTGGTTGGTCAGGTGCTAGGATTAACATAAGACATTCCCACCAGTGCCATGACAATTTACAAATGCTATGGCAATGACCCAGTGATCCTCCCTCCTTGGCCTTCCAAAGCCTGGGATTATATGCATGAGTCACCCAGTGGAGTATCTAGTATATTCGTGTTGACTGATACTCGGGAGAAAACGCCGGGGAAGGATAGGGAGAAACAGGGTAGTCCAGGGCGGCCTTTCTGCAAAAGGCACAATTGAGTAAAAGCCTGAAAGAGATGTCTATGTCTTAGAAAAATTTTCATGTTATTAGATACGAGCTACTGTATTCTTTTTAATTGGTGCAGTACTTCATTTTAAAGAGGTACCATACTTCTTTATTAACCTGCCCATTTTTAAAGATGGCTTCCAATTTTTCCTTATGAATATATTGATGATTGTTGTACAGTATCCTCTAGATTCTAAGACTCTAGTTTTTAACATTTCTGAAGTCAGCATGTATGTGGTTTACACTTTCATGGCAGCTGAAACGCGTGGGTTTTGGTGTCTTGCTTCTGCTTCAACCCTAACACATCTACCCTTTGCACCTTCAGCTCAGGTATGCATGGCGCCTGGAGGCAACAGACCCAAAACCCAGAGCATGCAACTCAACTTGGAAGCAATCCAACAGAACAGCTGTCGTGGCTAGTGGAGGTTCCCAAATACCTGTCATAAGAGTGGTCTGAAGCTTCCAGAAGTAGTGAAGTAGGGAAGCTGCAGACTGCCAAGAATCAGAGAAAGTCTGAGCTGTCATTTACTTTGAAGGAGGAATTTAAGAACATTCACAGTATTGGTGGACGACCCACCCATCAGCACACCTAGGGTGCCTCGGTTCCTTGTGCAGGGGCACAGAGGGCAGATGCTCACACTGTTGACTAAGTGTGCACCGAGTAAGCTCTCATTGGAAGGAACAGTGGTACAGCGAGGGGAATGCCAACCAGCTGCAAATTAAAACTGCATGAGACTGAAGAGAATGCAAACGCAGGAATCTGCCAAACCTGCCCAAACCCTACAGAAACCGGACAAGGTTGTCACAGTTGGTTATAAACCTATTGCTAATCATCAGTATAATATTGCATATGAGAAGAAAAAGAAAGAAGAGGAAAGGAAGGTGAAGGCTAATAAACACCACGTTTTATCCTTGCTATTTGCTGCTTCGAGAAACACCAGTATTACAACATAAAGGACATGCTTGGCATCACAGTGTAACCTATATGTGCCTCGAAGAAATCTTGAATGATGCGGGTGTTTGAAATGTTAGTGGGCCCCACAAAAGCACATGGAGCTGAAGGTAGAGACTGACATTATCTGGCAGCAGCCAAGAGTGAGCAAGAGGACCCTTGGTCATGCAGCAGGAGATAGCAGGAGCATAGTCATCTGCTGACACTAAACTTATGTGACGCCGGGCTATTTTTGGTAAGGGGTAGGAGTTACAGGGCTACGTATCTTTTTTTAAGTATTCACTTTTACATTATGAAACAGGGAAATAAAAGAGATATAACATGAGAAAATATTTTCTGATAACCGTCTTTGCCAAATCTCTGAAGAACTCAGCTCGTATGAGTCCAGAGAGAAGAGACAGTGTCACAGCAAGGAAAACACAGTATCACTAGAAACTCCACAGGAGCAGGCTTGGCCAAGCGGGGTGATGGTGTGTGAGAAAGACCATACCACACATTCTAAAACAATTGAATAATAATGTGTTTTTGAAATGTTTGAAACATGTGGCCCTTTTGTGCAGGACAGAGGGGCCCCCAAATTGGGACTTAGCCCAGGTGAGTTCTTGGCTTTGCCTAGGAAAGAATTCAAGGGCCAGCCGGTGGTGTTACACAGCAATCCTTTATTGAATGATTCTGCTCCTGAAGGAGTGTGTTAGTCAGGGTTCTCTAGAGGGACAGAACTAATAGCGTAGATGTATATATGAAAGGGACTTTATTAAGGACAATTGCCTCACACGATCACAAAGTGAAGTCCCACAAAATGAAGTCCCACGATAGGCCATCAGCAAGTTGAGGAGCAAGGAAGCCAGTAGTGGCTCAGTCCAAGTCCCAAAACCTCAAAAGTAGGGAAGCCAATAGTGCAGCCTTCAGTCTGTGGCTGAAGGCCTAAATGCCCCTGGCAAACCACTGGTGTAAGTCCAAGAGTCCAAAAGCTGAAGAACTTGGAGTCTGATGCTTGAGGGCAGGAAGCATCCAGCATGGGAGAAAGATGAAGGCTGGAAGACTCAGCAAGTCAGCTTCTTCCATCTTCTTCTGCCTGCTCTTTTCTAGCCGCACTGGCAGCCGATTGGATGGTGCCAAGACCCACAATGTGGGTGGGTCTTCCTGAGGGTGGGTCTTGCTCTCCCAGTCCACTGACTCAAATGTTAATCTCTTCTGCAACACTAGAAACACCACGATACACCCAGAAACAATACTTTTCATCCTTCAACCCAATCAAGCTGACACTTAATATTAACCATCACAAGGAGCAAGGCTAACTCACAAGCAGTGCACCCAGAATCAGTAACCTATGGACTTTTGGCAATTCTATTTATACCTACTTATACCTACTTTCAATTACATACAAATTCAGGGGTGGGTTAATGCAAATTGAGGGGCGGGTTATTTAGAACTTTCCAGGAAACAGGTGGTAGCTTTTGGGTCATTGCCATATGTAAACTGTCAGGGCACTGGTGGGAATGTCTTATGCTAATGAGTAATGAGGACAGCTAGGGATGGCTTTTGTCTCCATCTGCTGGTTTCAGTGGTTTCTTCACTTTATCCTGTCGGCCAGATCCTGTTTTGGTCAGCAGGGTTATGACCAGAAAACAAGTCCTGCCAGTCTCCTGCCTCACTTTTATATGCAGACATATTAATGAAAAAAGCTAAAAGAGCAAGAAAATTACAACTTGCCAAATGGCAGGCAGAGGATGACAGCGTCTGGCTGATCAAGTGGGAACAGGCAATATTCACAATCCTTTCCTTACTTCAAGTGAGTTCTGTGAATTGTCTTTTAAATTTGGAACCCTAATTGGTGCCTAAAATATCTTGGTAAGAGATTCCACTCTGTGGCAGCAAGCACTGAAATGAACACTTACAATAATGACAGCAAGAGCGACAGGAAGAATGGCTAATATTTATGTGTTTGCTATAATGTAGATGCTATGCTTGGGACTTGACATCATTTATCAGATAATATTCCTTTTAGTAGCCCCATGAGGGAAATGTGGAGACCCTCTTCTGCTCTCCCATCCCATCTTTTTTTTTTTCTTTTTGATTTTTTTGAGATAGAGTCTCGCTCTGTCGCCCAGGCTGTGATGCCATCTCAACTCACTGCAAGCTCCGCCTCCCAGGTTCACGCCATTCTCCTGCCTCAGCCTCCTGAGTAGCTGGGACTACAGGTGCCCACCACCACATATGGCTAATTTTTTGTATTTTTAGTAGAGATGGGGTTTCACTGTGTTAGCCAGGATGGTCTCGATCTCCTGACCTCTGCCCACCTTGGCATCCCAAAGTGCTAGGATTACAGGTGTGAGCCACCGCACCTGGCCCTATCCCATCTTTCAAAGGCTGCTGAGGGGTGCAGGGTTGAGGAAGGGTTTGGTTTTTCGCTGTTTTAAAAGATGCCTGCATGCTGTCAGAGGGGGATATCAACAATGCTGGAAAGAAGGTGAAGTTGAAGAAATCCTTCAAGGTAAACAGGCTGGGATCCTGAGCACAGGTTGAGTCAGCAAGGGCTTATTTTTTAATTTTTTATTTTTTTCCTGAGACAGAGTCTCACTGTGTCACCCAGGTTGGACTGCAGTGGTGCAGTCTTGGCTCACTGAAACCTCTGCCTCCCAGGTTCAAGCAGTTCTCCTGCTTCAGCCTCCAAAGTAACTGGGACTACAGACACGTGCCACCACACCCGGCTAATTTTTGTATTTTTAGTAGAGACAGGGTTTCCCCATGTTGGCCAGGCTGGTCTCAAACTCCTGACCTCAAGGAATCTGCCCACCTCCACCTCCCAAAGTGCTGGGATTACAGGTGTGAGCCACCGCACCTGGCCTGCAAGGACATTTTTAATGGGCAGAGGAAAGAAAAAGATGCAGGTATGCAGGTGGATGTGGTGGGAGGAAGAAGGGAGCTTCCTGGCTTTCGTTTGTTGTTGTCTTATTCTCTCAATAAAATATGAGGCAAAGTGATGGAAAGAGTGGGGTAAGCTGCAGCTAGTTTACAGAAAGGGAAGAAAATACTCCTAATTGCTAACAATGACTGAGTGCTTTTTTTTTTTTTTTGAGATGGAGTCTCACTCTGTCACCCAGGCTGGAGTGCAGTGGCATGATCTCGGCTAACTGCAACCTCTGCTTCCCAGGTTCAAGCAATTCTCCTGCCTCAGCCTCCTGAGTAGCTGGGATTACAGGCGCCCGCCACCACGCCCAGCTCATTTTTGCGTTTTTAGTATAGATGGGGTTTCACCATGTTGGCCAGGCTGGTCTTGAACTCCTGCCTCAGGTGATCCGCCCACCTCGGCCTCCCAAAGTGCTGGGATTACAGGCGTGAGCCACTGCACCTGGCCTGACTGAGTGCTTCTTAGGCATCAGGTAGTGTTCTAAGTCCTGTGTTGGTGTCAACTCATTTGATCCTCACAACATGTAGATGAAACAACATTTTGAGCTCATTCTGCAGATAAAGAAGTGAGGGGGCTGGGTATGGTGGCTCACGCCCATAATCCCAGCACTTTGGGAAGCTGAGACGGGTAGAGCACGAGGTCAGGAATTTGAGACCAACCTGACCAACATGGTGAAACCCCATCTCTACTAAAATACAAAAAAATTAGCTGGGCGTGGTGGTGGTCGCCTGTAATCCCAGCTACTCGGGAGGCTGAAACAGAAGAATCGCTTGAACCCGGGAGGTGGAGGTTGCAGTGAGCCATGATCACCCCTCTGCACTCCAGCCTGGGTGACAGAGAGAGACTCCGTCAAAAAAAGAAAGAAAGAAAGAAAGAGAGAGAGAGAGAGAAAAGAAAGAAAGAAGGAAGGAAGGAAGGAAGGAAGGAAGGAAGGAAGGAAGGAAGGAAGGAAAGAAGGAAAGAAGGAAAGAAGGAAAGAAAGAAGTGAGGCAGACAGAAGTTAAATAACTTGTCTGACGTTATCCAGCTACTAAGCAGGCAAAGAAATGACTTGAATCTAGACTCCGAAACTTCAGATACCAAGGCCTGGCCTTTCAAATTGTCTTGGAAAGCAGGCAGCAGGCTAATTAGTGAAATGTGGAATTCTTGGGTGGTATGATACTCTCTAAGGTGAGAGACCAGGCTCAGTGACTCATGCCTGTAATACCAGCATTTTGGGAGGCCAAGGTTGGAGGATTGCTTGAGACTATGAGTTTGAGACCAGCCGAGGCAACATAGTGAGATCTTGTCTCTACAAAACAATTTTAAAGTAGCTGGGCATGGTGGCACTTGCCTGTAGTCCCAGATACTCAGGAGGCTGAGGCGGGAGGATTGCTTGAGCCCAGGAATCTGAGGCTGTAGTGAGCTATGATCATGCTACTACATTTCAGGCTGGGTGACAGAGCAAGACCTTGTCCTCCCCCCGACCCGCAAAAAAAAAAAAAAAAAAAGAATTATTATGATTGAGAATATTGGTGAAATCACTTAGAGCATAATTCCCTCCATTCATCTTCTATGAGAAACTGGAGCTCAGAGTTAATGGAAGGGCATTCAGTAACAGGATCAAGTATGGATGGCCTAGGAAAGTAGGCAGAGACTTATTACTTAAAGTGGTGAATAAGGAGAACTTAAGGTTTATACCAGGTATAGAATAAACAAAATAGGCCAGGTGCAGTGGCTCACGCCTGTAATCCCAGCACTTTGGGAGGCTGAGGTGGGCAGATCACAAGGTCAAGAGATCGAGACCATCCCAGCCAACCAACATGGTGAAACCCCGTCTGTACTAAAAAAATTAGTAATCCCAGCACTTTGGGAGGCCAAGACAGGCGGATCACGAGGTCAGGAGATTGAGACCATCCTGGCTAACATGGTGAAACCCCGTCTCTACTAAAAAAAAAACAAAAAAACTAGCCAGGCGAGGTGGCGGCGCCTGTAGTCCCAGCTACTCAGGAGGCTGAGGCAGGAGAATGGCGTGAACCTGGGAGGCGGAGCTTGCAGTGAGCTGAGATCCGGCCACTGCACTCCAGCCTGGGCGACAGAGTGAGACTCCGTCTCAAAAAAAAAAAAATACAAAAATTAGCTGGGAGTGGTGGTACATGCCTGTAGCCCCAGTACTCGGGAGGCTGAGGCGGGAGAATCACTTGAATCTGGGAGGCAGAGGTTGCAGGGAGCCGAGATCATGCCACTGCACTCTGGCCTGGCAACAGAGTGAGACTCTGTCTCAAAAAAAAAGAAAAGAAAATATAGTAATCATTCAAGTGGACATCATAGTTTTTAGGACAGAATGTTATCAAGATGAAAAGGCCAGCTTTATTCCAAGGGTTCTGAATAGCACAGAAACAATAAACACGAGTTTTATTTATTTATTTGTTTTTGAGACAGTCTCAAAAATTCTTATTAAAATTCCAAAATGCTCTGAGTGACAGATGTGGTACTTGCCAACCGTGGCTAAATCACACAGAGGACTGGCATTTCCAGTCCACACAGACGAGCACATGGTGAAGGAATGAACAGGCCAGTCTTTATGCAACAGATTGCCTGGCACAGGATGCACACTCAGTGAGTGTTTCTTAAATGTGTGAATGGCTTTCAATGAAGGAATATTTACTAAATATATCCATCCAATTAGACTGGTAAGGACAATTCATGGTTGATTTTAGGTCAATTTGAATTGGTAAGTGAAGCTCTGGAAATTTTTTTTAGTTGACAGATAAAATTGTATGTAATTATTGAGTAGTTCTGGAAATGTTAAGAGCAAGTAACTGACTCTGAGGACTTTAAGGTTGGAAGGTTGCAATTCATTTAACTAGAACAATATGAATAAATTAAGCAAAGCTTGGTTCTGCATCACACATGTATAGAGCTGCTAAAAAAATTCAGAACTGGTGGAAAGGGTGAACAAAAGGCTGGGAGAGAGTACCAGCTGCCTGATACCACCACAACTACCTTCTATGTACCATTTTCCTCTACTTATACTATAAAAATGTATTTAGTGCTTATTTGTTATTGTGTCCACTGAGAGTCTTTGAAATAAGCCAGGGTACTTTTTCATGTTTGGATGAAGGAACTTGGAATCAAAATTCTGGATGGTGAAGGGATTTAAATACAAAAAGCTCACTAAAGATTACCGGGAGCTACACCCTTCAAGTCTGTTTAGGAATAGGATGACCCTAGCCTGAGAGATGTTGCTCATTTCCGATGCTAAAGATTGGTATGCAGGCAAAGGGCAGATGAGAAATAGATCAAAAGTAAAATCTTAGTCACTTGAGGATGACATTTCTAAGATTCAGGGAACAGGGACTGTGGGAGAGGAGAGAAACAAATCCTTAAGTAAAGCTTAGCCCTCCAGGACTTAGGCATTAATTTTACATAGTTTAACATACCCAAGATTTTTTAAAAATAACAAAAGTGATGATTTCCTATTTAAGAGGACATTTTAAGTTGGGAGAAAAGCTTCATAAAGACATTGCTTGAGCTGCTTCTGGGTGAATTTGCCAAGTATATTTTGGTGTTCCAGATGGCCCTGGTCAGCTGGAGGAATCAGAGGAAGGAAAGGAGAATGGTTCATTCAAATCCTGCATAACCTACTGTGATATAATAAAAAGTATATATTTGGTCCCTACCTCCAGTTGTGAGATGAGCTCCTAATGCTATTGTAGATTGAGGGACTAGGAGAATCTTAGTGTCTGACCCAGAGGTCTTAAATCCCTTGGAATTTCCTGGGTGGTAGGAGCATCTTTTGTTCTAATGAGGTGCCTCTTAGTGGGCCCCTGGACAGCCTCGGGATGGGGTCTAGTTGCTAGGGAATGAATCATGAAGGTTGGAACTTACAGTCCCACCCCTGGACCTCCAAAAGGGGGAGACAGGTTGAAGGTTGAGTTGATCACCAATGGCCAATGATGGGCCGATGGTCATCCCCACATAATAAAACCTCCATAAAAACCTCAAAGGACAAGATTCATGGAGCTTCTGGATTGCTGAACACGTGGAGGTGATGGGAGGGCAGTACACCTGGAGAGGGCTTGGAAGCTCCGTGCCCCTTCCCCTTCCACATACACAGGAAGCGTGGAGCTTCCATGCCATCTCCAGATGTGCCACCCTCCCATCACCTTCATGTGCATCTTGCCCTTTGCGCCTTTTCCATCTGGCTGTTCATCTGTATCCTTTGTGATATCCTTCAGAATAAATGGATAAATGTAAGTTAAGTGTTTTCCTGAGTTCTGTGAGCCACTCTAGCAAATTAATCAAACCAGAGGTGGGGATCATAGGATCCCTGATGGATAGCCAGTTGGTCAGAAGTACAGATACAACCTACTGCCTTCACCTGGTACCTGAAGTTGGGGGCAGTGTTGGACTGAGCCCTTAACCTGTGGGATCTGATGCTAACTCCAGGTAGATAGTGTTAGAATTGAGTTAAATTGTAAGACACCCAGTGAGTGTTCAATGGGAAATTTTCCAGTGGAGAGTGTCCAATGGAGGAAAACCCCTCCATATCTGGTATCAGGAGTGTTGTGTTGGCTGTGTAAGAGAAGAAAAAGTGTTTATCTCTTCTACCTACCCATATGGACTGATAAATAGTTGCTCAATAGTACATTCTTTAAATGAAGCTTATTTGTTGGGATGCAGCAGACCCTCCAAAATAACGACCCCTCTATCCCCACCTCTAAATTTCCCTCCCTTCGTCCCAGGCAAGTGTGCTAGCAAAACACTTGATGAGAAGACAGATCCTGACCATGGCTTGTTCACTGAAGGGCTCCCACCTCTTACTTGTTTGCTGGTTTAAGGGAAGCCCAGGCATGGAATGTCTTAAAGTATTATCAAAACAGATACACACAACGTAGCCCTGCTCCTGACAACTGCTCAATCTTGTTCGTCTCTTTGTTGCTCCCCAGCCTGTTTTCAGAAGCAGACACCTGCTCCTTATTGAACTTTACTGAATGTCTTTGCAAAAGTATCAGAGTCCCGCCTTCAGGTTTCCATACAGAAGCTGGGAGTGAGTGCTTGATGCTACTAGTTCATTCATTCCTATGGTACCATGTCAAAAAATAGAGGCTTATATATTTAGTTTTTGAGATGGAGTTTCCCTCTGTCGCCCAGGCTGGAGTGCAGGGACGCCTTCCAGCTCACTGCAACCTCCACCTCCTGGGTTCAAGCAATTCTCTTGCCACAGCCTCCCAAGTAGCTGGGATTACAGGCACCCACTACCATGTTCGGCTAATTTTTGTATTTTTAGTAGAGACGGGGTTTCACCATGTTGGCCAGACTGATCTCAAACTCCTGACCTCAGGGGATCCACCTGCCTCAGCCTCCCAATGTGCTGGGATTACAGGCACGAGCCACCACACCCAGCCAGGGGCTTATGTATTCCAGGACCAACAGCTTCTTACTTAATAGAGCAAAATATTCCAGTACCAGAAACATTTTTCAGTAAGGAATTGCTGACAAATACAAAATTATTTTTATATTCTCTAAACAGGATTTGTGGAACCTATTCATCACCCCGAGGCAGCATGATGAGAGGTTGCTTTAACAACTCAGCTGGTCATTGCCTGGCCATCAGCACAAGTGGAAGCCCCTTTCTTGCCTGGTTCCTTTACTTCTCTTAATGACTACCCAGCAACCTGTTAAGCATCAGTAATTTCACAAGATGTTTGAGGCCCCATCTTAATCTCCCTGACCGAGACTCTGAACAAGCCAGCCTCTAGGGAGCAGGGTCCATTTAGTAAGGTGTATAAGGCAGCAGTTCCCAAACCAGGAACTTACATGCTTACTCGGGCCTCCTCAGAAATGCTGAATCGCAGCCTCCTCGGGCGGAACCCAAGATAACTATATCGTTAACAAGCTATAGAGTGGATTCTGAAGCCCGGCTACATTTGGGAACCACTCACCTAGATCCAGATTAAGGTATAAATTGCATGTTTATGCCATTCCATAGGACAATTTGCAGTAAAAAGGCTGATGTCAGAGTCAGTGTGAATTATTTCATTGACAGGTTGAATGTACTCTGGTGTTTCTTTCTTTCTTTTTGTTTTCAGATGGAGTCTCACTCTATCACACACCCTGGAGTGCAGGGGCGCGATCTCAGCTCACTGTAACTTACGCCTCCCAGGTTCAAGCAATTCTCCTGCCTCAGACTCCCGAGTAGCTGGGATTATAGGCACAGGCCACCACACCCGGCTAATTTTTGTATTTTTAGCTATGTTGGCCAGGCTGGTCTCAAAATCCTGACCTCAGGTGATCCATTCACTTTGGCCTCTTAAAGTGCTGGGGTTACAGGTGTAAGCTACCATGTCCGGCCTATCCTGGTGTTTCTAATATAATCATCATTGCACTAAGGATAATTTAACTATTATCCCACTCTAATATTTGAACTTCTCAATCCATTTCTTATTTTTCAGATTTAATAGACTCATACCAGATTCCTCTTATTAAGTTGATGCTGTTTGAAGCTGAATTGTGGCTGCTTGACTCCATTAGTTTTCATTTGTGGCCATCACCTGTCTCATCCTGGGTGCTGTCAGCCATTTGTTAATATTCCCTTGGGCTAGTTAATGTGCAGTTCAAGTCTCCTGAATTTTACTTCCTGATTTCTATCAATTTGTTGGTAAAAATTTCCATATCCAGTAGATTCAGGACACTAGCAAAAGTGCCACCTAAGATTTTGTTTTTCTTGACCTTATCCAATCATCTCATAAAACAATTCTCCAGCTTTTGCATTCATAAAAATAAAACACCTGCAATGGGGAGAAGAGCTTAAAAACCTTTTTTCTTTTTTTTGGGGGGGGGGCGGCTGTGGTTGATGTGGCTTGGTTCTGTGTCCCCACTCAAATCTCACCTTGAATTATAATCCCCATAATCTCCACGTATCAAGGGCGGGACCAGATGGCGGTACTTGGATCATGGGGGCAGTTTCCCTCATGCTGTTCTCGTGATAGTGAGTGAGTCCCACGAGATATGATCGTTTTACAAGTGTCTGGCATTTCCCCTGTTTGCATTCACTCCATTCTGCCACCCTGTGAAGAAGGTGTCTGCTTCTCCTTTGCCTTTCACCATAGTTGTAAGTTTCCTGAGGACTACCCAGCAATGAGGAACCGTGAGTCAATTAAACTTCTTTCGTTTATAAATTACCCAGTCTGAGGCAGTTCTTTATAGCAGCGTGAGAATGGACTAATACAGGGGTCTCACTCTGTTGCTCAGGCTTGTCTCGAACTCCTGGCCTTAAGCAATCCTCCTGCCTCAGCCTCCCAAGTCGCTGAGATTATAAGTGTGAGCCACTGCACCCAGCTCTGGGGGAGGAGCTTTTATAAATGCAAACCCCTGGTCTCTATACCCACTGACTGATTAAGTAGATATGGAATGAGGCTCAGGAATCTGCATTTTTCAAGTACCCACAGATAATTACGTACACTAAAGTTGTTGTGTATAAAATACTAAGGAAGTACTGTTTACACTTTAGTACACACTTTGAGTACTTCTGATACAGGTGGTCTATAAACCACAATTTGAGAAACGAATATACTCTTGTAAAAGATGTTAAAGTGGAAAGTTTCACACATCTCAAATAAGACAAGATTTCACACAATTGCATAGAACATCATTACCCAGGAAAAATAGCATTGTGGCCTTAGCTCCATGATCACTTGCATTCTTGGCAAAATCTCCTACCACCGGGTGAGTCATGTTATGAAAGTAACTCTCCCTGAGGTTTTGATTTTGTTCTTGTTTGGTCTCATGGCTCCAGGGTGTTTTTTTTTTTTTTTTTTTTTTGAGACGGAGTCTGGCTCTGTCGCCCAGGCTGGAGTGCAGTGGCGCTATCTTGGCTCACTGCAAGCTCCGCCTCCCGGGTTCACGCCATTCTCCTGCCTCAGGCTCTTGAGTAGCTGGGACTACAGGCACCCGCCACCACGCCCGGCTAACTTTTTGTATTTTTAGTAGAGACAGGGTTTCACCGTGTTAGCCAGGATGGTCTCGATCTCCTGACCTTGTGATCCGCCTGCCTCAGCCTCCCAAAGTGTTGGGATTACAGGCGTGAGCCACCGCGCCCGGCCCCAGGATGTTTTATGAGATCAGTCTTTTCTTTCTTTCCTTCCTTCCTTCCTTCTTCCTTCCTTCCTTTCCTTTCCTTTCCTTCCTTCCTTTCCTTTCCTTCCTTCCTTTCCTTTCCTTTCCTTTCCTTTCCTTTCCTTCTTCCTTTCCTTTCCTTTCCTTTCCTTTCCTTTCCTTTCCTTTCCTTTCCTTTCCTTTCTTTCTCTCTCTCTCTCTCTCTCTCTCTCTTTCTTCTCTCTCTCTTTCTTTCTTTCCTTCTTTCTTTCTTCTTTCCTTCCTTCCTTCCTTCCTTCCTTCCTTCCTCCTTCCTCCCTCCCTCCCTCCCTCCCCCTCTCTCTCTCCCTCCCTCTCTCTCTCTTCCTTCCTTTCTTCCTTTCTTTGTTTTTTTTGAGACGGAGTCTCACTCTGTCACCCAGGCTGGAGTGCAATGACATGATCTTGGCTCACTGCAAACTCCCGGGTTCAAGTAATTCTCCTGCCTCGGCCTCCGAGTAGCTGGGATTACAGGCAGCCGCCACCATGCCTGGGTAATTTTTTGTATCTTTAGTAGAGACAGGGTTTTGCCATGTTGGCCAGGCTGGTCTCAAACTCCTGACCTCAGGTGATCCGCCCGCCTTGGCATCCCAAAGTGCTGGGATTACAGGCGTGAGCCACCCTGTCTGGCCAAGAAACAGAACCTTATGGTAACCCCCTCTATATTTTGTAACATTAAAACACTTGGAAAATAATATTTTCATTTAGATTTCATTTAGACTATTGGTATTGTTTATTTCCTATGTGGAATTTTGTCATGAGTTTTAAGATTCTGGGTAAACTTCCTCACCCCAACCCCAAATTTAATTGTCACATTTATAGTAGGCATCTATTCTGTAACTTTGTAACTTGAATGTCTTTGAATGTTTTGACAGTCCTCATTATCACATTGATTCCTTCTGCCTAGATTCTGCTAAAGGTGAACATTTCCCTTCTGACTGAAGTCTGTGTTACATTCATTAATAGCAATTTTTTTTAGTGTGGATTCTCTGGTGAATGTGAACTTCTGAGGCTTGAGAGAAGCCCGTACTGAACTCATCACATTTATGGGGTCTCTCTCCCCTATGGACTCGCTCATCAGTGCCAAGTTTTGCACTCTGAGAAAAATTCTCACCGCTCTTATGACAATGATGTGCGTTCTCTCCTGAATGGAGGGTACTATGAAGGAGAAGAGAGGAGCGCCTGGTGAAGCTCTCACTACGCTCATCACACAGGTAGGGTTGCTCTCCCATATGGTTCCTGAGTCCCATGTGGATCTGCAACTGTACAATAACCCTGACCACATTCCCTTCACTTCCAAAGTTTTCCTCCTACACAGGTGCTTTCATAACTGGTTTTGTACTAGCTGATACCCACAATTCATGCATCACATTTATAAGCCCCCTCTATTGTGTGCACTCCAAGAGGAAATGGGCCGAAGCTTTTAACACATTCTTCATATATACAAGGTTCTCTTCTCTTCTGTCCGATTGTCTCATGAACTCAAAGGAAATACTTCAGCTGAAGGCCTACCACAAACATTGGCAGGGTTTCTCTCCTTGTGGAATGTCTGAATTTGGTGATAGGTGGTAAGGGGTTCAGCTGTATCTGAGTCATTCATCTATATATAATTTCTCTGTGAGTTATGGTATATCCTTGCACATTTGAGTGATTACAAAAAAATTTTCTGGCTGGGCGCGGTGGCTTACGCCTGTAATCCCAGCACTTTGGGAGACCGTGGTGGGCAGATCAGAAGATCAAGAGATCGAGACCATCCTGGCCAACCAACATGATGAAACCCCGTCTCTACTAAAAATACAAAAATTAGCTGGGCGTAGTGGCACATGCCTGTAGTCCCAGCTACTCGGGAGGCTGAGGCAGGAGAATCACTTGAACCCAGGAGGCGAAGGTTGCGGTGAACCAAGATCACACCGCTGCACTCCAGCCTGGTGACAGAGCGAGACTCCATCTCAAAATAAATAAATAAATAATTCCATAGTTATTACTAAATTGGGACTTCTGTTCTATGGGAGTTCTTCAGTGCCTGTTTGTGACAAATTGTGACTTCTTGTTATAAATATTTGTAACCCTAAGCACAGGGTTGGATTAGGTTTCTGAGCTATTAGTTCAGCGGTCCCCAACCTTTTGAGTACCAGGGACTAGTTTCATAGAAGACATTTTTTCCACGGACAGGGGGTGGGGAGAGAGAAGGATGAGTGGTTTTGGAATGTAACTGTTCTACCTCAGATCATCAGGCATTAGTTAGATTCTCATAAGGAGCACACAGCCTAGATCCCTCATGCGCAGAGTTCACAATAGGGTTTGCGCCCCTACATGAATCTAATGCTGCTGCTGATCTGACAGGAGGTGGACGGAGTTCGGCTGATAATGCTTGCCACCCACCGCTCACCTTCTGCTGTGCGTCTAGGTTCCTAACAGGCCACAGACTGGTACCTGTGGTAGGGGGATTGGGAACCCCTGCATTAGGTAGTGGAGAATGTTGCTCTATAAAGCCAGGCAACAGTTGACTTTGGAGCTTCCCTAAGCAATATTTTCTGGAATCCTCCCCTTCAAGAGTCATAATGTAGTTGCGACTCTCAGTTATTTGACTGTCACCTTTTCCTATATTTGGCAGCAAGAAAGTTTTCTGTAAAGAATCACTAAATCTTTTTTTTTTTTTTTTTTTTTGAGACAAAGTCTCGCTCTTGTCCCCCAGGCTGGAGTGCAATGGCCTCCCAGGTTCAAGCGATTCTCCTGCCTCGACCCCTGAGTAGCTGGGATTACAGGTGCCTGCCACCATGACTGGCTAATTTTTGTATTTATAGTAGAGACGGGGTTTCACCATGTTGGCCAGGCTGGTCTCATACGCCTGATCTCAAGTGATCCACCCGCCTTGGCCTCCCAAAGAGCTGGGATTACACACGTGAGCCACTGCGCCTGGCCCCTGTGTTTGAATTCTGACAACATCAATTTTTTACAGTATGCCATGGAACGTGCTATGAAATCCCTCTATACCTGAGTCTTCTCTTTCAGTAAAACAGGAATAGCAGCCTCTTTCCATGACATAGGGCTATAATGAAGATGATGTGTGATTGTGATAATAAAATGTACTTGTACAATGTCCAGTACATAGGAAATACTAGTGATACCCTTTGTGTTTTTTTTTTTTTTTTTTTTTTTTTGAGACAGTCTTGCTCTGTTGCCCAGGCTGGAGAGCAGTGGCATGGCCTCAGCTCACTGCAACCTCTGCCTCCCAGATTCAAGAGATGCTCCAGCCTCAGCCTCCTGAGTGGCTGGGATTACAGGCACTTGCCAACATGCCTGGCTAATTTTTGTATTTTTAGTAGAGACAGGGTTTCACCATGTTGGCCAAGCTGGTCTCAAACTTGTGACCTCAGGTGATCTGCCCACTTCAGCCTCCCAAAGTGCTGGGATTCCAGGCATGAGTCACCATGCCCGGTCTATATAAAACATTTGATTAAAAAATACATTAGCAATTTCATGGGCCAATGTGAGGCATAGTGACATATCAACAAAGATCTAGAATGGGTAGAGAAGAGGTATTTACAAATTTGTTTCTTGCCCAGTCAGTGCACATAAAGATTCTCTGTATCATCCAGATAACATCTCTTTCTCTTCAGGTTCAGGAATCATCTGTTTGTGCTTTGTATTGTCATATGCACTGTTCCTGGCTGATTTCTCTTCAGATTCTCCCTCTTATCCCTTAACCCTGGCAACCACTGATCTGTTCTCTATTCCTATATTTTTGCCTTTTCCAGAAGATCATATTGAGGCAGGAAAATAGGGTCTGCAGGCAGGGAACATAAGGCCAATTCACACTTCAGCTATGACAGGAAATATCCTCTTAATAGGGCATATGCAGAGTAAACGACTTTGTAACTTTACTTAATCCTCTTCATCTACATAGGGCATACACCAAGTAACCAATGGAATCCTCTAGAGGGTATTTAAACTCCCCAAAAGTTATTATTATTATACTTTAAGTTCTAGGGTACATGTGCAAAACGTGCAGTTTTGTTACATATGTATACATGTGCCATATTGGTGTGTTGCACCCATCAACTCGTCATTTACTTTGGGTATTTCTCCTAATGCTATCCCTGCCCCCTACCCCTACCCCACAACAGGCCCCGGTGTGTGATGTTCCCCGCCCTGTGTCCAAGTGATCTTATTGTTCAATTCCCACCTATGAGTGAGAACATGCGATGTTTGGTTTTCTGTCCTTGTGATAGTTTACTGAGAATAATGGTTTCCAGCTTCATCCATGTCCCTGCAAAGGACACGAACTCATCCTTTTTTATGGCTGCATGTATTCCATGGTATGTGTGTGCCACATTTTCTTAATCCATTCCATCATTGATGGATGTTTTAGTTGGTTCCAAGTATTTGCTATTGTGAATAGTACCACAATAAACATACGTGTGCATGTGTCTTTATAGTAGCGTGATTTATAATCCTTTGGGTATATACCCAATAATGGGATGGCTGGGTCAAATGGTATTTCTAGTTCTAGATCCTTGAGGAATCACCACACTGTCTTCCACAATGGTTGAACTAGTTTACAGTCCCACCAACAGTGTAAAAGTGTTCCTATTTCTCCACATCCTCCCCAGGATCTGTTGTTTCCTGGCTTTTTTTTTTTTTTTTTTTTTTTTTTGAGGCAGAGTCTCGCTCTGTCGCCCAGGCTTGAGTGCAGTGGCGGATCTCAGCTCACTGCAAGCTCCGCCTCCCGGGTTTACGCCATTCTCCTGCCTCAGCCTCCCGAGTAGCTGGGACTACAGGCACCGCCACCTCGCCCGGCTAGTTTTTGTATTTTTAGTAGAGACGGGGTTTCACCGTGTTAGCCAGGATGGTCTCGATCTCCTGACCTCGTGATCCGCCCATCTCGGCCTCCCAAAGTGCTGGGATTACAGGCTTGAGCCACCACGCCCGGCCACCGTTTCCTGGCTTTTTAATGATCGTCATTCTAACTGGCGTGAGATGGTATCTCATTGTGGTTTTGATTTGTATTTCTCTGATGACCCGTGATGATGAGCATTTTTTCATGTGTCTGTTGGCTGCATAAATGTCTTCTTTTGAGAAGTGTCTGTTCATATCCTTCGCCCACTTTTTGATGTTTTTTTTTTTCTTGTAAATTTGTTTAAGTTCTTTGTAGATTCTGGATATTAGTCCTTTGTCAGATGGGTAGATTGCAAAAATTTTCTCCCATTCTGTAGGTTGCCTGTTCACTCTGATGGTAGCTTCTTTTGCTGTGCAGAAGCTCTTTAGTTTAATTAGATTCAATTTGTCTATTTTGGCTTTTGTTGCCATTGCTTTTGGTGTTTTAGTCATGAAGTCTTTGTCTATACCTATGTCCTGAATGGTATTACCTAGGTTTTCTTCTAGGGTTTTTACGGTTTTAGGCCTTACATTTAAGTCTTTAATCCATCTTGAATTAATTTTTGTATAAGGAAGGGATCCAGTTTCATCTTTCTACATATGGCTAGCCAGTTTTCCCAGCACCATTTATTAAATAGGGAATCCTTTCCCCATTTCTTGCTTTTGTCAGGTTTTTCAAAGATCAGATGGTTGTAGATGTGTGGTGTGATTTCAGAGGCCTCTGTTCTGTTCTATTGGTCTATATATCTGTTTTGGTACCAGTACCATGCTGTTTTGGTTACTGTAGCCTTGTAGTATAGTTTGAAGTCAGGTAGCGTGATGCCTCCAGCTTTGTTCTTTTTGCTTAGGATTGTCTTGGCTATGCGGGCTCTTTTTTGGTTCCACATGAACTTTAAAGTAGTTTTTTTCCCAATTCTATGAGGAAAGTCATTGGTAGCTTAATGGGTGTGGCATTGAATCTATAAATTACCTTGGACAGTATGGCCATTTTCACAATATTGATTCTTCCTATCCATGAGCATGGAATGTTCTTCCTTTTGTTTGTGTCCTCTTTTATGTCATTGAGCAGTGGTTTGTAGTTCTCTTTGAAGAGGTCCTTCACATCCCTTGTAAGTTGGATTCCTAGGTATTTTATTCTCTTTGTAGCAATTGTATGGGTAAACTCCCCCAAATTCTTAATGGGACCCTTGAGCCTCTATGCTCGGGCCATTCCCACACTGTGGAGTGTATTTTCATTTTCAATAAATTTCTGCTTTTGTTACTTCATTCTTTCCTTGCTTTGTTTGTGTGTTTTGTCAAATTCTTTGTTCAAGACACCAAGAACTTGGACACCCTCCGCCAGTAACAATATAAATGGAATCACACATTATGTGTCTGAGATGAGTTTGGAGATTGGGCTCTTTCACTTAGTATTTTAGATTTATCCATGTTGTTGCATTTATTAATAATTAAGTCCTTTTTCACTGCTGGGTAGTAACTTTAATGGATATACCACAATTTTTTTATTAATTCACTCACTGAAGGACATTTGAGTTGGTTCCAGCATTGGATGATTATGAATAATGCTGCTAGAAACATTTGTATACAGGATTTTGTTGGATGTAAGTTTTTATTTTTATTTTTATTTTATTTTAAGTTCTGGGATACATGTGCAGAACATGCAGGTTTGTTACATAGGTATACATGTGCCATTGTGGTTTGCTGCACCCATCAACCCATCATCTAGGTTTTAAGCTCCGCATGCATTACATATTTGTCCTAATCCTCTCTCTCCCCTTGCCCCCCACCCCTTGATAGGCCCCATTGATGTGTGACCCTGTGTCCATGTGTTCTCATTGTTCAATTCTCTAGAATGAATACCTAGAAGTGAGATCGCTGGGTAACATGATATATGTTCAACTTTTAAGAAAGTGCCAAACTGTTTTCCAGAGTGGCTGTGATATTTTTGCACTCCCACCAGCGATGTATGAGAATTCCTGTTGCTTTGAACCCTTGCTAACACTTGGTATTGTCAGTATTTTCAAATTATAGCTAATCTCAAAAGGGCAAGTGGTAGGAGGCTTCTGACATGGCTCCCATGGTATTCATGCCTCCAGGTAGGTGTACCCTTGGATAATTTCCTCGTCTTGAGTTTGGGCTGGACCTAATGCCTTGGTTCTAATGAATAGAATAAGAAATACTAACAATATTAATTTCCCTTTCACTTTCTTAAATGTAAATTAATATGGCAACAGTGATGAGGTGTTGCTTCTGGGATCACATTACAAAAGACTGTGACTTCTGTCTTGCTGGACTTCTCTTTCTGGCTCTTCTTGCGTGCTTGATCTGATGGGAAGGGTCAACCCTGGCAAGGGACTGAAGGCCATCTCCAGAGAACAGTCAGCGAGGAACTGAGGCCCTCAGCCCAACAGCCCTCAAGTAACTGAATCCTGTGAATAATCATGCTTGGAAGAGGATCCTTTCCCTCCAGCCTCCCAGCCTTCAATGGTGTTCACAGCCCCAACCAATAACTTGATTGAAGCCTTGTGAGGGATTCTTAGGCAGAGAACGCAATTAAGCTATTCCTGGATCCTTGACCCACGGAAACTGAGATAAATGTCATGTTGTTTTAGCCACTAAATTTTGGGGTAATTTGTTACACAGCAATAAATAGCAAGTACATGTGTAATAAGGTTTCATTGTGTTTTGAATTTGCATTTCTCTAATAACTAATGATGTTGAGCATCTTTTGAGATGTTTATTTGCTCTCTGTATATATTCTCTCGTGAACATCCATTCATATTGTCTCTTTCTTTTAAAAATTGGATCATGTGTTTCCTCATTGTCAAGTCTTGCAAGGTTACTTATTTATTTTTCAGAGAACAGGTTCTGGCACTGTCCCGCAGGCTAGAGTGCAGTGGCATGATCATAGCTCACTGCAGCCTCAAACTCCTGGTCTCAAGCAGTCCTCTCCCTGCGTTCTCCTAAGGCACTGAGATTATAGTCATGAGTCACTGAGCCCAGTCTGACAGGGTTTTTAAAAAGACATATTCTAAATATATGGTATATTAATCTGTTCTTACACTGCTGTAAAGAAATACCTTAAACTAGGTAATTTATAAAGAAAGGGAGGCCGAGGCGGGTGGATCACGAGGTCAGGAGTTCAAGACCAGCTGGACCAACATGGTGAAACCCCGTCTCTGCTAAAATTACAAAAATTAGCCAGGCATGGTGGTGTGTGCCTGTAATCCCAGCTACTCAGGAGGCTGAGGCAGGAGCATCGCTTGAACCCGGGAGGCAGAGGTTGCAGTGAGCCGAGATCGTGCCACTGCACTCCAGCCTGGGCGACAGAGCGAGACTCCATCTCAAAAAAAAAAAAAAGGAAAAAAGAAAAGAGGTTTAATTGGCTCACATTCCACAGGCTGTACAGGAAGCATGACTGGGGAGGCTTCATGAAATTTACGATCATGGCAGAAGGCAAAGGGGAAGCAGGTACCTCTGATGAGCAGGAGGAAGAGAGTGAAAGGGGAGGTGCTATACACTTTTCAACAACCAGACCTTGTGAGAACGCACTCACTATCCTGAGAACAGCAAGGGGAAATCTGCCCCCATGATCCAATCACCTCCCACCAGGCCCTTCCTCCAACACTGGGGATTACAATTTGACATGAGATTTGGGCGGGGACAGAAATCCAAATCATATCATATGGCTTTGCATGATGTGTCATACAAATGTTTTTCTCTCAATTGTCTTTTTATTCTCTGAACAATATCCTTCACTGATAAAATGCTTTTAATTTTGATGAAATCCAATTTATCAATTTTTTGTTTCATGGATTGTGCTTTTGGTATTATATGTTAGAGCTCTTTGGCACATACTTGTAGTCCCAGCTTCTCAGGAGGCTGAGGTGGGAGGATTGCTCGAACTCAGGAGTTTGAAGGCAGCTTGGGCAACATAGTGAGATGCTCTCAAAAAAAAAATTCTTTGCTTAATTAAAGCTCACAAAGTTTTTTTTTCTAAGAGTTTTATAATAATTTTTATTTATTTATTTATTTATTTTGAGATGGAGTCTCACTCTGCCACCCAGCCTGGAGTAGAGTGGCACGATCTTGGCTCACTGCAACCTCTGCCTCTGGGGTTCAAGCAATTCTCCTCCCTCAGCCTCCCTAGTAGCTGGGATTACAGGCGCCCACCACCACGCCCGGCTAAGTTTTATATTTTTAGTAGAGATGGGGTTTCACCATGTTGGCCAGGCTGGTCTGGAACTCCTGACCTCAGATGATCTGCCCACCTTGGCCTCCCAAAGTGCTGGGATTGCAGGCATGAGCCACTGCACTGGGCCTGTGATCTCTTTTTTTTTTTTTTTTTAATTGCCGTATTAGGATATAATTCACATGCCATGCAAGTCACTCATTTAAAATGTAAATTCGATTTTTTTGTTTTTTGTTTTTTGTTTTTTTTGAGACAGAGTCTCGCTCTGTTGCCCAGGCTGGAGTGCAGTGGTGAGATCTTGGCTCACTGCAACCCCCAACCTTGACCTCCCAAAGTGCTGGGATTACAGGCGTGAGCCCCCACGCCCCGCCTCAGTGTTTTTTAGTGTATTCACAGGATTGTATAACCATCACTACAAACTAATTTTAGAACATTATCATTCACCCCAAAAGAACCTTTATACCCATTACCAATCAATCCTCTTCCCTACTTCCCACCCTTAGTCCTAAACCACTAACCACTAACCTATCCTGTCTCCATAAATTTACCTATTCTGGGCATTTTATATAAATGGAATTATACAATATGTGTTCTTTTGTGACTTATTTCTTTCACTTTGCATGTTTTCAAGGTTTATCCATGTTGTAGCAGATATCAGTACTTCATTTCTTTTTATAGCTTCATAATATTCCATTGTGTGGATATACCATGTGTTATTGATCCACTCATTAGCTGATGAACATTTCAGTTATTTCAACTTTTTAGCTAATATGAACACTGCTGCTATGAACATTTGTGTACAGGTTTTTGTGTGGGTATATGTTTGCATTTCTCTTGAGTATGCTTAGGAGTGGAATTGCTGGGCCATTTGGAAACTTTCCGTGTAACTTTCTGAGGATGCGTTAAACTGTTTTCCAATGGCTGCACCACTTTACGGTTCTAACAGTAATACATGAGAGTGACAACCACCACCACTTATTATTGTCTTCTTGATTATTGCCATGCTATTGAGTGTGAAGTGGTATCCCATAGTTTTGTTATGATCCATTTTTAGTTAATGTTTATGTAAGTGTACATTACATTGATTTTCTTTCCTTTTTTCTTTCTTTCTTTTTTTCTTTTTCTTTTTCTTTTTTTTTTTTTTGAGACGAAGTCTTGCTCTGTCGCCCAGGCTGGACTCCAGTGGCTCGATCTCAACTCACTGCAACCTCCATCTCCCAGGTTCCAGTAATTCTCCTGCCTCAGCCTCCCAAGTAGCTGGGACTGCAGGCGCGTGCCACCACACCTGGCTAATTTTTTGTATTTTTAGTAGAGACCGGGTTTCACCACGTTGGCCAGGCTGGTTTCAAACTCCTCATGTCAATTAATCCACCTGCCTCGGCCTCTCAAAGTGCTGCAATCACGCCCAGCCTACATTGATTTTCAAGTGCTGACCCAGCCTTGTATTACTGAGATAAACTTCATTTGGTTGTGATGTGTTATCTTCTTATATATTGCTAAATTTGATTTGCTAAGATTTTGCTGAAGAGTTTTTGCACTTATGTTCATGAAGGTAATTGATCTGTAGCTTTCTTTTCTCATGATGTTTTTGTCTAGTTTTGTTCTTTTTTTTTTTTTTGAAAAGGAGCTTTGCTCCTGTTACCCAGGCTGGAGTGCAGTGGCAGGATCTCAGCTCATGGCAACTTCTGCCTCCTGTGTTCAAGCAATTCTCCTGACTCAGCCTCCCGAGTAACTGGGATTACAGGCACCCACCACCACATCTGGCTAATTTTTGGTATTTTTAGTAGAGACGGAGTTTCACCATGTTAGCCAGGCTGGTCTCAAACTCCTGACCTCAGGTGATCCACCTACCTCAGCTTCCCAAAGTGCTGGGATTACAAGCGTGAGCCACCATGCCTGGCATCTTTGTCTAGTTTTGATATGAAGGTAATGCTGGTTTCATAAAATGAGCTACAAAGTGTTGCCTCTTTATCTTCTGGAAGAGATTGTGAAGAATTTTTGCTATTTCTTCTTCAAATGTTTGGAAGAATTCACCAGTGAAATCATTTGACCTCAAGTTTTCCTTTTTGTAAGCTATGAATTAGATCTTTTAATAGATTCAGGATTATTCACTTTATTTCTCCTTGAATGAGTTTTGATAATTTGTGTCTTTCAAGGAATTGGTCCATTTTATTTAAGTTGTTGTATACGCTTGCACAGAGTTGTCCCTAGGATTCTCTATCATCCTTTTACTGTCTGTGAAAAGGGAAAGTAGTGATGTCCCCTCTTTCATTGTTTATGTCAGTAATTTGTGTCTTCTCTCTCTTTCTTATTAAAGAATCAGTGATTTAATTTGTTTTCTCTATTCTTCTGATTTCAATTTCATTGATTTCTGCTCTAAACTTTTAAAAAATTTTTCTTTATTTATTTTTGAGACGGAGTCTCACTCTGTAGCCCAAGCTGGAGTGCAGTGGCGTGATCTTGGCTCACTGCAACCTCTGCTCCCAGGACTCCAGTGATTCTTGTGCCTCAGCCTCCTAAGTAGCTGGGATTACAGGCACGCACCACCACACCTGGCCAATTTTTTGGACAGGGTTTCATCATGTTGCCCAGGGTGGTCTCAAACCCCTGAGCTCATGTGATCTGCCCACCTTGGCCTCCCAAAGTGCTGGGATTACAGGTGTGAGCCACTGTACCTGGCTAAACTTTATTATTTCTTTCCTTCTGCTTGCTTTATTTTTGCTTTTCTTTTTCTAGTTTATTTAGGCAGTTTACTCCATTTTAGAGACCAAATAACCATAATACCAAATCCTGACTAAAATAGCACAAACAAATTTTAAAAAGAAAAAAAAAACCAGAAATGTATATGTGTAAAACTTACAAATAAAGTATTTTATTAAAAATAACCACATAAATAGTTAGTAAGGCACTTTGGGAGGCCAAGGCAGGCAGATCACGAGATCAGAGGATCGAGACCATCCTAGCTAACACAGTGAAACTCTGTCTCTACTAAAACTACAAAAAAAAAAAAAAAAATACAAAAACCCTGTCTCTACTAAAAATAAAAATAAAAATAGCCGGACATGGTAGCACGTGCCTGTAGTCCCAGCTACTTGGGAGGCTGAGGCAGGAGAATCACTTGAATCCAGGAGGCGGAGGTTGCAGTGAGCCGAGATCAGCACCACTGCACTCCAGCCTGGGCGACAGAGCAAGACTCCGTCTCAGAAAAAAAAAAAAATTTAATATGGAAAAACAATATTTGAATATCAATAAATACTGAAAACCCACTGGCTCTCATTTAGCACAATTTAAAAAACAGGGTTCAGCCATGGTGGCTCACACCTGTAATCCCAGCATTCTGGGAGGCCAAGGTGTGCGAATCACCTGAGGTCAGGAGTTCAAAACCAGCCTGGCCAACATGGTGAAAACCTGTCTCTACTAAGAATACAAAAATTAGCTGGGCATGGTGGCGCACGCCTATAATCCCAGCTACTTAGGAAGCTGAGGCCGGACAATCGCTTGGAGGAGGTGGAGGTTGCAGTGAGCCAAGATCACGCCACTGCACTCTAGCCTGGGTGACAGAGTAAGACTCCATCTCAAAAAACAAACAAACAAAAAAACAAGCCAAGGTCCCTGTAGCCCTCTCTGCTATGGGAGCCTACAAAAAGATGGTTATCTGTAACCAGAAGAGGGCCCTCAGCAGAACCTGACTCTGGTGAGGTTCTGATCCCTACCCTCTAGCCTCCGGAACTGTGAGAAATACATTTCTGTTGTTTATATTTAACAAATGGGTAATGTGTTCCAGTTATTCAACAATCAAAACTATATTTAAAAGTGAAAACGAAAAAATTACAGGAAAGTCTCACTCTTACCCCTGCTTCCCCAGACAACTTTTAAATATAGTTTTGATTATTAAATGACTTTATTAGTTCCTATTTAGGCTTCCAGTGTTACATTATGCAAATATAAGCAAATATGGATATAATTCTCATTCTCCCTTACACAAAATATTCTGTGTACCTATTTAATATATTTATATATACATACATACATACATTGCTCTTTATCTTGCATTTTTCATTTAATAACATATCTTGGAGATATTTCCATTTCAGTGAGGAAGTTTTGCGTACTCTTCATTGGAGCTGCATACTATTCCACTATGTGGATGTCTAGTTTATTAAGCCAGTCCTCTATTGACATACATTTGTGTTGTTTTCCATTTTTTGCTAATGGAGACAATGCCGAATGTTTTCAAAGCACACGTGCAAGTGTATCTGTGGGATAAACTCTCAGAAATGGGGTATTTGACTCAAAAGGCAAGTGTATTTACAGTTTTGGTAGATGCTGTCAAATTCCTCTCCAAAGGAGTTATTCTATTTTGTGCCTGCCCATAGCAGTCTGAGGATGCCTGTTTTTCCATAGCCTCACTAACAATGGGTTTTACAACTTTTCCATTTCTGTAATCCCAGCACTTTGGGAGGCCGAGACAGGCAGATCATAAGGTCAGGAGATTGAGAGCATTCTGGCTAACACGGTGAAACCCTGTCTCTATTAAAAATAGAAAAAATTTGCCAGGTGTGGTGGCATGCACCTGTAGTCCCAGCTACTCAGGAGGCTGGGGCAGGAGAATCGCTTGAACCCAGGAGGCTGAGGTTGCAATGAGCCGAAATTGTGCCACTGTACTCAAGCCTGGGTAACACAGCGAGACTCCACCTCAAAAAAAAAAAAAAGAAAAAACAAACAAAACAAAAAAAACTTTTCAATTTTTTGCTAACCTGATAGATAGGAAATGGTGTCTCAGTAGGGTTTTGATTTTCATTTCTCATATAATGAAAAAGGTAGAACACCTTTCCAAAAATGTAAGAGTCATTTGTATTTCTTTCTGACAAGTCTCTTCATATTTTCCATGCTTTTTCTTCTTGATTTCTAAGAGTTCTCGATAAATAAGGCAATGGATCCCTTTGTCTGCAATATGAATTGCAAATATTTTCAGCAGTTTATAATCTTTTATTCCGTTCGTATTCTTCCTCTGGGAGCTGGTAAAGGGGAAACCTCTCTTTTTTAAAGCCCTCCCTGTAGGTTTTTCTTTCCCATTCAATATTTATTCACACATTAATTTATTTGAGGAATTCAATAGAATATGGTTGAAAGCAGTGATTGGAAAAAAGAAAACCATTTCATAATCTTATATGCCCCATTGAGGTGACACTCCACAATAAACCAGTTACACTTACTTTTGCTATTTGCCAAGCAATAATACTGGGAAACATTTGAGATGGCTTGCAAAGCCCTGAAAAGCATAAAATAGAAAATAAAAACCACTCAATGATACTATTAATATATTAGTGTCTTTCCAGTTTTTCTTATATGTATCTTTAACATCTGCTATAACTTATGTACATTTACCTAAGTCATTAAAAATAATCCCAAAATATAATTTTTCTTGCTAGAGAATAATGAATCATATATAAATATTATAATTTACAGAAAAACATTTCTGTTATTGTAATGTAAAATGTTTCCTTTTAAAAATAACATGGTAATATATACCTTTTACACATAATTCATCTGATTATTTCCTTAATGTAGTTCTTAGATGTAAAATTTCTAAGTCAAATGGTAGAAACAGTTTAAAGGCTTTTGATATATGTTGCCAAACTGTGTTCTGGACAGGGTATTGCTGCCAAAGTATTCAGGGAAAATTTAATTCAGTGAAATGCATTTGTTAGAAAATAAAAATAAATAAGCTCTAACTCAAGAAACTAGAAAAATAATTATAAACTTAAAAGAAGTAGGCCAGGTGTGGTGACTCACACCTGTAATCCCAGAGCTCTGGGAAGCCAAGATGTGAGGATCACTTGAGGCCAGGAGATCAAGACCAGCCTAGGCAACATAGCAAGACCCTATCCCCAACAAAATTTAAAAATTAGCCAGGAGTGGTGGTGTGTGCCTGTAGTCCTAGCTACTTGGGAGGCTGAGATAGGAGGATCCCTTGAGCCCGGTAGTTCAAGATTACAGTGAGCTATGATCATGCCACTACACTCTTGCCTGAGTAACAGAGAAAGAGCCTGCCTCTCTAAAAACTAAACAAAGGCTGGGAGCGGTGGCTCACACCTGTAATCCCAGCACTTTGAGAGGCCGAGGCAGGCGGATCACCTGAGGTCAGGAGTTTGAGACCATCCTGGCTAACACAGTGAAACCCCATCTCTCCTAAAAATACAAAAAAACTAGCCAGGCGTGGTGGTGGGCGCCTGTAGTTCCAGCTACTGGGGAAGCTGAGGCAGGAGAATGGCCTGAACCCAGGAGGTGCAGCTTGCAGTGAGCCAAGGTGGCACCACTGCACTCCAGCCTGGGTGACAGAGCAAGACTCTATCGCAAAAAAAAAAAAAAAAAAAAAAAACACTAAACAAACAAAAACACCCCAAAACAAACAAAAACACCCTAAAATAAGTAGAAGGATTTAGTAACAATTTTAAAAATTAATAAAATAGAAAATAGCACCAAGAAAGAAGCATAATGTGTCCTGATTAGGATAAACATAAAAAACTCATGCTTAGATACATTTAGTGAAATGGCAGGACACTTTTCTGCCTCTGAGGATTTTGCAAAACCTCTTTAAAGATAAAGAGATAATCTTGGCTGGGCTCAGTGGCTCATGCCTATAATCCCCCCTTTGGGAGGCTGAGGCGGGCGGATCACTTGAGGTCAGGAGTTCGAAACCAGCCTGGCCAACATGGTAAAACCCGTCTCTACTACAAATACAAAACAGTTAGCTGGGCTTGGTGGCATGTGCCTGGAATCCCAGCAACTTGGGAGGCTAAGGCAGGATAATCGCTTGAACCCAGGAGGTGGAGGTTGCAGTGAACCGAGATCACACCATTGCACTCCAGTCTGGGCGACAAGAGCGAAACTCCATCTCAAAAAAAAAAAAGTAGAGTTCCCATATACACCCTGCCCCCATACATGCATACCTCCCTCACAGTCAACTTCCTTCACCAGAATGGTACATTTGTTACAACTGCTGAACCTACACCCACACATCACTCAACATCCATAGTTAACACTAGGCTTCATTCTTGGTGTTGCACATTCTGTGGGCTTTGACAAATGTCTAATGACATGTCTCCACCATCTTAGTATCATAAAGAATATTTCACTGCCCTAACAATCTTTTGTGCTTTGCCTACTCATCCTTTCTCCCCACTAAACACTGGAAAACCACTGATATTTTTACTTTCTCCATAGTTTTGCCTTTGGGACTGTCATATACCTGGAATCATACAGTACATTTAGCCTTTTAGTTTGGCTTCTTTCACTTAGTAATATGCATTTAGGGTTCCTCCATGACTTTTCATGACTTGATAGCTCATTTCTTTTTAGCGTTGAATAATATTCCTTCTTTTTTTTTTGGAGATAGAGTTTCGCTCTTGTTGCCCAGGCTGGAGTGTATTGGCATGATCTCTGCTCACTGCAACCTCCGCCTCCTGGGTTCCAGCAATTCTCCTGCCTCAGCCTCTGGAGTAGCTGGGACTACAGGCATGAGCCACCATGCCCGGATATTTTTTGTATTTGTAGTAGAGACAGGGTTTCACCATGTTGGTCAGGCTGGTCTCAAACTTCTGACCTCAGGTGATCCGCCCGCCTTGGCCTCCCAAAGTGCTGGGATTACTGGCGTGAGCCATCACGTCCAGCCAATATTTCATTTTTTAAGGGAATACATTTAGTGAAATTCCATCCTACATTTTATTTTTAAGCATCTGTATTTGCTAAAATTTCTATAGAATATACGTATTTTCAAATCTAATTTTTATAATTTGGTTTATATGTAAGATGACGTTACCAATTCAGACCTCATTCAAATGTCGCCAGTTTTATATGCACTAACTTGTGTGTATATTTAGTTCTGTGCAATTTTATTACCTGTATAGAATTGTGTAAGAAAATAAGGAACTATTCTATTGTAGGGATTCTTTGTGCTACCCTTTTTACAGCCAGACCCATCTCACTTCCCACTTCCTCTATCCAGTCCCTGGCAACCAATAATCTGTTCTGCATCTTGATAATTTTGTCATTTCAGGAATGTTACAGAAATGAAATCACACAGTACGTAACTTTTTGAAATTACCTTTCTTTACTTAGCATAATTCCCTTCAAATCTATCCAAATTGTTGTGTGAATCAACAGTTCATTCTTTTTATGCTGTGTAGAATTCCAAGGCATGGATATACTTCAGTTTGTGTATTTGCCAACTGAAGAACATTGATTTGAGAAGGTTTTGATTTGACTGAGTGTTTTACACAATCACAGTGACTGCCACATGGAAAACAGGCTGGGATGTGGAGAGTAAGGAAGGCTGCGTAGGAGGCTCTTCAAAATGAGAGAAAGGGAGAGGGAAACAGAGAGGCACAGTGGGTTAATTAGGGTAACAACAGTGGAAGTGGTGAGGAGTGGTTGGATTCTGAATATACTTTGATAGTAGAGCTGACAGATGTGCTGATGGATTGATCTGGGGGTGAGAGAGAAAGAAAAATGGGGTGACTCCAGGGTTTTTGGCCTAGGCAACTTGAAGGGTGGAGTTTCCACTTTATTGTGAGAAATAGAAGATAGAGGGAGAACAAGTTGGGAGAGAAAGGGAGGAAATCAAAAGATAGTAAATGGTATTTTCCCTGCTCTTCAGGTAGGTGAAGAATAAAAAGATGAGGAGTTGTGAGAGTGTGGAAAACCGGAATTACCATGACAAGAATAGAAATTAATTCCAACTACTCAGGGGGCAAATTTCCACTACAGTAAATATATAAATCTCTGATCCATCAATTCCTCTTCTAGAGACTTATCCTATAGAAATACTGCAACAAATACTCAAAACTATAAGTACAAGGATATTTATTTCAGGAAAGAAGGAAGAAAGAACAGAAAGAAGAAAGAGAAAGAAAGGAAGGAAGGAAAGAAAGAGAAAGAAAGAAGGAAAAAAACAAATAGGGATGTAGAAACTTGGAGGGTTTTTTTCCGGAGCTGGTGGGGGTCTTGCTCTGTCGCCCAGGTCCCCTGCAGTGGCACAATCGTAGCTTACTGAAACCTCAAACTCTTGGGCTCAAATAATCCTCCCACCACAGCCTCCCGAGTAGCTGAGACTACAGGTGTGTGCCACCACGCCCAGCTAATTTTTAATTTTTTTGTAGAGACAGGGTCTAGGCTCCTAGGCTCAAGAAATCCTCCTGCCCTGGCCTCCTAAAGTGCTGGGATTACAGGACTGAGCCACCACACCTGGCCCTGAAACTTGAGTTTTTACTTAGAGAGAAACATTTTATTTCTTCAGTGCCCTGGCCTCCTAAAGTGCTGGGATTACAGGACTGAGCCACCACACCTGGCCCTGAAACTTGAGTTTTTACTTAGAAACATTTTATTTCTTCAGTCGCGATTTGGAAATTCTGATATTTGAATCTAAAGCCCTAGCTTAGTTAATCACTTTAAGAGTCCACAGCTTTTTACAACCAAAGAAACCAGAATTCTCCAAAGAATAGTTGTCCTCACCCACTATGACCAGGTTGCCATAGATCTCCAGCATCACTTCTCTGTACAAGGCCCTTTGGGCAGAGTCTAGTTGCCCCCATTCCTCCTCGGTGAAGTCCATGGCCACATCCTTGCATGTAACAGGTTCCTAAAACACCAATGAACAGGAATTCCTCTTCAGTGAGCAAGCATCTACAGCAATGCATGTGGTACACAGGGTCCACCTGGCAACACTGGGGGAGGTGGATAACCTCAGAGTTCACCTCAAGCCATAAGAAAAATTAGGCCGGGCGCGGTGGCTCAAGCCTGTAATCCCAGCACTTTGGGAGGCCGAGACGGGCGGATCACGAGGTCAGGAGATCGAGACCATCCTGGCTAACACTGTGAAACCCCGTCTCTACTAAAAAATAGAAAAAAATAGCCGGGCGAGGTGGCGGGCGCCTGTAGTCCCAGCTACTCGGGAGGCTGAGGCAGGAGAATGGCGGTAAACCGGGAGGCGGAGCTTGCAGTGAGCTGAGATCCGGCCACTGCACTCCAGGCCGGGCGACAGAGCGAGACTCCGTCTCAAAAAAAAAAAAAAAAAAAAAAAAAAGAAAAATTAAAAGAACAATTTTTAAAATGTAAAAAGATACATGTGTCATATGCGGAGGCTCACTAACCCTAATAATCTGAAGAGCTCTTACACATCAGTCAGAAAAAGATAAAATGCACTGGTTAAAAAATGGACAAATGGAAAATGACCTGATAATTCCTAGAAGAAAAACAAATGGCCAATAAACAGACAAAAACATATGCTGCCTCACAAATTATCAAGGAAATGGACATTCAGGCTGGGCGCCACGGCTCATGCCTGTAATCCCAGCACTTTGGGAAGGTTTAGGCGGGCGTATCACCTGAGGTCAGGAGAACAGCCTGATCAACATGGATAAACCCTGCCTCTACTAAAAACACAAAATTAGCTGGGCATGGTGGCACATGCTTGTGATCCCAGCTACTCGGGAGGCTGAGGCAGGAGAATTGCTTGAAGGCAGGAGGCAGAAGTTACAGTGAGCCGAGATGGCACCAAGACTGCACTTCAGCCTGGGCGACAAGAGCAATACTCCGTCTCAAAAAAAAGAAAGAAAAAGAAATGTACATTCAGATAACAATGAGACATTATTTCTCTCAATCCATTGGGCAAAGATTAAGACTTATAATATTCATTAGTGAGGGTATGAAGAAACAGATACCCTCATATGCTGTTGGAAGGAGTATAAATTATTATACACTTTTTTTGGAGAGCAATTTGGCAATATTTATTAAACATCTTTTGACCCAGCAATTCCAATTCAGAAATTCATCTTCATTAAGATAACTAATGACTTTCTTGCCACTAAATCCAATTGAAAGTTTTCAATCCTTTTTATACTTGATTTCTTGACATTATTTGGCCCTGTTGACTACATAGTCTTCCTCAAAACTCTCTCCTCTCATGATCTGGATACCATAGTAACCTGATTTTTCTCCTACCTCTCTGATCACTCTTTCTCAATCTCCTTTACTCATCAATGTTGGGGTTCCCCAGGTTGGATCTTAAGCCCCCTTCTTACTTTACTCACTCCCCCATGTGATCTCATCTATTCTTATAGCTTCAAATGACATTTGAATGCTGACAACTCAAATGTACACTTGCAGCTGAGACCTCAAGCCAGACAGTTACAGACCCAAGTACCTGCCAGATGAATATCCAGTTTGAAACACAGTGCCTGACTTAGAATAGGTAATCAATGAATATCTACCCAACGAAACAAATACCTACCTGGATGCCTCAAAGGCATCTAAATTAACATGCTAAATTCCAATTTTCTCTCTGCTTCTCTTTCATGTTTAGGAAATGATCAGGAAATTGAGTTCAGGAAATCATACCTCCAACCACCAAAATGTTGAAGTCAGAAAAATATGAGTCATCCTTGATTTCTTTTTCTCCCTCCTCCCTCACATCTGCTCCATCACTAAATCTGAATATCTCTTTGCTGGATGTGGTGGCTCACGCCTGTAATCCCAACACCTTGAGAGGCCCAAGTGGGAAGATCATTTGAGCCCAGGAATTCAAGACCAGTCTGGGCAACCTAGGGAGACTCCATCTCTACCATAAAGAAAAAGATAAGGCCAGGCGCTCACGCCTGTAATCCCAGCACTTTGGGAGGCCGAGGCAGGCAGATCACCTGAGGTGGGGAGTTTGTGACCAGCCTGACCAACATGGAGAAACCCCATCTCGACTAGAAATACAAAATTAGCCGAGTGTGGTGGTGCATGCCTGTAATCCCAGCTACTCGGGAGGCCGAGGCAGGAGAATCACTTGAACCCAGGAGGCGGAGTTTGCAGTGAGCTGAGATTGTGCCATTGCACTGCAGTCTGGGCAACAAGAGCGAAAATCCGTGAAAGAAAGAAAGAAAGAGAGAGAGAGAAGGAAGGAAGGAAGGAAGGAAGGGAGGGAGGGAGGGAGGAAGGAAAGAAGAAAGGAAGGAAGCTTGCTTGGTGCGGTGGCATGCACCTGTAGTCCCAACTACTCAAGAGGCTGAGGTGGGAAGATCACTTGAGCCCAGGAGGATGAGGCTGCAGTGAACCATGATTGCGCCACTGTGTTCCAGCCTGGGTAACAGAGACAGACCTTGTCTCTAAATAAATAAATATCTCTGCTGTCACCACTTTTTTCTGAGCCACTGTGATATCTCACCTCGGCCTCCTAGTTGGTCTATACCATGTTGCCTTCCTGCAATATAATCTCCTCTTCTTATGCCCATTTCTTAAATATTTGTGTTCCTCAAGGTTCTTCTCTGTTTCTTTTTCTTCTCTTCTCACATATCAACCAAGCCCATGGCTTTAATGACCAATCTATGGTGACCGCTCATACATTTGCACCTTTACCCTGGATCTCTCTCAGACCTTGATATCTACTACCTACCTTCTAGACTTCTTTAATTGGATGTCCCACAGGCACTTTAAACTTTTTTTTATTTAAAATTGTTTTATTTCTATGCTACAACCTTAAAAGTCAGTTAAGTTTATAAAATTAATATGCTTCCTCAAAACATCAACTTAGATAACCCATAGCCAGAGCTTCTAAACTTCTTCAATGCAACTTCAACATTCAAAAGAGCACAATATGCTTCAAATCCCATCTCAGTGCAAATTTAAGAAAAGCAAAGCAAACTATATTATCAGACTACCAAAATTCAGTAAGATTCTGTAATGTAACATACCTGCTTCTCAACTCTCTAAATTTGTTTCTCAACGCTGGGGAGTTTTTAAAGATATCAATGCCTGAATTCTATTCCAAGCCAATTAAACCAGAGTCTCTGTGGGGCATTTTTTTTAAAAAGCTTCCCCAGCAATTCTAATGTCAGCGAGAGTTGGGAATCACTGCTTAACAGAACCTCTTATGAAGCAAAAACATAAATAAAGAAAAATAAGCCAGGCTCAGTGGCTCACGCCTGTAATCCCAGCACTTTGGGAGGCCAAGGCGGGCAGATCACCTGAGGTCAGGAGTTTGAGACCAGCCTGGCCAATATGGTGAAACCCCATCTCTATTAAAAATATAAATATTAGCTGGGTGTGGTGGCATGTGTCTGTAATCTCAGCTACTCTGGAGGCTGAGGTACGAGAATCGCTCGAACCAAGGAGGCAGAGGTTGCAGTGAGCCCAGATCGTGCCACTTTCCTCTAGTCTAGATGACAGAGCGAGCCTCCATCTCTAAAAAAATAAAAAAGATAAAGCACAGGAAGTCAGTATAGGGACATGGGGAAGGAAGTATAGGGACATGGGGATTAAGTTAAAAATCAAAAGGACTCACTCATTGCTTTCCAACATCTTTTACTTCTTGACCTTTTGAAACGTCCAAAAATTAGTAATATTACAATCTGTGTCATGATAATGTAAGTCAAGAAAAAACATAAAATGAAGGCCTGGAAAGATCTTTGTTACTCATCTATTCTATACCAAATAGAATTATTTGGTATAACAGTATTTTCCAGTGGAGGAAGACTATTGGATTTCAGGCATAAAACAATGCAGAAAAAATCCCAAGGCATCACAGGGAAAGGGAGATAACCTCTGACTCTGGTTTCCCGTGTTTCAGGCCAGGAAGAGCAAGGGGAGAAAAAGATTTGTCCATGGAAACAAGTACTCATGCTCTAAAGGACAATTTCATTTGAACCCATTAATTTCCTTTTCATGCAAAATTTTAAAGATAAAGCAACATAAAATATGGGGACAAAGAAAAGGGAGAAGGTCTTCAAGGAGAATTTGTGCCTTTAAGTTTTTACTGGTACCTCAGTCCTTCAGCCTGGAGCTACTCAAAGATGAATCATGAAAAAGAAAGAAAACTTTATTTCAAACAGGTTCAGTAGTATATGTGTGTGCTACAGCAAAGGCTGGTTGTAGCAAAGTTTCATTTCAAACCGTATGACTTGGGCTGGGCAAGGTGGCTCACGCCTGTAATCCCAGCACTTTGGGAAGCCAAGGTGGGCTGATCACCCTGAGGTCAGGAGAGACCAGCCTGGCCAACATGTTGAAACCCCATCTCTACTAAAAATACAAAAATTAGCCAGGTGTGGTGGCACGCGCCTGTAATCTCAACTACTTGGGGGGCTGAAGCAGGAGAACCGCTTGAATCCAGGAGGCAGAGGTTGTAGATCACACCACTGCACTCCAGCCTGGGTGACGGAGCCAGACTCAAAACAAAAACAAACAAACTGCATGATGTATAATTTTGACATTATTGGGAATACTTAACTTCTGCCAAAATGTAGATTCAATCCAACATTATGCCAATTTTTATATTAATTGTAGTCCCTAAGCTAAGTTTTCATAAGCACAAAAAAAACAAAAAACAAATGAGAATAACCTTACAGCTACCTACTAAGGTAACAAACTGTGAAATCAATTCCCCAATATCGCTTTGAAAATAAACCCCCCGGTTGTTAAGAGAAATTCCAACTTCCAACTCCATCCAAATGTATTATTTAACTGGTATTCTTCAGTCATCATCTACTGGTGGCTTGATTGTCACTGCTCTTCTCATCTGACCGTAACCAATTAATCACCAGTGTTTTTCAACTTTTTGGCTAAGGGCAATTTTTTTCTCCTACCTCTGTGCACACTGGATTGGTCAAAACAATTTTACCCAACTCGGCCTTGACAGCACTAAGTCAACAGGGATCCTATGTTCACCATGAGCACTTCATTCTTAGACAGCTTTTGCACCTTTACTGCTTTCTTGTCTCCTTCAGTGTGTACACCTAGAAGCCGTCTAAGCAGGAAATAGGAAATTTCCACTTCTGTGAATATCTCAGGTAAGGCTCGGACAGCACCAAGTACTTGCCCCACCATTCTGTCTGTCCGGCACAAAGTGGGATCAATTTTTGTTCCAACTCCAATAAGACTGCCTGGGGCAGAATATTGCAGATCATTATGCTCTGCAAAAAGTGATACAATTTTGGAAAAGATTGGTTTACACATGAATTTTACTTCACTATATTTGGAAACAATACCAGCTGTTACTTCTATCTCCTGATCCACCTTTAATACTCCTTTTGGAATACTACCACCAGCTACATGCACCCCCCCTTAAGGTCATCAACTTCACAGCCAGGTTTGTTGACATCAAAGAATCTAATAACAATAAGTTGGGACTCTGAAGTGAAGTCTCTTGGTGGTACTGGAATTTTCTTTACTATGTACTCACAAACAACTTCAATATTGTATTTCAGCTGAGCTGAAATTGGAATAATGGGAGTTCCCTCTGCTACTGTACCTTGGACAAATGCAAGGATCTGCTCGTATTGTTCTTTTAGCCTGACTTCCTTTTAACAAATCAATTTTATTTTGTAGAATCAAATTATGCTTCAGTTTCATGATCTCTATAGCAGCCAGGTGTTCAGATGTCTAAGGCTGAGGGCAAGATTCATTACCAGCTATCAACAGAAGAGCTGCATCCATCACTGCTGCACCTTTCAGCATAGTAGCCATCAAAATATTGTGGCCAGGACAGATAAACAAAGGAAACGTGTCTAATTTGAAGTTCCTTTTGGTCCTTGGAATGTCTGTAGGAAACTCATCAGGTGTACTGCCCCCACAAGATCTGTAACATTCTGGCCGAGGGCAACTTGAGTCATCAAGTTTATAAATCTTAGCATTAGCACATCCAAGCTTGACTGTAATATTTCTTTCTAGTTCATTTTTGAGCCTGACAGTGTGAACTCCAGAAACAGCTTTGACAACTGTGGATTTCCCATGAGCCACATGACCAATTGTACCTATATTAATGGTGGCTTGTCTGCTGATAACTTCGTGTGAAAATGGCGTCAACTTGGTAACACCCAAGGTGGTGAGATCCTGGCGGGAAAGATGCAGCTGCCTCAGAGTCACTCCAGCTTTTCCGCCCGCCATCTTGCCAGAAGAGGAAGGAAGTCCCAAACTATCTTCTAACTGCCACCTCCACGCGCATACAATATCTGAATCTCCTCTGTTCCTCATCTCATTGAAGTATCACCATTTACCCCATCCCCAAAACCTGTGTCAGCCTTAACTACTTCGTCTTCTCTCATTCCCAATTATACACAGATCCATAGTGTTCTATATGTTTTAGATACATATTTGGGAGTGTCTGTATTCTTTATATCCTTTTTTACCTATACAGCCAAGTTCCATTGCATTTTATTTCAAAGTTATATTTCAAAGTTAAGTTCACTGAATGCTACCTAATTACACAGACTAACTGATACCTTTATTGTCAAACAAATCCAAAGATTCCTTGATCTATCATTCTTTTTGGTCACCTAGCACCTTTAAGTAACCTTCTTATGTCTGGCAATTCTTCACCTTATGAACCTCTGTGTCCCCAAGATAGAAGCCAGATTTGTTCCTCGGTTCCCCTTGTTGCTTGGGCTGACAAATCAAATGCACTCATACAAGTCTTTAATTTGGAAGCTGGTGGCTGGAAATAGTAAAGATGGCCACAGAGACATCCAGCTTCCTGGAGCAGTAAGAGCAAATGTTCTAGGGATGGTGTCTGGTGCCCTAGATCAGCGGTACAAACTATGGTGTCTGGTGCACGGCAGTGGTCTTAACTGGGACAGTCCTGCTGTGTGAGTTGGGCATTGTTCCAAACGGTGTAGCTTCCAGGCCTGTTTATCTGGCCTTTGAGGAGATTCTCTGAACTACCAAATATCCTTCAATACATTCCTTTTAGCTACAGTGGGTACTGGTTATTTGAGCCCAGTAATCTAGAATGATGCAGTTCGCTTTAAAAAATCTATTACATATGTAATCATAAGAAGTAAGTGAGGAAAACCCACATGACCATCTCACAGGGTGGCAAAACAGCATTTAATAAAATAAATCATCTTCTAATTAAAAACACTTTTGACCATCTCACAGGATGGCAAAACAGCATTTAATAAAATAAATCATCTTCTAATTAAAAACACTTTTAAAAGATAATGCTCTAGGTACCTGGGATACATCAGTGAAATAAATAGACAAAATAGAAACCTAAATGAGAATAACAGACATACATGCATTAATTTTTTTTTTTTTTTTGAGATGGAGTTTCACTCTTGTTGCCCAGGCTGGAGTGCAATAGCACGATCTCGGCTCACTGCAACCTCCACCTCCTAGGTTCAAGCAATTCTCCTGCCTCAGCCTCCCGAGTAGCTGGGATTACAGGTGCCCACTACCATGGCCGGCTAATTTTGTATTTTTAGTAGAGACAGGGTTTCTCCATGTTGGTCAGGCTGGTCTTGAACTCCCGACCTCAGGTGATCCGCCCGCCTCTACCTCCCAAAGAGCTGGGATTATAGGCGTGAGCCACCATGCCTGGCCACGTGCATTAATTTTTAAAGACAATAACCATATGTGTTGTTTAGGAGTTCGGAATCCTTTTTTTTTTTTTTTTTTTTTTTGAGACAGGGTCTCACGCAGGGTCTCATGCTTTGTTGCCCAGACTGGACTGCAGTGATGTGATCATGGCTCACTGCAGTCTCAAACTCCAGGGCTCAAGCAATCCTCCTACCTCAGCCTCCTTAATTGCTGGGACCACAGGTGCATACCACCATACCCAGCTAATTTTTTTTGGTTTTTTGTAGAGAAAGGGTCTCCCTATGTTGCCTAGGCTGGTCCCAAACTCCTACGCTCAGGCAATCCTCCAATCTCAGCCTCCCAAAATGCTGAGATTACAGGCATGAACCATCGTGCCTGGCCCAAAACCCTTCTAATAAATCATACTGACAGTCTTTTGATCCTCATTTTCACAACATGTAAAGTTTTCATTTGATCCAGAAGATATCATTCCTATTTTCAAGGCAATTTGTAGATACTTGGACCGTCTTATAGACTAACCAGCAAGTGCAAACTTAGCTGCATTCACACCTCAATAGAGCTGCTAAGCATTAAAATACCCTTCATAAGAACTGGCAGTTTTGCCAATAAGTAGGCAGGTGTTCTATCAACTGAAATTGTTTTGTAGGATTACTTAAAAGCCAGTACTTTCCTTCCCAGTTACTGCACTATAAAACGTGTGAATAAGAATGTGCTAGATCTTTTAGTGTGGTTATTTGTATTTATTATGGTTCTAAGAAGAAAGATTAAGTTGCACTGAGAGATGATGCAGAATGAAATTCACTGTCTTTTTTAAAGCTTTGAAATAATTCACTAGTGACTTTTCAGTCTTGAAATTCATGCATCAACATAATGAATGTTTAGTCCATAATAATTGTAACCCTTGTTTTCTAAAATTCTGTATTATATGTTATTACTTAAAGGCACATTTAAAACATATATTCTGGGCCAGGCGCGGTGCCTCATACCTGTATTCCGAGCACCTTGGGAGGCTGAAGCAGGCAGATCACGAGGTCAGGAGTTTGAGACCAGCCTGGCCAACATGGTGAAACCCTGTCTCTACTAAAAATATGAAAATTAGCCAGGCATGGTGGTGTGCACCTGTAATCCCAGCTACGCAGGAGGCTGAGGCAGGAGAATCACTAGTATCTGGGAGGCGGAGGTGCAGTGAGCCAAGATTGTACCACCGCACTCCAGCCTGGATGACAGAGCGAGACTCTGTCTCAAAAAAAAAAAAAAAAAAAACCCATAAATTCTGAATCCACTGTCTCAATCTTGTACCTGAATCATCACAAACCCATTCATTGCAGTGCAGCCAATTAATGCAAAATTACTAAATCTAGAGACATAGCAACTTCAGAACCAAAGCTGATCAAAGTAAATTCCCAGTAATTAGATATATTCACATGGTAGCTATCATTTTCAATTCTTAATTTTGACAAGTTTTTGGGAGCTGGTTGTGAAAATGAACATATTTAAGTTGGTCTCCAAAATACAGAGATTTTTAATATTTTGACTTAGTTTGAATATAGGGAGCTTGACAATATTTTGCTAAGGAGTTTGCTTTATAAATGTACTCAGGTACACACATAAAATTGGCTTTGTTGTTAGTTAATAATGAATAATCATACTGGTTACATTGTTATTTTGTAAAATTTATTTCTAAATAGAATAGAAACTTCTTACTGCTTAAATGCCTAAAACCGTAGTTTTTTGGTTTTTTTTTTTGAGACGGAGTCTTACTCAGTTGCCCAGGCTGGATTGCAGTGGCTGTGATCTCGGCTCACTGCAAGCTCCGCCTCCCGGGTTCACACCATTCTCCTGCCTCAGCCTCCCAAGTAGCTGGGACTACAGGTGCCCGCCGCCATGCCCAGCTAATTTTTTGCATTTTTAGTAGAGACGGGGTTTCACCATGTTAGCCAGGATGGTCTCGATCTCCTGACCTCGTGATCTGCCCACCTCGGCCTCCCAAAGTGCTGGGATTACAGGCATGAGCCACCACACCCGGCCAAAACCGTAGTTTTTAATGCCCAACCCTAGAGTTTATTTTAGCTATGAGAAAAGAAGCAAGATCAAGTGCATCTATGACTATACCACCTCAGATAATACTGAAAAATCATCTGCAGTGTTAAAATGCCTCATATCTATAACGATCCTACATTGAATAATACAGACACACATAAATTGGTTGCTGATATAAATGAAACCTCTTAGCCTACGATCTACTTGAACTTACATAAAGTATGATCTCTGGTTCTTCTCCATATTCTTCTCTTCTAGAATGTGTGTGCAGTATAGCTGTACTCTCTATTCACTTGGCTAAAGATTTTCTGACTGCTGCATATTCTTTTTATATAAAATAATTGCATCAGCAACTCTAAGCCTCTTATCTTGCCCACTAGTTTGACAGCTTGTATTTCTAGGCTAGAATACTTAAATTATGACTTTTTTTCCTAGGCTGTGGATGGTTCTTATCATTACCATTCATCCATGGAAAGGAAATTTGGGCCGGGCGTGGTGGCTCACGCCTGTAATCCCAGCACTTTGGGAGGCCAAGGCAGGCAGATCACCTGAGGTCAGAAGCTTGAGACCAGCCTTGCCAACACGGTGAAACCCCGTCTCTACTAAAAATACAAAAACTAGTCGGCCATGGTGGCAGGCCCCTGTAATCCCAGCTACTCGGGAGGCTGAGGCAGGAGAATCTCTTGAACCCGGGAGACAGAGGTTGCAGTGAACCATGACCACGCCATTGCACTCCAGCAACAAGAGTAAAACTCCATGTCAGAAAGAAAAGAAAAGAAAAGAAAATTTGATGAAAACAACAAACATTTCGGCTGGGTGTGGTGGCTCACACCTGTAATCCCAACACTTTGGAAGGCTGAGGCAGGTGGATCACCTGAGGTCAGGAGTTCAAGACCAGCCTGGTCAACATGGGGAAACCCCATCTCTATTAAAAATACAAGGCCGGGCACGGTGGCTCAAGCCTGTAATCCCAGCACTTTGGGAGGCCGAGACGGGCGGATCACGAGGTCAGGAGATCGAGACCATCCTGGCTAATACGGTGAAACCCTGTCTCTACTTAAAAAATACAAAAAAAAAACTAGCCGGGCGACGAGGCGGGCGCCTGTAGTCCCAGCTACTCGGGAGGCTGAGGCAGGAGAATGGCGTAAACCCGGGAGGCGGAGCTTGCAGTGAGCCGAGATCCGGCCACTGCACTCCAGCCTGGGTGGCAGAGCAAGACTCCGTCTCAAAAAAAAAAAAAAAAAAAAAAAAATACAAAAAGTTAGCGAGCTGTAGTGGCGGGCACCTGTAATCCCAGCTACTTGGGAGGCTGAGGCAGGAGACTTGCTTGAACCTGGGAGGCAGAGGTTGCAATGAGTCGAGATGGCGCCACTGCACTCAAGCCTGGGAGACAAGAGTGAAACTTCATCTCAAAAGAAAAAGAAAAAGAAAGAAAAGAAAAGAAAACAACAAACATTTCAAGTATAGCTCCTACCCCTGCAAAGGGAATAACATTTCATTTGCTATATATATATCATTTTTATTTTATGATAAGTGCTCAGGCCAGGTACAGTGGTTCACACCTGTAATCCCTGCATTTTGGAAGGCTGAGGTGGACAGACCTCTTGAGCCCAGGAGTTCGACACCAGCCTAGGCAACACGGTGAATCCCCATCTCTACCAAAAATACAAAAATCAACTGGCCATGGTGGTATGTGCCTGTAGTCCCAGCTACTCAACAGGCTGAAGTGGGAGAATCACCTGAGCCCAGGGAGGTCCAGCCTGCAGTGACCCTATTTACGCCTCTGCTCTCCAGCCTAGGCAACAGAGTGACACCCTGTCTCAAAAAAAAAAAAAAAAAAAAAAAAAAGCTAAATATTATATATAATTAGAGAAGATGTAGAAAAAGTACAAAATATATAATCACATCACCCAAAAGTTACTACTACTTACATTTTGGAATACATATGTATATAAAACTTTTTAAAATTGGGATATTCTCTGTAACTTTTTTCTTAACATTTTTTAATTAAAATATCATGAACATTTCCCTTATTAGGGAAGAAGAGTCACCAAGCCCTGACCAGTTTTTATTTGCCTTTCAATCATAGCACGTTTGTTGATGCAAAGACCTATTCATTCCCTCATTCTAAATTCCTTTCTAATATAATGCTAATTAATTTTCTTCCAGAAGTTTCTGCAAAGTATCATACTAATTTTTCTAAACTAAATATAGGAGTTCCCTAGTTACATGCCGCTTGACCTCCTGCAGGTTTACTCCTACATATGTAGCTACAGCAGTGAAACAGGATGAGTTATATTTATAAAACTATTTACCTGCAGAAATGCCTCTTTTCCTGTACTAAATGCTTAAAGTAGTACAGAACACAGCTGCTTTCTTTCTTCAGTATCTTGTTAATCAGGATTAAATATATGTATATGCACATGTACATACATACACACACCCCCTTTGGTGGTTTGCATAGAGAAGAAAACATATTACAATGCTCTCGGCTGAGCAGAGGCAGTAGAAGACTATGTGACTGTCCCTGACTTCTGTTATCTAAAAGGAGGTTCAAGAATGCTCAGTAACAACTGCCACATCTATTGACTGGCACCAGGAAATGGTTAGAAATGAAGTTCATAGAGATGAAATTCATACTACATAATAAATCATATTCTTTCACTTACACTTGGCAATTTTGCAAATGGTGATTTTTAGGATTTGAAGAGATAAGGTGTTTACCAGAGGCTCTTTTTTTTTTGAAATGGAGTCTCACTCTGTCCCCCAGGCTAGAGAGCAGTGGTACAACCTCAGCTCACTGCAACCTCCACCTTCCAGGTTCAAGCAATTCTCCTGCCTCAGCCTCCTGAGTAGCTGGGACTACAGCACCCACCACCACGCCCGGCTAATTTTTGTATTCTTAGTAGAGACGGGGTTTCACCATGTTGGCCAGGCTGGTCTCAAACTTCTGACCTCAGGTGAGCCACCTTGCCTGGCCAGAGACTTTTAATAGACCCAATTTTGGGAGCATTTTTAAAAATTGTGTTAAAATGTAAATAAGATTTAAGATTTTAGCCATTTTTAAGTGTATCATTCACTGGCACCAAGTACAGTCATAATGTTGTACAACCATTATCATAATAGATAAAATTTTATATAAAGTGCATGACATATTTCAAACCTACAGTTATACAAATTTTGAAGCAATGCAGATATTTCTATAATTTGTATAAAAAATAAATCAGGGCAGTGCATACATGTAATTATAGTCCATCTGAAGCCTCTTATTCAATTCCTCACAATTTCCTAAGCTTTACACTCTACATTAAAACTGTCTACTTATAACTCAAAATTTTCTGAAATCTTTTCAGTAAAATCAGTAATATCACTTACACAAAACAAGAAATAACGAGTGTTGGCAAGGATGTGGAGAAACTGGAACCCTTGAACGCTAAAGGTGGGAATGTAAAATGGTCAAGCTGCTACGGAAAACAATATAAAGCCTCTTCAAAGAATTAAAGATACAGCTACCATATGATGCAGCAATCCCACTTCTGGGTATTTATCCAAAAGAATTGAAAACAGGATCCCAAAGGGATATTTGCTCTCCCATGTTCATAGTAGCATTACTCACAATAGCCAAGAATCGCAAACAACCTAAATGTCCATCAATGGTTGAATAAAGACAACGTGGGCTATAAATACAGTGGAATAATTCAGCCTTAAAAAAGAAGGAAATTCTGTCATAGGCTACAGTGTGAATGATCCTTAAGAATTAGGCATAGTCAGCTGGATGGGGTGGCTCACGCTTATAATCCCAGAACCTCAGGAGGCTGAGGCGGGAGGATCACTTGAAACCAGGAGTTTGAGACCAGCCTGGGCAACAAAACAAGACCCAGTCTGTACCAAAAAAACAAAAACAAAAACTTTTTAAAGCCAGGCATAGTGATATGCAGCTATGATTCCAGCTACTCAAGAAGCTGAGGAGGGAGGATTACTTGAGCCCAGGAGATGAAGCTGCAGTGAGCTATGATCACGCCACTGCACTCCAGCCCGGGTGACAGAGTGAGACCCCATCTCAAACTTACCGAATCAGTTAAGTAAAATGGTGGTTGCCAGGGGTTGGAGGGGTTAGAAATGGGGCATTGTTCAATGGCTACTCAGTTTCAGTCATACAAGATGAAAAAGTTCTAGAGATCTGCTCTACAATGAAGTGCATCTAGTAAACAATAATGTGCTGTTCACTTAAAATTTTGATAGGGGCTGGGCGCGGTGGCTCACACCTGTAATCCCAGCACTTTGGGAGGCCGAGATGGGTGGATCACGAGGTCAGGAGATCAAGACCATCCTGGCTAACACGGTGAAACCCCGTCTCTACTAAAAAAATACAAAAATTAGCCGGGCACGGTGGCGGGCGCCTGTAGTCCCAGCTACACAGGAGGCTGAGGCAGGAGAATGGCGTTAACCCGGGAGGCAGAGCTTGCAGTGAGTGGAGATCGCGCCACTGCACTCCAGCCTGGGTGACAGAGCGAGACTCCGTCTCAAAAAAAATTTGATAGGGTACACTTCATGTCATTTTTTTAGCACTTCACACACACACACACACACACACACACACACACACACACACACACACACACACACACAGAGTTTCTGGTTTCAGGTCTGGACAAAACAAAAGGTGAAAATATCTCCTCCATCTCATCACCACCTACCCCACAGATGATCATTTTCATTACCATTCTGGCAACAAAACAAAACAGAATCCTGCATTTGCCTTGCCCCTGGGCTTTAAGAAAACACTGCTAAAATAGGGGTCCGGAAACCTGACAATAATGAAAACAAGTAGCTTTTTTTTTTTTTTTTAGGCAATCTTGCTCTGCCACCCAGGTTGGAGTGCAGTGGCGCAAACATGGCTCACTGCAGCCTCGACCTCCCAGGCTCAAGCAATCCTCAGCTGCCCCCTATCCTCCTGGGAGGACTAGAGGTGTGCACACAGCTGGCTCATTTTTTTCCATTTTGTAGAGATGGGGTTCTCACTATGTTGTCCAGGGTGGTCTCAAACTCCTGGGCTCAAGTGATCCTCCCGCCTTGGCCTCTCAAAGTACTGCTATCACAGGCATGAACTATCATTTCCCATCACATAGCTTTTTTAAAGTTAGAAACAATACTTTCCAACCTGTGAAAGATGGTGAAATAGATACAAAGTTATAATGACGATAAAAGAATTAAAAAAAAAATTTTTAACAAGGATGCAGGGTGAACTCTGAGAACTGGGTAAGCCATCTCAGAAGAATGAATGAGGAGGGTAATCAAAACAAGGACATAAAGGCATGATGGGGAAATGAGAGGAGGTGGATTGGTTTGGAGTTGGAGAGTCAAGGTTCACAATTTCCAAATATGAAATTGTCCTGTTGGGATTTTCCTTAGTCTCCTTCATACACTGGTCTTTCCCCTCTTCCTCGTCTTGCACACAACCACCAAGCAAACTGTCAGCCACTAACTCCCTCTTATTATAGGCACCTTCTCATAGCCTCAGCCTCTGACTGCATCCAAACTACAGCTAAGGCATATTTGTAGAAATTCCTCCCACTCCATTTCTAGGTAAAATTCATTTGTTTGGGAGCAAACAAAATTATGAAACCACATACAGACATCCTGATGTATTACAATTTAAATGTCCTGCCTACATTTTATTTCCAGTAAGCTGTAGAGCAGACTAATGCACACTTCTTGCCACCTTGACCTACATAGCTGCTCTTTCAGGGGCATCTCATACCATGCAGCAACAGTGGAGCCTCCTGCCCCCATCTCTCTTCCTTTATCTGTGTAGTTTGGAGCTTCTCAGATGAGGGTTACAGGCAGGGGAAGGAGAGACAGAATGGAAATGGTAAGCACTACATAGGCTGAAGTGAGGACTTCATGTAAGAAATGACAGAAAACTCCTGAGCTGAAAAAAGGCAAGTCCTGTGACTATAAATACCAAGATTTTCCTGTGTGGCTGGCATACTAATTGTGAAGACAACTCCCTGAAAAGAAGGTTCCAGAAATTCTGGAATGACCTCATAAATGAAATTAGCATATAGCCTCCTAAAATAACTTAGAAAGACAAGATTTAATTTAGATCTTTAAAGTCCCAGGATGCTTATTCAAAAAAGCACTATCGTTTATAGTTATTACCCAACACTACTCTTTCAAAAAATGGCTAATGAAAGAAAACAATGCAACATAATTGTAACTGAGCTTAAACTTAAAAGGCTTGATTTCTGAATTTAGGTTCAAGTCTAAGTTTTGTCACCATTCAAGAAAAGACATGAAAGTTTTTTGGCATTACCAAGGAATATTGTGGACAGCAAGAAAACTTTAAATAATGACTAATTAATCCTTGAAGGGAATATGTAGAAGTTACAAAATGTCACATTCCAAAGTTGCTACACAGAAAAACTTGCTCTTTTCTAACAAGTTTTCATCTTCATTAATGATGACTATGCTGTTCATAAGGAAAATTCCAGGCATCTTCGGAGCTAAACATGTATTGACTTCTTAAAAAAAAAAAAAATCCCTGTAATCCCAGCGCTTTGGGAGGCTGAAGGGGGATGACAGGCAGGAGGATCGCTAGAGGCCAGGAGTTCAAGACCAGCCTAGGCAACATAGTGAGATGCCTTCTCTACAAAAAATAAAAAATTAGCCAGGTCTGGTGGCTTGCACCTGTAGTCTTAGCTACTTAAGAGGCTGAGGTGGGAGGAATGCTTAAACCCAGAAATTCACGGTTACAGTGGGCTATGATTGTGCCATTATGCTCAAGCCTCAGGAACAGAGTAAGGCCTTGTCTCTATAAAACAATAACAAAAGGCCAGGCGTGGTGGCTCATGCCTGTAATCCCAGCACTTCAGGAGGCCGACGCGGGAAGATCACGAGGTCAGAAGATCGAGACCATGCTGGCTAACACGGTGAAATCCCGTCTCTACTAAAAATACAAAAACAAAAATAGCCGGGAGTGGTGGCGGGCGCTTGTAGTCCCAGCTACTCAGGAGGCTGAGGCGGGAGAATGGCGTGAACCCAAGATGGCGCCACTGCACTCCAGCCTGGGTGACAGAGCGAGACTCTGCCTCCAACAAACAAACAAAACAACAAAATCCCCAAAACTGTCCTCAAAAGTTGGAAAGTATCATGAGACCCTACCTTATTAAAATAAAATACAGATGATACCCCAGTTAAATACCACTTAAGCTGGCCGGATGCAGTGGCTCACGCCTGTAATCCCAGCACTTTGGGAGGCCGAGGTGGGCAAATTATGAGGTCAGGAGTTTGAGACCATCCTGGCCAACATGGCAAAACCCCGTCTCTATTAAAAATACAAAAATTAGCCAGGTGTGGTGGCACGCGCCTGTAGTGCCAGCCAGTTGGGAGGCTGAAGCAGGAGAATAGCTTGAACCCAGGAGGTGGAGGTTGCAGTGAGCTGAGATCACGCCACTCCACTCCAGCCTGGGGGATAGAGCGAGACTCTGTCAAAAACAAAACAAAACAAAAAAAACCACTCAAGCTATCCTTACAGCTTACGTAGTTATACCAATGAAAAATAAAAAGAACAGGAATATTTGAAGTGCAAATTATTTACATATTTAATTATTTTCCTCAACTGAATACTTATTGTAATACAGAATACAAGTACCTTTCTCTCCTCAATTAGTGTCTTGTTAAATTTTTTGTTCTGGTATTTACATACATAGGAAAACATCTTTATACGAATTTTAATAAGAAGTCTTCAGTTGTATAATTAAAGGAGACTCAGATTCAGTAACACTGTCACGCTCATTAAAAGTGCCAACAAATGGATGAAAATATCACTGAAATTCACATGACATATTAAACCACATTTTCTCACTTAATTATGCATGTTAAGACTGGAAGAAAAAATGTTATTTACTGCAGAAACTCTTAATAGGCATAATTTAATATAATGTATAAGCATATATTTTATACTCACACTTGCATATTTATTTTATTATAAAAATTAAAAGTCAGGAATTGCAAATGTGGTTTCCACTGGTTCTTTGATTATTTAAGTTTCGCTTACTTTCCAAGCTTTATGCTCTATTATTTATAGTTGTTTTCTGTCATATTTTCTGTAAAAAGTTTATTATCACTTCCAGAACATGATTGGCATTGATTGATTTTTATGGGAATCTACTCTTCCAAATTCATTTAAACTGTAGACTTCTCACCATGAATTCTTTGGTATTTAATAAGATTTAGCAAATATTTACTAAAGCCTCATATTCATAAAGTGAATACTATGTATGAATTTTCTGATGTACAATAAGATTTGATTTCTGGGAAAATGCTTTCCCACATCTGTTACATTCATAGGGCTTCTCTCCTGTATGAGTTATCTGATGTCTGAGGAGATGAGACTTCTTGATGAAGGCTTTGCCACATTCAATACATCCATAAGGCTTCTCTCCTGTGTGAATTCTTTGGTGTGTAACAAGCACAGATGTGTTGCCAAAAGCTTTGCCACATATGATACACTGGTAGGGTTTCTCTCCTGTATGAAATCTGGAATGTTTATAAAGGGATGAACTATACCTGAAGGTTTTCCCACATTCCTTACATTCAAATGACTTCTCAAGTGTATGAGATTTCACGTGCTGATTAAATGAGGAGTTCCAAGTGAATGTTTTCCCACATTGACTGCACTCATAAGGCTTCTCTCCAGTGTGAAGTCTCTGGTGGACTACGAGTTGGGCTTTATGCATAAACGCCTTCCCACAATCATTGCACACAAAGGGTCTCTCTCCATTATGAATTTTCTGATGAGTTACAAGGTGTGCCTTCCTGCTATAGGCTTTTCCACAGTCATTGCATTCAAAAGGTTTTTTCCTTGTATGATTTTTTTCATGTCTAATGAAATGAAACTTCCTTTTGAAGGCTTTGCCACATTCACTGCATTCATAAGCGTTTTCTCCAGTATAACTTCTATTGTAATTAAATAAGTCTAAATGAGGTGGCAAACGCTTCTCAAATGATTTATATGATTTTTTTCTCATTGGATTAAGACTTGTGCTCATATTATAATGGTGGATTCTCTCCATAGTCAGAATTTTATTGAATGTGAGCAAAACTGACTTCAGAAAATTGTCTTTGCTTTCCCGATGCTTCCCTGGTTCATCAAGTGGGCAGTCAGATTCTAAAAAGGAGTACAATAAAACAATCCTAGTTACTTTTTCCCACCAACATGTTATAGAGAAAAACATCTATCATTTCAAATATAGTATCTCATTCTGAAAGAAATCTTATATTTGTCTCACTCCTCCTGAGCTTTAAGAATAAAACTGCTGAAGAGGGAATGGGAACAGACGCCTTAACTTGTGACCTGTGGAAAGACAGTAAAATAGGCACAAGGTAGAGTCACGGTACAAAGTAAGTCAAAAGGCTGCTCAACAAGGGTACAGGGTTAGCTCATGAAATGAAGAGGGCCCATTGTGGCAATGTGATTAGTGGACAGGACAGCCAAACACACAGGAGATAGGCCGGGCATGGTGGTTCACACCTGTAATCCCAGCACTTTGGGAGGCTGAGGCGGGCGGATCATGAGGTGAAGAGATCAAGACCATCCTGGCCAACATGGTGCAACCCTGTCTCCACTAAAAATGCAAAAATTAGCTGGGCATGGTGGTACACGCCTGTAGTCCCAGCTACTCAGGAGGCTGTGGCAGGAGAATCGCTTGAACCTGGCAGGCGGAGGTTGCGGTGATCCGAGATGGCGCCATAGAACTCTAGCCTGGCAACAGAGCGAGACTCCATCTCCAAAAAAAAAAAAAAAAAAAGGAGACAAAGGCAAAGGGGTTAAGAGAAAATATCAGAGAACAGTCTAGGTTTGGAGGAGGTGGTAACAGGCAGTTATATAAATCACTACATAATTAATTTCTAGATCATCTTGGTAGGATAATTCCCTATTTCTCTCACTTATGTCTTTTTCCTCTTAATCAGTCTGCACAACATCAGTTTCCTTTAGAAACATTCTCAAATCTCCAGTCCTCTAACCCCAAGCAAACCACAGAAGCATGTCTGTAGTCATGGCTCCAGCTCTACTGAGAGCTAGAATTCATTTGTACCTGTACTTGTAAGCCCAGGAACACTAATGTCCAGCAAGTCATCCAAGAGTAAGTCATCCTTAGCTTGAGATAATAATAGCAAACAGATTCTATTTGCTATTTTTTTTTATTCTGGCTGAGTTTCTATATATGACAACTACCTGTCATACTTCTATTTGACAAATACTCTTTTTACATCCTCTTTCAATCTAACAAACCATTCTTCAGCAAGCTGCTTTGCTCCTGAATTCACATTTTTTCACTATCCTCAAAACACTATAAATCCCAAATCTGTTCCCATTTAAAAAAAAATTGGGGAGGGGGGTCTATAATTCCCCACGCTTAAGTTTCCCTCCATGTGGAGTGTTAGCACAATACTCCGAGCCTCTTTCTCTGTGCCTTATTCTGTGCGGAGCTAGACTGAGTAGTGGGCTACAGCCATCGGTACACATTTCTTTATAGAGTGGTTCTCACTCGGGATTTTGTTCCTTTCTTCTTTCTGCTCTATTTCAACAGATGCGAAGCAGCATCCTGCATTACCTCTACCGACAATAATCCACTGAGAAATTCAACATCAGCCTGGCAAACAAAATTATGCAAGATATGAATTCACTCATGGGAACATGCGTTCCACTAGTCCTCAACAAATACCTTCTACTCCACGGACTCTAGATTCCTAAATGCAATCTTTCGCTCATGTTCGTTCTCCACCTTAATTTGCCCTCCCTTATCTCCTCTCATTCTATCTAGAACTTAGATATTCTTTAGGGAGGAACCACTGTTCCATAACCTCAAAAAAAGACTTCTCCAAATTTTGCATACTTTAAACTTTAAGCTTCATTTTCTATGAATTTCTAAGATAGTCACTGCTGCTGTCTGTACCATTCATTTTGACAGTTAATTAGAACAAAACTGCAATGTTAATGTGCAGTGAAGAAATGTTTCATACTTGTTTGTTGAATTTTAAGATACTTTATTTTTGGGCCGGGTGAGGTGGCTCACACCTGTAATCCCAGCACTTTGGGAGGCTGAGGCAGGTGGATCATGAGGTCAAGAGATGAAGACCATACTGGCCAATATGGTGAAACCGTGTCTCTACTAAAAATACAAAAATTAGCTAGGCATGGTGGCAGGCACCTGTAGTTCCAGCTACTCAGGAGGCTGAGGCAGGAGAATCACTTGAATCCGAGCTGAGATTGCACCACTGCACTCCAGCCTGGTGACAGAGTGAGACTCCGTCTCAAAAAACAACAAACAAACAACAAAAAAAACCCAAACTTTTATTTTTTATTTATATATTGTTTTCCTAACCACTAGGGAAAATATTTTAATATGAACATGTTTTGCTGTTCCAAATACCTTTCATAAGTTAGAAAATGGTAATGAGATTTTTGCTTCCTTTGAACCTTTTCAGGAAACGTTTTTAAAAGCCTTGTTGAATGGAAGAATAAGAAACATCCCCTACATTGCTATGACAGGGATACTGAAAAAAGAAAAGAAAAAGAAAAATAAGAAAAGAAACATCCCCCACAATGTCTGGCTCTATAACAATGAATAAATAAAATGTTCATTGTATACCATGACATGCTCAGCATAAAACAGATCATTCTCTTCAGGCACTATCGTAAAATAAACAAACAAAACAAAACAAAAAAACAAAACAAAAGCCTTAAAAGCCACAATGATTAAAAAAACATATATCCAAGACAGTATATATAAATTTTTCATGACAGAGTCATAATAGAATTGGCTTGGGAGTTCAAAGAAAGTAAAGATTAATTTAGACAGGAGTTACAATGAAAGAGGAAAAGCTGAATTCAGACTTAATAAAATGCTGGTTTTAGGAGCAGACCAGAATCAGGATTAATGCCAAGAAGAAAACTGTACATAGGCCGGGCACGGTGGCTCACGCCTGTAATCCCAGCACTTTGGGAGGCCGAGGTGGGTGGATCACGAGGTCAGGAGATCGAGACCATCCTGGCTAACACAATGAAACCCTGTCTCTACTAAAAATACAAAAAATTAGCCGGGCGTGGTGGCAGGCGCCTGTAGTCCCAGCTACACAGGAGAGGCTGAGGCAGAATGGTGTGAACCTGGGAGGCAGAGCTTGCAGTAAGCTGAAATTGCACCACTGCACTCCAGCCTGGGCGACAGAGTGAGACTGCATCTCAAAAATAAAAAAAAAAGATTAGACAGTAATTGGTAAAGTAACGCCTCAAATTCAGATAATTTAACTTCATTATAAGGACTAAGTATATAGAAAAAAGATCTATGTTGAGAAGGGAAGAAGAATGAGGGTTTTAGAAATGAAGAGAACAGAAACAAAGCGAGGACTTAGATGAAACAGGCTGTGTGAGAAGCCAGAGGAGACAGGAGAGGGACCCTCCATACAACAGCTGAGCAACGAGAAAGGGCACGTGTGCAGAAAGGAGGGGGAAGGCAGCTTTTGGGGAGCTGGCTGATGATGTTACGTTAAAGGTGTGCAGCTTTTAAGAGGTGCTTCTAAGAAAAATTTCAGAGGTGCCTGTCCTTCACTGACCCACAGGGATCTCAACTTCACACACCCCCACCTGAATTTCTCTCACTCACCTGGAGAGCTCCGATGTGGGTTCACTCCCTCCACCATCCATGGCTCTTGTCCTTGCTCTACCTTGAGGATCACTTTTGTTTTGTTAACGGGACATCCTGCTGGTGGGAAAATAACAGAGAAGTGGGGCCAAAGTGCTAGGCAAACAACCAGCTCACAACTCAAGTTGCCTCCTTGAGTCTCAGGGTTTTTAAAGAATAACAAGCAGGCTTTAAAACAGAACAGACCTGGGCCGGGTGCGGTGGCTCACGCCTGTAATCCCAGCACTTTGGGAGGCCGAGACGGGTGGATCACGAGGTCAGGAGATCGAGACCATCCTGGCTAACACAGTGAAATCGTGTCTCTACTAAAAATACAAAAAATTAGCTGGGTGTGATGGCAGGCGCCTGTAGTCTTAGCTACTTGGGAGGCTGAGGCAGGAAAATGGCATGAACCTGGGAGGCGGAGCTTGCAGTGAGCTGAGATCCTGCCACTGCACTCCAGTCTGGGTGACAGAGCGAGACTGCGTCTCAAACAAGAAAACAAAACAACAACAACAAAAAAAACCAGAACAGACCCTTCTCCTCCATCTGGGAAGTAGAAGCTTAAGCAGACTATGTGAAGCTCAAAGGGGACTCAGAATCTTTGACAACTAAAATTTAGGGCCCAGCTGATTAATGCCTCAGAACGCTCACAGCTTTCATAAGTCTTTTTTTTGAGATAGGGTCTCAGTCTGTCACCCAGGCTGGAATGCAGTGGTACGCCTAGGCTCAAGTGATCCTTCCACCTCAGCCTCCCAAGTAGTTGGGACGACAGGCACATGCCACCACACCTAGCTAAATTTTATTGAGACAGTCTCACAATGTTGCTCAGGCTGGTCTTGAAATCCTGAGCTCAAGCAATTCTCCTGCCTCCCAAAGTGCTGGGATTGTAAGTATGAGCCACCACAATTGGCAAGCGTTCACACATCTTAAAAGATGAGCACTATTAGTATATACTGAGTTACACTGAAAAGTTATCACTTATTGTCCTTACCCACTGAGATGAGATTTCTATAGTTCTCCAACATCACATCCCAATACAAGGTTCTCTCAGTACAATCAAGCAGCTGCCACTCCTCTGCGGTGAAATCCACAGCCACATCCTGGAATGTCACTGATTCCTGTAACAGTACATTCATCTTCAAACTAAAGTGTGCATCATTAGCGAACTTGCAAGAGAATCAAGGCAGCTCCTTAATATCATCTCATGTTCACTGTTGAGTTTGTAGAAAATTAGATATAATGATTACATGTTTGATTCAGAAATATGCTTTGTGATAGTAACAAAAATCTTATTAAACATATCCAACCGATGCCAGAACAGTTCAACAGGGGAAAGAAAAGTCTTTTCAACAACTGGTACTGAGACCACTAGACATCCACATGCAAAAGTATGACACTGGACTCCCCACCCATTTCACATCATATAAGAAAATGAACTAAAATGGACCAGAGAGCTAAAAGTAAGAAACAAAGCTATCAAACAGTTAGAAGAAAACAGAAAAAAAGTTTTTTGTGACCTTGGATTAGGCAGTGGTTTGTGAAATATGACAGAAAAAGTGGAAGTGACAAAATAAAAAATAAATAGGAATTCATCAAAATGAAAACTTCTGTGCTCCATGGGACACTGTCAAGAATGTGAAAAGAAAATCCACAGAATGGGAGAGAATATTCGCAAATCATGTATGTGATAAGAGGCTTGTACCCAGAATATATAAATAACTCTTAAAATTCAACAATGGGGGATGGGAGAAAAAAAACAACAATAAAAAGACAACATAATTTAAAAATGGGCAAAGGATTTAAAGAGACATCTCTCCAAAGATATATCTATCTACAGATAGATATAGATATGTGTATGTATGTATCTGTGTTGGTATGTGTATAGTAAATAAGCCCATGAAAAGATGTTCAACATTAGGGTCTGAAACTGAAGCAAGAAAGAAAAAACAAGAAAAAGAAAAAAGATGCTCAACATCATTAGTGATTAGTCATTAGTGAAATGCAAACCAAAACCATAATGAGATAGCACTTCACTTCTGAGGACAGTTAAAATCAAAGGCAGACAATGACCTGTGGTGGCAAGGATGTGGAGAAACCGAAACTCTTGTACATTACTCAACTCTTGTACATTGGGATTGCAAAATGGTGCAGCAACTACGTTATTTCTTTTTTCTTTTCTTTTATTTGATATAGGGTCTTGCTTTGTCACCCAGGCTGTAGTGGAGTAGAGTGGTGCAATCAGGGGTCACTGCAGCACCCAACTCCTGGACTCAAGCGATCCTTCTACCTCAGCCTCTGAAGTAGCTGGGACTACAGGCACGTGCCACCACACCCAGGCAATTAAAAAAATATTTTTTGGGGCCAGGTGCGGTGGCTCATGCCTGTAATCCCAATACTTTGGGAGGCTGAGGCAGGTGGATCATGAAGTCAGGAGATCAAGACTATCCTGGCTAACACGGTGAAACCACGTCTCTACTAAAAATACAAAAAAGTAGCCAGGTATGGTGGCATGTGCATGTAGTCTCAGCTACTCAGAAGGCTGAGGCAGGAGAATCGCTTGACCCAAGAGGCGGAGGTTGCAGTGAGCCAAGGTTGCGCCACTGCACTCCAGCCTGGGCAACAGAGTGAGACTCCATCTCAAAAAACAAAAAAATTTTTTTAGAGATGGGGTCTCACTACATTGCCCAGACTGCTCTTGTACTCCTGGCTTGAAGTGATCTTCCTGCTTCAGCCTCCCAAAGTGCTGGGATTACAGGCATGAGCTACCATGCCCAGCCTATGTAGTAACTACAACAGTTTAGCAGTTCCTCCAAGTGTTTGTTTTTTTTTGAGATGGAGTCTCACTCTGTCGCCCAGGCTGGAGTGCAGTGGCACCTCCTGGGTTCAAGTAATTCTTCTGCCTCAGCCTCCTGAGTAACTGGGATTATAGGCGCACATTACTGATTTTTGTATTTTTAGTAAAAACGGGGTTCTACCACATTGACCAGGCTGCTCTTGAACTTCTGACCTCAAGTGATCCACCCGCCTCAGCCTCCCAAAGTGCTGGGATTACAGGCAAGAGCCACTGCACTCAGCCTCCTCCAAGTGTTAAACAGAGTAACCATATAACCCAGCAATCCCCTCCTAGGTATATACCCACGAGAATTCAAGACATTTGTCCACACAAAAACCCACAGACAAATGTTCACAGTAAAGTTATTCATAGTCAAAAAAGTGGAATAATCTGGTGTCCATGAACTGATAAATGGATAAAGAAAATGTGGTATATCCATATGATGGAATATTATTTGGCAATAAAAAAGGAATCAAGCACTGGTACATCTACAACATGGATGAACGTTGAAAATACTGTATGGGGCTGGGTGCCATGCCACCCACCTGTAATCCCTGCACTTTGGGAGGCTGAGGTGGGCAGATCACTTGAGCCCAGGAGTTTGAGACCAGCCTGGGCAACATAGCAAGACTCAGTCTCTATAAAAATAAAAAATTAGCTGGGTATGGTGGCATATGGACCTATAGTCCCAGCTATCCGAGAGACTGAGGTGGGACAACTGTTTGAGGCTGGCAGGTTGAAGCTACAACACAGTGAGACCCTGCCTCAAAAAACTAAATAAATAAAAAAGAAAAAGAGGAAACTATTGTATTGGGTGTAAGAAGCCAGTCATGAAAGATTACATATTTCATGGTTCCATTTGTATGAAATGTTCAGAAGAGAAAAGCCATAGAACCAGTAAGTCGATTAGTGCTAGGGAAAGGGAGGAATGAGTAGTGACTGCTAATTAGGGTATGGAGTTGCTTTTGGGGTGATGAAAATGTTCTGAAACTAGATAGTGGTGACATCTGTACAACTCTGTGAATACACTAAAAAACCACTGAATTATATACAATTGCTTTTTTTTTTTTTTTTTTTTTTGAGACAGTCTTGCTCTGTTGCCCAGGCTGCAGTGCAGTAGTGTGATCTCAGCTCACTGTAGCCTCTGCCTCTCAGGTTCAAGCGATTCTCATGCCTCAGCCTCCTGAGTAGCTGGGACTATAGGTGTGCAGCACCACACTTGGCTAATTTTTTTTGTACTTTCAGTAGAGACGGAGTTTCACTATGTTGGCCAGGCTAGTCTCTAACTCCTGATCTCAAGTGATCCGCCCACCTTGGCCTCCCAAAGTGATGGGATTACAGGCATGAACCACTGCACCTGGCTGACTGTATATACTTTAATCGGGTCACTTTTGTGGTATGATAATTATATTTCAATAAAGCTATTTAAAAATATAACTTATATATTCTTATTTGTTCACTCATAAAATATTTAATGAGGCTCCACCAACCCTATACTGGAGATATCAAAAGAAATAAAATTATTACTCCTCTCAGGGATCTTACACTCTATTAGACTCAATAAAGTAAACGTAAGTGCCATAAGATGTGACTGAGACTGTAAGGTTTACATGCAAGATGCATGTAAGCATAATAAAATAGGAACACATGGATATTTTTACATGATAAAATACGTCCTTTTAACCATAATGCCAAAATCATGTTTAATGGATAAATGTTAAAAGCACTGAAATTAAAGAAAGTAGTTACATATCTACCACAAAAGAGATAGTTAAGACCATTGTCAGCAGGAATTAGGAAACTGTAACCCATGGACTGGCCTCCTGTTTTTGTAAACAGAATGTTACTGAAACGTAGTCACACCCATTCATTTACTTCAGCTTCAAGGACAGAGTTGAGTAGTTGCCACAGAGGCTGTATGGCCTTCAAATCTAAAATATTTACTATTTCACCCTTTATGAAAAAGTTAGGACTAGGAAGGGTTTATTCCAGGAATGCATAGATAGTTCAGCATTGGGAAATGCACTAAAAATTATCTAAACTGGTACATTAAGGGTGGCAAGATATATTATATTATTGACAGCTATTTAAAAAAAGGGTATGAAGCCAAAAGTTCCTAGTTATTAAAATAACCTTCACAAGTTAAAAATCCTTAACTTGATTAAAAACAAAATAAACAACTATCTACCAGAATACAGGAGCAAACAGTGAAACACTGGGAGCACTCCCATTAAAGTTAGGATAAAAAAGACTTCTGGCTAGCAATTACAGGTAACCCCTGAACCACACAGGTTTGACCTGCCTGGGTCCACTTATACTCAGATTTTTTTTTTTGCAATGAATACGGTTGGCCCTCGGTTGGCAAGTTCTGCATCTACAACCAAATGCAGATAAAAAAAAAAATACAGTTATTCTGGGGGGAGGGATAGCATTAGGAGATATACCTAACGTAAATGACAAGTTAATGGGTGCAGCACACCAACATGGCACATGTATACATATGTAACAAACCTGCACGTTGTGCACATGTACTCTAGAACTTAAAGCATAATAAAAAAATATATATACAGTATTCTTGCCATGCAAAACCCATGAATATGGATGGCCAACTTTTCCTATCCTTGAGTTCCCCAGGACCAACTGTACTGTGGGACTTCAGCATGTTCAGATTTGGGGATCTGCAGGAGTTCTGGAAACAGTCTCCCATGGATACCACGGGATGGCTGTTTATTCAAAACTGCAGTGACTAGAAGTCCTGGCTATTGCAATGAGACAAGGAAAATATGGGGGAAAGTATAAATACTAGGCAGGAAGAGACAAAACTCCATTTGGAATGTATGATTGTCTACCTAAGAAATAGAGGAATCAACTAAAGAACTCTTAGATCTTACAAGAGTTCTGTATATTGGTTGGATATAAATTCAACATAGAGAAATCCATCTTTTTATTTTCTTCAGAGACAGAGTGTCGCTCTGTCACCCAGGCTAGAGTGCAGGGGTGTGATCATAGCTAGCTGTAGCCTGGATCTTCTAGGCTCAACTGATCCTCCTGCCCTAGCCTCCGTAGTAGCTGGAACTACAGGTGTGTGCCATCATGCCCTGCTAATTAATTTTTTTTTTCTAGAGATGGGGTCTTGCTATATTGACCAGGCTGGTCTGGAACTCCTGGCCTCAAGCAGTCCTCCCACCTTGGCCTCCCAAAGTGCCGGGAATATAGGCATGAACCACCATGCCCAGCCAAGAGAAGGCCATATTTTTCTATTTACCAAAATAGCAAACTAGAAGAGATAATGAAAAAGAGGCCTACCCCATTCTCAATAGCAACTAAAACCACATGTAAGAATAAATATAAGAAATGTACAGGCCGGGCGCGGTGGCTCAAGCCTGTAATCCCAGCACTTTGGGAGGCCGAGATGGGCGGATCACGAGGTCAGGAGATCGAGACTATCCTGGCTAACACGGTGAAACCCCGTCTCTACTAAAAAATACAAAAAAAACTAGCTGGGTGCAGTGGTGGGCACCTGTAGTCCCAGCTACTCGGGAAGCTGAGGCAGGAGAATGGCGTAAACCCGGGAGGCGGAGCTTGCAGTGAGCTGAGATCCGGCCACTGCACTCCAGCCTGGGTGACAGAGTGAAACTCCGTCTCAAAAAAAAAAAGAAAAAAAAAAGAAATGTACAAGAATTACAATAAGAAACTCATAAAATCCTGTAAAATTATAATAAAAGGGCCGGGTGTGGTGGCTCATGCCTATAATCCCAGCGCTTTGGGAGGCTGAGATGGGTGGATCACCTGAGGTCAGGAGTTCGAGACCAGCCTGACCAACATGGTGAAACCTTGTCTCTACTAAAAATACAAAACTTAGCTGGGCATGGTGGCGGGCGCCTGTAACCCCACCTACTCAGGAGGCTGAGGCAGAAGAATCACTTGAACTCAGGAGATGGAGGTTGCAGTGAGCCAGGTTGTAAGAAAGTCAGGTTGTAAGAAAACCTGAATAGGACTCATTGAAAAGTCATGAATTCTCTCCAAATTAACCTATTAAGTTTAATGCAATCATAATAAGAATATCTGGCTGGGTGCAGTGGTTTACACCTATAATCCCACTAGCACTTTGGAAGGCCGAGGCAGGAGGATCACTTGAGGTCAGGAGTTCGAGACCAGCCTGGTCAAAAAGATGAAACCCTGTCTCTACTAAAAACACAAAAATTAGCCGGGCGTGGTGGCACATGCCTATAATCTAAGCTACTTGGGAGGCTGAGGCAGGAGAATTGCTTGAACCTGGGAGGTGGAGGCTGCAGTGAGCTGAGATCATGCCACTGTACTCTAGCCTGGGCAACAGAGCCAAACTCTGTCTCAAAAAAAAAAAAGAAAAAAGAATACCTAACATACTGCTTTATGAACCTTGACAATATTTGTTATTTTGATGACCTTAAAATTCATGTAGAAGAGTAAATGCTCAAGATAACTAGAGACTGGAAAAGGTACAAGATTTACTTATGGATCCAGGTGGGCATTAAAAAGGCTACATACCTGAACTTATAAATTGAGTTCATTTAGTGCTGCTTGGCACTATGTTCTTACTCTAGGGAATACTCTAAGACAGTCATAGGAAACCTGATGCTGTATTTCTCACAGGCTGCTGCTGTGAATGTTATTTCTAATGTTATCTACATGAAAACTCATTAGAAAATATTTTCTTCAAAGAAATGTGTCAGGAAAAACTTTAGTTATAAGGAGAATAATTTTGCTTTATCTTCACAGACAATGCCAACACTTTTTAACTGGCTGGTTATCCATTTACTATGATTTCCAGGAAGACCGAGTACATATTTCCAGCTCAAATTTGTTCCAACCATCTGCAAACCCTATGACTTGGATATCAACTTACCAATCTTCTAAATTTCCTTTTAGACTTGATCTTTTATTCGGTTTACATTTTTCCTGACCATACATTTCCTTTTTATCATATGGACTTCTGAGAGATTTAAACAACTGGATGAATAGATGGATACCTTACCTGGAAGTTGATCATTTTCTGCAGCTCTTACACAGAAATCTATGAAAGTAGAAATGGGGAAGAGAATAGAAAGACCTGAGATACCAGGACTGCATGCAAAGTAGAACCCCGCTCTATCAGACCATAAGTACCCACACTGCAGCCTCAGAAAATGCTACCTAGTGTGGGAGAAAGACATTTCTAGCAAGAGAGAAAAGTCCATGTTCCATGAGCACAGATCTCTACTTGTGATTGTTAGGAATATATGGAGCTTAGATAAAGATGTTGTATGTTTCTGTCCTACTGATCTAACACCAAGTGGTTCCTCTTGAAACAGTTATTTTTTTTTTTTCTCCCAGAAATTTATCCTGAAGAAATAATGAATGAGTTGAAAAACTAACTTAAAAGTTTGGCCTCTGAAGCTCCATAAGTCTAAAAATGATTCCTTCCTGTGATTGTCTGGTTTCTACTCTGAAGCTGGGATAAGAGATTGCAAATTAGGTTGGGCTTTCTTGAGAAGGCTGGATTCAGGGACCCAGGAAGAGTTTTTTGTTTTTGTTTTTTTTTAGCTGGATCCTTCAGTTTAAACTCCAAATGTTTCTCTCTGTAGGAACTCCCCATCTTCTATGAGCTTAGACTGCTGGGGCTCTAGAAAGGGTACAATGGGCAAACCAGGGACTCCCATCTTCATTTACACAGTCTGCACTGGAAGATCTGCAGATACACCAAGAGACTCTACAAAATGACCACAAATCGAAATTTACTCAGCATTCATTGCTCAAATATTTCAGGAGAATAAACCCAACTCTGTTTTATGTAGGAATGCTATACTGTAAAAAAAAGAATGAAATCTGGAGAAAATATATCTAAGTTTGAATCTCAGTTCTTCTACTTACTAGGCTGTGTGAGTCCAGGCAAGTAATTTCACCTTTCAGCTTCAGTTAATTCACATGCAAAATGGTAATAGCATTTACTTCAAATGGTTGCTGAGAATACCCTTCGAATGCACAGCAGTTTCTCAAGAATGCTTTCTTCCTGGATCCCTTGAAATGGCTTACAGTTTCCACCGGATTCCTTGAAATGGCTTAAAATTGTGGCAGGCTCCGGTCGGGCCAACTATGTTTTTGGAACCAGAAAAGGTACCGTTAGATGAACAGACTCCTACACAGTGACCTTGACCTACAAGAGCGGGAACGCAAATTGAGCCTCTCCCAGTTCCCCCAGATCCCTGGGCATCTACCCAATGCCAGTCGGAGTCCAACTCTTGCTTTCTCTCAGTTACTCGAGTTGAACAGGACCCACATATCCAAACCTGAAGTCAATGCACTTGGAGACTGTAAAGTTTTATCTTCGGTAGGGTAAACCTAGAAGCCAGTCCCCGCCTTTCTCTTAAGTCCTCTGAGTCCAGCAAAGCCATACCTGCCACCCTTTCACTGCCTCGCTCGCAGCTCCGGCTCCAAGCCTGGGATCAGTCACAGCGTTGTCCAGAGACTGGGGGGCAGCCACCGCCAGCACTTCTCGCGGCGCTGATTTGAAGATTGAATACCGGCTAGCGTCCTACTGCGCGTGTGCGGAAGTAACTGTCCACCTAGAGTTGCTGGGCTCCTCCCGGGTATACGCCATCCGTCGGAGACCACATTTCCCATAAGGCCAGTGGAGCTCGTTTCCGGAAGGCGTCAGACGCTGCTTCCTCTTGGGAGGTGGTGGGAAGATTCCTGAGTTGGTATCTGTATTGCTAACCTGAGACCTGAACTTTTTAAATCGTTTTCTTTTAAAAGGATACACAGCATCTTTAAATACTGGAAAGTAAAATCAGCAGTATGCTAAAAAAAATTTGCTCTTACTCAGTAGAGTTTCTTCTAGCAATGCACCAGGTTAAGTCTGAGAGGTGAAGAGGATCCAACAAATAAGAATGAGAAGGAATAATCCATGAAGTAGATGAAGTAGATGGAAATGCAAGAGAGTTTAGATCTGCAAAACCAAGGGAAGGAAGTGTTTCAAGAAGAAGGGAGTGACCCACTGTCTCAAATGTTGCTCATAAGTCAAGTAAAATGAGAACTAAGAATGGGCCACTGTAGCAATGGTCACTAGTGATGTAGAAACGCCATTTTGGCAGTGGTGGAAGTTTGATAAAGTCTGAGGAAAATATGATAGGAGTTGGAGGAAAGGATGGGAGGAGAGGAAATGGAGAAAGCAAATACAGGCAATACTTGTAAGAAGTTTTTTTTTTTAAGGTGAGCAGAAAAATGAGGCTATCATGGGATAGGGATTTTGGATCCAGTAATATTGGTTGTTGTTGCCTTTTCCCACATGTTCTAATTTTTTTTTTTTTTTTTTTTAAAGATGGGGCTGGGTGTGGTGGCTTATGCCTGTAATCCTAACACTTCAGGAGGCCAAGGTGGGAGGATTGTTTGAGCCCAGGAGTTCAAGATGGCCTAGGCAACATAGTGAGACCCTCATCTCTACAAAAAATAAAAAAATTAGCCTGGCATGGCACCTGCCTGAAGTCCCAACTACTTGAGAGGCTGAGATGGTAGGATCACTTGAGCCCAGACAGTAGAGACTGCAGTGAGCCATGATCCCGCCACTGTACTGCAGCATGGGCAACAGAGCTAGTCTCTGTCTCAAAAAATAAAATAAAATAAAAAAGATGGAAGAAATTATTGTAAGCTTATGTACTAATTAAAAGGATCTAGGCTGGGCGCGGTGGCTCATGCCTGTAATCCCAGCACTTTGGGAGACTGAGGTGGGCAGATCACTTGAGGTCAGGAGTTGGAGACCAGCTTGGCCAACATGGTGAAAACCCGTCTCTACTAAAAATAAAAAAATTAGCCGGGCATAGTGGCAGACGCCTGTAATCCCAGCTACTCGGCAGGCTGAGGTGGGAGAATCGCTTGAACCTGGGACGCAGAGGTTGCAGTGAGCCAAGATCACACCACTGCACTCAAGCCTGGGCAACAGAGCGAGACTCTGTCTCAAATAAATTAATTAATTAAATAAATAAAAGATTCAGTAGAGGCGGGAAATACACAATTCAGGATAGACAGGCTAGTTACATGGAGGAAAGTCCTCGCGGAGAGAAGGGATGGAATACAGTACACAATCACAGGGATCGTTCTAAGTAAGAGTATGGATAATTTATCTCCATTGAAATAAAAGGGGAGGCAGAGTTTATAAGTACAGATGCAAACAGGTGGACAAATATGGTGGTAGAAGAAAGAGGATGCCCTGTTCTGAGTGCTTCTATTTTCCCAGTGAAATAGGAAGCTGAAATGAAGATGGGGGAAAGTATTGTAGGCTTGACAGAAAAGATGAATACTGTATTATGATGATTTTGATACATGGTTTTTTCATATTTTAACATTTGTGAGATTGCTATCTTACAAGTGATGGCATTCCATAATCAGGAGCATTGTTTTTTATTTTTATTTTTATTTTATTTTATTTTATTTTTTTTGAGACGGAGTCTCGCTCTGTCGCCCAGGCTGGAGTGCAGTGGCCGGATCTCAGCTCACTGCAAGCTCTGCCTCCCGGGTTTACGCCATTCTCTCGCCTCAGCCTCCCGAGTAGCTGGGACTACAGGCGCCCGCCATCTCGCCCGGCTAATTTTTTGTATATTTTAGTAGAGACGGGGTTTCACCGTGTTAGCCAGGATGGTCTCGATCTCCTGACCTCGTGATCCGCCCGTCTCGGCCTCCCAAAGTGCTGGGATTACAGGCTTGAGCCACCGCGCCCGGCCATTGTTTTTTATTAGTACATAAAATAATACAACTTATAATCAATGGCATCTGAGATTCGATAAAGTGTTATTTATGAATATGAGCAAGTGTGTAGATTAAGGAAATGTAGTACCATTGCCTGGCACCATTAAGAGCCGGCTTGGTATGAGTACCCATTGACTTTACTGGCATTTTCTATGCCATAAACACATCTCTCTCTCTCTCAATCTGTGTGTGTGTGTGTGTGTGTGTGTGTGTGTGTGTGTCTTCCTTCCCCTCCCCTCCCCTCTCTTCTCCTCTCCTCTCGTCTCCTCTCTCAACAGAAAGGACATACATTAAAGACATGGGTAGTAGAATAAATTCATTACATCTTAATATCTAAAGTATTTTGGACCAAATTACTTCTGTATTTTTTATCAGGCCTCTGAGCCCAAGCTAAGCCATCATATCCCTAGTGACCTGCACGTATACATCCAGATGGCCTGAAGCAACTGAAGATCCACAGAAAAAGGGAAAATAGCCTGAACTGATGACATTCCACCATTGTGATTTATTTCTGCCCCAACCTAACTGATCAATGTACTTTATAATCTCCCCCACCCTTAGGAAGGTTCCTTATAGTCTCCCCCACCCTTAAGAAGGTTCTTTGTAATTCTGACCACCCTTGAGAATGTACTTTGTGAGATCCGCCCCTTGCCCCCAAAACATTGCTCTTAACTCCACCGCCTATCCCAAAACCTATAAGAACTAATGATAATCCCACCACCCTTTGGTGACTCTCTTTTTGGACTCAGCCCGCCTGCACCCAGGTGAAATAAACAGCCATGTTGCTCACACAAAGCCTGTTTGGTGATCTCTTCACGTGGACACGTGAGACATTTTTATTAGAAACAGTATGTATTTTGTGCAACCCAAAAATTAGGCATTTAATTTTACAAAGCACATTTCATTATGGTAATTCTAAACTACACAATAGTAGAAAGAATAGTGATGAACTTCCATGTATCCATCCCCCAACTCCAGTAATTATCAACTCAGGGCCAATTCTGTTTCCTCTCTATCCCCAACCCCATTACATAGTATTTTGAAGCAAATCCCAGAACATATAATTTCATCAATAACAATAAAGACTTTAAAAACCGTTTTATTAACACATCTAAAATATTAACAACATTTCCTTAACATCATCAAACATTGAGTCATTGCTCAAATTATCAATTTTCTCATAAATGCAATTTATTTTAGAGTTTTAAAAAATTAAGTACAAATGCTGGGCACAGTGGCTCATGCCTGTAACCACAGCACCTTGGGAGGCTGAAGAAGGGGGAGGATTGCTTGAGGCCAAGAGTTTGAGGCTGCAGTCAGCTATGATCACACCACAACGTCAGAGGTTGTAGAAAAGGGACACTCTATCATTCCTTTGTCATTTAGCAGCTGGATTATTTCTATAAAGAGGAGCTTCACATCATGTACTATGTAGTCATTCAGGTATACAGTTCACATAGGAATGTCAGGAAAAAATAATTTATTTACCAGTCTTCAATTTAACAATTCCCAATTATCTTCTAAACATGACCAATTTTTGAGCATCATTATGAACTCATAAACATGTTTGATGTGCTTCAATCTATTGCTGTTGTTATCCCTACCAATACTCAAATTGTCACATCTTTGGCCATTGGGAGCCTCTTTAAGTTGGCTCTTGAGAGTCTTCTTTTGGAGTGATCCTATTAGTCTTCAATAGCTTGTTATCTATATGACAAGGTGCTTCAGGTTTCTCTTGTTCATTTCCTGATCCAGACCTTAAATCAGCCATTTCTCCAAGGAACCTGGCTCATTTTAATGGGAGATGGTATTTCAAGACCTTGATCAGGCATCTGGTGGTGTTCACTGCTCCTGGGTTGGTTAGACATTGACTTTGAAGTTTTGAATTTCTGACATACTAGTGGCTAACAGTGTGGGCTGCAGAGATAGACCGCCTGGATTTGAATCAGTGCACTACCTCTTATGCAACACTGGGTCAGTTTATAAATTGATCTGTGCCTCAGTTTCCTCAAATGTAAAATGAGAACAATAACAGTATCTAAATTTGTAGGACCCTTGTGAGGTTTGTAAAAATTGACATATAATAACTGTACATATTTATGGGGTACACAGTGATATTTTGACATATAGTGTATATATATATATTGCATGTGTATACATATGCATAGTGTATATGTATAATGTATAGCGTTCAGGGTAATGAACACATACATCATCTCAAATATTTATCATCTCTTTGTGTTAGGAATATTCAATACCCTCCTTCCAGCCATCTGAAACTATATTATTGTTAACTATAGTCATCCTACAGTGGTATAGAACATGATAATTTATTCCTGCTATCTAGCTGTAATTTTCTATCCTTTAACAAATATCTTCCTATTCCCTCCTTCCCCAAATTCTTTCTACCCCTTAGTATCCTCTTTTCTCCTTTTTACTTCTATAAGATCAACTTTTTAAAGCTTCTGCATATGAGAACATGCATTGTTTAACCTTCTTTTCTTGGCTTATTTCACATAACATAATGTCACCCAGTTACATAAGTGTTGCTGAGAATGACAGGATTTGATTAGATTAGATTTGATTTTTTTGAGAGGGAGTCTCACTCTGCCGCCAGGCTGGAGTGCAGTGGCGTGATCTCGGCTCACTGCAACCTCCGCCTCACAGGTTCAAGCGATTCTCCTGCCTCAGCCTCCTGAGTAGCTGGGACTACAGGTGTGTGCCACCACGCTCAGCTAATTTTTGTATTTTTAGTAGAGACGGGGTTTCACCATGTTGGCCAGGATGGTCTCGATCTCTTGACCTTGTGATCCACCCACCTCGGTCTTCCAAAGTGCTGGGATTATAGGCATGAACTACTGCGCCCGGCCGATTTTATTCTTTTTTTCTGGCTAAATAGTATTCCATTGTGCATATACGCCACATTTTCTTCATCCATTCATTGTTGTTAGACACCTAGATTGATTCCATATCTTGGCTATTGTGAATAGTGATGCAATAAATATGGGGATGCAGATATTTCTTTGCTATGCTTATTTCCTTTTATTTGGATAAGTGCCCCAGTGAGATCGCTGGATCACGTAATTCTATTTGTAGTTCTTAAAGAAACCTCCATACTGTTCTCTGCAGTGTCTGTACTAATTTGCATTCCCACCAACAGTGTAAGAGTTCCGTTTTGTCCACATCCTCATGGGCATTTCTTATTTTTTTCTTTTTGATAATAGCCATCCTGAGGTGAGATGATACTTCATTGCAGTTTTGATCTGCATTTCCCTTGATTAAGTGATGTCCGACATTTTTCATATATTTTTTGGTCATTTGTATGTCTTCTTTTGAGAAATACCCAGATCTTTTTCCCACTTTTAATTGCATTGTTCATTTTTTTTTGCTGTTGAGACATTTGAGTTCCTTGTATACGCTGGATATGAATTCTTTGTTGAATGAATAGTTTGCAAATATTTTATCCCATTCTGCAGGTTGTCTTTTCATTCCGTTGTTTCCTTTGCTGTGCAGAAGCTTTTTAGTTTGATATAATACCATTTGTTTAGTTTTTGTTGTCTGTGCTTCTGAGGTCTTATTCATAAAATATTTCCCTAGACCAATATTCTGAAACATTTCCTCTACTTTTTCTTCTGGTAGTTTTATAGTTTCAGGTCCTATATTTAGGTCTTTAGTCCATTTTGAGTTGATTTTTTTATAGGGTGAAAGATGAGACTCTAGTTTCATTCTTCGACATACTGATACCATGTTCTCAGCAGCATTTGTTGAAGAGACTGCTCCGTCCCCAAAAAGTATTCTTGGCACGTTTGTCAAAAATTAGTTGGCTGTAGATATGTGATTAATTCCTGGTTTCTCTATTCTGTTGCATTTATTTATGTGTCTGTTTTTATGCCAGTACAAGGCTGTTTTGGTTACTACAGCTTTGTACTGTATTGTGAAGTTAGGTAGTGTGATCCCTCTGGCTTTGTTCTTTCTGCTCAGGATTGCTTTGGCTATTTGGGGTCTTGTGTGTCTCCCTACAAATTTTAAGACATTTTTCTATTTCTGTGAAGGTTGTCATTGATGTTCTGATAGGGATTGCACTGAATCTGTAGATTGCCTTAGGTAGTACGGTCATTTTACAGTATTAATTCTGATCCATGAGCATGTAATATCTTTCCATTCGTTTGAATCCTCTTCAATTTATTTCATCAGTATTTTGTAGTTTTCCTCATGATGTCTTTCACTTCCTCAAATTTATTCCTCAATATTTAAATATTTTTGGTAGCAATTTAAATGGGATTTCCTTCTTGACTTCCTTTTTGGCTAGTTTGTTGTTTATATACAGAAATGCTACTAATTGTTGTATTCCTATTCCTAGTTTGTTGGCTGCTTTATTTATTATGGAAGGGTGCTAAATTTTGTCAAATGCTTTTTCCTGCATCAATTGACATAACTGCACGCTTTCCTCCTTTCTTTGTTAGATGGTATATAATATTGATTTTCCAATATTAAACCACTCTTGCATCCCAGGAATAAATCCCACTTGATCATGGTGTATATTCCTTTAATGTGCTGCTGAATTTGGTTTGCTAGTAGTTTGTTGAGGATTTTTGCATCAATATTCCTAAGAGATATTGGTCTGTTGTTTTTTTCCTGTAGCGTTTTTGTCCGGCTTCGATGTCAGGTTAAGGCTGGCCTCATAGGATGAGTCGAAAGTGTTACCTTATCTTGGCCGGGCACGGTGGCTCACACCTGTAATCCCAGCATTTTGGGAGGCCGAGGCGGGCGGAACACGAGGTCAGGAGATCAAAACCATCTTGTCTAACACGGTGAAACCCTGTCTCTACTGAAAATACAAACAATTAGCCGGGCGTGGTGGTGGGCACCTGTAGTCCCAGCTACTCGGGGGGCTGAGGCAGGAGAATGGCGTGAACCAGGGAGGCAGAGCTTGCAGAGAGCCGAGATCGCACCACTGTACTCCAGCAAAGACTCTGTCTCAAAAAAAAAAAAAAAAAAAAGTGTTACCTTATCTTCAATTTTTTGCAAGAGTTTGAGAACTGGTATTGCTTCTTCTTTAAATGTGTGGTAGAATTAACTAGTGAAGCCATCAGGTCTTGGGCTTTTGTCAAAGATTTTTGATTTCTGACTCAATCTCATTATTAGTTAATAGCACAGGACAATTTTCTGGGTGGCCTTGGAGCAACCTAGTTCTCTCCTCTTTCTCACTCTTTCTTATTTCTTAAGAATAAGTGTAGCCACAAGGCAAGGTGGCTCACACCTGTAATCCCAACAGTTTGGAAGGCCGAGGCAGATGGATCACCTGAGGTCAGGAGTTCAAGACCAGCCTGGCCAACACAGTGAAACGCCATCTCTACAAATATATAAAAATTAGCCGGACATCATGGCAGGTGCCTATAATCCCAGCTACTCAGGAGGTTGAGGTGGGAGAATCACTTGAACCCAGGAGGCAGAAGTTGCAGTGAGGTGAGATCGTGCCATTGCATTCCAGCCTGGGTGACAGAGTGAGACTCCATCTCAGAAAAAAAAAAAAAAAAAAAAAAAAGTAAGTGTGGAATATGCTGGGAATGCAACATTCCAAGATAAAGGAGATGGGTGGAAGAGCCCAGGCTCTCTTCCTGTGCCCCATAGAAACAGGATGCCCTTTAACATTTTAGCCCACTCTGTCATGTTGTTCCCATAGTTCCCATGGTATAAAACCCAGAGGAGCCAGGCACGGTGGCTCATGCCTGTAATCCCAGTACTTTGGGAGGCCGAGGGGGGGCAGATCACTTGAGGTCAGGAGTTCGAGACCAGCCTGACCAACACGGTGAAACCCCATCTCTACTAAAAATACAAAAATTAGCCAGGTGTCATGGCGGGTGCTTGTAATCCCAGGTGCTGGGGAGGCTGAGGCATGAAAATCACTTGAACTCAGCAGGCAGAGGTTGCAGTGACCCGAGATTGCACCACTGGACTCCAGCCTAGGAGACAGAGACCATGTCTCAAAAATAAATAAAAAATAAAACCCAGGGAGTGGGCAGCTTTCTGGGGTCTCTCAGGTGCAGTGCACATGGGACATGACACACAGGCCTCCACCCACCCTGGGTAGCTTTCCTGAGTCTTTCAGATGGCTTGTCCTGAATCCTAGGCTTCTGTTGTCTCTTGATGTCTAACTGTAAGTAACAAATTCACTGCATTTAACTTGCTCTGTGTGTGTTCCATCTAACCAGACTTGTGAAAGTAACCAAGATGCAATGAAATGGCTTTGACATATAGGTCTATCCAGATTTTCCCTTTCTTCATGATTTAGTCCTAGTCTTAGCATGTTTATGTTGCTAGTATTTTGTCCATTTCCTTTAGTTTATCCAATTTGTTGGCATACACTTACGCAAGTATTTGGTTGAAGAACCAACTTTTTGTTTCATTGATTTTCTCTATTTTCTATTCATTATTTTGTTTATCTCTGCTCTCATCTTCATTATTTCCTTCCTTCTGATAACTTTGGGTTGAGTATTTATTTGAGAGATGGGGTCTCACTCTGTTGATTAGGTGGAGTGCAGTGGCATGATCATAGCTCACTGTCTGCAACTCCTGGGCTCAAGTGATCCTCCTGCCTCAGCCACCTGAGTAGCTGGGACTATAGGCATAAACCACCATGCCTGGTTAATTTTTGAATTTTTTGTAGAGACAGGGTCTTGCTTGGTTGCCCAGGTGAGTTTTGAAATACTAGCTTCAAGTGATGCTCCTACCTTCACAATCTCAAAGTGGTACGATTACAGGCGTGAGCCCCTGCACCTGGCCTCGTTCTTCTTTTTCTAGTTCCTTTAGTTGTCAAGTTAAGTTGTTGTTGATTTTTTTTTTTTTTTTAAAGGTGGGTCTCACTCTGTCACCCAGGTGCTAGAGGGCAGTGGCATAATCATTGCTCACTACAGCCTCAAACTTTTGGGCTCAAGCAATCCTCCCCCTCAGCCTTCCTAGTAGCTAGGACGAGAGGTGCCCACCACCACACCTATCTAATTTTTAAATTTTTGTACAGACAGCGTCTCATTATGTTTCCCAGGCTAGTTGTGAACTACTGGCCTCAAGTGATCCTTCTACCTTGGCCTCCCAAAGTTCTCGGATTATAGGCATGAGTCACTATGCTCAGCCTTGCAATTTCTTAAAATAAGACAACAACGAAGATTGTCCCATTGATTGACTCTTCCCTTCACAAAGATTTCTCAGGCCAGGCGCGGTGGCTTACGCCTGTTATCTCAGCACTTTGGGAGGCCGAGGTGGGTGGATCACCTGAGGTCAGGAGTTTGAGACACGCCTGGCCACAATGAGGAAACCCCATCTTTACTAAAAATACAAAATTAGCTGGGCGTGGTGCACATGCCTGTAATCCCAGCTGCTCAGGAGACTGAGGCAGGAGAATCGCTAGAACTGGGGACGCAGAGGTTGCAGTGAAGTGAGCTGTGACTGCACTCTAGCCTGGGCAACAGGAGCGAAACTCCATGTCAAAAAAAAAAAAAAATTTCTCTGTAGCATGCGATATGCAGTGCCGTTTGATAGCACTTTACCCCCATAGAACTTTTTTCAAAATTTGAGTTGGTCTTCTCAAAACTTGCCAGTGCTTTATCAACTCAGTTTGTGTAATATTGTAAATCCTTTGTTGCCATTTCAACAATATTCACAGCATCTTCACCAGAAGCAGATTCCATCTCAAGAAACCACTTTATTTGCTCATCCATAAGAAGCAACTCCTTATCTGTTCAAGTTTTATCATGAGACTACAGCAATTCAGTCACATCTTCAGGCTCCACTTCTAATTCTAGTTGTCTTGGCTGGAGGTTAAAATCTCAACACTCTTTTTTAAGAATGCTGTTTTTTAGTTCATTCTACCAAACATTTAAAGAAGCAGCAATACCAGTTCTTAAACTTTTGCAAAAATTGAAGATAAGGTAACACTTTTTTTTTCTTGAGACAGAGTCTCGCTCTGTCGCCCAGGTTGCAGTGCTTGGCTCACTGCAAGCCCCGCCTCCCGGGTTCACGCCATTCTCCTGCCTCAGCCTCCCAATTAGCTGGGACTACAGGAGACCGCCACCACGCCTGGCTAACTTTTTGTATTTTTATTAGAGACGGGGTTTCACCGTGTTAGCCAGGATGGTCTCAATCTCCTGACCTCGTGATCCACCCGCCTTGGCCTCCCAAAGTGCTGGGATTACAGGCGAGTCACAAAATATCAACATTCTTTTTTTTTTTTTTTTTGAGACGGAGTCTCGCTCTGTCGCCCAGGCTGGAGTGCAGTGGCCGGATCTCAGCTCACTGCAAGCTCCGCCTCCCGGGCTTACGCCATTCTCCTGCCTCAGCCTCCCGAGTAGCTGGGACTACAGGCGCCCGCCACCACGCCCGGCTAGTTTTTTGTATTTTTTTAGTAGAGACGGGGTTTCACTGTGTTAGCCAGGATGGTCTCGATCTCCTGACCTCGTGATCCGCCCGTCTCGGCCTCCCAAAGTGCTGGGATTACAGGCTTGAGCCACCGCGCCCGGCCTCAACATTCTTAATGGCATCTAAAATGACGACTCCTTTTCAGGTTTTCAATTTACTTTGCCCAAATCCATCAGAGGAATCTCTATCTATGGCAGCTACAGCCTTATGAAATGTATTTCTCAAATAACAACACTTGAAATTAAAAATGACTCCTTGATCCATGGGCTGCAGAGTGGACGTTGTGTTAGAAGGCATGAAAACAATAATCTCCTTATATATCTCCATCAGAACTCTTGGATGAATGGGTATACTATCAATGAGCAGTAAGTTTGAAAGGAATCTTTTTTTTCTGAGCAGTTCTCAACAGTGGACTTAAAATAGTCAGTCATCCATGCTGTAAACAGATGTGCTGTCATCCAGTGTATTAGTCAGGGTTCTCCAGAGGGACAGAACAGGATAGATGTACATATGAAGGGGAGTTTATTAAGGAGTATTGACGATCAAAAGGTAAAGTCCCAAGATAGGCCGTCTGCAAGCTGAGGAAGCCAGTCTGAGTCCCAAAACCTCAGAACCACCATGCCCCACTAATTTTTGTATTTTTAGTAGAGACACGGTTTTGCCATGTTGACCAGGCTGGTCTTGAACTCCTGACCTCAAGCAACCCACCCACCTTGGCCTCCCAAAGCACTGGGATTACAGGAGTGAGCCACCATGCCCGGCCAAAAACTAGACATTTTAATCTAATGTGGTAACTCTGGATATCAGATTTTCCCCATTCCTCAGGGTTTCTATTTTATTTCATTGTTTAGGCTGTGTCTGTCCCAAGAATCTGCATGAAATATAAACTTTTCTACTCAGGCCTTTTTTAATTCTGCACCTCCCCTCAGCATACATGGTGATTTTCTAGTTTCCCCATATATGCAGTTGCTTTTGAATGTCCTAGTCTTCAATGTCTTGCTCCCAACAGGGGTTAAAAGAAAAATGAAGGAGGAAAAACTCAAGCTGTATGCAAACTGCTCCAGAAATATGTGCACAGCTGTAGCCATAGGACTGAGGGGTGAGGAACTGGTAGTTACTACTGTCCTAAGAGTTGAAATTGACCAAAATTAACTACAATTTATCATCTTCCCCGGAAGTTGCAAAATTTCAATAGACTCCAGATTCCAAAATAGTTACATCAGATAGATTCTGCCAATGCAGCTGCTGTCTAGGCTGGGAGACAGATTTCTGGTGCTTTCTACACTGCCATTTTCTCCAAATCCTCTCTCCATTCTCCCTTTTCTTGCAGTCATAGAATTTAGTTTTGGTCAGGGCATATGCTTGCTGAGAATAAAAACTACACATCCCAACCTTTCTTGCAGTTAGCTATGACGAGGTGGCCAAATTTTGGCCAGTGGGCTCTAAGTGAAAGTAGTAGTACACATTTTTAAAGTGTCCTTAAAGGGGTGCCTTTCTGCTATTCCAACTTTATGCTGAATGTGTAATGGGTGACTGGATTTTGGCCAGCCATTTTGGACTATGAAGAAGATACACATTTATGTCAGAGAAACAAGAGGGAAGGAATCTGGGCTCTTGACATCATAGGGTGCCACACCAGTCCTGGACTAACTATAGTTAGGCTTCTTTTAAGTGAGAAATACACTTCTATTTTGTTTAACCACTATTGTTTTGGTGATTTCTATTATAAACAATTGATCCTAATCCCAATTAAGGTATTCAACTCATTTCCTGGCCCAGAAAACAATTTTTTAAAAATCAAGAAATAGCTTTGTTGTGACATCTCTTTTATCCACTCACTAAACAAACGTCCACCAGGGCTGTAATTTGGAGTTCAGACATGTTAGGCAGAATTCGTAAGGGAGAGATGACATTATTAGACATGCGAAGGCTGAAACAGGAAGGTATTTGTTATAGAAAACAGCATCAGTGATTGTCTCAGTCATTCGAGATGCTGTAACAAAACACCACAAACTGAGTGGCTTATAAACAACAAAAATGTATTTCTCATAGTCTTGGGGGCACCTTCTCACTGTGTCCTCACATCATGGAAAGACTGAAGAGTTCCCTCAGAACTCTTTTATAAGGGCACCGATCCCATTCATGAGGGCTGTTCCCTCATTTCCTAATCACCTCCCAAAGGCCCACCTCTTAATACTACCATATTGAGGGTTTGGATTTCAACATACTAATTTGAGGGGGCACAAACATTCATAAGCAGTGATCCTGGGGTGGTCCCAACTAAAGATGTCTCAACTTATAAGAAACCCTAAGGTTATAACCAGAAGATGTTAACTTAAAATAAGGATTTGAAGTCTCAAAGAATTACTGAATTCTCAATAATATCAGTATCTGAAAACAAATTTTCTTTTTCCTTTTTGAGACAGTTTTACTCTGTTGCCCAGGCTGGAGTACAGTGGTGTGATCTCGGCTCACTGCAACTTCTGCCTTCTGGGTTCAAGTGATTCTCCTGCCTCAGCCTCCTGAGTAGCTTGGATTACAGGTGTGTACCACCACACCCAGCTAATTTTTGTATTTTTAGTAGAGATGGGGTTTCACCATGTTGGCCAGGCTGGTCTTCAACTCCTGACCTCAGGTGATTCACCCACCTCAGCCTCCCAAAGTGCTAGGATTACAGGCGAGCCACTGCGCCTGTCCCTTTTTCCTGTTCTTAAAACTTCTGGTATAACTAAGATGATGCTATAGAACTTGAGCAAGTTCTTTTCTTGAAGACTATTAGCTTAATACTGTTTATCCCATAAGGTACAGCTTACTATGCTCCCAATTTAACTCTAAACTTACTAGGGCCTATAATAACATACAGTCCAGGAGGTTCAACAAGAAAACTTTTATAGCATAATGATTAAGAACATAAGCACTGCAGTCAGACATATCTAGGCGGGAGTCTACCACTTTCAAACAGTGGAATCCTGGAAACTTTTTTTTAATTTTTTTATTTTTTTGCAGTAGCATGATCATAGCTCACTGTAACCTTGAATTCTTGGGTTCAAGTGATCCTCCTGCCTCAGCCTACCAAGTAGCTAGGACTACAGGCATGCACCACCATGCCTGGATTTTTTTTTTTTTTGAGATGGGGTCTTGCTATGTTGCCCAGGCTGGTCTTTAACTTCTGTCCTCAAGTGATCTTCATACCTTGCCCTCCCAAAGTACTAAGATTACAGGTGTGAGCTACTACACCCAGCTAGGAAAATTATATAACCCTTCTAGGTCTCAGTTCCCTCGCTGGAGATAATGGATACAGATTTAATTACAATGTGCTTAGTACAGTGCCTGGCCATAACAGTCACTCAGTAAAAAGTCATCATAAGATTTCAGGGTCCATAAGAAGAGTATGTGTAGTTAAGAAGGGCCTCCAGAGACAACCTACCTTATCTTCTACAGATGTCCAGGATTTACCAGCTCATGTATAGCATGGAATCACACAACATTCACCATGCTCTGTTGGCTCTTAACGTTCCAGTTAATACAGAAACTCTACCCCTGCCAATTGCCCTCCCCATGCACTGACTTCTGCAAATTCTCCAGTAGTGTCACCACAAACAAGTCCTTATCTTCCAGGTGACATCTGTATCATTCCTTCCTCCAGCTTCTTTGATGATGTTTGTAGTTAAGAGCTCCACTGCCTTCTAAGATGCATTGGGATTCTCTCCACTACCTTTATATTTTCCTTTAAATGTTATTTTTCACCTTATAAAAAGGGTATCATGCTATATGTAATTTTTAGGACTTTTCTCACCTAATGTTGTGCTGCTAATATTCATGCATATTGTTTTATGTCACTGTAGCTCATTTGTTTTGGCTACTGTACATTATCCACTCTTCTGATTATGGGCACCTGGGTAGCTTCTAGGCTTCTGCTATTGTGAAAGTGCCACAAAGTATACTCATGTTCACATTTTCTATTGTACATGTATGTTTCTTACAGCGTATACCCAGGAATGCTACTGCTGGACTGTAATATGTGAATGTTACATGTTACTTCATGTATTATTATTATTAAAGACAGAGTCTCACTCTGTTGCCCAGGCTGGAGTGCAGTGGTGTGATCTCAGCTCACTGTAACCTCTGCCTACCCGGTTCAAGCTATTCTCCTGTCTCAACCTCCCAAGCAGCTGGGACTACAGGTGCACACCACCACCCCTGGCTAATTTTTGTATTTTTAGTAGAGATGGGCTTTCACCATATTGGTCAGGCTGGTCTTGAACTCCTGACCTCAGGTGATCCACCTACCTCAGCTTCCCAAAGTGCTGGGATTACAGGCATGAGCCACTGCACCCAGCCATGTATTATGTTTTTCATATCTAATATTTTCACTTTTTATGACTTCCTGTTTCTACTTCATCTTTCCTTGTCTCTTTGAGAATATTTATTACGTTTATGTTTTGGTCTGTTCATTCTGATTCAAAAATATGTTTATGTATGTATTTAAAGGCTTGGAATAACATGTACACAACTATGTATGGTGGCCATCTTTGAAGGACTGCAATTATGAAATCATCAGTTCAACTGTCCCAGACAGCATTTCATTGTATTATGTAACTGTAGAAAGCCTTGATCAAGATAAAAATAGGGATGACTTATCAGAAACTGAAGAATTTTCTTAAGAAAGCAATGTTTACTGAAGGATACCTTCATTCCAGCCATGATGAGCATCTGTCTTCTTAGGCAACCATGGTGAAGCTCCAGGGTAGTATAACCCATCTCTCCCACTCATCCCTGAGTCTTGGTCCTGGACTGAATGTGGTTAGAGGTTGTGGAAATAAAAAAAGAAACAAAGTAAGAACACTGTCCATAAAAGCCAAGCTCAGAGACTGGTCCTCTTTTGCTTAGGTACAACAGGAGCAGGAAGGATCGACATTCTTGAAAGCATACCTTCTATTCATTTGGCTTTTTTGGCTTGGGGCCCCAGTGTAGAGCTGAGTACTCCACTGCCCTTTCTCCACTCACAAATGTCTGCATATGCACATGTCTGGCACTTCCAAGCCTCCTCCACATCGACTCCCTGGGGCTCTCGGTGGCCCATCCAGTAGGCCATATAATGCTGCACCTTGGCTCTCACCTCCTTCTCTTCAAAGGCTACAATCTCAGTACCCAGCACTGTGGCAGTCTCTTGGTGGATATACTCAATCTTCAAGATATCAATAACTGGGAGGTCTGACAGTGTTAGAGACAAGAAGACCAGTTCCATGAGGTCACCCAAAGATTTCACAGAGAAGCCTCCTTTCTGGGCATGCCTCAGCACTGATAGCCCGAGTGGCTTTTCTGGACACAACTTCGTGTGGTGGATTAAGCTAGCAGGGGTCACTTTTCCTTGTACCATGGCATCAAAGATATATTTGTATAGGCTGACTTGAAAACAGTCTTTCTTTTTCTGAGCTTCCAGAGGGAGCATAGGGCGCCTGCGTGTCTTGAGTTCCACCAGTTCCAGTTCCCCCTTGGCTGTATAGTGTAGCTCATCAATTACTCCAACAAGAAGTACACCCTCCACTTCCCCAAACACAGGAAACTCTCTGATGTGCCCTTCTGACTGCAGGGTAGGAATCATCAAAAGTATATTCAGAAACTTAATTGCCCAAGCATCTTCTTTAGTGGTGACTGGGACAGTCACAAGATCATGAAGTTCTAGTTCTCTAGCTAGGTGTATGCTGGCACCAGTGTCCAAAACAGCTGCCTTCTCAGGTGCCAAAAAACCAGGAAGCTCCTTCCCATATGCTGTTTGCAGTTCACACCAGTTCTGAGTAGCCAGGTCAGTGACATACAGATATTTAAGGTGGAATCTCTCCATGGGTGATAAGATATCCAATCCTCTTTTCCAGTTTTGTAAGCTTATGGGTTTGTCATCCTTCCCAAGGGATTCAGAAGATGGGCCAGGCATGTTAACTAAAGCATGTGACTCTTGGGCATCTTCTAGGTCCAGAAACTCCAGGAATTCTGAGTCACTCAAGTCTGAGAACCCGGAGGCTTCTGCTGACACCGTCTCCTCTTCTCTTGTCTCTGCCATGGCACAGCTCTGGATTGGGCTAGAAGGGCCCTGCATAACATGTTAAAGAAATGCATTGTTCAAATAAAAACTAAAGCACTTTCAAATTTCAGTAAGATAAAAACAAAATCATGACAAATTATTTACTTACATTCTTTAAAAAGGCCAGTTTATTTATGACCAATTAGTAATGCCATAGAGTTGTAGTACAGATATGTATTGCAATAGGGTTCCTTATATAATCCATATATATCACTTGGCAGAATTTTTCTTTCTTTCTTTTTTTTTTTTTGAGATGGAGTCTCACTCTGTCATCCAGGCTGGAGTGCAGTGGCGCGATCTCGACTCACTGCAAGCTCCGCCTCCCGGGTTCACACCATTCTCCTGCTTCAGCCTCCTGAGTGGCTGGGACTATAGGCGCCTGCCACCACGCCTGGCTAATTTTTTGTATTTTTAGTAGAGACAGGGTTTCACCGTGTTAACCAGGATGGTCTCAATCTCCTGATCTCATGATCCACCCACCGCAGCCTCCCAAAGTGCTGGGATTACAAGTGTGAGCCACCGCAGAATTTTTAAAGGGGAAAAATAGTTTTATTCCTGAATCTTCCACTAACATACTATGTGTGACTTTAAGCAAACCACCTTTCTTGGTCTCAGTTTCTTCAGATTTAAAAAGAGATTTGAGGCTGGGCAGGTGACTCACACCTGTAATCCCAGCACTTTGGAAGGCCGAGGCGGGCAGATCACTTGAGGTCAGGAGTTCAAGACCAGCCTAGCTAACATGGTGAAACCCCATCTCTACCAAAAATACAAAAATTAGCTGGATATGGTGCCACACACCTGTATTCCTAGTTACTCGGGAGGCTGAGGCAGGAGAATTGCTTGAACAGGGAGATGGAGGTTGCAGTGAGCTGTGACTGTGCCACTGCACTCCAGCCTAGGTGACAGAGCAAGACTGTCTCAAGAAAAAGAAAAAAAAAAAAAAGGAGATTTGAGGTTTGCCTTTTCTGCTTCAAAATTCTATTAACTTGAAAGAGTATTTCATTATTTTAAGTGAATATACATCTTTGTAGGAACAGTGTTTGAGAAGTTTACCAAGAGCCACCTCCTACAATTCCCTTGATACAAAGTCCTTGATGAGGAAAATGAACCTCAACTACAAACTGTTCCTTGAGAGAAAGCAGCTCTGCAATAACTGTTTTTGAATGCAGTTCAAGGAACCTAGTATGGCAAAATTCAAAGATCAACTATAGATAAATACAAATAAATATAGTCTAATACAAATTAATGCATGAAATAATAAGAGGATGTTACAGCAACACATGGAAATTAGTAGCTTGACTTCATAAATTATCCTCTTAATATTATAGAAATTGGGGCTGGGCGTGGTGGCTCACGCCTGTAATCCCAGCAGTTTGGGAGGCTGAGGCAGGCGGATCACGAGGTCAGGAGATCGAGATCATCCTGGCTAACACGGTGAAACCCCGTCTCTATTTAAAAAATACCAAAAAATTAGCCAGGCATGGTGGCGGGTGCCTGTAGACCTAGCTACTCGGGAGGCTGAGGCAGGAGAATGGCGTGAACCGGGGAGGCGGAGCTTGCAGTGAGCCGAGATCACGCCACTGCATTCCAGCCTGGTTGACAGAGCAAGACTCTATCTCAAAAAAAAAAAAAAAAAAAAAAAAAATATATATATATATATATATATATATATGATAGAAATTGGTGTCTGTCACTAAACTGGAGTTTCCCATTAAGTTTATTTTCTCCCTCCACAAGAAACTAGCTTATAATGCAGAAAAAATCTGCCTATTAGAGATTAAAAACTCAAAATTTACTGCTATAACAGAGAGTATTTATTGTGTGGTTAATTATTGTGTGACAGACACTGAGCCAAGTGTTTCCCATCCAATATCTCACTACCCTACTGTGGGATGGGTACTGTACTCTTTTTTTCTTTCAACTTTTTACTATAAAGATTTTCAAGGCTGGGTACAAATCCCAGCACTTTGGGAGGCCGAGGCAGGTGGATCACCTGGGGTTGGGAGTTTGAGACCAGCCTGGCCAACATGGTGAAACCTCATCTCTACTAAAAATATAAAAAATTAGCCGGGTGTGATGGCGGGTACCTGTAATCCCAGCTACTCAGGAGGCTGAGGCAGGAAAATTGCTTGGACCTAGGAGGCAGAGGTTGCAGTGAGCTGAGATAGCACTGCACTCCAGCCTGGGTGGCAGAGTGAAGACTCCGTCTCAAAAAATAAAAAAATGAAAAAAGATTTTCAAACATACAGAGAAGCAGAAAGAATAGAACAATGAACACCCATGTCCACACCATGTAGATGAACAACTGCTGACATTTTGCTGTATTTGCTTCTTGTGTGTGTACTTTTTTGTTTTGGCTGACCTATTTTAAAGTAAATTACAGACATCATAACACTTTAAAATCTAAATGTTTCAGCATACATTTCCAAATGGCATTCTCCTTCATAACCACAATATTGTCTTCCAAATGACATTCTCCTCATAACTACATTATCACATCTAACAAAATTAGTAATTCCTTAACATTCCAGTTCATATTTGAATTTCCCCAACCTTCCTCAAAATGTCCCAGATAGCTTTTCTTTAATCCAGGAAACAAAGACCACACATTATGTTTGACTGTTTTGTCTTTCAAGTATTTTTTAATCTTAAGAAACAGGTGGCCAGGCGCAGTGGTTCACACCTGTAATCCCTGCACTTTGGGAGGCCAAGGCGGGCGGATCACGAGGTCAGGAGATTGAGACCATCCTGGCTAACACGGTGAAACCCCATCTCTACTGAAAGTACAAAAAATTAGCCGGGCGTGGCGGCAGGCACCTATAGTTCCAGCTACTCAGGAGGCTGAGGTAGGAGAATGGTGTGAACCTAGGAGGCTGAGCTTGCAGTGAGCTGAGATCACGCCATTGCACTCTAGCCTGGGCAACAGAGCGAGACTCCGTCTCAAAAAAAAAAAAAGAAACTAGGCAAATTATGAAGATACTCCTGCATAGAGAGTAAACAAAACAAGATAAAACCAGTCCACTAGTGTTTGACTTTGAGTGCCAGGAAAATAAATAATTTGACATAGAATTTAAGCTGATAGAGATATAGCTATGAACTAAATGTCTCCCTCTTGTTATTCTAATAAGCAGTGAAATAAGTTGAACACACCAACTCCTATGTCAAAGCGTAAGAAGTGATGCCCTGAAAACGTCATTAATATCAATTGTGGTTGTGTTTAACTGATTTTTAAATAGTCTAAATGTCACTAATAAAAGAAAACATAGATAGCTAGAAGAAAAGTTATCTGCAATGAATACAAATAACACAATAGTAAGACTTTTGCTTATAGAGTATCCTATAAAGTTATTGCTTTACAGGATATTTCAATAGTAACAAAACACAGAAGCTGTACATTTGCACAAGTGTTATACACCGTAAATGTGCTTTAAATAATTTCAAGAAACTATTTCAACTATGAAGTCTCTGAAAATTGCAAAGAATCTTTACCCTTCACTAAGAAACTAAAGTGAAAGCGCATTTGTAACATACATGCTATGAGGTTTTTGTGGGGTGTAAGGGGGAACTCCAAGTCCAAATCAATTAACCTTAAAATATTTTATTGCAAATATCTAGACCTGGCTGTCCAATATGGTAACCACTAGTAGCCACTAGCCATACGTGGCTACTTAAATTTAAATTAATTAAAATAAAATTCACTTCTCAGTTGCACTAGCCATATATTAAGTGCTCAGCAGGTACATCTGGCTGGTGGATACAGATAAGGCACAGACAGAGAACATTTCCCTGATCACAGAAAGCTCTATTGAACAGCACAGAGTTAGACTATTTTCTGTGTACACATTAACTCCCCAAAGAGAGAGTAAGCTCCTGAAATGTATGGAGTTCCTACTTGTTTTACATACAACATTGAGAACAGGTAGCTGTAAACAGGGAAGTGAAACGTCTTTTGGAGAAGATACAAAGCAGGGCATTCTCTGTGAAAGTATTCATCTATAAGAATAAAACGGTACACTAAGAACGGATAACTGACACTCAGATGTGTGGCTGGGACTTTCCTACCCAGAAAAGAATCCAGAACAGAGCATAATGCAGTGCATTGTGTCCCAAATTGTAGTTTGTATCTCTGACACGAGACGATTTTACATAGCGCATGGACTGACATTTTTAGATACACCTTAGAATAACTATACTGTTATTGGAGCAGCCATCAAATGACTAATTTCACAGACATTGTTTCTTAGGACAAGTTTGATTTAACAAAAGTAAGTAAAAACATATAAGAATAATACAGGTAGTACACAGGTACGGCAAAATTGTTAGGTAGTAAGTGAATGGCATGCTGGGAAACAGCATAATGCCAAGAGTCTGAGAGTCCTCCTACAGATCTGGATTCTGAACCTAATCCTGCGTGGTTCGGTAGCGTTTAGTAGTATGCTACTTGCCTTTTGAGTAAGCTTGGACAAGGTTCTAGTTTTCCTTAAGTTACTGACACATCTGTAAAATACCTACTAACCCTACTCAGCTATCCGACCATTGAGTGATAACATATAGTACACATATTGGCACTCGATAAAGATAGATCTTGTTTTTCCCAAGTAAGAGATGAGAGAGTGTATCGATTCCCCCTGACAAAGGAGATTCCACTTTAGAAGAGAAGAAACTCCTATTCACCTGTGACTTAGTTGATCTTCCTCCTCATAGGGAAGGCCAGAATGCTGAAATGACAAGGCTAGGGAAGAGAAAGAAGTTCTGAAACACCAGGTCTGCATTAAAGAACCTAAATTAGCAACTTAGGTCCTTGCTATGGTAGAACCGCAGAACCGGAACTTCTGGTCCTTTCTTACCTGACCATTCCCATGTTGGGTGTTTTCTCCTCTCAGATTCACACTGCACAGACTGTTACCCACCCCAGATCCTAGTCTACACAACGCTCGCCTCTCTCCTGGAGCAAACTCTCTCCATGATTTCTTCGTTTCCCCCGTACTCTGGATGCAGTGACTTGAGCCAATCCCTGCTCCCTGAAAGTAAAAGGGTCAAACATAACCAAGGTCCCCGAGGAGCTCCGAGATCAGATCCCTCTTCCAGCTCCATTCTCAACCCAACAGCTCAGGCACGAGACCTTACGACAGCGGCTCTTTCTCTCCGATGGGTTCCTGACTTCTGCGGAATTGCCAATGGCAACATCCTGACTTGTTCAGTGCAGCCCGGACTTGTGGGCTCCGCGGGCGTTTGCCTTCAGCGGAGTTCTTTTCTCTGACCCTAAAGCACTGTCTCCCAGGGAGTGCTATGCGTGCCCTTAAGTGTACTGCGCACTTCCTACAGTCCTGGCAGAGCCAGGAATGAGAAGCAAGCAGTCGTCCACCTCGGGAAGGAGTCCCGGCCGACAGCACCGTGTTCCGAGGGCAAAGGTCCGGAACAGGAACCCGGCCTGCGAGCGGAGACGAGACTAGCCGCTTCCCGGGAGCCGCTCCCACCAAGGGAGGGGAACGCGGCGATCGCAGGGACAGAACCCTAGGCTCCGAAACGCAGCCTCCCACCCCATTCTCCGGCCTTCCCCTAACCTCGGATACTCCTCCGAACCTCGGACTCCACCTGGTTTCGCCGCGGCCTCGGAGCTGTTCCCGGACGCTCCCAGCGAGGACACTGAAGAAGCCGGGCAGAGCGCGCTGCCGGAGCGCACTACACAGCCTGCACCGCCACTTGCGAAAAAGCGGCCCAGAGCCCAGTCCCAGAGTGCCCCGCGGCTGCCCACGGACCGCCTTCCCAGAGGCCTTCGCGGCACCGCCTACCTGGCGAGCCTGCGGCTGGGGCGGAAATCTGTCTCTGTGAGCGGGGGAGGGTGATGCTTATGCGAGGACAGGTTTTGGGAGCTCGCTAAAGTTGGTCAGTCCCTCTGTTTGCGCCGCTGTCTGTGAGTCTTTTAATTCCGGGCGCAGCTGACCTGTAAGCTCCCTCTCTGGCGAGGTCTCCCAGTTACCACCAGGACAGTCCGAGCAAGGTCTGGGCCCGTCGCTGCCCCCAGTGAAGTGCCGCGTCTTCGCTTGGCCATCCGTGGATTCAGCATCCCCACCTTAGCACCTCCCGCCAGCTTTTCCAGTGAGAGCAAAACCACGAACTCACTTCTGAGAGATGCTGGCGCTTCCCTTATTAATATATATATATTTTTTTCTGTTTGCTTACTTTTAACTAATCTTTTATTGAAAAATATAACACAATTTTATTCTGAAATATAAAGCAAAGTGTAATTATTGTGAACAGACAAGTCATTAGAGCGAAAAAAGAATAATGTCAGGTTCTTTGCCGATACACTTCCTGAGAAAATCACTAGCCCGACTTTTATGACACTTTGCTTTTCTTATTTTTATTTATTTATTTATTTATTATTATTATTATTTTTTACCAAAAGCAGATACTTGATTCTTTGCTTTTCTTTACGGTTTATCACTCATACTTGAAAACTGGATTTATGACAAAGGTGGCATCATACAGCCATGGAGAAAAGATGGTCTATTCAAAGAAGGTTCTGACAATATGAAGGCCAGGCACGGTGGCTCACACCTGTAATCCCAGCACTTTGGGAGGCCGAGGCGGGAGGATCACGAGGTTAAGAGATCGAGACCATCCTGGCCAACATGGTAAAACCCTGTCTCTACTAAAAAGTACAAAAATGACCTGGGTGTGCTGGCACACACCTGTAGTCCCAGCTACTCGGGAGGCTGAGGCAGGAGAGTTGCTTGAACCAGGAGGCGGAGGTTGCAGTGAGCAGAGATCACACCACTGCACACCAGCCTGGGCAACAGAGGGAGACTCTGTCTCAAAACAAAACAAAACAAAACAGGGCCTCTCTCATTTCATCACAAAAATCAATTCCAGTTGGATTAAGACCTAAATGTGAAATCCTAAACTATAAAGCCTTTAGAATATAATGTAGGAACATATCTTTGGACTTAGAAGAGGTAAATATTTTAAAACAAAAATAGAAAAACATTAAATTGGCCAGGCGTAGTGGCTCATGCCTGTAATACCAACACTTTGGGAGGCCCAGGTAGGTGGATCACTTGAGGTCAGGAGTTGAGACCAGCCTGGCCAACATGGTGAACTCCTGTCTCTACCAAAAATACAAAAAAGTAGCCAACTATGATGGCAGATGCCTGTAATCCCAGCTACTCGGGAGGCTGAGGCAGGAGAATTGCTTGAACCCAGGAGGCGGAGGTTGCAGTGAGCTGAGATTGTGCCACTGCCCTCCAGCCTGGGCAACAAGAGTGAAACTCCGTCTCAGAAACAAAAACAAAACAAAACCATCAGATCTTTTGAGATTTATTCACTATCACGAGAACAGCATGATAGGAAAGACCTGCCCCCAAGATTCAATTACCTCCTACCCCGTACCTCCCCATGATATGTGGGAATTATGGGAGCTACACTTCAAGATGAGGTTTGGGTTGGGACACAACCAAACCATGTCATTGAGGAAATGCTTTTTAATCCACTGAGATATGAGAAGGCATTTCTGGATTGAGGCTGCAAAAACTTTCTGCCTCTTCCCCAACATAACCTTTCTTACTTGAGATGTAAACTGAATGCCAGGAAAACCCCTCCCCAGCCCCTTCACACATGGACCACTCTTCAAATGGAGTTTGAGGGGCAATGACACTGGGTAGAGTGAAGCAGAAGAGATTTAGAAACAGTCATGGAATTTGTGGGGAAAATAAATATCCAAAACATAGTACCATACTCCCCAAAACTTTCAGCTTAAAGACTGTGGGTCTCAAAACTGAGAAAAGAATGCCCTTTCCCTCAAAAGGCTAGCCTAGGAAGTCTGAGTCCTTAAGGCCCACCTGTATGCAAAAGTCATTGATTTGGTTCTTCTACCTCCAGGTCTGTAACCATCAAAATACTGTTAGACACAAATGGCCCATTTTTCTCTGTGTCCATTCTTCCCTCCTTGGTCTTTTGGAGCACAGGATTGTACCCGTAACATTGTACTGACTACAGTCCTCCATATATCAGAGTAAGTCTTTATGTGATTACTCCTAGAGCTGCACTGTCCAATACAGTAGCCACTAGTCATATGTGGCTCTTGAACACTTGAAATGTGGCTAGTCCAAAATGAAATGTGCTATGAAATTTGCAAGCACTTTGGAGACTGAGTACAAAAAAAAAAAGGTTAAATAACTCACTAATAATGTTTACACTGATTAAATGTTGAGATGATAATGCTTTGGATATACTGGTGATATGGTTTGACTCTGTGTTTCCACCCAAATCTCACCTTGAATTTTAATAATCCCCATATGTTATGGGAAGGACCCAGTGGTAGGCAATTGAATCATGGGGGCGAGTTTTTCCTGTGTTATTCCCATGATACTGAATAAGTCTCACAATATCTGATGGTTTTATAAAGGGGAGTTCCCCTACACAAGCTTCTTGCCTGCTGCCACGTAAGACATGCCTACTCTTCCTTCCATGATTGTGAGGCCTCTCCAGCCATGCGCAATGGTGAGTCCATTAAACCTCTTTCCTTTATAAATTAGCCAGTCTCAGGTATGTCTTTATTGGCAGCATGAGAACAGACTAATACAACTGAGTTAAATAAAACATTTTAAAATTAAGCTGGGTGTGGTGGCTCATGCCTGTAATCCCAGCACTATGGGAGGCCAAGGTGGGTGGATCACCTGAGATCAGGAGTTCAAAACCACCCTGGCCAACATGGCAAAAGCTCATCTCTACTAAAAATACAAAAATTAGCCGGGCATAGTGGCATGTGCCTGTAGTCCCAGCTACTCAGGAGGCTGAGGTATGAGAATTACTTGAACCCAGAAGGCAGAGGTTGCAGTGAGCCAAGACTGTACTACTACACTCCAGCCTGGGTGACAGAGTGAGACTCTGTCTCAAAAAAATAATAATAATAATTTTATTTGCTGTTTTTTGTTGTATTAATGTAGCTGCTAGAAAATGTAAAATTACATATATGTTTGCATTTGTGTTGTGGCTTACATTATATCTCTGTTGTACAGTGCTGCTCTAGAGGATCAGAGCCTTAAAGGAAGAGAATTTATCTTGCTCAAATTGTGTTCCTCACAGGTATAGAAGCAATAATCGGCATACTCTTTACATGCTCAAGAGATCTCATCTCCATTGACAATATTCTGTATTTGAGAATCTTCTCTTCCTTATATGACAGTCAGCCTCTCTCTTGAGTCAAACTCCAATTTCTTGCAATTGGAAGGGACATTTTTAGTTGGAGAAAGCAGGAGGAGGTAGCCCTAGACTAGGAAGCTGTGGGGGGTGAGAATGAGCTAAGGATGAAACACTGGGGCATGCTTCTGCTAAAAGAAGGCAGCTTCGGATATGGTACATTATGAACCCTTGTGTCAAGGAGTTTTCTCTTTCCATTTCTTGGCTCTGTTTCTCCTGTGTTTGCTCCATATCCAGGCAGCCTCCCTCCTCTTCCTCTGCTAGTAGCTTCCAGGACCATGAAAGCCTTTCAGATTTGTGTCCATTGTGGGAAAAAAGGAAGTCTGTCTCCCTAATAGCTGAAACATAAGTACAGAAATTGATCCTGATTGGTAAACTGGGGTTAAGCTCTATGCCTGTCTTAGCCAGAGTCTTCTAGAAAACAGAGCCTGAGGCAAGGATTAGAGGTTTTTGTTTTTGTTTTTTAATTTGGAAGGTGTTAAGCACATGGTAGCAAGGATAAGAAGAGAAGAGGGACGTGGAGCAAGTAACAATGTAAAGCAAATTGAAGTGGTAAGTTATTGCACTGGGCTATTGCCTCATGTTGAGATGTGGTTCTCCCAAACTGATTTCATAGTAATTTTATAAAATTTAAACCCCACGTTGTCACTTTCTGGTCTCAAATCCTATAGGATAAGGCCTGTCTCTTTAGTCAATCCAGCCAAGAATTCAAGGACTCATCCAAGAAAGGTATAAATTTTGCGAGGTGTATCACATGTCATTTCCTTGTATGATGCAAACTAAATCTGGGAGGATGAGTGGGAACTAACCAAATAAAGAAGTTGGGCTGGGCACGGTGACTCACACCTGTAATCTCAGCACTTTGGGAGACCAAGGAGGGAGGATCACCTGAGGTTGAGTTTGAGACCAGCCTGGCCAACATGGGGAAACCCGGTCTCTACTAAAAATACAAAAATTAGCCAGGCATGGTCGCAGGCAACTAATCCCAGCTACTCGGGAGGCTGAGACAGTAGAATTGCTTGAACCCAGGAGGCAGAGGTTGCAGTGAGCCGAGATGGTGTTACTGCACTCCAGCCTGGGTGACAGAGAGAGATTCCATCTCAAAAAAAAAAAAAAAAAAAGAAGTTAGAAGAGAAAATTGCACCATTGAGGACCAGAAATCATGAAATACCATGGAATATTTAGGGAACCATAAGGTCTTTATAGCTGGAGCAAAATATGCTTGGGTGGAAATTTGGGAGCCACTTCTAGACAAACATGAAATGTTCTATACTGGTCTGTACTAAGAAATTTACCTTTTTTTTTTTTTTCTTAGGGTCTTGCTCTGTCACCCAGGCTGGAGGGCAGTGGTGCAATCTTGGCTCACTGTAACCTCTGCCTCCTGGGTTCAAGTAATCCTCCCACTTCAGCCTCCCTAGTAGCTGGGACTACAGGCATGCACCACGATGCCCAGCTAATTTAATTAAATTTTTTTTTGAGATGAAGTCTCGCTCTGTCCCCCAGGCTGGAGTGTAGTGGCGCAATCTCCGCTCACTGCAACCTCCGCCTCCTGGGTCCAAGCGATTCTCCTGCCTCAGCCTCCTGAGTAGCTGGGATTACAGGCATGTGCCAGTACGCCCGGCTACTTTTTGTATTTTTAGTAGAGACAGGGTTTCATCATGTTGGTCAGGCTGGTCTCGAACTCCTGACCTCAGGGGATCCACCTGCCTCAGCCTCCAAAAGTGCTGGGATTACAGGCATGAGCCACCACACCCGGCCTAATTTTTAAATTTTTGTAGACAGAAGTTCTCACTATGTTGCTCAGGCTTACCTTTATTTTAAAGTTATGAGAAATCATTGAGGGATTTCAAGCAATGATGTGGTTTGATTAGACATGTTTTAGAATGATTACTCTAGAAGCAGTGGGGAGGCTAGAGAGATTAATCCAAATTACAAATAGAAACACCAGTTTGGAATCTTTTAAGCAGTTAGACAGTGCTAAGAACCTGATTGACACATTGGTAATGGAAATGGAGAGAAAAAGATAGACTGAGGAGAATATACAGGACTTTGTGACTGATTGGGGGAGGTAATGGATGAGAGGAAGATATTTAAGCTGGAGAAATGGGTAGATGGTGGTACCACTTCCTGGGTTATGGAATACAGATTTTATTGAAAAGATTATGAGTTGAGTTTTGGACATATTGACTTTGAAGTGACTGTGGGATAGCCAAGTGGAGATACCCAGTTGGACGTTGAGTATAATGATCTGGAGCTCAGGAGAGATTTCTAAGATAGAGACATAGAGTTAGAAGTGTTGGGGCTGGGAACGATGGCTCATGCCTGTAATCCCAGCACTTTGGGAAGCTGAGGTGGGAGGATCACTTGAGGCCAGGAGTTTGACACTAGCCTGGGCAACAAAGTGAGCTCCTATCTCTACAGAAAATTTAAAAAATTAGCTGGACATGGTGATGTGAGCCTGTAGTCTTAACTACTTGGGAGGTTGAGGTGGGAAGAATGAGCACAGTTCAACGCTGCAGTGAGCTATGGATTGGGCCACTGCACTCCAGTCTAGGTAACAGAGCAAGGCCCTGTCTTTAAAAAATAAATAAATAAATAATACAAATAAAATTAGCATTCAAAAAAAAAGTGTTGGGATGTCAATATAATAAATCAAACAGGCCAGGCGCAGTGGCTCACGGATGTAATCCCATCACACTCTGGAGGCCGTGGCAGGCAGATCACTTGAGGTCAGGAGTGTGAAACTGGCCTGGTCAACATGGTGAAACCTCATCTCTACTATAAAATACAAAAAAATTAGCCAGGCATGGTGGTGCACGCCTGTAATCGCAGCTACTCGGGAGACTGAGGCATGAGAATTGCTAGAACCTGGAAGGCAGAGGTTGCAGTGAGCCGAGATCACGCCACTGCACTCCAGTCTAGGGGACAGAGCAAGACTTCATATCAAAAAAAAAAAAAAAATCACTCGGACAAAATGTCTAGCTAGACAAGAGACTATGCCTACTGACACACCCCTAGAGAAGGACATTTCTGTCATCAGCAAAGGGAGGGAATAGTGCCTATGGGGTAAACAGAATAAACACACAGGCACTGATAACAAGCCAAGCCAGTGGGTAGGCTCTGAAGCATAACATAAGGCTTCCTGGAGCAGTAGTAAACCTAAGAAGTAAACTTCTTTAAAATGGCAAAGTATGGCTATATTCAGCCAATTAAAAGCAGGTGTATGAAAAGCTAGGATGACAAATTTGGAGTAAATGTACTAAAAAAAGTGACTGAGCTATAAGATATGAGTAATTGAAGATGGTTATTCTCCATTTATGGGTTTAGATTAGGTGAGTTCCTAAACCCTTCTCAGTTCCAAAATCCTGATTCCATGAGCTGGCATTGAAGAATGGGTAAGATTTGGAACTCTACAAACACTAAACCCTTCCTCCGGGAACTGCTCTCCTGCCTTTCCAGCCACCCCATCCATATGATTTTCATAAAACCTGACATCTCTGCCTACAATTGATTTAAGGGTGGGCACCTGACCTACCTGGGCCAATAAGAATCCTTACCCCAGGAATTTTACACCGAAAATGAGAAAGAGAAGACAGCTTTTGTCTGGGTGATGGAAACTGAATATATGTAAAATATGGAATTGACAGTAACCATGATTTGCAATCAGGTGTTTAAAAAGGCAGGGCCAGAATGAAGACAGAAACAGAGGTGAAAGATGGAGAGGAAAAAACAATTTGGGTTTCCCAAAGTCCTTCAAGACCTGGTCCCAGTCCACTGTGAGCATGTATCACAGCCCCTGAATTCCATGAGATACCCCCATATCCCTCTAATAACATCATCCTCCTTTGAGGCTTCAGGTAGCCCCAGTTGATTTCTAGTTATTTGCAACCTAAAGAATCCTAACATACTGACTTTGGTCAGAGCCCATATGGGAAGGAGAAAAGTAAACGGAAGTTGAAGCTATAAGGTAGGACTAGATATAATGAGGATCTTAAGTGCCAGGTGTTGGATTGTAACTGGAGTAGTGGCTGTGGGGAGGGACCTGATGGGAAATCCATTAACACAGAATCACTAACACTTTCATAAAATGTTATCAGGTTTAAAAATAAAACACGTTCAAAATCACTGTGGCACTGGCTTTGGTATTTAGCTTTCACCACATCGTAAGCAATTTTAATTAATGCTCATTCATTACTTTTCATTAGAAAGTTTTGTCTCCTGCTGTCTCCTTCCATGTGTTAACTATAACTCTCTAACACAAGCATCCTGTAAAATGCTATGTATGTTCAGGCTATCATTCATGGTAGACCCTGCCATCCTAAATACCTTGCCTCAATCATCAGTTCTCTTCCATTCCAATCAGGATTAGCCAAGATTATATTCACTGCAATGAGTCCTTTTAAAGAGACTGATCCTTTTATCTTTATCTTTTACAATCTAAAAGGATCAGTTTCCTTAAAAGGACTCTCATCCATCAAACAGTTCCAGCCTCATTAAATCAGAGACTGGAACAGTTGGTGGAAAGGTGTCTCCTTCTCCGGCTGAGACTTTGGTGAACTTGGCTACCAATCAAGATGCAGATTCCTCTCTGGCTCCAGGTATGGAAAGTGGTCACTATTTCTAGGGGGTGCAGCCCACCTGGTCCTTCTAGGCCATGTTATTGAAACAAGCTGATGCTCCCCAGATGGCAGATAGGCCTGTTGATCCAGGTCTAGGAGATGCTTCAGCATCAGATATGGCTCCTACAGTTCCATATCTTGCCGGTGAGAAAATAAATAGGTCCAAACCTCTATGAAGGCCCATTTGCCAATATCTATAATAAAAACACATATACTCTTGGCTGGGTACAGGGGCTCCCACCTGTAATCCCAGTACTTTGGGAGGCTGAGGCGGGTGGATTGTTTGAGGCCAGGAGTTCAAGACCAGCCTGGCCAATATGGCGAAACCCTGTCTCTACTAAAATACAAAAATCAGCTGGGCATGGTGGCACATGCCTGTAATCTCAGCTACTCAGGAGGCTGTAGGCAGTAGAACCACTTGAGCCCAAGAGGCAGAGGATGCAGTGAGCCGAGATTGTGTCACTGCACTCCAGCCTGGGAGACTATGTTTCAAAAAAAAAAAAAACAAAACAAGAAAAAAAAAAACCCAAAAAACAAACAAAAAACCCTCCACACATACTCTCTAGCACAGAAATTCCAGTTCTAGGAATTTATCCAACATACTTACATGTGTGTGAAACAAAAATGTGTAAGACTATTCATTGAACACTGTGTAAACAAAAGACAGAAAATAACCAAAAGCCATCCACAGTGAAGTACATTTATACCATGGAATACTATGCAGCTATAAAAAAGAATAAGTAGGCACTTTATATAGTGAAGAGGAATGACATCTATGATATGTTGTTTGGTTTTTGTTTTTGAGACAGAGTCTCACTCTGTTGCTCAGGCTGGAGTGCAGAGGTATGATCATGGCTGACTGCAGCCTCGATCTCCCAGGCTTAAGCAAACCTCCACCTCAGCCTCCCAAGTAGCTGGGACCACAGGTGAGTGCCACCACCACACCCAACTAATTTTTAAATTTTTTCTAGAGACTGGGTATCACTATGTTGCCCAGGGTGGTCTCAAACTCCTGGGCTCAAGCAATCCTTCTGTCTTGGCCTCCCAAATTGCTGGAATTACAGGCATGAGCCACTGCAACTGGCCTATATTATCATGTAATAAAAGTAACATGCAGGCTGGGCACAGTGGCTCACGCCTGTAATCCCAGCACTTTGGGAGGCCTACGTGGGTGGATCACCTGAGGTCAGGAATTTGAGACCAGCCTGGCCAACATGGTGAAACCCCATCTCTACTGAAAAATACAAAAATCAGCTGGGTGTGGTGGTATGCACCTGTAATCCCAGCTACTCGGGAGGCTCAGGTAGGAGAATCGCTTGAACCTGGGAGGTGGAGGTTGCAGTGAGCTGAGATCACACCACTGCACTCCAGCTGGGTGACAGAGTGAGACTCTGTCTCAAAAAAAAAAAAAAAAGTAACTTGCAGATGTGTTTGTATAGGAGGTGGCCATTTCTGCTTAAAAAGACAAAGGAGGACAGGCGTGGTGGCTCACGCCTGTAATCCTAGCACTTTGGGAGGCTGAGGCAGGCAGATCGCCTGAGGTCAGGAGTTCAAGACCAGTCTGGCCGGCATGGTGACACTCTGTGTCTACTAAAAATACAAAAATTAGCCAGGCGTGGTGGCGGGCTCCTGTAATCCCAGCTAGTCGGGAAGCTGAGGCAGGGAATTGCTTGAACCCTGGAGGCATAGGCTGCAGTGAGCTGACACAGTGCCACCGCACTCCAGCCTGGGCAACAGAGTGAGACTCCATCTCAAAACAAACAACAACAAAAAGACAAAGGAAAACTGTATATTTGTATTCGCTTAGATATAAATTTTAAAAAGCTGAATGGATACACAAAAAATTATTTAAAATGGTTGCCCCTATGCAGAAATCAGTGGTAGGAAATACAGGAAGGAGGCTTTTCACTGTATACAATTGTTTCCACCTTCTGGACTTTATACCATGTGAAAGCTTTCTCCATTAAAAAATACATTATTTTATTCTTTTTTGCAGCAACAGGGTCTCACTCTGTTGCCCACCTGAAATGCGGTGGTGTGATCACAGCTCATTGCAGCCTTAAACTCCTGGGCTCAAGTGATCCTTCTGCTTCAGCCTCCTGCACAGCTAGGACTACAGGCACATGCTACCACACCTGGCTAATTTTTTAAAAACTTTTTTGCAGAGATGGGTCTTGCTATGTTGTCTAGGCTGGTCTTGACTTCTGGTAAGTGATCCTCCTTCCTTGACCTCCCAAAGTGCTGGGATTACAGGCACAAGCCACTATGCCTGGCCAAAAATATAAAATTTTAATTAAAAAAAATAGGGTTGGTGATATTTTAAGTTATAGTTCCCAAATGCTGGTCTGCAAATCATGAATACCCATGAAGAATAATTTAACCCACCGTGAAAATCAGAAAAAAAACTATGTTGTTAATTTTTCATAATGCTGAATTCATTTAATTTGAAGGACCAGATTTTAATCTTAAGTACTTTTTATAGAGGTGTTAGTAGTCAGTACCTGTCAATGTAATGTTTATTTACAATGGGAAAAATTAAAAGTTGGCATCATTACACCAATTCCTCATATTTGAGTCCTGAAATTTTAAAGCATTCTAAATCACCAATTTACACTTGGCTTTTGTTCTCATGTCAAATACCTGTTTTTACACATTATTTCGGAAGGCATTCCTCCTGTGTATTTCATGGTGTCGACTAAGTGATGAGTTATAGCTGAAGGCTTTTCCACATTCGTTACATTCATAAGGTTTTTCTCCAGTATGATGTCTCTGATGTTTTTTAAAGGATGAATCATGCCTATAGGCTTTTCCACAGCGATTGCATTCATATGCTTTCACTCCCGTATGAACAGTTTTATGGTTGCTAAGGTGTATCCTCTGCCTAAAGGCTTTTCCACATTCTTTACATTTGTAGGGTCTCTCCCCAGTATGGATCCTCTGGTGATGCGTTAGATATGCTCTATGACTAAAGGTTTTACAACATGCAGTGCATGCATAGGGCTTCTCCCCAGTATGAATTCTTATATGTTCACTAAGGTGTCTAATCTGTCTAAAGGTTTTCCCACATTCATTGCAAGTAAAGGGTTTCTCTCCAGAATGAGTCCTCAAATGTTGAACCAAGCTAATGTTCTGGCTGAACGCTTTCTGACATTTATCACATACATAGGGTTTCTCCCCAGTGTGAGTTCTATGATGCTGATTAAGTGATGAGCGATGTCTGAAGGCTTTCCCACATTCCTCACATTCAAAAGGTTTCTCACCAGTATGGATTCTCTGGTGTGTACTGAGGGATGCACTTTGACTAAAGGCCCTTCCACATTCCTTACATCTGAAAGGTTTCTCGCCAGTATGAATTCTCATATGTTCAGTAAGGTGAATAGGTTGTTTGAAGATTTTTTCACATATATTACATTCATAGGTTTTTGTTCTTATGCAACTTGTTGGATGATTAATCAAATCTAATTTGTATGTGTTCCGCTTTGTAGGTGTATCATATTTATGGTGCCTCTGTTCAATAACAACATTCGAACGCACAATCATATTTTCCCCAAATTTGTTAGTTTCTTGGACTCTCTTCTTATGGGTCAAGAAGGCTTGTCTCACATCTCTCACACAAGTTTCCTGGTGCCTTTCTAAGACATCATCATATGTGGAGACTTTTCTCAATGTGGAATAAATTATATCATCTCTCATGAACCTTTCCATCATAAAGCCATGATATAAGCGCTCCTGTGAAATGGCACTCTTTGCAGTTGACTCAATGGTTTCCATTTTACTCTTCAAGTCTGAAATGAAAAAAAGCTTTGAAAAACCAATTGCTGTAGTGGTTATGGAACAGAGATTTAGACAACAATATGGATAAGTGCATGAGATTTTGACTATATTGAAATATGATTATCCTGCTTGGAGAAGTAATGGGAAAGCAAATTAAGAAACAATGAACAGGTTAAAAGTGTCATATTATATATATTGAGTCTTTTAGTCCAGCTCTAATAATACTAAGTAATAAAATTTCAGAGCTATGACTTAAGAATATAAATATTTTAATTGACAACTACTTTTGGAAAACAATCTCAGAAAGATAAAAAGATGTTTCCCTCCCCACTCTGGCAGCAGCAGGAGACATTATAGTTCAAAAAATACGGTTTGAGCTAAGAATATACACAAGAACATTATGCTGTCTTTCATTGAAACTTGTGTGTGTGTGTGTGTGTATATATATATATTTCTTTCTATGGTTACTAATATGTTCGTGAAAGTATTACTTATACAAAGGAGACTTGTAAGAAACCCAGACTGCTGCTAGGTTCCAGGAAAATCTCTTTAAGATTTTTACTTGATCAATTTGTTGCACCATTACTAGTATTTCAACTGACATGTCTGTATGTATTCCTGAAAGGTATAATTTCTTATAAGATTTTTTAGCCAACATAGATGGATCATTAGCAATTCAAAATGTCAAATTCTAAATGACGACAGACAATAATAATGTCTAATAATATCTACCCTCTGCAGGTCCTGATTCTGGTCTTGAATAGGGCAGGAGGAAAAGAAGATGACGGGGAAAAGAAAAGAAGCCATTTATGCATCCCTCCCTAATTCAGTATCCGAGCATGAGAGAGTCTCAAGCAAGTAGGGAAGAAGAGAGGATCTAGTTTTGAATGAAGTTAGGAGTTTTTATTATTGCACTGAACTAAATAGGCATTTTACTAAAGTCAAGACTGTTCTTGTTATTTAAAGGAATGGGATCATCAATGGAACTCTTTGAGATTTCATCCAGAGGCTGGGAAAGAACACTCATGGTAGCTTTTATTATTATTTTCATTATTGTAAGTTGAGGAAGAGAAAACCCAGGAAAATATACAATGATTGGATTAATAACAGAATAAAACAAGATGGCTGCATAAAAGGTCAATATTCAAAATCAGGTTTGTTATTACATACCAGCAACATAATTTTTTTTTTTTTTTTTTGAGGCGGAGTTTCGCTCTTGTTGCCCAGGCTGGAGTGCAATGGCACGATCTCGGCTCACTGCAACCTCCACACCCCAGGTTCAGGTGATTCTTCTGCCTCAGCCTCCCGAGTAGTTGGGATTACAGGCATGCAACACCACGCCTGGCTAATTTTGTATTTTTAGTAGAGACAGGGTTTCACCATGTTGGTCAGGCTGGTCTCGAACTCCTGACCTCAGGTGATCTGCCCACCTTGGCATCCCAAAGTGCTGAGATTATAGGCATGAGCCACCACACCTGGCCAGCAACATAATTTTTTAAAATATACCTGTTTATGACTGAGGCTTGGGGAAAAGGAAAGGAAAAAAATACCACCTACAATAGCAACAAAATGTAAGATTTTCAGAATCAATCTAACAAAAAATGTACAATATGTACAGGAGAAAATCCTGAAATGTTACCCAAAAAAATTAGGAAATATCAATAAATGGAGTGCTATATCATATTCCTGGACAGGAGGATTCGATAGCACAACAGTGTTAACCCCCCCAAAATTGATCTAGAAATTCAATTCTATTCCAATCAAAATGCCAGCAGAGTATTTGTGGGTGTGATTTGATGCTCTGATTACATAATTCAAATAAACGAACCAAGAATAACCAGAACAATTTTAAAGAACAAGGTGGGTGAACTACCTCTACCACATATTAAGTCTCACTATGAAAGTTTTTAAGATACCCTGGCATTAGAGTAAGGACAGAAAAACAAAATAATAAAACATAAAGAGAGGAACACGATAGAAAAAGAATATGCAAAACAGAAATAGACCCAAACATATAAAGAAACTTGACAGGTGACACAGCAGCATTAACTATTCCTGGACTGATTATCCATGTGGAAAAAGTTAATCAGATTTCCACCTCATACATACAAATGTATTTATATAAAATAAATTCCAGATGAATTAAACCTAAATGTGAAAAGCAAAACTTTGAAAATATAGGAATATGTAGAAACATATATGTATGATACACACATATGATAAAATGGAGGACAGCAGGGCACAGCAGCATGCACCTGTAGTCCCACCTACTAAAGAGGGTGAGGCAGAAGAATCACTTGAGCCCAGGACTTCGAGGCTAGCGTGGGCAACATAGCAAGACCCAGTCTCTAAAAACAATTTTTTTAAAAGTTTACAAAAAAGGAGAATAACAAGGCATAAAACGGTTTCTTAAACAAAAAGCACAAACAATAAAGAAAAACCTGATAAATTCAGTAACATTAAATTGAGAAACTCACATCTATCAAGACACTAATTTTGAAAAGTCAAAGATAGGCCACTGACCTAGAGTAAACATTTGCAAAACATAAAGCTATCAAGGATTATTATCCAGAATGAATACACACATACACACACACTTTTTTTTTCCTACAAATCAATAAGAAAAAAGATTATAGAAACATTGGCAAGGGATATAAACAGGTAATTAACAGAAGAGCCTGGCATTAGCGTAAGGACAGAAGAAGAGATGGATGGATGGTCAATGAACATGAGAAATATACTTCCTTTCACTAGTAATCAGGAAAATGAAAGAAACAAGATACCATAATCCAGTAAATTTACAAAAATCTTAAAGTTTGGCAATAACAAATGTTGACAAAGATGCTGAGTTATGGAAACTCTCAAGCCCTGTTAATGGGAGAATAAACTGGTGTAACTGCTTTGAAGAGCAAATTGGTAATATCCAGCAAAATGAAAGTGTATATATTCTACAACCCAACAATTTTGTTTCTACCAACTATCTTAGAGAAATACTTGCATTATGTATACAAGAAGTTATGGACACAAAGTTTTGCTGCAGAATATTTGTAACTTCCAAATTTGGAAACAATGTAAATGTCTATCAACAGGAAAATGAATAAGAAAATTGTGGCTTATTAACTCAATGGAAATGAATGAACTAGAATAACATACTGGGGAATATCACCAGTGTTGAATGAGAAAAGCAAAAGGAAGAAGTATATACACCATTTATTTAAAGAAAAAGAACATGCAAAACAATGCTATATATTGTTTAATATGTATACACTAATATACATGGACTGCTTTTACTACATTATACATGCAATAAAAGCATGAAGACATGGGAATGATATTTCAATGCAGAGTGGTTAAGGGGGACAGTGGAGCTTCAACTCTGTTTCATTTCTTAGTCTAAGTGGAAGCTACACATAAATGTGTTATAATGTTTTCTATGCCTTTCTGAAAGTCTAAAATATTTCACAATAAAATAAAAGCAAAGTTTGAGGAGACTGTTAGGGACCACAAGATTTGGTGAGAAGGAATCCTTTGGTAATTTCTCTTACAGGAGTTTTCATGAAGTAGCTGTTACAAAAACTTAAGATGTGTAAGTTAAAAAGAGAATGAGAATCGAAGCTGGAATTGTAAAATGAACATTGGCAAAAAGTAAAAATGGAGTGTAGGAAAATTAACGATTTGTACAATGCAGTGAGAGTCTTGGAAAGAGATTGATTTTCTGTGAAAATACCACATACATCTCACTGCTTAGAGAAAGCTTTAGATCGGCAGCCCTTAGGATACTGGAAAAAGGGAAAATCAAGCTCAACCTTAATGAGGACAAGACTGCTCTTTCCTCCAACTCCAGAAAGACTTTTGCAAGGGCTCAGTGAAGCAAAGGGGTAAGGAAGGGTGATATTAGTTTACTGGAGGCTCCGTACAGTGGTCTGAGCCCTCCCCACAGCCGAGGCTTTGAGCACTCTGACCTATATATTAAAATTCCATCTGCCTTGGTGATTTGGTTTGAATATTTATCCCCTCCAAATCTCATGGTGAAACGTGATCCCCAGTGTTGGAGGTGGGGCCTGGTGGGAGGTGTTGGGTCATGGGGATGGATCATTCACGAATGAGTGTCCTCCCCATGATAACGAGTGAGTTCTCACTCTGAGTTCACGTGAGATCTGGTTGTTTAAAAAGCCTAGCACCGGCTGGGCACGGTGGCTCACGCCTGAAATCCCAGCACTTTGGAAGGCCGAGGCGGGCAGATCACAAGGTCGAGATTGAGAGCATCCTGGCCAACATGGTGAAACCCCATTTCTACTAAAAATACAAAAATTAGCTGAGCGTGGTGGCACGTAACTGTAGTCCCAGCTACTCGGGAGGCTGAGGCAGGAGAATTGCTTGAACCCCAGAGGTGGAGGTTGCAGTGAGCCAAGATTGCACCACTGTACTCCAACCTGGCAACAGTGCGAGACTGTCTAAAAAAAAAAAAAGAAAGAAAGAAAGAAGGAAAAAGAAAAAGAAAAAGAGCCTGGCACCTCCTCCTTCACTCTTATGCTCCAGCTCCCACCATGTGATATGCCTTTCACCATGACTGTAAGCTTCCTGAGGCCCTCACCAGGAGCAGATGCCAGCGCCATGCTTCCTGTACAGTCTGCAGAACCATTAGCCAATTAAACTTTTCTTTATAAATTATGGAGTCTCAGGTATCCCTTTATAGCAACACAAAAACAGACTAACACACTTGGTCTCACCTGAACTGGGATCTCCTGGGCCTTCTTTCTCTGCCATCCATGGCTCTTCTCCTTTCTCTAATTGGGATATCACACTAGGTTTGGAAAGTTGATATCCTGCTTATGTAGTAAAAAAAGAGTGTGAATGTTTATGCTGATGTCTAAGAACCATCCCCAGAGTTTTGTTCGAGTCTTCTGGTATTCAGGGCCTCCACAAGTGAAAAGGGGTGGGTCTTTCTATTCTAACTCTGTGTAGTAAAGTTGTTCCCCAAGAAAGTCAAATCGGATATGCCCTCACTAGGTTTTCAAAGGGAATAAGACATCTTTAATACAGAACCCAAAATCAAGCCTCAAGGAATCCACACATCAACAATTTAAAATAATGACTCTCCTATAATGAGTGGGTTTCTGGATGCATGGATAGCCAAGTCTTACCCACTGACACCAAGTTGCTGTAGTTCTCCAGCATCACCTCTCGGTACAGATTCTGATAAGCAGGAGCTAACTGTCCCCACTCTTCCTGGGTGAAGTCAACAGATATGTCCTTGAAAGTCAACAATTCCTAGAACATCAAACACATTTCTGTTTAGCCGGAGACCACTTCTGTTAAGTTCCAAGGAGTTCTGATGGTATTCTAAATTCTGAGAGATTCTAAACTTACTTTTATCAGGAGCCTTCTCTAGATCTGTTTGGAGATCCTTTGATCTCCAAATCTGATCAACAAAACTGTCTGGAACTGTAGTCTGTCTGGATCTCTAATCTGGAGATTACTATAAATAATGTAACATATAGAAAGACAGATGGTGATACATGCCTAAGAAAAAAAATTAAGCAGAATAAGAGACATTGGGAGAACCACAGTGAGGGTAGGATAATCCTTTATGTAAAGTGGTTGGGGAAGACTCTCTAAAAGGGCGATATTTGACCAGAGACATAAATTCAGTAAAAGAGAGAACCACATGGAAATCTGAGAGAAGAGCATCCTGGGCAGGTGCAAAGGACCTAAGGTGAGAGCATCCTTGGCTTGAGGAACAGGAAAGTGAACAGCATGGCTAGAGGTAGCCTGGTTGATGAGAGAGTGGAAGGAGATGAAATCAGAGAGGTGGAGATGAGGAACAGGGTGGGATGGGGATAGAGGTTCCCCCACCACCTCACACACTTATTGTCACAAAGACCTATGCATTCTTACTGAGCCTGAATTCTGAGGCCCTGCTGGAGTTTAATGTAAAAATGAACAAAACTGTCTGGAACTGCAGTCTAATCCCTTTCTAAGCTCAAATGCTAAAAAGATAAAAAGGAAAGCCCTCAGCATTGGTGGCATGGGCTAATTAGAAGTATACTCAATCAAAAAGCTGTGTGACAGCCAGAGTTCAGCCACAGCTTTAGGAGGAGCCCCTCACCTTAACCACCAGAGAGACGAAAGGGTTTGGAAATAGAACAAACCAAAACAAATGAAGAAACTATATATGTGTGTGTGGGGTGTGTGTGTGTGTGTATATACATACAAAACACACACATATATGTATGTATATACACATACACTCCTGCCTTGGCCCCTCTAAGTGTTGGGATTACAGGCATGAGACACTGTGCCTGGTCAAGAGATGACTTTTTACTGTGATATGCAATTTCTGGAGAGATGAAGCGCTAATGCAGAGATGCTTAGCATCACACTGAATTTTAAGTAGATACCTGAAACACGTGGGCTCACTACAATAGCCACAGGAGATAGCTATAGAATTATCCTGGTAATGCAATATGTGTACTATAGTTTATGCAGTAGTGATTTAATACTGCATCTTTACATTTGTTTACATTTCTCTCAACTGCGAATGGCACCATGAATAGTCTGTACATACAAGCTTTGAAAATTTTAAACTTTTTATAATAGATACGTGTATCTGTTATGGTAGTAAACACAATAGACTAGTATCTACATATGTTTTATGTATTCATAACATATCTAACTTTTTCTTAATTTTTCGATACTCCTAGACCACACAGTCCATCTGCAAGTTTTTCCAAATTGTCACAAATCTCCAAAAAATGTTTCAATATATTTATTGAAAAAAGTCTGTAGAGAAGTGGACCTGCACAGTTCAAATCTGCGCTACTCAAGAATCAACTCTAGGCCGGGTGTGGTGGCTCACGCCTGTAATCCCAGCACTTCGGGAGGCAGATCACGGGCAGATCACGAGGTCAGGAGATTAAGACCATCCTGGCCAACATGGTAAAACCCCGTCTCTACTAAAAATACAAAAATTAGCCGGGCAAGGTGGCGTACGCCTGTAGCCCAGCTACTCGGAAGGCTGAGGCAGGAGAATCGCTTGAACCCGGGAGGCAGAGGTCGCAGTGAGCCGAGATCTGGCTACTGCACTTCAGCCTGGCGACAGAGCAAGACTCCATCTCAAAAAAAAAATAAAAAAAGAATCAACTGTAAATGAAAAGTCTACAAGTGAAAAATACAGTATCTACAAAATTCATTGGATGGGCTTAAAGTAGATTAGACCATGATGAAGATAAGATCAGTGATCAGTGAAACTTAAGATGGGTCAATAAATATTATTCAAACTAGAGTACCAAGAGGAAAAACATATGTGGGATAATATCAAGTGGTCTATTATACATGCAATTAGAATCTCAGGGCTAGGTGGGGTGGCTCATGCCTGTAATCCCAGCACATCGTAAGGCCAAGGCAGGAGGATTGCTTTAGCTCAGGAGTTTGAGACCAGCCTAGGCAACATAGGAAGACCCTACCTATCTCTACAAAAAAATACAAAAATTAGTCAGGCATGGTGGTGCACACCTGTAGCCCCAGCTACTCAGGAGCTCAGGAGGCTGAGGTAGGAGGATCGCTTAAGCCTGAGTGGTAGAGGAGGGAGGGAGGGAGAGATGGAGGGAGGGAAGGAGAGAGGAAGGGAAGAAGGCAAGAAGGAAGGGAGGGAGAAAGAGCAATCTCAGAAGACAGAATAGGTAGAAAAAATATTTGAAAAATAATGGCTGAAGATTTTCCAAACTAATGGGGAAAAAATCAACCCACAGATCCAAGAAGCTCAGCAAACCCCAAAAAGGATAAACTCAAAAGAAAATCACAGCAAGGCACTGTGGCTCATGTCTGTAATCTCAGAACTTTGGGAGGCCATGGCGGCAGATCACTTGAGGTCAGGAGTTTGAGACCAGCATGGCCAACGTGGTGAAACCCCATCTCTACTAAAAACAAACAAAAAAAAATAAAAAAATTTTAAAAAATAAGCCTGGGTGTGTCCTAGCTACTTGAGAAGCTGACATGAGAGGATTGCTTGAACCCAGGAGGTGGAGGTTGCAGTGGGCCAAGATCATGCCACTGCACTCCTGCCTGGATGACAGAGCAAGACTCGTCTCCAACAACAACAACAACAACAAATCACACCTATGCACATCAGATAAAAGTTGGTATAAAACAGACACATTGGCCAGGTGTGGTGGCTCACGCCTGTAATCCCAGCACTTTGGGAGGCTGAGGCGGGCAAATCACAAGGTCAGGAGATTGAGACCATCCTGGCTAACATGGTGAAACCCTGTCTCTACTAAAAATACAAACAATGAGCCGGGCGTGGTGGTGGGCGCCTGTAGTCCCAGCTACTCGGGAGGCTGAGACAGGAGAATGGCGTGAACCCAGGAGGCAGAGCTTACAGCGAGCCGAGATCGCGCCACTGCACTCCGGCTTGGGCGACAGAGCGAGACTCTGTCTCAAAAAAAAAAAAAAAAAGAAAAAGAAAAAAAACAGATACATCACATAAACAGAATAACAGCTGCCTTCTCATCACAGATAATACAATCTAAAAGATAATGGAACATTGTTAAAGTACTTAAAGAAAAAGCAGTCAACCTAGAATTCTTTATCCAATAAGATCCTCAAATAGGAATATAAAGAAATCTTTAGATCAATGAAAGTTGTGAGAATTTGTCACCAGGACACCCACATTATAAGAAATGCTAAACAAAGTTCTTTAAGCTAAAAGGAAATAATGCAAGATAGAAACCTGGAATGAAAGGAAAAAAGGAAGAGTGCCTAAATGGATAAATATGAGGGCAAATATGAAAGATGTGTTTTTTTCCATGTTCATAATTTGTTATAAGACAGTTTACTATTAAAAGCAAAACTAAGAATAATGTACTGTGGTGTTTTTACATGTAAAACAAAATGTATATTGACAAAATGCTAAGAGTGGGAAGGAGTATACGAAAATATAATGTAAGTCTTTCATATCATATGTGAAGCCATAAAACACTAATTCAGAGTAACTGTGGAATGTTACTTTTGTAACATGTGTAATGTTAAATACAATGTGTAACATTCCACAGTTACTCTGAATTAATATTATATGGCTTCGCATATAATATGACTGTTTTTAGTGGTTGTTAGAGTAACCACTAAAAACAAATCAAAGAAGTGGCCGGACTCAATGGTTCACGCCTGTAATCCCAGTACTCTGGGAGGCCAAGGTGGATGGATCACCTTAGGTCAGGAGTTTGAGACCAGCCTGGCCACCATGGAGAAACCTCATCTCTACTAAAAATACAAAAATTAGCTGGGCATGGTGGTGGGAACTTGTAATCCCAGCTACTCAAGAGGCTGAGGCAGGAGAATCGCTTGAACCTGGAAGGCGGAGGTTGCAGTGAGCTGACATCGTGCCACTATACTCCAGCCTGGGCAACAAGAGTGAAACTCTGTCTCAAAAAAACAAAACAAAACAAAACAAAAACAAAAAGCAGGCTGGGCGGGGTGGCTCATGCCTATAATCTCAGCATTTTGGGAGGGCAAGGCAGGCAGATCACGAGGTCAGGAGATCGAGACCACCCTGGCTAGCACAGTGAAACCATGTGTCTGCTAAAAATACAAAAAAAAATTAGCCAGGTGTGGTGGCACGCACCTTTAGTCTCACCTACTCAGGAGGCTGAGGCAGGAGAATTGCTTGAACCTAGGACGCAGAGGTTGCAATGAGCTGAGATCGTGCCACTGCACTCCAGCCTGGGTGACAGAGTAAGACTCTGTCTCAATTAAAAAAAAAAAAATTCAAAGAACTGTAGCTTAAAAGTCATTAGAGGACATAAAATGGAATACTGGAAAAATGATTCAATGCAAAAGAAGGCAGAAAAAGGCTGGGCACAGTCGCTCACACCTGTAATTCCAGCACTTTCGAAGGCTGAGGTGGGCAGGTAACTTGAGGTTAGGAGTTTGAGAGCAGCCTAGCCAACATGGTGAAACCCCATCTCTACTAAAAATACAAAATTAGCTGAGCATTGTGGCAGGCGCCTATAATCTCAGCTACTCGGGAGGCTGAGGCAGGAGAATCATTTGAACCCAGGAGGCGGAGGTTGTAGTGAACCGAGGTCACACCACTGGACTCCAGCCTGGGTGACAAAGTGAGACTCCGTCTTTAAAAAAACAAAACCAAACAAAAAATAAGAAGGCAGGAAAAGAGAAACATAAAAACAAAGGCTAGATAGGATAAATAGCAAACAAAAACAAAAGTATACACTCAGACCCAACCATACTGATTGCTTTATTTTTTATTTTATTTTATTATTTTTTTTTTGAGATGGAGTTTTGCTCTTGTTGCCCAGGCTGGAGTGCAGTGGCACAATCTCGGCTCATGCAACCTCTACCTCCCGGGTTCAAGTGATTCTCCTGCCTCAGCCTCCTGAGTAGCTGGGATTACAGGCACACGCCACCATGTCTGCTAATTTTGTATTTTTAGTGGAGATGGGGTTTCTCCACGTTGGCCAGGCTGGTCTCAAACTCCTGACCTCAGGTGATCTGCCCACCGGGCTCCCAAAGTGCTGGAACCTGTGTGAGCCACCACATCCAGCCACTTTAGCTTTTTACAGTCTCAGTTTCCTCAAATAAGAAGTTCAAATGCTAATATCTGCCATCTAGGATTGGAATATATTGCAGCTTTATTTATAGTAATATGGAAGAAGTAACGATAATAGTCTAAAGAGTTATCGCTACATTCTCCTATCTGGAATTTTTCACTTCCTACATTTATCATAAACTGATGGGATTAAAGGATTACATTTTTAAAAACTGAAGTACAATTTACATACAGGAAAATACACTAAGAAAGTGTATAGTTTGGGCTGGGTGCAGTGGGCTTATCTGTAATCCCAGCACTTTGGGAGGCTGAGGCAGAAGGATTGCTTGAGCTCAAGAGTTTGAGACCAGTTGGGCAACATAGTGAGACCCTATTTTTTTTGTGTCATTTTTTTAATTGGCAGAGTATGGTGGCATGTTCCTGTAGTCCTAGCTACTTGGGAGGCTTAGGCAGGAGAACTGCTCAAGCCCAGGAGTTCGAGGTTGCAGTGAGCTATGATTGTACCACTGCACTGCAGTCGGAGCTACAAAGTGAGACTCAGTCTCTATAAAAAAAAAAAAAAATTTAAAAAAGGTGTAGGGGCCGGGCGCGGTGGCTCAAGCCTGTAATCCCAGCACTTTGGGAGGCCGAGACGGGCGGATCACGAGGTCAGGAGTTCGAGACCATCCTGGCTAACACGGTGAAACTCCGTCTCTACTAAAAAATACAAAAAAAGCTAGCCGGGCGAGGTGGCTGGCGCCTATAGTCCCAGCTACTCGGGAGGCTGAGGCAGAATGGCGTAAACCCTGGAGGCGGAGCTTGCAGTGAGCTGAGATCCGGCCACTGCACTCCAGCCTGGGCGACAGACAGAGACTCCGTCTCAAAAAATAAAATAAAATAAAATAAAATAAAAAAGGTGTAGTTTGATTTTGACATATGTAATATCATGTAATCAAATCAAGATAGAGAATATTTCCACCATCTCAGAACGGAACTCATGCCCCTTTTTAATCAGTATTCCACTCCATGCCGAGTTGATCCACCAGTTGATTCCACCCCACCCCCAGATCTCATTTTAAGACGAGATCACTATTTTTTTTTTTTTGAGACGGAGTCTCGCTCTGTCGCCCAGGCTGGAGTGCAGTGGCCGGATCTCAGCTCACGGCAAGCTCCGCCTCCCGGGTTTAAGCCATTCTCCTGCCTCAGCCTCCCGAGTAGCTGGGACTACAGGCGCCCGCCACCTCGCCCGGCTAGTTTTTTGTATTTTTTAGTAGAGACGGGGTTTCACCGTGTTAGCCAGGAGGGTCTCGATCTCCTGACCTCGTGATCCGCCCGTCTCGGCCTCCCAAAGTGCTGGGATTACAGGCTTGAGCCACCGCGCCTGGCCCAGATCACTATTTTTTAAAAAGAATATATGGTCTGTAGTTGTTAGGCGTAGTGTTCCTTCCATAAGTGTTAATTAGGTTAAATTGGTTGATAGTGTTGTTCAAATCTTCTGTATCCTTGATGAGTTTTTGTCTACTCATCAATTACTGAGAGGAGTGTTAAAGTTTCTAATTATTGTGATTTTGTCTATCTCCCTCTTTAGTTCTGTCAATTTTGCTTTATTTTGAAGTTCTGTCATCACATGTATAAACACTTAGAATTGTTGACCCTCTTATTATTATGAAATGTCCCTTTTTGCCTAGTAATATTTCTTTTCCAGAAATCCACTTTGTGTGATATAATATACGCCTCCAATGTTCTTTTAATTATTGTTTGTACAGTATAGCTTTTTCATCTTTTTACTTTAAACTTGAAACTCCATCTCAAAAAAAAAAAAGCTAAAGTAATTGCCCCAGATCACTGAGTAACTAGAAATTAGATGTTGTACCATCTAATTTCAGAACTCCAGTTCATTTCACTTAAAACTCTTCTGTCCTCCAATAAGATCTCCTCTTTAAGTCTTTCTCTCACATTTATTTTGCAATTTTTCTTCCATTTCATCGATGTTTCCAATAGGCAGTACAGACTATCCCATTTGTGACACCGTGTTGTAGCTGCTCTCAGTGGCTACTCTAGCTTTCCTGCCCAGCCTGTCTGATGTGTGTACTGTGTGGCCTATTTCTTCCCTACTCACTTCTCCTTTGGTTCTGGTTTGACCTCTGTTCTGAATATTACACTTAAGGTCACCTCTCCAAGTTCACAGTAATACGTGTACATCACTAAGAAAGTCAGAACCTTCTTACCCATTTTGATTTTGAGTATTTTATTGAGATTTCTCTTAGATCTCAAGTGGTATCAATTGGTTTTTAGGGGCTAGAATTATGTCACTCATTTCACTTTCTTTATAGAAAGTAGCATAATACTAGATGTAGATGTTGGTGAGAAACAAGAGTGACATGGAGGGAGACCCCTACGAGTAGGGAAATTGCCACCACTGGAGCCCAATTTTCTGTGAAAGGGCAACTTGCATTGAGCTCCCCAGGTTGAATTTGTTAGTCTTAAGACAGGATATATACCCTAAAAAAACAAGCAGCAATGTCAAGAAAATGAGACGAATCCCTACTCACATGGGATTCTGCTGTCGGGAGTCCAGGGGTCACTTCATCCTCTAAACTTTCTCTCTGGGTCTTTATGTCATCAGCATCCGAGACAGCAGAGCTGGGGAAGGTAAAGAGCCATGAGCTTTTCATCTCCCAAAATCACCCAAATAGAGAAACTGCCTGCAGACCCACTCAGTGTGGCTTCTCCCTGAAAAGGTTCACAAAGGGGGACATTGAGAGTGACTCAAGAGCAGCCTGAAGCCTCCTTAATGAGGAGGACCTGCTGCAAGTTGCTTTGGGCATTAATGTTTCCCGATGATTAAAAACTATGTATGAGAGAACAAAGTATTTAAATGGAGAATTCTTTAAATCCCACTCCCCCTCCAAAAAACTCTACCAATGGTCAATACTGGTCCAAAAGCACAGCTCTAACAAGCCATTCCTTTGTTCAAAAATCATCAAAGGTTCTCCACTGACAAGAAAGAAAAATCCAAACACTTCACCATGGACTTCAAGGCACTCTACAATCTGCCCAAAGCATATTTTCTCAACAATGGGTACTGCTACACTACCATCTTTTATACATGGGACACACCCACCCATCACATTCTTAGTCAGTCAGGCTAAAGATTCTCAGTCGGACTAAAGATTCCCCATTTTCTTCAAGGCACCCACTTGTGTATCCTTTCCCCAAATCTACACAAAAAACCTAAGACATTCTTCAAGGCCCAAATCAATGCTACCTGCTCTGTGAAAATTTCTTACATACATACAACCAGGCCGGGCGCAGTGGCTCATGCCTGTAATCCCAGCACTTTGGGAGGCTGAGGCAGGTGGATCACGAGGTGAGGAGTTCGAGACCAGCCTGGCCAATATGGTGAAACCCCGTCTCTACTAAAAATACAAAAACTATAACAATGTAAAAGGTAATTAAGGTCATAAACTTCGGTGAAACCCTTGAAGTCCAAATCTTCTTGATATTGTGAATTGTACCCCTTCCAGTTTAGTTTCTTCTGGACTTTCCTTACTTAACTGACTACCTTTTAAAATTTGCATACATTATGATTAAAGTTGGGCCTCTACTCTGATGATTCCTACTTCCTCTTTCCTGTTTTAAAGTGCAAACTAACATTCAAATAAACATTACCATCAGGTAGTGCAGACATTTGTATGCATTTCCTTGATTCAATTTGTTGTGACCTTACCAGTTTTGAATTGGAATTGCACCATTTCGTAGATAAAGGAAACTAAGTATATTGCTGCACTTTTCAGTTTTCAAAGCAGTGTTTAAAAATTGCATGGTTTTAATTTTTTTAACTCAGTTTAAAAAGACTAAAACATTCTTTCAAAAGAGGCATCTAAATGTGTTCCTAATTTTGTATATGGGCTTAGATTTTGTAACCAATGAAAAAAAGCTGCTATCAAATATGAAAAAAAAAAACACAAAAATTAGCCGGGCATGGTAGCGGGCACCTGTAGTCCCAGCTGCTCGGGAGGCTGAGGCAGCAGAATCGCTTGAGCCTGGGAGGCAGAGGCTGCAGTGAGCCGAGATCGCGCCACTGCACTCCTGCCTAGGCAACAGAGCAAGACTTCGTCACACACACACACAAAAAAAAATTCCAACCGGAATAAAGTGTCCGGTCTCTTGTGTTCCAAAAGGACTTTTCTTTTTTTTTTTTTTGAGACGGAGTCTCGCTCTGTCGCCCAGGCTGGAGTGCAGTGGCCAGATCTTAACTCACTGCAAGCTCCGCCTCCCGGGTTCACGCCATTCTCCTGCCTCAGCCTCCCGAGTAGCTGGGACTACAGGCGCCCGCCACCTCACCCGGCTAGTTTTTTTTGTATTTTTTAGTAGAGATGGGGTTTCACCGTGTTAGCCAGGATGGTCTCGATCTCCTGACCTCGTGATCCGCCCGTCTCGGCCTCCCAAAGTGCTGGGATTACAGGCTTGAGCCACCGCACCCGGCCTCCAAAAGGACTTTTCTTAGGCTGCTTTCTATTATTTTGAGGTGTATGCCTGTCTCCATCCACTAGTAATCAGAATTAGAGATAATTATTCATTTTTCCATCTTTTAAGATGCTTAGCCGAAGTCCCTGCCTGACACGGCTAAAACAATAAATATTGGCTGAATGTATAGCATTAAAGGTATGAACTAAAACACCACATGAGACACATGACTTCCTCCATCCTTCTATTTACTGCTAACCAGACCACTAAAGAAGGTGTGATTTTTGGGCATCACTCCCACAGTTCAGGATAACATGAGAGTAATCTGGCATGTCATTCCTGCCTCTCAGCAGATGAAAACAATGATACTTGTGATAAATATTGGGCTGGGGCGAAAACAACTGGAACGTGTGCAGGAAAACCCTAAGAGGACTTAAGGAGGGCAGAAATCTTAGACCCCTGTCTGTGAATCACATTCCCACACTCAGGCACCACTGGCGGAGAACACCATGTATTCTGTCTTCCTGCCCCATGTGGTATCTGAAGATGGGTGATGAGCAGCTGAAAGCATGTGTCACAAGGAGTTCATGCTGAAGCCCAAGATTTTCCCTCACAGCTGTCCCCTTCCCAAAAACCACAAGAAATGAACCCCAAAAAACCTTCTCTCCCTCTTTCTCTCCACTTCAATGAAGTGTGTACCCATCTTTTCCCACACAAATGAGATCCCCTTCTTCCCCCTCCATCAGTCCATTCTCACCCTTTCCTTCAAACATTTTAGTCACATCCTCCCACAGGGGCAACCCCTCTGTGGCCTTCTTTGGATGCTGCAACTTCACCCAGGTGCTGGCCTTGGTAGGCAGGGTGATCAGAAGTTGCTGTGGCATGATGACTGCCTGACTGGACTTGTCCACTTCTGGTGAGGAAATTGCCAGAAGCTCTGATGAGAGGCTTCACATCTGTGGGGTGTTGCTCAGATTCCAATCATCTGCCCTCAGGACTTTGGTGTGTCCCTGCAGCACCAGGACCTGGGGGTTCCTAGAGGCTGACGTGACTAACAATTCTGGAAAACGAACTCCCCTTTAAATCAAGCACTTTCTTTGGGAGGCAGCCAGTTAGTTAGGTTTGAGTTCATGTCTCCATACTCTTTAAAGGAGCAAAAGGGAAGGGAAGAGGGATCCAGAAGCACTTGTCTCCAGAACTCCAGAATCTGCAGAAACATATTTAAAACTGCAAAACACCAAAAAAAGAGAACATGTTATCCATGCAGGAATAAATTTAATACATGTTCCTGGATGTGGCTCCATCTCCAGGTCCATACATACACACACAAACATGCAAAGGTGTACAAACATGCACAGACCCTGCCTTCTCTTCCCTCCTTGTAAGCTGCGTGCATCTTCTGCCTGGATACAGACGGGGTTTAAGAAGGCAGGCTTTGAAATTAGACAGCTTGGCTTAGAACTCTGACACTTGCACTTAAAAGCTCTAAGACACTTCAACTCTCAGCTTCAGTTTCTTAATCTATAAAATGGAGATAATAATTGTATTCTATAGAGTTGTAGTGTTGGTTGAGACAATGCTAGGCATACAGTAAACCCTTGACAAACATTGTTTTTTTTTTTTTTTTTTTTTTTTTTTGAGGCGGAGTCTCGCTCTGTCGCCCGGACTGGAGTGCAGTGGCTGGATCTCAGCTCACTGCAAGCTCCGCCTCCTGGGTTTACGCCATTCTCCTGCCTCAGCCTCCCTAGTAGCTGGGACTACAGGCGCCCGCCACCTCGCCCGGCTAGTTTTTGTATTTTTAGTAGAGACGGGGTTTCACCGTGTTAGCCAGGATGGTCTCGATCTCCTGACCTCATGATCCGCCCGTCTCGGCCTCCCAAAGTGCTGGGATTACAGGCTTGAGCCACCGCGCCCGGCCGACAAACATTGTTATACACCTGTTATCATATTGCTGAATCACAGCATTAGTTTTTAAAGTTGTTTTTAGAAACAATTAAATCTGAATTTAAAGTTCAAAATATGACATAATAATGACATAGCTGAATTTTGGCATGAGCAAGCAGTGACAGCCACGTCACCACCCACGCAGATGGCCAGCAGCTGGCAAGTTCCTTTGACCCACACTGGGAAGATGCATCTTGGTTTCAGAAATATTAAGATTGGGAAAGAGGGTATGTCTTCAAATGGTGTAAATGTAGTATAATAAGGACTACTGTAGAATGGTAATAGGCAAATTTGGTAACAACTCAAATCCATCATTTCAACCAACCCCTAGAATCTAACCAGGTGCTTTCACCGTGACCAAGTCCAAAGTATACGGCACCCCAAGAACAGTCGGAACTATGTGGGAAGGGAGCTGGCCTAACTTTTTGAAGTTTGTTGGAGAAGGATGGGTATGTGTGTGTGTGTGCGTTTGTGTGTGTGTGTGTGTGTGAGACTATATGCAGAGACAGGAGCTGCGTGTGTTCTAGAAATTGGAGCTTGTGAAACATACCCCACCCTTGAATACATAAAAGGTCTTGTTACCAAAGTGCAGGAATTTTCGAATCTTACTTGGGAAACAGTTAATGGCTGAGAAGCTTCATACAGAATATGCCCCACCCTCACAGTGCTCCTAGACATGCCACCCTCGGGCTTAAAGACTGCACATAGACTCCTACTCACCACATCCGCCTTGGACCCAGGTAGGACCAGAGATGGGGGCGTGGGAGCGCTCGCTCTTGAGGTTTTCAGCAGTAGAGTGTCTCTTTAGAGACGGACTGAGTGGTAACAGATATTGTTCCCTCCCAGCCTTTTACAGACAGACCACATCTCCACTCAACGCAATCATTCCCCAAAAAGCGTCCAGTGTTGAGGTCGGCTTCCTTCGGAAGCCCAGAGGACCCTCGGCCTCCGGAGTGGACGAGGCTCTGCTCCAAATTCCCATCAGCGGCCTGCCCAGGCGGGTGGGCTTTCCCAGCCGCGCCCCCAGGAGCGAGGCTTTGAGGGCCGGAATGGGAGGTGTGCCCTGAGCCGGCGTCTTGCAGACCCGGGCGAGAATACACCTTCCTGGCTGCCGCTTTAACACGGGACCGGCGGCTGCAGCCAAGCCCACCCAGCCCGGCCTCTTAGGCCGCAGCCGAGCGTCTCGCCTGGCCTCTGCCCTCCGGCCGCGCCCTCCCGGCCGCTAGCACCGCCGGCCGCTCTCGCTTCAGCTCTGGTGGCTCCGGGGCCCACCCCACGCGGTCCCGCTGCAGCAACAGCAGCAGCCACAACCCGCGCGTCTTCCGGCGGGTTGTGAGCCCGGGCCGCCGGCTCCGCCCACGGGGGGCGGCCGCGGAGCCAGCCCTCTCCCGGGAAGCAGCGCGCGCCCTCGAACCCGGAAGCTGGAAGCCGCCGGAGCGCGCCCCCGAGGGCCGCCCGGAACCGTGGATATCGGCCACGCGGCCACGCAGCCACACCGCCCCACATTTCCTCACAGCGGTCCTTGGGAGACCTCCTTCAGCCTTTCCGGTGAAGCGCCTTCTCTGTCATTCATTCATTAACTCATTCATTCAGTTATCTATCCTGAGCGTGTAAGATCTACCCCCACATTCTTATAGGCCCTAAGTATACAGCAGTTAACAAAATGCAGTTCTGCTTTCTTGGAACTTAATTACATTGAAATTAACTGACAGTAACAAATAGAAAAATAAATAGATAATACCCCAGGCGATGGTGAGGACCATGAAGAAAAGGAAAGCAGAGTGGGGAGATGGTGGGCTAGGATATTTGTATCAACCCACTGTAGAAAACAACAATAAAATTAAAAAATAAAATTCTGGAATACATATATATGTATGTGTGTGTGTATATATATATATATATAATTTTTTTTTCTTGAGACGGAGTTTTGCTCTTGTTGCCCAGGCTGGAGTGCAATGGTATTATGTCGGCTCACCACAACCTCCGCCTCCTGGATTCAAGCGATTCTCCTGCCTCAGCCTCTGGAGTAGCTGGGATTACAGGCATGCACCACCATGCCCAGCTAATTTTGTATTTTTAGTAGAGACGGGGTGTCTCCATGTTGGTCAGTCTCCATGTTGGTCAGGCTAGTCTCAAACTGCAGACCTCAAGTGATTGATCCACCTCGGCCTCCCAAAGTGCTGGGATTACAGGTGTGAACCACCGCACCCGACATATATATATAATTATTCTTGAGACAGAGTCTCTGTCCCGTAGGCTGGAGTATAGTGGCATGATCTCCACTCACTGCAACCTCCACCTCCCGGGTTCAAGCAGTTCTCCCCGCGTCAGCCTCCTAACTGGGATTACAGGTGCCTGCCACTAAGCCTGGCTAATTTTTGTATTTTTAGTAGAGATGGGGTTTCACCATGTTGGCTAGGCTGGTCTCAAACTTCTGGCCTCAAGTGATCCACCCACCTTGGCCTCCCAAAGTGCTGGGCTTACAGGCGTGAGCCACTGCGCCCAGCAGTAATATATATTTTTAATGTTCTTAAAAGCGTGTTATTAGTTTGCTAGGGCTGCCATTAAAGAAATCACAGATTAGCTAAAACAACAGAAATTTCTCACAGTTCTGGAGGCTAGAAATACAAGATAAAGTGTGGGCAGGTTTGGTTTGTCTAAGGTCTATCCCCTTGGCTTGCAGATGGACACCTTTGTCTTCACATGGTTTTGAGGTAGGAGAGCTGCAGGACTTATTTCCCTGGTAGCTAAGGGATGAAGTGTAAAAACCTGCAAAAACCAGCAGATGGTGAGGAAAGAGGTCCTTAGCCACTCTCATTGCTCATTATCATAAGATATTCCCACTAGTGCCAAGACAGTTTACAAGCGCCATGGCAGTGACCTGGAAGTCACCGTCCCTTTCTGTGGCAATGACCTGGAAACTATAACCTTTCCCTAGAGAGTTCTAAATAACCTACTCCTTAATTTGCATGTAATTGAAAGTGATTATAAGTGAATATAAACACAGTTGCCCAAAGCCCACACATTGCCAACTATGAGTGCACGGCCTATGAGTTATCCCTGATCCAGAAGGAACAGTACAGTTCAATAAAAGATTACTAACACCACCAACTCACCCTTGAATTCTTTCCCCAGCAAAGGTAAGAATTCTCCTAGGCTAAGCTCGGATTTTGGCTTGCCTATCTTGCATCAGTTTCGTGTGTGTGTGTGTGCGGGTCCCTGGTGCTCTCTGTGTCCACACTTCCTCTTTTTATAAGAATACCAGTCAGATTGGCTTAGAGCACACCCTAATGCTTCATTTTAACTTAATCACCTCTGTAAAGGCCCCATTTCTGAACACAGTCATATTGGTTAGGGTCTTGTGAATGGGTCTGTTGAGTCCGTAACAAGGCATCTAACATATGAAAAGATAGTAGGAGGTCCGTCACAGTGGTTCACACCTGTAGGCCTAACTACTTGGGAGGCCGACATGGGAGGATCACTTGGACCCAGGAGCTGGAGGCTGCAGTGAGCTATGATCGTGCCACTGCACTCCAGCCTGGGTGACAGAGCAAGACCCTGTCTCAGAAAAAAAAAAAAAAAAAAAAGCCAGAATCCAGGTAAGTAAGACAGCTTGGAAGCTGCTTTTGTCCTGACGGCATTTACCTAGAAGGAAAATGATAATTGTCCTTTTCAACTTCAAAGAAGAAAAAAAGTAAAACACAATGAGTGGGGAGTAAAATAGAAGACCCTCCTTACTGCCGGCCATGGTGGCTCACGCCTGTAATCCCAGGACTTTGGGTGGCCAAGGTGGGCAGATCACCTGAGGTTGGGAGTTCGAAACCAGCCTGACCAACATGGAGAAACCCCGTCTCTACCAAAAATACAAAAATTAGCTGAGCATGGTGGCACATGCCTGTAATCCCAGCTACTTGGGAGACTGAGGCAGGAGAATCACTTAAACCCGGGAAGTGGAGGTTTCAGTGAGCCAAGATCGTGCCAGCCTGGGCAACAAGAGCAAAACTCCATCTCAAAAAAAAGAAGAAGAAGAAGACCCTCCTTACAATAACTGGGACCCCAAAGGGCAACAGCCTCAGGGTGAGGATGAATTGAAAATGGAACAGCTTAAAAGGAATTTACAGACTGGATCAAATTGCCTGTCTCAGACATGACCTTAGTTTAAGACGGTCTCTGACTATGATGTCACCAGATGCTTGGCAAAAGCAAATATGAATCCTTTTTGGAGGAAAGCCTTATAATTGTAGGGCCCACATTTTTCCTAGAGGTAAGTTTTCATAGACAATGTCAAATACAGAATTAAAGGTAACCAGGTACACAAAGAAACTAGACTATTTTAGTGAGAACCAGCAGAAACACAAACACTGGAAACAGACCTGCAGAAAAAACTGCTTTTGGAATTACTTGATGCAAACTACAAAATAATATTTTCTTGGGTCAGACACAGTGGCTTATGTCTATAATCCCAGCACCCTGGGAGGCCAAGGCAGCTGGATTGCTTGAGCTCAGGAATTCAAGACCAGCCTTGGCAACGTGGCAAAACCCTGTCTCTACAAAATATCAAAAATTAGCCAGGCATGGTGGCACAGGCCTGAAGTCCCAGCTCCTCAAGAGGCTGAGGTGGGAGGATCACTTAAGTCCAGTAGGTTGATGCTGCAGTAAATCACGGTCATACCACTACACTTCAGCCTGCGTGACAGAGCAAGACCCTGGCTTAAAATATATGTATATTTTCTTGCTTAACTATTAGAGTTTTTAGGAAAAAAAGTAAAATAAAATAATATTTTCTTTGCCCGAAGAAATAAAAAAGATAACTTGGACAATTTTGTCAGGTACCTAAAAACCATACAAAGTGATAGAGCAGATTTTGAAAAGAAGTAAGTAGACTTCTATTCTATGACTGAGAAATACAGTAATTAAATTAAGAACTCAGCTAATGGCAGATTAGACATTGCTGAATGGAGAATAAATTGAAAGGAAGGTAGGTCACAAGAAATCATCTAGAATAAAGCACTGAGAAACAAAAAATGTACTCTACAGAAGACAGAGTAAGAGAGATAGAGAATACACTAAGAGGATCAAACTAAGTTTAACAAGAGATAAAGCTAGGGCAGAGATAGTATTTGAAGAAATAAGGGCTGAATATTTTTAGTACCTATGAAAGCAATCAGGTCACAGATATAAGATGCCATAGTGGGATAAATAAACCCTCTAGTGGGATAAATAAACCCTTTTATTTATCTAGTCAAAGAAATCTACACCTAGTAGAAGAAATCCACGCATTACAGTAAAACTACAAATTGTTATAGAACCAAACTGGGGTCCACTTGCCTGGTGCAGTAAAAACAGATATCCACACTGAGGTTGCAGTGGTAGAAAGGAAGGCATTTATTTGCAGAGCACCAAGCAAGGAGGACCAAGCAGCTAATGATCAAATTGTGACCTCCTCCATGGCTGGCAGGTAAGGGTTTGTAAAGGCAGGGGTAAATTTCAGGAAAGCAGAAGCTACAGGCAAAACTGTAAATCAATACATGGAGAGTGCACGTTAGTTTTGGCCTAAAAGGGTGGGATATCTTGAAGAGGGGGTGGCGTGTGGGGTGGGGGTGGCTTACAGGTAATAGATTTCAGGATTTTCTGATTTGCAGTTGGTTAAGGAAGAGACGCTTTATCTTAAAACTTGGGATCAGCAGAGGAAAATGTTAACTGGTTTGCAGCTATAATTCCCTCCAGGCCCCTCCGGAATAAATTTAGAGCAAAACACTATGATCGGAGTTTAATCTTCAATTCTCCCTATGTGAGGTCTACTTGCCAGCAGATCTGTTCAGTTAGGGATCCTCAGTGGTGGGGTCCGGGTTTCTGAAAGACCACTTAGGGACATATGTTAAGATGTCATCTCGGCCAGGCAAGGTGGCTCATGCCTGTAATCCCAGCACTTTGGGAGGCCGAGGCGGGCAGATCACAAGGTCAAGAGATCGAGACCATCCTGGCTAACACGGAGAAACCCTGTCTCTACTAAAAATACAAAAGGTTAGCCGGGCGTGGTGGCGGGCACCTGTAGTCCCAGCTACTCGGGAGGCTGAGGCAGGAGAATGGCGTGAACCCGAGAGGCGGAGCTTGCAGTGAGCTGAGATCGCGCCAGTGCACTCTAGCCTGGGTGACAGCGAGACTCTGTCTCAAAAAGATGTCATCTTTGGTTTCGACAGGGAAACCAAACATCTTTGAACTCCAACTTCCTTGGCTATTGTTTTAGGCTACTATTACCTTCCTTCTTGCTTAACAAGTTACTTATTTACTTTTCAGAGATAGCTAGGTGCCTGGAATTTCCTTTGAAGAAAGTCAGTATTTTCCTTTATTGTCATGCCTGGGGGTCTCCCAGTCCCCTAAGAAGGGGTCCCTGCTCCGTCTCAAAAACACTAAAGGCAAAGAGAAAACGGTAAGTGTGGCTGTGATGGTTTCTAAATATTGGAGACTCTGTCGAATGTGAGGCCAACTCACTTCTAAAGAATGGAATGTAGACCGGGCACGGTGGCTCACACCTGTAATCCCAGCACTTTGGGAGGCGGAGGCTGGCGGATCAAATTAGCCAAGCGTGGTGGCGAGCGCCTGTTGTCCCAGCTACTCGGGAGTCTGAGGCAGGAGAATGGTGTGAACCTGGGAGGCGAAGCTTGTAGTAAGCCTGGGCGACAGAACGAGACTCCATCTCAAAAAAAAAAAAAAAAAAGAATGGAATGTGGTGGAAGTTATGGTGTATGATTTCCAAAGCTAAGTCATGAAAGACATTGCCATTTCTGCCCTGCACACTCTTTGATTGCTTGCTCTCAAGAAAACCATCTGAGTAACCAGGATGAACTTACCAGCCATGTGAGTGAGCCATCTTGGAAGCATATCCCATTCCTTCAGGCAGCGTTCAGATGATTTCAATCTCAGCCAGCGTCTCGACTACAATTCATCTTGACTACTTCCTTCACCCAGAACCCGTCATCTAATTAGCTTCTGAATTTTTGATCCCTGAAAACGTTCTAGTAAAAGAAATCCACACATTAGATTAAAACTACAAATTTAGTGAGATTAAAAAATGTTTGTTTTATTAAGCCACTACATTTTGGGGTTATTTGTTATGCAGCAATCCATAACTAATACAATGAATGACACCACAATTAATAACTAACTCAGGTGACGTTGTGACAGTATTAAGTGTTATTAATATCATCAGTATTAATGAAATCCAAAAGATAGTGGGATGAAATCTTCAAAGTGTTGTCAGGAAATAACCAACAACCCAGAATTCAATGCATAGTAAAAAAAAAAAAAAAAAAAATCCTTCAAGAATAAAGATGGCTTGGCACAGGTTGGGATCACACTATAATCCCAACATTTTGGAGGCCGAGGAGGGTGGATCGCTTGAGCACAGGAGTTCGAGACTAGCCCTGGCAACATAGTGAGACCCCCATCTCTATAAAATATTTAAAAATTAGCTGGACATGGTGGCACATGCCTGTAGTCCCAGCTACTTGGAGGGCTGAGGTGAGAGGATCACTTGAGCCTGGAAAGTTGAGGTTGCATTGAGCATGATTTTGCCATTGCATTCTAGCCTAAGCAACAGAGTGGGACGCTGTCTCAGAAAGAAAAAAAAAAAAAAAGAACAGAGATGAAATGAAGACATTTTCAGACAAACAAAAACAGAGTTTATTTACCACCAGCAGACTACATTACAGGAAATTCTCAAGTTTGAGCTGTAGGCAAAAAGAAAATTATTCCAGTCTGGGCACAGTGGCTCATGCCTGTAATTCCAACACTGGGAGGTTGAGGCAGGAGGCTTACTTGAGGCCAGGAGTTCGAGACCAGCCTGGCCAACGTGGTGAAACCCTTTCTCTACTAAAAATACAAAAATTAGCCAGATCTGGTGGTGCATGCCTGTAATCCCAGCTACTCCGGAGGCTGAGGCATGAGAATTGCTTGAACCCAAGAGGCAGAGGTTGCAGTGAGCCAAGATCACACCACCACGCCCCAGCTTGGACAATAGAGTGAGACTCTGCCTCAAAAAAAATAAAAGAAAGAAAAAAGAAAATGATTCCAGATGCAAAGATGCAAAGAGGGCTGGGCATGGTGGCTCATGCCTATAATCCTAGCACTTTGGGAGGCTGAGGCGGGAGGATCACTTGAAGCCAGGAGTTCGAGACCAACCTGAGCTACAAAACGAGACCCTATCTCTACCAAAGAAAAAGTAATTGAAAAACAAAAATTTTAAAAATGCAAAGAGGAAAAAAGAACAAAGTAAAAAACATATGACTAAACCTAAGTGAACGTAAATAATAGACTAAAAATCTCAGTAATCCATGAGGTTTAAAAAATAGGTATAGCATATTGAGTATATGTGTATATATATAATGTATGCATGTGTGTGTGTATACATATATACATATATTATATATATATTTTGTTTTTGAGACAGAGTCCCTGTTGCCCAGGCTGGGGTGCAGAGGTGCCATCTCGGCTCAGTGCAACCTCCGCCTCCTGTGTTCAAGCGATTCTCATGCCTCAGCTTCCTGAGTAGCTGGGATCACAGGCGTGCAACACCACACCCAGCTAATTTTTGTGTTTTTAGTGGAGAAGGGTTTTGTCATGTTGGCCAGGCTGGTCTCAGACCCCTGGCCTCAAGTGATCTGCCTGCCTTGGGCTCCCAAAGTGCTGGGATTACAGGTGTGAGCCACCATGCCCAGTCATTTTTTGGCTGGAATTTTTATGTGTATTTTTAGCTGGAAGGGCATATTACTGAATATGAAGACTAATATATAATTATAGTAACTAAGACAATGAGGTAGCTGTTGGTGTAAGAATAGATCAACTGAACAATGAAAGGAATAGAGTCCAGATGCAAATATACACATAGACCATCACCTTACATATGACAGGGGTGGGGAAAGGAAGGTATTCTTAATAAATTCGTGCTGGGTCAATTGGATATTCATATTAACTCCTGGTTTACAACATATACAAAAATATTCCAAATGGATTGGAGATCTAAATATAAAATAATAAAACTTTTTAGAAGAAAATCAGAGAATGTTTTACAACCTGAATATAGGCACAGATTTATTACATGCTATAGAAAGTACTAAACATAAAGAAAAAATGATACATTAACATAGACTAAAATTAAGGACTAGATTTTTCAAATACTGCTGATGAGACTGTACAGTGGTACAACTATTTTGGAAAAGTAGTTGGCAGTATCTACTGAAGCTGAATATTAGGACCCAGCAATGCTGCCCCTGGGTATATACTCAACAGAAATGCATAAATATGTTCCCTAAAAGACACATACTAAAATGCTTGTAGCAGCCCGTCAACAGTAGAATGGATAAATAAATATCGGTATATTCACATAATCAAGTATAGACAGCAATGAAAACAAACAACAATACACAATATTGATGAAGCTCACAAACAGCTTTGAGCAAAAGAAGCCCGACACAGAAGAATACACGCAGTGTGATTCCATTAGTTAAAAGTACAAAAACAGGTGAAATTAATCTATGGTGTTAGAAGTAACCCTTTGAAGGGTAGTGAATGGAAGTGGGGGGGGGGCTCTGGTGGCTTCTGGAATGCTATAGTTTTTATTCTTAATCCACGAGGTGGTTACATAGGTATGTTTAATTTTGAAGATTCATCAAGATAGTTATCTATCTATATATGTCATTTTCTGTATGCATATTGTAATTTAATAAAGTGTTCTAAAAATGCATATTGTATCTTTCAGAACTAAAAGAACAGAAGCAGAGCATGCAACTTCAGAATAGCAAAGAGGGGGAAAAGAATAATAAAATACAATCAATCCAAAAGTGAATATCTATAAGAAGTGGGGAGCTGTTTTACACAGGGTAATCAAGGGACATCCCTCTGATAAGATGCAATTTGAACAGAGACCTAAAAGAAGTCAGGAAGTGGACCCTATTGATACCTGGAGAAAGCAAGCATCTTAGCAGAAGGAAAAGGCCCCGAGGTAAAGCGTGTGTGGGCATATGCATGGACTGGCAAGGAATCCAGGATGACTTTAGGCAAACCATGGTACGAATTTGGATGTATTCGGAGAGAAATGGGAAGCCTTTGAAGACTTTAGAAGTGAGAAACAGCATAATCTGAGTTATGTCTTAATACAATCATTTGGCTGCTATCTGGAGGATAATAAACTGTGGGGGACGCAAGTGTTCAGGAAGCCAAGTGAGAGAATGGTGAATTGGACTAAGTGGTAGCAGTGGAGAGGATGAGAAAAGATATATTTTGAAGATTCAACTCAGAAATTTCTGATGGGTTGAATGAAGAGTATAAAAGAAAGAGGAGTCAAGGGTGATTCTCAGAATTTCAGCTTGGGCAACCCAGTGTTCCCATTTACTGAAGCAGGAAATAAAGGGGATAAAGCAGGTTCAGAAATGGACCTATTAAATTTGAGATGCCTAATACATATCCAAGAATGAAGTATGCACTAGGAGTCTCAAATGCAGACAGAATTTGGGGCTGGAAATATAAATTTGAGTCTTAGCAACATACATGTATGGAGTTGAGGGTGTTTGCAAAATCATGACCAAAAGCCGGGTAGGGAAAGCAGCCTGTGATCAGGAATGGTCGGTGAAGAGATGATATGGCATTAGCACAAGTGAATTTGAAGAAATTTTCAAAACTGGGTACTAAAATGCGTCCGCTGGAAAGAAATACTCCAAATTTTTTATTGTGGTGAAAACCACGTGACATAAAATGTATCATCTTAATCATTTTTTTTTCTTTTGGAGTCTCGCTCTTGTCGCCCAAGCTGGAGCGCAGTGGCACAATCTCAGTTCACTGAAACCTTCGCCTCCCAGATTCAAGCGATTCTCCTGCCTCAGCCTCCTAAGTAGCTGAGATTACAGGTGCCTACCACCACGCCCGGCTAATTTATTTTTGTACTTTTAGTAGAGACAGGTTTCACCATGTTGGCCAGGCTGGTCTCGAACTCCTGACCTCAGGTGATCCGCCCTCCCTCGGCCTCCCAAAGTGCTGGGATTACAGGCGTGAGCTACCGCACCCAGCCCATCTTAATCATTTTTAAGTGTACAGTTTAGTAGTGTTCAGTATAGTCACATTATTGTGAAACAGATCTCTAGAATTTCATCTTGCAAATATGAAGCTCTATACCCATTAAACAATTCTTCTTTTTCCTTTTCCCTCAGCCACCATTCCACTTTCTGTCTCTACTAGTATGACTACCCTAGATACCTCATATAAGTAGAATCATACAGTATTTGTATTTTTGCCCGAAAGTTTTAACATTGCTAATATCTAGGTTCTGTCATGTTTGTTTTGTTTACCTATCCCTGTGCTTTAATAAATGAGCATTTACTTTTTTATAACAAGTAAAAAATACAAAATACAATATTAGTAGCTTTTATTTTTGAGTCATTGTATATGCCTGGTATAATAAACCTGTTGTGTAATGCCTATTACAAATGCCTCTTTACAAATGGAAAAATAAGACTAAGAAAAATTAAGTAATTTGACTAAGATTACAAAGGTAGGGTGTGATCAAGCTGGAATTTGAATATAGTTTTTAATGATTATTGAGCTCAAGTTCTTTACCACTCTGCTATGAATGCTTAAGATCTGAGAACAATTTAATAGTGAGGAAAAATAATTCCATCCCACTTCGTAGGGATGATGTAGTTCTGAGTAAGGTCATATATGTAGAGGTATATAGAATGTGTTGACATATACAATCAATTAAGAAGGGATGACATAAAATGCAAGGTATTTGGATAATTGATTAGAAATTTGGAAAGCAGAAATGTTTAAGCTGGGTGAGGTGGCTCACACCTGTAATCCCAGGACTTAGGGAGGCCGAGGTGGGTGGATCACCTGAGGTCAGGAGTTCAAGACCAGCCTGGCCAACATGGTGAAACCCCGTCTCTACTAAAAATACAAAAATTATCCAGGTGTAGTAGTGGGTGCATGTAATCCCAGCTACTTGGGAGGCTGAGGCAGGAGAATTGCTTGAACCCGAAAGGCAAAGGTTGTGGTGAGCCAAGATCGCGCCACTGCACTCCAGCCTGGGTGACAAGAGTGAAACTCCGTCTCAAGGAAAAGGAAAAGGAAAAGAAAAGGAAAGGAAAGGAAAGGAGAGGAAGAAAAGAAAAGTTTAGATCTTCAATTGCATTGGATGTAAAAACACTAACTTAAAATATAGGAAATAACCTTATCAGTGATGCTAACATCCAGAAAAGTCAGAAAAATATTCTGAGAAAATAAAACACAAAGATACGCTGGAATTTGAAAGATGAAAAAAAAATTCCGTATGAAGTGATAAGTAAAATATTTTTAAATGTAAAAATAGAATGACACACACAAATAAAACTGGAAGGAGATTAAAGTAAGTGTCTATCTTAGGAGTGTTTTTACATGAATCCCAGAGACTAGGTATTAATTATCTCACTTCATGAGTCTAAAAATTGAGTCTATTTTCTGCCCTCCTGGTTGGAAGCACTTGTTCTGTAGATCCTTTAGCTCCTTCTCTTTTTGTTGTTTACTCTCTTGTCTTGATAGAGCACATCCTCCTCCAGCTTCCTAAGAAAGGGTGCAGAGAAGGTAAATTTGGATACCTGGCATATTAAATGTTTTTATTTTGCCCTCACATTTGATTGGTAGTTGACTGGGCATAGAACCCTAGGCTGAAAGTCATTTTTCTCAAGAAATCTTTTTTATTTTTAGACATAGGGTTTCACTCTGTTGCCCAGGCTAAAGTGCAGTGGTGTGACCACCGTCTAGGATCAAGCCATCCTCCTGCCTCAGCCTCCAAAGCAGCTAGGACGACAGGCACATGCAACCACACCCAGCCAGTTGTTCTATTTTTTGTAGAGACAGGGTCTCAATGTGTTTTCCCAGGCTGGTCTCAAACTCCTGGCCTTAAGTGATCTTCCTGCCTTGGCCTCTCAGTGTTGGGATTACAGGCGTGAGTTGCTGTGCCCTGCCCATTTTCTCAACATTTTGAAGACGGTGCTTGATTACTGCTGTGAGAAATCTAAAGTTTTTTCTGCTTTCCATAAAGGCAAATGACCTATTGTCTTGCCCCAGAAGCCTTTAGGGTGTTTTCTTTTGCTCTGTGTATTTAATACTTCATAATTATGTTCCTTGATGTGGGTTCTTTTGAGGAGCAGATTGCCTGGATTCAAATCCCAAATCTGCCATTTACTACCTGAGTGTCCTTACTTGCTTAACTTCTATATGTCTCTGTCTCCTCATTTGTGAAATGGGAATAATATTAGCATTCACTTCAGAAGATTTTGAGAATTAAATTAGTTGAAATGTATAAAGCACTTAGTGCCTGGCACATTGTAAATTAATGATAAATGTTAGCTATTGGTAATTACTGTGCTGGGCAGACAGAGGACCCTTTTAATGTGAATATTTGTGTCCTTTGATTCTGAAAAACTGTCTTATGTATATGTATGTATTTCCTACCATTCATTTTCTCTTCTCTTTATGGAGACTGGAAGCTTGGTCTTAACATGCAGGGTGTTTAGGCCATTGATATGGTTTGGCTCTGTGTCCCCACCCGAATCTCATCTCAATTTGTAATCCCCATGTGTCAAGGGAGAAAGGTGATTGGATCACGGGGGTAATTTCCCCCATGCTGTTCTTGTGATAGTAAGTTCTCACAAGATCTGATGGTTTTATGTGTTTGGAAGTTCCTCCTTCACTTTTCTCTCTCCTGCCATTTCGTGCTTCTCCTTCTTCTTCTGCCAAGATTGTAAGTTTCCTGAAACTTCTCCAGCCATGTGGCACTGTCAATTAAACCTCTTTCCTTTATAAATTACCCAGTCTTGGGTATTTCTTTATAGCAGTGTGAAAGTGGACTAATACATTAAATTGACCTCTATGTTTCACGTAAGTATCCACAAATGTCAGTACCTTTTCTTCGGAGCTATCCAGTTTCTTTTTCTCTTTCTTTCTCCTTCCTTCCTTCCTTCCTTCCTTTCTTTTCTTTTCTTTTCTTTTTTTGAGATGGAGTCTCACTCTGTCACCTAGGTTGGATTGCAGTAGAGCAATCTTGGTTCACTTCTTTCTTTCCTTCAGATGGAGTCTCACTCTGTCACCTAGGTTGGAGTGCAGTAGAGCAATCTTGGTTCACTGCAACCTCTGCCTCCCAGGCTCAAGCGATCTTCCCCACATAGCCTCCTGAGTAGCTGGGACCACAGGTGCGTGCCACCATGCCTGGCTAAATTTTCGTATTTTTGGCAGAGATGGGGTTTTATCGTGTTGCTCATGCTGGTCTTGAACTTCTGAGCTCAGGAGATCTACCAGCTTTGGCCTCCCAAAGTGCTAGAATTACAGGCATGAGTCACCACCACGCCCAGCCTCTCAACCAGTTTCCCCAGAGGATTCCTCCAATCGCCTGCTGGGGCTGAATGGAAGATGGTTGAAGGGATGAAAGTCTGGTTTTCACTAGAAAACGGTGCTGAGGGCCCCACAGTTCAATATGCAGCCTTACATTAGTCACCATTTCAGCCATATTTTTACCCCAGTCTCTACTGTCTGATGTCCCTGATTCTAGAACAACTCCGGAATCAAGGACACCAAAGTCAATCCACAGTCACTAGCATGACATGAAATTTTTATTGGCCCATAGTGAAGTGAGAAAAGTAAGAACAAATTTGGGAGTTTGTCATAAAGCTGATATAATGTAAAGGGCTGCTCCTGGCTGGACATGGCGGCTCATGTCTGTAATCCCAGCACATTGGGAGACCAGTCCTTCACCAGAGAATAAGCATCTAGTCTCCTTTGAGATGAGGAAATGGTAATGGGATGAAGAAAGCATGAGGGAGGAATGTGTGCATAACAGCCAGCTGTATGGGTAGGTGAGGGGGTCTAAGGATCTGACGATAGAATTTCAATGAATCCCTGTTTTCAGCCCTCTTTCTTCCATAATGCCCATGGTCTCCAAGGCCTCTGTCTTCCCAGGAACATCCTTGTGCCAGTATACTTTTCTGCAGGCTCTGCTAAGTCAGTCACCACTCTTCTATTTTCTCACCACCAAAAACTTGACATCTCATGTCTGCTTCTATATTCTCCTCTATTGTCTTTTATATGCTCCATTTTGCTTATGCACTCAGGTCCACGAAATAAATATAAACTCTTGCTGTTAATCAGCCAATATTTAAATGCATTTTAAACAAATTAGGCTGGGCACAGTGGCTCATGTTTGTAATTCCAGCACTTTTGGAGGCTGAGGCAGGTAATTGCCTGAGCTCAGGAGTTTTCGAGACCAGCCTGCGAAACATGGCAAAACCCCATCCCACAAAAAATACAAAAATTAGCCAGGTGTGGTGGTATGTGCCTATAGTCTCAGCTACTTGGGTTGTTGAGGTGGGAGGATCACTTGAGCCCAGAAAGTTGAGGCCACAATAAGCCATGATCATGCTGCTGCACTCCAGCCTGAGCAACATAGTGAGACTTTGTCTCAACAAACAAACAAAAACAACCAAACCAAATTAACTTAGAAATACCCTTTTATCTTAAAGTATGTCAGTTATGATTCTCAAAGGTATATGATTCTCAAATGTTGGTCCACTTGTACAGAAAAGAAAAAGGAAACAAAAAATATTTTCTCACATGTAAAATGTAGGTAGGAAAGTATATGGATTACATTTCTTTATTTTCATAATGAATACATAGTTCAATTCAGTTCAAGTCAAAACCATTCAATACATATTTACTGAGTCCCTTCTGTGTGCCAGGCACTGTTTTAGGCACTTGTGATACATCAGTGAACAAAACAAAGGCCCCTGCACCCATGGAGCTTACATTACAGCCAGGGGAAACAACAGTAAACAATAAACACAAATATGTGAGGTATCTAGGGTGTTAGAAGGTGATAGGTGATGTGAAAAACATAGAGCAGGTGAAAGGGGTATGGGATTTCTTGATTTGGAAGGCAGACAGCTGCAGTATTAAATAGTATAGACAGGATAGGCTTCAGTAAGAAGGCAACAATTGAGCAAAGATGAGAAGGTCAGGGTATAGGACATCTGCAACAGCTAGTGAAATGGCCCAAAGGTTAGAACAAGGCTGGAGTTCGGGAGAGGTGGGGGCTGGAGATGTGAATCTGGCAGTTGTTAAACAGAGATGGTATTTAAGCCAAAGACTGTATGAGATCACTGAGGCAGGAACTATAGAGAAAAGTTATAGTCATGTCTTTCAGGGAAATGAGGAATTGGAGAAATTCAAATTATTGGGAAATCTAAGACCATAGAAACATGGTAGAACAATTTTAAGAAACAGTGTATGCCCCCACTCTTTCTCTGTCCATCAAAGTCATACAGGACTTAAGAGTTAGAGGCCAGCTTTTTTTTTTTAAGTAAATGTAGTAACATAAAAAATTCTAGAGATACTGGTATATATTCTGGATTTATAGCTTTACTTTGGATAATTCACACTTACAATACTCATGTTTTTGTTCTTTCTCCACATAAAACAGTAAGAAGTGGAACTTGACTTACTTCCAATTATGTCTGTAAGGATGGAGTATCTATTTCATTAAGTATAGTGAAGCATTAGGAGCCAGTTCCTCCATTTTCTCTCCATATTTCCCTGCCTGTGCATGGCTCCTGCAGTCATCTTTCTCTGGTCCTCTTTGGTGGGCCTCTTGATGTGTTGTTCTAGGGGCTATCTTAAGAGACATTTCCACTTGATACAAAGTGTATTTCAAATCTAATACTGTATGCTTGGCAAAGGAAAAGTTAAACACAGTTATCCGAAAGGTTTCTCCCCAGAATGAAGTCTCAATATATCTGTCTTCAAAAAGGCATCACTGTTTTAAGGAATTGTGGTTAATTTTTGTAGGTATAATAATGGCATTGTGATTATGTTTTCCGAGTGCTCGTTTTTTAGAGATACATCTCAAAATATTTATGGATTAACAACAATAAAAACCCCATCATTATAGATGGAAGTCTGCATAAATATCTCCAAAACTAATTCCTAGGCTCCAAGACAGCATCACAAATGTAGTGTTTAAAGAATTATTGCAACAAAATACTAAAGGAATCACTAAGGAAATAATTTATGGCATATACACATACTAATCTGATACTAAATGATAGTCTGTTGTCATTTCTAATCATTTTACATACTCTATGTTGGTGGGGGGAGTGAAAAATGACAACCTTTGAGCCAAATGAAACCTAACAGCTGTTTTTTAAATGCAGTTTATGGGAACCACTATTGCACACATTCATCAGTGGGTCTCAACCAGGGACAATTTTAGCCTCCAGGTACACCTGGCAATGTCTGGAGACATTTTTGGCTGTCACAACTTGGGGGAGGGGCAGCTATCAGCATTGAATGCTGGCATCTTGTGGGTAGAAGCCAAGGATGCCCCTAAACATCCCAGGATGCACAGGGCAGCTTCCTATAGCAAAGTATGATCCAGTCCAAAATATTGGCAGTGCCAAGGTTCAGATACTCTAGTTTATATATTGTCTCTGGCTATTTTTGTACTAAAATGGGGAAGTTGAATAGTTGTGACAGGGACCACAACACCTAACGTATTTACTACCTGGCCCTTTACAGAAAGTTTGCCAATTCTTGCTCTATAGAAAAATAAAAAATATAAATAAGTATCTCATGTACAGTTATCAATTCTAGAAAACTCCCTTTAACATTTTTTCTTCTAGAAATGAGAATGAACATTTTAATTTCTACCTCTTCTAGCCATATAAAGGGCTAGAGTAAAAGGCTGTATTATATTTTATTCTGATTTATCAAAGGGATACTTAAAACAGTGTTTCTCAAAAGTCAATCCAGAGATCACTAACATGCCAGGAAATATCACTGGCACGTAGTGAACTGAGAAAAGTAAAGACAAAAGTGGGTGTTTGTCATAAAGCTGACATAATATAAAAGGCTGTTCCTGGCCAGACATGGTGCCTCATGTCTGTAATCGCAGCATATTGGGAGACTGAGGTGGGAGAACTGCTTGGAGCCAGGAGTTTGAGACCAGCCCAGCAACATAGTGAGACTGTCTCTACAAATACTACTACTACTACTACTACTACTACTACTATACTAATAAATTATCCAGACATAGTGGTACACATCTGTAGTCCTAGCTACTTGGGAGGCTGAGGCAGGAAGACTGCTTGAGCCCAGGAGTTTGAGGCTGCAGTGAACTATGATTACATCACTGCACTCCAGCCTGGGCAAGAGTGAAACTGTGTTTTTTTTTTTTTTTTTTTTTTCTGAGACGGAGTCTTGGTCTTTCGCCCAGGCTGGAGTGCAGTGGTGCGATCTCGGCTCACTGCAAGCTCCGCCTCCCGGGTTCATGCCATTCTCCTGCCTCAGCCTCCCGAGTAGCTGGGACTACAGGTGCTCGCCACCATGCCTGGCTAATTTTTTTTTTTTTTGTATTTTTAGTAGAGACGGAGTTTCACCGTGTTAGCCAGGATGGTCTCGATCTTCTGACCTTGTGATCCACCCACCTCAGCCTCCCAAGAAACTGTCTTTTAAAAAAGGCCGGGGGATTGGGGGCAGGCACTGTGGCTCACACCTGTAATCCCAGCACTTTGGGAGGCTGAGACAGGTGGATCACCTGAGGTCAATGGTTCAAGACCAGCCTGGCCAACATGGTGAAATCCTGTCTCTACTAAAAATACAAAAATTAGCCGGGCGTGGTGGTGGGCACCTGTAATCCCAGCTACTCAGGAGGCTGGGGCAGGAGAATAGCTTGAGCTCAGGAGGTGGAGGTTGCAGTGAGCTGAGATCAAGTCACTGCACTCCAGCCCAGGTGACAGAGCGACTCCATCTCAAAAAAAGAAAAAGAAAAAGAAAAAAAAGGAGGGGGGAACTGTTCCTACCTTTCTTTTCTGAAACAATGCTGATAATAGGTGGTTGTGTTTTTAATATGGCAAAAATAATAGTTGGTAACATTGTGCCAAACCATTTTTTAAAAATGTGTTTTTGGAAATAAAAAAATCAGGGAACCACTGATTTTGAATCTTTTGCTCCAACATAGATTCTTTGATGTTTAGTATATTTAGTATATTTCATATAACATTGCTGAAGGTATTTCTTAAATGTGTTTTGCAGTGTCTAATAAGGGATGAACTACAGCTGAAGGCTTTTCCACACTCATTACAATCATAAGGTTTTTCTCCAGTATGAATTCTCTGATGTTTAGCAAAGGATGAGTCATGCCTAAAGGCTTTCCCACAGTGACTGCATTCATAAGGTTTTACTCCAGTATGGACTCTCTGATGGATAGAAAGGTGTATTCTCTGGCTAAAGGCTTTCCCACATTCCTTACATTTATATGGTCTTTCTCCAGTATGAGTTCTCTGGTGTTGAGTTAGGTATGTGCTATGGCTGAAGGTTTTACTACATACATTACAAATATAGGGTTTCACACCAGTATGAATAATCTCATGTTGCCTAAGGTGTCTAATCTGGAAAAACGTTTTTCCACAGTCTTTGCAGGTAAAAGGTTTATCTCTAACATGAGTTCTCAAATGCTGGATCAGTCCAATGCTTTGGCTGAAGGCTTTCTCACATACCCTACATTCATAGGGCTTCTCCCCAGTATGAATTCTAACATGCTGAGTAAGTGATGAAGGATGTCTGAAGGTTTTCCCACATTCCTTACATTCATAGGGTTTCTCACCAGTATGAATTCTCTGATGTGGAATAAGAGATGAACTTTGGCTAAAGGCTTTTCCACATTCCTTACATCTGAAAGGTTTCTCCCCGGTATGAATTCTCATGTGTTCAGTAAGGTGAATAAGCTGTTTGAAGATTTTTTCACAAATATTACATTCAAAGGTCTTCATTTTTGTATAACTCCTTGAATGATTAACTAAATCTATATTGTATCTGCTTCTCTTTCCAGATGTGTCATATTTACGATCTCTTTTTCTTGGAAGACCTATTGGTCCTGGTATAACTTCGGACTTCACATTAATTCTTTTCTCAAATCTATTAGATTCTTGGCCTCTCTCCTGAGTGAATGTTTTCTTGCATATCAAGGGGATTTGCCCCTCACCCATTCTTTGGTTCTCTTGTTGGCTTTCTAGCTTATTACATTTGGAGATTCTTCCCAAGGTGGAATACATGGTGCTTCCTTTTGTAGATCTTTCCATCATTAGGCCACAATGTAATTCTTTCCACGAAATATCATTCTGTAAGGCTGACTCTTTGGTTTTTGTTTTGCTTTCCAAGTCTGAAAGAAATAAAAAAATAAAAATGACCCATATTCCCTGCACTTTAAAAAATTAATTGCCACAGTGAGAATGGGAGGACAAAATATATATTACTAGGTACAGGAGTTTTGGATTGTCTTCAAATGTGATTCTAGAGAGCTGATATGAATGCAAGTGAAGAAGTAGAGAAAAGAAGCTGTTAGAAGTATGTAAGGTGGGTCAGGTGCAGTGGCTCATGCCTATCATCCCAGTACTTTAGGAGGCTGAGGCAGGAGGATTGCTTGAGCCCAGGAGTTCAAGACCAGCCTGGGCAACATAAAGAGATCCTGTCTCTACAAAAACAAACAAGCAAACAAACAAACAAACCAGGCATGGTGGTGTGTACCTGTAGTCCTAGCTACTTGGGAGGCTGAGTTGGGAAGATCACTTCACATCTCAGCTTGTAATCACACCACTGCACTCCAGCCTAGTCAACAGAGCAAGACTCTGTCTCAAAGAAAAAAGTATGTAAAATGACTTTAAGAAATTAGAGGAGCACATCCATGTGAACTGCAAGAGGAAATAAACTAATAAGACAATAAGAGCAAATATCAGAAGATAAGATTAAGGAAGACAGAATATTGTTTTTGACAGGATCTGTCACTCTGTCACCTAGACTGGAGTGCAGTGGCATGATCATGGCTCACTGCAGCCTCAACTTACCAGGCTCAAGCAATCCTCCCACCTCAGTCCCCCAAGTAGCTAGAACTTCAGGCACATGCCAACACACCTGGCTAGTTTTTGTATTTTTTGTAGAGAGGGGTTTTCACCATGTTGCCCAGGCTGGTCTCAAACTCCTGAGCTCAAGCAATCCACCTGCCTCAGCCTCCCAAGTGCTAGGATTACAGGTGTAAGCCACCATGCCTGGGTGGAAGATAGGATTCTAACATCATATCATCTCAAGCCCATATTTCTATGATAAAATTTTCTTTTTTTTACACAAAAAGTATTTTAAAAGGTATCTCAAATACTTTTAAACACTAAATAAAACACTGAATAATGTAGGAATGCACTGACTTTTAACAAAAGATAGCATCTCCCTAACTGGGATAAAATTCCCTCCAGTGGTTGAGGATTCTGAAATGTCTCTATTCATGCATTTCCCACCAAAATGTATATGTGAATGTACGCATTTGTACATATATGGTCTTAAGTATACATCTGTGCAAAAAAAAAATCATATACATATCTATATCTGTTTTAACTCTATATCTTTTTTTTGTTTGTTTTTTGAGACAGAGTCTCGTTGTGTCACCCAGGCTGGAGTGGAGTGGTGCGATCTTGACTTACTGCAATCTCCGCCTTCGAAATTCAAGCAATTCTCCTGCTTCCGCCTCCTGAGCAGCTGGGGTCACAAGCATGTGCCACCACACCTGGCTAATTTTTTTTTTTTCTTGAGATAGAGTCCCGCTGTGTTGCCAGGCTGGAGTGCAGTGGCGCGATCTCTGCTCACTGCAAGCTCCGCCTCCCGGGTTCAAGTGATTCTCCTGTCTCAGCCTCCCAAGTAGCTGGGACTACAAGCATGCGCCACCACACCCAGCTAATTTATCTATTTTTAGTAGAGACGGGGTTTCACCATGTTGGCCAGGATGGTCTCAACCTCTTGACATTGTGATCTGCTTGCCTTGGCCTCCCGAAGTGCTGGGATTACAGGCATGAGTCACCATGCCTGGCCGCTAATTTTTGTACTTTTAGTAGAAATGGGGTTTTGCTGTGTTGATCAGGCTGGTCTCGAACTCCTGACCTCAAGTGATCTGCCTGCCTCAGCCTCCCAAAGTGCTGCGATTACAGGTGTTGGCCATCATGCCTGGCCTCCTTCTACCTTTGTTATTGGCACCACGCCCAGCCTTAAGTCTACATCTTTATGGGCCTCTTTTTATATCTGTACATTAAGTTTTATCTCATTCTTTATTTTAAAAATTTTTAGGAGAATGGCGTGAACCCGGGAGGCGGAGCTTGTAGTGAGCTGAGATCCGGCCACAGCACTCCAGCCTGGGTGACAGAGCGAGACTCTGTCTCAAAAAAAAAAAAAAATTTTTTTTAAATTATTATTATTATATTTTAGACATGGGATCATGCTATGTTGCTCAGGCTGGTCTCCAACTCCTCGACTCAAGTGATTCTCCTGTCTCAGCCTTCTGAGTTGCTGGGAAGACAATGTAAACCACCTAGCTAGGCTATCTTATTTTTTCTACAACCGCATTGCATTCTACTGCATGGACATAACATAATTTGACTTGTCCCTTCTGAAAAACATTTCACTTGTCTCCAATTTTTCACAGTTATAAAATTACACCATAGTACATCATTATACATAAATGTTTGTATACTCCTGTCAGTATTTCATTGGCTTTACTAGAGAAACTGATGGGTTGTGGATGTGTGCACACTCAGCAAATATGGGTGCCTTTCCCTGCATACTCACTGGATTTGATCAACCTTCATAATTTTTGCCAATATAAGAGGTAGAAAATGGCTTCTCAATTTGTGATAAAATGTTAATTACTCTGTAAAATCTTTAAGGATAGAGAATATATATTGTATTCACAGTATACCTGGCATAAAATTTTTGGATGAAGGAGTTTCTCTGATATTTACCCTTACATTCCTATCCATCCATTTTGGGCTCTGCCAACCTAAAGCACTAATACTTCCTGTTTACAAAAAAATCTTATTCCTTAGTATTTCTAACCTCACTTTAGTAACAACACACAAAAAGAGCTCAGAAATAGCTGAATAAATTTTGGAGTCAGCTTAAAAAGCAAGCAGAGATGTTTAGATTACTGATTACAGGGAATAGGGAGATGTTTAATTTTTCTTTTAAAGGCAAAAGCAAGATAAATGTGGTATTTCAAGTGGCCAAATTTGGCCGTAACATTCAAGAAGATTCAGAAAAATAAAGTAAGACATCAGCAAATGCAACTTGAAAGTTTAGTAACTCAGGCATAAAATGATGGAAATGTGCCTTAGTGTTGCCTCAACACAGATGAACAGTACAAGCGGATCAAACAGGTAATATTAAGGAAAAAACTGTAGGGAACCAGGGAAAAACAAAGTAGAAAACATGCTTAATGTTCTTGATGATACCATGATTTCTAGAGACTGAAAGAACAGGGGAGGTTAGGATGAGAAACTTGTTTAGATGAGATGGCTTCTGTTTTTGGATGTACTGGGTTTGAAGTACAGTGCTTCTATGTGGAGATGTCGTAAATGCCAGAGATACGTAAGAATAGGGTTCATATGGATATATAAAACAAAGATGAAAATAAGGAGAATATGGGCATGGAAGGAATAGTTGAAACCATCACAAAACATCTGTGGGAGTTTGTACAGAAATAGAATAGCAGTGTAAAAAAGACAAAGGTTCCTCAGAAATCGTGGCAGAGACTGCTGGTTATTCCCTAAACTCTGTTCTCCCCGATTTTGGACATACAACTGAGTATATTTCCCAATCTCCCTTGAATTAGATTGAGTGAAGTCATGAAGGTCTCTCCTGTTACGAGAATGAAAGTTAAAGTGATGTGAACCACCTTAGACCGGCCCATAAAAACCTTCCAAATGAACTCCTTTGCTTATTCTATTATAACTCCTCGCTTATTCTGTGTTGTCTAAATGCAGATGATGAGGAAACCCTAGGGGACAGAGGAGCCACAGGCAGAAGAATCCTTCTGAATCACCAGATGAAGAGGAACTGTCCAGTGACCTAAACAATTTCTCCAGGGCCCACTGCAGTGGCTCATGCCTGTAATCCTAGCACTTTAGGAGGCCAAGTAGGCAGATCACTTGAGGCCAAGAGTTTGAGACCAGCCTGGCCAACATAGTGAAACCCTGTCTCTACTAAAAATACAAAAATGATTAGCCGGGCACAGTGGCTCACACCTGTAATCCCAGCTACTTGGGAGGCTGAGGTAGGAGAATTGCTTGAACCCAGGAGGTGGAGGTTGCAGTGAGCTAAGACTCTACCACAGCACTCCAGCCTGGGTAACAGAGCAAGACTCTATCTCAAAAAAGAAAAAAAAAACAATTTCTCCAGATCAGTATATGATCAAGGAATAAGTTCATATCCTGACCTAGGCAGAAATCATGTATCTGCATTAAAAAAGACACTGATGAGAAGCACTGAAAAAGCAACAAGAGAAATAGAGGAGACAAAAATTATTAAACTAGTTGATAGAGGAAAGGATATTAAGGTGACAAGGACTATATGTATAATCTAATGCAGCCATGTAAAATAGTGCCATAAGAACACACAAACTGTGGGGTCAGAATGATTAGAATTAAGATACTGAGTCTACCAAGTAGTGGCTAACTGCCCTGTATACATTTCTTAATCAGCCTCCTTTTCCTCATTTCGAAGACAAAGCTAATGTGGGACTCACAGAGAACCCAACTATCATTCAGAGAACCCAGGTAAATACTGTCATTATTACTGAACTTAAATGTTAACGAAGACTGTTAAAAGCCACTGGATCTGCTAAGAACGAATTCTGTGGTTGATTTCTCAAACAGTCATACATTTTCTGGCATGAAAAGTTAAATTACACAAGTTAAAATGAGACAGTTACAATTGAAACTGTGATCACAGAATAAGGATTAGAAAAAATATTGAAAATGAAATCATTGAGAGAAAGTGAAACCGATGGTAAAACGACATGAGAGTCCACTGAAGTGGAGTGTGTTTAACGAGGAGAGACCTGTGTAAATCTAAATGTACATGGGAAATAAACTATGATCACAGCAAGGTTTAGAATACTGGGAAAGAGGTAAAAATCATGAAAGTCAGAGCAAAAGAAATGATGAAGGTTAACCCTGATGAGAAAGGCATCTCTTTTCCTCTGACTCCAGAGAGACTAATGAGAAGATGCAAGTGTGGGAAAAGGGTGATAGAGATAACAGAATCAACTTTCTTGAATGTACCATCCGCAGGGCCTCAGTCTTCCCCACAGCTTGGAGAAGGCCTTGAGGGGAATTCGCTGGCTGACATCACAAAGGCCCCACCTGCCTTGCACTTACCTGAACTTGGTACTCCTGAAATCTCTCTCTCCATCAGCCATGGTTCTTCTCCTTTCTCCAACTGGGAAATCACGCCAGGTTTGGAAAGCTGATATCCTGCTTATGGGGAAGAAAAGACTGTATGTGCTGAGATCACAGAGCCATCCCAAGAATTTAAATATGGTTCTTTGGTATTCAGGCCTTCTAAAGAAAGCAGAATAGAGTAGAAAGAACAGAGCAGAAGAGAGCATAGCAATCCTGACTGGGTGTTCAGAAGGAAACAGAAAACCTCTAATATACAACCCAAACCCCAAACAAAGCACTTAATTTAGAAACAAAGGTTTTCATCCAATAGGTACATTCTATTTTCAAGAGAAGCCCATCCTTACCCACTGAGACCAGGTTCCCATAGTTCTCCAGCATCACTTCCCGGTACAGATTCCGGTGGGCAGGGGCCAGCTGCCCCCACTCCTCCTGAGTGAAGTCCACAGATACGTCCTTGAAGGTTAATAGTTCCTAGAACATCAAATACGTTCCTTTTCAGCTAGACTTCAGGAAGTTTTTCTGACCTTGTCTAGAAGCTAAGAGATTCTAGTCAAGTTTTCCTGGATACTCTCTTGCTAATCATTTAATTTATTATAATGATTATAGATTACATAAAATGGGGTTTATAAAACAATGCATAAAACGTGTAAGCTACCTCTGCAACTTACATGTGGCTGAAGGGAAAATATTCATGAAATATTAAAGAAGGTCACAGTACAGTGTACAGTAATTTTGATTAAAGACAATAAAGTTCAGGAGTATTTGGGGAAGTGGGGAGTTCAGAAGGGGCTAAGGCCACAAGAGAAGACAGGGACTTTTCTTGGGCTGAAAGAATTGGTTAAAATGAGAATACTTCAGCATGGGTAAAATAACCTTACCTAGGTTTTTCTGTTAATAATAAAAGTATGAGAGAACAGCACATTTTTGGAGGGAGCATGAATTCTGCCTAGTAATGAAGACATCTGGACAGAGATAGACATGCTGGGGTAAGAAATATACGGGTCTATTATGTATGATCTACAAAAAACAAATAACCATTTGACAATTATTTTTTAAAAATACTCCGTTAGAGAAATGCAAATCAAAACCACAATGAGATACCATCTCATGCCAATTAGAACAGCAATCATTAAAAAGTCAGGGAACAGCAGATGCTGGGGAGGATGTGGAGAAATAGGAATGCTGTTACACTGTTGGTGGGAGTGTAAATTAGTTCAACAATTGTGCAAGACAGTGTGGCGATTCCTCAAGGATCTAGAACCAGCAATACCATTTGACCCAGCAATCCCACTACTGGGTATATACCCAAAGGATTATAAATAATTCTACTATAAAGACACATGCACATATATGTGTATTGCAGCACTGTTCACAATAGCAAAACTTTGGAACCAACCCAAATGCCCATCAATGATAGACTGGATAAAGAAAATGTGGCACATATACACCATGGAATACTATGTAGCCATAAAAAATGATGAGTTCATGTCCTTTGCAGGGACATGGATGAAGCTGGAAACCATCATTCTCAGCAAACTAACACAGGAACAGAAAACAAAACACTGCATGTTCTCACTCATAAGTGGGAGTTGAACACTGAGATCACATGGACACAGGGAGGGGAACATCACACACTGGGGCCTGTCAGGGGATGGGGGCTAGGGGAGGGATAGCATTAGCAGAAATACCTAACGTAGATGACGGGTTGATGGGTGCAGCAAACCAGCATAGCACGTGTATACCTATGTAATAAACCTGCACATTCTGCACATGTATCCCAGAACTTCAAGTATAATAATTAAAAAAAAAAAAAACCTCCCAAAAGCTAAGAGAATTCAGATGCTGGAAGGCTGAAATAACAACAAATCCCCTAAGTATAGAGAATATTTTAATGCTTTTTGTATTGTAAATAATTCTGAAATGCATTTCAGGCCTATTAGGCTGATGTTAGCACCCACATTTAACCCTATGAGAAAGCTGAATTTGAGAAAAGTTAAAGACATAGGATTAAACCCTGTGATTTAAACACATGATTAAACCATGTGATTTTGGGAGCTAAGATCACTCCACTTTAAAACTCTTCTGTTCTCTAATAATACCCTCTTCTATTTCTCGGACTACTCTCTAATTTTCTTGAGCTTCCCTATGCCTCTGGGGTTTGGTAGTGCAGAGTTTCACCCGTGCTATCAGTTTTCTGATTACTTCCTTTAGGACACACGGCACACTGTTAAACTGCTCTTAGAAGTTTTCCCTCCTTTTCTGATTAGCCTATTTAGCTCATGCTCTTCATGACCTGCCAGTATCCTCTCTGAAAGCTGAAATCTGAAAAGAAAATCATTTCTTTTCTCAGTTACAGTCCTGCTCTAGGACTTGACCAAAAATCCTCACTTAAAGGTCATCAATGAAGTGTACACATGTCCAAGAATATCAGAAACTGATTCTGTTGACTTTTAAATGTTGCTTTAAATGACTCATGTTTGTCTTTCTCCCAGATGATACGTGAATTTCATGGGCAAGGACTACATTACATACTTCTTCTCCTCTCTATCTCCTTTTCTCTCTCAAACACACATGCGGCCTCAGCACAATATATTTGTTGGATAAACGGCTAGAGGTTGGCAAAAAAAGAGGTTTCCTGTGGAGGGTTACTACTGGTGGGGAAATTACCTGTGAAATCAACTGATGTGGCCTGGTTTTCTAAGGAAGAACAGGCTAAGAAAAGCCAATCAGCCGGGCGTGGTGGTTCACGCCTGTAATCCCAGCACTTTGGGAGGCTGAGGTGGGTGGATCACGAGGTCAGGAGATTGAGACCATCCTGGCTAACACGGTGAAACCCCGTCTCTACTAAAAATACAAAAAATTAGCCGGGCATGGTGGCGGGCGCCTGTAGTCCCAGCTACTTGGGAGGCTGAGGCAGGAGAATGGCGTGAACCTGGGAGGCAGAGCTTGCAGTGAGCCGAGATCGCACCACTATCCGTCTCAAAAAAAAAAAGAAAAAAAAGAAAGGCCAATCCAGGAAGTTGAGTCAAAGAAAATCAAATTCCAGTGTTCTTAAAATCTGAGAACCAATGTCAAGAGAGTGACCAGAAACTCCAACCCACCTGGGATTCTGCTGTCAGGGGTCCAAGGGCCACTCTACTGTCTAAACTTTCTCCCTGGGTCTCATCAGCATCCTCAGACAGCAGAGCTGGGGAAGGAAAAGAGCCATGAGGTTTGTATCTCCCCATATCACCCAGAGAAACTGCCTACAGACCCACTCAGTGTGGCTTCTTCCCAAAAACGTTCACAAACAGGGACATTTAGAGCGACTCAAGGGCCTCCTTAATAAGGAGGACGTGCTGTAAGCTGCTTTCACCATTAATATTTCCCAATGGTCTTAGAGATCTCTCAGGCCAATCTTTTGTTCAAAAATCCTCAAAGGTTTCCCCACAGACAAGAAAGAAAAATGCAAACACTTCAATATAGATTTCCTTTTTGTTATTTTTTTATTATTATTATTATTTTGAGACAATCTTGCTCTGTCACCCAGGCTGGAGGGCAGTGGCATAATCTTGGCTCACTGCAACTTCCACCTCCCAGGTTCAAGAGATTCTCGTGCCTCGGCCTCCCGAGTAGCTGGGATTACAGGCGTCTGCCACTATGCCCAGCTAATCAACATAGATTTCAAGATCCTCCACAACCAGTCCATGGCTTCTCTAAGTATTATCTTCTCTAAACATTATCCTTCATTCACTGGACACACCTACCCACACAATCCTAGTACCATTCTTTGAACACAGCTGGATAGTACCCCACCCAAATCCTATTTGGTGAAAAACTGAGATATCCTTCAGGCCCAGTTCAAGTAAAGTTTTCCCAGACACCCTTAATGAGAAGAAAGTTTATTCTCTCCTATGCTTCCCAAAAGCTTGGTTTTTATATCTGTTCTAGTATCTATCTCAGGCTGCTTTTTACTTTATTTGTATAATTATCTCTCTCAATTGAGTATTAATGAGGGTATGGATGGAAACTATCTTGCTCATTTTTTTCCATCTGCTAAAGTGCTACACATAACACACTGTCAGCTTTCTAGAATTTAAGTAATTTTGGCTGAATTTGAGGTATTAAAAATATGCACTACAGGCCGGCCGCAGTGGCTCACGCCTGTAATCCCAGCACTTTGGGAGGCTGAGGTGGGTGGATCCCAAGGTCAGGAGTTCGTGACTAGCCTGGCCAAGATAGTATAACCCCATCTCTACTAAAAATACAAAAATTAGCTGGGTGTGGTGGCAGGTGCCTGTAATCCCAGCTACTTGGGAGGCTGAGGCAGGAGAATCACTTGAACACGGGAGGCGGAGGTTGCAGTGAGCGAGATCGCGCCACTGCACCCCAGCCTGGGTGACAGAGCAGGCAAGACTTTGTCTCAAAAAAAAAAAAAGAAAAAAAAAACGCACTAGAGGCCGGGCGAGGTGGGCAGATCACTTGAGATCAGGAGTTCAAGACCAGCCTGGCCAACATGGTGAAACCCCATCTCTACTAAAAATACAAAAAACTTAGCTGGGTGTCATGGTGCACACCTGTAATACCAGCTACTCAGGAGGCTGAGGCATGAGAATCACTTGAACCTGGGAGGCAGAGGTTGCAGTAAGCCAAGATCCCGCCATTGGACTCCAGCTTGGGTGACAGAGCAAGACTCCATCTCAAAAAAAAAAAAAAAAAAAGCACTAGGAATTAAGGCACGTGAATAACTTTGTATTTTACTCCAACTTTTTATCATGACTATTGAACATCCATACATCCACATCTAGATTCAATAATTGTTAATATTTACCATATTTGCTTTACTGATCTACATTTTTTCTGAAGCATTTTAAAGTTGTCTGCATCATAATACTTTATCCCTAAAGATTTCAAATAAGGATCTTCTCTTGTATAACTACAATACCATTTATTACATCTATGAAAATTAACAATAATTCCATAGTATCATCTAAATATTCAGTCCATATTCACATTTCCTCAACCGTTTTCTCAACTTTTATTCTGGATTTTTTCCAAACCAGGAGTTAATTAAGGCTCACACATTCAAAGTGGTTGTTACCTCTAGTCTCTTTTACTCTAGAATAAGTACTTCTCCTTTCTTCATGACGTTGTCTTTTTAAGATACAAGAACAGTCTGACTGTATCCTCAAGGTGGATTTATCTTATTTCTCCATCCCCTGTATTTTCTGTAAACCAGCAGTTCAGTCTTTAAATTTAATTTAGGATCACGTTAAACATTTTTGGTAAGAATACCTTGTAGGTGGTACCAGGTGCTTTATATTACAGTATCCGGAAAGTATAAAATGCCCGGCTATCCCATTACTGAGACATTTAGTTGAAACTGTGACCACCACACCTCACCACTGGAAAATTCTGTTCATTCCTTGCCATTTAGTAAGTAATTTGAGGGAATAATACTTTGATATCATGTAAGTATCTGTTCCCCATGAACCTTTCAATTATTTTATTTATGGTAAAAGATTCTATCATTCTTTCTACATTTATTTATTTATCTATTTATTTATTTCCGAGACAAAGTCTTGCTCTGTCACCCAGCCTGGAGTGCAGTGGCGCCATCTCAGCTCACTGAAACCTCCGCTTTCCTGGTTCAAGCGATTCTCGTGCCTCAGTCTCAGGAATAGCTGGGATTACAGGCATGCGCCACCACGCCCAGTTAATATTTGTATTTTTAGTAGAGATAGGGTTTCGTCATGTTGGCCAGGCTGGTCTCAAACTCTTGGCCTCAAATTCCTGGTCTCAAGCAATCTGCCTGCCTCGGCCTCCCAAATTGCTGGGATTACAGGCATGAGCCACCATACCTGGCCTCTTTCTACCTTTATTATTGGCAGGCATTTTCTGTAAAAAGCTTTCCCTCCCCAGCTGAAGAGGATCTAAAAGGCAAGGTAAATGCATCATTCATTCCCATAATAACCTATTTTTCAAAGTAAGGAATCAGTGTATTAATTACCTCCAATGTTTGCACATGAAATTCCCCCCATCTTTCTCTATTTTAAGTGTCAAACTGATCATGTGGAATTTTACTTATTCAAGGTGTTACCATCAGTTTGGATACTTAAGCTTTCCCAAATCTGTCAAGTGACAGACCCTTAAACCTGGCCTCTTTTGACACATATCCATTAGTCTTTAAGCTCTTCTTTGATTTCTAGTACAAGTTACTCCAGGCTTACTTGGTACTTCCCCTGCTGCTGCTGCTTCTGACCTAGCCACTAAGCTCCTGTGTGACCCTGGGCAGGCCTCTCATTTGATTTACATTTCCCCACTGTTAGAATAAGAAAAATCAGGTTAAGTGATTTTTGCCCCACATCCTGCCCCACATGGCCATGGGAAAGATGAAAATAAATAATATACATAACCATGACACTGAAATACTGGTCCTAGGCTGAACTGACCACTACTACTTAGGAAAACCCCAGACTAGGAGCCACAATCAAGAACTCCAGAAACCTTCCACCCATTCATCTAAGAGATGCTTCCACTCAAGTGACTCATTCCGTCTCACACTAGAGGGGACTGCTTTTCCTCCCTCCCACTCATCAGTTTATTCTCACCTTCTCCTTTAAACATTTTAGTCACATCCTCCCACAGGGCCACCCCCTCCGTGGCCTTCTTTGGATGATGCAACTTCACCCAGGTGCTGGCCTCGGTGGGCAGGGTGATCAGGAGCTGCTGCAGCATGATGGCGTCTGTACTCCTTTCTGAGGACCCTCTGTCTTAGCCCATAGGGCTTGTCCACCTCTGATGAGGAAATTCCTGGAACCTCTGACAGGAGGCTTCCCAATTGTACCGATCTCCTTTAATCGCCGACTCCTACTCCTCAATGTCCTCTCTCAGGAACCCAGAGAACATACAGTATCAAAATCCGAGATCTGGACTTGTGTCTGTCATCAGCTCTCAGGGCGCATCTCCCAACTTGAGCTCCATCTGTCTCCTCGGCCAGCAGCTGGAGGCGCCAAGTATTTACTCTCAGCAGCCCCTGCAGATGCCGGGCAGAAGACATTAGCATCAGCAAAGGACCAAGGAGGCTCAGTCATAGGGCAGAACGCTAGAACGTATATGGATCACTGTAAAATGTTTACAAACGATACACGGAGGCGGTGGGCAGACACAGCCCACAAAGTTCAAAGCACCGCGCAGGTGTCAGGAAGCGCAAAGAGATGAATACAACCCAATTCTTTGTTTGGGGCAGTAATTATGTGTATAGCCGGGGATTTGGAATCCCAGCTCTTTCCCTAGTCGGCTGTAGCAAACCGCGAAACCGCTAGACCCCGTCTCCTCCTCCCCAAATGAGAGGCTAAGTCTTCCCCTTAGAGCGGGACCTGCCCGGCCCTGCCCTCCCAGCCTTTGTCTAAGCACGACTCCGGGACTGCGGAGAGCACCGCGCGCGACGGGGTGGCCGCGGGCGGAACTCGCGCTTCCCAGCTCGCCCAGCTCCCCAAGCCCGGGACAGCCACCCGCTCACCCTCTCCCGGCTGGGCCGGCACGCCCCGCCTTCCCACCGTTGCCGCCAGGTCCCGGCACTGCGACGCCACGCTCCCTTGTAGCGCCGCGGCGGGCAGCCGAGGCCCCGTGCGCCTGCGCAGCGGCTGTCCGGAGCATCGTTCCCAGCGTCCTCCCCGGGAGCCGCTCCGCGAGCGCAGACGCCCCCACCGGTGCGTGCCGGGTTCGCTCCTTTCAGGGTCTCCCAGGATCCGATCCCTGCGAGCATCATCAGCCTGGCTCCTGCGGGAGGAGCCTGCGTTCTTGGGCCGCAGACTCTGATGAAGAACAACCATCTTTCCTCCGCTGGGAAAATGCACGTGAACGTTTAGGGTGAGCCTTTGAAACCCTTGACAAAAGAGAGCCATCGGCATCACGTTTTTTGGTGAAACGACACTGGTGTAAAATAATCCATAGCATTTTCCCTAAATATTATGTACATGACAGTTATTTATTATCAGCAGACTCTTGAATGGATTCTGGTGTATTGTTAAAAGAATACCACAACAGTTTTCTGTTCTAGTATTCAATAAAAGTTCTCATGTTTATTGCTTACCTTGTATTTCTGAAATGCCAGAAAATACACACACAAAAAATTATTGCCTATAATTTCAGCAAGCAGCGGTAACCTTGCTAACAGTTGGTGTACAGCCTTTCCTACACACACACAACGTTTTTCATGCATTGTTATATATTTTCCACAAAAGCAATTATACTGTAATGCTGTTTTATTGCTGAGTTTTTTCCCTCCAACAAAATAGGAGTACATCACTCCAAATACATTTCTACATCAATAGTTTACAAAAACCACAACTTAGGAAATAGAATACAATTATAGTACTTGCTAGCTGTTATGAACCGAATGTTTGGGTTCCCCAAAATTTATCTTGAAGCCCTAACCCCTATTGTATTTGGAGGGTATTTAGAGATAGGGCCTTTATGGAAGTCATTAAGGTTACATGAAGTCATAAATAAGGGTGGGACCCTGCTCTGACAGGATCAGTGTCCTCATAAGAAGAGACATTAGAGAGTTTGCTATCACCCTCCCTCTCACTTTCTCCTTTTTTTCCCCCTCTCCTCTCCAGGCGCTGCAGGCTCTCAGGAAAGGCCATGTGAGGACTTATGGAGAAGGCTTTTGTCTCCAAGCCAGGAATATAGCCCTAGTCAGAAACGAACCCAGCTGGACCATATGTGGGACTTCTAGTCTCCACACTGAGAAAATAAATTTTGTGGTTTTTTTTTTTTTTTTTTTTTTTTGATGGAGCCTCGCACTGTTGCCCAGGCTGGAGTGCAGTGGCGCAATCTCAACTCACTGCAAGCTCCACCTCCCGGCTTCAAGCCGATTCTCCTGCCTCAGCCTCTCACGCAGCTGGGACTACAGGCACCCGCCACCACGCCCAGCTAATTTTTTGTATTTTTAGTAGAGATGGGGTTCCACTATGTTGGCCAGGCTGGTCTCAAACTCCTGACCTCATGATCCTCCCACCTCAGCCTCCCAAAGTGCTGGGATTACAGGCATGAGCCACTGCGCCCGGCCAAACTTCCATGGTTTAAGCCACCCAGTCAATAGTATTTTGTTACAGCAGCCCAAGCTGATGAACACACTAGCATATAATAGTTACAGAATATGAGGCTGTGTCCTAAGTGCATTTCATATTTTAACTGATTTTGTCATCATAGCAACCGCTTGAAGTAAGTACTATTATTATTCCCACTTTACAGATAAGAAAACTGAGGTTTGGAGAAGTTGAATAACTTGCCCAAGATCATGTAGCTTACAAGTGGTGAACACAGGTAGTCTATGTTCCTATCTGCTACTCAACAAAAATACAGCATAAAATAAAATAAAATGTTAATGGTAGAATCTAAGTAGTGGTATAGGGATGCCGTACAGTAAAATTCTTTCAATTTTTCTGTATATGTGTATGTTTTCATAATAAAATATCAGAAAAATACAGCTAAGAATAAACAAGAATTATGCAGGAAATTATAAATAAAACTCCATTTTTTTTGTTTAAATGGTGAGAATAGTGATATAACATATTCACGAGTTGGAATAGAACATTCTAAGCATGTCACTTTTCCTCCAGTTCACATAAACTGTGATGCATCCCAATCAAAATTTCAACTTTTTTGGCCAGACATGGTGGCTCACGCCTGTAATCTCAGCACTTTAGGAGGCCAAGGCGGGTGGATCACCTGAGCTCAGGAGTTCGAGACCAGCTTGGCCAACATGGCGAAACCTCGTCTCTACTAAAAATACAAAAATTAGTTGGGTGTGGTGGTATGTGTCTGTAATCCCAGCTACTCAGGAGGCTGAGGCAAGAGAATCGCTTGAACCCGAGAGGTGGAGGTTGTAGGGAGCCAAGATCGCGCCACTGCATTCTAGCCTGGGTGACAGAGCAAGACTCCATCTCAAAAAAATAAATAAATAAAAATAAAAATAAAATCAGCTTTTCTTTTTACTAAACTAAATGATTCTAAAATTTAGCTAGTATGGCAAATGTCCCAGAATGGCCAATAATGTTTTCCAACCATAATGAAGGCAGACTTGCCCTACCAGATATTACCTTGTATTATGGAGGCAAAATAATCAAAATAAAACTAGTGCCAAAATATGTTCGTAAATCAGTGAGATGAAATTGGAAACTCAGAAACAGACTTGACACTTTATTTAAATTTAGTATATTGTAAAGCCGGCATTTCAAAACAGCTGGGTAATGATGGATTATTCAACAAGTATCATTAGGACAACTAGTTAGCCATTTGGGGAACAGTATGAGTCTTCTCTGGTGGACAACAAAATACCATAGACTGGGTGGCTTAACCAACAGAAATTAATTTTCTTATAGTTTTGGAGGCTGGGAAGTCCAAGATCAAGGTCAAGGTGTGAACAAGATAGGTTTCCTTCCGAGGCCTCTTCTCTTGGCTTGTAGGCAGCCACCATCTCCTTGTATGCTCACAAGACCTCTTCTTGTGTGCTTGAGGAGAGTGAGCTCTCTGATGTCTCTTCTTTTAAGGACACTAATCCTACCAGATCAGGGACCCACCCCTGTGACCTCATTTAAATGTATTACTTCTATAAAGGCCCCATCTCCAAATACAGTCACTTTGGGGGTTAGGGCTTCGACATATTCGTTTCTGGGGGAATACAAACATTCAGCCCATAGCAAGAACAAATCAAGTTGGGTTCCTGCTGTACGTGTTACACATCACATAATTTCAAGAAAGTTTTGTTTTCTTTTTTTTTTTTTTTTTTTGAGACGGAGTCTCGCTCTGTCACCCAGGCTGGAGTGCAGTGGCCGGATCTCGGCTCACTGCAAGCTCCGCCTCCCGGGTTCACGCCATTCTCCTGCCTCAGCCTCCCGAGTAGCTGGGACTACAGGCGCCCGCCACCTCGCCCGGCTAGTTTTTTTGTATTTTTTAGTAGAGACGGGGTTTCACCGTGTTAGCCAGGATGGTCTCGATCTCCTGACCTCGTGATCCGCCCGTCTCGGAAAGTTTTGTTTTCTTTTTCACTTTTTAATTTTTTCGATTACCCCATATCCTAGTCAAAGTAAACTTTTGTTTTAAAGTAAAAGCAGAGCTGTTAGTATGTTCACATAAAGGTGATTCTAGACATAGTTTTGGGATAAGAAACTATTCTATACGTAGTTTTGTGATTAAGGCTCCATTATTTGCAAGTAACTAGCTCACCAGAATTGCTTTCTAAGTTAAAATGATTATTATTATTGTTGTTGTTGGAAGGATTCTGGAGTCTTCAGGAATTCGAGGAAGAACTGGTAAGCCTCGTCTGTGGAAGTTTAGGAACCAGAGGATTTCTGAGCACCACAAAGCAAATGCCTAGAGAGATGCCCTCTAAACCACCACCCTTAATATGATTCAGTTCTGGCAACTTTCAGTTGTGTTACTCAGTTCAGAATTCCAAATTTGGGCAGTATCATTTGATCATTCAGCTTTGACCAGGGGCCAGCGAGTGTCATGGTAGAAAGACTTGGCTTCTGGGCAGCCACCCCATGAACAGTTAGCAGTTCCCAACAAAGGGGAAATGTTTCAGACTAAGGAAAAAGATGAATGTTCCTTAATTCTTTAATAACAGAAGTAGAACTTTAATACTAAACCATGATTTTTCATTTACAAAAAAGAAAACTATGATTAATTTATGACTGTGAGTACAAATATTCTAAATAAAATATTCACAAATAGAACTAGTGATGAATTTCTAAAAATAGATATGACCAACCAAGTTTTTCCCAGGAATATAAGGGTGTTCCAATACCAGAAAGCATATTAACATAACCTAAAACATCAAATTCAAGAGGAAAAACTGTATGGTCATGTTAATAGTCAGTGAAAAAGACTTTAATAAACTTTAGCAGTCATTTCTGGTACATCATTATCTGCTTAACAAGTAAAGAGCATTTACGGTTTGCCAACCATTGTTCTAATTCATATACTAAAAACTCATATACTAAAAAAGTAAACTCATATACTGAAAAAGTAAATAGGAATAGAAGGAGATTACTTGGTATAGACTGAATGTTTCATCCCCACAAAATTCCTATGTCAAACCCTAACTCCCAATGTGATGGTATTTGGAGGTGATTAGGTCATGAGGGTGGAGGCTTCATGAGTGGGACTGCTACCCTTATGTTAGAAGTAAAGCTTGAAGTCGCAAAGAAAATGAGCACTTAAAGAATTTCTTAGCAAGGCAAAATTTACTTCTGTAGAAGGGTGCTGTTTGCAGGTTTGGCCACCATGAGAGCACACCAAACAAAGGAGGGAAGGGGCTTTTATCCCTAATGCAGCTTGTTCCTGTCACTGTGTCCTGCCTCCATTGGCTGGAGTTGGACCGCACAATCTAAGCTGAACCCAATTGGCTAATTTGGAATGTGGTGACACTGGTGAGAAAGGCAGTTTCCAAAGGAAGAGCTGTTGCGACGGCAGGAGTAATTTACAGAGTGGGTAGCAGATGTGGTCTCTGTAGATAAGGACCAGTGGGAAACTTATTTATTGAAACTAAGATAAGGAGGCACAAAGGATAAGGAAGTTGGTTTGGCCTTGGAAGTAGGGAACAAAGAACGGGATGTTGAGCAAGTCAAACCTTTGAAGAGGAACTTCTTTTGTATCTGACACCTTATAAAAGAGGCCCCAGAGAGCTCCCTGTCCCTTCCTTCTGCCATATAAGGACACACCCACAAGATGGCCTCTGGGAACCATCTGCTCAAACCTTGATCTTAGACTTCCCAGATTTCAGAACTGTGAGAAATAGATTTCTGTTGTTTATAGGACACTCAGTCTATGGTCTTCTGTAATAGCAGTCCAAACAGACTAAGATTTTACTTCTAAGAAAGACTATTTATAAAAATAAAAATTGTAAATGGCACCCTAAATAGTGTAACAATAAAACAGTTTCAAATAAAATCAGAAACTTGCATCATATTAGTTTGTAACACTGTCTTAGAGTATTTGTCAAATAAAATAAGAAAACTGGCACAAATATTGGAAAAGGAGAGGTAGAGCTATATCTTTTTTGCTGATGACATGATACAATATCTAGAAAAAGTCTCTAATAAAGACTGCTAGAATTAAGAGGAGAATTGATGTAAGATAGTTGCTTCATAAGAAATACACACAAAACAAATATCTTCCTTGCTTTAGAAATGAGCACGTAGAAATTAGTAGGGCCAGACACGGTGGCTCACATATGTAATCCCAACACTTTAGGAGGCCGAGTTGGGCAGATCATGAGGTCAGGAGTTCAAGACCACCCTGGCCAACACAGTGAAACCCCATCTTTACTAAAAATACAAAAACTTAGCTGGGCGTGGTGATGGGTGCCTGTAATCCTAGCTACTCGGGAGACTGAGGCAAGAGAATCGCTTGAACCTGGGAAGTGGAGGTTGCAGTGAGCCGAGATCATGCCTCTATACTGTACTCCAGCTTGGACGACAGAGCGAGACTCCATCTCAAAACAAAAAAAATCTTTATCAGTTTAAAAAGGGAGAGATAGCTGGCTTATTATCAGTTATTAAAAAAAAAAAAGGCCTTATTAAAAAAAAAAAAAAGATGGGCTCAAGCTGAGGTGAGAGGATTGCTTGAGCCCAAGAGTTTGAGATCAGCCTGAGCAACATTGGGAGACTCCATGTTAAAAAAAATAAATAAACAAGGCCAGGCACAGTGACTCACACCTGTAATCCCAGGACTTTGGGAGGCCGAGGCGGGTGGATCACCTGAGGTCGGGAGTTCGAGACCAGCCTGACCAACATGGAGAAACCCCATCTCTACCAAAAATACAAAATTAGCCTGGCATGGTGGCGCATGTCTGTAATCCCAGCTACTCAGGAGGCTGAGGCAGGAGAATTGCTTGAACCCAGGAGGCGGAGGTTGCAGTGAGCTGAGATTGCACCATTGTACTCCAGCCTGAGCAACAAGAGCAAAACTTTGTCTCAAAAAAAATTAAATTAAATTTTAAAAATAAACAAAATTAGCCAGGCATGGTGGTGCATGCCTGTAGTCCCAGCTACTCAGAAGGTTGAGGTGGGAGGATCGCCTGAGCCCAAGAGGCCTAGGCTGCAGTGAGTCAAGACCATGCCACTGCACTCTAGCCTGGGCAAGACCCTGTTTCAAAAAAAAAAAAAAAAAAAAAAGATGAGCTTCTGTGTTTCTATTTTTCACGACTGGAAACCCTAATTTATAAGTATGCATAGTGTGTAAAGGCAACATACTTAACTATATTCTCTGATGGAATTATAAACTAACCAAAATTACGAGAAATTTTTGTTTAACAAACTGTATTTCAATAGGACATCTAATACAATATCTAGAATCTGTTCTTCAAAATGTGTCAAGTTATTTGGTCATGTCTCCAAAGATGGTGAGGAGAGGGTTCCTTATCTATTCATCTCTGCCATCGGATTCTGAAAACCCGAGTGAAGACTTTTTCTTTTTTTTTTTGAGACAGAGTCTCGCTCTGTCAGCAGGTTGGAGTGCAATGGCGCAATCTTGGCTCACTGCAACCTCTGCCTCCCGGGTTCAAGCGATTCTCCTGCCTCAGCCTCCTGAGTAGCTGGGACTATAGGCACACACCACCATGCCCAGCTAATTTTTGTATTTTTAGTAGAGACGGGTTTCACCATGTTGGCCAGGATGGTCTCGATCTTTTGACCTCATGATCCACCCACCTCGGCCTCCCAAAGTGTTGGAATTACAGGCGTGAGCCACCATGCCCAGCCCAATGAAGACATTTTATCAAGTCATTTAAGTGTCTCTTCATAATCTTCAACAATACAATTTCACGGAGTTAATAACCGTATCATTTCAGTTCAGATGAGTTAATAACCATATCATTCAAGCAAAAGGAAACTGACTCACCATTATAAAGAGGCATACCCCACAACTCCAGTTACACAACACTATAATTTAATGCACTTGATCTCTCAAGTGGAAAACTGGTTTAAACCTTGTCTTGCAGGACTGAATTTAGATTGTTCACGTGATATAGCCAGTGCCAGTTAGGCACGTGCTGTTACAAAAAGTATGTAATCCAGAAAGATAAAGATGGTTTAGCATCTTGAAGAGATAAATAGAGATTCTTCTGAGGGAAAACCAATGAGCTTCTGAACAAAATGAGAAGCTGCTTGAAATCATTGCCCATCTCATCACAGAACTGCGAAACAGAGAATTCAGTGACCGGCTCTTATATGATTGTCAATTTTAACAGCTTTGTTAGGTATTTGTTTTAAACCTTCATGCCCAGGTTCTTCCTGTGCACAATCAGTAAACTTTATTCAAATCACTACCACTGTTCACATTTCCATTACAATCTCCAGCCTTACCCTTTAGAAATGCCATTTTCATCACTGATTCATGATAGAATCAAAAGGAAATTAACATTATCAAGACTGACAGTGAGGTCCAGTTCCAATTTGCAATTATATATCCTCCTACATATTTTCTATGAATAATGATCATCAACTTCCAGCAGAAGAATGCTGAAAACAATATAGGAGGAATTCACACTAGCACTCGGCATCATCTGTACTATCCATACTCCTGAGATGTATCATGGAAGGTTTAGTTACAGTAGCCAATGCTGTTTCTGTCCTGTGCATATCCTTGAGAACTTCCAGTGCCTCCAGCAAATGCCAGAGGCCAGTATCTGCATCTCTCTGCCAGAAGCTGGGCTGCCCCGAATATCTGAGAATTAATACTGACCATTCCACCACAGTCCCACCAACAGCCCTCAACCAATGACATTTGGGAGTTGGTATGAGAATGCCTGGTCTGCTCACCACTAGGTGGCATAATTCTGAATATTGTATTTTGCAGTTTCCCAGTTTCACTGAGATTAAGCTCCAGTCTCCTGCGATAGTAGCTAACTTCAAAGTGTATCCTTTATTGGTTATCTTCCTTTTCCTGTCTCATTTCCCCCTCTCCCTATTGATATTTCCTGTGTTTCCTAAATAAACTACTTGCACTGCAATCCTTAGGGTCTGCTTCTGAGATAACATAAACCAGGCAGTCACTGAATGCATGAACAATAAGCCTGTAAGTTATGGAGTTCTTGTAAGGTGAGTTATCATGTCTTACCAGCCTATACCACCCTCATCCCAAGGAATGACATCCTTGACATTTCATCTTTAATGTGCCAGTTACATTTCTCTTAGTAATAAAAATGAATAAACAGACAATTCATCAAGGTATACATTTATAATTTGTATACTTTCCTTTATGTAGAATACACTTCAATTACACAGTTAAAGACATAAATACACAATAATTGAAATCATCTTTCAGAGTCACAGTCACCTCTGGTTCTGAGCTTCTGCTTCTAGTGAGTTCATTCAGTTTATAGGTCATCTTGCCACCCCACTTCATCTAGGATTTTGCTGGAATCCTTTCTCTTCAAAGAACAACCTTCACTAACACACAAGGGCAAACAGAAAGTTATTGCTTTTCTCTTGTCCTCCTCTCTGGAACAATCCTCCAGGATCTTGGGTCACTTTTCAGCTACTGGTTTCACTTGGAATGGGTACTCAAAGCTAATGCCCCTTCTCTCTCCTGGGAGACAATGGGACAGAACAAAGCCACACTCATCTTTCTTGCCTTAAGCTCCCACAAAATTAATAAACCAGACTGCAGTTGTTATGCTAATTTTAGGAGAGAGTCAGGGAAATTCAGAATTAAAGCTGTAGTTAACTTGGACTTTCCTAAAGAGAAAGTACCCAACAATGTAGGGCTTCACAAGGACAACAGTCCCCACCGTCATCCCACAGGTGCCCTTTTCTTTGAGAGACTTTCAGTCTACAATTCCCCTCCCTGGAAAACTGAATTCCTTCTCAAAAGAAGGGCCTCCTCCCCTGGCCTTTATTCCTCTTTATTCTCTGTCTTAAATTCTATTTAAAGGGAGTAGTTGGAACATACGCATTTAGCTCCCTCATCAAAAATCATTACTATAGAAAAAGGGATTTAAAGCCAGAGGCATGAACCCACAGGGACACATCGAGTGGAGGAGAAGAAAAATAACAAAAACTTTTGGAAACTGGAAAACAAATAGATGAATGGTGACGGACTTATGAGTCCTGAAAGGGCTGAATCCTAAGTGGGCAGAGGAGAAAGACAAGAGGAACCCAACTTCCCTTGCAGAATCCTGAAAAGCAGAGAAATAGGTTGCCTGAAGTATCCCCTAAAAATGCGGAGTGAAAGCAATGCTGCAAATAGAACACAGGCCAGGCGCGGTGGCTCACGCCTGTAATCCCAACACTCTGGGAGGCCGAGGCGGGTGGATCAGGAGGTCAGGAGATTGAGACCAGCCTGGGCAACATGGCAAAACCCCATCTCTACTAAAAACACAAAAAATGGCCGGGCGCGGTGGCTCACACCTGTAATCCCAGCACTTTGGGAGGCCAAGGTGGGCAGATCACGAGGTCAGGAGATTGAGACCATCCTGGCTAACACAGTGAAACCCTGTCTCTACTAAAAACACACAAAAAATTAGCCAGGCGTGGTGGCAGGCGCCTGTAGTCCCAGCTACTCCCGAGGCTGAGGCAGGAGAATGGTGTGAACCTGGGAGGTGGAGTTTGCAGTGGACTGAGATTGCCACTGCACTCCAGCCTGGGTGACAGAGCCAGACTCCATCTCAAAACAAACAAACAAACAAACAACAACAACAACAACAAAACCACACACACAAAAAATTAGCCGGCCGGGCGCGGTGGCTCAAGCCTGTAATCCCAGCACTTTGGGAGGCCGAGATGGGCGGATCACGAGGTTGGGAGATGGAGACCATCCTGGCTAACCCGGTGAAACCCCGTCTCTACTAAAAAATACAACAAACTAGCTGGGCGCGGTGGCGGTCGCCTGTAGTCCCAGCTACTTGGGAGGCTGAGGCAGGAGAATGGCGAGACCAACCTGGCCAACATGGCAAAACCCAGTCTCTACTAAAACTACAAAAATTAGCCAGGCATGGTGGTACACGCCTGTAATCCCAGCTACTGGTGAGGTTGAGGCAGGAAAATCACTTGAACCTGGGAGGCAGAGATTGCAGTGAGCCGAGAATGCATCACTGCATTCTAGCTTGGGCGACAGTGGGAGACTCCGTCTCAAAACAAACAAAACAAAACAAAACAAAACTCCATCATTACCTGGTCCCCATATGAGCTCTGAGAAGCAGACAATAACATCATGGGTATCTGGGAATTAGTAATAGCTAACAGCTAGTGTCCACTTGTTGCCCAAGTGTTTGTATAGTTTCCCTAGTGTACAGCTATCCAGACAAAAATAGTAATACACATTTATCAAGAAAATGGTAATGATACACATTCTGTACTGACAGCACTTTTACCAGCTCCCTCCTCAGAATACATGGCCTCTCCATTATTGAATAGGCTCTGAATCTGCAAACTAGCTTAAGTCTCGCAAGAGAATACGGAGCTGCATTTCTGTCTTGATATCTGCCTCCAAATCTGGATAAATTTTTGCCTATACAGATCAAGTAGGGCCTCAGTGATCTGCCATTTATCTAGGACCCTATCTCCAGTTAACCACCTCCAAAGATCTTGGTATCCATTTTGAATACCATAAATTGCACGAGGGTCATCGTTAAAGGCTACTGTTGGAATCATTACAACTACGCTAAAAATAGGAATTACATGGGCATGGGCACGTAGTCCCACACCTGTAGTCTCAGCTACTCAGGAGACTGAAGTGGGAGGATCCCTTAAGCCTCAGGAGTTTGAGGATGCAGTGAGTTACTGCACTTCAGCCTGGGTAACAGAGTGAGACCCTGTCAAAAAAAAAAAAAACACAAGAAGGAAATATACTTCACCAACATTGTATGAACTCCTACTAAATCATGTTGTAATGATCCCAGTACTCTTGTGAACAAAGTATGCCTCAAGACTTTGGTAAAGGGAATGTCTTCAGGATCCTGCCAGGCAGGAATGGGTTGGGAAAAGGGATAACATAAACATATTTGGTAATTTGTTCCAGAATTATTCTTAAATTCCTTTCTCCACATTATACAAAGGCATTTCTGTCATCTCAGCTTTTAGAATAGATAGGCCAATATTATGTTCAGCTTTCTCTATGAAAAACATGCCCAGCTGCTAAACATAGGACATGAAATCCAAAATCTGTGGTAGGTGCATTCGTATCAATAAATACCGCCAGACCTTAAATGACACCTTTCTCTTCTTAATTGAACACTCAGTATTTTCATAAGAATTCCTCATGTTTTTTTTTTCTGATGACTGTGTAAGTCTCCTCCTCTGTGTGCTTCCTGTTTGCTTCCTAGTGTGATATGATGTACCCAAAATAAACTGATAAATTATTGAGAAAAATATTTAACTTCAACCTAATCAAGTTTCTAGACCTAACTTCCAGCTTCCAGGAAGATTAAAAAACATAGAACTTTCTACCAACTAATTGGCTTGAGCCCCTCAAAAAGTCATTCTCACGAGAAAAAAAAAAAAAAAAAGGGAGAGACACTGTTCGAAACTAAAGGAAACCGAATAGACATAATAACCACATGCAATGCAGAAATCTAGACTGTATCTTGGTTTAAAAAGAAAAGCATCAAAAGACATTCTTGGGATAAATGGCAAAATTGAAAATGGACAGATTTTAGGTGATATAAAATGTAAGGGTGCAGGCTGGGCGTGGCGGCTCACGCCTGTAATCCCAGCACTTTGGGAGGCTGAGGTGGGTGGATTGCTTGAGGTCAGGAGTTTGAGACCAGCCTGGCCAACATGGTGAAACCTGGTCTCTACTAAAAATACAAAAATTAGCTGGACATGGTGGCACACACCTGTAGTGCCAGCTACCCAGGAGGCTGAGGCAGGAGAATTGCTTGAACCTGGGAGGCAGAGGTTGCAATGAATTGAGATCGCCCCGCTGCACTCCAGCCTGGGCCCCAGAGCGAAACTCTGTCTCAAAAAAAAAGAAAAGAAAAGAAAAGAAAAATGTTTTTCAATCTTCCTAGAAGCTGGAAGTTAGGTCTAGAAACTTGATTAGGTTGAGGTTAAATATTTTTGTTAAGAATGTCACAGTTTATTTTGGGTACAACATATCACACTAGGAAGCAAACAGGAAGCACACACAGGAGGAGACTTACATAGTCATCGGAAAAAAACATGAGGAATTCTTAGGAAAATATTGAGTGCTCAATCAAGAAGGGAAATATGTCATTTAAGGTCTGGTGGTATTTACTGATACGAATGCACCTACCACAGATTTTGGATTTATTGTCCTATGTTTAGCCACTGTGTCCGGCCAACTGTAGTTTGATCATTCCCATTACTGTATAGTGTTCTATTGCAGGAATATACTATAATCTATCCATTTTCCTGCTGCTGGGCATCTAGATTGTTTCCAATTTGGAGCTATTATGAATGCTTCCAGAACATTCTTGTGCATGTCTTTTAATGCTCAAGTACATCTATTTCCACTTGGTATATACCTAGGAGCAGAATTGTTGGGTCATAGGGTTGTCTATCTAGCCAATGATACAATTAAACCATTCTCCAAGTAATCATGTCAATTTACACTCCTACTAGTTTCTGTTGCTCCACATTCTTGCCAACACTTAGAATGATCTTTTATTTTAGCCATTCTGGTAGGTATTTCATGATGTCTCGTGTTTTGTTTTGTTTTGTTTTAATTTCCCTAACTACTAATGAGATTCAGCATTTCTTCAATGTTAGTCATTCTTCAAAGTCTTCAATGTTAGTCTTCTTGAAGTGCCTATTCTGGTCTCTATTGCATACTTTTCTAATAAACTGTCTTTTTCTTATTCTGCTGGCATTCTTCATATATTCTGGATACAATGCCTTTATCATATGTGTTTCAAATATCTTATCTTACTCTGTGGCAAGCCTTTCTGCTCTCTTAGTGGAATCATAAATGTTCTTAATTTTAATCTAATCAACTTTATCAATCTTACCTTTATGATTAGTGCTTTTTAACTCCTAAGGCTTCTCCACACGGGCGTGATGATAGTCTCTCCTATTATCTTTTAGGAGCTTAATTTTTTAAAGTTTCACACTAGATCTACAATCTATGTAGAATTTATTTATTTATGTACTTTATTGATGTATTGAGATGGCGTCCTGCTCTCTCGCCCAGGGTGGAGTGCAGTGGTGTGATCTCAGCTCACTGCAACCTCTGCTTCCTGGGTTTAAACGATCCTCTCGCTTCAGCCTCCTGAGTAGCTAGGATAACAGGCACGTGCTACCACACCTGGCTAATTTTTGTATTTTTAGTAGAGATGTGGTTTCACCATGTTGGCCAGATTGGTCTCGAATTCCTGGCCTCAAGTGATCCATCCTCCTTGGCCTCCCAAAGTGCTGGGATTACAACTGTGAGCCACTGTGCCCGGCCTAGAATTCATTTATTGTTATGGTATGAGGTAGGGGTCAACTTTCACTTTTTCTCTATGCTTATCTAATGTCCCAGTGTCTGTTCTTAAAAAGACTACCCTTAATCCATTGCATTGCATTGCCCCCTTCATAAATCAATATGTGCCTGGGGCTGTTTCTGGGTCCTGTATTCTATTCCAGTGGTTAATATGTCTATCCTGCACTGATTCCACATTGTCTTAATTACTGTAGTTTCATAAGAAATCTTAAAATCTGGTAGTGTAATCCTTTCAAATTTATTCTTTTATTTATTTACGTATTTATTTATTTTTAGATGGAGTTTCACTCTCGTTGCCCAGGCTGGAGTGCAATGGTACCATCTTGGCTCACCACAACCTCTGCCTCCCAGGTTCAAGCGATTCTCTTACCTCAGCCTCCCGAGTAGCTGGGATTACAGGCATGTGCCACCATGCCTGGCTAATTTTGTATTTTTAGTAGAGATGAGGTTTCTCCATGTTGGTCAGGCTAATCTCAAACTCCCGACCTCAGGTGATCCACCCGCCTCAACCTCCCAAAGTGCTGGGATTAGAGGTGTGAGCCACTGTGTCCCGCCCAAATTTATTCTTTTTCCAAGATTGTCATGGCTATTCTAGATCCTTTGCATTTCCACATAAATTTTTGAATCAGCTTTTGAATTTCCACAAAAAAAAAAAAAAAAAACCTGGTGGAGAATTTTCACACAATTATGATGGATTCTTTTTCCATGAAGTTCTACAAATTTGTACTATGAGGCTTTAAGAATGCATACTGGTTTAGAACTGTAATATTTTCCTTGTGCATTGAACCTTTTATTACTACATAGAGTTCTTTTCTCTTTCTAATACAGGATGAGTATCCCTTATCCAAAATGCTTGACCAGAAGTGTTTCAGATTTTGGATTTTTTCATATTTAAGAATATTTACATATACATAATGATAATGAGATATCTTGGGAACAGGACACAAGTCTAAATATAAAATTCATTTATTTCATATACATCCTATACACATAGACTGAAGGAACTTTTTTTTTTTGAAACGGAGTCTTGCTCTGTCGCCCAGGCTGGGGTGCAGTGGCCGGATCTCAGCTCATTGCAAGCTCTGCCTCCCGGGTTTACGCCATTCTCCTGCTTCAGCCTCCCGAGTAGCTGGGACTACAGGCGCCCGCCACCTCGCCCGGCTAGTTTTTTGTATTTTTTAGTAGAGACGGGGTTTCACCGTATTAGACAGGATGGTCTTGATCTCCTGACCTCGTGATCTGCCTGTCTCAGCCTCCCAAAAGTGCTGGGATTACAGGCTTGAGCCACCAGGCCCGGCCAACTGAAGGTAATTTTACACAATGTTTTAAATAATTTTGTGCAAGAAACAAAGTTTTGACTGTGACCCCATCACATGAGGTCAGGTGTGGAATTTTTCACTTGTGGTGTCGTGTCAGTGCTGATATTTTAGAGCATTTCGGATTTTGAGTTTTCAGGTTAGGATGCTCAACCTGTAATGCTTTTTGTCTGAAAGTCTATTTTGAAAATATAAATATAAATGATATAAAGGATCCCCATTAACTTTTGGTTTTGCATTTGCCTGATCTTGCTTGTTCCATTCCTTTTTATTTTTTATTTTTTTTTTCCATTCCTTTATTTTAAACATTTTCCTATCCTTATGCTTCAGGAACGACTCAAAGAGACTTTCACTAAAGAAGCTTCCAAAGGATCTACTTCAGGTGAAGGAAAGTGATCTTAAAGAAAGGTCGAGATACCAGAAGGAATGGATTTTACTTTATTTTACTATTTTTTATTTTATTTTATTTATTTGAGATAGGGTCTCACTCTTTCACTCAGGCTGGAATGCAGTGGGGAGATCTCGGCTCATTGAAACCACAACCTCTGGGCTCAAGCAATCCTCCCGCCTTAGCCTCCCAAGGAGCTGGGACCAAGGCACACGCCACCACATTCAGCTAATTTTTTTAGAGAATGGTTTTTGCCACGATGCCCAGGCTGGTCTCAAACTCCTAAGACTCAAGTGATTGGCCTGCCACAGCTCCCCAAAGTGCTGGGACTACAGGTGTGAACCACTGCATCTGGCTAGGAATGGGTTTTTTAATTTAATTTAATTTTATTTTATTTTGGGACAGAGTCTCGCTCTGTCACCCAGGCTGGAGTGCAGTGGCGAGATCTTGGCTAACTGCAACCTTTGCCTCCAGGTTCAAGCGATTCTCCTGCCTCAGCCTCCCGAGTAACTGGGACTACAGGCGAACGCCACCCCGCATAGCGAATTTTTTTTTTTTTTTTTTTTGAGACGGAGCCTTGCTCTGTCGCCCAGGCTGGAGTGCAGTGGCCGGATCTCAGCTCACTGCAAGCTCCGCCTCCCAGGTTCACACCATTCTCCTGCCTCAGCCTCCCGAGTAGCTGGGACTACAGGCGCCCGCCACCTCGCCCAGCTAGTTTTTTGTACTTTTTTAGTAGAGACGGGGTTTCACCGTGTTAGCCAGGATGGTCTCGATCTCCTGACCTCGTGATTTACCCACCTCGGCCTCCCAAAGTCTGGGATTACTGGCCCGGCCTTTTTTATTTATTTACATTTATTTATTTTTTTATTTAAGATGGAGTTTCGCTCTTGTTGCCCAGGCTGGAGTGCGATGGCGCGATCTCGGCTCACTGCAACCTTCGCCTCATGGGTTCAAGCGATTCTCCTTTCTCAGCGTCCTGAGTAACTGGGACTACAGGTGCCTGCCACCACGCCCGGCTCATTTTTGTATTTTTAGTAGAGACAGGGTTTCATCATCTTGGCCAGGATGGTCTCAAACCTCTGACCTCATGATCCACCCGCCTCGGTCTCCCAAAGTGCTGGGAGAACAGGTGTGACCCACTGCACACGGCTAGGAATGGATTTTAAAAGTGCAATCTAACAATGTCAGTATTCCAAATGTATTTATTCCATTTACATTGTATTTTTTGTATTTAGACTTGTTTCAATCATACTACTTTTTAATTCAGTTTGGTCCACTTTTCTGAGCTTTAAAAAAAAAAAAAAATCTTACCCTGCCTTTCTCTTGGGGGACAAGAGGATGGTTGATATTTTTGCTTATTTGCATTTTCTAATTTTTCCCTCTTTATTGGCTTGGAATTTACATGCTCTGTTTCTATTCTTAAATCTTACCAGGTTTATTTAATTTTATAGAGCCTGTTTCTCTACTTTACAACTGCTTCAATTCACCCTTCAACTCGCTATAATCTGGTTTCCGGCCCTACCATTCCAACTGAAGTTTACCGTTTCCAAATGCTAAATTCAGTAGTCCTTTTACCAATCCTTCTCTCTCTAGATCTTCCTGCTGATTTGATGTTTGTGATCATCCCTTTTTCTAGATAGTATAGTTCCTAGGGTTCCTTGGCATTGTGCTTTCCTACAGTTTTGTTTTGTTTTGCATAACTTTCTGACTATTCCTCCTCATCCCCATTCCACCCCCTCTCCTTCTTGGGCCTTTCCTCCTTAACTTCTATGAAAAATAAATATTTCCCCACAAATTGTCCCAGCCCACTGCTGTTATTTTACAAACCCACCTTAGGTGATTCCCATCCATCTCCTATGGTATCAGTTACCACCTCCATGGGCTAACTCACAAATTAATTTCTCCAGCCTGACCTCTTCCTTGAACTTCAGACTCTTAAATCCAATTTAAATCCAGGTCAGCCAGACCTGGATATAACATAGGCAACACAATTTCAACAAGCCCAAAACCAAACTCCTAATTATCTACTTCTCCCTTCCTAGAGAAAAGCCAACTTCTCTTCCTTCTGTAAATTCTTTCACATAATCTAGAAACATGGGAGATTTGACTGCTTCCTCCCTCTCCATCCCACATCTTATCCAATACTGACACCTCCCAACTCTACCTCCTAAAGCACCTTGTCTAGCCCTGGGCCCACAGTCCGCATGCGGCCCAGGATGGCTTTGAATGAGGCCCAACACAAATTCATAAAACATTATGAGGGCCGGGCTTGGTGGCTCACGCCTGTAATCCTAACACTTTGGGAGGCTGAGGTGGGTGGATTGCCTGAGCTCAGGAGTTCAAAACCAGCCTGGGCAACACAGTGAAACCCCATCTCTACTAAAACACAAAAGAAATTAGCCAGGTGTGGCGGCATGCGCCTGTAGTCCCAGCTACTCGGGAGGCTGAGGCAGGAGAATTGCTGGAACCAGGGAGGCAGAGGCTGCAGTGAGCCGAGAGTCAGCCTGGGCGACAGAGTGAGACTCCATCTCTACAAAACAAACAAACAAAACAACAAGAACAAAAAATTATGTTTGTTTTTTTTTTTTTTTAGCTCATCAGATATCACATTTTATCAGTATTTTACATGTGGCCCAAGACAATTCTTCCAATGTGGCCCAGGGAAGCCAAAAGATAGGATACTCCTGTCCTAAAGTATTCTTCTGGTTGCTTTTCCCCAAATAGTATTCTATGGTTATTAGATATACCAGAGAAATTGACTCCATGGTAAAGTAAGTGTTGGTAAGTGCTAGAAAACTACGAAAAAGGTCTACTACAGGACTTTTCAAAGAGATTACTTTGTAGATACTATATTCTAGATATGAAGCGATATAATCTAGTCTTTTTTATGCTTATTTTAGCATTTTTGTGGAACACCTTTTAGCATCTCACATGCCTCATGATCAATCATTAACTGCTACTCTAAGCCCCTCCATTCTCCCCTACCCCCAACACCACAGCCCTAGGTCAGCTCTTGCCATTTCTGGTTCCCTACCTCTGGTCTTGTTTCCTCAAATGTGCTGTTTACAGTGATGCAAGAGTGAGCTATCTAAAACTCAAATCTACCAAGTCTCTCCACCACTCATACTTCGGGCTAAACTCCTTCATAGGGTGTGGAAAGGCCCCCCCAACCTGGTCCAGCTCCACCTCTCCCACAGCACACCACACTCACTTCATACCCTAGAAATATGTTTGTACCTCTCAAAATGTTCCATGCTCTTGTAGGTTTCTATATCCTTATTCACATGACACTATTTGTCTGGAATATTCTTCTCCACACCAATTCATTGGTTAACTGCTACTTCTCCCTTTAAGACTCAGCTCAAGGGCCACTCTCTTCAGGAAGGTTTCCTGACTGGGCTAAGTCCCCCCTCACCTCAGCTCCCATTATCCACCTGTATAGGAAATTACAGGCTGGACACAGTGGCCCACGCTTGTAATCCCAGCACTATGAGAGGACGATGTGGGAGGATCACAGGAACTCGCCTGGGCAACTTGTCTCTACGAAAAAAATAAAATAAAATTAGCCCAGTGTGGTGGTGCACACCTTTGGTCCCAGCTACTTGGGGAGGCTGAAGTTGGGAGGATTGTGTAAGCCCAGGAGGTCAAGGCTGCAGTGAGCCATGATCACACCACTGCACTCCAGCTTGGGTGACAGAGCGAGACTGTCTCAAAAACAAAAACAGAAAAAAGAAATTATAAATTTGCTGCCCCATGAGACCATGAGCTTCTTAAAAGCAGAAACTATCTCAGATTCATCTTATTCATCCTTCTCAACCTCTAAATGCTGATGGGTTCCCAGACTCGGTTCTCTTCTATTTTCTCAAGTGACTTCAACCGCTCTCATGGCTTTACATAACACCCGTATCCTCACGACTCCCAAACTAATGCCCCCGAACTATTTCCAACTCTTTCCAGATCTCTACAGACTGGCTGCGTCTTCAGGTCTCAGTCCAAATGTAACCTTCTCCTGACCACTCCGTCCAAATGGCCCCATACCCACTCTCTCCCCTTGTCTTATACTGTCTGAATTAAATCTATTTGTTTATTATCCATTTCTCCTACCACACTACCCTATGAGATTGGAGAGTTTTTATTCACTGCTTTGTCTCTAGAGCCTAAAACAATGTTTGGCACATTACTGACACTTATTAAATGTTTGTCAAATGAGCTACTGCCTAACACAGATCTGGCATGCAATACCTGCTAATACCTGAGTGCTTACTAAGTGCCCAATAGTGTGCTAAATATATCACAGGAACTGCTTATTATCCTATTACCATCGTCCCTATTTTACCCGGAGACACAGGAGTTCAGTAGTTTGCTCAGCATAGGAAGGGATAGGAACACTGGCAGCCTGACCCAGAGCCGACTTTCCTAGTCACTGAACTGTCCTCCCACTTACATCTGTAAGGACTCAAAGCGTGTACTCAAAGGAAAGAAGGGAGGAAGGGTCCAAAGATCACATCTGTTGAGAGCAGAAAGGGAGTCAAAGGGAGAAGGAAACAGACTAAAGACGGTCTTCTTCCCTTTGTATTTCGTACTGCCCCCAGGAATGAGTGTCCTGTTTCTGATTCCTGACACTGATTTGGAAGGCCCAGTTCCGATAGCTCAGAGAGGGGTGAGTTACCTTTACCAGCCAAAGCTACTGCTCTCTCGGCAGAGAGGAATTTCAACTCACTACTTAATTGCCATGGCATAGGGAAAGAACAAGGGGCTGGAAATCCAGACACTTGGAGGCTACTGCCGGCTCTGCCCAGGGTTCTCTAGTGGACATCAGCCAACCATGTCCTTTCTCCGTGTCTCAGTTTCTCCATCTGTGGGGGAAAGGCATGCCGCTCTGATGTTCTGTGACTCTAGCAGGTGCCCATCTTCGGAGTTCCCTCAGCTCACAGCTCTAGATGCCAGTGGAGAGAGGCCCCCTTTCTGACTGCTGGAGCCTGGGCCTCGCCCTTGGGTATGAGAAGTACAGAATTTTCCAAAATACAGTAAGTGAAAGAATTGCCTTTGGAAAACAGAAAACCTGAGTGTAACGCACCCTCCTCCAAGAGTGACGCACAGTAATGGCCAAGCACACAGTCCTTCCCTGCAATATTTATTAAGGAATTTACACATACACAGGAGAAAGGCAGCCAGGAACTGTAGTTCCCACACATGAAATCTCTTAAGCAAAGTTTTCTTGTCTGAATTTTCAAGTGGGGTGAACAATGACTGAGAGGAAAGCTGTCCCGGCCCTCTGCCTCGTACACCTGGGAATGGTGGGGAAACAGAGCACCCTGGATACACAGGCATGAAAGAGTGATCAGCAGACTGGGAGAAGGGAAGGGAGAAAGGGAGTTATCAATGACATGGCATTTTTTAACCGTAAGAAAAACACAACAGTTTTAGGCTGCTGATAAATTAACTCCTCTCTGTTGTAAACCTAAAACTAAACAAAAACAAAAATACCCAGAGCAGATGGGGAGAGGATGGGAGGCGGAACACACAAACACACACACACACACACACACACACACACACACACACACACTCTCACGTGCACACACAAGCAGTACACGTTAAGCTCTGCATTCCCACTCTAGGGGTTTGTCCTCCAGCCACGGAGCCAGATCCTACTGAAGGCAGGTGGGAGGCGGGAAGGGATGTGTGTCTGTGTGTGGGATCTTCATAAAGTCTTTGGTGCTAATAAAGGCTGACTGAAGCAGCAAGTCCTGAAGCCCCAGATCCGGAAAGCAACTCAGGGTGAAGAGAGTAGTATTTTTGCTCATCCTCATAGGAGGGGGCTTGCCTCACCCCAGGGCTAGGGTCAAACTGACCCAGGACCCAGGGAGTATTTAATTTGATTTCAGTACTTGCTTCATTCCCATAAATCATGAGAACATGATGCTTCTCCTTCAAATTTAAACACTTAGAAACAGCTTATTAACACATACAGAAGGACCTCTAAGCTTTCCCCTGTTTGCCTAATACACAACACCTACAGACCCTTCTGAGAGTCTGAGGAGCTTTAACCTTGAGGGAAGGTACTCAAAGGTGTGCACGTTTCTCCCACAGTTTAAGTGCCTTCTGCCAACAACTTCTAAGGTGTTGGTGCCAGGAGAGGACTGGGGAGGACGCTGGGATGGCTATGGGGCATGTACAACATAAAGCAACAGAGAGGTCTTCATGTTTGGGAAGTGGCTGGGCAGGATGCCAAACCCCAAATGACTTATTGAGCAATTTCTAAACCAAACAGAGAGGTAGGAAAAGAGGATGGGGGTCAGGGGTGGAGGCTGTGGAAAGGGGAGAGCGAGGGCTGAAGAGAATGGCAGCCATACAGGTGTTTTGTTTTTATTTCCACATCTGAGGACTTAGAGTCTGATTTGCTGCCTGTCCACTTCCGCCGCTCATTGACTGTCCATAGTTCATCATGCCATTGGCTCCATAGAAGTTCATCCCAGCCATCTGCTGGGTCATCTGAAAGGGAGAGAGGAGACTTTCAGACCAGGCTGTGGGCATTCTACCAATTAGTGCAAAAGGCAGAGTGGGAGTTCCTTTCTCTGCCAGGATGGGGAGAATGAGACACAGGGAAACTCTGTTAATGGAAGTAAACCCTGGACCTTAGCAGTCAGATCATTTCAAGGCCATGTACATGAATGACTTTTTGGGAGTGCAATGTTGACAGAGACTAAAGCTCAGGGAGGGAAAGAAGGCATCCTGGCATCTGGATCTAGTTGACAGAAAATCAGCATGAGTTCCTCTCTTTTTCCTTTCCAGTCCCTCATCGTAAATAAAAGGGGCCTATTGTTAACTTGCCTGGCCAATCCTAAAAGCTGAAAGGAAAGCCCCCTCCCCAGCGCTCCCGCCTCATCTTCAGCACAGCTATTACTGTCAGTGTCAGGGAAAGCGCTTGGGCAGGCTCTTTCATTTGCAGAAGGGGAGAAAAAGGAACTGGACTGTTCGCAATGAACAAAGGCAGGGGGTAAAAAAGACTAATGTGGCTTCAGTGTATGAGAAGGGAAGGAGCTGGAAGAAAAGTCAGTGGAATAAGGCCTCGGGCAGGATAGGGCAGGGGTCCTTCATGAATTTGATGGAAAGACTGGCCCCCTAGCAGTGAACAGAAAAATACTTTATGGAGAAAAATGCCTTGAATTTCCTGAGCCTAGTACATTTGCTATATAAATTCTTTTTCTTTACCAACTTTTAAAGTAAATTTCAAACTTACATAAAAGTTGAAAGAATAGTACAATAAAACCCATATATCTTCTTCCTTAAATTCACCAACTGTTAACATTTGCCATATTTTCTCTCTCTCCTTATATAAAAACTTACATTTTTTGGATGAGCATCAAAAGCCACAGATTAAAAAAAAAAAAAAGCTGCAGCTATCGCGACATTTCACTCCTAAGTCAGGAGGCGCTTCGTAAGAACAAACACTTTCACAGAACCACAAAACCATGAACACACTCCAGAATTTTAACATTAACACAATATTCTAATGTACATGGCATTTCATTTTCAGATCTCTGTAGTTTCCTTTAATCTAGAACAGCTTCCCTACCACTTCCTCCCATTTCTTCCTGACACTGACATTTTTAAAAATCCAGGACAGTTATTTTGTAGCATATCCCACAATTTGGATTCATCTTCTCATAATTGGATCCAGGTTAAATATTTTTGGCAAGATTCTATGGAGGAGATACGATGTCTTTCTTAGTACAAAGTATCAGGAAGCACATGATATTACTTTGTTCCATTGCCAGTAATTTGGTCACCTGGCTAAGGTAGTGGCTATATTTCTTTCATTATAATTCATAAATAATCTGAAGGGCATTTCTTTGCAAATGTGGGAATCCTTTGTTCTTTTTACAATTACTATCATTCTTCTGTAAAGAAGGCTTTTTCTCCTTCCATTCCACATCCGGTTTTTAAAAAATATCACCATGGACTCATGGGTTTTTGTTTTGTTTTTTTTCCATTCAGTGTGTCATAATCCATTACTGTTGTTAGTCTTTTTGATGTTCAAATTGTCTCACATTTGGCCAGTCAGAGCCACTGGAAGTTGGCTCATGTGTCCCTCTGACATATTCCCATCAGACTTACAGCATTCCATTACTTATGTAAATAAAAACGAAACAATGAAAATAAGTGAATTAAAATCTCCACTATGAAAGCTAGAAAATAACAAAGTAAACCCATAGAAAGCATATGGAAAGAGACACCAAAAATTGAGGTAGAAAACAGAAAAATGTAGCACCAATAAATCAAAATCCTGGTTCTTTGAAAAAAATTAATGAGACTGCTTGGCATAACTTTTGATAAATTTGAAAACCTCGGTGAAATGGAAAATCTAGGTAAATACAGTTTTCCAAAATTGACTTCCATAGAAGAAACAGAGAAATGTATCAAAGATTTGCTACAAAGGAAAGCAATAGGGACCACAAACTTCACACAGGAATTCCACAAAACCTTCAAAGACCAGTACTACATAAATTATTCCGGACCACAGAGAAACAAAAACATAAAAATACTTTTTATAAATAAGTATAACCCTGATAAAGATAGCATATACATGCACATGTGCAGTACACATGCACCATACCACTTCTCTGGTATTCCTTTGCCCGTCTCTTGGTTTTCACGTTAAATCACTTTGTATTTCTTTGTACCTAGTACAAAACTAGTGTTGCATTGTGAGCCAATTTGAACATCATTTTCTTTTGATAGAAGAGTTGCCTACTGATATGACTGGTATGTTTGGTCTTTATTCCATCATATTATATTTTAACTGTGTTTATTGTATTTGCTGCACTTTGTAGTCTGTTTTTAAAAATTCTCAGCGGGGTGCAGTGGCTCATGCCTGTAATCCCAGCACTTTGAGAGGCCAATGCGGGTGGATCACTTCAGGTCAGAAGTTTGAGACTAGCCTGGCCATAATGGTGAAACCCCATCTCCACTAAAAAATACAAAAATATTAGCCAGGTGTGGTAGTGGGTGCCTGTAATCCCACCTACTTGGGAGGCTGAGGCAGGAGAATCACTTGAACCCGGGAGGTGGAGGTTGCAGTGAGCTGAGATTGTGCCACTGGACTCCAGCCTGGGTGACAGAGTGAGACTCTGTCTCAGAAAAGAAAAGAAAAAGGTTGGCCGGGCGCGGTGGCTCAAGCCTGTAATCCCAGCACTTTGGGAGGCCGAGACGGGCGGATCACGAGGTCAGGAGATCGAGACCATCCTGGCTAACACGGTGAAACCCCGTCTCTACTAAAAATACAAAAACTAGCCGGGCGAGGTGGCGGGCGCCTGTAGTCCCAGCTACTCGGGAGGCTGAGGCAGGAGAATGGCGTAAACCCGGGAGGCGGAGCTTGCAGTGAGCTGAGATCTGGCCACTGCACTCCAGTCCGGGCGACAGAGCGAGACTCCGCCTCAAAAAAAAAAAAAAAAAGAAAAGAAAAGAAAAAGGGAGAGGGGAGATGGGAGAGGGGAGATGGGAGAAGGGAGATGGGAAAAAGGGAGAGGGGAGATGGGAGAAGGGAGAGGGGAGATGGGAGAAGGGAGAGGGGAGAGGGGAGAGGGGAAAGGGGAGAGGGGAGAGGGGAGAGGGGAAAGGGGAGAGGGGAGAGGGGAGGGAAGGGGAGGGGAGGGAAGGGGAGGGGAGGGGGAGGGAAGGGAAGGGAAAGGGAAGGGAAGGGGAAGGGGAAGCGGAAGGGGAAAGGGAAGGGAAGGGAAAATTATCTTGGTATTCAGAACATCCCACATGTTTTAGTGATTACCTTTATATTAATACTTTTTAGCAATGTCCTTGGTCTGCTTTTTCCTTATTCAAGCTTCCATGTTTTGGTTTGTCAGCTTATTACATCCTTTGACTTGTACTTATTTCCCATACAATATTTATTATTCAACTTTTCTCCCTTCTCCTTCCATTATTTTTAGTTGTATCTGTTTGTCAGAATATAATGTATATTCTGGTCACTACCTTTGTTTTAGTCTTAGATTCTCAAACATTCAATTCTCACCATCAGTTCTTTTGACAAAAATGAAAATGACCCCAGTCACCTCTTAGGTGGATGAAGTTTATCTTCTGTTAGATTCCCCAGGAGAGTCTTATAAGTGTGATATTCCCTGAGTTCTTGCATATTTATTTTTTACAGCCTTGATACCTGAAGGCTAGCTTGGCTGGCTTGGCTGTAAAATGCTTGTCTTGTCTTGCATATACTTGAGCGTCTTTAAACTACTACTCTCCTTGTTGTTCTTTTTGTATTTTGCTATTAGAAAGTCTGATGTCAGCCTGGGTATTTTCTGTTTGTTGTGACAGATTTTTGTGAGAAGGAGATATGGAAAAGGTTGGAGCCCTAAACATATTTTTTTTTTTTTTTTTTTTTTTTGAGATGGAGTCTCACTCTGTCGCCCAGGCTGGAGTGCAGTGGCACAATCTTGGCTCACTACAAGCTCCGCCTCCCGGGTTCACACCATTCTCCTGCCTCAGCCTCCCGGGTAGCTGGGTCTACAGGCGCCCACCACCACACCTGGCTAATTTTTTTGTATTTTTAGTAGCGACAGGGTTTCACCGTGTTAGCCAGGATGGTCTCGATCTCCTGACCTTGTGATCTGCCTGCCCTGGCCTCCCAAAGTGTTGGGATTACAGGTGTAGGCCACTGTGCGCAGCCACCCTAAATATTTTTAATGTTCTTTAAAATCTGTAGTAACTGGGATATATTTTAGAGTTTACTGTTCTGGGTCAATTTTCCCTGATACACAATGGGCTCTTCCCCTATTATATCCAAGTCTTTTATTACTAGAAAGTTTTCTGGTGTTGTAGTTTTAAGTACATTAATTCTGTCCCATATTTTATTTATTTTGTCTTTATTTCTTTGGGCATCTCCAAATATGTATGTTAGGTTTTCTTTGCCTGACTTCCATATTAATTTCCATCTGATTCTTCTTACTCCTTTCTATATTTAGTTTTTATTCTCTTCGCTGTTTCATGCCTTTCCTCAATGCCAAATATAGTTTCAGTTCAATCTATTGTTCTTTGGCTAACTTGTAACTCAGTCTTTATAAGAACATTTTGGCTTTTTCTTCAATTTCTTTTCTGAGTTCAGTAAACTTTCATTTCACAACATTCAGTTTTTTATTCATTTTGGCTTTAAGTTTTTGAATTTCTGATTTAAGGTGTTTTGTCTTATCTGCAAAAATTTGTTTAAGGACATTTAATTCAGGTTGATAAATAGTGTAACGATTTTCTTCTGCTTCATGACTGCTTTTTGAGGGAGAATAGTCATTATGTAAAATGTTTTGATTTTCATTTTCTATTTTCTTCTTGTAGTAGTTTTGCACAAATGTCAGCTGCCATGTTTGGTTTATTTTGTAAGGTCTTATTTTTTTTCTCAATCAGCAATAATAGGTGTGAGGGTTTGGGGAGGCTTACTAAATTTCTTAGATTAAGAGCACCATCTTTTATTAGTGAAGTGGTTATTTTGGAAGAGAGAAGAAGGTATATATTTGATTTTGTGATTCTCATTTCCATTTCTCGTGTCTTTCTTTCCCTTCACCACCAGTCCTCCAAAGGGTACCTCCTCCTTTTAGGCCATGCCCATCTCCCCGAGAAGCAATGCTTTCCCAAGGTTACTATCTATACTCCTATATATCTCAAGTCTCTTATTTTTGATCCTCCAAGTAAACAGAGTTCTAATCTGCCACACCTCAGACCTGTTCTCAATATGTCTTTGATGAGGGTAGGTCCTTCTCCTTCTGGGGAGTTACTTTATCTGTGGTATCACTGCTAGGCCCCTGCTCCATCTTCTGTTTTTACAGTCTCCTCTGTGATGCTGGCTCTGCTAGATTCGGTGTTTATATGCCCATTGCCATGTCATTTGAACCTTGTCTACCAAATGAGATTGTTGTGAGAATATCTGCATTCATTGTTTGTATAGGGTTTTTTTGTATGTTTGTTTTTGCTTTTGAGAATGTGTGGAGAGATTCAGATTTAGGCAGTTGCGCTTATTCTACAGAACTGAGGAGTTCTTCCTCAGAAAGGATGACTTTAGACAGACCTTCTAGGGAAAAAAAACAAAAAGCAAACCTAACAATGTCTCTGGCACTATCTCATTTACATGGAAAGGACTCAAAGGATAGTGGAGAGGTACAAAGTGGAGAAACAAACTTGAGGAAGGCTCAAAACTCTTGCTACAAGTAAAATGGGGATATCTTACCTGAGTAAGGTTCCACTGCAGCTGCTGAGCTGGCTGGACCCCATACACAGTCTGGGGCATAGCTGCCATACCTGCCATGTAGCCAGCCTGCTGGGTGGTCATCATTCCATTCGGCACACCCATCATTGATGCCTGCATGCCACCCATATAGCCTGCAGGCATGGCCATGGGGGCAACCATCCCAGAAGCTCCTGGCTGAGCTACCATGCCTACTGGTGGAGGCATCATGCTCCCCATTATGCTGTTAGGAGGTGTAACCCCGGGGAAGCTGGGGTAGGCTGGGGGATATGCCATCTGAGCAGGAGCCACGAACATTGCTGTCAAGGAAACACATATACAGGTCTGTTAAAGAGTGAAAAACATAGTCAGCCCAAACTCTCCCTGGCTACCCCTTTCCAGCTGGAATTTCTCAGGATTACTCTACTCACAATGCTCTTTACGCAGCAAAGTAGTTAGAGTCTCTACAAGGCCTGCTATGGCTTACCAATGGGCTGCTGACTGAGTCATTTTCCCTTTAGGGTCCAGATCCAGACCTTGAGTTAGACTTCACCAAAGTGTGACCCCAGACTCCACAGAAGTATGACTCTGAGTTACATTAATTTCTATCTGCTGATACTTTGGTCATGTTCAGGTTTGTTTGCTGTATGACATCCTGGTCCCCAAAGTAACTGTCCTCTGTCACAGTAAATAATTCCTGCATGGAAGCCCTCATGTCTCTATCTGGCACATGGCCATGATACCCAGGAAGTCTACCTTGAGTAGGCATTTGAGGCGTCTGGGATCCATACAGTGAAAGAATGGAGTCTTTAGAGAGCTGTTTCTTGCCTATTTCTTCTGATTTGCTCCCTGGCTCCGGAAACAGGTTCAGGTTTTCAGGAACAGAGCCAGCACTCCCTGCAGTTGGCATGGAACCTACAGCCTTAGGGCAAAGAGGGCAGGGGAAGAATTGAAATGGTTCTCATGGGGGTCTCCTTAAGGATCTCCCTTCCCTCTCTGCTGTTCCTAACATCTGCAATAAGAATTCATGGTTCAAGTTAATAGCTTCCTGACATTTTTACTATTGAAATATCTGAAAACACCTGATAATTAAGCTCTGTTACAATTCTTTCCTTTCACCAAAATAATGTGATTTGGTAGGAACAAACAAACAAAACAACCCACAAATGATGCAGCAGGGGGAACTGAGTTTAGATCCCAGTGTAGTCATTTACTAGTATAACCAGAGGCTAGTCACATAACTTTTATGAACTAATATTTCTACATCTGTAAAATTCCCACTTTGCAGGTTTGTGGTGAAGATGTGAAATTATTAATGAAATACACAAAATGATATACAAAAACCACCTCACACTATGCCTGAGACATTGCAGGCATTTCACGAATGGTAGCCATTAAAGGTTTCAAGTCTTCCTACCCACAATTCTCTGGCAGTAACTCAGGCCTAGGAGCTAGCCTCAAGTATCAGCCTTCACAATATCACACACTTTCCGTAGAAGCAACTCAAAGGGCCCACTCTTTTTGAGCAGGAGAAAAAAATGGCATGAACAGCAATCTTAGACTGTGACAGAAATGACACAATATTAAGGGAAGAATGAAGAATAAAGAAAACCAAAGTCCAACTCCACCAAGGAAGCATGACTTAGTTCTATGATTAAGATATATCAAAATCACCCATTTCAGAATGTTCTTTAATCCCGAGGAGCCCACAAGACTCACCTTTCTGGAACCTGAAGACGAAGGGGATGGAACAGAGGCCAAGAGATCTAAATCCTTCTCTAGGGTATTGCCGGTCTTACTATTTGCAATGGAGCAGGACACGGGAGCATCTAGAAAGAGAGATCGAAGTTAAGATGCAGCACTGCTTATTAAGCCCATGCCTTCATTCTATTCTAGACAAAAAGCAAAAGTGGCCCATAAGCTCATGGACCTAGAAATCTAGACTTCTGGAACCACCTAGCATGGATGGGGCTTCTCAAAAGAGGCTTTACCCCACATTCCCAGAGTGCTCTGGGGAAGCCTGTAGCCCAGCTATCAGGCACAGGGCAGCAGAAGCCCAGGCCTGAAAGCTATTTCAGCACCGCAGTAGGGGGCTGGCTGGCTCCCTTTTGGCTATTAGAAACCTAAGTAGCCAATAACCTAAGTCAGCAGAAGCGGATAGAAACAAAGTGCAACCATCAGTGCTGTGAAAGGCAAACAACAGGCTTTCTTTCTGAAACGGTAGAATCACTAGTTCAGGATTTCAAAGGTTTAGAGAAAAATGACCACAGGCCATCTCAGAAACAGGCTGCATCTGAAAAATGAAAGGAATGCAGGCAGGGAGTGGAGTACAGGGAAGTGACATGAGGTTCAAAGGTGCGGTTTAGCAAAATTGCTAACATTTATGGAGGGTTCAGTATGTACCAGGCATGGGGCTAAGAGCTTTAGAGGCATTATCTCATTTAATCCTTCCAATAACACCTTTGAAGTAGAGACTCATTCTCACTGCACAGAGTAGGAAAGCAATATTAGAGGTTAAGTAAACTACCCAAGGTCACAGACAGCAGGACACTGGCTCCAAAGGCCATGCTCTTAACCACTACACCATACTGTCACTCTGAAAAGTGTCATGGTAAACACTTCCTTAGAGCAACTGTTCAGATATAAAACAGGTCAGGAAGAGTGCGAGAGAACAGTCTTACCAATGAAGACAAAACTGGAGAATCAAATCTCTACCTATCTTCCAGGGTCACTGAGAATTCATTAAAATTTGTAAGAACATGGAAGCTGAAAGTCCAACTCTTACCAAGGCCCAACAAATCCATGACAGGCGCTGTGGATTTTGGGGAGCTTTTCCGAGGTAGCTGTGGGTCTTCTTTTTTCTGTGGCTAAGGTGAAAATATGGTACAGAAATAAGCAGGTGTTTTTGAACTCCTTATTCCCATCTCCACTGTAAAGCCATGGTGTTCTTGTGGGTAGGGCTACTGTTATTCAAAAAGAGTTACCAAAGAAACGAAACTCAGGAAGTGTCAGGTGAAAGAATCAAGTCAGGAGGCAGAAGTGCATAAACCAAACCTGAAGCGAAAAACAAAGATATCGCCTGTGATTGTCTGGCGTCCTGAAGAGACAGATCTTTCTGAAACCAAGACAACCACAGAACAGGGGATCCAACAGAAGCAGCAGTTTTTGGTCCCAGGAAAAGCCAAGAATAAAGGGAGGTATCTGATGGTACAAGAGCCAAGAGCCAACAAATCTCCCAGTGGTTAGAAAACCTTTTACTTTAACACCGAAAGGGAGGTCGGTTTAAAGATTACCTAATTCACTCTGCCAATATCACTAGCGACTGTGTCCATAGACAATGTGATTCAGAATGATGATAAAAGACTCTTCCTTAAGCAATAGTAAGTAAAGTCCTCTCTCCCAAGATTCCAAGCTTTTATATTAGAGATTCTACTACTACAGCCACAAAATGTCCTGTGGAAAAAGAAGGGTGTCTGTTTCAACATGACAAAGCAAGAATATAAGAAGGGATCATTTAAAATGGTCTAGTATGGCCTCACTTCTGGACTGTTCTTCATTGAAATCGGAAAATGGGGTACAGAAGGTCTAACAAGAGGACTAATGTGGAAATAGCATCTGCTCAGAAGGTGTCCCACAGCCTTGGCATTCTGGCTTGGAACGTGCCTCTTGCTTAGACGGAACAGATGCATTTCCTGAGTTCCCATCTGACCCCAAAGAGAAGCTCTTACAGAGCAGATTTAGGCAGCAACTGGTAACGGGAGAGCAGAGATGACAGCAGGTGATCGAATCCAGATGCAGAACCCTCTAGCCCCAGCTGTGATGGTGCAATGGTACTCACCACGAGGCCTCCTACTCTCCCTTTCACAAATATACACATACCTTAGGCTGTCCATTCAGTGCAAATACTTCCCAACTTACCATTTTCACCTTCTCGAAAACAACAGGTTCCAACTTTTTTTCTGGAACTGGTTCGCTCCCTCTTTTCCACTTGTCATCTTTTTCTTTCTGTAATGATTTAACAAGACAAAGAACACAGGGCTCAAGGTGACTAATAGTTTGATAAATTATAATTCCAAGTGTCCGAAAAGGACACCCCAAATCCCTATTGATTCTGATGCAAGCTTGAGAGGCGGTGTCTTGGTGTGGAGCATGAGAGTTGACCTCTTCCACATTAGCCTCAATGCTGTACGAGGTGTCTTCCAAACACCTTAGGCACCCGCCCTCCTAACCCACTCAGGACTCTCGATATTTGCAGTCGAGGCTCTGTACAGACGCTAAAACATTTTACCAGTATGCTACCCATCTGTGCCCCAAATTTAATTTGCCCATGCTTTGAGAGGTCTCCCCTCATCTTGGTATACTAGCGAATAAGTTCATCTTACTCAGCTTATGTCCTTTGTGATATCATAAATTCAATCATAGGTCCTCTCAATAGTCATTTCTTTTTTTAACAGTCAGAAAATAAACCTTAATTTCAAGTTTACAGATTAGAAGAACAAAAATTAAGTTTTAAAGTCAAATAAACATCTAAATGTAAAACAAAACCACAAAGTAACCTTAAGAATACAGAGTACAGCATACATATGAAAAACATGTTTGGTCTTGCCAGTGATAAAAAATGCAATTTAAAATGCACTTTATGCAGAGCAAAAGATCTTTCTATAATGTTGGTAGGGATGAAGTGAAACCAGTACTCTTATACAATGCTGAGGAGAGAGAGTCAAATGGTACAACTTCTGCAAAGCATATTGGCAAAACTAGGAAGAGACAAATGTTGAAATCCTTTGACCTAGATGATACCATATCTTGTAATGTATCTTACGAAAATAGTCCAAAATATGAAAAAGGTTAAATGCACCAAGAAGTTCACCCCAGAATTATTTATGCTAAAAAAACCTTAAATAACACTTATGCCACAGAGGGGAAATGGTAAAATAAATTATTACTTTCAGTGATTTAGCTACTCACTGAAAGATGATGCAACAATTAAAAATTATAAATACCATATAAGCAACATAGAAATATATGTTAAGTGGAATGAAGGCAGGAGAAGTCTATATAACTGTATTATAATTATGCCTCCAAAAAGAAACTATATAGAAAGAAAGGGGAACACACCAAGAAGATAATTATTAGCAAAGATAGTGAGAGTATGCATGAATATTTCACTTTAATTTTCATTTTCTCTAAAATAATCTTACAATCAATACATGCAGCTTTTTCATATGAAGTGTATGTCTTTAATACAGACATTTCATTTAAGTTAAAAATGAAAAGAATAGTTTTTAACAAAGCCAGTTTCTTTTCATTTGATATTAAATGTCTTCACTTAGCAAATATTAATTATTGGCATAAAAATCTTCACAAGAATATGAAAAAAATCTAAGTATATTAAATAACAAATTCTGAAATAGCTTTTTGGTAAATGGGAGGTTATTTCCTTCCTAAGAAAAACATCCAGTAACCGCGCTTGCTTTCATGGGTACAGGACATCAGCATCGTAATCATGAATACCCTGAGGGCAGAGCTGCTGTTTCTACAATAGCTGTGTACAAATAGCAACTCTACTCCTTCATCATCTGAATTATCTCAGATACCCTTTGCTGACCTCATCTGAGTTCATATCTTTAGGCACAATGAACAGAGCTGGGCAGACAGACCACAGTTTTCTACAAATAAAAGGAAATGTGTGTGCTTGGGTTCTGTTTTTGATGATGCCATCCAAGCTGTAGCTGCACACTGGGTTAATTCTTTCTTGGCACAGATATGATACTGACAAGTCCCTTTTCTGGATGACTGCAAGATAAGAGTCCTTCATACAAAGTTGAGAACGAATCATTTTTACCTAACTGTATGTATTACCTTACATTTACTTGCCTGTGTTGAAATTCACCTACCAGTTAAATGCCCCTTTCACACAGCTTCATAAGATCAATCTGAAGCGGATTCCAATTAGCTTAACTTTTAATTACCCAGAAGGGCTTAGAGCTCCACGCAAACAGTGACTTCACTGTCTATGATATCATTATTACAAAACTAGAATAGATGATAGATAGGTAGGACCTGTGCTGGAAGTGAAGAATCCCTTACTCTCAATAATTCTGTGACTAGAGAAATAGCCAATTATTCCTAAGAGAATTTTCTGTAGAATCTTGTTAAAGGTTATTTAAAGGTCTAAATAGTCCTATCTATTGGTTCTCCATTAGTTGTCATTAGTTAGGCGTATTTTCCTCTTTCAGAAATCATGCTGTCGCTGTCTGTCCCCCTGTGTGTTATATTTGTCCTAGTTATCATATACTGTATTGCAGATTCTAAACATGCCTAGGGTGGAATGTGTTCTTGGCAACTGGTAGTCAGCCTCCTTCTGAAGCCCTTCTCAGAAACAAGGGTCACATTGGCAATCAGTCCACCAACACACTGGTTATCCGCAGGTAATGCTGGAAATATACATTGGTCACACTGAAGGAAACTGGTGATTTAATTACACCTACTTTTGTTGATTTCATTTACAGGAAAAAAGTATATATGTGTGTATATATCTATATAGATAGATATATGTGTAGTACATATATACATATATTGTTTTATTTGATCTACTATATGCAACATGTCCATCTCAAGAAATAATTCAAAACTGGGAATCATCAGTAACACCTTCTAACTACAGGTTAAGGCAAAGAATTCACTGATAGGCAGAAATTTTTTTCATGATATCTCATGGTCTTGATTCAGTAACTGGCACTTTTTACTTTTGCTTAAAAATTTATTTTGAGACAGAGTCAAACTCCGTTGCCTAGGTGGGAGTGAAGTGGTGCAATCATAGCTCACTGCAGCCTCAACCTCCCTGGCTCACGTGATCCTCCCACTTCAGCCTCCCAAGTAGCTCGTTACTACAGGCATGTATACCACCATGCCTGGCTAATTTTTAAATTTTTTGTAGAAATGGGGGTCTTGCTTTGTTGCCCAGGCTGTTCTTAAACTCCTAGGCTCAAGTGATCCTCCCACCTCAGCCTCCCAAAGTGATGGGATTAGGGGATGAGCCACCACACTTGGTCTACTTTTGCATTTTTTAACAGATGGTTTTGGAGTATTTTGGTAGCAGTTCTTCAAAGTGTTCTCTGGCCTGATTTAATAAGCAAATTACTTATTATGGACAAAACTTGAAAGATGTATAACCAACCCTAAAGGCATTGATGTCCAGACTTCGGTCCATGTATTTCTTCTTCTCATATTTGTCTCGAATAAATCCTTCGACAGCTCTGCAAAAAGCTTATTAAGGATGAATCCAACTAGCCTCTCAAACAGTAAGAAGATAAAAGGTCAATTGTGTTCCATGGAGCATTGTTCTCCTCCTTCCCTCTTGCCTGGTTTCCCCACGTGGCTCCTGCCTGTTCATATGCAATTTCTCTGACCAAAGCCTTAAAATGTTTCCTTCACAGTTACAGCAGGGAATCCTTACTTCCTATGCTTTTCCTTCAGTATAATGATAGCAGCAAGTGGAATTAATCTACAAATTGACATTGGAGGTGGCTATACATCTGTGGCTGTTCTAGAATAGGTAAAGCAGTCAAATGTCTATTTTAAAGCACTTAGGTCAATAGGCCTCAAACAAAGGCACATAAGTACCCCTTGAAAACATAAACTCTTGTGCCCCACTGCCAAATTCTGACCAGTGGGTCTTCTGCAAGGCCCCAGATCTGCATTTAACAGGCTCCACCTGAATCCATTAAAAAAAAAAAAAAAGAACTTTAACAAGATGATCTACAAACTACATTTTGAGAAGCACTGCCTTTAGGGGATTTGGTTTTGTGTCCTAGGTGCTATCTCTGTTGAACAGATGGTGGAAGAAAGTTATTGGTTATTGATAAACTGGTAAACAACAGTTAATTCTTTCACCCAAGACATAAAAAGATGATAAAAATGAATGGCCATTTTGCTGACTGCCAGGGTTAACAGAGCACAATAAACTACTATTTTTAATCAAACAATAGTTTCAGAGATCCAAAATAAACTAGTGGAGATGTAACTTTATGGAAGAATTCACAGTGAAATTACTGCAATCTTAATTCCAGAGTGAGTCTTCTTCAAGTGACACCATATGACAATTCTGACATTCGCAAATACATATGCTTTTTGTGCATGTTGGTTGCAGGACAGAGGACAAGCAAGGACACTGACTAATCCACATAGAGATGACCCAGTCACATTACAGGACTGGAGTCTTGTTTGACTCTCCCCAAACATCAGAATACCACTCAGCCTTCTAAGTTGCTCCAGAAAAGATACGGGTCTATCTGAGGTCGCCGGAAAGTCTCAGGAAGATAGGCTTCATAAAGTCGGTTTGCCTTTCCATTTCCCATCTCTTGCATGCACTGTGACCAAAGAGAATGTAGAAACATGGCATGTGAGATCAAGAAAGAACTGAAAAACTTCCCACCCAATTCCACTACTGTACAATTGAAGAACCAACCTAGAGAGTGTCAGAACCAAGATTCTGATTTCCAATTCATGATTCTCTCTACCTTACTATGAATTCCCAATTATTTGCCCCAAGCTGTCTTTCCCCCTACTCCATAGGTTCCTTTTACTGAAATATCTGTGTACCAAGATACATTTAATTCAGTAATAAATCAAGATCTCATTTGACAGTCTTAGATACACAGCTACCAATTAAAATGTCTACTTGGCAGGCAATGATCAGTGTTACCATTCTGAGTTTATACTATTAATCAATTCCAATAAATGTGTTTCCCATTAGCTTTTAAGTAGACTCCTTAACACTTGTGAGGGATAAATCCCAAGAGCTTTTTAAGTCTCCAAATCCCCAAATATCTTCATGGCATATAATTTCCTTCATAAGACAGAGTAAAGTGTAACTGAAAAATGTAACTCACCTTTTTAGAACTTTAATACATCTATAAATACAGTCTAAAGCAATTTCTAAAGTCATTTTCTCGTTAAGAGTAACCTCTTATTTCCATTACCAACTTTAGCAACTGGATTTGGGAGGCGGAGGGGCTTCCCTTTTACTCCCAAGAAAGAAAAAATTAAAATTAAAGCATTTCAATGTAGGAAGAGAATAAAAAATAATGAAGCTATATCAAGGTACAGCTCTTAGGTCAGCCAGACTCATTAACTTAGGAGTCTCACTCCAAGCCATCAAGCTAACAGCATGCAAGATTCATGTATGCATTCCAGCTGTTACAGCTTTTTAAGATGATGACAATAAATATAATATATACATTGTCTTATTTAATATACTTTTAAGGTTAATTATGTTTAAATTTATTTAATTTTTTTTTTTTTTTTTGAGACGGAGTCTTGCTCTGTGGCCCAGGCTCGAGTGCAGTGGCCAGATCTCAGCTCACTACAAGCTCCGCCTCCCGGGTTTACACCATTCTCCTGCCTCAGCCTCCCGAGTAGCTGGGACTACAGGCGTCCCCCACCTCGCCCGGCTAGTTGTCTTTTTTAGTAGAGACGGGGTTTCACCGTGTTAGCCAGGATGGTCTCGATCTCCTGACCTCGTGATCCGCCCGTCTCGGCCTCCAAAGTGCTGGGATTACAGGCTTGAGCCACCGCGCCCGGCCTTATTTAAAATTTTTGAAATTTGAAATGTTATCATTTAATTCCATGTCTGTATGTGTCTAAAGATATATTAACAATCACAGAAAAGATGAGTTCACAAAAATGATTTTTTTTTTTGAGACGGAGTCTCGCTCTGTCGCCCAGGCTGGAGTGCAGTGGCGCAATCTCGGCTCACTGCAAGCTCCGCCTCCCGGGTTTACGCCATTCTCCTGCCTCAGCCTCCGAGTAGCTGGGACTACAGGCGCCCGCCATCTCGCCCGGCTAGTTTTTTTTTTTTTTTTGTATTTTTTAGTAGAGACGGGGTTTCACCGTGTAGGCCAGGATGGTCTTGATCTCCTGACCTCGTGATCCACCCGTCTGGGCCTCCCAAAGTGCTGGGATTACAGGCTTGAGCCACCGCGCCCGGCCAAATGATATATTTTTAATATTATGTACCATTAAAATATTTTCCATGTCTAAAACAAAGATTCATGTATGCATTTTAGCAATAAAATATTTCCATAAGTCTATGATTTGGAGGTTTTTTTAAAAAGTGATTTCTTTTTTTTTTTGAGACAGGGTCTCACTCTATTTCTAAGCCTAGAGTGCAATGGCATGATCATGGCTAACTGCAGCCTCAACTTCTGGGCTCAAGCAATCCTTCCACTTTAGCTTCTCAAACTGCTGGGATTACAGGTACATACCACCAGTCCCAGCTAACTTTTTAATTCTGTATTTTGCAGAGACAGGTGTCTCACTCTGTTGCCCCGGCTGGTCTTGAACTCCTGGAGTCAAGCGATCCACCCACCTTGGTCTTACAAAGTGCTGGGATTGAGCCACTGTGCCCGACCAAAAGTGAATATTCGAAACTATAAATTTTAGACCTGCAAGTGCTAAGAGTCTTAGAAATCACCCAAAGATCCCTCTTAATACTTTTGTGGACCCATGGAGTCCTAGACCATAGACTATTTCTGTTTTTAAGGAGGTAAAATATAGGTAGAATAACTTGTATCTTAAATAGAAAAAATAAAAATTTCTGTTAAGGTACAAGAATTTGACGTAAGTGTTTAACAACTAAATTTTCCTTTATCTTTGCCTTTGTGCCCGGTTTGACTGAAATTCATCTGGAATTCCTTTTACATGGATATATGGGAGCAGCTGACTCACTCTTGGGCTAAGTACCTGAATCTGTTCTTGAGTCCACTGGTCGAGGTTAACTGACTTTACCCTGGATATGTGCACCCCCAGATTCCTGTGGATTCCAGCACATCGAATGCAGATGAACACACCAATGTTCCAAGAGGCCCATCGCGGCCCTGTGAAAGTCAGGAACAGGGCAATAAAGTACAAATTACAACATTCAAGGCCTAAACTACAGTATTAGATTATCAGACATTTCTGCTAGAACATAAGTGAAAGAATTTTTACCATAACCACCTGTTTATTGACTCTGCTCATTGCTCCACGTGTCAGCTTTTCTTTAGTTTAAAATTTTTAAGTGTTTAAAATTCAGTGGTTTTTAGTGTATTCACATAGTTGTGCAATGATTACTATTATCTAATTCCAGAACATTTTCATTACTCCAAAAGAAATCCCAACCCATTATCAGGCACTACCCATTTTCTCCCAACTCTTCCCTCCCAGCCCCTGGCAATTATGAATCTACTTTTTATCTCTATGGATTGCCAATTCTGGACATTTAATATAAACATAATTATATAATATGTGGGCATTTGTGCATGGTACAATTTTTTTTACAGTGTCTGCTAATACAAGTGTTGAAACGCGGATGTTATAAGACTGTTACTTATATTAAGAAAAATCCCAGGAGTGCAAAGCCATATCATATGCTATTTGGCTGAGCACCTTATATAAACAGTCCTCTCCCAAGAGACGTTTTAGTGGTGATGGGCCTGTATTCACCACTTTTTAGTGGTGGCCTATATTCGGTTTTCCTACCAGGAAGAAAGATAGATAAGGCATGATTGTCCATGGCTCAACCTGTAATTGAAACTGTGTTTATCCTCCCCCCAACCCCAGGCCTATAAAATATGCATTCGCATTAACTTAATAGGATCCTTTCCCCTTAGGCTGATGTCCTTACTTTACTCAACTACTGAAATATCTCATTTCTAGACTGCCAAATAATAAAGATGCTTATAGTAACAAAAAGAAATCTCAAATATGAATTTTAATTCAAAACTGTTACAGAAGCTCCCATCCCCTGCCAGCTTTACTCATCCTAATAATCACTCTGAAAAATTATCACACTCCTCTTCATAATTTTCACCCAGGAAAAAAAAATGACTCATATGAAACCTGCCAAAAACTTACTGAAAAATCAGAAATATTTCCTTCTCCATTATCCCACTTGGCAGAAACTTACCACATAAAATAAGCATGACATAAAAATTAGAGGATGCAACAAAGAGGTGAAAAGACACTGATTTTCTATAAACAGGACCTACGCTTGGAACGACAAGGAGCACAAGACTTCAGTTCTTTAGGACACAGACAATTATTTGGTTAGCCAGCAGGTTTTTCAATTTTTAATTTTTATTTTTAGAGGCAGTCTCGCTGTCACCTAGACAGGGAGTGCTGTGGCACCATCATAGCTCACTGCAGCCTCGTCTTCCTGGGCTCAGGTGATCCTCCTGCCTCAGCCTCTGGAGTAGCTGGGACTATAGGCATGTGCCATTCTGCCTGGCTAATATGTTTATTTACTGTAGAGACAAGGTCTCACTATGTTGCCCAGGCTGGTCTTGAACTCCTGGCCTCAAACACTTCTCCCACTTCAGCCTCCCAAAGTGCTGGGATTACAGGTGTGAGTCACTGCGCCTGGCCAGCCTGAAGGTTTTGACAGCAGTTTTAATGAAGGAATGCTACAATCATGTGGCAGAAAATTAGTTTTAGAAATTTGAATACATGATTATTACAAATAAGAATGTAATTTTTTGACAAAGATATCACTTATTTACTATGGCAAATACTGCAACAGAAGGCTCACATTCTCCTTATTACCACCAGGTGGTGCTCTCTGCCTGAAATTTTATCCCAATGCCTTATTGTTATCACAAGCTCAGATTTATCTTCTAAAAAGATATTTAGTCCCTTCACATTCCCAGATGGATTTACATAGTTGGTCCGCAATGTATCTTATAAACACAAAAACGATCTGCACACTTGTTTCAGGTGGGAGAGTGTCACGTCAAACACAAAATGAAAACCCTAAACTGATGTAAATCGGGTTTCTTAGCATGCTGTATATCCATTTTAGGTTACAGTTTTCATAAAGGAACTTCAATAAGATCTAAGTTATATAAGATTTAAAATGGCACCAAGTTAATATTTCATGTTTCTTAAAGCATTTTTCCTTTGCTCTAGATTCCAGAGTCTAGAACTCATAAGACAGTTAAGATGTATTTGTTTACTAACAAAGTCAGAAGCCAAACGCATTCATTAAAAATTGAAAGTCAGCTGTGAAACGTTACACTGTTTGCTTCCTGGCCTTAAGATGGGAAAAGGCAATTCCCAGTCATCTAAGCCACTGTCACAGCTCGCACTCCAGAGTACTTAAAGTCGTTTTGCTTCTGAGGAATGCAAGGCTAAGACTTTGAGCCTTGGGGTGACTCTGAAGCCACTGACAAGACCTCAGTACAGAAATACAGGCAACTGTATTTTCATGGAAAGCCAGAGAAGAGCCTCTTCTCCCCCGCAGATCCCCAACTGACATCCCTTCTGAAACCTTTTCCCAGTGAATATAGGGATAGTTATATCCCAGATACTCAGTCTCTTTTAGTTTTGAGACACTAGATTAGTGAATAACTACATGTTCCACAAAAGATTCTGAAACTAGAGAAAACAAAAATAAAAGAGACAAATGTTACTTATATGGCTGAAAACATGGGGAAATGGTGTAGTTACTTTTATTTTATTTTATTTTTTACAGACAGGGTCTCTCACTCTGTTGCCCAGGCTGGAGTGCAGAGGCAAGATCATGGCTCACTGTAACCTCAAACTCCTGGCCTCATGCGATTCTTCCACCTCAGCCTCCCATGTAGCTGGGACTACAGGCATGCACCACCATGCCTGGCTGAATTTTAAATTTTTTTAAAGACAAGGTCTCCCTATGTTGCTTAGGCTGGTTGTGAACTCCTGGCCTCAAGGAATCCTCTCACCTCAGCCTCCCAAAGCACTGGGATTATAGGTGTCAGCAACCATGCTCTGCCAGTTGTAGTTATTAAAAGTATAATCTTTGCTGCTAGTAAGGACTTAGGTTTGAGCGCAGCTCCTTCAGTGATTACCTGTGTGACCTTCTGAGAGACTGAGCCTTAGTTTCCTCATCTATAAAATGTGTACCATAGCATTCACCTCACAGTGCCTAAAACACAGAGGGACAATAACTGAGGACTATATATAAGGACGTGGTATCGAATGAGGTTTCCAGAACCCACTTCCCATTCATCTTCCTGATATGGGCCAGTTAACTCATTCATATATGTAATATATACCTACACTCTGTGCAACACCACGGAGTGCTTCTTTTTATTTTAATTTTATTTTTTTGAGACAGTCTCACTCTGTCACCCAGGCTGGAGTGCACTGGTGTGATTTTGGCTCACTGCAACCTCTGCCTCCTGGGTTTAAGCAATTCTGTTCCCTCAGCTTCCCGAGTAGCTGGGACTATAGGTACATGCCACCACACCCAGCTAACTATATTTTAATAGAGACAGGGTTTCGCCACATTGGCCAGGCTGGTCTCGAACTCCAGATCTCTGGTGATCCACTCGCCTTGGCCTCCCAAAGGGCTGGGATTACAGGTGTGAACGACCGCACTCAGCCAGAGTGCTTCTTTTTGGAAAGGAATATGAGTTCTGGTCCTAAAATACCAGAACCAAAATGAACTGAATATCAGAGAGAAGAAATTTACCCTAGACCCAATTTCGAAGTCTTCTAGAAAACATGAAATTTTAAGCAGCTTCCTTTATTGATCTTAAAATATTTCTTCAAAATGCACTTTTTAAACCCTCGCCTGTTCCCTTTCTCTGCTACACACCCCCACCATGCCCTTGTGCTTGCATATGCCCCCATTACACAGGAAAAAAAAGAAGGCCCAAGGCTGTCAGCCTAAGTGGTGGGTACTTGGATTCCACAGTACCTGGTATTGCTGCTGCAAGGCCAGCCTACTTTAATCTGGTAAACTTGCAAAAATGCAAGTGAAACCAATTGTTTTAACATAATGACCTCCAATTCCGTCTATGTTGCTGCAAATGTCAGTGAGTTAAAAAAAGGTGGATCTCAGGGAGAGAGAGTAAATTGGTGTTCTAGAAGCCAGAAAGGGTAGGGTGACGGAGGATGAAGTGAGGTTGATTAATGGGTACAAAAATATAGCTAGCTAGCCTGGCCAACATGGTGAAACCCCATCTCTACTAAAAATACAAAAGATTAGCCGGGCATGGTGGCACGTCTGTAATCCCAACTACTGGGGAGGCTGAGGCAGGAGAATTGCTTGAATCCAGGAGTCAGAGGTTGCGACGAGCCGAGATCACACCACTGCACTCCAGCCTGGGCGACAGAGCAAGACCCTGTCTCAAAAAACCCCAAAATACAAAAATACAGTTAGAAGAAATAAGACCTAGTGTTCAATAAATCAGTAGAGTGACTATAGCAGACAATAATCTACCATATATCTCAAAATAGGTAGAAAAGAATAATTCAAATGTTTCCAGCATAAAGAAAAGATAAATCTTTAAGGTGATGGATATACCATTATCATGATTTGGTTATTACACATTATGTGAATGTATCAAAATAATCATGAAAACATGTATATCTATTACGCATCAATAAAGAGAGATAAACCAATTGTTCAATACACATTGGTCATGGTAATCAAGAAAAAAATATAAAAGATACCATTTTGAAATTTAAAATGAAAAGAGATGCTGAGAGGCAATATGCCAAACAATTTTGAAAGCGAAGAGGATAGACAAGTGATGTAAACTGGTAGTGATTGACACAACACAAGAACAAGGTCACAGATAAGTGAACATATTCAACAGGAGCCTAAGAGCAGGCTTGGGCAGCATTAAGCAATACTAAAACTAACATAGAATCACTCTGTAATAAGGGATCGGGGAAAATGAAAAAAGTAGATGGAAATGGATTTGGTTGATCAGTCAAGAAATCAACTCTCCTAAGTACCAGCTCAGTATCGGAAAAACCTGGGTTTACATGGACGTGTTGCATGTAATTTGACAAGTTTCTCTAGGGCTTATGTCTCCATTTGTAAAATGGAAAGCATATAGGTAATATCCAACTTATATTCAACTTCTGGACAGCTTCTACATACTAAGTAACTACTGCTACAAATTCCTCTTGCTGCTGAAACTTTCCCCACCATCAATGCTGCCAGGATTAGAAAGGCTCTGGAAGACAGAAAACTCAGCAGACAGAAAACGGGAACTAGAGTGATGGAGGGCTTCAAGCTAGTATTAATATTATAATAATTACCTCATTGAGTTCTAATCTATGGAGTTCCAAACAAATAAATGTTGAGGAGAAAAAAATTGATAAATTGATGGCTACCTATATTTAGACCTGCTGGCATAATGGACCTGTCAAAAAGTTCAATGGGCAGGGTAAGAGAAGGGAGAGAAAAATCTCTCCCATCTTCCAACCAAATCCTGTTGAATCTATCTTGGAAACTTTTCCAGAATCTATCCATTTCTACCTAGACCTTCTCATCTCTCACCTATAAGCATTCGTCTTTTTGTTTTTGTTTTTGTTTTGAGAAGGAGTCTCCCTCTGTCGCTCAGGCTGGAGTGCAGTGGCGCGATCTCGACTCACTGCAAGCTCCACCTCCCGAGTTCACGCCATTCTCCTACCTCAGCCTCCCAAGTAGCTGGGACTACAGGCGCCCACTACCCTGCCCGGCTAATTTTGTTTTTGTATTTTTAGTAGAGACGGGGTTTCACTGTGGTAGCCAGGATGGTCTCATCTCCTGACCTTGTGATCCGCCCGCCTCGGCCTCCCAAAGTGCTGGGATTACAGGAGTGAGCCACCGCGCCTGGCCAGCATTCATTCTCTTAACATTATTTATTGTGTACCTATGTGCCAAGCACTTTGTCTGCTAAGTACTAGGGATACAAAGGCAGAGAAAATAAAGATGAGATTCCTCAATTCAAAAAACTCACAGACTAACAAGCAATTAGTCTCCAGAATCCCACTAGAATAACCTTTCTAAAACACAAATCTGTACAGATCAGACCTCTAAATATAAATACCTTCCATGTAGTCTTATACACAGAGGTAAATATGTAAATTGGTGCACATTTTCTGAATAGTATATTCCAAACTAAGCTCTCAATCTCTTGCTACAAAATCTCTTCCTTTTTCCTTCATCTTAGTCAACTATACCTCCATCCATTCCATTGCGTCAGCCAGAAATTTATGCATCATAAAACCTCTCTCTCCTTCAGCCCCCACATCACCAAGCCAAAAATATCTGTCACATCAGTATCTCTTCTCTCCATCTGTATAACTATTTCTGTAATCTAAAACTACCAGACTCTTTTGGACCACTGCAATAACCTCCTAATAGCTCTCTCTCCACTTTTACATTCTCTTCTCCCTCGAGCCCAAACCAAAACCATTCTCCACCAAACAGCCAACTTGAGCTCTTAAAGAAGCAGAGCCACCTTCTGCTACTTAAAATTCTTCTATTACTATTGGATTAAAGAACAAAATCCTTAACATGGTTTCCAAGGTCTTAAAGGTCTAGCCCATGCCTCCTTCCGCAGCCTCTCAATTCCTATAACAGCAGCCTTCTTTCATTTCCTCAAGGCACCAACATGTTCCTTCCTCAGGGCTTGCTGGCCTTTGAACATGCTGCTCCTGCTGCCTAAAAAAACTCCCTAACTGCCAAATGCCCCTTGCAGCCTGGCCAACTCCTATACATCACGAGGGTCTCAGCTGAAATGCTTCTTCCTCAAAGGAGTCTTTCCTTAGCTCCCCAGTCTAAACACGACTGTAATCTCTCTTCTACCCTTTCTTTTGGTTTTTACCTTATAGAAAATTTCAAACAAACAAAAGCAGAGCATAATTAACCACGAGCTTCAGCAATTATCAAGTCCTGGCCAATTTTGTTTCAGCTATACTCCTACCCACTGCCCCTTGACTCCAACCTTGGATTATTCTGGAGCAAATCCTAAACATCATACCATTTCATCTGTGTATACTTCAGCATATATCTCTAAAAGATAAGGACTTTTTTTAAAGGCAATGAACTTTCATTTACCCTTTACTCTTTCTTTCCTTTCTTTTTTTTTCTCTTTTTTTTTTTTTTGAGACAGGGTCTTGCTCTGTCACCCAGGCTGGAGTGCAGTGGCACAATCATAACTCATAGCAGCCTTGGGCTGTTGGGCTCAGGCAATCCTCCCATCTCAGTCTCCCAAGTAGCTGGGACCACAGGCATGAGCCACCACGCTCAGCTGAATTTTTTATTTTTGTAGAGATGGGTCACTGAGTGCTGTTAAGAGTCAGGGGGAAAAAAAAGTGAAGAAAAAAAAAAGAAATAGGCCAGGTGTGATGGCTCACGCCTGTAATCCCAACACTTTGGGAGGCCGAGGTGGGCGGATCACCTGAGGTCAGGAGTTTGAGACCAGCCTGGCCAACATGGTGAAACTCCATCTCTACTAAAAATACGAAAAAAAAAAAAAATAGCCAGACATGATGGCATGTGCCTGTACTCCCAGCTACTTGGGAGGCTGAGGCAGGAGAATCACATGAGCCCAGGAAGCAGAGGTTACAGTGAGCCGAGATCCCACCACTGCACTCCAGCCAGGGTGACAAAGCAAGGCTCCATCTGAAAAAAATAAACTAAAAATAAATAAATGAAATAAAAAAGAGGCAGGGTCTCACTATGTTGCCCAGGCTGGTCTTGAACTCCTGGCCTCAAACGATTTTCCTACTTTGGCCTCCCAAAGCACTAAGATTACAGGAGTGAGCCCCTGTACCTGGCCACCCTTTACTTTTTCTAAATCATACCACATTTTGTTACTATCTAATTATTTGATTAAGATTCTTTCCCACTAATGTGTGCCACAAGAGCTGACACCAGACCTGTGACATTCACTATCATATACCCACAGCATAGCACGATTCCTTCAACATAGCAGGGAGGCAACATTTTTTAAAAAATTAATTAAAACTAAGTGTGCTAGGTGCAGTGGAACATGTCTGTAGTCCCAGCTATTCAGGAGGCTGAGGGTGGAGAATCACTTGAACCCAGGAGTTTGAGGCCAGCCTGGGCAACATATTGACACTCTAACTCAAAAAAACAAAAGAACTAAGTAAATCCTTTGACCCCACTTGTAAGAATTCATCAGGGAAAAAAGAGGTCAAGTACACAAATATGTTAAGAATGTTCATTATTACATCTTTATAAAAATTAGAAACATCAATAGGTTATATTAAGGAATTATGGTATCACCATTTAATGGGGAAAAATTTTGGAGCCTCTATTTGATACAAAAGTATCTCCATGATATAGTAATTTTTAAAATCCAGTATTAAAAGAGTATACATGAGGCCGGGCGCGGTGGCTCAAGCCTGTAATCCCAGCACTTTGGGAGGCCGAGACGGGCGGATCACGAGGTCAGGAGATCGAGACCATCCTGGCGAACACAGTGAAACCCCGTCTCTACTAAAAATACAAAAAAAAAAAAAAAACTAGCCGGGCGAGGTGGCGGGCGCCTGTAGTCCCAGCTACTCGGGAGGCTGAGGCAGGAGAATGGCGTAAACCCGGGAGGCGGAGCTTGCAGTGAGCTGAGATCCGGCCACTGCACTCCAGCCTGGGCGACAGAGCAAGACTCCGTCTCAACAAAAAAAAAAAAAAAAAAAAAAAGAGTATACATGAAACAATTCCATTTTTGTTTAAAATATGAATAAATGAGCTGGGTGTGGTGGCATGCCTCTGTAGTCCTAGCTACTTGGGAGGCTGAGGTGGGAGTATTGCTTGAGCCCAAGGATTAAAGACTGCAATGAGCTATGATTGCACCATGGCACTCCATCCTAGGGAACAGAGCAAGACCTTGTAAAAAAGAAAAAAAGAAAAGAAAAAAGAATAAATGTACAGGTATGCACAGAAAAAACATCTAGAAGGATGTATGTAAATTATTACTATATCTGGATAATGGGATTGTGAAACATCTATTTTCTTCTCTATATATACTCTCTGAATTGTTTGCAATGAGCTTTCTATTAATTTTGCAGTGGGAAAAACCAGTACAGACATCATAAAAATAAAACAACGCGAGCATCCAGGGCTCCTTACTGGCTGTAGGATAAGTTGAAACTCCTTAACATGATATATAAAGTCTGTTGAGAGCCTTGTGCTTTACATGTGCTGAGGAAGTCATAATTCTGAAATATGCGACACACTCAAATCTCTTTGACTACACCATTCTTTCTACCTGGAATGGCTTTCTCCCTCATTCCCTGCTTGACAAAGTTAAAAATCCAGTTCACCTATGACACCCTCCAGTGGAATAAACCTTAACTCCCTCTATCGCTAATAGCCCAGATAATAGCTTTGTTCTTCTAATACTTAATATCTTGTTCGAGTTGCTTACAGGTCTCTCTTGTCCTCAACAGACTATGAGCTCTGGAAGGCAAGGACCATGTTCCTTCATCGTTTATCCCAAACACTTGACACAATGCTAGCAAACAGAAGATAGTACACAATAAATGTGTGTTGAATGAGTTAACCAACAAGCAACATAAATGTATATATTCTTCCTGTTTTGCAAAATGAAAGGAGAAGAAGTTTTCACATGCCTTAAAGGATAGGGTATAACACAGAAAACGGATTAGGCTACTTTGGAGAGGCTTCAAAAGCAGAACTGGCACTAAGGAGTAGAAGTTGATTTTAGCACACTCTGGGGAAAAATTTTCTAACAATTAAGGTTGGGTAAAAACAAATGCAGCATATCCAGAAACTGTAAAATCCCAGTTAGTGCAGTGTTCAAACAGAGGCTTGGTAATCAGTTCTCAGGGATGGTAGAGAAATGGTCCCCATGTGGTGCATTGGGTGAACAATGAGCCCTACAGTTCTTTCTACTACTACAGTCCTACTACTACAGTAGATGGTTTGCAGTAATTTTTAGGTCCCTTCCTGCTTACCATTCAATGGTTCTGAAAATGTAAAATGAAATAAACAATTTATGAAGATGTTAGGTCTTGAGGAACCTAAAACACAAATCAAATTCAGTTCCTGGAGCCTACAATAGGCACTGAAAACTGGTTAAATGCAACATACACATGAGGAAGAACCTAAATCAACAAACTTGGATTTTATAAGACATTAATTCTACATGACGTAGCTTGTCATTAACTCTGACCTAAAATTTGGAAGTCAAAGTAAAAAAGCAGCAGTATTTGTTTTAAGAACAAATCTAGTGCCAGTTACCTCAGTTCCACTCATTATATCCTTCCATTCTCTGATTCACTGAAAAGGAAGAATACACAGAAACACCAGTGGGATCTTGGAAAAATTATGTAGAGCTGCTGAGAGGTATGTTTACCTCTATGTTTTCATCTACACAAAACAGAGTTCATCAAGTTCCTTATTCCAAAACAACAATAAACAGTAACTTTGAACTTCTGTAAGTACAAACATTTTAAGGAACCATGAGACCAAAATAAAGGCTTATGCAATCAACCTCTGCTTTCAGAACACTTGCAAGAGAAGTCCCTTTCCATCTGGGCCATCTTGCAAGAATGTTGTTTCCGTTTGTCAAAAAGAAACACTGTCCACATTTGTACAGTTGAAAAAAGAGCGTAAGTTAAGCTTAAAAATGTCTAAGACAAAATTAAAACATGTCTGAGACTGATTAGAGAATAAAGGTAAATCCTACACCAAGAAATTTACAATGAGAACGTCAGAGGTGGAAAGAACTTTAGAAGTCTTCTTGGGTCCAACCTCCCACTGAATGCACCCTCCTTCTTTTTTTTTGAGACGGAGTCTGGCTCTGTCGCCCAGGCTGGAGTGCAGTGGCCGGATCTCAGCTCACTGCAAGCTCCGCCTCCCGGGTTGACGCCATTCTCCCGCCTCAGCCTCCCGAATAGCTGGGACTACAGGCGCCCGCCACCTCGCCCGGCTAGATTTTTGTATTTTTTTTAGTAGAGACGGGGTTTCACCGTGTTAGCCAGGATGGTCTTGATCTCCTGACCTTGTGATCCGCCCTTCTCGGCCTCCCAAAGTGCTGGGATTACAGGCTTGAGCCACCGCACCCGGCCAGAATGCACCCTCCTTCTACGGGTGACCACCTGGCTTGTCCAACGCTAAGTCAGTTATGTACCATTTCAAAAGATAGTCGGTTTGTCCATTAGACAGCATCGACTAGTAGAAAGGCCTTCCTTATACTGAGTCCGATTAATCTGTCTTCCTACCATTTTGATATCCTGGTGCTGCTTTTTACTCCCCCCATACTTATATATCAAAGTATGCAAGATAAAGATGGAGGTTTGGAGATTCTGGCAGAAGAAGGCAGCCACTTATATACTCAACCAAAATACAAGCCCGCTGAACCAGCTTGATCCAGGAGCTCAATGATAGAACAGACGTAGCAATTAGACAGACTGCTGTGATTATCAATGGAGATGAAGCAAAGCAACATTATCTTCCTAACAGGTAACCAGAAAAAGGAGGTTAAGGGAAGTAGAACACTGCTAAGTACTCACTAATGAAATGATTAGTCAATCTATATCTAAAGCTAATTCAGTAGTTAACTTAAAATGGCTTTTCTCAAAAAACATTAAAGCCTGTAACACAAAGAAATCAACAGGGAAGCAGACTGAGGTCTACTAGGAGAAAGGAAGGAGGCATTCTTCATCTTTCTCGTATTATTTAAGTGGCCCTTCTTATCTACAGAGCTAAAGATACGGATTATCTAAACTACAGCACTAATTTCCTGTGTGACTTTAGACAAGTCAATACACCTCTCTGACAAGTCAATATACCTTAACCAGATTATCTCAAATCTACCTCTTCTGAAAGACAGTAACTTTATCTCAAAAATTCATTAAACTACTCCAAAAAGGTTGAAGGGAAGGCAATTAACTTTTAGTAAATCTGGCTCCACATAATCTTACTGCCTTAGTTTATTATTATTATTATTTTGTAGAGGTGAGGTCTTGCTATGTTTTGAACTCCTGGGCTCAAGTGATCTTCCCACCTTGGCTTCCCAAAGTACTGGGATTACAGGCAATGAGCCACTGGGCCTGGCCATTGGTTTATTATTAACAGGTAGGGATTTACTGTCACTCTTCCTTGTTGTCTCTCCCACCAGTGGAAGGTAACTAGTTTCTACTTGGGTGATGTTTCTGGGAATAAAGAACTATCAGTCATCCCGTATCATTATTATCAACTCAATTCCCCAGGTGACTTCAGGAGGGAAAGAATGGGATCCTAGTTTGGACCTTGTTGGCTCCAAAAAGGACATTCTGCCAACATATGTTCTGATAATGTCATCACCTCATTCAAAGCTATGCCACTGGACCCCCCCACCATCAACTGAACTCCAAACTTCAAAGTATGGCTTAAATTCTCCCGTGATCTGAGTCTTTCTTTAATTCTCATTACTCCTCTTCTCACTTCTATATACCAACAATGACATCACTTCCTCTTAAAACTGTGTGTAGAGATGCCACTGGTCATGTTCCTGACTCACAGAGAAATCTGAGAGAGTGAATCCTACCCACAGAGACCCACAGGCCTTTTTCTGATTTGGGGATGGGATACAGACAGAGGGACTCTTGGACATGGTGAGTCCCTGTTCCAACTAGAGGACCTCCTGACTGCCACAAAAATCAACGTACACATATGTCAAAACACCACATTGTATACTCTAAACATACATAATTTTCATTTGTCAATTATATCATCATAAAAAAAATTTATTTCCAGTTGGTCCTGGGAAAGCTATGCAGAGATCTTGGTAGTTATGTCTCAGAGCAGAGACAAGGCCCAAGTCTTTGGGGGTTTCCCTAGGAGATTCTGGTATGTGCTGCTATGATTGTTTTTATAGTAAAGAGCCAACATATTTTAAGGAGGGAGAAAGAGCTAGCCAAGAGATTTTCTGACAGTAATGAAGAACCCTGTAAAGTCAGTGAGATGAGATTGATTACATAAGCCAATGAGGCCCCCCAGTGGCTTCCATTAGAGGCCAGTCCCTTGATGCTACAAACACTGAATAAGACAAAACTTAAAAATCTGATCAGGTTCACCTCTTTCTTTGAGGACAATAGACTTTTTCAAAAAAGAGCAAAAGTGGACTCCCTTAAGCTTTCATTTCATGGAGTGAACTGATGATGGCTAACCTTCAAGACACGGTCACTTGAAGACCCATCAAAATCCTTCCAATCCCTAGTGACTCGTGCCCCAAACACCCTAAACACATCCCATAAGAGAGAACAACTTCTGAGGGAAATGGTAGATGGTGTGATTGAAACACTTATCTTAAGAAAGCTTAGAACTGTGCTCCCAAGAAAGCACAGGATGGAAGCAAAGAGTTCTAGAACTGAAGGAAAAAATTACTGAATGCTGGAACATATGAATGAACTCAGTTGCAAATGATAAAGAGAGCCAGCTAAAAATCTATGACCAAAACTGCTGGAGAAGATAGATTTGCTTGCTCTCTTTAGAGTCAATTACATGGATAATGGCAATTTGGAATTGGAAAAAAGGGTGAATCAGAAATGGAGACCACTTAGACTATTGTCAGAAGTCAACTTGAAGAAACTCATTGATTCTGTTCATGCAAATACTCCTTAAAAAGGTTAGAAGAGGCCGGGCGTGGTACATCATGCCTGTAATGCCAGCACTTTGGGATGCTAAGGCCGGTGGATCACCTGAGGTCAGGGGTTCAAAACCAGCCTAGCCAACATGCTAAAACCCCATCTCTACTAAAAATACAAAAATTAGCCAGGCATTGTGGCTCACGCCTGTAATTCTAGCTATTTGGGAGGCTGAGGCAGGGGAGTTGCTTGAACCTGGGATGTGGAGGTTGCAGTGAGCTAAGATTGAGCCACTGCACTCCAGCTTGGGTGACAGAGCAAGACTCTGTCCCCCCCCACCCCAAAAAAGGGAGAAGAACTACTTACACTTTGTTGATCAACTTACAATCTCTCACAAATAGCTTTACAAGGCCTATTTCCTCTATTTGCAAAACATCTTTTTGTGCAAATCTTGCTCTGCCCACTTTCCCCATGAAGCTTTTTCTCCTTCCTATTCCAACTCCCACAGCACTCTGCTGCCTCTCCTGCTGCACTCAATGATTTGTGGTTGTTCTATTGTTGGGTTGTTTGTTCTTCTAAGATAGGGTTTTGCTTTGTTGCCCAAGCGAGAGTGCAGTGCAGCCTCAAACTCCTGCGCTCAAGCAATCCTCCCACCTCAGCTTCTTGAGTAGCTGGGACTACAGGCATGTGCTACCACGCCTGGCCAGCTTTTATTTTTGAGAGCTCCTTTAGGTAACAACAACAAATAAAAGTATACTAATTTAGTATACTTGTTTTTTTTTTTAAGACGGATTCACGCTCTGTCGCCCAGGTTGGAGTGCAGTGGTATAATCTTGGCTCACTGCAACCTCCGCCTCCAGGGTTCACGCCATTCTCCTGCCTCAGCCTCCCGAGTACCTGGGACTACAGGCACATGCCTACCACGCCTGGCTAATTTTTTGTATTTTTAGTAGAGACGGCGGGGTTTCACCATGTTAGTCAGGATAGTCTTGATCTCCTGACCTAGTGATGCGCTCACCTCAGCCTCCCCAAGTGCTGGGATTACAGGCGTGAACCACGGTGCCCGGCCTAATTTAGTATACTTTTTAAAAACCTAGTATGAGTATTTTGCTTATGTGGATTTAAGTTTTTAGATCGCTTATTACAGAAAATCACACAAAGGTAATTTAAATACCCTAAATAGAAAGTCAAGGGAAAGGGTGTCCTTAATGCTCCTTGTCTCCTGGTTAGCCTATGATATTTCAGCTCTAGCCAATTTCCTTTACACAAAGACCCTGCTTAAAGCATTTATGAATAAGCTGGAAGAGTGGTGGATGAGACATGGCTTCTCTGAATAGGGGAGGGAGGACACAAAAAATAGCTGCTTTCATTGAGGGCAGGAAAGAGATTATTTCATTAGGAGCCAAACAGTGAGACTATCTCAGTACAAACAATTGTTTGGCTTGAAGACTCCATGTGGGTAATTACTCCAGCAAAGGCTCAGCTGGAATGGAACACGGAGCCTGCCAGGACCTAAGGATAGGGACTGACACAGGCTTAAATGTCTGAATCATGGCTTTGGAATCCCAGAGCATCCCAGCAAAGATGCTCACCCCAATCAGCGAGAAGCACCATTCTGCACCCAACCGAGTGAAGAATGTGAATGTAAAACAGATGAGAAAAACTGGGGTTACTGGGAGCAAATTCAAAGTTATTAAAACTAAACTGATATTTTATAGCAAATATGTAGCAAGTCCAAAGATTAGATTTGTTGGGAAATCTAATGCATTTCAATCACCACTTCAATGGCTAACAACAGGCTGGGTGGAGTTGGTGTGCAGGGAGGGACTGCTGAGCTAACAGCTGGGCAAATCATTTCAAAGTCAGCCAGGTGGACCTGATATTTTAAAACTTGATATTATAACTAAACCAATTTCCTAGTGACCTCACTTCAGGTAATATATGCAAACTTGGTTCTCAAGTTACTGTCTTCATCTCCTGGGGACATTTAGTTCTTACATTTTTAGGTTACTTCAGGTTAACTTCCTCTTTGCAACAACCAGTATCTACTCATATATTTAAAAATAAAAACAAAACAAAAAACTAAAGCTGCAAAGTGAGCCTGCCTGCTGCGGGAGGGAAGGGGCCTGTGTTTAGAAGAAGCTACTCAAAAGGGTGATATGGTCATTGTCCAGTGAGATTGCTCTTCAACCTCCATCCCTAGGATAGACTCCCCACACCACCACATTGACAAGGGATTTTTTTCCCCTAGAAAGCTGAAGGGATAACTATCATAATACTAGGTTCTGGAGGCACAAGACCCAGTCCCAATCCATAACTCACAATCCCAGGGCCTTCCTAAGTTGCTACCTGATAGCCTTTGCGAGTAAATGCTTTCATACATTTCAATTATTACCCTGACCAAGCCTAACAGCAGGCTGGGGGGTGTAGGCATATAGGGACTGCAGAGCTAACAGCTGGGCAATCATTTCAAAGTTGGCCAGGTGGACTCAACATTTATAAATTTAACATGGTCATTAAAGTCGCTCATAATCAAGTGTCAGCATTCATCTGTGTATAGTATACACTTGATACATGCTTACTGATTAAACAGGGAATAAGCAATAGTGGAACAATATGAAAACTGATATTAAAAACAGCCCATATTCAAATAGTCTCATCTTTGTCCCTCTAGACCAATGGCTCCCAACAGAAACAATTTCCCCTCAAGGGGCAATGCTGATGTCTAGAGACACTTCTGGTTGTCACAACTAGCAGAGGGGTGGGGAAGTGCTACTGGCATCTAGTGGGTAGAGGACAGGAATGCTGGCTTCTAAACATTCTAAAATGTCCTGGACAGTGCCCACAACAAGGAATCACCCAAAATGTCAATAGTCTGAGGTTGAGAAATCGTGCTCTAGAGGAACCATTTTTGAACCATTTTTAAGCCATTTAGTTTGAAGTGAGACATAAGAATATGTCAGTTTTGTGGAAAGGCCTCTTCTCTTGTTCTGTAACAAACAGATACACATTTAGAGTATAAAATTCTAAAATTGTAACAAACCTTAGGAATGATCTAGTCTAAGCACAGTTGGAGACGCTAAGGCCTAGAGAGGTCAAGTCATTTGCCCAAGTTCACAGAAGAAAGGATCCGCTGGACTGAACTTAGAATCACCTTTACACACCCAAATGTGTGTTATACATAGTAGATGCTCAATAATGGTCACTAAATTGATATCTTGTTCTTTAGGTGTTCCTTTTTTTTTTTTTTTTCTTTTTTTTAAGTTACAACATACAATTCACTCTCTGCTCCTGGGAACCTGAGACTGTTTGTGAAGACGAAGTTCTTCCCATCCACACTCCCCTTCCTCAAAAAAAAGCCCAGAAGGGAAAAATAGTGTAACGTACTAGAGCTCAAGACAGAGTGGCCAGGCAGAAAATGTTTTTCAATTGTTTCCAGGGAAGCTCACGTCTTTCACCCAGGCAGAGGCTCTACACAAAACCTTCTAAGTGAGCAAATGAGCCCTTGTGCAAGACCATGGACATGCGAATTTCTCTTCGCAACTCAGCACAGCAGCTTTCCTAACACACTGGGGAAGTCCCAACCAACGGCAAACAGATGGAAAATCAGTGCCAGTTTCCCTGAATCACAACCACATCCAAACAACCTAGAGAGCTTTCAGTTCTAAACAAACAGCAGAATCAAAATGAATTCTGGGATCAAAGTACAGATGGTTGGTTAGTCCAGTGGGTGCTGAATATCAGTCATCAAAACAGCCCTGGCTTAAGGGAGGAGAGCCAAAGATGGAGATTTGCCCTTTGAAAAGGAAAACATTCACCACGACGTTTCAAAACCTAGGTGTTTCAGAATAAAATACAACGAGGTAGAGGTCAAAGATATGGCACAAGGGGGTGGGGCAAAGATACCAGCCATGTGAATAGAAAGATCCTGCAAAGGGAACATTAGGCAGATGAACCCAGGGAAGGTCTGGCGGGGCAGGGCAGGGGAAAGGCGGGGGGAGGGGTATCACAATTTCAAAAAAGCACAAGTAAGATTCTTTAAATTAAGCAAACCTGTTTCATTGGGCACAAGGAGAGTTTCTAAAACTGCTGCAAGGCTATTAAATTCTACAGCACCTGAGAACAATGTCTAAATATTTACTCCCATCCCACAAAAGGGCTAAAGGGCTGCTATTTCAGCCTCCTGTTTCACACTTCATGCTACATTTTTCCCAAGACAATGTGTCACACCAAAACCTCCTACTGAGAGGGCAGAGGATTCGCTTCATGTCTAGCTCCAGCTTTCAAAGCAGCACAGGTGGCAGAAGCACAGAAATGAAATGGCACAAAGAAGCAATTACCACAAAGCAACCATGAGATTCACCTGCTCAGCTTCTTGGCCTGTCACAGATCTTCAGCTATCTGGGCTAACAGTATGAGGGTGACTATCAAAAAACAAAACAAAGTATATGACCTGAACACATATTAATAGAATAACGCTGCTCATAACAGGGACACAGACACTCTGTGCCAGACACTGTGCATGAGGTATGCACATAGATGTGAAAACACAGTCCTTGTCCTCATTTCCAGTCTAAGGCCCTTCTTCAAAAAAAATAATAATGCAGTAGCTGTTACCTCATTTCTACTAATGTAGAACCTCTAATCCATCTTCCTAGAGGACTAAGTTTAAGTGAATGAGGACTATATGAACAATCTAAGATGCTAGTCATTGGCACAAGCGTATTTCCGCACATCAGGTATACAAGGTGAAAGTGCCGGCCCATCTTGCTGTGATATGACAGCATATGCTGTCATGATATGTTCATATGATATGCTGTGATATGTTCTTTATGTTCCTTATGTCCCTTATGTTCCTTATGTCCCTTATGTAGAAACCAGGGTTCTCCCAAGTTCCCCATTCCTTGCCTTAGCAGACATCTACTGCAATGAAGCAGTTCAGAATAACTTTTCTGAGAATCCCCCTGGTAACTTTTTCAATTAGAGGGCCCACTTGACTACTCAAATCTGAACACATAAATAACCCATCACTCTAACAACAACACAAAAATTTATACTTCCTTATTTGTATTGTTGAAAAGTTGAAAACTCAAATATTAACAATTGGGCAAGAGATAATGACATATTCTAATGATGGGATACAAAAAATGTTTTTAACATCATGAAATAAGCTTATAATAAATGTTAAGCAAAAACAAATGATATAAAATCATTATGGTATAAGCTCAAGTAAATGGGTGATAAAAATTATGAAAAATAAGGCTGGGTGTGATGGTTGATGCCTGTAATCCCGGCACTCTGGCAGGCCAAGGCAGGCAGATGATGTGAGCTCAGGAGTTCAAGACTAGCCTGGGCAACATGGCAAAACCCTGTCTGTACTAAAAATACAAAAGTTAGCTGGGCGTGGTGGTGTGCACCTGTAGTCCCAGCTACTCGGAAGGCTTAGACAGAAGAACTGCTTGAGCCTGGTAGACAGAGGTTGCAGTGAGCTGAGATTGTGCCACTGTACTCCAGCTTGGGTGACGGAGCGAGAGACCTTGTCTCAAAAAAAAAAAAAAAAAAGAATTATGAAAAATATCTTCAGCATCATTATATTTTTCACACTTTCCAATGATTTTTATCATGGGGGATAGGTTTCATAATCATAAAAGATAAAGTTGTTGTTGTTGTTTAAAAAAAACAAACAGCATTTACTGATTATAAGCGCAGGGATCCTCCCATCTCCCCAGCTCCTAAAATCCCGTAAGACAGAAAACTATGGCAACAAATCTTTCTTTCCTTAAATGTATGAGAAGTCTAATGAAACTGGGACCTATTTTTACTCTGCCCATAATATGGACCCTTGATCTGAGCCACTTGTGTCAGGCTACTTCTGTTGAGACGAGACTCAGAACAAGTTAGAATGCTCAGAGGAGCCAAGCTGGAGTCTTCCTGATTCCAATGTTGCATTTAATGAAGCTTCCTCTCTCTTTCATATAATCTGGGAATGTTAATACTGTAGTCACACTACAGGAAAGACCTTTCCTCAAGTTTCTCCTCCATCTGTAACAGTTCCTCTAACCGAACTCTTCATGCCTACTTTCAGAGAGACAAAGTCAATCCCTGTTCCAAACAGCTAATCTTTCAGTAAAAATGATTTCATCATAGCAGAAGAGCCTGCATCTCTTAATTCATTCCTTCTTAAATCAGCTGTCACACTCAAATTGGTTTCCGTCAGCTCTGCTGTTTTCAGCTATTTTGAACAAAAGCATCATGGTAAGAACAGGGAGTTTCCTTCCTGTTTCTCTTCTCAGGGTTTGTGTCAGTTACAAGGAGTGATAAAGTGTCAACAACAACAAAAATACACCAATGCCCCTTCTCTACAAGCTTTACACTACAGCATATGACGTCACCAGTTCACACAGAAAATTCTGTATGAAATTATTTTTGAAGGCATAGAACAAAAACAACCACCTAAGTAATATTCAGACAAAATTTCCTTAACTCAAAACTAGAAACACTATAGAACCATTTTCTAAATCCACACATTTGGGGACTTCCAGTTAGACAAGAAAAGAGGAAGTTAAACGACAAAATATACTGTGTGTGCACTTTGGACCAATGAGGTGAAGTAACACTGCAGGATTAACATGTAACCCCACATCTAAAGATGTAAGCTCTGTGGTAGACAGAGCCTGGCGATTTATGGTCTTCCATCACCAGCAACTGCTGCAAAAGACAGCACGGCTATTTGAAGAAAAGGAAAAGAAAAGGTGCTCTATTTGCTCAAATCACCATGCTAGGACACGCTTATCAGCTACAGCTGAGAGTAGGTCTCTCCCCCTCTCGCATTTGCTTCACTGTTGCAACACATCATAAAATAAGAGCATTACACATTTGGTTTGTGGGTGAGGGGAAATGACATGAGGCCTGAGGAACCCAGTTCTCATTGTTTCAGATTAAGAAATTTCTTCTTGGAAGCTTTGACCTGAAATTTTTTTTAAAAAAAGTAGTTTCCAAGTGAGCTTATGAAATCCAGAACTTAAATAAACTGTATTCTATATGTATTTAAAAGCAAACCAGAATTCCTACAGGAAATCTGTAAACTGAGGGGAAAAGAGGGCTATGGTCCACAAAATTTGTCAGAGAATCACTTAACGTTAATTGAAAATGAAAAAAAGCAACAATAATAAAATTCTACTACTACCCAGTGACATGCTACAAAGGAGGGATTCCAGGGCAAGCTTCAGCCACACATGAGGGAGGATGGGAGATAAGGGGAAGAGCTGGACAAACTGAAGACGACCACCAGAGCAACCTTACGCTGACGGATGGCCACAGCTGAGGCAGATCTGGCTCATCTCTGGGGCTGTCCACTGGGGAGAGACCTGCAGTTCAGCCATCAGTGGACCGGAATTCACAAAGCCTGTGGGGAAACACAGGATCCAGAAGAATAGGGTAGGGAAGGAGAAAGTGTAGGAAACGGAATAGTCAAACACAGCAGTGAAATACTATATGTATTAAATATGAAGCTTCAAAAATGCATAGATGGATTTTTTTTTTTTTTTTGGAGACGGAGTCTTGCTCTGTCGCCCAGGCTGGAGTGCAGTGGCCGGATCTCAGCTCACTGAAAGCTCCGCCTCCCGGGTTTACGCCATTCTCCTGCCTCAGCCTCCCGAGTAGCTGGGACTACAGGCGCCCACCACCTCACCCGGCTAGTTTTTTTGTATTTTTTTTTTTTAATAGAGACGGGGTTTCACCGTGTTAGCCAGGATGGTCTCGATCTCCTGACCTTGTGATCCGCCCGTCTCGGCCTCCCAAAGTGCTGGGATTACAGGCTTGAGCCAGATGGATCTCTTAAGTTGAAATGGACCAGTTGAAAAGAACCGGTACTCTGGAAAGCAGTCTGATACGCTTTTTCAAATCCCAAATTACATTTTCATTACACCTGTGAATTATAGTAACTGCCTGCCAAGAGGAAATGAGTTTTTTGGAGAAAAGAAAGAAACAAGGAAACCTATGCAATTGTTACAGTTGGTGACTTCACTCAAACAATGAGAGTCCTTTATCTGTGGCCTCTGTGGGAAGTAACAGCCTAAAAGCAAACATACTCACACTGCACTGAAAACTCTGCTGGCCTAGTTCCACCAATTCCATTAATACAGCAAAGGCCCAAATGCAGGTGACCTGATTGACAAAAAAAGCACTTCTAGAAAGGGCTGAACTTGTCTCATATAACTCATTAGACACTTTTATAATCAAGAAGAAAACAAGTAGCCACAACTTGGAAAGCTCTGCCCTTAAATGCAGCAGCAGCAACATTCCTTACAAGACAAAATATTTTTTCAGGTCAGGGTAGAAGAAAACAGACCCAGTGATCTTGCCTGCCTCACCCAGTGCAAACTTATCTGAAGTTGTGGGGTAAAACAAACAAATCAGTAAGACTAGTCAAACTGACATGCAGCACAAGATAAAACAGCCACACTGCAGTCACCTTAACTATAAAGAAAAGACTGAGCTGAGGCCCGGGCTTGGTGGCTCATGTCTGCAATCCCAGCACTTTGGGAGGCCAAGGAGGGTGGATCACTTGAGACCAGGAGTTTGAGACCAGCCGGGCCAATGTGGTGAGACCCTGTCTCTACTCCAAAAATACAAATTAGCTGAGCATGGAGGCACACACCTATAATCCCAGCTACGTGGAAGGCTGAGGCATGAGAATCACTTGAACCCGGGAGTCAGAGATGGCAGTGAGCTGAGACGGCATCAAAGCACTCCAGCCTGGGCAACAGAGCAAGACTCTGTCTCCAAAAAACGAAAGAAAAAAAGAAAAAAAAAAAAAGAGTGAGCTGTACCATGTTTTAAGGCTGCAATCCTCAGCATTCTCTGTGTATGGCTTCTTTGTTATTAATTCAAGCTGTCCAGTTGTAGATGTACTCAATGTGGATACACCATACCTAAGACTTCTCAGAATTGACAGGGTGGGAACTTATTTTCTGAGTAACCTAAGTTGCTCCTGGCAGCAGCCAACAGTCAAATACATTTCAATATAGGAGCCAATTTGCCTAGTCATACCCCCTAAGTATATAAACTATGAGTTGTTACATTACTTCCTGGGACTAATAATTGTTTCACCAACAGTCAAGATCCTTTAGAAGCACTCAACGTTGTATCTGCCAGAAAACCTTCTGTTCTCTTGTCCAAAATAATTCAAATACTATAAGGGGAAAGAAATTACATCTTGGAGAATTCAGTGCCTTTGTGTCTTTGCCTGTTTGCGCTGGGATCACAGGGAACTACATCTCCCAGGCTCCCTTTGCCAAATGATTTCGGGATAAGTTTCATCAATGGGAGGCACTGACGAGGATAAGAGGCAGGAGCAGGGAGCAGCCAGGGTAACACACTCTCTCACTCGGCCGAGTTCCAGCTGTCACCAGACAGCTCCTCTTTCCATGCTTCAGCTCACACCAGACCACAGGGGCTTCCAGCCCTTGGTGACACCAGTGTACCATCTATTTTCCTTGTGGGCACAGTAGTTCCCAGGCATTGCTAATCGATGGGGTGCCTCACCAGCCTGTTTAGCTCCTTGGCTTTTCTAGCAGCTGTGTAACCTATTCCCTATTTTAAATTCCCTCTGCTTATAAGACCAACAGTGGCTTCTGTTCCCGACTGGTCCTTGACTGACATAGGACCTTCCAAACATATTTTAAAACTTATTTTTCAGAAAATTAATAGCTTTCCTAAGAATTAAAACAATTATTCAGATAACCTAGAAAAGGTATCTTCTAATATGAAACAAAACATTTACAGATGACAAAATCAATTCATGCATTCAAACAAATATTTACTGAGAGCTTGGTCTGTGCCAAGCACTGTTCTAGGTGCTGGGAATACTACAGTGAACAAACCAGGCATAGACCCCTGTCCCCTAGCTTACATTCTAGGGACGGGTAAAGTGTGGCACATTACGATTTTTAAAATTAGCCAATACAGGACTGTTGCTTTAACAATAGAGGAATTTGATAAAAGTGGATTAACTTTAAGGTGTTCTACTCTACAAAGACTTGGTTCTTACCTTTTCAATGTGGTAGGAACTGTCACATTCCAGGGGCCAAGACAGAACTTCTTCAAAGCTAGTATCTAGTTAAACTGGCCACTTGATCAAACAGGAGTACAACTGTGATAAGGATTTAAACAGACACAATAACAAAAGATAGGCACTGTGTGCGTACAGTGTAAAGCATATGTATGTTGTATGCAGATTCTTGCTTGGCATCATTTTTACAGGAAATACCATTTGGAGGAACTGAGTCTGACTCAATTTAATAAGTCACTTTATCCCTTCTCTGTAGCGCAGGTAGAGTCCATCAACATAATATATAAAGCCAGTGGCAATATCCCTTCTCTGTAGCGCAGGTAGAGTCCATCAACATATAAAGCCAGTGGCAATGTACATAACAAGTAGAATGTTACAGTCACTGATTGCATGACACAATTTCCAAGATGGAATTTTCAGGCAGAAGAACAGAAACAGACAATGACTCATGTGGTGAAGAGTTATATAGACAACTGTGCCCAAGAAAGCTGCCACCTACATACCATAATGACATCAGATGAAAAATGCAGAAAGAAGGTAGTTTTCTAATTTATCTAGAAAAAAAAAGATTTGCTGAAAAGTATATATACTGAGAGATGAGACTGCTGCTACCTGTTCATGCATCCTAAGCACTGAGCAACCAGGAGCACACATCAGGTATTCCAAATATGACCTGCTTGAGCCTAAGAGCATGTTCAGCCTCAAAAATCAACATCACGAGCTCCAGAAATAACATAATATCTACTTCTGGCACTTCACTAGACTTATGCTAAAATAATTTAATGTAACCACAAAGGTACATTTCAAAGGAGAATTTATGGGCACCGTGCTCAGACCTTTCTTACTATTCAGCGATTAGGCAGTGTTTCATGCCTGCAATATTTATAACCCCATGTGAATAGCAGGTAGACCTACAATACTATGGGCTTCTTACACAACAGGAAGTCTAAAGCATAGTTCATATTCAAAATCTCAATGTCACGGAGCAAGTCAACCACAGAGCTCAGGTTTTAACCTTACAGGATCCTAACTACCTATCAAACTCTACTCCTCATCACTCCTCAAAATGCAGTCAAAATATACTAAAGAATCCCCCCCCCCCACACACACACACATACAAAACAGTGCACCTCGGAGGCTTTGCACATTCTGTTCCCTCTTCCTAGAATGCAAAGTTCCCTAAATTCACTTGGCAAATCATGCTTATCCTTTAAGACACAGCCTACTTTTCTCTTTGAAGCCATGACTTCCTGAGGAAGACTTCTTTGCCTTCTTCAGTGCTTTCATTTCTCCCTGTATACCATGTCACAATAATTTCTATATTGCATCATTTATATTTGTACACATCTGCTTCCCCATTAGACCATAAAATCCTTGAGACCAAAAACCCTTTCTTTTAATCTATATATCCTGGTACAATGTCTGAGAAAAAGTAGGTAGTAAGTGCTTAAGAAACATTTTCTGAATGACTATATGTAGTAGGGGATCTCAGGCTTGCAAAGTTCCCCTAAAAGATATTACATTTTCTATTCTTCATCTCACTGGCACCAAATGATATTTAAAGGGCAAGGAGAACAAATAGGAAAGTATCTCTCAGGGAACAGGTTTAATATGTTGACATTAAAAGACAATCTAATGGGGATTTTGATAAATCACTTTCAGTAAAACTGTATCAATCTACCCATGACTGTCAGAGTTACAGTGCACTAGCTGTAAAAACCCAGAAATGTATGTGATCTTGGCTAGAGAAAGGCATTTAACAACTAGAAATGGAAGCAGAACTCCTTCTGTTGTTTAGCTCCATTGGAATTTTTACTTTTTAAAAGGTGCCACAGACGACGTGGTGGCTCACACCTGTAATCCCAGCACTTTGAGAGGCTAAGGTGGGCGGATCACCTGAGGTCAGGGGTTCAAGACCAGTCTGGCCAATATGATGAAACTCTGTCTCTACTAAAAATACAAAATATTAGCTGGGTGTGGTGGAAGGAGCCTGTAATCCCAGCTACTCGGGAGGCTGAGGCAGGAGAATCCCTTGAACCCGGAAAGCGGAGGCTGCAGTGAGCCAAGACTGCACCACTGAACTCCAGTCTGGGCAACAGAGTGAGACTCCATCTCAAAAGAAAAAAAAAGTGCCACAGATACAGCTAAAATAATTTAAAATTGATAGGAAAGTTCATTTCTAAGGAATATTTAACAAGCAGTGACTTGGCTATCAACAGAAAACAAATGTAAAGCAAAGCTAAAGATTAATGTACATGAGTTGAAATTTAAGGCAACTATGAGAAAATTTCTACCCAAAGAAATTCCCTGGTCTAATCTTTCATACGAGTTTGAAATCAGGAAATATCCAGAGACCATCCTCAAGGGTACCATAAAGCACATTTGCAAAAATGCCAGAACTCCATATATAGAAAATGGTTTTGGCTTAAAGACTAGGGAATTACTGGGTGAGTCATTCTAACTGTGGCTTCCAGTAACCAGACTATCTTAAGGGAATAAAGTCAAAAGTAAAGCTAATAAAATCAAGATAAAAAAATTTATTATCAGCAATGGTGAAAATAAATAATGCAGACATTTGTGTAACACATTAGCTTACAAAGCACTTTCGTTTTTCAAACTAGGAAAATTAAACTGAGAAAGTTAGGTGTATGTGGAATCAGGTCACCAAGCTGCAATAAGCAAAGTAAAGGAGTTTAGCTGTTCCAACACCAAGTCTACAGACTCTTCCATTATTCTGCCTCTCTGCCATCTTAACGGTAGGCTTATATGTGTCTATGGGCCTAGGACACTTTCTAAGATGCCTTCAAAGAGAGCAGAGTCCACTGGGCGTGGTGGCTTGTGCCTGTAATCCCAACATTTTGGGAGGCCAAGGTGGGCAGATCACTTGAGCTCAGGAGTTCGAGACCAGCCTTGACAACATGGTCAAACCTTGTCTCTGCTAAAAATATAAAAGTTAGTCAGGTGCCTGTAATCCCCACTACTCAGGAGGCTGAGGCAGGAGAACTTGACCCCAGGAGGTGGAGTTTGCAGTGAGCCAAGATAGCACCATTGCACTTAGCAAGACTCCGTCTCAAAAAAAAGAGAGAGAAAGAGCAATGTCAGGCCGGGCGCGGTGGCTCAAGCCTGTAATCCCAGCACTTTGGGAGGCCGAGACGGGCGGATCACGAGGTCAGGAGATCGAGACCATCCTGGCTAACACGGTGAAACCCTGTCTCTACTAAAAATACAAAAAAAACTAGCCGGGCGAGGTGGCGGCGCCTGTAGTCCCAGCTACTCGGGAGGCTGAGGCAGGAGAATGGCGTGAACCCGGGAGGCGGAGCTTGCAGTGAGCTGAGATCTGGCCACTGCACTCCAGCCTGGGTGACAGAGCGAGACTCTGTCTTAAAAAAAAAAAAAAAAAAAAAGAGCAGTGTCTTCCAAATCATTTAAGAATATCTTTCAACTTAATCAAGATAACTTGGTCATAGCCTTAGAAAACACCTTCAAAGAACAAAGCACTCCTCAATGTGCATGGAAAGTGAATGCTCTCCATGTTCTGTTGATTGAAAAATGCAGATGTCAAGAGCTGTGGGCAATATGCTACCGTTTGCATAAAAGCACTGCAAAGAAATATATTTAAATGTTGTTGTTTGTCTACGCATATATTATCTCTTAAAAGTCACGTAAGAAATTGCCAACAATGGGCTAGGTATGGTGGTTCACACCTGTAATCCCAGCACTTTGGGAGGCCGAGGCAAGTCGATCACCCAAGGTCAGGAGTTCGAGGCCAGCCTGACCAACATGGTGAAACCCCATCTCTACTAAAAATAGAGGGTGCCCAGCTACTTGGGAGGCTGAGGCAGGAGAATCACTTGAACCCGGGAGGGAGAGGTTACAGGGAGCCAAGATCTCGCCATTGCACTCCAGCCTGGGCGACAAAAGCAAAACTCTGTCTCACAAAAAAAAAAAAAGAAAAGAAAAGAAATTGCCAACAATGGTTACTTCCAGGGAGGGAAAATGGTGGCTCAGAGATGAGGGACAGGAGAATGATTTTATACTGTATATATTCCCCTTTGGACCTTTTGAATTTTGAACTACATGAAAGTGCTACCTTTTTCAGAAAGTAAATTTAAATGTAAATTTAAAAATATACAATAGGAGTTGGAACGCAGGCAGTGTTGGGTGGGGTGAAACATTTCAGAGATGGGATATAGCAGAAGAAGGGAAAAGCAAAAAATTATTACACTTTCTGTCAGACTCTAGAATTTCATCTGGTGTTTCAGTCTGAGGTAAATATTCCTCAAGATGATCAAACGTCTTGTACTTTTTAACTCCTTGTTCTGCTGGGTATGATGTGTCACACCTGTAATCCCAACACTTTGGGAGGCTGAGACGGGAAGACTCCTTGAGCCCAGGAGTTAGAACCAGCCTGAGAAACATAGTGAGACCCTGTCTCAATTGTAGATAATCCAGTAAATGAATAAATACATCTTTGCCCATCAAACAGCTCTTAATTTCTCACAAACCTTGACACTAAGAAAGGAGTGTCCCAATAGTGGACACAAATATTTAGGTCATCAGAAAGGTATAGTCAGCCCTCTGTTAGAAATGGATTCTGCATCTGTGGATTCAACCAACTGCAGATTGAAAATATTCGAAAACATGGCTGGGTCCTATGGCACATGCCTGTAGTCCCAGCACTTTGGAAGGCTAAGCGGGAGGACAGATTGAGTCTGAGGCTATAGTGAGCTATAATTGCACCACTGCACTCCAGTCTAGGCGGCAGAGCAAGACCCTGTCTCAAAAAAAAAAAAAGAAAATATTCAGTAAACAATGGATGGTTGCATCTGTACAGAACATGTGCAGACTTTTTTCCTTGTCATTATTCCCTAAATGATACAGAGTAACAACTACTGGCATAGCATTAACATTGTATTAGGTATTATAAGTAACCTAGAGATGATTTAAAGTATAATGGAGGATGTATAAAAGTTATATGCAAGCACTACGCCATTTGTATCAGGGACTCGAGCATCTGTGGATTTTAGTACCCCAGAAGGTTCCTGGAACCAATCCCCCATGGATACCAAAGGACAACTGTAGATCCTTTCATAGTAAATAAGATAGTGTCCAGTTTAAAACATAGTCTCTGAAGGGGTGGCTTAGCAGTTATTTCTGACACACCGATAAAATCTGGAACTGCAGAGCTAGAAGTTAAATCTTGGACCAGTATGACCCTAAGTGCAAAGGAAATATGACCCATATCCAAAAATGGAAGCCAGCCTCAATAAATCAGCCAGAGTTACCATTCACATAGCTGGAATTTTCAGTAGTTTTGTCCTCTGTTCTATCACTACCTAAGTCAATCCAAAAGTTCACCCTAAAAGTCACATTAACCCCAGGGCTTTGGGTAATGAAGAAATCACATCTTGAGCCTAGAGCAAATCATACCATTTCTTAAAAAGGCAGCACCAAAGAAGTTTCCTTTCCCACACTGAAATTACTGGAATGGCTTCGTGGCCCCAGAAACTGGTGAGACTCGTGCCCAAGCGAGTTAAAAACCCCAGGATCAACAAAACTTGTACAAAGTAAAAAGAACACATGCTTATTCTCTATTCTGATGTTTATTTGTTTTGTTTTATTTTTGAGACGGGGTCTTGCTCTCTTTCCCAGGCTGGAGCGCAGTGGCACTCGATCATGACTCACTGCAGCTTCGACCTCCTGGGCTCAGGTGCCCAGGTGATCCTCCTGCCTCAGCCTCCTGAGTAGCCGGGACCACAGATGCGCACCACCATACCCAACTAATTTCTAAATTATTTGTAGCCACAAGGTCACACTGTGTTGCCCAGACTGGTCTTGAACTCCTGGATTCAACTGATCCTCCTTCCTCGGCCTCTCAAAGTGCTGGGATTACAGGTTTGAGCCACCACACCCAGCCTCTATTCTGAAGTTTAAATCACATACTTTAAAAGTCAACTAATAAATGTTTCTAAATAAGTATAAGAATTTAAAAATAAAAGTCATTGCCAAAGAGTTATATTTTGGAACACTGCAAAAATACCTGCTCATAGGTCTACAGTCTACGCCACATCGTCTAACTGGATATTAATAGATGAGCAATCACTCACCATATCCTATACAGTTAACTTCCAATTTTTTAGGAAAGGACACAGGAATACAGGTAAATAAACTGAAACCCAATTCTCATTTTAGCCAACACTTTTTAAATTCTTCCTCCAATGAAATGTGTTTTTTTATCAGCACTAACAGGTAACAATTTATTGATCCAAACATCTTTTCCTTCAACAATCTGATAGTTGTCCAAATGATCATTATGACAACCAAAATTAGAAAATAGTAGGGGAAAAAGAGTGAGAGGGCTTCGAGGGGTGGAATGGGATAGATAATTCATAAACTGGATAAACAGAGGCCTCAACAAATGCCTGTCATAATCGAAAGATGACTGACCCATTGTCATCTCAATACAATGACCAAGTCACTGAAGCCACCTGGTAAAATGTAAAACGAACTTTTGAAAAGAAATTGTGTGAGGATCCAGGAGTCTACCATCAACAGTAGTTAATAAAGTTTACAAGCCAGCAGTTACTAGTTCTCATTAAGAATTAACTGATATTTCATAACCTGATCCCCAGTAAGCTTATTAATAAAAAGCAATGGCCGGCCGGGCGCGGTGGCTCAAGCCTGTAATCCCAACACTTTGGGAGGCCGAGACAGGTAGATCACCTGAGGTCAGGAGTTTGAGACCAGCCTGACCAACATGGTGAAACCCTGTCTCTACTAAAAATACAAAAATCAGCTGGGCATGGTGGTGGGCACCTGTAATCCCAGGTACTCAGGAGGCTCAGGCAGGAGAATCCCTTGAACCTGTGAGGCGGAGGTTGCAGTGAGTCGAGATTGCGCCATTGCACTCCACCCTGGGCGACAAGAGTGAAAATCTGTCTCAAAAAAATAAAAATAAAAAATAAAATAAATAAAAAGCAATGGAAATGTGGAGGAAGAAGTAGTGAATCAGCTTCTCTCTTCTATATGCTGTATTTTATTGGAATATGAGTAAGTACAAGGGTAATATGAGAAATGGGGGGGGACTTCTAGTCACCAAAATGGCATCTGACTCTCCAAATGCAGCAATGCTCATTCCAGTGGGTGCTTCACTGTGACTCAAGATCTGTCAAATGAGGACATAAGGGAATTTGAATAAAGCCAAGATACGCTCCTAAAATCAACAGACTCTTCCAATAGATTTAACAGAAGATCTAACAGTAATCAACCTATAAGACACTAACATACTCAACATAAATTGATTCTAAAATACTTTTTAAAATGAATTATTGCTAACGCAAAAAGTCAGGAAATAAGTCTAGGAATTTGTTTTCCTAATGGCACTTCCATTTATATATTGGTAGAGGTCACTAAAACACATTACTAGGTGTCACATTGTATCATTCCCCTGTTCTCCTTTTATAACCTTATTCTTCAAAAATAAAAGGTAATTATGTGAAAGCATCAATTAAGTATTTCCTTCCTTTCTCAAAACAGATAAATACAAATATAACTGAATCTTTTGTTTTATAGTATGTGCCCACTACGCTATACGGCAAACAACCCTGGCAAATCCACTGCATAGTCGCCCTCAAATTATAACTATTCATTTCTCCCCAACCCAAGGGAAAATAATTTTCCCAACTCCTCCAATTATATGCCAAAAGAATTAGAAAATACAGGAAAAAAAAGATTCACAGAAGCTTGTATAAGTGTCAAGTGCCAACATTTCACTAATAACCAAGATTTCCTATTGTACAGACTTTTAATTGTATCAAATCATGAATCTTCTAGGGCACAGAAAACAAAGACTAAATGGTTCTGCCAATTTACAATGATCATATTTCACCTTTAGAAGTGTAATCACCATAGAAGCAACGAATTCATCGAATTCATCTTTCTGTCTCCACCGATTAAACGGATCCTGCACTACAGGCATAATCGGCTAGTTTCTGCCACCACTCACACATAGGCCTCCAAAGCACTCTACAAGCCAGGGCTAGGCTGTCTAGAAATCCGCACTGTGTCACTGCATAAGGCAGTTTCCCACTGCACATATCCAGGAGGAATAAAACCACCTAAGCACTCTTGTCAGATCTTAGCAAGGCTGCAAAATGACAGGAGTTGCTAACTAAAGAGCAGGCAGCAACAATCACCACCTTTAAAAATCATTTAAGCAGTTTTCCTCTCCGCCATCTCACTTCCCTCCTCCTCCTCCTCGTCATTCTCTCTCCTCTCTCTCTCTCTCTCTCTCCTCTCTCTCTCACACACACACACACACACACACACACACACACACGCATGCACTGCAGTTCATCCCCAGCTTTGCAAGTGACATGCTGGGAGCTCTGGACTGACAGCCGGCCCAGAACTCATTCAGAGCCCTCAAATACAGACATTCTCACCTGAACACGCCAGGCAACTTCCACCTGCACCATCACTTCCACCCTCCCCGACACACACACAGTCGCCCTCGCAAGCTCTCCCCACACCAATCCCCGAGCAGCAGAAAGCCCAGCAGGCTCATTGCAAGCGCAGCACGCGTTACCACTTACAAGCCGAGTTGGGCGGCCTAAGCTCCAGAAACCTCCTCTTCACGCAGCCCACCCCCACCACCCCGACGCGGCCGGACCCCTGGCCCGCCAGGTGGGATGCGCTACCTTTGGACTGGCAATCCGCACAAAACTTGTTATCCTCCTCCAGCAGCAGGTTGGCCAGGACAGCCTGGTACCGATCCACGTCCTTCACCGACTTGCCCGTCATGGCCAGGGTGCCGGCGGGGGCAGAGGGCGACGCGCCCTCCTCGCCCCCAGAGACCCCTGCCTCAGTCCGGGGGTGAGGACTCCCGGTCCCCCGCCCAGGGGCAAATCCTGAGCGGGGAGAGCCCTCTCCTCTGGCCCCGCCGGACGCCCCTTCCCGGGTCGGCGGCGTCCGTCCCCCACTCCGCAGCCCCTTGGCGGGCTTAGGGACAGGCCCGCGTCCAGGAGAGGCTGCGGGGCTAGAGACCCTCAGCCCAGAAAAAGGCAGACCACGAGCCTCCTGGGTGCCGGACGCAGAAATGACCCTCTGGCCGGCCTGTCTGCTGGCCTTGCGTCCCGCGCCTCGGTTTCCCTGGCAGCTGCCGTCAGCTCCTCTACCACCTCCGCCGCCTACTTCCGGCAGCTCTTCCTCCCCACCTCCACCCTGCCCAGCCCGCGCATGCGCCCCGCCCCCACCGCGCCGCACTGGGCTCTTCCTTCAGCTCCGCCTCTCGGCAACCAATCGGTGGAGAAGCGGGGGGCGGGGCTTGGTGGGGGCGGAGGGAAGGGTTGGGCACGCCTCCTGCAGGTCCTTGGAAGAGAATGAATGGAGCCTGGTAGAAAGGCAGTGGAGGGAATAGAAGAAAGTGAAGGAAGACAACAACTAACATTTACTGAGCTCTTACTATGCGCTAGGCACTGTGTTAAGCACTTTACATGAATTATCCCAATATAATCCTCACAACAACCCTATGAATTACTTATCATCCTTATGTAACCTAAGCGTTGTGGATACTCCAAAGGCCTCCAGCTTGTTTTTTCCAACAGCCAAATAAAAGAGTCCAAGCCCCTAACCCAGGATATAAGAACGTCACCCCCTCCCCAAATTTTCAGAGGACTCTGGTCACCTCTCACTTGGAATACATGCTCCCACTAATACTCATTAGCTCTCCTCTGTGACTCCTGCCTTTTTGGATATTGTTTGGCCTGGTGCCCAGACATTGCTGTCTTCTTCCATTTCTTAAACTCTCACAAAACAGCGAGCTTTGTGTGGCAGACTTTTACTGAATGTTATTTGGGAAGGGTGGAGGACAGCGATTAAAGCATAGCACAGAACAGGCAACTCCTTAAAAATGATTATTAAACATCGTTGTACAAAGCCACCCTTGCTACAGATAATTTCTCATTGGCTGTCCTTTTCCTTAGGGATCCACCTGCCATCTGGCTTGTGTTTTCATTCACTTATTCATTCATTCACTAAGCACAATGTTAATGAGAAATTTCTAAGTATCAGGCACTGTACTAGGGGAGAAGGAAACACCATGATCCGATTTGTGGTTTTAAAAGGTCACTCTGGCTGCCATGGAAATAATTAATCGGGGAAGATGGTAAGCAGATGCTAAGAGTTATCTAAACTCTAGTGAAACCCTCTCCTCCATTTCTTTACTTTCTCCCAAGACCAGGATCCCCTCAAAGCTTTCATCTCATCAGAGGAAAATTAAACATTTCTATTACTTTATTAATCACAACAATTAAATTTTCTGGCTAAGTCTCTTCCCTTGTAGCCATGCCTAGGGGACTTGACTTTTAAAAACACACAAGTTCATTGGGGTGTTTTTCCTGAGAAAACCCATCCAAATAGGTATTACCATAACAATTTTTCAGTTGAAACAGTCAAGATTAACCAGTTACTGGGTGTGGTGGCACATACCTGTAGTCCTAGCTACTCAGGATGCCGAAGCCAGAGCATCACTTGAGCCCAGGAGTTGGAATCCAGCCTGGGCAACACAGTAAGAACCACCCCTCCAACCTCCAATGTACCCTGTTACCCTGTCTCAAAACAACAACAACAAAAAAAAACAGTTAATTGCGGTGAATGGTGATTGTACCTTAGTTCAAGCCCTCCCCATCTTCATCTCCTCGCTCTGCAAATAGCCTTCTGGCCTTAGTCTAAATCTGGTTAAATTAATCCTTCACTGTGCTCTCTAGAGGGAGCTTTTAAATGCCAAATCTGATTGACTCACACTCTCCTGCTTAAAAAATCATTTAGTGGCTCTCCATTGCCTGTGGCAGTGTTTCTCAAATTTTTCCACCTAGTGAGAGATATCATGGCTTTGTGGTTAAGCACACAGACTCTGGGGCAAGAATGCTTAGGTTTAAATCCTCAGCTTTTCCCATCTATTATCTATGTGACTTTGAGGAGGTTACTCAGCCTCTCGGTGCCTCAGTTATTTCATCTATAAAATGGGAATGATGATAACATTAATAGTACCTATTTCACAAGATTATTATGAGACTTAGCTGAGATAATTCCTGTAATATAATTAGAACAGCCCTTGGCACATAGTGAATGATAGACGATTAGTGCTCTTCACTAAATATTTCTGGCGTTTTGCCTTCTGAGCACATGGTAGGATTTTATTTCCTGGTTTTCAAGTGATTGGGAAAGACCAATGAGTTTGAGCAGAAAGAATGGATTGCTTTGTCTCTAAAGCATTTATTTGCTGCTTTGAGACTCTTCTGCTTCTCTTTCCCTCTGCCATGGCAACCATCGATGCTGAAGATGTTGGTTGCTCTATTAGCCTGGATTTCTGTGTAGCTGATAAACAAGAGCTCTCTGCCAGCCCATAGAGGATAACTTAGCATAAGCAAGAAATAAACATTGTGTTGCCATTGAGTTTTGTTTGTTTGTTTACCACTGTATAAGCTAGCCTATCCTAACAGATACATCAAGTATTAGCTTTTTTTATTATCATTACTAATAGCAGAGTAAAGTGAGAGCATAGCCCAGGGTCTGAGGATATAAACAAAGCAAATTGCTCTTCGCAAGTACACATTTTTGTTTGAAATCTTGAATTTTGCTTTGACAAGTCTTGCAAAAATGTTCACTCTGTTCCATCATGCACATGTTATCTTATCATAAAACGGTTTCACATTAGTTATAGAATTTTCCTTTTTTTTTTTTTTTTTGAGACTGAGTCTCGCTCTGTCACCAGGCTGGAGTGCAGTGGTGCGATCCTGCCTCACTGAAACCTCTGCCTCCCAGGTTCAAGCAATTCTCCTGCCTCAGCCTCCCAAGTAGCTGGGACTACAGGCACGTGCCACCATGCCCGGCTAACTTTTTGTATTTTAAAAGAGACGGGGTTTCACCCTGTTAGCCAGGATGGTCTCAATCTTCTGACCTTGTGATCTGCCCACCTCCGCCTCCCAAAGTGCTAGGATTACAGGCATGAGCCACCGTGCCCGACCAGTTATAGAATTTTCTATCTGTCCCAGTGGCTACTGAGCACAGTTTGGTTGCACTGTATCTAATGGATTTCAGAAAATTGGAAGGACTTGAAGAATCCTGACATCACATTTCATAGTCAGCTTCCAGATAATTTCTCTTCTTTATTGTTTTTGTTTTGTTTTGTTTTTGTTTTTTGTTTTGGTAGCAGTAGAATTTATTAGAATGTGCCTTTTAAAGAATTATTTGAAACAGAGATGGAGTCTTGCTTTGTTGCTTGGGATGGTCTTGAATTCATAGCCTAAGGTGATCCTCACACCTTGGCCTCCCAAAGTGATGAGGTTACAGGCATGAGCCTAGAATGTGGCTTAATACAGGCTCCTGGACTTGCCTACAGTGCTCTTAATATATAAAGCTCGAATGTCTTGGCAATTTTTCTTGAGTAATGACACTAGGAAGTTGACAGCCAGGTGAATGTTATGTACAAGCTCATCGTCTGTCATCTTCACATGGCCAACAGCCACAGCCAGACATAGCACCTTCTTCATCTGAAACTTGGTTGTGGACTTCACCTCATCCACTCTGGCCACCATGTTTTTGTTGTGTGTCAGCAGGGAAGGGAACTTACCCACCTTATTTAGGCCTGGGCCAAGGATTCATGGGATCTGCTTAATCAGAGACTCTGAGGCTAAAAAGACGTCATACTTCTTTGACAGCTGTTTGACCAGTTATTATTCTTATTGAGCTTTTCAGCACCTTGATGTCCCTGTGGAGGATATCCACAGTCTTGGACCATTTTTTTGGTTGTTTGTTTTGGAGACAGGGTCTCACTTTGTCACCCAGGCTGGAGTGCAGTGGTTCCAACATAGCTCACTGCAACCTCAACTTCCCAGGCTCAAGCAGTCCTCCCGCCTCAGCCTCCTGAGTAGCTGGGACTACAGGCGTACGCCACCATGTCCAGCTAATTTTGGGTATTTTTTGTAAAGACAGGGTTTCACCATGTTGCCCAGGTTGGTCCTGAGCTCCTAGAATCAAGCGATCCTCCTACCTTGGCCTCCCAAAGTGCTGGGATTACAGGCGTGAATCACTGGTGCCTGGTCCATCTTATTTTTCTTTAAAGAATTATTTTCTGTTTGTAGAAATAGGATCTGGCTATGTTGCCCAAGCTGGTCTCAAACTCCTGGCCTCAAACAATCCTCCCCACTCGGCCTCTCTAAGTGCTAGGATTACAGGTGTGAGCCACCATGCTCGGCCTCTTTTTTTTCTTTAAATCAGAGTATTTTGAAACCCCAACTCACATAAATAAGAACAAAATAAAACCCGTTATATTAGAGAAGCCACAGTAGCAAAATGCCCAGATTACTATCAAGAAAGAGGTATGGTGAATATTTTTGGACTATTGCCACAGGAAACTCTCATTAGTGTATCTTATAGCTAAGAGATCAAAATCTCTTAAGCCATATGTTAATCAGTTTCTGATTCACTGGCCAGTCACTTTACCTATTCCGGATAACATTCATAGAATGACTTGTTCATTTAGAAAACTGGATAATTATGCTCCCTGTTTTACTGTGAGCTCTGTGTTATTCATCACATGCAAATGAGCTTAGTGAGACTAAGCTTAGTGAGCTTTATGATTCCTCCTCTGGCTATGGCTGGTCTAAATGCTGCCTCTGGCGGCACCGGCTGAGTTCTGCCCAGGGTTGCTTTCCACTGTGACAAGGCAGCACTGAGTTCTAATGCAAAGTCCCACAATTATTGCACTCTCCTTCCCCCAAGCACTCCAGTTCTCTCTCTGATCAACACAGCTACTGGTGGGGAATGGAGGAGTAGTGGCATCAGCAATTCAAGACTCTTTTGTACTCTCTTCAGTGTCTCTTTCTGTAATATGAAATTAAAACCAACTACTGTGATTACTCACCGTGCTTTTGATTCATAGGAAGATGATTTTTTGAGTGGATAGTTGTTCAATTTGGTGTTCCTGTCAGGACAATTGGTGAGGTCTTCTGTTTTTGGCCATCTTGCTCTGCCTTCCAATGTTAGATTTTTTTTTTTAAGTTTTAAATCAAAGTAAAACATGCACATAGTTTCAAAAGTCAAGTAATTATACAAGGTGTATAATGACAAACAGTAATCTTCTGCCCCATCTCTGCCCACACTGGTCCCTACTCCTCTGAGACAACCATTTTCCACTCTTATAGCTGTTTCTTCTACAATTTATGTATTGCCCAGATAACATGCTTATACCACCATGATTTACCTTCCCAGCTTTGTTTATTCACTTCCTGATATGGAAGATGAGAATTTAGATTTCTTTATATATACTCCCCCAGATTTCCTTTCCCACATTCTCCTAGTATAGTTAAATAACAATATTTTGTTAAATTAATGCTCAATGTTTGATATTATGACTTAATATTATTGAATGTTGTGCTTTGTACTCATTAATTACATTTTTTCCCCGGTTAAACTTTTTGTTTTTCCTGGAGTCAATAGTTGCTCCACTTTGGAGTGCGTAATTTTCTATGAATCTATGATTAATTCATCTAATCCTCTGACATAAGAGAATTTCCTCTTAGTAAGTTCTAACACATCAGCTAAGCTATAAATTTCATTATTCTTGGCACTGTCCATCCTGAAACTTCTGCCCTGCCGCTCCAAGCTGGAGGAGGCTCCTGCTGCTTAATCATCACCCTGAAATTCCCCTTCACTATTATCCTGGGAATAGCCTTCCTCTTTTTCCTGTATTGAATGCTCTGTTTTCTGGATTTGGTGCTTACGAGGGACTGAGCAAGTATAACTGACCAAGGCCTACTGCAAGAACTCTGTAGTATAATGATAGGAAATTGCCCCACACCAGAGCATATCAATGTGAAATTGCAGAACACTGGGGGAAAAGGCAAGATCTGAAGTTTCCAGAGAGGAAAAACAAATCACATGAAAAAGAATCAGGAATGAGAATAGCATGGAGTTCTCAACAGTAGCACTGGAAGCCAGAGGGCAATGAAATTTTGCCTCCAAAATTCTGAGAAAAAAAAAAAGAGTTGCCAACCCAGAATTCTGTACCAGCCAAACTGCTATTCTAGAGGCAGTGTTGAATAAAGACAGTTTCACATACTGTAGATTTCAAAATCTTTCCTCCTGTGCTGGTTGTGTTCCATTGGCTTCCATGTCCTCTCTCGGCCCTTCACCTGGCTCTGAGGTCCAAGAGACAACTTTGATGGGCGGCATCAACCTGGATCCTCTGCACACCAGCTTCTGGTTGTGCTCAACCAATGGGAAGAACAGTGGGAAATCAGAGGGCAGGAGGAGAGAGAAGTTGAATTATTTATTTTCTCCTCTTTCTCCCTACTGGCAGAGCTACTGCCCCCCTCCAGGGACAGCAGAAGTGTCTGCAACAGTGGCCCTTGTGCCTGTGATGGTGGCCCTCTCCTACAGCAAGGGTTCACATCACATTCTGGTCATACTCTCTCCCATGGCCTCTTCAGGCTTTGAGGGCAACAGCCATCTGCACTTGCTCGCCCCAAGGTACATCATGCCCTCGGTTGATTTTCTTTCACCCTTCCCACACTTTACAAAATGGTCCCTTCTTTAAACTCTCCTCACTGGCCTCTTTTGCATTGGCCACAGGCTTCCTATTGGAATCCTAACCAGTTCATCTCCCATGGACACTTTGTCAAAAATGACAGCATAATCAAGCTGGGAGTTAGAAGCCTTAGGAATCTACCTGGTGCTGTCTTCTATAGCAGCTAAGCTGGCACCCAAGCCACAAGACAAAGTCCTTCCCCCTCTTCCTTTCCCTTTGCTCAAGCAGAGGAGTCTCTCCCTGTGGTCACCAGTGCCCCAGGCCCACGGCAAGTACTCCCTGGCTTCTGTTGATGTTCATTCAAGGCCTAAGGGCTCTTCAGTCAGCTTGTGGTGAATGCTGCGAGGTGTGGGACTCTCCCTTCAGGGCAATGGGCTTCCCTCTGGCCCAGGGAAGGTTCCGAAATGCCGTCTAAGAGCCAAGGTCTGGAATTGAGGACCTCAAGGGCCCACTTGGTCAATCTGGTACCTAAGCTGCAGGACAAAGTTCCCTTTATTCTTCCCTCTTTTTTTCAAGCAGAAGGAGTCCATTCCTGTAGCCACCACAGCTGGGAATGTGCTGGGTCACACATTAAGCCAGCACATCTCTGAGTCTCATGCAAGGCCCATGGTGAGTCCTGCCTGGGTACTGCTTCTGATTATTCGGGGCCCAAGTGCTCTTGAGTGAACTGGGTTCTTCCATTCAAGGCAGTGGGCTCCCTTCTGACCCACGGTGGGTCTAGAAATATCATCCAAAACCTAGAGCCTGGAATAGGGGCCTCAAGACTCTGCCTGGTGCCCTGTCCTACTGTGGCTGAACTGGTACCCAAGTTGCAAGACAAAGCCCTCTTTTCTCTCTCCTCTCCTGTGGAAGACAAGACTTTCTCCCGGAACTGCAAGCTATGCTGCCTGCAGTTGGGGAAGGGATGGCACAAGCACTACCTTGGCAGTCCCAGCTGGTGTCTCACTGGGTCATGTGTCCCCCATGTCCACTGGCTTCAAGCCCAGTATAGCATCAGGATTTTCCCCAGAATTGCAGTCCTCATGGCCTTGACTGCCTTTCAAGTTTACTTAGAATTCCAGAACACTTTGGCCTGGGGTGTTGAGACTACTGTGAACTGTTTCCAACCACTGGTATGGACAATTCCCCTCTGGCAAGGGTTGATCTAAATGCTCCCTCTGGGGCACTGGCTGAGTTCTGTTCAGGGTTGTTTTCCACTGTGACAAGGCAGCACTGAGTTCTAATGCAAAGTCCCACAATCACTGTGCTCTCCTTCCCCTAAGCACACTGATTCTCTCTCTGAATCACACAGCTGCTGCTGGGGAATGGGGGAGCAGTGCCATCAGCAATTCAAGACTGTCCTTTGAACTGGGTGCAGTGGCTCATGCCTACAATTCCAGCACTTTGGGAGGCCAAGGCAGGCGGATCACCTGAGGTCAGGAGTTTGAGACCAGCCTGGTCAACATGGCAAAACGTTGACTCTACTAAAAATACAAAAATTAGCCAGGTGTGGTAGTGGGTACCTGTAATCCCAGCTACTCAGGAGGCTGAGGCAGGAGAGTCACTTGAACCTGGGAGGCAGAGGTTGCAGTGAGCCAAGATCTTGCCACTGCGCTCCAGCCTGGGCAACAGAGTAAGACTTTATCTCAAAAAGAAGAAGAGGAAGAAGGAGAAGGAGAAAGAGAAGGAGAAGAAGAAGGAGAAGAAGACCTGTCTTTTGTACTTTGTTCAGTGCCTCTTTCTGTAATACAAAGTTAAAAGCACGTACTGTGATTGTTTACCGATAACTACAACTTTTCAAGACGTAGACAGTCCAATGAGATATAGACAGAAACAACAAAAATTTAAAAAGGAGGAGAATAAAATGTTGAGTTTGTATTAGTTTTTTCTTTGCTTGTTTGTTTATGCAATCAGTGTTAAGTTGTCATCAGTTTCAAATAATGGGTTACAAGAGATGATTTGCAGTCCTCATGGTAACCTCAAATAAAAAACAAACAGCAGATAAACAAAAAATAAAAAGCAAAAAAGTAAAGTGTACCACCAGAGAAAACCACCTTCACTAAAAGGAAGACAAGTAGAAAGGAAAGAAGGAAGAGAAGACCACAAAACAACCAGAAAACAAATAACAAAGTGGCAGGCATAGGTCCTTACTTACCAATAGTAACACTGAATGTAAATGGACTAAACTCTCCATGAAAAGACATAGAGTGGCTGAACGGATGAAAAAACAAGACCCGGTGATCTGTTGCATACAAGAAACTTACTTATAAAGACACACATAGGGGTGCAGTGGCTCATGCTTGTAATCCCAGCAATTTGGGAGGCCGAGGTGGGTGGGTCACCTGAGGTCAGGAGTTCGAGACCAGCATGGACATGGGGAAACCCTGTCTCTACTAAAAATACAAAAATTAACTGGGCATGGTGGCACACACTTGTACTTCCAGCTACTTGGGAGGCTAAGGCAGGAGAATGCTTGAACCTGGGAGGCAGAGGTTGCAGTGAGCTGAGATTGTGCCACTGCACTCCAACCTGGGCAACAAAGCAAGGTTTCATCTCAAACAAACAAACAAAAAAAGATACACAAAGACTGAAAATAAAGGAATGGAAAAAGATACTCCATGTCAATGAAAACAAAAAAGAACAGAAGTAACTATATTTATAACAGACAACATAGATTTCAAGACACAAACTATAAAAAGAGATAAAGAAGGTCATTATATAATGATAAAGGAATCAATTCAGCAAGAAGATGTATGTATCTGCATCCAACACTGGAGCACCTAAATATATAAAGGAAATATTATTAGAGCTAAAGAGAGAAATAGACCCCAATACATTAATAGCTGGAGACTTCAACACCCTACTTTCAACGTTGGACAGATCATCCAGATAGAAAATCAACAAAGAAACATCAGACTTAATATGCACTAAAGATCAAATGAACCTAATAGATACAAAACATTTCATACAACAGCTGTAGAATACATATTCTTCTCCTCAGCACCCGGATCATTCTCAAGGATAGAGCACATGTTAGGCCATAAAATAAGTCTTTAAAAATTCAAGACCAGGTGCAGTGGCTCATGCCTATAATTCGAGCACTTTGTGTGTGTTTTTTTGTTTTGTTTTGTTTTGAGAAGGAGTCTTGCTCTGTCACCCAGGCTGGAGTGCAATGGTACAATCTTGGCTTACTACAACCTCTGCCCCCTGGGTTCAAGCAATTCTCCTGCCTCAGCCTCCCAGATAGCTGGGATTACAGGTGTCCACCACCACGCCCAGCTAATTTTTTGTGTTTTTAGCAGAGACAGGGTTTCACCATGTTGGCCAGGCTGGTCTTGAACTCCTGACCTCAAGTAATCTGCCTACTTTGGTCTCCCAAAGTGCTGGGATAACAGGTGTGAGCCATTGCACCCAGCCAAAAATCAGTAGCATTTCTGTATGTCAACAGCAAACAATCTGAAAAAGAAAGCAAGAAAGTAATCCCATTTACAATAGCTACAAATAAAGTAAAATACATAAGAATTAGCCAAAGAAGTGAAAGATTTCGGCCGGGCGCGGTGGCTCAAGCCTGTAATCCCAGCACTTTGGGAGGCCGAGACGGGCGGATCACGAGGTCAGGAGATCGAGACCATCCTGGCTAACACGGTGAAACCCCGTCTCTACTAAAAATACAAAAAACTAGCCGGGCGAGGTGGCGGGCGCCTGTAGTCCCAGCTACTCGGGAGGCTGAGGCAGGAGAATGGCGTAAACCCGGGAGGCGGAGCTTGCAGTGAGCTGAGATCCGGCCACTGCACTCCAGCCTGGGCGACAGAGCGAGACTCCGTCTCAACAAAAAAAAAAAAAAAAAAAAAAAAAAAAAAGAAGTGAAAGATTTCAACAATAAAAAGTATAAAACATTGATGAAATAAATCAAGAGGACACAAAAAATGGAAACGTATTCCATGTTCATCGATTGGAAGAATAAATATTGTTAAAATATTCATATTGCCCAAAGCAATGTACAGATTTAATGCAATCCCTATAAAAAAAAATTCCTCACAGAAATAGGAAAAACAATCCTAAAATTTATATGAAACCACAAAAGACCCAGAATAGCTAAAGCTATCCTGAGCAAAAAGAACAAAGCTGGAGGAATCACATTACCTGACTTTAAATTATACTACAGAGCTATAGTAACCAAAACAGCATGGCATTGGCACAAAAATAGACATATAGACAAATGGAACAAAATGAAGACCCCTGAAACAAATCCATACACCTACAGTGAACTCTTTTTGAGCAAAGATGCCAAGAATATTCACTGGGGAAAAAACAGTCTCTTCAATAAATGGTGCTAGGAAAGCTGCATATCTACATGTAGAAGAATGAAACTAGACCCTTCTCACCATATATGAAAATCAAACCAAAATTTGATCTAAGACTTAAATCTAAGACTTCAAACTATGAAACTACTAAAAGAAAACACTGGGGAAACTCTCTGGGACATTGGACTGGGCAAAGATTTCCTTCTTTTTTTTATTTTTATTTTGTTGTTGTTGTTGTTTTTTTGTTTTTGAGACAGAATCTCACTCTGTGGCCCAGGCTGGAGTGCAGTGGTGTGATCTTGGCTCACTGCAACCTCTGCCTCCCAGGTTCAAGGAATTCTCCTGCCTCAGTCTCCTGAGTAGCTAGGACTACAGGCACACGTCACCATGCCTGGCTAATATTTGTATTTTAAGTAGAGATGGGGTTTCACCATGTTGGCCAGGCTGGTCTCAAACTCCTGACCTCAGGTGATCCAAAAGTTCTTAAGTAATACCTCACAAGCACAGGAAACCAAAGCAAAAATGGACAACGGGGTCCATTGGAAATACTCAACAATCCAAAGGAAATAATCAACAAAATGAAGAGACAACCCACAGAATGAGAGAAAAAATGTGGAAACCATTCCTCTGACAAGCGCTTAATAAACAGAATATATAAGGAGCTCAAATAACTCAATAGGAAAAAGTCTAATAATCTGATTTAAAAATGGGCAAAAAATCTGAACAGACATTTCTCCAAAGAAGACACACAAAAGTCAAATAGGTATATGAAAAGTTGCTCAACACCATTGATCATAAGAGAAATGCAAATCAAAACTACAATGAGATATTATCTCACCCCAGTTAAAATGGCTTTTATCCAAAAGACAGGCAATAACAAACACTAAAGAGGATGTGAAGAAAAGGGAACCCTCGCACACTGTTGTTGGGAATGTAAATTAAGACAGCCACTATGGAGAACAGTTTGGAGGTTTCTCAAAAAACTAAAAATAGAGGCTGGGCATGGTGGCTCACACCTGTAATCCCAGCACTTTGGGAGGCCGAGGTGGGCAGCTCACAATGTCAGGAGATAGAGACCATCCTGGCTAACACGGTGAAACCCCGTCTCTACTAAAAATACAAAAAATTAGCCAGGCGTGGTGGCGGGCACCTGTAATCCCAGCTACTCGGGAGGCTGAGGCAGGAGAATGGTGAGAACCTGGGAGGTGGAGGTTGCAGTGAGCCGAGATTGCACCAGTGCACTCCAGCCTGGGCGACAGAGCAAGACTCCATCTCAAAAAAAAAAAAAGAACTAAAAATAGAACAGCCATATGATCCAGCAATCAAGAAAGGAAATCAGTATATCGAGGGGATATCTGCACTGTCATGTTTATTGCAGCGCTGTTCACTATAGCCAGGACTTAGAAGCAACCTAAGTGTCTGTCAACAGACAAAAGGATAGAGAAAATGTGGCACATACATACAATGGAGTACTATTCAGCCATAAGAAAGAGTGAGATCCTCTAGTTTGCAACAAGAATGGAACTGGAGGTCATTATGTTAGTGAAATAAGCCAGGCACAGAAAGACAAACTTCACGTTTTCTCACTAATTTCTGGCAGCTAAAAATTAAAACAATTGAACTCATGGAGATAGAGAGTAGAATGATGGTTACCAGAAACAAGGAAGGGTAGTGGGGGTGGGGGAAAGTGGGAATGGTTAATGGGTATAAAAATATAGTTAGATAGAATGAATTAGGTCTAGTATTTGCTGGGTGCCATGGCTCACACCTATAACCCCAGCATTTTGGGAGGCTGAGGCAGGTGGGTCGTTTGAGCCCAGGAGTTCTAGAGCAACCTTGGCAACATAGTGAGACCTCATCTGTCCAAAAAAATTTAAAAATTAGCACATGCTTATAGTTCCAGCTGCTTGGGGGGCTGAGAAGGGAGGATCACTTGAGCCTGGGAGGTCAAGGGTGCACAGTGAGCCCTGACGGTGCCACTGCACTCCAGCCTGGGCAACAAAGTGAGACTCTATCGCAAAAAAAAAAAAAAATCTAGTATTAGATAGCGCAACAGGGTGACTATAGTAAAAATAAATTATTGTATATTTTAAAATAGCTTAAAGAGTGTAATTGAATTGTTTGTAACATGAAGAATAAATGCTTGGACACCTCATTTACCCTGATGTGATTATTATGCATTGTATGCCTGTATCAAAATATCTCGCATACCCCATAAGTACATACACCTACTATGTACCCACAAAAATTAAAAATTAAAAATAAACAATTATGAATACATATTGAAAGTATAATAGTATAGTGATAACGAGGAATAAGCAAAAAAAAGACCAAAACAAAAATGCTTAGTAAACAGGCACTGATACTCATCATTATCTCTGAAAACTAGTCAGAGGCAAAAGCACCACTATCATACGCTGAGTGGAGGCCGGAAGAGTGTTGAAGGTGGCAAAGCAAGAATAGAACTCTGTTCCGTTTCTATTAATGGCCATTAATTGTAATGGCAAAAACCACACTTACTTTTGCATTAACCTAATATTACTATGTTTAACTCAGCAACATTTTCCCCAACTGTTTTTATATTCTACTTCAGTATGGAAAACATAACTGCATGAGACAAATCTCTTTATCAGTATCAGCATAAGGGTGATCTGTAAAACCTTCAAATGAGGCCAGGTGCACCTCAGGCCTCACTTTGGGAGGGTGAGGCGGGCAGATCACTTGAGGCCAGGAGTTTGAGACCAGCCTGACAAACATGGCGAAACCCCGTCTCTACCAAAAATACAAAAATTAGCTGGGTTTGGTGGTGGGTGCCTATAATCCCAGCTACTCGGGAGACTGAGGCAGGAGAATCACTTGAACCTGGGAGGTGGAGGTTGGAGTGAGCTGAGGGCCGAGATCACGGCACTGTACTCCAGCCTGGGTGACAGAGTGAGACTCTGTCTCAAAAAAAAAAAAAATTATTCAATGTTTTGGTTCATTTCACTGCTCTGATATGCCAACCTAGTTGGTCACAAGTTATATTACTAAAGCTAATAAAATCCAAAACAATTCTCATTAAAAAAAAATTAACTAACCTTATATAAAAAAAACTTGGCTGGGTGCAGTGGCTCATGCCTGTAATCCAAGCACTTTGGGAGATCAAGGCAGGCGGATCCCAAGGTCAGGAGTTTGAGACCAGCCTGGCCAATATGGTGAAACCCCGTCTCTACTAAAAATACAAAAATTAGCCGGGTGTAGTGATGGGCGCCTGTAGTCCCAGCTACTTGGGAGGCTGAGGCAGGAGAATCACTTGAACCTGGAAGGTGGAGATCAGTAAGCCGAGATCACGCCACTGCACTCCAGCCTCGGCGACATCGTGACTCCATCTCAAAAGAAAAACAAAACAAACAACAACCAAAAAAACCTCACAATCTTACTATTATCAACCCCCATGGACTCTAGGAGACAATTTGAGACATTTCCTGTTGAGGCAGTCTTTATTCCATTTGAAGTCATCCTCGGATGAGCATCCCACTGGATTTTTCTCTGCTTGTGCCCTTCCTACAGAGCACAGCTCTCTGTAAGTTCAGAAGGCCTTTGAATGAGAATCAAGAGAAACCCAACTAACAGTGCTTGAAGAGTGGTTTATTTTATCACTGAACAAGAAATCCAGAGGCAAGGGAGTGGTTCACATTGATTCAGTTACTGGACAAGGCCGTCAACACCTAGGCTTTATCATTCTGCTTTGCCATCCTCAACCTATTGTATTTTTATCCTGATATTCAATGGTTCTCAAAGTGTGGTCTCCAGACAAACAGCATCAATGTCACCTGGCAACTTGTTAGAAGTGCACATTCTGGCCAGGCACAGTGGCTCACTCTGGGAGGCTGAGGCGGGAGGACTGCTTGAGGTCAGATGTTCAAGACCACCCTAGCCAACATAGCAAGATCCTTGTCTGTTTAAAAAAAAAGAAAGAAAGAAAGAAATGCAAATTCTCAGCCCACTCTAGATGTATAAATCAGAACCTCTGAGGATAGGGCTCAGCAGTCTCTTTTAAGAAGCCCTCTGGGTCAGGTGCAGTGACCTGTAATCCCAGCACTTTGGGAGGCCAAGGAGGGTGGATCACCTGAGATTAGGGACTTGAGACCAGCCTGGCCAACATGGTGAAAACCCATCTCTATTAAAAATACAAAAAATTAGCCCAGCATGGTGGCAAATGCCTGTAGTCCCAGCCACTCGGGAGGCTGAGGCAGGAGAATCACTTGAACCTGGGAGGCGGAGGTTGCTGTGAGCCAAGATCGTGCCATTGCACTCCAGCCTGGGTGACAAGAGCAAAACTCCATCTCAAAAAAATAAAGAAGCCCTCTGGGTGATTATTCTGGTGCACATTCAAGTTTGAGAACTGCTGCTCATGCAAATCACCTCATGGTCACAAGACAGTCACCACAGCTCTAAACATTGCATCATCTTCCAGTGAAGGAAGAAGAGAAAAGGAATGTCCCCAATCTTAGCTGTTTCTTTTATCAGGAAAACAGAAAGCTCCCAGCAGTCTTTCCCTTAAGACTCCTTGGCCAAAACCGGGTTGCATGACTCAGCCTCTAACTGCAAAGGACACCAGGAAAGCCCTTATGGCAGGAGGCAGCAAGAGAGGTGGGTGCTAGACATGGCTGTGGGCAGCCCGGGACAATGTCTGCCATGGAGTCCATGGTGGTCAGGACCAAGGAAAATGCCTGACTCCATCTGCAAACATAGTCTTTGAACTTTCAGATTCTTCAGATGGGAGTACCTAGACATAGAAATTTCATTATTGTTAATATCTATCAATTGTGGTCGAGATTATCACTCATCATGCTAAAAGAATCCTTTCCCATCAAAAATGAGCAGGAGGCGCCATGTGTGGTGGCTCACACCTGTAATCTTAGAGCTTTAGGAGGTCAAGGAGGGAGGATTGTTTGAGGCCAGGAGTTTGAGACCAGCCTGGGCAAATAGCAAGGCACTGTCAAACTTTTTAAAAAATTAGCAGAGAATGGTGGCTTGCTCCTGTAGTCCTAGCTAAGGTGGGAGGATTGCTTGAGCCAGGGAGTTCAAGGTTGCAGTGAGCTACGATCATGCCACTGCACTCCAGCTTGGATGACAGAGCAAGACCCTGTCTTTAAAAGCAAAAATATATATATTTTTAAATTAAAATATTTAAAAATGAGTAGGGGAAACAACAAAGAAGGAAGAAGAGAAAGAAGTGATGAACTCTGCCTTGACAGAGTTGAGTTCTTTTCCGAGCAATCAGGGAGGAGAACATTACAGGCAGAGAGATTAATATGAATGAAAATGCAGAAGTGAGAAAGAACTGTGAGCTGCCTAGAGAGGCTACGTGTGGCAAGCATTAGGAGAAGTTGGACAGAGGGTGAGGGCCCGATCATGAAAGGCCTTGTATGCTGTGTTGAGGAGGTTGAACTCCACCCTGTTCCAAATATCATTAAAGCTTGGAGGGCATCTTATCCTGGGTCCACAGATGGACTTTGGTACCTTATCAACACTATTTATTGTAAGTATTATTTATAATATCAACCCTCTGAAATTGTATGAAAAATTTCATGGGCTGCTCTGCCTATGGAGTAGCCATTCTTTTGTTTCTTTACTGTCTTAATAAACTTGCTTTCACTTTACAAAAAGAATAAAAATTCATGGATGTGTGGGTGTGTGCAGTCTTCTGGAGAGAGGGCCCCAGATTTACAGGGATGTGCATAATCCAAAGAAGTTTAAGAATCTGGCTGGGCGCAGTGGCTCACACCTGTAATTCCAGCACTTTGGGAGGCCGAGGCGGGCAGATCGCTTGAGGCCAAGAGTTTGAGATCAGCCTGGCCAACATGGTAAAGCCATGTCACTATTAAAAAAAAAAAAAAAAAAAAAAAGAAAGTAGGCTGAGCGTGGTGGCTCACCCCTGTAATCCCAGCTATTTGAGAGGCCAAGGTAGGTGGATCACCTGAGGTCACGAGTTCAAGTCCAGCCTGACCAACACGGTAAAACCCCATCTCTATGAAAAATACAAAATTAGCCAGGCGTGGTGGTGCATGCCTGTAATCCCAGCTACTCCGGAGGCTGAGGCATGAGAATCACTTGAACCCAGGAGGCGGAGGTTGCAGTGAGCCAAGATTGTGCCATTGCACGCCAACCTGGACAACAAGAGTGAAACTCTGTCTCAATAAATAAATAAATAAATAAATAAATAAATAAATAAATAAATAAAAGAATCACTTCTTTAAGGAGTCAAGGAGTTAATCATTGTATTCTGTATTCATCACCAGAATAAATTTATACTCAGAGCAGACTCTAGATCCAGGTTAACTAGAAAAGACAGAGTTCAGACCAGAGTTGGGATTCTATCTTTTTGTCCACAGCCTTCCTTGTGCAATGTCTGCAATGGACAATCTCCAACAAGTGCCAAGAGAGATGAGTGTCTCCTTTTCCCCTCCTTGTCAGGCCACAGAGTCCCTCCTCTCTCCAATAACCTCTCAGCCTTGCTGTCTGTCACCACTCCCAAATAATGAGAAAGGAGGGAGTGGGACATCTGTGAAGAGAGACCCACCAGCTCCCCATCAAAGCTGGGGCATTCCAGAAGCCGCCAGAAAATGGAACAAGAGAGGATTCTTTTCCAAGGAGAGTAGGACAAGCACAAGGGAACTTCTTGTCTGCGACAGGTCCTTGTGATTCTGGGTAAGGAGGGAGATTGTTTGGATCTGCTCCTGACTTTGAGTCTTCAGAGTCTCCACTCTGGAGGCTTATAATTATTATTTGTAACGAGTTAGTGAGCAGAATGGGGCAAAATAGTATCGCAGGTTTCTTAATCCAAAGAGGAATGATTTTGTAAAAATCCCAGTAAACAACAGAATTTTAAAATGTTTGCTTTAGAAAAAGATACAGAAATGTTCTTCACATGACTAAACCTCTTACTAATGGTATTGTTTTGGTTCCTTCCAATTAATTCCTGAGTTTAAGAAGCCTTTAGGTGCCACATACCTGAAATCTTCATCCAAATAGACACAATAGGCCCTTGCTAGGGCCGTTGATTTAGGTGGCAACTTCCCTGAATTCACTGGTTGGGGCCCTACTTACCCAAATATATGATTTACATAACTGGATCCTGAACAGAAAGTAGCCCAGATTTGCAAATCACCACACAAATTCAGTTTTGCACCAATAATACAGTTTCCTCCCGGTTTTGTCTCTTACTGAGAAACAGATGGGTCACCCATCATTGCCAGCCCACCCTCTTCTGTCCTGGAAGTTCTCACTGATTCCTGAACCTCTTCTGATCATGCTTTTACGGTGTCATGCAGTAGGGACCTCAGGTGTGCACTCTGCCTCGTGCACCCTTTGTTAATCCCCAACAAGATCTGGTGGGTCTGATCTGATTCCTGTGTCTGGTACTTGTATACCCTGAGGCACACCCGAGGATGTCCTGTTTGTTCTGTTTGGGTATTCTACTGACCCCTGCTGAAGGCCATGACTCAGGAAACCAGCAGCTGCCTCTCTGTTGGCTCACCTGGCCTAGTCTCTGGCACTGATGCTGTCTAGCTGTTGGCTTCATCTTATGACCTATTCCATGACCTCAGAGTACTCTGCTGGGCAGCTACTCCATAGCTTCTTGATACTGGGAACACATGGTCACACACCTGCCCTCCTCACTGGTGGGAGATTCAACCTCACAGCCTCCGAGAGGCCTGGGAGTACTGTCCCCCCAGCCAACCTTGACTCTGTGGAAAGGTGGGAGATGATTTTTGCCTTCTGTCTGACTTGCCTGTTCTCTGCCATTTCCAACTGACTCAGTGTTGGAGATAACATGTTGGACAAGGTGCTTCTGCAAGTCAGCTTAGAAGGAATGGAACACTGATGCTGGGATTGCAGAGAAAATAATTTTGTGGCTGGGCACAGTGGCTCACGCCTGTAAGCCAAGCACTTTGGGAGCCTGAGGCAGGCAGATCACGAGGTCAAGAGATCCAGACCATCCTGGCCAACACAGTGAAACCCTGTCTCTACTAAAAATACAAAAAAAATAGCCAGGTGTGGTGACACGTACCTGTAAATCCAGCTACTCAGGAGGCTGAGGCATGAGAATCTGAGAATCACTTGAACCCAGGAGGTGGAGGTTGCAGTGAGCCGAGATGGCACCACTACACTCCAGCCTGGCAACAGAGTGAGATTCCATCTAAAAAAAAAAAAAGGAAAAAGAATATAATTTAGTACCAGCTGTTATGAGGATTCAAAATAATAAAAAGCTGTGCCACTTACTAGCTGTGTGACCTCAGGCAAGATACTTAACCTCTATGTGCCGCAGTTTCCTCATCTGTAACACGTGGATAAAAAGGTGGTTGTGAAAATTAGAAACTATACAGATGAGAAGTTTCTGAGAAGTACCTGGGATACTGTACGTGCTCAACAAGGGGTACCTATCGTTATTATTGACTATGAACAGCAGGCCTATTTTTGACCCCAGCTTTATCATTAACGTTACAAAACTTCGCAACATCAGCAACCAAAAGCAAAAAGAATAATCTAAGAAAAATTCACAGAAATGAAATTGTGAGAGAATTTAATAAATTAAACATCCCAATAGGAAAATAGAGAAGATAATATGAGCAAGCACTTTAAAGAAAAACAAAAATGAGGCCAGGTGCAGTGGCTTATGTCTGTAATCCCAGCACTTTGGGAAGCCAAGGCAGGTGGATCACCCGATGTCAGGAGTTCGAGACCAGCCTGGCCAACATGGTGAAGCCCTGCCTCTACTAAAAATACAAAAATTAGCTGGGTGTGGTGGCATGTGCCTGTAGTCCCAGCTACTCAGGAGGATGAGGCAGGAGAATTGCTTGAACCCAGGTAGCAGAGGTTGCAGTGAGCCAAGATTGCACCTCTGTACTCCAGCCTAGGCAACAGAGCAAGACTCCATCTCAAAAAAAAAAAAAAAAGAAAAAGAAATAGTATTTTATTCTTCTATTGATTTGTATTTCTTTGATTTCTAGTGAGAGCAAATTTTTTCATAAGTTTATTAATTTTTTTTCGAGGAGGGACAGTCTCGCTCTGTCACCCAGGCTTGAGTGAAGTAGTGTGATCTCTGCTCACTGTAACCTCTGCCTCCCAAGTTCAAGCGATTCTCCTGCCTCATTCTCTGGTGCATGCCACCATGCCCAGCTGATTTTTGTATTTTTAGTGGAGGTGGGGCTTCACCATGTTGGCCAGGCTGGTCTCAAACTACTGATCTCTGGTGATCCACCCGCCTCAGCCTCCCAAAGTGCTAGGATTACAGGCATGAGCCACTGCACCTGGCCTAAAATTATATTTCAACCTCCATGTTGGCAAAGATTTTTAAACTATAATACTTCCTGGGCTGGGAAGTAGAAAGCAGGCAACCTTGTATAATGCTGGCAGGGAGGGGGTTGTAATTTGTTAACACAATTCTGGAGAACAATTCAGAAATACATATCAAATGTCTTAGAATATTGTGTGCTCTGTCTTGCTATTTTACTTTCAAGAATTTATCCTAAAGCAATAATTATAGTTCAATACAAGGATTTTTTAAGTGTTTTATTTATTTTAAAAAATTATTTTTCTTTTGCAGAGATGAGGTCATGCTATGTTGCCCAAGCTGGTCTTGAACTTGTGAGCTCAAGCAATCTGCCTGCCTCGACCTCCCGAAGTGCTGGGATTAAAGGTGTGAGCCACTGCACCAAGCTAGGATTTTTAAAACATTATTTATAATAGTGAGAAATTGAAAACACACCAAAATAAATTTGAAAAAAATAGATGAGTATGTAGAAGAAATGACCAAAAATTTTTCTAAGCGTAAAATCCATGGAATGGAATAAATCTCTCTCTCTCTCTCTCTCTCTCTCTCTCTCACACACACACACACACTTAATGTATGTTTTTAAAGATCATAAATTATATTTAAAGGAAAGCAACTAGCTGGAAGAATATGTACCACAAATATGCCGAATTGTTAATATCCTAAAACACTACGCTAAAAATGTGTATGCTATACTATAAATCAATAAAAATGCCCTCCAACAAAAAAATAAACAAAGAATTACCTGAAGACAGGCCAGGCACAGTGGTTCATGCCTGTAATCCCAGCTACTCAGGAGGCTGAGCCAGGAGAACCACTTGAACCTGGGAGGCGGAGGCTGCAGTGAGCTGAGATTGTGCCACTGCACTCCAGCCTGGGTGACAGAGCAAGACCCTGTCTCAAAATACAAACAACAACAAAAACCCAAGAATCATCTGAAGACAATTCACAGAAAAAGTGTAAAAGTGTAAGTCGTTAATAAACGTAAGAAAAATATTCAGCCTTGTTACCAATGAAAGAAATACATATGAAAATGAGATTTGGCCAGGAGCCATGCCTGTAATCCCAGCACTTTGGGAGGTCAAGGCTGGCAAATCACCTAAGGTCAAGAGTTTGAGCCGGGCGCGGTGGCTCAAGCCTGTAATCCCAGCACTTTGGGAGGCCGAGACGGGCGGATCACGAGGTCAGGAGCTCGAGACCATCCTGGCTAACACAGTGAAACCCCGTCTCTACTAAAAATACAAAAACTAGCCGGGCGAGGTGGCGGGCGCCTGTAGTCCCAGCTACTCGGGAGGCTGAGGCAGGAGAATGGCGTAAACCCGGGAGGCGGAGCTTGCAGTGAGCTGAGATCCGGCCACTGCACTCCAGTCCGGGCGACAGAGTGAGACTCCGCCTCAAAAAAAAAAAAAAAAAAAAAAAAAAAAGAGTTTGAGACCAGCCTGGCCAACATGGTGAAACTCCGTCTTTGCTTTAAAACACACACACACACACACACACACACACACCACACACACAAATCAGCCAGGTGTGGTGGTGCACCTGTGGTCCCAGCTACTTGGGAGGCTGAGGCTGGAGAATGGCTTGAACTTAGGACACGGAGGCTGCAGTGAGCCGAGATCGCGCCACTGCACTCCAGCCTGGGCAACAGAGTGAGACTGTGTCTCAAAAATTAAATAAATAAATAAATAAATAAATAAATAGATTTTTAAGCCAGGCCAGGTGGCTCACGCCTGTAGTCTCAGAACTTTGGGAGGTTGAGGCAGGAGGATCACCTGAGCCCAGGTGTTCCAGACTGCAGTGAGCTATGATTGTACGCTCCAGCCTGGGCAACAGAGCAAGACTTTGTCTCTTTAAAAAAATTAAAAATAAGTGAAACGATATTTTAAAAAACTTATCAAACCAGCAAAATAAGTTTAATTATGATACCTAATGTTGTGGAGTATACAAGGAACTACGGATTTTCATTTACTTGGAAGTTTAAATTGGTTAAAAATTATTTTCTGAAAAACACCAGCAATATATTAAATGATTTTTTTAAAAATCACACTTTTGGTTATGTGCAGTGGCTCATGGCTGTAATCCCAGCACTCTGGGAGGCTGAGACTGGAGGATCTCTTGAGGCCAGGAGTTTGAGACTAGCCTGGGCAACATAGCAAGACTCCATGGCTACAAAAAATTAAAAAGTTAGCCAGGTGTGGTCGTGCACACCTGTAGTCCCAGATACTCGGGAGACAGAGGCAGGAAGATCACCTGAGGCCAGGAGGTTGAGGCTGCAATGAGCTGTCATCATGCCACTGCACTCCAGTCTGGGCAACAAAGCTAGACTTTGTTTCAAAAAAAAAAAAAAAAATCCTATTCTTGTCTTTGAGAACCTATTCTAGCAGTATCCAAAATCCAAAGGGCACGATTTAATAAACGCACAAAGCATTATGTGTTGTAACTTTCTTCACAGCATTATTCATATTTTTGTAAACATAGGGGCTGGTTAAATAATGTATTTATATAGGGGTGAAGGGTGACAGCAGGGAAAGCAACTGCATTTTCATCATCTAGTTCCTTGATTCTGGTGGGCACATCAGCTACTCACAGATATAAAAGTGACTTTAAAAGTATATTGTGGCCAGATGCAGTGATTCACACTTGCAATTTCAGCACTTTGGAAGGCCTAGATGGGATTGCTTGACTTCAGGAATTTGAGACCAGTCTGGGTCTCAACATAGCAAGACCTATCTCTTTAAAAAAAAAAAAAGGGTGATAGAAATACCTGGTCTGAAGACTACTTTCTAATATAGTATAATATAATATAATATATAAGAGAAAAGAAAGAAATTCCAGCATAATACTTTCCCCTCCTTTCTCCTCCAGCCAGATGCAAATTTAACATTATATTATAATACACAATAGATGTATTCTAAATAAAATATTAAAAAACAATGAGAGAGATCTTTATATACTGATCAAAAATAAATTCACGATATGTTGAAGAAGAAAAAATTGTGAAGAAAGATTTAAAAATGAAAATAAAAGGTTGGGTGGAGTGGCTCATGCCTATAATACTAGCACTTTGGGAGGCTGAGGTGGGAGGATTGCTTGAGCCCAGGATTTCAAAACCAGCCTGGGCATTGGGGCAACATAGTGAGACCCTACCCTAAAAAAAGAAAAAAGAAAGAAAAAAGAAAATTGTGCATGTGTGTGGTGGGGGTGTGTGTGGATAAATTGATAGAGTGTTTTTAACAGGTGGAAGTGTAGATACTGTTTACTTTTTTTTTTTTTTCCTTAGAGACAGGGTCTTGCTCTGTTGCCTAGTCTGGAGTGCAGTGGCACGATCATGGCTCACTGCAGTCTCAAACTGTTCCACCCTCCTCAGCCTCCAGGGAGTAGCTAGGACTACAGGTGTGCGCCACCATGCCCAGACACATTTTTAAATTTTTTGTAGAGATGGAGCCTGCTATGTTTCCCAGGCTCGTGTCAAACTCCTGGTCTCAAGTGATCCTCCTGCCTTGGCCTCCCAAAGCAATGGGATTACAGGTGTAAGCCACTATGCCCAGCCCCTATTTTGCTTTTTACAAATGACAACAAAAAATAAAAGCAAATAAATGTCAGTCTTTAGAGCTGAGTTGTCTGTTTTGCATCAATAGAAAAGAAACTCCTCCCACAACCACACCTTATGAAAGAAAGAAGAAAGAAAGAAAGAAAGAAAGAAAGAAAGAAAGAAAGAAAAGGAAAGAAAGAAAGAAAGAAAGAAGGAAGAAGGAAGGAAGGAAGGAAGGAAGGAAGGAAGGAAAGAAAGAAAGAAAGAAAGAAAGAAAGAAAGAAAGAAAGAAAGAAAGAAAGAAAGAAAGAAAGAAAGGAAGGAAGGAAGGAAAGATCTCCTTAGGGAGTAACCTGTAGTTGTGACAGTTGTGGCTCAAAGCATTGCCTTCTGAGCTAGGAATGAACTGCAATCACTGCCATTCACTAGTGAGGCAATGGTCCGGCTACCTGACTCTCTCCCTCTGCCGCCGCCACCCTGAGCTCCAAGTCACTTCCTCTATCATGATGTTTGCATTGGACGTCTCTGCCATCATCCTCCAGCAAATCATGCAATGAGGGTTCACAGAACGGACTGTGTGAGCTCAAAGGAATCGTGCCCATTCATTTTCTCAGCAAATACTCAGCTTCTATTTCACACTGGACCCTTTGTTAAGCAACTGAGGATACAGCAGTGAGGCAGATACAGTCCTTGCCCTCTTGAAGTTTACAATCTAGTAGATGAGACTGAAAAATAAATGGGTCGTTCCGGTAGCATACAATACACCCTGACAGGAGCACATTGGAGGGGGCACATAGCTAGACTGGGACCAGAGGGTCTGGGGGAGATTGACAGGGCAGGATTCCAGAAGAGTTTAGATGTCTAGCTTGGATGTCTAGTTTAGATGTCATCTAAGAACAAGTAAGAGAGAACTAGATGAAGAGCAAGTAGGAACAATATTAGAAAGGATAGGTGATGGCAGCCTTGACACCGTGAGGCTGCAGGCAGTTTAGTATGCCTGCAATGTAGGATGCTGGAGGCAGGAGAGAGGAGAAAGGAGAGATATGATGCTCCACAGGAAAGAAGGGCCAACACACAAACATTGCTTTATAACAGCCAGGGTAAGAATTTGGTCTGCATCCGAGAGTCGATGGAAAGCCATTGGAGAGTTTTAAGCAGCAGGCTAACGAGACTGAGTTTGCTTGGACAGACCACATTGACTACAAGATTTAGAGGGGTGTGGTAAGCAGAAATATGACCCCCCAAAGATGACCACATCCTAATCCCTGGAACCTACAAATATGCTACTTTACATGGCAAAGGAGATGTTGCAGGTGTTGTTAAGGAGTTTGAGAGAAGGTGTTTATCCTGGATTAACTAGATTGGCCCAATGTAATCACAAACGTCCTTTAAAGTGGAAGGTGGGGACAGAAGAGAGAGGCAAAGGAGATTTTACTGCGCAAGAGTGGTCAGGGAGATATCACATTGTTAACTTTGAAGATGGAGGAAGAGAGCCACAAGCCAAAGAATGCAGAAAGCCTCTAGAAGACAGAAAAGGAAAGGTAATAGACTCTTCCCTAGAGCCTCAGGAAAGGGATGCAGCCCTGCTCACGTCTTGATTTTAGCCCGGTGTCATTCGGACTTCTTACCTACTGAGCTAGAAGTAACAAATTTGTATTGTGTTTTTTTGTTTGTTTGTTTGTTTGTTTTTTGAGACAGAGTCTCACTCTGTCACCAGGCTGGAGTGCAGTGGCGCGATCTCGGCTCACTGAAACCTCTGCCTCCTGGGTTCAAGCAATTTTCTTGCCTCAGCCTCCCGAGTAGCTGGGATTACAGATGCCCGCCACCATGCCCAGCTGATTTTTGTATACTTAGTAGAGACACGGTTTCAACATGTTGGCCAGGATGATCTCGATCTCTTGACCTTGTGATCCACCTGCCTTGGCCTCCCAAAGTGCCAGGATTACAGGTGTGAGCCACCACGCCTGGCCAGAAATTTGTATTGTTTTAAGCCACTAATTTTGTAGTAATTTCTTACAGCAGTAAGAGAAAATGGATACAGATTATGTTACTGCTGTAACAAATACCTAAACATGTAGAAGTAGCTTTGGAACTGAACTTTGGGAAGAGGCAGGAAAAATACTGAGGGGCATGATGGGAAAAGCCTGTATGGCCTTGAATAGACTGCCAGGAGAAATGTGGACGCTAACAGCTTGGACAGGGAGGACTCCGAAATCAGTGAGGAGCAGAGTCAAGGAAATATGAACCAATTTAGAGAACATGAACAGGCTTGGAAGAAATATGGCTGTTAAAGATGCTATGGGTAATGGCTGAGAAGGAAATGGGGAATATTTTGGGGGAAACTGGAGGAAAGGGGATCCTTGGTACATAGTGACAAAAAGCTTAGCCAATGCCTTGAAGTTATGTGAAACACAGAACTTATAAACAATGGACTTGAGGCTGGGCATGGTGGCTCATGCCTGTAATCCCAGCACTTTGGCAGGCCGAGGCGAGCGGATCACCTAAGGTCAGGAGCTCAAGACTAACCTGGCCAACATGGTGAAATCACATCTCCACTAAAAATACAAAATTAGCTGGGCATGGTGACAGACACCTGTAGTTTCAGCTACTAGGGAGGCTGAGGCAGGAGAATTGTTTGAACCCAGGAGGCAGAGGTTGCAGTGAGCCGAGATCGTGCCACTGTACTCCAAACTGGGCGACAGAGTGGGGCCCTGTCTCAAAAACAAAACAAAAGAAAACAACAACAACAACAACAAAAAAAAAAAAAAAAAAAAACAGTGAAATTGGGTAGTTAGCTAATAAGGCAGTGTTGAAGGGTGTGGTCTGGTTTCTTCTTGCTGCTTCTAGTAAAATGTGAGAGGAAATAGATGATTTGAGAGAAATGTTCAACAGAAAATGAACCAGAACTCGATGATTGGGGGAATTCTCAGCCTATTCAGATTGTAAAAGATGTTAAGACGATGAAATTCACTGTCAGGAAAGTGTGCTTTAGAGAAAAAGCCAAGGACATGGCTGGACAACCTCAGAAAGATCAAAAGATCAGAGTACTATGCCTGTAATCCCAGCACTTTGGAAGGCTGAGATGGGAGGATTGCTTAAGCCCAGGAGCTCAAGATCAGCCTGGGGAAACATAGGGAGACCTCAGCTCTACAGAAAACAACAACAACAACAACAAAATTAGCTGGGTAGGTGGTGCATACCTGTAGTCTCAGCCATTTGGGAGGCTGAGGTGGGAGGACTGTTTGAGCCTGGAGAATCAAGGCTGCAGTGAACTGTGATTGCACCACTGAACTCCATCCTGGGCAACAGAGCAAGACCCTATCAAAAAACAACAACAACAAAAAAGTTCAGAGTCTTCTGTCACATAAGAGGTTTTTTGAAGAGATTAAGTGTGAGACTCATATATCCCCTCAGCTACCTCAACAGAAGACAGAAATAGAAATGGGCTTATCAAGTGAAGATCTGCAAAGGAGCATTTTGTCTAATGGAGTGACATACATGAGAGACCCACAGGGTTCTTGAGAATTTTATACCAGCAGAAACACTGGAGCTTGGACTGAACGGGATAGAGAGGGTATGAAATGAAAGAAGGCTATAAGATCCCCCAAGATCAACAGGCAGGAAACAAGTTGATAAAACCACCCAGCTGCAACCATCTGCTGAATCTTTCATGAAAAAGGAAGAATGGGCTGGGCGCGGTGGCTCAAGCCTGTAATCCCAGCACTTTGGGAGGCCGAGACGGGCGGATCACGAGGTCAGGAGATCGAGACCATCCTGGCTAACATGGTGAAACCCCATTTCTACTAAAAAATACAAAAAACTAGCCGGGCGAGGTGGCAGGCGCCTGTAGTCCCAGCTACTCGGGAGGCTGAGGCAGGAGAATGGCGTAAACCCAGGAGGCGGAGCTTGCAGTGAGCTGAGATCCGGCCACTGTACTCCAGCCTGGGCGGCAGAGCGAGACTCCGTCTCAAAAAAAAAAAAAAGAAAGAAAGAAAAAGGAAGAATGACTCAGAGGACAGAGCTGGGAGACCAGAGGGCAGAGTCCTGAGCCTCAAAGTATTATTTCCAGGCTTGGAAACCTAATGGAGTTTGTCTAACTTAATTTTGAAATTGCTTGGGACTGGTGACCCGTCTATCTCTTCCTTTCTCTCCTTTTACATGGGAATGTCTATAAGTGTTATCCTCCGCTAGACCCATTATCATATTTTGGAAGCAGAAGCTTATTTTCTAGTTTCACATGTCCATAGATGGAGAGAAACTTTGTCCCAGAATAGATTATGCTGAGTCTCATCCAATACCTAATTTAGATAATATCTATGATAAATTTGAAACTCTTGAGCTAATGAGATGTAAATGAGACTGTGACCTTTGAGTTGATACTGTAATGGGCTGAGACTTTCAGGGACCTTGGAATAAGGTGAATGCATTTTGTATGTGAGACAGATATGAGTACTGGGACCAGAGAATGGTCTGTGGTAGGCAGAATAATGACCCACCAAAGATTCCTCCAGAACCTGTGAATCTGTTACATTACATGGCAAAAAGGGACTTTGAAGAATTGATTAAACTAAGGATTATGAGACAGGGAGATTATCCTACATTACCTAATAGGCCCAATATAATCACAGGGGTTCTTAAAAGTGGAAAGGGGGCCAGGTACGGTGGCTCATGCCTGTAATTCCTGCACTTTGGGAGGCCGATGCAGGCAGATCACTTGAGGTCAGGAGTTCGAGACCAGCTTGGCCAACATGGTGAAACCCCGTCTCTACTAAAAATACAAAATTAGCCAGACGTAGTGGCGAGCACTTGTAATCCCAGGTAGTCAGGAGGCTGAGGCAGGGGAATCACTTGAACCTGGGAGGCAGAGGTTGCAGTGAGCCGAGATCGTGCCATTGTAGTTCAGCCTGGGCAATAAGAGTGAAACTCTGTCAAAAAAAAAAAAAAAAAAGTGGAAGGGGAAGACAGAAGAGAGAAGCACAGGGAGATTTTACTATAGTATGGTCAGTAAGACATAACTTTGTTGATTTTGAAGATGGAAGAAGAGGAAACCAAGAAAAGTGGGAAGCCTCTAGAAGGTGGGAAAGGCTGGGCATGAATTATCTCCTTGAGCCTCCAGAAAGGAACACAGAGGGAAAACAATGGAGCAAAACTGGAAGCAAGGAGTTAAAATAAGAGGCAGTTGCAATACCCCAAGCAAAAGAGGATGGTATGCTGAATGAGGCAGGTGCAGTGGGGATGGAGATAGGTGGATGGATTAAACACCTATGAGGTATAGTCATTGGGATAAGGCGATAATATTTCTCAGGGAGGAGAGAGGGAAGTCTCTTCTCCAGGATGACATCCATAGTTTTGGCTTATGCAATAGGACAGACGGTGGGACCACTGGCTGTGTAGGCCACACAGGAAGAGGAACAGGTTTGTGGGCAAGAAGATAATTTTATTTGGGACATGTCAGGTTGGTGGTGCTTGTGGAATATCCGAGAAGCAGTTGGATAAGCAGGCCTGAGACTCGGGAAAACATATAGGCAGTAAAGTCAACCCGATGGATAAGATGGCCCAGGAAGAGTATGAAGAATAAGAAGACAGGACCGGACCTTGTAGAGTGCTAAGTAAGGGTATGCAAAGAAAAGAAATCTACAAGGGGCCTGAGAAAGAACAGCTGGAGAGGTAAGAGGAAAGCCAGGAGAGTGTAGTTCATGTAAGCTGACACTAAAGCTTATCAGTGTTGGACCAGCACTGGGAAGGAATCAGATGGAACAAGTGGGAGGTCAGATGAAACCAGGGTCAGGATTGGCAGTTCTGAGGAGTTTGGAGGAGCTCTGTTCTACCTGGAGAAAGAAGCACTTGTGGGAAACTGATGGTTGGTATTTTCTGCCCAGGCATATGAGGGCAGCCGGAGTCCAGGTGAGCAAACCTGTTTAGGATTCCAGCTCAGCCCAGAATGGGCAGCTGTTCCCAGGAAGGGGTTCCAGGTCCTCTCACTGTGCTGTAATTAAGAGACTCAGCCCCTGCCCCGACTTGCTCCACGGGACTGACCAGCTGTGTTTGCTCTTCTCTAGCAGGGAAGGCGGATCATCTGTCACCTACTCTGTTTTCTGAACATTCATCCCACTCCCTGCCTTTCTTACAAAGTTCCTTCTACCAGTTAACCTGGTGTGGTGGCAGGCGCGTGTAATCCCAGCTACTCGGGAGGCTGAGGCAGAAGGATCGCTTGAAACCGGAAGGCAGAGGTTGCAGTAAGCAGAGATTGCCACACTGCACTCCAGCCTGGGCGAAAGAGCGAAACTACGTCCCAAACAAACAAACAAAACAAAGTTCCTTCTGCCCAAAACGAATATCCAAAGCGTTCTGAGCACCGTGCTAAGCACTTCATGGTCATCGAGAGGCACTGATATTCTCCCATCTTACAACTGAGGAAACCGAGGCTTAAAGAGGTGAAATAACTTGCCCAAGGTCACAGTCAGTATGTGGTAGAACATGGATCCAAGTCTAGGTAAATCCAAATTCTAAATTCTAATTCCCCAGAAACCACGATTGCTCCCTCGTTGGGTTCCTATAGTGCTTTATCAGCCTCTATCCGCGTTTCATCTCGCTAGGAGCTCCCGGAGAAAGGGGCTTTTAATTCGTCTTGTCAAGCAGTCATCATGGTGTGCCGCCGCAGAAGACCACTAGGTGCCGCGAGAGCACCAACCAGCCTAGTTTACTGCTCACCTGGAGTGACTAAAGGAGTAGCTGGTGGGGAAGGGAGCCGGGCCTTTTCTTCTTGCCCTCCAGCCCACCTCTCCTTCCTGTCGGAGGTGGGAAGAAAGGATTGGGAGATTGGAAGGCTAGAAATTAGAGATCTGGCCGGGCGTGGTGGCTCACGCCTGTAATCCCAACACTTTGGGGGCCAGAGGCAGGTGGATCACATGAGGCCTGGGGTTCGAGATCAGCCTGGCCAACACAGTGAAACCCCATCTCTACTAAAAATACAAAAATTAGCCAGGCATGCTGGTGAGCTCCTATAATCCCAGCTACTCAGGAGGCTGAGGCAGGAGCTGAGGTTTGAACCCAGGAAGCGGAGGTTGCAGTGAGCCGAGATGGCACCACTGCACTCCAGCCTGGGCAACAGTCAGAGCCAGTCTCAAAAATAAATAAATAAGTAAATAAACAAATAAATTTAGAGATCTGAGGAGTGTAAACTGGAGCAGCCCAGGGCTAAAGTTAAACAGAAGATCCTAAGACTTCTCTGAGAAAAGCTAGAAACAACAAAATAAAATGTTGTGGCAAACGTCGCCAGGCTGGGTCTCAGCCCCACTCCTCTGTCCTCCCTTTTTGTGCAGATCCTAAAATGCACAACCCTATGCTGTGGCCTTAGTGGAAAACGGGTGAAATGTATGTTACTGAGACCTATCCAGCGCTAGAAACTGTGGGAAACAGCTGTGTGTCCTTGCGGAAATCACTTCACGCCTCTAAGCTTCAATCTTCTTGTAAATAAAATGAGGATAATAGGCTGGGCACAGTGGCTCACACCTGTAATCCCAGCACTTTGGGAGGCCAAGGTGGGAGGATCACTTGAGCCCAGGAGTTCAAGACCAGCCTGGACAACATAGTGAGATCTCATCTCTATTAAAAATAAATAAATAAAATGAGGATAATCAAGGGACCTACCTCGTTGAGTGGTTGTGAGGAGTTAAACACAAAATGCATGTACCACACTGATACAATATCTGTCATATAGCAAGTGCTTAATAAATATTATTATGAACAATAATTATAATATAAATATTTACATGTAAACATTATTGTCGTATTTGTCAGGATTCTCCAGAGAAACAGAACCAATAGGATATATATAGATACATAAGAGGAAATTTATTATGGGCATTGGCTCATGCAATTACAAAGGCCAAGAAGTGCAATGATAAACCGTCTGCAAGCTGAGAACCAGGAAAGCCGGTAGTGTAATTTAGTCCCCAGTGGAAGGCCTGAAAGTGGGGTTGGGGAGGGAAACTTGTTCAAGAACCAGGAGCTCTGATGTCCAAGGGGAGGAGAAAATAGATGTCCTAGCTCAAGGACAGAGAATTCACCCTTCCTCTGCCTTTTTATTCAAGCACTCAGTGGATTGGATGCTGCCCACTCAAATAGATGAAGGTGGATCTTCTTTGCTGTCAGTCTACTGATTTAAATGTTAACTCTTCCAGAAACACCCTCAAAGGCACACCCAGAAATAATGTTTTACCACCTAATATCCCTTAGTCCAGTCAAGTTGACATATAAAATCAGTACACAAAATTAACAGTCACTGCAGGCGTGGTGGCTCATGCCTGTAATCCCAAAATTTCGGGAGGCTGAGGCGGGAGGATCACCTGAGGTCAGGAGTTCGAGACCAGCCTGGCCAACATGGTGAAACCTCGTCTCTACTAAAAATACAAAAAAACTAGCTGGGCATGGTGGCGGGTGCCTGTAATTCCAGCTACTTGGAAGGCTGTGGCAGGAGAATCGCTTGAACCTGAGAGGAGGAGGTTGCCTCCCAACACTTTGGGAGGCCGAGGTGGGTGGATTACCTGAGGTCAGGAGGTCAAGACCAGACTGACCAACATGGTGAAACCCCATCTCTTCTAAAAATACAAAAATTATCCAGGCATGGTGGTGTGGGCCTATAGTCCCAGCTGCTTGGGAGGCTAAGGCAGAGAATCGCTTGAACCCAGGAGGTGGAGGCTGCAGTAAGCCGAGATCATGCCATTGCCCTCCAGCCTGGGCAACAGAGTGAGATTTGGTCCCCAAATAATGAAAATAATAATAATAAATGGTAGTTCTTAGCGGCTGCCTTCATGATGATGTCATTTAATTATCTTCTCACACTACAGGCCTGACACATAACGTCCTCAACAAATATTTGTAGGATAAAAAAATAAAAATAGTTTTCAGTCATGTTCTCTGTGTTAATCCAGCTTGTTGATCCTGAAGAGACTTTCTGGAGGTGGTGTCTATAAGGATGAACAGGAGTTTGCTGAGGATAATTGCACCTTCTATATTAAACAGAACAGTGCCTAGATACAGAGAAAGTGTTTGGTAAATATTTTGGAAAGAAGAAAGAGAAAGAGGAAGAAAGGAAAGAGAGAAGAGAGAAAAGAAGGAAGAGGAAGAAGAGAGGAATGAAAGAAAAGCTCAAGAAGGACCTGACACAGTGGCTCACTCCTGTAGTCCCCACATTTTGGAATGAAGGCCAAGGCAGGAGAATCACGTGAACCCAGGAGTTCAAGATCAGCCTGAGCAGCATAGTGGGGTCCTATCTCTACCGAAAAAAAAAAAAAGGAAAAAGACACAAAACAACAACAAAAACCTTAAGAAGGTTTTTTTCTTTTAAAACTTAGCCTTGACTTGAAACTCATCAAGGAGGTTTTTTATTTGAGCTAAGGATCTCTGAGATAGGCTGCAAATAGGATCTCTAGCAAAATGTTTCTCTTTTTTCTTTTCTTTTTTTTTTTTTTTTTGAGATGGAGTTTCACTCTTATCGCCCAGGCTGGAGTGCAATGGCACAATCTCAGCTCACCGCAACCTTCGTCTCCTAGGTTCAAGTGATTTTCCTCTCTCGCCCTCCTGAATAGCTGGGATTACAGGTATGCACTACCACTCCCGGTTAATTTTCGTATTTTTAGTAGAGATGGAATTTCACCATGTTGGCCAGGCTGAACTTGAACTCCTGACCTCAGGTGATCTGCCCGCCTCAGCCTCACAAAGTGCTGGGATTACAGGCGTGAGCCACCGCACCTGGCCCAAAATGTTTCTTAGAGAGTTGATATCAATATACTTTAGGTCCCGGTAGTCCCACAGGTTTCCTCTAATGTAGCTGTCAGTACACTTCTGTCTTGTCTGAACCCCTACCCCAAGCGTGAGCTCTGTGAAGGCAGGGACTGTATCTATTTTGTCCAATGTTGTACATATGTAGTACAAAGAAGGTGCTCACTAAATTTTGTTAAGTTCCTAAATTAGGCTCAGTTCTAGTTCTGGTAATGGCAGAGTAGATTGTATCTGACTAACCCTTCCATAGATAACAATTATCATTTCTGGTAAAAATATTTGGCAATGATAAAAAATAAAAAACTGAATTAAGGTACAGTAAAGTGTTGGGGGAAGTCAGGGACCCCAAACGGAGGGACCAGCTGAAGAACATAAATTGTGAGGATTTCATGGACATTTATTAGTTCCCCAAATTAATACTTTTATAATTTCTTATGCCTGTCTTTACTGCAATCTCTGAACATAAATTGTAAAGATTTCATGGACACTTATCACTTCCCCAATCAATACCCTTGTGATTTCCTATGCCTGTCTTGTCTTTAATCTCTTAATCCCGTCATCTTCGTAAACTGAGGAGGATGAATGTCGCCTCAGGACCCTGTGATGATTGCGTTAACTGCACAAATTGTGGCTAGGCGCGGTCGCTCAAGCCTGTAATCCCAGCACTTTGGGAGGCCGAGATGGGCAGATCATGAGGTCAGGAGATCGAGACCATCCTGGCTAACATGGTGAAACCCCGTTTCTACTAAAAAATACAAAAAACTAGCCAGGCGAGGTGGCAGGTGCCTGTAGTCCCAGCTACTTAGGAGGCTGAGGCAGGAGAATGGCGTAAACCCGGGAGGTGGAGCTTGCAGTGAGCTGAGATCCGGCCACTGCACTCCAGCCTGGGTGACAGAGCAAGACTCCGTCTCAACAACAAAACAAAACAAAACAAAAACAAAAACAAAACAAAAAAATGCACAAATTGTTTGTAGAGCATGTGTGTTTGAACAATATGAAATCTGGGCACCTCGAAAAAAGAACAGGATAACAGCAATCTTCAGGGAACAAGGGAGATAAGACTTGGAGTCTGACTGCCAGTAAGCCAGGCAGAACAGGGTCATATTTCTCTTCTTTCAAAAGCAAATAGGAGAAATATCGCTGAATTATTTTTCTCAGCAAGGAACATCCCTGAGAAAGAGAATGCGCCCTGAGGGTAGGTCTACAGACAGCCCTCTTGAGGTGGCCGCCTTTTAAGGTTGAAGCCAAAGGGATGAAATGAGCCCCGGTCTCCTGTAGCGCTCCCAGGCTTATTAGGACGAGGAAATTCCTGCCTAATAAATTTTGGTCAGAAAGGTTGTCTGCTCTCAAACCCTGTCTCCTGATAGGATATTATCAATGACAATGCGTGCCCGAAACTTCATTAGCAATTTTAATTTTGCCCTATCCTGTGGTCCTGTGATCTCACCCTGCCTCCACTTGCTTTGTGATATTTTATTACCTTGTGAAGTATGTGATCTCTGTGACCCACACCCTATTCGTGCACTCCCTCCCCTTTTGAAAATCGTTAATAAAAACTTACTGGTTTTATGGCTTGGGGAACATCACAGATCCTGCTGACATGTGATATCTCCCCCGACACCCAGCTTTAAAATTTTTCTCTTTTGTACTCTTTCCCTTTATTTCTTAAAACAGCCGAGACGCTTAGGGAGATAGAAAAGAACCCATGATAAATATTGGGGGTGGGGTTTTCCCCAATAGTAAAGTGACCAAAACCAGGCATAAGCTGGAAGGAGATTCAGTGTTTAAAATAAGGCAACCACACTGAGTATGATCCACATTTATATGGATTTTCCACCAAGGAAAATTCTTCGGTTTTCACAGCACAGAAAGCTAGAATTCGAGCAGATATTCAGAACTTAATTTATCCATTAAATCAGAGGATAGAAGCCGGACGCGGTGGCTCAAGCCTGTAATCCCAGCACTTTGGGAGGCCGAGGCGGGTGGCTCAGGTGGTCAGGAGATCAACACCATCCTGGCTAACACGGTGAAACCCCGTCTCTACTAAAAATACAAAAACTAGTCGGGCGTAGTGGCGGCCGCCTGTAGTCCCAGCTACTCGAGGCTGAGGTGGGAGAATGGCGTGAACCCGGGAGGCGGAGCTTGCAGCGAGCCAAGATCGCGCCACTGCACTCCAGCCTGGGCGACACAGCGAGACTCCGTCTCAAAAATAAAAAATTAAAAAAAAAAAATAAGAGGATAGAGTTCAGGCTGTTACAGTGACTGAAAATTGAGGGAGAAACCCCAAAAACAAAAGATCCAGAGAAAATAACCAAAAATCTGCACGTAAACTTCCTCAAATCCTCAGCTAAGCCTTGAATCGAACATACACAAATAAGACTCCAGCAGGGAAACCAATAGCTGGAAGGATGAAAATACTGAGCAAAGATTTTAGCTGCTGCTCACTGCAAGGAAGACAATTTGAAGTTGAAATTCTGCCAAATTATCAGGGCTTGGTAAAAGACAGTCCATCAAAACCCCGAAAGGACTATACCTAAGAAGAAAACCCTGTATCCTGAGATTGAGAGATATAGCATATGACTAGGAGCAAAATAAAAACTAGACTTAGGCCAGACGCGGTGGCTCACTCCTGTAATCCAAGCACTTTGGGAAGCCAAGGCAGGTGGTTCACTTGAGGTCTGGAATTCAAGACTAGCCTGGCCCAACATAGTGAAACCCCATCTCTACTAAAAATACAAAATTAACTGAGCATAGCGGTGGGTGCCTGTCATCCCAGCTACTTGGGAGGCTGAGGCAGGAGAATTGCTTGAACCCAGGGGGCAGAGATTGCCATGAGCCGAGATCACACCATTGTGCTCCAGCCTGGGCAACAATAGCGAAACTTTGTCTCAAAAAAAAAATTAATAAATAAAGTAGACTTATTTTAACAAAGAGTAAAATCAAATACCCACAAATTTGAGATGATCCACCAGTAATTAAACTGCTGGCAAAAACAAAACAAAACAAACAAACAAACAAAAAACACTATTCAGAGGAGCATAACAGAATTAATTATCTCTGTAATGTATCATTCATGGTCAATTTGCAATAATAACTATTAGACATGCAAAACAACAACAACCACAAAAAAAAAAAAATGTGGTCCTTAGGCAAGAGAAAAAAAGTCAATAGAAACAGAGCCACAGACAATTCAAATATCAGAATTCAGAATCAAAAACTTTAAAGTAACCATGACAAATGTCCTTAAGAGTCTACAGGAAAGGATGGTTATATTGGGTTAAACAATGAAGAATATAAGCCTTTCGGCCGGAACTGCCATCTTCCAGTAATTCGCCAAAATGACGAACATAAAGGGAAAGAAGAGAGGCACCTGACATATGTTCTCCAGGCCTTTTAGAAAACATGGAGTTGTTCCTTTGGCCACGTATAGGCAAATCTATAAGAAAGGTGATATTGTAGACATCAAGGGAATGGGTACTGTTCAAAAAGGAATGTCCCACAAGTGTGACCATGGCAAAACTGGAAGAGTCTACAATGTTCCCCAGCATGTTGCTGGTATTGTTGTAAACAAACAAGTTAAGGGCAAGATTCTTGCCAAGAGAATTAATGTGTGTATTGAGCACATTAAGCACTCTAAAAGCCAAGATAGCTTCCTGAAACATGTGAAGAAAAATGATCAGAAAAAGAAAGAAGCCAAAGAGAAAGGTACCTGGCTTGAACTGAAGCACCAGCCTGCTCCACCCAGAGAAGCACACTTTGTGAGAACCAACGAGAAGGAGCCTGAGCTGCTGGAAACTATTCCCTATGAATTCGTGGCATAGTAGGTGTTAAAAAAATAGAAGACCTCTGGACTGTAAAAAATGTTTCTCTTCACTGAGTAGAAGTGTGGTGTCCTTTCCCCCAAATAAATATTTAAAGCAAATTTTAATTGTGTCCTAACTCATTATGCAATGTCTTTACTATTCAAATTTAATGTATTTCTTGCTGAAAGATGTGAGGTAGCTTATTGTGCAACAAGTTACTCAGTTGGTTAGAAAATGGCCAGGTATTATGTATGAAATATATCTACTGGTTTGAAGATAGTACCTCTAAATCATCAAGGAAGAAATAAAATAATTTATAAAAATTTTAAAAAATGAAGACTATCGGCCGGGCACGGTGGCTCATGCCTGTAATCCCAGCACTTTGGGAGGCCGAAGCGGGCAGATCACAAGGTCAGGAGATCGAGACCATGGTGAAACCCCGTCTCTACTAAAAATACAAAAAAAAAAAATTAGCCGGGCGCGGTTGCGGGCGCCTGTAGTCCCAGCTACTCAGGAGGCTGAGGCAGGAAAATGGCGTGAACCCGGGAGGCGGAGCTTGCAGTGAGCCGAGATCACGCCACTGCACTCCAGCCTGGGTGGCAGAGCGAGACTCCGCCTCAAAAAAAAAAAAAAAAAAAATGAAGACTATCAAGAGAGGCTTGAAAGTAGTAGAAAAGAACCAAATGAAAATTCTAAAAAGGAAAAATATAATATCTAAAATTTATTTATTTGTTTATTTTTAGATGGAGTCTCGCCCTGTCGCCCAGGCTGGAGTGCAATGGCACAATCTTGGCTCACTGCAACCTCCGCCTCCTGGGTTCAAATGATTCTCCTGCCTCAGCCTCCCAAGTAGCTGAGATTACAGGCACCCACCACCACACCCAGCTGATTTTTGTATTTTTAGTAGAGACAAGGTTTCACCATGTTGGCCAGGCTGCTCTCGATCTCCTGACCTTGTGATCTGCCTGCCTCAGCCTCCCAAAGTGCTGGGATTACAGGCATGAGCGACCGCACCCAGCCAATATCTGAAATTTAAAATGTGTTGGATGTATTGAGTAGATTTGACATAATTGAAGAAATAACCCATAAGTGTAAATACAAGTTAATAGGATCAACCAAACTGAAGCAAAGAGGGAGAAAAAATTGAAAAAAAAAAGTGATCACAATCTTTATGGCCTAATGGACACTGTTAAAAGATCTAATATATGTATAATTGGAGTTCCACAAAGATAAGAGAGAGAGATTGTGGAGAACAACAAATATTTGAGGAAATACTAGCTGAAATTTTCCAATTTTGATTTTTTCTAAGCAGCAATCTATAGACCAGAAGATTAGAAACCCACAATTTGCCAGGCATGGTGGCTCACGCCTATAATCCCAGCACTTTGGGAGGCCAAGACGGGTGGATCACAGGGTCAGAAGATCGAGACCATCCTGGCTAACACGGTGAAACCCCGTCTCTACTGAAAATACAAAAAGTTAGCCGGGCTTGGTGGCGGGCACCACCACCTGTAGTCCCAGCTACTAAGGAGGCTGAGGCAGGAGAATGGTGTGAACCCGGGAGGTGGAGCTTGCAGTAAGCCGAGATCACGCCACTGCACTCCACCCTGGGCAACAGAGCCAGACTCTGTCTCAAGAAAAAAAAGAAACCTACAATTTGATAAGTACAAATAACACCACATTGGGGCACGTAATAGTCAAACTGCTATGGATAAAGAAAAACTTTAGGCTGGCTGCAGTGGCTCACACCTGTAATCCCAGCACTTTAGAAGACTGAGGCGGGTGAATCACGAGGTCAGGAGTTTGAGACCAGTCTGACCAACATGGTGAAACCCCATCTCTACTAAAAATGCAAAAATTAGCTGGGCGTGGTGGTGTGGTCCTGTAATCGCAGCTACTCAGGAGACTGAGGCAGGAGAATTGCTTGAATCCAGGAGGCGGAGGTTGCAGTGAACCGAGATCACGCCACTGCAGTCCAGCCTGGGTGACAGAGCAAAACTCAGTCTCAGAAAACAAAGAAAAACTTTAAAGTTGCCAGAGATAAAAGACCTACAGGGAACCAAATGTATGAATAATAGCTGACTTGTCACTAGAAGCAGTGGAGCCCAGCCAACACTGGAACAACTTCTTTAAAGTGCTCAAGTAGGCTGGGCACAGTGGCTCACACCTGTAATCTCAGCACTTTGGGAGGCTGAGGCAGGAGGATCACTTGAGACCAGGAGTTTGAGACCAGCCTGGCCAACATGACAAAACTCTGTCTCTACTAAAAATATAAAAATGAGCTGGGCATGGTGGTGCACATCCATAATCCCAGCTTCTCAGGAGGCTGAGGCATGAGAATTGCTTGAATCTGGGAGGCAGAGGCTGCAGTGAGCCAAGATTGCAGCACAGCACTCCATCCTGGGTGACACAGCAAGACTCTCTCTCAAAAAAATAAAATAAAATAAAGTGCTCAAGTAAAAGCATACACACACACACAAACACAAAAACCTGCAAACCTAGAATTTAATATCCAGTGAAAATGTATTTCAAAAATGAGGCAAAATGAAGAAATTTCAAATAAATTAAAGTTGAATTTGTCACCAGCAGAACCAAATGTATGAAATGATGAAGAAAGGACTTCAGTTTAAAGGAAAATTACACCAAATAGCACTTTGGATTTCCAGGAAAGAAGGAATAACACTGGAAATAGTACATAGGTTGATGTGAAAGATATTATTCTTTACTTTCTTAAATTCTTTAAAAGTCAGTGGGCTCTTGGGGAATAGTGTCAGCAAGATGGTGGAATAGGAAGCTCCAGGCTTCATTCTCCCATAGAGATACTGAGTTAACAAAAACATGTAGCCCAAAAAGCCTTTATGAGGACTCCAGAAACAACTTAAGGAGTCATGGTATTCCAGGCAAGCACAAAACCAATAGTAGCCATGCTGAAATGGGAATAGAAGACAGTGTTAAATGTGTTATTGGGATATAATTCTTAAAATACAAGTGTTATAGATTCCTATGAAAATAAAGCATTTTTGTTTATTTCTCTTTAAAAATAGTCAATGAACTCTTTAAAGCAGAAATATTAATACTGTATTGTAGGCTCGAAAGCATACGGAGAAATAAAATATATGACCGAAACAGTGCAATGAACAAGAGGAGTGGCAATGGAATAGTACTGTTGTAAGGTTCTTACATTATATATCAGGTGGCATAATATTACTTCTAGGTAGACTGTCAGGGAAATGTAAATCAAAACTATGATGACATACCATCTCACACCCATTAGGATGGCTGCTATCAAAAAAACAGGAAATGGCCAGGTGTCGTGGTTCACATCTGTTAGACCAGCATTTTGGGAGGCCAAGGCAGATGGATTGCTTGAGCCCAGGAGTTGGCAGAGTCTACCCTAGCAACATAGTGAGACCCCATTTCTACTAAAAAATACAAAAAAAAAAAATTAGCTGGACATGGTGGTGCTCACCTGTAGTCCTAGCTACCTAGGAGGCTGAGGTGGGAGGACCACCTGAGCCTGAAAGGTTGAGGATGCAGTGAGCTGTGATTGCACCACTGTACTCCAGCCTGGGTGACAGAATGAGACCCTGTCTCAAAAAAAAAAAGGCAAAACAAAACGAAACAAAACAAAAACCTCACAAGATCAACATACAAAAATCAATTTTATTGCTGTATATTAGCAATAAACATGTGGAAAACAAAATTTTAAATACCATCATAATCACTGAAAATGTTATACTTAGGGACAAAACTAACAAAAAAATGTCCAGGACTGATATGTTGAAAACTACAAAATGCTGATGAGAGAAATCAAAGAAAATCTACATAAGTAGACCTACCATGTCCATGAATTGGGAGACTCAATATAGTAAAGATGCCAGTTGAGCTACAGTTTTAACACAATTCCTATCAAAAATCAAGACAAGATTTTGTTTGTAAACACAGACAAGGTTGTTCTAAAATTTACATAGGAAGGCAAAAAGGAACTAGAATATCTAAAACCAAAAAAAAAAAAAAGAACCACAAAACAAAAAAGAATAATTAAAAAAAGAATATCTAAAGCCAGTTGGAAAATAATAAAGTGGAGGAATCGCCTACCTTGAGATCCATCTACCACTGGGATCCATTTAAATTGAAAAATAATTTAGTGATTGAAGGATAATTGGATATCCATAGGCAAAAAAATGAACCATGGCATAAACCTCACATTTTATACAAAATTTACCTAAAAAGGATCATAATTCAAATGCAAAGCATAAAACTGTAGATTATTATTATTATTATTGAGATGAAGTTTCACTCTTGTTGCCTAGGCTGGGGTGCAACGGCGCAATCTCGGCTCACCTCAACCTCTGCCTCTCTGGTTCAAGCGATTCTCCTGCTTCAATCTCCTGAGTAGCTGGGATTACAAGCATGCGCCACCACACCTGGCTAATTTTCTATTTTTAGTAGAGACAGGGTTTCACCATGTTGATCAGGCTGGTCTCAAACTCCTGACCTCAGGTGATCTGCCTGCCTTGGCCTCCCAAAGTGCTGGGATTACAGGTGTGAGCCACTGCACCCGGCCTAAAACTATGAATTATTAAGACAGAGAATATCTTCTGGACATAGGGCTCAGCAAGTTCTTAGACATGACACCAAAACCAAAACATGTAAAAGAAAAAAGTCAATACATTGGAATTCATCAAGATTAAAATCTTTTGTTTTGCCAAAGGCCTGATTTTAAGAGTATAAAAAGCCAAGTTACAGAATAGGAGAAAATATTTGCAAACTATACATCTAACAAAGGACTCATATCTAGAATATATAAAGAATTCGCAAATGCATCCAATTAGAAAATAGGCAAAAGACATAAACAGACATTTCAAACAAAGAGGATATACAGATGGAAAATAAGCACTTGTAAAGATGTTTAGTATTAATAGCCATTAGGAGAATGCAAGTTCATATCATGGCAAGACATTATCACACATTTAAAATAATAGAACAAGGCCAGGCACAGTGGCTCATGCCTGTAATCCCAGCACTTTGGGAGGTCAAGGCAGGGGGATCACCTGAGGTCGGGAGTTCAAGACCAGCCTGGCCAACATGGCGAAACCCCATCTCTACTAAAAATACAAAGATCAGCTGGGCATAGTGGCGTAGCTGTAGTCCCAGCTACTCGGGAAGCTGAGACAGGAGAATAGCTTGAACAGAGGAGGTAGAGGTTGCAGTGAGTCAAGATCACACTACCGCACTCCAGCCAGGGTGACAGAGCCAGACCCTGTCTCAATAATAAAATAAAATAAAATAATAGAATAATATAATAAAATAAAATAATAGAACAGCTAAAGTAAAAACAGTAAGAACAGCAAATGCTGGCAAGTATATAGAGAAACTGGATCTCTTATACATTATTGGCGGGAATATTAAATAGCACAACTACTCTGGAAAACATTTTGGCAGTTTCTTTACACACTTAATATAGGCCAGGCATGGTGGCTCACACCTGTAATCCCAGTACTTTGGGAGGCCAAGGCGAGCAGATCACCTAAGGTTGGGAGTTCAAGACCAGACTAGCCAACATGGTGAAACCCCATCTCTACTAAAAATACAAAGATCAGCTGGGCATAGTGGCGTAGCTGTAGTCCCAGCTACTCGGGAAGCTGAGACAGGAGAATAGCTTGAACAGAGGAGGTAGAGGTTGCAGTGAGTCAAGATCACACTACCGCACTCCAGCCAGGGTGACAGAGCCAGACCCTGTCTCAATAATAAAATAAAATAAAATAATAGAATAATATAATAAAATAAAATAATAGAACAGCTAAAGTAAAAACAGTAAGAACAGCAAATGCTGGCAAGTATATAGAGAAACTGGATCTCTTATACATTATTGGCGGGAATATTAAATAGCACAACTACTCTGGAAAACATTTTGGCAGTTTCTTTACACACTTAATATAGGCCAGGCATGGTGGCTCACACCTGTAATCCCAGTACTTTGGGAGGCCAAGGCGAGCAGATCACCTAAGGTTGGGAGTTCAAGACCAGACTAGCCAACATGGTGAAACCCCATCTCTACTAAAACTACAAAAATTAGGTGGACGTAGTGGCACAGGCCTGTAATCCCAGCTACTTGGGAGGCTGAGGCAGGAGAATCACTTGAACCCAGGAGGCAGAGGTTGCAGTGAGTCAAGATTGCACCACTGCATTCCAGCCTGGGTGACAGAGTGAGACTCCATCTCAAAAAAAAAAAAAAAAAAAAAAAAACAAACTTAATATAGGCTGGGCATGGTGGTTCATGCCTATAATCCTAGCACTTTGGGAGGCCAAGGCTGGAGGATCACTAGAGCCCAGGAATTCAAGACTAGTCTGGAGGATCACTTGAGCCCAGGAGTTCAAGACCAGCCTGGGCAATATGGTGAGACCCTATCTCTACAGAAAAAACTTTTAAAAAGTAGTTGGCCATGATGGTGCATGCCTGTGGTCTCAGCTATTCAGGAAGCTGAGGTGAGAGGATTGTTTGAGCCTGGGAGGTCAAGGTTGCAGTGAGCTGTATTTGCACCACTGCACTCCAATCTGGGTGACAGGGCAAGACCCTGTCTAAAAAAAAAAAACAAAAGAAAAGAAACAAACGTAATATATACTTACCATGTGATCCAACAATTGCACTTCCAGGCATTTATTCCAGAGAAATGAAAATGTACGTCCACACAAAAATATGTACATGAATGTTCATAGCTACTTGATTCTTAACAGCCCCAAATTCGAAACAACCCACATATCCTTCAGTGGGTGAATGGTTAAACAGACTGTGGTACATCCATGCCACGGAATACTACTCAGCAGTAAAAAGGTACAAACTATCGATACACTCAACAGGTAGGTGTTTCTCAAGGGAAGTATGGTGAGTGAAAAAAGCCAATCTCAAAAGGATGTGTACTGCACAGTTCCATCTCTGTAATATTATCATAGTGGACAAAATTATAGAGATAGAAACAAAGCACTGGTCACCAAGGTTTAAGGGGCAAGTGGGGGAGAAAGAGGTGCCACCAGAAAAAGGTAGCATGGGGGATCTTTGTGGAAATGGAGTAGTTTTGTGTCTTGATTGTGGTGGTGGCTACACTAATGTCACATGTGATAAAATTGCTTAGAACTGTACATGCATGAGAGCACATACGAATGTATGTAACACTGGTGACATCTGAATACAGTCTGTGGATTGTATTGTCAATTTCCTGGTTTTGTAATTGCTCTACAGTTACGAAAGATGCTATCACTGAGACAAATTGGATAAAAGGTCTGTAGCACCTTTCTGTACTATTTTTGAAACTTCCTATGAATCTATAATTAGTTCAAAATAAAAACTTAAAAACATCTTTTAATACCTCACTATTCTGTGGATCAGGAATTTAGGCAAGTTTTGGCTGGGTGATTCTTTCTCTCCATGTGGTGTCAACTCGGGCTTTCGGAGGTATTTAGCTGGTGATGCTGCTCCATCTGGAAGGTTCAAAATGGCTTTAGTCAAATGGCTAGTGCCTTGGTGGGGACAGCTGGAAGGCTGGGCTCAGCTTGGCCTCTCTCCCTCTCTGTGTAGTCTCAGGGCCTCTCCATGTGCTTTCCCCGACACGGTTGTCAGACGTCTTACATGGTGGCTCTTGTTTGATTTTAATATTTCAGAGGTGAGACACTTCTGGAGGAAACCAAACCCAGGCCCAGCTTTCCTTAAAAATACTGCTGGGCTGTGCACAGTGGCTCACCCCTGTAATCCCAGCACTTTGGGAGGCTGAGGTGAGCGGATCACGAGGTCAGGAGATCGAGAGCATCCTGGCTAACAAGATGAAACTCCGTCTCTACTAAAACTACAAAAAAAATTAGCCGAGCGTGGTGGTGGGCGCCTGTAGTCGCAGCTACTCAGGAGGCTGAGGCAGGAGAATGGCATGAAACAGGGAGGTGGAGGTTGCAATGAGCCGAGATTGTGCCACTGCACTCCAGCCTGGGTGACAGAGTGAGACTCCGTCTCAAAAAAAAAAAAAATCACTGCTGAAGAAGAGTTAAGGAGATGGTCCCTAGAAAGTAAGTCGTCAAGAAACAGACTGAGAACACAGGCTGTTGAATGGGTGGTTAAAGAAGTTGTTGATGGCCGCACACGGTATCTCACGCCTGTAATCCCAGCTCTTTGGGAGGCCAAGGTGAACGAAATCACCTGAGACTGGGAGTTCGAGACCAGTCTGACCAACATGGAGAAACCCTTACTCTATTAAAAATACAAAAACTTAGCGAGGCATGGTGGGGCATGCCTGTAATTACAGCTACTCAGGAGGCTGAAGCAGAAGAATTGCTTGAACCCGGGAGGTGGAGGTTGCGGTGAGCCGAGATCACGCCATCGCACTATAGCCTGGACAACAAGAGCAAAATTCTGTCTCAAAAAAAAAAGAAGTGGTTGAGCCTGGGTGTGGTGGTTCACACTTTTAATCCCAACACTTCAGGAGGCCATGGTGAGTGGATCACTTGAGTCCAAGAGTTTGAGGCCAGCCTGGGCAACACAGCAGAAAACCCCTCTCTACTAATAATACCAAAATTAGCTGGGCATGGTGGTGCATACCTGTAGTCCCAGTTACTTGGGAGGCTGAGGTGGGAGGATTGTTTGAGCCCAGGAGGTGGAGGTTGCAGTGAGCTGAGATCATGCCACTATGCTGTCTCAAAAAAAAAAAAAGAAGTTGTTGAAGTGCACCAGGTGATGGCAGGATTCTGAGAGGAGGGGAAGATATGATCCAAGCACCCAAATCACTAGTGAGTGAGAAACAGTGACCCAGGGAAAAGAGGATGATGGCAACAAGGAGGAGGGATGATAGAATCAGTTGGTATAATGGAGGGCGCGGTGGCTCACTCCTGTAACCCCAACACTTTGGGAGGCCAAGGCAAACAGATCTTGAGGTCAGGAGTTCGAGACCAGCCTGACCAACATGGTGAAACCCCGTCTCTACTAAAAATACAAAAATTGGCTGGGCATGGTGGCACATGCCTGTAATCCCAGCTACTCAGGAGGCTGAGGCAGGAGAATCGCTTGAACCTGGGAGGCAGAGGTTGCAGTGAGCTGAGATTGTGCCACCGCACTCCAGCCTGGGCGACAGAGCGAGACTCTGTCTCAAAAAATAAAAATAAAAATAAAAAAAGAACCAGTTGGTATATGCCTAAGCAAGTAGGGCTTTCTATAATCAGGTGTCTGGAAAAATATCTAAAGACACAATATGGAGACTGGGTGCAGTCCGGCCCACGCCTATGATCCAAGCACTTTGGAAGGCCGAGGCAGGAGGATGGCTTGAGTCCGGGAATTTGAGGACAACCTGAGAAACATAGGGAGACTGCCCCCAGCCCCACTACAAAAAATAAAAAATAGCCCGGTGTGGTGGTGTACACCTGTGGTCCCAGCTACTTGGGAGGCCTGAGCCCAGGAAGTTGAGGCTGTGGTGAGCCCTGATGGCACCACTGGACTGCAGCCAGGGTGACAGGGTGAAATCCTGTCTCAAAATAAATAACTATAGAATTTTTAACAAGAATCAATGTGGACACTGATTCCACCCCCTGTCCCTGAGGAATGTGGTGTGAGAGGATAATCAGCCTCTGGGTAAGAGGGCTGCAGGGGAGGACTGTTGTCAGGGATCATGTTGAGTTCTGTGGCTTGGAGGCAGAGGACACGCTCCTGGAGATTGAGAACAGTAAGGAGGCTGGCTGATTGTCGAACCCATGTCCCAGAAGACACCATGGGAAGGTTTGGATGGAAGACTGGCAGAGAACTTGGATCCTGGGTCAGGGGAGGGAAAACAGAACAGCAAGGAGAGAGATTCTGGAAGATGATCAAGGAAATGATGTAAGCCTGGTGCATTTGGCAAGGTGTAAGAGGATTTAGTCCATGAGCTCCAAACTGAGCTCTGAGAACCTGTCCCAGAGAGAGAAGGGCGCAGTTAGGGAAGGTCCTTAAGTAAGGCTTAGCCTAGTGTGTGCTGGGGGTTGATTCAGTGAAATCTGTTACTTGCTGATTCTGTGGCACACACCTGTAGTCCCAGCTACTCAGGGGCCTGAAGTGGGAGGATTGCTTAAGCCGAGGAGTTCCAGTCTGGCCTGAGCAACATAATGAGATCCTGTCTCTTTAAAACAAAATCAAAGGACTTCTGTAATTGGGGAGCACAGGGGATGAAACAGATTCGGTCTCTGTTCAAATATAAAGTATCTCTATGACTACAACTTAAAATTGTATTGAAAGAAAAGAAATCCTGAGTTAATTCTAATGAAAAGGAAATAGAAGGGACATTTATCTTCTTCCTATTTTTTGCTCTAGTCCGTAGGAGGGTATGTCCAGGCTCTGTAAATTGTTGCTTGGGAGAAGGGATGAGGCTAGGGAGGGCACCGTGTCTATGCTCACTCCTGGTCCAGGACCTGGCCTCTTAGGCCCTCATTTTCAGGCTTGTTCCTACAGGAAAAAAATTACTACGGTAGGTGGAGCAAAAACAGACATTTGAGTTGCTTTTTTGTGTGTGTCCTTGATATGATCTTAAACTCTTTGCATTAATAGATTTTCTCATTTCAAACCATTCTGTCCTTGCTCTGCTGCTGTTGGAGAACAGTGGTGTGATCTTGGCTCACTGCAACCTCTGCCTCCCAGGTTCAAGCAATTCTCCTGCCTCAGTGTCCTGAATAGCTGGGACTACCGATGTGTACCATTATGCCCAGCTAATTTTTGTATTTTTGGTAGAGACAGGGTTTCACCATGTTGGCCAGGCTGGTCTTGAACTCCTGACCTCAGGTGATCCACCTGCCTCAGCCTCCCAAAGTGCTAGGATTACAGGCGTGAGCCACCGCGCCCAGCCCAATCTGTTAATATTTTATATGGGATTTTTGCATCTATGTTCATAAAATAGACTGGCCTTTAATATTCCTTTGTCTTACTGCCTATCACTGGTTTGGGTATCAAGTTTATATCAGCCCCATAAATGAGTTTGAGAAGGTTCTTTATTTTTCTATTCTCTAAAAAGTTTGTAGAATATTTGAATTAGAATTTTTTTTTTTTTTTTGAGACAGAGTCTGGCTCTGTCACCCAGGCTGGAGTGCAGTGGCGTGGTCTCAGCTCATTGCAAGCTCTGCCTCCCGGATTCATGCCATTCTCCTGCCTCAGCCTCCCATGTAGCTGGGACTACAGGCACCCGCCACCACGCCCAGTTAATTTTTTGTATTTTTACTAGAGACATGGTTTTGCCATGTTGGGCAGGCTGGTCTCAAACTCCTGACCTCAGGTGATCTGCCCGCCTTGGCCTCCCAAAGTGCTGGGATTGCAGGCGTGAGGCACCGTGCCCGGCCAGATATTCTTTTAAATGTTTCATAGAGCTTGTCTTATTGATTTATAAGAGTTCTTTGTATATTTTCCATATTAATGCTTTGTCTTGTAATGTATACTGTAAATTATATAATTTAGATCATATATACTATATAAATACATATTTATTTATATATGTAATTGTATATGTAATATATATGTAATTGTACATATACATAACAATACAGGTGTGAGTCACCACACGGCCAACATGGAGTTTCCTTATACAGAAATGTAGATATATGACTCTCCACTTTTCTGACTTTTAATTTTATCTGTAATTTTTATTGTAAAAAACCTAAAAAAGTGTGATAAAGTGTAAAAACAGTGTGATAAAGTGTACTTTAAGCATTTTTTCTGATCTTTTTTAGGTTTTGTGTACTGCCCAGAAGTGTTTTTTCCATGACAAAAAAATTATTTTTAAAATTTCTTGGCCAGGCACAGTGGCTCACATTTGTAATCCTAGCACTTTGGGAGGTGGAGGTGGGCGGACCACCTGAGGCTGGGAATTCGAGACCAGCCTGGCCAACATGGAGAAAACCCATCTCTACTAAAAAAACCACATATATATACAAAAATTAGCCAGGAGTGGTGGCACACGCCTGTAATCCCAGCTACTTTGGAGGCTGAGGCAGGAGAATTGCTTGAACCTGGGAGGCGGAGGTTACAGTGAGCCAAGATCACGCCACTGCACTCCAGCCTGGGCAACAAGAGCAAAACTCCGTCTCAAAAAATAATAATAGTAAAAATAAAGTTTCTTTTAGGCATTTTATAATTTGCTATCTTTATATATAGGCCCTCAATTAATTTATTCAAGAATATAATTTTGGTATGCTGATACAGAAATCTGAGTTGAATTTTTTTCTGAATATATGGCCAATTACCTCAACATCTAGTCTACCCCTTCCTCACTGCTCTTGAATTTAACCTTTATCATAAACTAACTATATATACTTTTCAAATATTTACTTCAAAATAGATTATTTTATTCAAAATAGATACTTTTCAAATCTATTTTCATAGATTTCAAATATTATATATCTACATCTATGTTGCCCAGTCTTGAAATCTTGAGCTCAATGGATCTTCCCATCTTGGCCTCCCAAAGTGGTGGGATTACAAGCCTGAGCCACCATGACTGACCATTTGTTTTTACGTTTTTACTTTTATTTTTTGTGTTTTTAGAGACAGCGTCTTGTTCTGTCACCCAGGCTAGGATGCCATAGCTCTATCATAGCTCACTGCAGCCTCAAAGTCCAGGGCTCAAGTGATCCTTCCACCTCAGCCTCTCAAGTAGCTGGGAGACACCACTGCCCTGCTAATTTTTTTTGTGTGTGTAGAGAAAGGGGTCTCACTGTGTTGCCCCGGCTAGTCTTAAACTCCTAACCTCAAGTGATTCTCCTGCCTGAGCTTTCCAGAGTACTGAGATTACAGGTATGAGCCATCACACCCAGCCAACATGGAGTTTTATTATACAGAAATGTAGATACATGACCCTCCACTTATTCAGGGTCTCCCTGTGCCTTAAGAGTCCTATGCACCAAGTACATACTGAGGAGGCTGAAGTGGGAGGATCGCTTGAGGCTGGGAGGTCAAGGCTGCAGTGAGCTGAGATTGTGCCACTGCACTCCAGCCTGTTTCCAAAAACAAACAAACACCTATATGCAATTGGCTGGAACCTCCAGTCCATGTCTTGTGGTCCAAAGTCTTCCCTAAAATTTATCTTTTTTTTTTTTTTTTGAAACAGAGTTTGGCTCTTGTTGCCCAGGCTGGAGTGCAATGGCGTGATCTCGGCTCACCACAACCTCTGCCTCCCAGGTTCAAGCTATTCTCCTGCCTCAGGCTTCCTGAGTGCTGGGATTACAGGCATGCACCACCATGCCCGGCTAATTTTGTATTTTTAGTAGAGATGGGGTTTCTCCATGTTAGTCAGGCTGGTCTCGAACTCCCGACCTCAGATGATCTGCCCGCTTCGGCCTCCCAGAGTGCTGGGATTACAGGCGTGAGCCACCGCGCCCGGCCTGAAATTTATCTTGATTGGCTCCAGCTTTAAGCTTCAGCTACAAACCAGCTGTAAACTGGTTTGGTTCAGTTTATAACCCCAAATGTGGCAGGATGTATTTTCCAAAGGTGGTTGCATCAATAATAAAAATTGTATCCCCAGGCTGGGTGCAGTGGCCCACACCTGTAATCCCAGCACTTTGGGAGTCCGAGGCAGAAGGATTGCTTGAGTCCAGGAGTTCAAGACAACCTGGGAAACATGACAAGACCCTGTGTCTACAAAATATAAAAAATTAGCTGGGTGCACGGCTGGGCGCGGTAGCTCACGCCTGTAATCCCAGCACTTTGGGAGGCCAAGATGGGCGGATCACTTGAAGTCAGGAGTTCAAGACCAGCCTGGCCAACGTGGTGAAACCCTGTCTTTACTAAAAATACAAAAATTAGCCAGGCGTGGTGGCAGGCGCCTGGAATCCCAGCTACTCAGGAGGCTGAGGTAAGAGAATTGCTTGAACCCAGGAGATGGAGGTTGCAGTGAGCCGAGATCACACCACTGCACTCCAGCCTGGGCGACAGAGCAAGACTCTGTCTCAAAAATAAAATAAAATAAAAAATTAGCTGGGTGCAGCAGTGCATGCCTGTAGTCCCAGCTATTCAGGAGGCTGAAGTGGGAGGATCAGGAGCCCAGGAAGTTGAGGCTACAGTGAGCAGAGATTCCACCATTGCACTTCAGCCTAGGTGACAGAGGAGACCTTGTCTCAAAAGAAATAAATAAATACATAAATAAATTTTATCCCTCATTCTCTTAAAATGTGACATTGGCCGGGCGCGGTGGCTCACACCTGTAATCCCAGCACTTTGGGAGGCCGAGGTGGGCGGATCACGAGGTCAGGAGTTAAAGACCAGACTGACCAACATGGTGAAAGCCCGTGTCTACTAAAAATACAAAAATTAGCCGGGTGTGGTGGTGCACACCAGTAATCCCAGCTACTCAGGAGGTTGTGGCAGGAGAATCACTTGAATCCAGGAGGAGCAGGTTGCAGTGAGCTGAGATCGTGCCACTGCACTCCAGCCTGGGTAACAGGGAAATATTCCATCTCAAAAAAAAAAAAAAAAAAGTGACATTAACACTCATCCTTGAAGAGGTGGGGTCTTTGTTCCCTCCCCTTGATCCTGGGCAGACCTTTGTAATTGCCTCAACAGTAACAATGTAGTGAAGGTGCCACTGCATGACTTCCAAGGACAGGTCCTGAGAGGCAATTCTCTTCAGTCTGGTGCTCTCCTACTGCCTCTGAGCTGCTATAGAGGATGTTCAGCTACCTTGAAACCACCATGTTGGAGAGACTTTATGGAAAGCCCACAAAGGGATAAAGGAGAGAACTGTCCAAGCAACTCCAGCTGTTCCAGCCCCAGCGGTTGAAGGCATCCCAGTACAGACATCAGACGTGTGAGTTAAGAAGCCTTCTAGGTGACATCAGGCCCAGCCACCATCTGACTGTGACCTCATAACAGACCCCAAGCCAGACTGAACCAGCAGAGCCACTCCCGAATTCCTAATCCAAAGAAATTGTCATTTTAAGCTGCTGAATGTTAGGGTAATTTGTTATGGTACAACAGGTAATTAATACACCAATGTAGCTGGGCGCGGTGGCTCAAGCCTGTAATCCCAGCACTTTGGAATGCCAAGATGGGCGGATCACGAGGTCAGGAGATCGAGACCATCCTGGCTAACACTGTGAAACCCCGTCTCTGCTAAAAAATACAAAAAACTAGCTGGGCGAGGTGGCGGGTGCCTGTAGTCCCAGCTACTTGGGAGGCTGAGGCAGGAGAATGGCGTGAACCCAGGAGGCGGAGCTTGCAGTGAGCTGAGATCCGCCACTGCACTCCAGCCCCGATGACAGAGTGAGACTCCGTCTCAAAAAAAAAAAAAAAATACACCAATGTGTGCTGTCCAGACTGTGAATCTCATCCCCTTTCCATAATTTCCACACACAAAATAAAACTTACTCATACAAGGCCTTCTTTGTGGTTAGCCACAAAAGATGAAGAGATAAATGATGTGAAACTAACAACTTAAAATTAAATTTGGACATCCCATTTCCAAAAATCCTTTACAGATTTACCCCACCCACCCCCAAGCAATGCCTACCATCCCTCTCTTACATCCTCCTCCTCCTGCTCTCATCTTCCTACAAACTTCAAATTCTTCACTCTGTTAGGCAGAATAATTACATTCTCTCAAGTTCTTTCTCCCAAACTCAACTCCAGGACAACCTTTCAAAGTCCAGAACCCTTTGCTAACACGCCCCGTGGAGCTGGACTTTTCTAGCTCCAACTAGGTTCATCATTTCAGCAGTTCTGCCTGTGGCCAGCTTCCCCACATTGGATGCCAACCTAGTAAAACAGTTATCCATAAATCACAGTGAAAGCTAAACTGCATCAAGCACCTACTATGTGCTGGTTCGAGGTTAAACACTTCACATGAGTCATCGCATTCAATCTCCATAAAACCCCTTTAAGATAAGGACTATTTGCTGGGCACGGTGGCTCATGCCTGTAATCCCAGCACTTTGGGAGGCTGAGGCAGGCAGATCACCTGAGGTCAGGAGCTCAAGAGCAGCCTGGCCAACATGGCAAAACCCCATCTCTACTAAAAATATAAAACTTAGCCAGGCATTGTGGCTCATGCCTGTAATTCCAGCTACTCGAGAGGCTGAAGCAGGGGAATCGCTTGAACTCGGGAGGAGAGGTTGCAGTGAGCTGACATCGCACCACTGCACTCCAGAGCCTTTTAAGACTGTCTTTAAAAAATACATATAGATCGATAGATAGATAGACTATTAGTATCCCCATATTACAGATGAGGAAACTGATATTAGGTGCCTGTAGTCATATGTATAATTGTGACAAAGTCAGATTCCAAAGCATTTTACCAATATTGCTGAAGTGAGTGGTAGGGAAGGGAAGGCTCTCTGGAGTCCGGCTATGCTGGACAGTGGGGTTTGGAAACTCTGGTGAATAAAGTGGTAGTTGTTTCTATGAACATGGAGTGAGAAGGCCCAATCCTAAACACATCAGTGCTTAAGGCAGCTGCAGAGAATAAAAGGGAATAGAAAAAGGGGAGCTGGATGGCAGGAGCTTGGATGGGGAAGACTTCAAGGTCAGGTGAAGATGCCAACAGCTTCCTGCCTGGAGGACTGAAGAAGGGTTGGGCTTCACTGGAGACCCCCAGGAGACGGATCTGCTTGTTGGGACAGAGGTAGGGAGGTGAAAGCCAGGTGAGGAAGTTGGGGGTTGGGGGAGGTGCACACAACTCCACTAAAGAGCTGGAAGAGGCCGATGGAGTATTCATGAGACGGCTGATCCAGGAAGGGCTGTGGCATATTAATATGGAAAAGTCCTGTTTGTTTGTGCTTGGAGAGGAAGGAGCCAGAGGAGAGGGGAGCAAGGTGGGCGGGAGCTGGGGAGAGCCTGCAGCAAGGTCTGCAGAGGCCGAGGCGCTCTCGGTCTGGGCCTCGGAGAGGACTTGGGGTAAGTGATGGGGCACAGGCTGTGCGTCGGGGGAAGGTGCTGGGGCCTGAAGGTCCTGAGGGGGACCTCAGACGGCCTTATGCCTCCTCACAAAGAAACCGGACCATCATCTCCGTCCCGTACTCCGGTCGCCCCTCGGATTACCAGGCTAAGGCGCCCGGGAAGCCCGGGCAGAGGACAGAGGGTGGACCGAGCGGGGCGGAGCTGGATACCGGGCGCCGGCCTCCCTCCCCGCAACCCCGCCGGTCCTCTCAGGTGACAGCTCACGCCGGCCCCCGCCCCGCCCCCCGCATATTCAGGAGCCCCGGCCCACCCCGCCCGCGAACAGCCAGCGCCAGGAGCCTCTGCCGTCGGTGCGTGCGCGGACCCGCACCCGTCCCCCTTGACCTCGCCGCCCGCCATGGCCGTCGCTGCGGCCGCCCCCCGCTGCCTCCTTGTTCTTCTCCAGGTGCTAGTGCTCGCTCTGGCGCAGATCGTAAGTCTCGCAGCCCCTCCGCTGCCAGGGTCCAGGGTGCAGGGTCTGGGGTCCTGGATGGAGGAGCTCTGCCTGTGGCCCGCGCCTACTGACAGCCCTAGCCGGAGGGGCCACCTGAGGACAGCGCTGCGGGCAGGTCCCCTGGGTGGGTGCATACATGGTGCCCATCGCGGCACCGTGAATGGAGGTGGCTGAGTCGGAGAGTCAGAGGGGACCCCGAGACGCGCTGCCCTGCCCGGGACAGGCAGCGTGGGGCAGGAGCTGGCGCCCGGTCCTGGCAGCCCGGGGAGCCCAGGTGGCAGGGCATACAATGGTGCTCATTCACCCGCTGCGCAGCCTCCGCCCCCGCCGCCTCCCAGGGGGCGCCGGCTCCAACCAGACACCGCTATCGCCCCTAGGCGGCCTCTCGGCCCTGCCCGCCAACCCACGTCTCCCTTCCGAGGGCCGCCGGGGGGCTGCGGGCCCGCGGGTAGGGCAGAGACTGGGCCCCGTGGGGTGCTGGATGTGGTTCCGAGCTCGCCTGCGGGGCGCCAGTCTGGCACTTCGCGGCCTGGGGAGGTCGTGGGCACCAGGACCCCTGCCTGGGTCCAAGCTGGCGTCTGAAAAGGGCCGCCTTTTAAGATCTCTGATCTGTTCAGAGATGGGCAGCAGGACGGAGATTCTCCAGCTGTGAGCTCCCCTCACCTTGATATGACTCGTGACCTCCCTGAAACCTCACACTCACCTGCATTGAATTGCAAGCAATCAGGGTCCAGAGAGAGGGTCTGCTTTCTGGGAGGTGCAGGCTCCTCTTGCTTCCCGGCAGCAGTCAGGACTTAGCGGAGGGAGGACCCGGCAGTTGTGCTGCGGAAGGGGCCCTCCGAGTGGGAAGAGAGTACCCGCTTCACCTCCCTACACCTCCTTTCCCTGCGCCTCCCCCACTTTCCCGTCGGGTTTTCCCGCACCATGGGGAGAGAAGGAGGCGCTATCTCTGCCTGTCGTTCACATAAGAACAATAACCCGAGTCACCGCGCACTGAGGGCCGGCAGCCTGCTAGGCACAACCTTGCATTCCATCTGTGATTTATTTGAGCTGCCCACGTCTCCATCTATTCCCCACTGCCACCGCGCAAGGGCAACCTGGCACAGTAGAAGGAGTCGGGCACCCAGGGCGGAGTCCTGGCGCCGCCGCCCACGCTCAGTGACCATGGACCTTTCATGTTCAGAGCCAGTTTCTGCAACTGCAAACGGCGGCCCATAACAGCGCCCGCCTCCCGGTTCTGAGTATTCTTTAAGATAATGCATGTAATGGCACACAGTGCCTGCTATGCAGAAGGTTCTCAATACGTGGGAGTTCACGGAGGAGGTGCGCCCCTAGGACCCCGCTCCCAGGGTCGCTTGCAGCCCCGGGGACGCCCAGCTTCCCGCACTGTCTGAGGACTGCCCCCGCCGTGTGTGTTTTCAGAGAGGTCCACCGGGAGAACGGGGCCCCCCGGGCCCCCCGGGCCCCCCAGGACCGCCGGGAGTGCCTGGATCCGACGGCATCGACGTGAGTCTCTAACCAGGGACCAGGGCGGGCGGGAGGCGGCGGACAAATGAGAACTTTGTGAGCGCTGTGGTGGGGGTGGGGACTGGGGTGCCCAGAGATGTAGTGTCCCCGTCGCCAGTAGGCGGCGCCGGCCCGCACCACAAGGACGCCGTTTGTTCTGCAAAAACCTCAGTCCAGGCCTGACTTGCGGAGCGGGTTGTAGCCGCCGACGGACAAGGAGCTACTGTTCAGTCCGCCGGCCGCAGCTCACAGCGAGGCCTCATCCCCCTCCTCTCCTTTCCCCTCCTTGTTGGGTAGGAGGCGCCTCAACCCCTCACCCTGCTTCTGGCACATCTGGACGCTTCTTCAGGGTCATTGGGAGCCTTGGCCAGACCGCCCACCAGCTTGGGCCAGACTCATGTCTCTTCCCTTCGGTTTTCTCTCCCTGATTTAGAATCAGCTGGGCTTGTTCCCTGCAGGGTGAGGGTTAAATACTTCATTCTGAAGGCTCCCGCAGGAGGGCCGCTTGATGTTTACCAGTCTGGATAGACTTCTATTCAACCTGGTGCCCCCACCCCCCAAACACAGGATGCTGGGCCCCCGGCCAAGCCCTGGCTGCTGAGGGCTCTGAAATGCCTGGAGGCCTCTCTGGGGGTAAATCGGATTCCACCGGCCCTGCCTGCCCACCACCAAGGGTCCTTTGTCACTGGAAGGAGGTCCTTCCCTCCTTGGGAACACTGAATTTCCCCCTTACAGTCCCCCTTGGTCCTTGCCACTGGCTCAGTTTCCTGTTCTCCTGCCCTACAGTCTGGAATAGAGCTGCTGCCCAACTTGCTCATCCCCCTTCACGTTTCTCCAGAAGCCCCAACCTTCCTGCCACACGTGCCCAAATCCAAGAGGCATCAGCTTGGAGCCCCCAGCCCTGGTAGTGGGTCTCACAGCTGGCACCTCATGACATCAGCATGTCTGTACCTTCTTGCATGTTGCTGTCACCCTCTCCAGCCCAGCCAGGTTTATTCTCATGCTCCTATAATTTGTTTTTGGATTTTATTTTTGAGGAAAAGGGGACTCTTTTCTCAAAAATTGCAAGGCTTAGGGGACGTAGACAGAAGAGAGGAGAGTGAGGAGAGCTTTTAGGAGCGGCCTGCCAGGGCCGTGTGTGCCCACGTGGGGTAGCGTGAGCCGTAGTGTGCTGTCTCACCTACTTGTATCTTGCAGGGTGACAAGGGGCCCCCTGGCAAAGCTGGCCCTCCGGTGAGTGCTTTATCCTCTTTGGCCTTGACCCTTCCGGCTCTTGCTCTCCTCTGGCTCATGTTTGTTCCATCTCTGTTTTCAAGGGACCCAAGGGTGAGCCTGGCAAAGCTGGGCCAGATGGTCCAGACGGGAAGCCTGGGATTGATGTGAGTACCTGCGTGTTGGGTGGGGTAGGGAAGGGCTCCACCAATTGACCTCCAGGGCCTGGCTCTGGCATCTTCACTGATCTGTTCAGAGATGGGCAGCAGGATGGAGACTCTCTAGCTGTGAGCCCCCCTTCACCTTGGTATGACTTGTGACCTTCCTGGAACCTCACATCCCTCTGCCAGGGGCATTGATTTGCAGGCAACCGGGGTCCAAAGAGAGGGTCTGCTCCCCTGCAGCAGTCAGGACTTAGTCTCACATTTCTGGCCTCCAAGGATCAGGTTGAATATGTCCTTGTGTGCCCTGTCCTTCCCTCCGGTCTTCCCCCGACCCTGCCCACAGTCTCAGGCATGACTCAGGAGAGAAACATCATTTAGCTGATACCACAGAGCTCCCAGGGGCCCCCAAGGTCACAGGCTCCTGAACACAGCCAGCCCCAGGGGCATGAGGACGACATCTGGTGGGAGTTACACTGGGTCAGTCACTGAAAGATGAGAGAAAGGAGAAACCCCCATGACTTGCCTCAGCCCTGCTGGTTCATGAGGTGTGACCAGGGCTGGGACTATCACCAGGGCCTCTTCAAATTCACCCACACCCTGCAACGATTACAAGGCATATTGCCTTCTATATTGCATTGGTTCTCACATCCACTCAGAGAGGCACCCACATGAGAAACTAAGGCTCAGAAAAAGCTTCCAGTGGCCTGGTGTGGCGGCTCATGCCTGTAATCCCAGCACTTTGGGAGGCTAAGGTGGGCAGATTACTTGAGGTCAGGAGTTCAAGACCAGCCTGGCCAAGATGGCAAAACTCCGTCTCTACTAAAAATACAAAAATTACCCAAGCGTGGTGGCGCGTGCCTGTGGTCCCAGCTTCTTGGGAGGCTGAGGCACAAGAATCACTTGAACCCAGGAGGCGGGGGTTGCAGTGAACTGACCTTGCACCACTGCACTCCAGCCTGGGCAACAGAGTGAGACTGTGTTGGAAGGAAGGAAAGGGGAAGGGAGGGGAGGGGAAGGGAAGGGAAGGAAGAAAAGAAAGAAGAGAAAGTAAAGAAAGAAAAGAAAAGGAAAAAGTTGCCAGGGCAGGACATCAAGCAAATGACCAATCTTGACCCATGGCTAGGTCTTTGGACTCCTGAACCCAGAGGCATGAAGCCTGGGCCTGGCATGCAGCCAAATCTTTGGGCTTTGGTTTCTCATCTTTCAAAAGAAGGGAATTGTTCTACCTGCCTCCTAGGGTTACTATGGGAACTGGGGAAAAGGAAAGACAGGTGTCGAGGTTCCCAGGCCTTTGTGAGGTATGATGAAAGGGAGCATCGGCCCACCCAGGAGGGACCCTTGAACCTGCCCTGCTCTGTGGGTCAGGGGGCAGGTAGGCCCTCACTGATCCTACATTTTCATTCTTCCACAGGGTTTAACTGGAGCCAAGGGGGAGCCTGGCCCCATGGGGATCCCTGGAGTCAAGGTAAGGTGCCTGCTGGGGTCTCAGCAGGGGCAATCTAGGGCCAGCATTTGGGAGTGGCTGTAGATAGGAAGTAGGGCCAGGGAAACCCCAGTCTCTGAGCCTTTCTCGTTGCTCCTGCAGGGCCAGCCCGGGCTTCCTGGTCCTCCTGGCCTTCCGGTGAGTACAACCTGCAAGGGCTTCGAGGGACTCTCGGGGGAGAGGGGATCTGCAGAGAGAGCCATGAAGCCAATTTTCTTTCCTTCTGTTACAGGGCCCTGGTTTTGCTGGACCTCCTGTAAGTCCTCAGGGATAGGGCAGGGTCCCCAGAGCTCCCAGGGAAGGAGGGGACAACAGAAAGGCTTCAAGGGAATGGCCGCCATGGGGAGGGGCCAGCGTGCTGTGATAGTGTCGGGAATAGGTAGACCTGCCAGAGACCCAGGGCCAGCCCACTCTGGGCCTGTCCACTGGCTCTGCAATTCTCTGGTCCTTAAAGCCCCAGGCTGTCAGTCTCTCGGGGGTTGGCAAAAAAAAAAAAAAAAAAAAAGTAAAAGTGGAGAAACGGGCTTTGGTTGCCTGTCTCTACCTTCATGCCCAGGGTATCTGACCCTCTGAGGCATCCTGACCATCCACTCTCTGCTCCCCAGGGACCGCCTGGACCTGTTGGCCTCCCTGGTGAGATTGGAATCCCAGGCCCCAAGGTGAGCCCCAGCCACCTTGTTCACTGCCTCCTGCCTTCTATCTCCAAGCTGGCAAGCTGGGTGGTCTTTCTGGAAGTTCCTGGGCCTGCTCCTGGCCACTGGGAAACTCCTCCAGGTCTGGGGCAGAAGCCCCTCCTATGAGCCCACCCGGCCCTAGGTCTTTTAGGGACGCCAAGGGCTGGCCCCATGCCCTGTCAATCAGGCCTTGATCTCCCAAGATGGTGGATCTCACAAGGTGACCGGGAAGACAGGGTGGACAGGGCAGCGGCAGGACCTGGAGAAGGGCACTAGGGTAAGCTGGGAAGGGCTGGTCAGAGGTATGATTTGGGCTTCTTTTGCTTCCAGGGAGACCCTGGACCAGATGGACCATCGGGTCCCCCAGGACCTCCAGGGAAACCTGTAAGTGTCCCCAGAACCCCCGATATGGCAAAGTGCAGGGGAAGGAGAAGGGTCTTTGAGCAAGCCTGCAGCGGGAAAGGGTCAGGCAAAGCTCCATCTTCACGTCTCCTCTCAGGGTCGCCCGGGAACCATCCAGGGTCTGGAAGGCAGTGCGGATTTCCTGGTGAGAGGCGAGGTCTGGGGCGGGGCTAATGCAGGGGGCGGGGCTAATGCAGGGAGGCCGGGCCGCAGAGATGGCGGGGTCGGGAGAGATGGGGAGGGGCTGTAGGGCAGGGGTTCCACCAGGTGAGGCGGAGGAGAGCACAGGAGTTGGAGAGATGGGGGCGCACCGCCCAGCTGATCACAGGGCCTTGTGGATTTTTCTTTTTCCAGTGTCCAACCAACTGTCCAGCGGGGATGAAAGGTCCCCCAGGGCTGCAGGGAGTGAAGGTGAGAGCTCCTGGCCTGAATCTTGGGAGGGTGGTCCAGGTGACAGGAGGGGACCTCGTATTGAGCTCTCTCCTTCCCTTCAGGGACATGCAGGCAAACGCGGGGTTCTGGGTGATCCTGGCCGCCAGGGGAAGCCGGTGAGTGCGAGGGGTGAGGGCTGTGGGTCGAGGATACGTGGAGACGGTCCTACAGAGCTCTGTCCCCTTCTTCATCCCTTCCCCTTCCCCTTCCCCTGTGGGTTCTGGGGACAGAGCCTTGAGCCGCGGGCTGGAGGCCTGTGCTCCAGGTCGGCATGTCTCTGGTCATGTCTCCTTGCTTGGCCTTTCTCTATCTGTGACATGGGACTGTATGGTTTGTAGGAGTCCTTCCTGTCTGCTTGTGCAGGGGAAAGGAGATGGTATCTTTGCTTGTCTATATATGTGTTTTTCCATCTGCCTGTCCGTCTGACAGCTCATCCCTGCCCTTTAGGGTCCCAAGGGAGACGTGGGTGCCTCTGGAGAGCAAGGCATCCCTGGACCACCGGTAAGGAACACCTTGCCTCAGCGGCCCTCTTCTCCCTCACCCCAGAAGCCCTTAATGGAGTCATTCCCCTGCTCAGGCCTCTAGCTTGTAAAAGAGACACCTGTGTCTAGCTGGGAGCATCTCTGGATGGGGAGAGGGAGGCTGAAACTGTCAGGAATGAGGGACGGGAACCAAAGCTGTCAGCAAGAAGCCCCAGGCTGAGGTCCAGGTCTGCCACTGTCCCTTTGAGTAACCAAGTGAGTCCCTCCTCATCTCTGAACCTCAGTGTCCCATCCACAAGACAGAGACTCTACTGCCTACCTCAAAAGGGCACTGTAAGGCTGAAGGTGGGCGTCAGACAAGGTATCATGACGTGGGCCTTGCAATTGCCATTGCTGTCATTTTCCTGTCTCAACAGGGTCCCCAGGGCATCAGGGGCTACCCGGGCATGGCAGGGCCCAAGGGAGAGACGGTAAGTGAATCTCGGGATGTCATACAAGAGCTTCCAGGAGCCGCCTTCTGGCCGCGGAGTTCAGCCAGGACTGACCTGCAACCCTTTCCTGTCCGCAGGGCCCTCATGGATATAAAGGCATGGTGGGCACCATCGGTGCCACTGGGCCACCGGTAAGCCTGCTTTTGCTTCCCCACCCCTGAGGCTGGAGCTCCTACAGCTACAGCCACAGAGTGGGCATGGCTCCCCCTGAGCCTGTGTGACCTGGATTCCTGCTTGTCTTTCTTGCCAGGGTGAGGAAGGTCCTAGGGGACCGCCAGGCCGAGCTGGGGAGAAGGGCGACGTGGTGAGTCCTCAGGCACCCATTGTTCAGTCAGGACCCCTGGGGAGTACTGGGCAGGACAAAGCTCTCCCTAAGGCTGTGTGTGTGTGTGTGGTGTGAGTGTGTGAATGTGAATGTGTACTGCGTGTGAATGTGCAGTGTGTGTGTGCAGTGTGAGTGTAGACTGTGTGTGAGGGTGTGTGTAGAATATGTGTGAGGCTGTGTGTGTAGTGTATGAGTATGTGTGTGAGGATATCTCTGAGTGTGTGTATATGTGTGAGTGTGAGTGTATGTATGTGTGTATGAGTGAGTGTGTGTGCGCACAAGTGGGTGACCTGCTGGAGAGGACCGTCTGTGCCAAGAGCCCAGTCAGCCCAAATTCAGACGTTAGGAGAAGCCCTGGGATCCAGTCCCATGGTCACTGGGGCCAGACAATGAGATTCCAGCAAATCAGCCATGGGGCTAATGGGATTTGGTCTGGATCCCAGTTCTCTTAACTCTTTTTTTTTTTTTTCTAATTAATAGACCTGTTGGGGGAAGCAGTTTTAAGTTTACAGAAAAATGGAGCAGAAAACACAGTTAACTGTTATTATTATTTAGTTTTTTTAATTATTATTTTTTCTTTTTAAAATTTAAAAAATTCGGCCGGGCGCGGTGGCTCAAGCCTGTAATCCCAGCACTTTGGGAGGCCGAGGCGGGCGGATCACGAGGTCAGGAGATCGAGACCATCCTGGCTAACACGGTGAAACCCCGTCTCTACTAAAAAAAAATACAAAAAACTAGCCGGGCGAGGTGGCGGGCGCCTGTAGTCCCAGCTACTCGGGAGGCTGAGGCAGGAGAATGGCGTAAACCCGGGAGGCGGAGCTTGCAGTGAGCTGAGATCCGGCCACTGCACTCCAGCCCGGGCGACAGAGCGAGACTCCGTCTCAAAAAAAAAAAACAAAAAAAAAAAATTTAAAAAATTCTTACACTTTTCTTTTTCTATTGGACAGCAGAGATCATCTAGTTGTTTTGTTGTGTTTTTTCTTTTTTTTTTTTTTTTTTTTTTTTTTTTTTTGAGACGGAGTCTTGCTCTGTCGCCCAGGCTGGAGTGCAGTGGCCGGATCTCAGCTCACTGCAAGCTCCGCCTCCCGGGTTTACGCCATTCTCTCGCCTCAGCCTCCCGAGTAGCTGGGACTACAGGCGCCCGCCATCTCGCCCGGCTAATTTTTTGTATTTTTTTAGTAGAGACGGGGTTTCACCGTGTTAGCCAGGATGGTCTCGATCTCCTGACCTCGTGATCCACCCGTCTCGGCCTCCCAAAGTGCTGGGATTACAGGCTTGAGCCACCGCGCCCGGCGTTTTGTTGTGTTTTGTTTTTGAGACAGAGTTTTGTTTTCTTGTTGCCCAGGCTGGAGTGCAATGGTACAATCTCAGCTCACTGCAACCTCCGCCTCCCTGGTTCAAGAGATTCTCCTGCCTCAACCTCCCAAGTGGCTGGGATTACAGGCATGCACCACCACGCTCAGCTAATTTTGTATTTTTAGTAGAGATAGCGTTTCACCATGTTGGTCAGGCTAGTCTCGAACTCCTGACCTCAGGTGATCCACCTGCCTCGGCCTCCCAAAGTGCTGGGATCACAGGCGTGAGTCAACACGCCCGGCCATATCTAGTTTTTTTAATGTGATTTTTTAACTATACAGAAAACCAGTGAGAGTGATATAAAGAATCCCCATGTACCTATCACAGGTTCCAATTCAGTGACTAACATTTTGTCATTCTTGTATCCTCTATTTCCCAGCCCCCTCCTTCCTTTGCTTTTGTTATTGCTTTGCTCTGATGTTTTCAAGTAAATCCTTAACATCCTATCATCTCACCCCTAGATACTTTTGTACATATCTCTAAACAATAAGCACTCATTCTCATATAATCACGTTATCACAACTGACAAAATAAACAAGTACTTCCTAACATCATCTAATGACCAGTCTCTGTTCAGTTTTTCCCAATTATCTCAAAATTGTCTTTTCCTGGTTCTTGTTCAAATCGAGACTCACACAGCATCCATACACTGCATTTGGTTGTTGTGTTCCTTTGGCTGAGTGGAGTGTGGGGCCTTGGCCAGAGTCTCAGTGGATGCTGGCTCCCACCCCTGCTCCTGCTCAGCCCAGCCTGGCCTCCTGGCACTGACTTCTCCCTCCTGCTGGTGCCAGGGCAGGAAGGGTACTCCCAATGCTCCCTCCTCCGGCCCCTGCATGGTGTGGCCTGTGCCAGAGGAACTCTGGGACCCAGAGGCCACTGTTCTCAGTGGTTCCCCTCTCTGCACAGCCAGACACGGACCCAATATCCTGAAGGTGACCTGGTCTCTCTCCACTTTGCAGGGCAGCCCAGGTATTCGTGGACCCCAGGGGATCACAGGCCCGAAGGGAGCAACGGTAGGTGCCAGAGGCCTAGGCCCACCAGGACAGAGACCAGGGCCCTGTTGCTTTGTCCAAACCCCCAGAAGAGAAGCCTGGGATGCTAGTCTGAACTCTGCAACTGGTGGGCCGGCTCTGTAACCTCAGGAAATGCCTCCCTTTCTGTGCCTCAGTTTCTTCACCTGTAAACAGGGGCGATGACATAAGGGAGGTCATGGGGAGCTTGCAGCAGTCGGGGACACCACCCTCCACACTAGGGAAGGGCTGTGTTCCATGAGCCTCACCCCCTTCCCTCTTCAGCTCCCCTCCCCCAGTTGGCTGGTGGGGCTTCCTGGGATGACCAGAGCCACTCCCTCCCTGCACACTGCAGCTGTCACAGAGGAACAGGGGTGGGTGACTGGACCCCAGACATCTCCGCATTGTCACTCTGCCTTGAACTTTCCTCCTGAGTAGGGCCCCCCAGGCATCAACGGCAAGGACGGGACCCCAGGCACGCCTGGCATGAAGGTAGGAGTGGGGCTGCAGTTGGGATTGGTGCAGGGGCAGGGCCTTGAGTCCGACCATGCAGGTTCTAGACAGCTAGAGCCTGGGGTCCTCGGTTCTGTCATGGACATGCCCTTTCTTGCCTCTGGATCTCAGTTTCCCTATCTGCATCTGGGTAGAAGCCATGGCCCTCTGGCTGGAGCTTTAATTTGTATCTCTGGTCCTCTGTCTATCCCAGGGCAGTGCAGGACAGGCGGGACGGCCAGGAAGCCCAGGCCACCAGGGCCTAGCGGTAAGTATCAGGTGGAGCCATGGGGGCTGGCCAGGTGTTAGTGGCTGATGAGGTTAGAATCCACACACGCCCAGGGTTCTTGCTCAGTCACCACCTCTTGCCTCATTACCAACTCTGTGGCCCCTGGCCTGGCGAGGGCCTCATCACTTGGACAATTACTCTAGCCCTCTCTCTGGCTATTCCAGTCCTCCATGCTGGCTAAATGGAATCTAACCATTTCCCCACTATAGCACCTTTCATGACTCCCCACCGCCTCCAGGAAAAAGTCATTCAGTCCAGTCCTTCAATAAGTAGTTATTGAGGTTGGGTGCAGTGGTTCATACCTGTAATCCCAGCACTTTAGGAGGCTGAGGCCAGGAGTTCAAGACTAGCCTGGCCAATGTGGTGAAACCCCATCTCTACTAAAAATACAAAAATTAGCCGGCCGTGGTGGCTCATGCCTGTAATCCCAGCTATTCAGGAGGCTGAGGCAGGAAAATTGGTTGAACCCAGGAGGCAGAGGTTACACTGAACCAGGATTACACTGTTGTACTCCAGCCTGGGCAACAGAGCAAGACTCCATCTCAAAAAAAAAAAAAAAATTATTATTGAATATCTGAGGTATACTAAGTGGCAGGTAAACAATTATAAACAGGACAGATGCAACTTTTGTCCTCGTGGCTCATCTTAGCATTCAATAACCACCATAATCTGACCCCAACCTGCCCCTCCTGCCATATCAGGAATGGCCCCTCTCCTTTCCCTTCTCAACAGGCCTTGGCTTTTCTGCCTCCACACCTTTAGGCCTTTGCTGGTCCCTCTGCTTGAAATGCCCTTTCTGGTCTCTTTGTACCTTCTCATCATTCAGGGCCATCTCCATTCCATACCTTCTGGAGTCCAGTCCATGGGAGCCTGCCCTCCCTCCCTGTGGGAGTACTGAGTGGCCAAACCTGTTTCTGTGCACACGTGCAAACTTGTGTTCCTGGGCTCAGGCACCTGAGAGCACATAGTCGTCTCTTCCCCATAGACCCATAGACCCCAGGTCCTGGAAGGCAGGCCATTCACTGTGCCCCACTCGTCTCCCACCACTGTGGGAAAGTACAGTTAAGTTCATGATGCCATGGCTGGGCCTTCTGTTGTTCAGCCCCCACAGGTGGGGGAAATCTGGATTGGGGATGGGAGGCAAAGCAGCAGGTGCATGGGGCTCCCCCATGCCAGGGCAGAAACTGACTTCAACTTCTTTCTGCAGGGTGTGCCGGGCCAGCCTGGGACAAAAGGAGGCCCTGGAGACCAGGTGAGGAGATCCCAAGCTGGGGACAGAATTGAGCAAGGAAGTCTGGGGCCAGGAAGACAGCAAGGCCCAGGCCTCAGCCAAGTCTCAGAGGCTCAGCCTGAACATAAGCCCCTTGGGCCTAACCACCTCCCTCCTGCCACCTCCCACCCATCATGCACTCCTCAGCCTGCCTCAGTGCAGATAGGATGGCATGGCTTTAAATCCAGAGGAGAAACAAACAGGAAAATCAGGAGCCAAGAGGACTGAACCAAGAATACCCTTTGTCCCTCCGCAACTCGTTTGGTTCCAGGCTCTGTTCAGGCTTCACTGGGTTTCCCTGAGGCCAAGGGCCTGACTGGGCCACCCAGACTGACCTGAGAACTGTGTTTTCCTGCAGGGTGAGCCGGGCCCGCAGGGCCTTCCTGGATTCTCTGGTCCCCCTGGGAAAGAGGTAAGTGCCCCCTCCACTGACAAAAGGGTTCCTGCTTTAGGGTGAGGCCGTGGGGTGGAGCCCTAACCTAGGGAGACTTAGTCTGGTTCTGCCCTGACCCAATGACCCAGGGAAGCTCTTTCTCCTCTCTGGGCCCATTTCCCTTTGTACCTTGTAGGGAGTGTGGGGACTGGCTCTGTTCTGGAGTGTGACCTTCCCAGATGATCAAGTTGACAGACTGGGAATCCAGCAGGCAGAGTTCTTCATTCATTGATTCATTGCATAAACATTCACTAAATACTTGCAACTATGAGTCTCCTCCTCACATGGAGGGTATAGTTTAATGGAAGAAATAGACATGAAATAAATGATCACATAAGTAATTTAAATTGTGTTGGATCCTTTGAAGGAAAACTACAGGGACCCAAAGGCATGGAACAGGGGGTCTGGGAAGCCTTCCCTGATGAAGCAAATTAGCTGAGACCCAAGGGTAGGGAGGGGCTGGTCAGGTGTGGAACGGTGGGTTCCACCAGGTCAAATGCTTAGCCCCAAATTCTCCTTCCTCCAGGGAGAGCCAGGGCCTCGAGGAGAAATTGGTCCTCAGGGCATCATGGGACAGAAGGTAAGTGCCTGGCACAGTGGCCCCTCGCCAGGGGCCTCTGCAGCAGCTGGGACTGCTGGATACAGCACCTGCTCCATGCAGCCCAGACTGTGAGAGGCCTCGCCAGGCACGGCCTGGGTTTCCTTTGCTGGTCTGCCAAGTGGAGCAAAGGACCCCCTGCCAGTGACAGCAGAAATGGAGGGCACCCTGACCATGCCGTGTCAGGCCCGGGTGCGAGAGGCTGCATCTGCTGAGAGCTGCTGAGGGTGTGACCTTCTCTTTCCATTTCAGGGTGACCAGGGCGAGAGGGGTCCAGTGGGGCAGCCGGGCCCTCAGGGAAGGCAGGTGAGTGCAGGCCAGCTGAGGTGGGCATGGCATCATATCCAGGCCCCCCATTCCATTTATTCCTTTGGTTTCTTTTCATCTCAGGGCCCTAAGGGGGAGCAGGGCTCCCCTGGAATTCCAGGGCCCCAAGGCTTACCGGGCATCAAAGGAGACAAGGTACCAGATGGGGCTGGGAAACACCTGGGAAAGGGACCCTAAAACAGGGGGAGTGGGGTCGGCAGGACGCAGATCCTTCCGGAGCCTGCAAACCTGCAGGTCGCAGGGTTCTGGTCTGGTCGGCGAGGCAGAGTTGGAAAGAGGGGTGTGGCAGAAAGTTAGGTGGGGGACCCCGTGGAGGGGGTAACTCGCCAAACCCCTCACTCCACGCTTTCTCCAGGGCTCCCCAGGGAAGACCGGGCCTCGCGGCGGAGTGGTGAGTCCCAGCGTCCCTATTCTCAGCCACCCCCAACCGTGCTCCGCGTCCCCGCCACGGCCACCGCGCGTCTGACCCGTGGTTCTCTCTGCAGGGTGACCCGGGGGTGGCCGGCCTCCCTGGAGAGAAAGGCGAGAAGGTGAGCGCGCGACCTGGGGAAGGGCGGGGAGCGGCGGCTGGCCCCGGGGTCCCCCACCGCTTCGTGACCGTGGCTCCTTGTGCCTTCAGGGCGAGTCCGGCGAGCCGGGGCCCAAGGGACAGGTGCGTCCTCCCCTCCCCGCGTTCTCCGACTTTCTTGGGCAGCCCTGGGACCTCCACTCTCCCGGCCCCTCCCTTCTCCCAGCCCCACCCCTTTCCTGGACCCCCACCCCCCACTCTCACCCACCCCGCCGGGTGCCTTCTCACCCGGCTCTGCTCCCACCCCATCCTCCCATAGCAAGGAGTACGTGGAGAACCCGGCTACCCCGGCCCCAGTGGGGATGCGGGCGCCCCAGGGGTTCAGGGCTCCCCTGGGCTCCCCGGCCCTCGAGGACTGGTGGGGAACCGAGGCGTTCCAGGACAGCCCGGGAGACAGGGCGTGGCGGTGAGTTGGGCCCTGGGGTAGGGGTGATTCTTCTAGGTAGATCTGTTCCGGGGTGCAGCTTACCGGCCAAAGGCTAGGGGTTCCCAGAGACTCACCGACTTCCCCGAGACGGGTTCCAAGCCCAGAGCAGACAGGAAGGCTGTGAGAGCAGCCTGAGGGATTACCCCGCGACCTTCCGAGGTAAGCCCGTGGCCCTGCCCAGGTACAGTCTGTTCCTCCGCTTGGGAATTAATGACTCTGGACACCAGAGTCTCCTCCATGGCGGCCTCACGCTCAGCCAGGTGGGAGCAGGAGCGGTGGGCCCTTGCAGCCGGGGGCTTCTCCCTGAAAGGCCTCTGCTTTCAGGGCCGGGATGCCACTGACCAGCACATCGTGGATGTGGCGCTGAAGATGCTGCAAGGTGAGGGGCAGCAACCCCTCCTCACAGTCCGTTCGAGGGCATCGTCGGCCCCTCACACCTTCCCGGAGCCTCCATGTGTTCACTTGTCTGAAAATCTGGAGTCCTGGAGGCTCCTTCCAGCCCAGTCTCCGAAGGACTTCGGGACCTTAAATAAGTCACTCTGGGCCTTTGACTTCCGCAAAACAGAGCCCAAGGAAGGGGGAACTTAAACATGGTGCTTTGCTGTCTGCAAACCTAGGGGCCAGGGCCCACAGGATGCTCTGCCTCCCCTCGTGTTACTGCTGACACCCACCTCATAGACCTCCCTCTCCCTCCCTCCCTCCCTCCCTCCAGAGCAACTGGCAGAGGTCGCCGTGAGTGCCAAGCGGGAAGCCCTGGGTGCAGTGGGCATGGTGGGTCCCCCAGGACCTCCTGGGCCCCCTGGGTACCCAGGCAAGCAGGGACCCCATGGGCACCCTGGCCCTCGGGGTGTTCCTGGCATCGTGGGAGCCGTGGGTCAGATCGGGAACACGGGGCCCAAGGGTGAGTGCTCCTCTGCGGTGGGCGTGGGGGCCAGGCAGGGGGATTTGTCCCAGCCTGCCCTTTCCCCATTCCCTTCCCAGGATGACATACACACCCTTCCCCGGTCCCTCAGCCACATAGTCCAGGAGACACTCCTGGACTTTCTTTCCCAGTAACAAATGGATGGAAATGAATGTACTATTTTTATCGCTCGGGGTTTCTGGGATTTGTTTTTGAATGTGCTTTGTGATACCCCATAAGCATCTTTCCATGTCAATAGAGATGGGGTGGAGACCAGCAGAGCAGTAAAGCAGGCAGGCGGGAGCCACACATGGGTGTGAATCCAGACTCCCCTTTCTCAGCGTGGCTCTCAGACAAGTTACCTACTAATTTCCCTGGGCCTTGGGTTTACCATCTGTAAAATGGGGACACTGAAAGTACCCACCTCATAGTGTGGCAGTGAGGACAGTAGTTCATATAGAGTTCGTCTTAGTTCACTGCTTGATCCACAGTAAATGCTAGATACTGTTATGCTTACTTTCCTGTAATAAACTTTATTGGTTACATAATCTTCCATCCTTTGTCTGCACCTTCCTTTATTTAACAAGCCCTGCATGATCATTTCCAACTTTCCTCTATTATAAACTAGCACAAAACAGGAATAATTTCTGTGTGTGAAACATAGCAAAAAATAGAGGAAAAGCATTTTTCAATTCTGAAAAACGAAGATTCCCTTTTTTGTCTACAGGAAAACGTGGAGAGAAGGGTGATCCAGGAGAAGTGGGACGGGGGCACCCCGGGATGCCTGGGCCCCCAGGGATCCCAGGTAAGCTGTTGGCCCTGCCCAGCTACAGTGTGTTCCTCAGCTTGGGAATGAATGACACGTGGACACCAGGGTCTCCTCCATGACGGCCACATGCTCAGCCAGCTCAGTCCTTGATACCCAGCTTCTGCACCCCTTTGGAGCACCCGGGAGTCCCTGGGTGGTTCTAGCTCTGGAAGCTGAACCTCTCAGGACTTCCCAGGACCCACCACCATTACTTCACGAAGGTGACAGAAGGGACGTTTGCTCCCAAAGCTCACTGGGAGCTGGGAGTAGGGGACAATCACATAATCTCTGCCTCTGGGGCATAGTCCCTTCTCCTGTGGTGTCTTTGGCCTCATTTTCCCCATCTGAAAAATTTCTCCACCTTCAAAATTCTGGATCTGAGGCAAGAGGCGCCCCTAATGTCTTAACTTTCTCCTGTTCACAGGACTCCCTGGCCGGCCTGGCCAGGCAATCAACGGCAAGGATGGCGATCGAGGGTCCCCAGGGGCTCCAGGAGAGGCAGGTCGACCTGGGCTGCCAGGCCCCGTGGGGCTGCCAGGCTTCTGTGAACCTGCAGCCTGCCTTGGAGCTTCGGCCTATGCCTCTGCCCGCCTTGCAGAGCCCGGATCCATCAAGGGGCCTTGAGCATCAGGCCCGGACAGAGCCTGGCAGGCATCCTGGGGGGAAGGACCAGGTCCCCTCCGGGTGGACATGTACCCATCCCCAACCCAGGAAACCATCTCCCCCAGGACCTTCTGTCTGGAACCCAGGAGTCCTGAGGAAAAGGAATTCTAAACATCGGGGAAGGGGAGGGAGAGCACTGATGGGTGAAAAAGTGAGGCCAACACACAGGGCAAGTGGTGTCGATGGAGTCGAAGCTCTGAAGGAATAGGGTGGCTTTCCTTCCAGGGAACATCACTCAGCTGTTACCAAAACAAACATCTTAATCTGCACCATTCTCCACTGGCCATCTTGTCCTTGGGTCAGTGGGATGTGGGCACCCGGGAGGCCTGGGCCCTGCCCAGCTACAGTTCCACCCCTCAGCTCGAGGATTAATGACTGAGGTCTCTGCCAGTTCCTGAGCCCATCTCACTCTCTGACCTACCAGGTGACTGCTGCTGGGTGACTACCCTGAGGCGGCTATACCCTTAAGCCAGCCCCACTACTTCCTTCCCTGCCTCCCAACTGAGTATTTAAACATCAACCCCCTTCTCTTTCTCGCATAACTCTCCACCCCTTTCTCCCCAGATCCGCCCAGGCCTTTCTGTAAATAAAAGTTCCCAAGTTGGGTACAAACCGGGATATCGGAGTTATTCTATCCTGGCGTTAACCAGGACAGTTGTTGGGCTTCTCTTCTTGTGGATGGGGCAGTTGTTACTGGGCCTCCAATACCCAGGCAGGAAGGACAGAGGCTCTGGAGGGGGAAGGCAGGATGGGGCGTTTTCTCTGGGCACCTGAATTCTGAGCATTAGGATGGCATGGCATTTTTGAGGAACATCTGTGAGAGGAACCTAAGAATGGAGGCAGGATGCTGACCTACTGTGTAACTTTGGGTGAATCCCTTTTGAGCCGTTGTACAACTGTGGCAAGGACCCACCTGTATCTTTTTCATCCCAGTATAGCACACCCAGTGTCTTGCCAGGGTCTGCCACTTGGAAGGTCCTCTGTGAGTTTCAGCACCCATGGTGTGCTGGCCCTGGGGTAGGAGCTGGTAGTGAAAGATTGGAGGACCTTGTTCTTGCCTTCAAAGGGTTTCCAGGTTCATGAGAAAAACAGATATGGACTTGGATGAAAAAAGTCCAGGAGAGACTGGCTCAGATCTGATCTGTACCACCTGGGGGTTCTCAGCCCATAGCTCTGTAGGCCTTCAAGGAGGAAGAGGAGGGGAAGGGGCTGAGGCTCGGGGACTCCAGCCTGAAGTCCAAGCATATGCGGAAGCCTAGGCCCTCCCACCTTCCCATAAACTTGGCTCCAAGTGCCCTCTATGCTGATGCATCCTTGCCCTCCTCCTTCTTCTCCCCCCTACCCTCCACTAGCCCATCTTCCCTCCTCCCTCCTCCCCTCAACACACATTTACCACTAGTGACATCTCAGCCCCCCTACCCCAATCCAGGGACACAGGAGGAACACAGTGGGGTTAAACTGAGGGCCACTGATGTGGCTTCACCCTCCGTGCTTGGGCAGTTCCCGAGTTACAGCATCTCAGTCCCCAGAGAAGGCCACGCTGCTACCGTAGCCACCAAGTACCTACTGGAATGCAGAGCACAGAGGAGGAAGGGAGAGGATGCCAGCTGCAGGAGGCAGCTAAAGCCAAGCCTTGGGCAGGCTCTCAGGTATTACATACCTGGTGGGGAGGAGGGTTCTCCCTTCCCTGGGCTGGATCCCTTACTTGCTCCGAGTGCCTGGAACCTTAGGTTTAGAGGGCCACTCTACTCCTTGAAGTCTCTTCATGCACCTTTCCTGGGGCCCTTTCCTTATCCCTCTCTGGAACATTCCCAGAGATGGTCCACTGGAGGGTTTCAGCACCACAGAGAGGCTGATGATTCACAAATCTCATGCAGTTACACCTCATTCCTTCTGACAGCAATTTGAAGGGGCTGAAAGGGGGCTAATTCCTAAGGACCAGTGGTTGGTTGCCTATGTAAGACTCCCTGGTGGGTGAATTTCACTCAGACCTTTTGCTGTGATCTACGAATCTCCTATATGCCTTTCTAAACTCACCTCCATGCTTGGACTCTGGTACATTCCACTGCAGCGATACCAGCCTATGCTATTCCTCTAACACGTGCACCACACATAAGCCATGACCTCCGCTTGGAATGTTCTTCCCCAAAATATCACTGCCAGTGACCTTGCTTCAGGTCTTTATTCAAAACTGACCTCATCCTTACCCTGATATTCCATAACACTATTCTGCTTTATTATTTCTCTTTCACACTTAGCACTGTTCAACATAAAGCACTAGAATATAAGCTCCACGAGGGTGGAAACTTTTGTCTCTTATTCGCTGTTCTATTCTGCAGCACATCAAACGCTGCCTGGCACACAGCAGGTGCTCAATAAATACTTATTAAATGAATATGTTCAGGATGCTCAGAGGAAGACCCCACCAATCATCAAACCAGGAAGAAAGGGATCGGGTCTCCAGATCTCTTGTGTGCGGCTGAAATGTGTTCTGAGATGGCCCAGTGTCCAAGTCTTATTCCCTCACCTACTGAGAACAGGGACCTGCCCTTTGACAGCTGAATCTTGGGAGGCAACAGTGTGATGCAAAAAAAAAAAAAAAAAAGGTGGGAACTCAGTTCCCCCGTTTACAATTAGGAAAAGAGGATTTAGAAGCTTAACAGAAAGGGCATTGCACCAAGACAGCCTGGCTCCTTGGCAAAGGTTCAACACCAAACTGCACCTCTAGAATGCAGCCTGCGAGGAGAATCCCACACCTGCAGCTGCTGACTCCTCTTTCAAACTTGATCTCTGGCTATCCTCTCCTCACCCTAAAGGCCAGCTGGGTTAGAACCTTTTTTGTTGTTGTTTTTGAGACAGAGGCTCACTCTGTCACCCAGGCTGGAGTGCAGTGGCACGATCTCGGCTCGTTGCAACCTCCACCTTCCGGGTTCAAGTGATTCTCCTGCCTCAGCCTCCCAAGTAGCTGGGACTACAGGTGCCCGCCACCAGGCCTGGCTAATTTTTTTGTATTTTTAGTAGACACGGGGTTTCACCATGTTAGCCAGGATGGTCTCGATCTCCTGACCTCGTGATCCACCCGCCTTGGCCTCCCAAAGTGCTGGGATTACAGGCGTGAGCCACCGCACCCAGCCCAGAAACATTTTAATTTTGTGCTTATTTACATCATAGCAATTAGGGTGAATTATTATATCACCAAGTATCAATTGTTGAGCTGTTATATTATTAGATACTGTGCTAAGCGTCTGCAAACATTATCTCATTCTATCCCTACCACAGCCCTGTAAAGTGGGTATTACCCCATTTGTCATGTTAAAAAATAAAATCTCTGTCTCAATCCCACCTGTAGATACTATCCCAAATTTTTGCTCCCTTTTATGGGAAGGGTTGGTCTCACTTTGGCTTTTAGCTCACTGCACTGTTCTCAGATTCCTGTGCTGATTTCTCATCTCTCCAGTATCTGAAAGTCACTTGGTCCTTGGACCACATCTTTTTCTCTGGCTCCTCTCCTATCTCATTCAGTTTCATGGCTTCAACTCTATCTATACATCCCCAATCCAGATCTCACTGCTTAACTTGATCCATTGACCCAACTGCCTACTCAACATCTCCCCTTCAATGTCTGATGGGTATCTCAAATTTAACATGTCCAAAACAATTCCTGATCTTCCCCTCCAGAATCCCCCTTCCTGCGATCTTTCCCATCTCGCCCAAGGGCAACTCCATCCTTTCAGTTACTTAAGCCAAGTACACTGGAGTCATCCTCCACTCCCACTTTATCTCTTAGACCCCACATCTGATCCATCGGCACATCCTGTTGGCTCAGTCTTAAAAATATATCCAGAATCCAGCCACTTACCACCTCCTGACTACCACTCCAGTCTAGCACCATTATTTCTTGCAAGAAGGACTGCAAGCATCTCCCAACTAGTCCCCTGCTTCAACCTTTGCTCCTCAACATAGAAGCCAGAGTGGTCCTATTAAAAATTCAGATCATGTCACTCCTTAGCCTAAAACTCTGCAATGGCTTCCTACCACACTCAAGGAAAAGCCTGAATTCTTACAATGGCCTACAAGGCCCTGCAAAATCTAGCGTCTGGGATGCTCTTCCCTCAGACACCTCCCTAGAACACCTCACTCTTCATTTCCTTCAGGTCTTGGTTCAAACATGACCTTCAGTGATGCCTTTTTGTGACCACCCTATTTAAAATTGCTGGCCAGGCATGGTGGCTTATGCCTGTAATCCCAGAACTTTGGGAGGCCAAGGCGGGTGGATCACTTGAGGTCAGGAGTTCAAGACCAGCCTGGCCAACACGGTGAAACCCCATCTCTACTAAAAACACAAAAATTAGCCGGGTGTGGTGGTAGATGCCTGTAATCCCAGCTACTTGGGAGGCTGAGGCAGGAGAATTGCTTGAACCTGGGAGGCGGAGGTTGCAGTGAGCCGAGATTGTGCCACTGCACTCCAGCCTAGACGACAGAGTGAAACTCTATCACACACACAAAAAAACAGTAAAATAAAATTACAGCTCCCACCCCCACCCAAATACCTCAGCCTCCCCCTTTTTCTTCTAAAACATGTATCACCATATACATAAAATTTTAGTTGTCTGCCTCCCCCATACTAGAATGTAAACTCCAAGAGGTGGAGGATTTTTGTACCTTTTGTTTACTATGTATTCCCCAGCACCTAGAGCAGTGCTTGATAGAGTGGGGACAGATGGAGAAATACAGTCTTGGTCAAATTTCTTACCCAAAGTCTTACTAGTAAGTGGCACGTTGGATTAGAGAGCCCAAGGCTTAATCCTAATACTTTACCTGTTATTGACCGTCATCCAGAGAGCCAGAGGGAAGCTCTGACTCAGCCAAGGGCAGAGTAAGGCTAATCTGCTTCCTGATCACGGGTTTTTAGAACACACAGAAGTATCTTCTTAGCTGTTTCTAGTCAAACTGTTTAGGAAATCCTCCTCCCTGGAAATCATCCTGGATAACAGGGAAGAGCCAAAGGTTTCCTTATCCATATTGTCTAAATGGGACTATCCTATTCCGTGATGGATTATATTTGCCTTCCCACCAAGCTGTACTCAGCCTGACACACATTGTTCAAGTTACATCACTGTGGTCTTAAAAGTTTCTGGATAAAAGTTTTGGATTACAAATTATCTGTAATTTTCTTTGTTTTGCTCTTAGGAGAGAACGTAAGGCCCTTAAGTGGTACGTTAGCTTTCTGCTAATGATGGCAGAATACTCAAAACCATCAAAGATATAGAAAGTCTATAAGAACATGGCCAGGTGCGGTGACTCAAACCTGTAACCCCAGCATTTTGGGAGGCTGGGGAGGGCAGATCACAAGGTCAGGAGCTCGAGACCAGCCTGGCTAACATGGCGTAACCCCATCTCTACTAAAAATGCAAAAATTTGCTGAGTACGGTGGCTCACCCCACAATCCCAGCACTTTGGGAGGACAAGGCAGGTGGATCACCTGAGGTCAGGAGTTCGAGACCAGCCTGGCCAACATGGAGAAATCCCGTCTCTACTAAAAATACAAAAATTAGCCAGGCGTGCTGGCCCATGCCTATAATCTCAGTTACTCAGGAGGCTGAAGCAGGAGAATCACTTGAACCTGGGAGGCGGAGGTGGCAGTGAGCCGAGATCGCACCATTGCACTCAAGCCTGGGTAACAGAGTTAAAAAAAAAAAAGAAAAAGAAAAGAAAAGAAAAAAATACAAAAATTAGCTGGTGTGGTGGCTCACATGCCTGTAATCCCAGCTACTCAGGAGGCTGAAAAGCAGGAGAATCTCTTGAACCTAGGTGGTGGAGGTTGCAGCAAGCCGAGATCACACCACTGCACTCCAGCCTGGGTAACATGGTGAAATCCCACCTCTACTAAAAATACAAAAAATTAGCCAGGCGTGGTGGCGCAAGCCTGTAATCCCAGCTACTCAGGAGGTTGAGGCAGGAGAATCGCTCGAACCCAGGAGGCGGAGGTTGTGGTGAGCTGAGATCGGGGCATTGCACTCCAGCCTGGGCAACGAGAGAAATTCCTTCTCAAAAAAAAAAAGACCAAGTAGAAGGTTTCCTAGGGAGCCTAGGGAGGGAATATTACATGTAGGATCAGCGGTAACAATAAGCATATAAAGCATAAGGGCAAGTTGGGACCCTCATTTGGTTCTAAAACCACTGAACTGATCCTGGGAATTCTCCTATCCCAAACAGAGGCAGAATTTACAAGCAGTTCTCAGACCTCAGCAAAGGACCAACTCAGATAAAGCCAGTATATACACACAACAGAGATTCTACCTTAGATTCAGAGCTTAACTCTGCTGGAGTTGTGCCATTTTACCCAAGGCTCTGACCTACTCAATTTTGCCCCTGCTGCACATCCACCAAGTCTTAGGGTGCAAAGTGCCATCTCTTCCTTTTTTGGTGGGCCTATCTACTCTTCCTTTGATTGGTCAATATCTCCGGAACCCACCAGTGACTGGTCAATATCTCAGGAACCTACCAGTACCCTTTTGGCCATCCCTATGCCTCTGCCATACATAAAGTGTGGGTGACTAAGTCACTCACATATTTAAAAGCTAATTACTGCCACCATATGTAAGGAAAACCAAAGAGGCAGCTGGAGCAGACCAGGCAGGCCCAACAATTTGAGGTTATAAAAATGGAGAAGGAATGGTTCCAAATGAAGCTTCCAAGGAAATATCTGCAAGAAGTGGTGATACTCTGGAGCAGAGGAGGAGGAAGCCACTGAAGAGACTCTATGTAAAGCCTAATGGGCCGGGCGCGGTGGCTCAAGCCTATAATCCCAGCACTTTGGGAGGCCGAGACGGGCGGATCACGAGGTCAGATCGAGACCATCCTGGCTACCACGGTGAAACCCCGTCTCTACTAAAAATACAAAAAATTAGCCAGGCGAGGTGGCGGGCGCCTGTAGTCCCAGCTACTCGGGAGGCTGAGGCAGGAGAATGGCGCGAACCCGGGAGGCGGAGCTTGCAGTGAGCTGAGATCCGGCCACTGCACTCCAGCCTGGGCGACAGAGCGAGACTCCGTCTCAGAAAAAAAAAAAAAAAGCCTAATGATGAGTGGTGGTGCTGACACTCATCATTAGGTGGTGCTGACACCACTCATCATTAGGGCTATTTCTTCATTCCCCTCTTCATTGCTAGCACCCAGTTCCTCTTGGGTAATAAACATACGTTCAGGTAACAAACGATACACAAATTAAACAAATGATACACAAATATCAAACTAAAGACAAAGTACATACATTTGCATTGTCAATGTTTAATGTTTAACTTTTGCAGAACTGAAATTTGTATTCAAAGGCACAGAAGGAAGGAAAGGCAGTTATCAGAGCATGAAGTCACAGATAAAGGATGCTGAATAAAAGGCATAGGACTGCTCCTCTTTAGCCTCAGGAAAATAAATAATGCAGTACTAAACTAGATTTTTACTTTTATTATATTTCCATGTGAAGACATCACCCAAATGTCAGTGGAACAAAAGACTTTATGGTCAGATACCAAAGGCGCACAGTCGATCCCACTTTGGAATAACTGCCCAGAAGGTAAGCATTATCAGTGAGTGACAGCTGTAGGCACAAACTAAGTTCTCATTCAGAAAGTGGACAGAGATATGAAGCAGTGAAACATACAGCTTTAAAAACTGGAAATCTTTCATGACATTTGTTTTCAAAGTAAACATCTGCATTTCCAGAACTGTAATTTTCAAAAGTAGAATCAGGCCTGATTAAGCAGTACTTATGACTTACAGATAAAATTACAAAAATAAAAATGAAAACTCTTCTGCCCTTGAAAGAGATAGAAAACTATATTTTTTCCCGAAATGTCATAGAGATTCATTTCACCCTTATGTCACTTAAAAAATGTTATTTTTAATTTGTCTTTCATGTTCTGCCATTTTTAACATAGCAAAACGTGTTTAATATGGCCATCTCTGCTAAGTGAAAGGATGTATTATTTACTGCATGAATGAGAAAAAGCTACAATTTACCCCCAATGGGATCATATTTACCATGTGGGAAAAAAAGATAAAGACAGAGATTTTCCAAAAAACGAAAACAAACAAAACACAAAACTCAATGATTTAAAATATCCTATACATAATTTCTAACTTCAAAGCACTATGAGAAACTCTTGATCAGTGTGTAGCAAGAGAGGGAAGAGAGAAATTTAAAATTTGGTAGGAGAGCATTTTTCTAACTACTTTCATTTAAATAATATTGGCCTTACCAACTATTACCTTTCTTATTTAAAACACTGATTCACCAGATGAAATCATAACAGCATGAAAGTAAGACCAGATTTCAACTTAGGTACGAGCACAATGATTCAGGACCACGGATTCCGCCTCACAGAAAGGATTCCCGAGGTGGTGCTCCCTCTTTCAAACATATGCCCTCAAACACCTCACATGCAGTTTCCATGTAAGTATATAAATAAAACAAGTTCTGTATTTTTCCAAACAATTTTACAACTTGATGGTAAATTAGATGTCAAAGATAAAACTATGCCTTTAAGAACATTAAGCTTCAAAATTCATTCGGTGTTTTCTTTAAGAAATGAAGTATTAAAATCATTTTTGAAATGACATATTAAACGTATTTAAATCTGGGCTTTTCTGTACTTAATTTTTCTTTTAAAAAAAAGTTTAAAAACATCAAGAGCTGGAACATGCTGCCAGGACAGAAATAATCAGAATGTCTTCAGTCACAGACCCTGGGCATCTCAGTGTTGCTTCATACTTTTCAAAGCTTGAAGTCTCTCTAGCAGTGGAGGATGAGAATAATGCCACATTGAGAACAACCAGTCAGAAACAGGGAATCCCAAGTTATCTTTGTTAAGTTTGATTAAAGCAGAATATAAGTCTTTAGCCTTCCCAAGTTTCTTGGCAAATGCATCAGCTTGAAACTCAAATCTGCGGCTTAGGACTGTTAGGCAAAAAGAAAGAACCTGAAAAAGTAAATGAAAGGGTTTTAGCCACTGTCCACCTCTTTGTTGTTACTGAAGGTTCCATGAGCTGAGACTATAGAGCAAGTTTGGCTTGGGATAAGAGGAATGGCAGGACAAAAGAAAGATCACTAATATTTAGGGGACCTAGGGTGAGGAAATTATAAATTAAGCCTTATTTTCCCCCAAGCAAACAGGCCAGAAACACATACACAAGTTAAACATCCCTAACCAAAAACTTGACATCTGAAATGTTCCAAAATCTGAAACTTTTGAGTGCTGACATGAGACTCAAAAGTCATGCTCAGGCCGGGTGAGGTGGCTCACACCTGTAATCCCAGCACTTTGGGAAGCTGAGGCAGGCAGATCACCTGAGGTCAGGAGTTCGAGACCAACCTGGCCAATATGGTGAAACCCCGTTTCTAGTAAAAATACAAAAATTAGCCAAGCTTGGTGATGGGCGCCTGGAATCCCAGCTATTCAGGAGGCTGAGGCAGGAGAATTGCTTGAACCCGGGAGGGGGAGGTTGCAGTAAGCCAAGATGACACCCCTGCACTCCAGCCTGGAAGACAGAGTGAGACTCCATCTTTAAAAAAAAAAAAAAAAAGAGTTTAAAGATAATACATCTCAGTCCTCTGCAAAATTTATTTTGTTTATGCGGACAATGTTATATGAATATGATCTATGCCCCTCCATTTTTCTTTCTTGGTGTCCCCACCATACATAATAGAAAAATATGATTCATTTAGCTCATCTTAACTTAACTCTGCAATCTATCCCAAGAAAGAATTCTTCTGAATGGAGATACCTCAAGATCTTCGATATTATTTCTTAGCGTAATTTGGAAGCCTTACCAAACATGATGAAATGTTGCCACTGTCAGGTTTGTTATATAGTCTCACTAACCTATGTATTATCACTCACACGGAATACTCCTAATGAGCTAACACAGAGCAATGTTCTTCAGTTTCATTTACCACAAAATACCCAATTTTGATTCTGTGGGTTTGGGTGGATCCCTCAGGCTATATGGAGGCAGGTGGTCATGGAGCAGAGGAACAGTCACTAAGCCTCCCTTACTGAGCCGTACACAGACTCAATTAGTGTTTGCTTTGTCCCCTCACACACGTAAGATTTTTACCCAAGCACTGGTGAATATGTGGCCTAGGACACAACATTCCAATGGTTAATCTCCACCCACTGAGTCCTTTTAGGTGTTCACCACTGAAGTCTAATTTTCTACTTACATTTTCCTAAGAGTATGCAAGCGTTTATTTATTTGGGCTTGAATTTTTCTGCTACTTTGTCATACTGACCAGTAAATCAGGGGACTAAAAGACTTTGTTTCATCTATTTGTTAAAACTGTACTGTTCTAGTTCCTTTTCCACTATCCTGAAAGCTCTAGATTTGAAGCAGGTAAGAGCGTATGTGTGATAATTTTAAAGATCATACATTACCTCATTGTAAGGTGAAAAAATAAACTGGAAGATGATCAATAGTCCAATTAGAGTGGGTTGGCTATCATAAAAACCAAATGCAGCAAAAAGCTCCTTTCGACCAATTAATACAGCAAATAAAAAAAAACACAGGAAAGAATTCATCTAGAAAGAAGGACATGAAATTTCTAAGTTATTACCAAGCTGATTTCACTATGGGATCAGTAGCATCCATAAAGTATAAGAAATCAAAGTGTGGTCGGGCATGGTGGATCACAAGGTCAGGAGATCAAGACCACCCTGGCTAACACGGTGAAACACCGTCTCTACTAAAAATACAAACAAATTAGCTAGGCATGGTGGCGGGTGCCTGTAGTCCCAGCTACTCGGAAGGCTGAGGCTGGAGAATGGCTTGAACCCGGGAGGCGGAGCTTGCAGTGAGCTGAGATCGTGCCACTGCACTCCAGCCTGGGCAACAGAGCGAGACTCTGTCTCAAAAAAATGACAACAAAAAAGAAATCATAGTGTGATTTTAAGAAAGGTATCAGTGTAATCACAGAACAAATTATTTAAGTAGTTTTATTTATTTTTATTTTTTTGAGACCCAGTCTCACTCTGTTGCCCAGGCTGGATTACAGTGGCACAATCTCTGCTTATTGCAACCACTGCCTCCTGGGTTTGAGCAATTCTCCAGTCTCAGCCTCCCAAGTAGCTGGGATTACAGGCGCCTGCCACCATGCTCAGCTAATTTTTCTATATTTTTAGTAGAGACGAGATTTCACCATTTTGGCCAGGCTGGTCTTTAACTCCTGACCTCAGGTGATCTGCCCACCTCAGCCTCCCAAAGTGCTGGGATTACAGGCATGAGCCATCCTGCCCTGCCAGTAGTTTTTAGTTTCACTTTTATTTCAAAAGTAAAACAAAATGTTCCCAAATGTATAAACTGTATCATTTTCTATAAGGGCAAGCTTCAGTTGAGCCTCCTATCATTGAGGGTTTGAAGTGGTCAATAGCAATGGGATATTTTCTTTTTTTTTTTTTTTTGAGATGGAGTCTCGCTCTGCCGCCCAGGCTGGAGTGCAATGGCCGGATCTCAGCTCACTGCAAGCCCCGCCTCCTGAGTTCACGCCATTCTCCTGCCTCAGCCTCCCAAGTAGCTGGGACTACAGGCGCCCGCCACGTTGCCCTGTTAGTTTTTTGTATTTTTTAGTAGAGACGGGGTTTCACCGTGTTAGCCAGGATGGTCTCGATCTCCTGACCTCGTGATCCGCCCGTCTCGACCTCCCAAAATGCTGGGATAACAGGCTTGAGCCACCGCGCCCGGCCGCGGATATTTTCTCTCTGTAAAGGGTGAAGTGCTAGAATGGATTCTGGCCTTGTTTTATAAGACTGTAATCAGATACAACATCTCCCACCTGACTTTGAAGTGGAGGCTCCAAAGCAACAGGCTTCCCTTGAATCCTCTCTAGGCCCACTGGAGCTGTACCAAATAGTTAGAAAGGTCAGGGGAGAAAGTAGATCCATCTTGAACAATAAATGAGCGGGGAAAAAAATAAAAAATCTATACCAAAATACAACCTCTTGGAGTCAGGTTGGAGAACACACAACATTCTTTTTCTGTAGCAAATTAGGATCTTGGAGGCCACATGGACCTTATTTAAGTGTGTTGCTCCAAACCATTTACAAGACAACTCAAGAAGCTGTCAGCTTAGAATGGGGCTCGGAGCATAAGAAGGCTCACCAGCTGCCCCAGGACAAAGGACAAGCAGCTTCGCCCTCATCCTTATCACTCAGTGGATCCAATACGACAAGCTCCAACTGAAAACTCAGTGAAGTCTCCTACACTTATCATCTATACATCTACTTTTGTCAAGTAACCATTGTCCTTTTGAAAAATAACTTTTGGTTTGCTACTGGGCCCTGCTACATACTGAATTCCTGGTCATGGGATACCATGATCCTGCAACCTGAACTATTCCTCCTGAACTGGATGCTGTTAATCTGCCTCGCCAGGAAACTGGTATGCCCAGAAACACTTCATCATCAAGCATAAGTGACAGATATAAGAGTGGAAATGAAGCCAGTTATGAAGGCACCAGTAAGTTAAATAAGCAGGTGGCTCATACTCTAGTACACCAACTCCTGCCACCAACAACCCTCAACCAACCCTTGCTCATAAGCCGTTTCCTATAATCAATTAGTTGAACAGGAAAAAAATCAGAGCCTATTTTACAAATAACTTAACACAATATGCTGGTACCACATGAAAGTGGACTGCTGTGGCATTACAGAGCCACTCAGAGATGGTCTTGGAAGGCCGCAGTGAAGGGAAATACTCTCGGTGAGGGGAACTTTAAGGTGTATATCTCACTGTCCACTCAGCCTGGGAGGAGAGAGAGCCTGAGGCAAGGATATATATCCTAATTCATTGGCAGTGGGAAAAAAATGGTTCGGCTGGATAATTAGGGTCTTGGAAAAAAGTAGAGGATGCCTAACAAGGAGATTTGGCAAAGAGGTATGTGACAAAACTTCCAAAATTACTGCAGAGTTTGATTATAGGTGGCCTAATGTTAATTATGTTCACCCAAAGAGTCCCACAGTCAAGGAGGCTCTTGGTCAACTGGGGAAGACACCTGCTCCGTGAAGGTCAGCTAGCCTTTCTCTGTAGCCACTCCATGACATAGTCAAGGGACTTATGAATAGAGTGGCCACAGTGACAAAGATGGAGTTAACGTATTAGTCAACACAGACACCCTCCTCACTGGCACTTGACATATGTCCAGTCTGTCCGGAGAAGCAATCAATCCCAGTCTTGATAAGGTACCACATCTCAGGGACCAGCCAACCACCCTGTGGTAGGCTGATTCCATTGGAACCCTTCCCTCATGGAAGGGGCAGTGATTTTCCTTATTAGACTGAAAATTCAATTGAATTTGGACCTGGACTTATTTAGTCTTACTCAGTGCCATGTATCCACACAACATAGCTTCAAGCCAAGGAATGCATTTCTTTCTTTTTTTTTTTTTTTGAGATGGAGTCTTGCTCTGTTGCCCAGGCTGGAGTGCAGTGGCCGGATCTCAGCTCACTGCAGGCTCCGCCTCCCGGGTTCCCGCCATTCTCCTGTCTCAGCCTCCCGAGTAGCTGGGACTACAGACCGCCCGCCACCTCGCCCGGCTAGTTTTTTGTATTTTTTAGTAGAGACGGGGTTTCACCGTGTTAGCCAGGATGGTCTCGATCTCCTGACCTCATGATCCGCCCGTCTCGGCCTCCCAAAGTGCTGGGATTACAGGCTTGAGCCACCGCGCCCGGCCCAAGGAATGCATTTCTATACCTAAAGATACATGAAAGTGCCCACAGGAGTTCACAAGTCTTCCCTTATAATTCATCACCCAGAACCAGCTGGCTTTTTTATTTTAATTTTTTTTAGAGACAGGGTCTCCTTGTCACCCAGGCTGGAAGTGCAGTGGTGTGATCATGGCTCACTACAGCCTTGATCTCCTGGACTCAAGCCATCCTCCCATCCCAGCCTCCCAAGTAGCTGGGACTACAGGTGCATACCACCAAGCCCAGCTAATTTTTAACCTTTTGGAGAGAAGGGGTCTTGCTATGTTGCCTAGGCTGGTCTCAAACTCCTGGCCTCAAGTGATCCTCCCTCATCAACCTTCCAAAGTATTGGGATTACAGGCATGAGCCACTATGCCTGGCTCAGCCAGCCTTTTTAAAGGTCTGAAAACCCACTGAAGATTCAGTTAAGACCACATATGCTCAGAACTAGTCAACATGATATAGTGCTTTTTCACCCAAAGTCTAAACATCTGTTGGTTTAGAGGTTCTAGAACCCAGAGGAGGAACATTATTGGAATTGCTTTCTTTTTGTATTTTCTGCAATTTCCAATGAATATATAACTTTTTTTTTTGAGACGGAGTCTCGCTCTGTCACCCAGGCTGGAGTGCACTGGGATGATCTCAGCTCACTGCAACCTCTGCCTCCTGGGTTGAAGCAATTCTGCCTCAGCCTCCCGAGTAGCTGGGATTACAGGCGTGCCACCAGGCCTGCTAATTTTTGTATTTTTAGTAGAGATGGGGCTTCACTATGTTGGCCAGGCTGGCCTCGACCTCCTCATCTCAAGTAATCCACCATCTCGGCCTCCCAAAGTGCTGGGATTACAGGCGTGAGCCAGCACGCCTGGCAATAATAACTTTTAAATGAAAAAAATGTTTTAGACTGGGCGTGGTGGCTCATGCCTGTAATCCCAGCACTTTGGGAGGCTGAGGCGGGCAGATCAGCTGAGGTCAGGAGTTCGAGACCACCCTGGCTCATGTGGAGAAACCGTGTTTCTACTAAAAATACAAAAAAAAATTAGTCCGGTGTGGTGGTGCGTGCCTGTAATCCCAGCTACTCAGGAGGCTGAGGCAGGGGAATTGCTTGAACCCGAGAGGCAGAGGCTGCAGTAAGCTGAGATCGCGCCATTGCACTCCAGCTTGGACAACAAGAGTGAAACTCCATCTCAAAAAAAAAAAAAAAGCGCCGGGCGCAGTGGCTCAAGCCTGTAATCCCAGCACTTTGGGAGGCCGAGACAGGTGGATCACGAGGTCAGGAGATCGAGATCATCCTGGCGAACACGGTGAAACCCCATCTCTACTAAAAAATACAAAAAACTAGCCGGGTGAGGTGCCGGGCGCCTGTAGTCCCAGCCACTTGGGAGGCTGAGGCAGGAGAATGGCATGAACCTGGGAGGCGGAGCTTGCAGTGAGCTGAGATCCGGCCACTGCACTCCAGCCTGGGCGACAGAGCGAGACTCCGTCTCAAAAAAAAAAAAAGCATTTTAGGGTGGGCAGAGTGGTTCACGCCTATAATCCCAGCACTTTGGGAGGCCGAGGCGGGTACATCACCTGAGGTCAGGAGTACGAGACCAGCCTGGCCAACATGGTGAAACCCGTGTCTACTAAAAATACCAGGGATGGTGGTGGGTGCCTGTAGTCCCAGCTACTCAGGAGGCTGAGATAGGAGAATCACTTGAACCTGAGAGGCAGAGGTTGCAGTGAGCCGAGATCACATCACCGCACTCCAGCCTGGGTGACAGAGTGAGACTCCGTCTCAAAAAAATATTTTAATTTAATTTTAAAAAAGCATTTTAATGTCCAACTTATCTAAGCTTGATCCTTTTGATCTTTCAAGTTCTTACTCTGGAGATGATGGTGGTGGTAACAATAATTTATATAGTGCTCACCACATTCCAGGTGCTAGTCTAAAATCTTTACATGTATTAACTCACTTAATTCTTAACCAGTCCTATGAGGTATTATCATTCAATGAGGAGACAGAAGCAGAGGTTAAGGAACTTGCCTGAGGTCACACCGGTAGTTAAGTCAGGGAGCTGTAATGGGAAACCAGGTAGCCTGGCTGTGGTGTCTGTCTTGACCTCTCTTATGTGACCTCTCATGCCTGCCATAGTTCTAATTTGACTACCATGCCATAAAAAAAGAATTGTCACTCCACACTTACCTGGCTAATAATGATATTTTTGACTGTATGTCCCAACTTCCAGTGCCCCAGTTCATGGCCTAGTACAGCAAGTACCTCCTCATTTTTACATCCTTGTTTCTTATTCTGAAAAAAAAAATGAAAAATAAATTATTGAGAACCTTTAAAAAGTTTTATCTTTCAACCCAGTAATAGCCCTTCATAGATTTTAACTTAAAGAAATAATGTTTTGTTCAAAACTGTTGTCTCAACAAAACATTCCCTGAACCACTGCTCCACATGAGACAGTGCACTAAGCATTGAAGACAGAATGACAAATAAGATGGACATTCCCAGACTACATAAAGCTTACAGTCTAGACTAACTTAGATTAGGGAGAAAAAAAAAAAAAAAAACTGGAAGAAATAGAAATCTTTATCAATGGGACAATAGCTAAATAAATCATGATAAAGTTATATGACAGTCACACTGTATTATAAAACCATTAGAAATTTTGTTTTCAAAGATTAGGGCCAATTGCAGTGGCTCATGCCTGCAGTACCAACACTTTGGGAGACCGAGGCAGGCAGATAACTTGAGGCCAGGAGTTCTAGACTGGCCTGGCCAACATAGCGAAATCCCATCTCTACTAAAAATACAAAATGTTGCTGGGCATGGTGGGCTCATGCCTGCAATCCCAGCACTTGGAGAGGTCAGGGTGGGTGGATCACGAGGTCAGGAGTTCGAGACCAGACTGACCAACATGGTGACACCTTGTCTCTACTAAAACACAAAAAATTAGCCGGGTATGGTGGCAGGCACCTATAATCACAGCTGCTCTGGAGGCCGAGGCAGGAGAATTGCTTGAACTTGGGAGGCGGAGGTTGCAGTGAGCCGAGATCGCGCCACTGCACTCCAGCCTAGGCGACAGAGCAAGACTCCATCTCAAATAATAATAATAATAATAATAATAATAATAATAATAATAACAGCCACGTGTGGTGGTGCATGCCTGTAATCCCAGCTACTCAGGAGGCTGAGGCGTGAGATCTGCTTGAAACTGGGAGGCGTAGTCTGTAGTGAGCCAAGATCACGCCACTGTACTCCAACCTGGGCGAAAAAGTGAGGCTCCATCTCAAAAAAAAGAAAAAAATAAAATAAAAAAAGGATTATGTTCTGACATTGGAAAATGATTAGGTGAAGAAAGACACAAACTAAAAATATATGGTATGATTCTAATTATGAAACAATGTGAATATGTATATAAAAATATACAAGTATAAAAAGTAGACAAAGTATATACAAATGTTAACAGTAGTTGTTTCTTTTTTTTTTGAGACGGAGTTTCACTCTTGTTGCCCAAGCTGGAGTGCAATGGCACGATCTCAGTTCACTGCAACCTCTGCCTCCTGGGTTCAAGTGATTCTTGTGCTTCAGCCTCCTGAGTAGCTGGGACTACAGGCATGCACCACCACGTCTGCCTAATTTTTGTATTTTTAGAGACGGGGTTTCACCATGTGAGCCAGTCTGGTCTCCAACTCCTGACCGCAGGGGATCCACCCGCCTCAGCCTCCCAAAGTGCTGGGATTACAGGCATGAGCCACTGTGCCCGGCCTAGTCCCATTCTCTTACTAAGGAGCAAATAACCAAGAATTTACCAGACATATGAGGTAAGTTGTTAACATGGAAGATCTGATCCAGAAAAAAAGCAACATGAAATAAACAAATTATATAAAGAGAAAGTTTAGAAAATTAAGATACTGTACCTAAGAAAAAATAACAAAGTGCTGTAACATGGAAAATTCAGATAAAAAAATTCTTAGAAATCCAAGTTGAAGGCCAGGCATGGTGACTCACGCCTGCAATCCCAGCACTCTGGGAGGCTGAGGCAGGTGTATCACAAGATCAGGAGTTCGAGACCAGCCTGGCAAACATGATGAAACCCCGTTTCTACTAAAGATACAAAAAAAAAAAAAAAATAGCTGGGCGTGGTGGTGCACACCTGTAATCCCAGCTACTCAGGAGGCTGAGGCAGGAGAATTGCTTGAACCCGGGAGGCAGAGGTTGCAGTTAGCTGAGATTGTGCCATTGCACTCCAGCTTGGGTGAGAGGGCAAGACTCCATCTCAAAAAAAAAAAAAAAAAAAAAATGTTAAGTTCAATAAAAGAATTAGAAGATGATGAGGGAATACTAGAAAGTAGAAAGAGATATTTAAAATGGAAAAGAGGGTTAAAAAGATAGGAGAGTTCAGTATAAGAAATCCAGCATTCGAGTAAGAGGAGCCCTGAAAAGATAGAATTTTAAAAATGGAGAGGAGAAAAATGAACAAAATAATTCCAGAAAATTTCTTATAACCACAGGACCTCAATTTCCAGAATAAAAGAGCCTAATGCATACATCACAGTGGATGAAAACAGTGTGATGCATATAACACGGTGGAAGAAAACAGATCCCCATCGGGGATGTGAAATTTTAGAACACTGAAACAGAGAAAGATCTAACAAACTTCCAGAAAAGCAAAAAAAAAAAACAAAAAAAAAGTAACAAAAGGATCAGCAATTTTTTTTTTTTTTTTGAGACGGAGTCTCGCTCTGTCGTCCAGGCTGGAGTGCAGTGGCCGGATCTCAGCTCACTGCAAGCTCCGCCTCCCAGGTTGACGCCATTCTCCTGCCTCAGCCTCCTGAGTAGCTGGGACTACAGGTGCCTGCCACCTCGCCCGGCTAGTTCTTTTGTATTTTTTAGTAGAGACAGGGTTTCACCATGTTAGCCAGGATGGTCTCGATCTCCTGATCTCGTGATCCGCCTGTCTCGGCCTCCCAAAGTGCTGGGATTACAGGCTTGAGCAACCGCACCCGGCCTTTTTTTTTTTTTAAGACAGGGTCTCACTCTGTCACCCAGGCTGGAATGCAGTGACAGGATCTCAGTTCACTGCAACCTCCACCTCCCAGGTTCGAGCAATTCTTGTGCCTCAGACTCCCGAGTACTGGGATTACAGGCGTGAGCTATCATGCCCAGCTAATTTTTATATTTTTTGTAGAGACGGGGGTTTCATCATGTTGGCCAGGCTGGTCTTGAACTCCTGGCCTCAAGTTATCTGCCTGCCTTGGCCTCCCAAAGTGCTGGGATTACAGGCGTGAGCCACCATGCCTGGCCAGGATCAGTAATCTGAATGACTTCAGATACTTCATCAGCAGTGTTGGAATCAAGCAGGCAATGAAATGATGCCTTCACAATCCTGAAGGAGAAGTATTTCCAATCTAGAACTCTATACCCAGTCTAAGTAGCAAGCCAGTATGACAGAAAAATGAAGGCATTTTAAGCATACAAACTTAAAGCTTTACCGATGTAATCTTTCTCAGGAAGGTACTAGAGGATGTTTTCTACCAAAATAAAGGAATAAATTAAGAAACAAAAAGTCATGGACCAGCCTGGGCAACATAATGAGACCCTGTTTCTACAAAAATTTTTTTAAAAATTAGCCAGGCATAGTAGTGTGCACCTATAGTCCCAGCTACTTGAGAGGCTGAGATGGGAGGATGGCTTGAACCCAGGAGTTCAAGGCTACAGTGATCTATGATTGTGCCATTGCACTCCAGCCTGGTAACAAGAGCAAGACTGTCTCACAAAAAAAGGGGAAAAAAATGCATCCTAATTTGTAAATGTAAAAAATAATAATAAAAAAATAAGACAATAAGCTCAGAGCCAGATGTTTTCAACAGGAACAACAAAGAAATCCAGAACATGGGCTGGGTGCAGTGGCTCACACCTGTAATCCTAGCACTTTGGGAGGCCAAGGCAGGTGGATCACCTGAGGTCAGGAGTTCAAGACCAGCCTGGCCACCATGGTGAAACCCCGTCCCTAACAAAAATACAAAAATTAGCTGGGTGTGGTGGTGGGCGCCTGTAATCACAGCTACTCAGGAGGCTGAGGCAGAAGAATCCCTCGAACCTGGGAGGCGAAGATTGCAGTGAGCCGAGATAGCGCCATTGCACTCCAGCCTGGGGGACAAGAGTGAAACTCCGTCTCAAAAAAAAAAAAAAAATTCCAGAACACAATAGAACACTATCTTTATCTTATTTATTTATTTATTTATTTATTTTTGAGGCAGGGTCTCGTTCTGTTGCCCAAGCTGGACTGCAGTGGTACGATCATAGCTCACTGCAGCCTTCATCTCCTGGGCTCAAAAGATCCTCCCACCTCAGCCTCCTGAATAGCTGGGACTATAGACACACACCACTACACCTAGCTAATTTGCTGATTTTTATTTTTAGTAGAGACAAGTTCTCGCTATGTTGCCCAGACTAGTCTTGAACTCCTGAGCGCAAGTGACCCTCCAGACTTGGGCTCCTCACAGTACTGAGATTACAGGTGTAAGCGCCTGGCAGAATGATTATCTTTAAAGTATAAAAGAGCTGTCATTTCCGCATTGATATCCAAGAATAAGAGCAAAATAAAAACAAAACCAGAATTTTCCAAAGAAATTCCTAAAACACGGCCGGGCGCAGTGGCTCACACCTGTAATGCCAGCAATTTGGGAGGCCGAGGCAGGTGGATCATAAGGTCAAGAGATCGAGACCATCTTGGCCAACATAATGAAACTCCGTTTCTACTAAGTACAAAAATTAGCTGGGCATGGTGGCGTGCGCCTGTACTTGTGCCTGTAGTACCAGTTACTTGGGAGGCTGAGGCAGGAGAATCGCTTGAACCCAGGAAGCAGAGGTTGCAGTGAGTTGAGATCACGCCACTGCACTCCAGCCTCGTGAAAGAGTGAGATTCCATCTCATAAAAAAAAGAAAAAGACAATCCTAAAGTATATACTTCTGAAAGAAGGAAAATGATTTCTAAAAGATGTGAGGTGAATAAGGAATGTTAAGCAGAAAAACAGATAAGCACATAGATGAATCTAAATGATAACTGTATAAGACCAAAAAAAAAAAAAAATGACAATTTGGGGGATAAACAATGAACAGGAGCCAGGCACGGTGGCTCAAGCCTGTAATCCCAGCACTTTGGGAGGCCAAGACGGGCGGATCATGAGGTCAGGAGATCGAGATCATCCTGGCTAACACAGTGAAACCCCATCTCTACTAATACAAAAAACTAGCCAGGGGAGGTGGCGGGCACCTGTAGTCCCAGCTACTTAGGAGGCTGAGGCAGGAAAATGGCTTAAACCCCGGAGGCGAAGCTTGCAGTGAGCTGAGATCTGGCCACTGCACTCCAGCCTGGGCGACAGAGCGAGACTCCGTCTCAAAAAAACAAAACACAAAACAAAACAAAAAAAACAATGAACAGGATAAAACTAAAATAAAAGATGAAAGGCATAATGGTTTCAAAGTGTTTAAGGACCCTGGATTGTTCAGGAAATAGTGAAGATACCATGTATTTTAAGATCTTCAGATATGTGGGCATGCTTAAGTTTTAGCGGCAATCATTAAAAGAATAGTAATACAAGAACATCCAAAGATGAATAATGACCTAAGCAGAATTTTTTAAAAACCTTCAATCAGTTCTTAGAAAAAAGTGGGAGGGTATATGTGTTGTGTTGAGGTGAGAAGATAAGGGTGGAGAACAGAAAGCACAGAAAAGAGACACAAAGGACATAAAACAATATGGTAGAAATAATTCCAAATATATCAGTAATCACAACATACATAAACTAAACCTGTCAATAAAAAGATAGTAACTGTCAGTATAGCTTTAAAAACAACCATAATAAAATCTACTGACATGCTGTATACAAGAGACATATTGAAAATATAAGGCCAATGGCCGGGCGCGGTGGCTCAAGCCTGTAATCCCAGCACTTTGGGAGGCCGAGATGGGCGGATCACGAGGTCAGGAGATCAAGACCATCCTGGCTAATATGGTGAAACCCTGTCTCTACTAAAAAATACAAAAAAACTAGCCAGGCGAGGTGGCAGGCGCCTGTAGTCCCAGCCACTCGGGAGGCTGAGGCAGGAGAATGGCGTAAACCCGGGAGGCGGAGCTTGCAGTGAGCTGAGATCTGGCCACTGCACTCCAGCCTGGGCGACAGAGCGAGACTCCGCCTCAAAAAAAAAAAAAAAAAAAAAAAAAAGAAAATATAAGGCCAAGGTTAAAAGTAAAAGGATCAATTAGATAGTGGTTTAGTGATGGTTATACAACTTTTTGAATATACTATAAGCCACTGAATTACATGCTTTAAAATGGTTAAGATGGTGAATCTTATGTGAATTTTATCTAAATTTTTTTTTGAGACGCAGTCTCACTCTGTCGCCCAGGCTGGAGTGCAGTGGCGCGGTCTCGGCTCACTGCAAGCTCTGCCTCCCAGGTTCACGCCATTCTCCTGCCTCAGCCTCCTGAGTAGCTGGGACTACAGGTGCCTGCCACCACGCCTGACTAATTTGTTGTATTTTTAGTACAGATGGGGTTTCACTGTGTTAGCCAGGATGGTCTCAATCTCCTGATCTCTGATCCACCCGCCTCAGCCTCCCAAAGTGCTGGGATTACAGGCATAAGCCACTGTGCCCGGCCATCACTAAATTTTTTTTTTTTTAAGTAAAAAGATGACCTCTGAGGCCGGATGCAGTGGCTCATGCCTGTAATCCCAGCACTTTGGGAGGCCGAGGTGGGCGGATCACAAGGGCAGGAGTTCGAGACCAGCCTGGCCAACATAGTGAAACTCCATCTCTACCAAAAATAGAAAAAATTAGCCAGTCTTGGTGGTGGGCACCTGTAATCCCAGCTACTTGGGAGGCTGAGGCAGGAGAATCACTTGAACCCGGGAGGCGGAGCTTGCAGTGAGCTGAGATCTGGCCACTGCACTCCAGCCTGGGCGACAGAGCGAGACTCCGCCTCAAAAAAAAAAAAAAAAAAAAAAAAAGAAAATATAAGGCCAAGGTTAAAAGTAAAAGGATCAATTAGATAGTGGTTTAGTGATGGTTATACAACTTTTTGAATATACTATAAGCCACTGAATTACACGCTTTAAAATGGTTAAGATGGTGAATCTTATGTGAATTTTATCTAAATTTTTTTTTTGAGACGCAGTCTCACTCTGTCGCCCAGGCTGGAGTGCAGTGGCGCGGTCTCGGCTCACTGCAAGCTCTGCCTCCCAGGTTCACGCCATTCTCCTGCCTCAGCCTCCTGAGTAGCTGGGACTACAGGTGCCTGCCACCACGCCTGACTAATTTGTTGTATTTTTAGTACAGATGGGGTTTCACTGTGTTAGCCAGGATGGTCTCAATCTCCTGATCTCTGATCCACCCGCCTCAGCCTCCCAAAGTGCTGGGATTACAGGCATAAGCCACTGTGCCCGGCCATCACTAAATTTTTTTTTTTTTAAGTAAAAAGATGACCTCTGAGGCCGGATGCAGTGGCTCATGCCTGTAATCCCAGCACTTGGGAGGCCAAGACGGGCGGATCATGAGGTCAGGAGATCGAGATCATCCTGGCTAACACAGTGAAACCCCATCTCTACTAATACAAAAAACTAGCCAGGCGAGGTGGCAGGCGCCTGTAGTCCCAGCTACTTAGGAGGCTGAGGCAGGAGAATCACTTGAACCCGGGAGGCGGAGGTTGCAGTGAGTCAAGGTCACGCCATTGCATTCCAGCCCAGGCGACAGTGTGACTCTGTTTCAAAAATAATAATAATAATAATAAAATAAAAAATAAAAAAGATAACCTCTAACAAACACTAACTGAAGGAAAGCTGGGACACCTGTATTAATATAAGACAAAATCAACCTTTTTTTTTTTTTGAGACGGAATTTAGCTCTTATTGCCTGGACTGGAGTGCAATTGCACAATCTCAGCTCACTGCAACCTCTGCCTCCCGGGTTCAAGCGATTCTCCTACCTCAGCCTCCTGAGTAGCTGGGATTACAGGAATGGACTACCACTCCCAGCTAATTGTATATTTTTAGTAGAGATGGGATTTCTCCATATTGGTCAGGTTGGTCTAGAACTCCCGACCTCAGGTGATCCGCCTGCCTCGTCCTCCCAAAGCGCTGGGATTACAGGCATGAGCCACCGTGCCCAACCAACTTAAAGGCAAGGTAAAGGCAAAAAGGATTATTTAGGAAGGCCACAGCACAAACATAAAAATTTCACTTTACCAGGAGGATACATTAATTTTTAATTGGCATGTAACTATACATTGGCCTCAGAACATATTATTTCAAAACTGCAAGATTTGCAAAGAAGGCTGGGCGCGGTGGCTCACGCCTGTAATCCCAGCACTTTGGGAGGCCGAGACCGGCGGATCACGAAGTCAGGAGATCAAGACCACCCTGGCTAACACGGTGAAACCCCGTCTCTACTAAAAACACAAAAAAACTAGCCGGGCATAGTGGCGGATGCCTGTAGTCCCAGCTACTCGGGAGGCTGAGGCAGGAGAACGGCGTAAACCCGGGAGGCGGAGCTTGCAGTGAGCCGAGATGGCGCCACCGCACTCCAGCCTGGGCGACTGAGCAAGACTCCGTCTCAAAAAAAAAAAAAAAAAACTTGACAAATTTACTATAATAAAGGATAGTAACAGACCACTATCAATAATGGAAACACCAAACAAATAAAATATTAATAAAGATATAAATATTTGAATAAAATAATAAAGTTTGATCTATTGGACACACACAGTGCCCTGCAACAGTTAGAGAACATATATCCCAGAAAGTTCAGGCTAAAGATTTTGAAATAAGCTTCAGCTACTGAAAAGAGCAAATTACGTAAAAAAAAAAAAAAAAAAAGATGAACTTGAAATAGATTTTGTTTCACACAGCTGAGAAAATGCAGCCTCCTGAGAACACAGACAAGATTTATTGGAATCTAGATATTCTACCACTTTCCCCCTCTTTCACCAGTTCCTCATTTTTTTTAAGGAAAATGACCACATACAGAGAATCCAGGTCCGTTGTATGAGAAAGAGGGATAAATTATAATGATTTGCAATACACGATTGACATTTATTACCTCTTTCCTATTTAAATTTTAGAGTTTGGGTAAGAGTACATTTAGTAGAGAAAAGAATCACATAACTAACCTCGTTCCTTAAAGAGCTAAGAGACACACACTTATCTGTACCTTCAGGGAATGGTCATGAAGGAGTAACAAACTAAAGCACCAATTTATAGACTACTCTAAAGGGAAAATTAAGAGTTACAACTGAAGGATTACATACAAAAATACTCACTGCAGAAACATTTTTAACAGCAAAAAATTGGAAACAATTCAACAAAAGGAAAATGGTAAAAAAAAAAAAAATTATAGTTTAGAAGACTAGAAATATATCTAGTAAGATGTTTATGGTTTGTTGGATCATTATTTTTGTTATTGATGTTTTCTAACTTTTTTATTTTTACTATTATTATTTATTTATTTTTTGAGACAGACTTTCACTTTTGTTGCCCAGACTGGAGTGCAATGGCACGATCCTGGCTCACTGCAACCTCCGCCTCCTGGGTTCAAGAGATTCTCCTGCCTCAGCCTCCCAAGTAGCTAGGATTACAGAAATGTGTTACCACACCCAGCTAATTTTGTAATTTTAGTAGAGATGGGGTTTCACCATGTTGGTCAGGCTGATCTCAAACTCCTGACCTCAGGTGATCCACCAGCCTCGGCCTCCCAAAGTGCTGGGATTACAGGGGTAAGCCACTGTGCCAGGCCGACTGTTCTACTTTAGTAATAAGCAAAAATATAGCTAATGTTTTTGTTTAATAATAACAGTGATAACAGCTTCCATTTATTAACTGCCTATGTATAGATACTGTATGTATCAGATATTTTACAAACAGTTCATTAATCTTCACTACTATAAGGCAGGTATTGATAGCCTTATTTTACATAAAGTAACATGGTCCTTAGGCTTCTGTTTTCACCAGTCACCTGCTTTCCAATATGAATTATGCATTGTTTTATAAAACAACCAATTCTCTATTGTTCAGGATATGCTCTCGTCTCTTGGTTTGATGTCTGGATTTAGGAAGCTGTTTAGAACAGCATCAGGGTCACACTCAAAGATACGCTGATGTGGAATGATTACAGCTTAAACAGTGTGGATCACTTTCCACAGAAAGGAGACTTGCTTACTCATGATAGACTCTTAGCCCTCGATTTTCTTTTCTTCCCACTCTAATTTCACATAAGAGAACAAAAATAGGTACTGCCCATCTATTAGTTTTCTTAGCATTTTCCTTTTTACAAAATTCATACACTACCTCATTTGATCCTCACAACACCAAGTTGGGCAGATGGGAAGAAAGGTCTTCATTTTAGAGATGAAGAAAAGGAGGTAAGAAATTAAAATGTCTTGCTACTAAGTAGTGGGTAAAATCCACCTCTCTGGAGCCTGCATCCTTTCCATCGTATTTATCAACTGGGAAGACTTTCATATAACCCTAGTACTTACTGGGGAAATACTTGCTGTCTTCTATAAAAGGGCAGCTTATATATATTTAAAATTATTTTCTTAAATTGCTTTTGAACATTTTGTATTTTTTAATTTTCTGTAGAGATAGGGGTCTTTCTATGTTGCCCAAACTCCTGGCCTCAAGCAATCCTCTCACACTGGCCTCCCAAAATGCTGGGATTACAGGCGTGAGGCACTGTGCCTGGCCTTAAATTGCTTTTGAGACAGGTTGTTTCAATTCTTCTATTTGTCTTTTGAAGGGTAAAATTCCAGCCAGGTTTCCCAGTTATCTTTTAAAATGTAATAGCCATTATGGACACACTCATCAAAATGTTAATAGTTATCTCTAAGGGGTGGGATTTCAGGTAACTTTAGTTTTTTTCTTTAAATTTCTGTTAAAAATGAAATGCTTCATGTTCTCTGTACCATCCAGGCTAACACCATCTTTGCATCCCTTACTGCATTGTACATAGTAGGCATTCAGTAGCAAGTGCTGAATAAATCTGCTTCCTAAACTTCCACCACATCTGTGTACCCTCCATGTAATTATTTACTTATTTCTTTAAACAAATCCACTTTTTAAAACTAGCCTTATCCTAAGTGACAATACATTTGTATGAAATCATGAGTTTGATACACTAGTTTCATTTTTTCCCCTAATATATATTAACAGATATAAAACTAATCAAATTTAAAATGTTGATATACCTAAAATGATATCACCAGTGGTACACGTGCAGAAAAGCAATAAAGTTAATAACTGTTGAGTCTTTTTTTTTTTGAGACGAAGTTTCACTCTTGTTGCCTAGGCTGGAGTGCAATGGCACAATCTCAGCTCACTGCAACCTCTGCCTCCCAGGTTCAAGTGATTCTCCTGCCTCAGCTTCCCAAGTAGCTGGGATTACAGGCGCCCACCACCATGCCTGGCTAATTTTTGTATTTTTAATAGAGACGGGGTTTCACCATGTTGGCCAGGCTGGTCTCAAACTCCTGACCTCAGGTGATCCACCTGCCTCAGTCTCTCAAAGTGCTAGGATTACAGGCGTGAGCCACCGCGCCTGGCTTGTTGAGTCAATCTTTGACCTTCTCCTTCACGTCCCATAATATCAATCTCTAAGTACAGTCATGCATCATTTGATGATGGGGATATGTTTTGATAAGTGTGTTGTTAGGTGATTTTGTTGTGCAAACATCATAGGGTACACTTACACAAACACCTGTCTATCATGTTACCACACTGAATACTGTAGGTAACTGTAACACAATAGTGAGTAAGTGTGTATCTAAGCATATGTAACCTTAGGACAAGTATGGTTACAAACATGGTATTATAATATTATGGTAGCATATTCGGTCCATTATTGACTGAAATGTCATTATATGGAGCATGACTGTACTTTCAATCCATCCTTTGTTATGACTCTTGCACTTACTTGGACCTCTCATTCTGGCACAGGCCCTCATTATCTCATGCTTATCTTGGTCATCTTAATGCAGTAGATTCCTAGAAGTCTCCTTGCCTGCAATCTTTGCTCTATTCTATATTCTGCCATCAGATTTGAATATTCCTAAAATAAGCTTTGGCCTCTACCCAAATTAAACTTTCCAGGCCACTGGAAACAATCACTTGATGGCTTCAGGAAAAAGTATTCAAAAAACTGGTCCTGGCCTACCTTCCTATCCCCATCTACAAGAATCCATTTAATCATTAGTTTCAGAACAGACATTGTGAACTTTGTCTCTATTCATTCCTAGCCTTCAACCTGAAAAACCCCAGCCCCAAGTCAAACTTCTACCTACTTCAAATAGCCTCACTTCTAAGAAACTTGCTGACCAGTAGAATCTGCATTAATATCTCCATTTCTGAAAGCCACACTTTATCAGCTGCTACTCATGACATTTACCATGCCCTGCCTTAAACTCTAGGCTATTTGTCTCCTCTACTGTAGGTTCTTTAGGGTAAAACTATGTCTGTTGTATCTTGTCATGTAATATGTATTTTAGACAGTAAAATATTTGTAGTTAATCAATGAAGCAAAGCAGGCTCTTTTTGTTTTGAAGACATGGTCTCGCTCTGTTGCCCAGATTGAAGTGCAGTGGGGCAAACACAGCTCACTGCAGCCTTAACTTCCTGAACTCCAGTGATCCTCCCATCTCAGCCTCCTGAGTGGCTGGAACTACAAGTGGGCATCACCATGCCCAGCTATTTTTTTATTTTTTGAGAAGATGAAGTCTCACCATGTTGCTCAGGCTGGTCTCAAACTCCTGGCCTCCAGCAATCCTCTAACCCCAGCCTCCCAAAGTGCTGGGATTACAGGTGTGAGCCACCACACCCAGCTGCGGGCCTCTAAAGCAGCCAGCAAAATAAGTCAAATCCCATTCAACATACTTCAAAGGACCACTCAATTGTTTTTGTAGCCAAAGAAAACTATTCTCATAGACATTAAATGTCTGTTATCTCTGTACTTTGCTTGTAATCAGTGCACCATTAGCTAATGTCTAGGTTTAGACATTACTTAACATTACCAGGTTTACACAATGCTTAAGATGCCTCTTAAGCAGGTTAACTTTCTTTTTTTTGAGACAGGGTCTCACTCTGTCACCCAGGCTGGAGTACAGTGGCACAATCTCAGCTCACTGCAGCCTCTGCCTCCTGGGTTCAAGTGATTCTCCCGCCTCAGCCTCTGGAGTAGCTGGGACTACAGGCACGCCATGCCCGGCTAATTTTTGTATTTTTAGTGGAGACAGGGTTTCACCATGTTGGCTAGGCTGGTCTCTAACTCCTGACATCAAGTGGTCCACCTGTTTTGGCCTTCCAAAGTGCTGGGATTACAGGTATGAGCCACGGCGCCTGACCATAAGCAGATTAACTTTCTAAACTTGCGTGATTCTCTAGCGCTATCACTGGGTTATTCTTTCTGGACTTCAGTTTTCCTATCTATAAGATGACCTTAAGATGTCTTCTAATCCCTTCTCAGAATTTTATTTCATCTACATATTTATAATAGGCTAGGTACTTTACTAGAACCTGTTTTTAGGGTCAAAACAGATGCTCAGATGCTAATCATTTTCTGGTACTCTGTACATTTTGATAGATAGTACAAGGTATTTCACACATATTATTTCATTTAATCTTCAAAACCCTAAAATGTAGGCATCTTTAGCCTTGTATTTCTCAACCAGGGGAGACTTGACCCCACCCGAACCTTTAGGGGACATCTGGCAATATTCTGAGACATTGTCACAATTTTTGGAGGTTGTGGGGGAGAAATGGCCCCTAGTGGCGAGAGACCAGGGATGCTGCTAAACATCCTACGATGCGCAAGATACCTCCCACAACAAAAACATTATCTGTCCCCCAAAAATAGTGTGGAGCTTGAGAAACCCTACTGGCCTCATCTTTCAGTTAAGAAATCAAAGATTTAGAAAGCTTGGCCGGGTGCGGTGGCACACACCTATAATCCCAGCACTTTGGGAGGCCGAGGCAGGCGGGTAACTTGAAGCCAGGAGTTCGACAAGCCTGGGAAACATAATGAGACCCCATCTCAAAATAAATAAACACATAGATAAATGAAAGCTTAACTTACTTGCACAGTTACACAGATGGTGAGTGAACGGGGATCTAAAATCATCTCTGTATGACACCAAAGGCAATGGCACATTCCATCACACATACAAATACTGATGACCGTTTCTGACAGTTTGTATTCTTTCTTATCATTGTCCCCCTCCCCCATTTAGTCTTGATATTTTAAATTCTGCTAATCAATATCAGTCAGTCTTATCCAGCAAAAGGATTCAGAAGCAGCTTTCTCAGACTCTCAGGTCAGATTTGAGAAATGTCTTTTCTTGTGCTCCCACTATATTTAGAGTCTAAAGCTTGACAGTAGCAATTAACGTATTGTACTGTGATTACATGACTATCTCCCCTTTGGACTGTAAGCTTAAGAAGAAGGTATTCCTTTTGATTTTTGTGTACCTAGTGCCAAGCAAAGTATCTCAGCACAGAGTATATATTTTCATAAATGTGTGTTAAACAAATAAAACAGACTAAATTACATAATGTATCCAAGGATACAAAGCTACTAAATGACAGAACCAGGATTCAAATCCAAGTCTCTCCATTGCCAAAGCCTATAATTACTGTCTTAATAAAGCTAAAAATTAGATGTTTATCTTCTCTTTATCTTGCTTGTGGGAATTCTTTGATCATAAACACATCAGAAATTTTATATACACACACACACACGTTACTGTTTTAAAGACAGCTTATAATCATATGAATTTTCTTACAACAGCTTCCAATTTTAATATCTACATTCTATAAAAGCTTGCAAGGTAGTTAGCATGTAATAATAGTGGTAAACTCTCCTAAATACCAGAACTATAAAGGAGCCATGGTTTTTTATTTGATAGTCTCCCTGAATTCAACACTCACTGCATAGAAATTGATGTTATTTTGAGTTGTCACAGGAACTGTGTATAAAAACTAAGGTAGAGTCTCTTAGGAAAAAAGAACTCACTTTAACTTTAGCTTTTATTTCTTCACTGTTCCCTTCTTCCTCATTGCGGGGTTCCATGCCAGAATCCTCCTGGATGTCTTTGTTTAGTACAGAGTACTCTTCTAGTAGAGTGTCAAACAAAACTATTCGCTTGTTCTTGAAGAAGCCATAAAAATAAGCATTGCTGTGGGAAGAGCGTTTAGATCCTAAGGAAAAGACAGTTCAAAGCATGGAATATAATTAAAAAGTTTGGGGTCCTTTGGAGAGACTCCTACAAATTGAATTACTGGAAAGGATATTAACATTTTCAAATTGTTTAATAGAAGAAAAACCATATCAATATAATTCACCACCAGAAGTGGAGAGCGTCTGTTTTTTTTGCCAATAAATGTGCTCATCACAGCTTTATAGCAGTAAGTAAATAAGTAAAGCCTAAACATCCAACAGTTATGGAATGATTCAATTATAGTAAAACTATGAAATGGAATTTTAAGCAGCCAGAAAAAAATTATACTTCCAAAGAATTTTAACAAGAAAAAGCTCACCAATATATTGTGAAGGATACAAAACTTCATGTATATAAGGTTCCATTATTGTCAAGAAGAAGTGTACATGTATTAGATTGGTGCAAACGTAATTGCGATTTTTGCATTGTTGAAATTTACTGTTTGATATTGGAATACATTCTTAAATAAATATGGTTATGTTATACGTCATTTTAATGCATATTTCTCGTTTTGTTTTTTGCTAATGATTTATTACTTGCTGTTTATTTTATATTTATTTTAGATAAGGGAAATGATATTAGACAAAAAGCAAATTCAGCTTGGTACAGTGGCTCATACCTGTAATCTCAGCACTTTGGGAGGCTGAGGCAGGTGGATCACTTATAGTCAGGAGTTCGTGACCAGCCTGGCCAACATGGTGAAACCCTGCCTCTACCAAAAATACAAAAAATTAGCCGAGCATGGTGGCGCATGCCGGTAATCCCAGCTACACGTGGGGCTGAGGTATGAAAATTGCTTGAACCCAGGAGACGGAGATTGCAGTGAGCAGAGATGTCGCCACTGCACGCCAGCCTGGGCAGCAGCAGGAGACTCTCTCACAAAAAAAAAAAAAAAAAAAAGCAAATTCAAGCAATTTTCTTATTTGAGTTCAAAATGGGTCATAAAGCAGCAGAGACAACTCGCAACATCAACAACGCATTTGGCCCAGGAACTGCTAACGAACGTACAGTGCAGTGGTGGTTCAAGAAGTTTGCAAAGGAGACGAGAGCCTTGAAGATGAGGAGCGTAGTGGTAGGCCATCGGAAGATGACAACGACCAATGGAGAGCAATCATCGAAGCTGATCCCCTTACAACTACACAAGAAGTTGCCGAAGAACTCAATGTCGACTACTCTACGGTCGTTTGGCATTTGAAGCAAACTGGAAAGGTGAAAAAGCCTGATAAGTGGTGCCTCATCAGCTGAGCAAAAATAAAAATTAAAAAAAATCATTGTTTTGAAGTGTTGTCTTCTCTTATTTTATACAACAAACCAGTTCTCTATCAGACGGTGATGTGAGACGAAACATGGATTTTACACAACAACAGGCGATGACCAGCTCAGTGGGTGGACCCAGAAGAAGTTCCAAAGCACTTCCCAAATCCAAACTTGCACCAAAAAATGGTCATGGTCACTGTTTGGTGGTCTGCTGCCAGTCTGATCCACTATAGCTTTCTGAATCCTGGCAAAACCATTACATCTGAGAAGTATGCACAGCAAATCGATGAGATGCACAGAAAACTGCAATGCCTGCAACCAGCATTGGTCAACAGAAAGGGCCCAATTCTTCTTCAAGACAACACCCAACTGCACATCGCAAAACCAATGCTTCAAAAGTTGAACAAATTGGGCTATGAAGTTTTGCCTGATCTGCCATATTCATCTGACCTCTTGCCAACTGACTATCACTTCTTCAAGCATCTCGACAACTTTTTAAAGAGAAAATGTTTCCACAACTAGCTGGATGCAGAAAATGCTTTCCAAGAGTTTGCCAAATCCCGAAGCACAGAGTTTTACCTTACAGGAATAAACAAACTTATTTCTGGTTGGCACAAATGCGTTGATTGTAATGGTTCCTCTTTTGATTAATAAAGATGTGTTTGAGCCTAGTTATAAAACTCATGGTCTAAAACTGCAATTATTTTTGCACCAACCTAATAATTAATAGAAAAGCATAAGCCCATGCCTATTAGGAAACATACCAAAATACTGAAATGTTTATCACTAAATTCTAGAATTATGGATTTTTGTTTCCTTTTTTTCCCCAAGACTTTTAAAACAAGCATACCTACTTCTATAATTAAAGCAATTTTTATAAAGACTGGAAGAAGACATACCTTTTTTTCTTTTGAGACAGGGTCTCTCTCTGTCGCCCAGACTGCAATGCAATGGCATAATCATGGCTCACTGCAGCCTTGACCTCCTGAGCTCAATCAATCCTCCTGCCTCAGCCTCCTGAGTAGCTAGGACTACAGATACATACCACTATGCCCGACTACTTTTTTGTAGAGACAGGGTCTTGCTGTGTTGCCCAGGCTGGTCTCTAACTCCTGGGCTCAAGCAATTCTCCTGCCTCGGCATCCCAAAGTGCTAGGATTACAGGTGTGAATCTCCACAGCCAGCCCATACCTACATTTTTAACAGTACCTGAACTACGGCTGATTTTTATTTTCTTCTTTATATACTTTGACTTCCAAATGTTCTACAATGTGCAGTGAGTTGAGTATAGTGATTAAAAGCATAGACTCTGAGTTCAAATCTTGGCTCTGCCATGTATTAGTTGTGTAAATTTAGAAAACTTTCTTCATTTCTTTAAGCTTTAGTTTCCTATTTATGAAGCGAGGCTAATATCTACCTCATTAGGTTAGATTATGGATTACATGAGAGATTCTAAGTGAAGCAATTAGTATGCTGTCTTATCTCGATACTACTACAATTATTTATATACTTTTTTCAAAAAAGAAATGATAAATGTTGATTTCTCTTGAGAATGTGAAGTCTCTTACAAAAAACATGAATTTTCTATCTACTCATATATCTAATGAAAAGTACTTGGCAGTATGTTTAGTAGTAAAACTTTGACAAATAGAAGCTATTATTTATTTATTGCATTATTACATTTCTTTTTGGTTTGGTTGCCAGGAAGAGCCACACATGTTTGTTTATTTTGTCTGTGTTACCCTTTGAAGTCCCATTCTTCTATCTCATCTCTGTCTTTTCTGATCCTAAATTTTTTTTTTTTTTTTTTCCCTGAGACGGAGTCTCACTCTGTCACCCAGGCTAGTAGTGGCGTGATCTCTACTCACTGCAGCCTCTGCCTCCTAGGTTCCAGTGATTCTCTTGCCTCAGCCTCCTGGGTAGCTGGGATTCCATGCACATGCCACCACACCCAGCTAATTTTTGTATTTTTAGTAGAGACGGGGGTTTCATCACGTTGGCCAGGCTGGTCTCGAACTCCTGACCTCAGGTGATCTGCCCACCTCGGACTCCCAAAGTGCTAGGATTACAGGCGTGAGCTACCATGCTTGGCCCTAATCCTAAATTTTTAAATTAATTTAAAAATATTTCTTAGGCCGGGCGCGGTGGCTCAAGCCTGTAATCCCAGACCTTTGGGAGGCCAAGACAGGCGGATCACGAGGTCAGGAGATCGAGATCATCCTGGCTAACACGGTGAAACCCCGTCTCTACTAAAAATACAAAAAACTAGCCGGGCGAGGTGGCAGGCGCCTGTAGTCCCAGCTACTAGGGAGGCTGAGGCAGGAGAATAGTGTAAACCTGGGGGGCGGAGCTTGCAGTGAGCTGAGATCGGGCCACTGTACTCCAGCCTGGGCGGGAGAGCGAGACTCCGTCTCAAAAAAAAAAAAAAAAAAATTTCTTAAATGCTATCTGAAGTTATTTATGAAAGTAAGCAGATTGTATGCACACAAACAAACATAAATTAATGTCTTGCTATCTCCCACCGGTCCAAGTATCTCAAAGTGTGGTCCAAGGAATACACCAAAATCACCTAGGGGTACTTATTAGAAGTAGACACTGGAAACACCTACTAAGTCAGAATCTCTGGGATGATGCCCAGGAATTGTGGGGAAAACAAAGAGGGATCAGACTGCTACTGTGTCTATATAGAACGAAGTAGACGTAAGACACTCTACTTTGTTCTGTATTTGAGATGCTGTTAATCTGTGACCCTACCCCCAACCTTGTCCTTGCAAGAGACATGTGCTGTGGTAACTCAAGGTTTAACGGATTTTGAGCCGTGCAGGGTGTGCTTTGTTAAACAAGTGCCTGAAGGCAGTATGCTTGTGAAGAGTCATCACCATTCTCTTAATCTCAAGTACCCAGGGACATGTACACTGCCAAAGGTCGCAGGGACCTCTGCCTAGGAAAGCTAGGTATTGTCCAAGGTTTCTCCCCATGTGATAGTCTGAAATATGGCCTTGTGGGAAGGGAAAGACCTAATCGTCCCCCAGCCTGACACCGTGAAGGGTCTGTGCTGAGGAGGACTAGTATAAGAGGAAAGAAGGCCTCTTGGCAGTTGAGATAGAGAAAAGCATCTGTCTCCTGCCCGTTCCTGGGCAATGGAACATCTCGGTGTAAAACCCGATTGTATATTCTGTTTGCTGAGAAAGGAGAAAACCGCCTTAGGGCTGAAGGTGGGACGTGCTAGTGGCAATGCTGCTCTTTATGCACTAAAAAGGTTTATGGGGATGTTTACATATGCATATCAAGGCACAGCACTTTTCCTTAAACTTATTCATGTCACAGAGATCTTTATTCACATGTCTTACTGTTGACCTTCTCCTTATGTTGATCCTATTATCCTGCCACTTCCCTTTTTCTAAGATGGTAAAGATAATGATCAATAAATACTGAGGGAACTCAGAGACCGGTGCCGGCGTGGGTCCTCTGTATGCTGAGCGGCGGTCCCCTGGACCCACTTTTTCTTTCTCTATACTTTGTCTCTGTGTCTCATTTCTTTTCTCAAGTCTCTCATTCCACCTAACGAGAAACGTCCACAGGTGTGAAGGGGCAGGCCACCCCTTCAAGGAATCTGTCGTTTAACAAATTCTCGAGGGACTTTTATACTTACTAAAGTTTAAGAATCCCTGTACTGGCCGGGCGCAGTGGCTCACACCTGTAATCCCAGCACTTTGGGAGGCCGACGCGGGTGGATCACGAGGTCAGGAGATCGAGACCATCCTGGCTGTCACAGTGAAACCCCGTCTCTACTAAAAATACAAAAAATTAGCCAGGCATGGTTGTGGGCGCCTGTAGTCCCAGCTTCTTGGGAGGCTGAGGCAGGAGAATGGCCTGAACTCAGGAGGCAGAGCTTGCAGTGAGCCGAGATCACGCCACTGCACTCCAGCCTGGGCGACAGAGCAAGACTCCGTCTCAAAAAAAATAAGAATCCCTGTACTGTAACATAAGTTTTTTATATCGCTGTGCCTGGCATGTAGTATACAGTCACATACCACATAATAACATTTCGGTCCACAGACTACATATAGGACAGTGGTCCCACAAAATTATAATGAAGCTGAAAAATTCCTATCACCTAGTGACCTCACAGCCACCGTAATGTTGTAGCAGAGCACACTATCTTTTCTATGTTTAGATACACAAATGCTAATCATCATGCTAAAATTGCCTACAGTATTCAGTACAGTAACATGCTAGATAGGTTTGTAGTCTAGAAGCAAGAGGTTATAGCATACAACCTAGGTGTGCAGTAGGTAATACCATCTAGGTTTGCATGAGTATACTCTATGGTGTTTGCATGACAATGAAAAGCCTAATGATGCATTTCTCAGAACATATTGCCATCATTAATCGATGCATGACTGTGTATTCAATGATGCTTATTTACTGAATGGATTAACGATATCGCTTGAGGTATGAAGTAATGTATTTGAGAACTCCAAAAATCAAAACATTCTATAAAAATGTAAGGCATTGCCATTTTTTCTTTAAAATGCTTCCTCTTAATCAACCTCTTAGCAGCATTTAACATAGTTGACCACTTTCTCCTTAAAACACAATCTTCTCCTGGCTTTTGAGACACCAGTTTCTCCTGGTTTTCTTCCTACCTCAAGGGCCCCTCCTCCTTATCCTCCTTCCTGGCTGTTTCTCTGCTGACTCTGACCCTGGTCCCCTTCTCGTAAGTGCCCTCATTGACGCATTAAACACCATCTATGTGCCAGACACTTCCAAATCTGTATTTTTAGTGCTGACCTCTCCCTAAAACTCCAGACTCATACATACAGCTACCTATTTGACATCTCCACAGTGATGCCTATAGACGTATTTGTTGTTTGTATTCTTGTGTGTAGTCTTTTTTCCTGTCCAAAATTAGAATCTCCTTTCAGAGTTTAGGGAGTGTCATATCCCGTGAGAGGCTGCTTCTCATTTGAGAAATCTGAAAGACCAGATATTTGTTTCTCTAGCACTCCGAGCAGCTAGCCCCATGCCCTGGCTTAGTCAACCAGATGCACCCCTTAGGGACTCTGAATAGTTAGCTAATTACACAAAAAAGCAAAGCAGTGAGGAATTAATTCTGCAGGTGCTAGTGGCTGAATCCGGTGTTCTGAAGTAGCCACAGCAGTGTCCTCACCAGACAGGCTCCGCAATATGATCATACGTTCCTAGCCTTCCTATGTAACAGCCCATTTTCTGAACTTCATAAACTTAATTTTCCTGCAGACTTTGTGAGATATCAAATATTGTTTCTGGTTTTCTTTTTTGGTTTTTTTTTTTGAGACAGGGTCTCACTCTTTTGCCCAGGCGGGAGTGCAGTGGCACGATCTCGGCTCACTGCAACCTGCATCTCCCAGATTCAAGCGATCCTCCTGCCTCAGCCTCCCCAGTAGCTGGAACTACAGGTGTGCACCACCATGCCCAGCTAATTTTTGTATTTTTAGTAGAGATGGGGTTTCACCATGTTGGCCAGGCTGGTCTCGAACTCTTGACCTCAGGTATTCCACCTGCCTCAGTTTCTCAAAGTTTTGGAATTACAGGTGTGAGCCACCACACCTGGCCAAATACTGTTCTTTTTTTTTGAGACAGAGTCTTGCTCTGTCGCCCAGGCTGGAGTGCAGTGGCACGATCTTGACTCGCAACCTCCGCCTCCCAGGTTCAAGCAATTCTCCTGCCTCAGCCTCCCAAGTAGCTGGGACTACATGCGCCCGCCACCACGCCCAGCTAACTTTTTTTTTAGTAGAGACAGGGTTTCGCCATGTTGGCCAGGCTTGTCTCGAACTTCTGACCTCAAGTGATCCGCCCGCCTCAGCCTCTCCAAGTGCTGGGATTACAAGCATCAGCCACCGCGCCTGGCCCAAATATTGCTTCAATAAGCAGTTTTTCTGCTTAAATCAGCCACAGTTGGTTTCTATTGCTTACAGAACTCTAATACAGTGTTTAATAGGTTTCTTAATATGTAATACAACCATTAGAAGTCTTAATTCCCCAGAAACCTACTAGTCTCCCAGTTTTTTCCATCTCAGTAAACTACCATATATCCAACTGCTCAGGTCAAAAGTCCTAGGCCATTATCTTTGATGTCATTCTTTCCTTTATTCTCCCAATGCAATCAATTAGAAAATTCAATCAACTCTATCCCTAAAACTTGTCCCAAATGTATCCACTTCTCTCCATTAGTTACTATTATCCTAGTCTAAGCTACAATTATGTCCTACCTAGACTCTTGCCTCTCTCTACATATATTCTCCATACAATAGCCCAGGATATTTTAAAAATACAAAGCAGACCATGTCACTTTCCTGTCTAAGCCTCCAATGGCTCTTCCCACTGAACTTAAAATCCAAACTCCTTACCCTGACTTGCAAAGGCCTATGTCGTCTGATTCTTGCCTATGTCTCAGATTTCATCTCCTAACACTCTCCTGCTATGGTGCAGCCACACTGGACTTCTTTATGGTCCCTGAACATCTTCCCATTGACGTCAAGTGGGTAGCTTCTCCGTTTAGGTCTCAGCTTAATCTGATGACCCAATCTACAGTATCAACTTATCAGACCAAACTAGTTTAATTCTCTGCACAGCACTTGCTATCTGATAATATTTTGAGAGCAAGATTCCTGGCTTTTCACTACAATCTCCCTACCAATTTACAAATATGTAATATGTGTTGTTATTGTCGGCAACAACATTCATTCATTCGAAATATTTTTGAGAATTGTTACTATTGTTAACAATAAAGGCCGGGCGCGGTGGCTCAAGCCTGTAATCCCAGCACTTTGGGAGGCCGAGACGGGCGGATCACAAGGTCAGGAGATCGAGACCATCCTGGCTAACACGGTGAAACCCCCGTCTCCATTAAAAATATAAAAAACTAGCCGGGCGAGGTGGCGGCGCCTGTAGTCCCAGCTACTCGGGAGGCTGAGGCAGGAGAATGGCGTGAACCCGGGAGGCGGAGCTTGCAGTGAGCTGAGATCCGGCCACTGCACTCCAGCCTGGGTGGCAGAGCGAGACTCCGTCTCAAAAAAAAAAAAAAAAAAAAACAATAAAAACATATATTATACACGAGTAAATTGCTGTTTAGCAAAGCTAAGTTGTCCAAAGTCACACAAGTAGTTTGTCTCAAACTCCTGACCTCCCACCTCAGCCTCCCCAGTAGATGGGATTACAGGCTGGAGCCACTAAACCCAGCACTGGTAATCTGTGATAGAACTATGATTTGAACCCAAGCCCTTTGACCCTGAAGCCTGACGTCTGAAATGCTGCCCCCAACCTACTCAAATCCTGACTTCCCATTAACACCCAGCTCAGGTCATAACCCTCCATAAAGCCTTCCCTGACTATTTTATCCAAAATGAAAATAGCTCTCACACTCTGGATGTTGTAGGGGGGGAAAAAAGATAAAAAGAAAATAGTACCGATATATTTCACATAGTCTATTGACTACCTCCACTGTCAATAGCATTAGCTATTATTTCACATTATCTGATTATAACTTAAGGGATCAGCAGCTTAGGTTGCTCCTTTAGTAAAAGCTGCTTAGAGACTATTCTGTTGTACTGATTAGTGATTAAATTTTTAGTTTAATATTACCTAAAAAACAAAACAAAACAAAACAAAAAACAGTAGTTATTTCAGAGGCTAAAGAAGTAAGTATGAACTAGCTTACTCTTCTACCATTTCTCCACAGACTTTAAAGCTACTCCAATTGTGGCTTTAGTTGGGCTATATATCCTCAGGAGCCACTAAATGTCTGAAATTTCTAAGTTTTTCCAGTTGCTGTTGATTCCTTCTTTTCAGTTGTGACCATCTCTATTTTCCTCTAACCCTGTGATTGCTTCTCAGTTTCTAGTTCTTCATCTAACACAGCTGCTTCTCACTGGTAATATTTTATTTTAGAGCAGGGATCAGCAAACTGCAACTCACAGGCCAAATCCAGTCTGCCATTTATTTTCATAAAGTTTTACTGGAACACAGCCACGCTCATTTGTTTAGTATTGTCTATGACTGCTTTTGCGCTATAATAGTAGCATTGAATAGTTGCAACAGAGAACAAGTGGCCCACAAAGCCTAAAATATTTACTATCTAGCCCTTTACAAAAAAACATTTGTGAAACCATAGCTTAGAGGAAACACAACTGAAACCCAGAAGGGTGAAGTTACTTGTCCAAGATCCCATAACTGGCAAGTGGTAGGGGCAGAACTATTACATTCATTATATGGACCTTATACATTCTGAAAGTCATAGAACCTTACAACAGTTTCTCTCTACATCTCCGTAGGCTTCTTTGAGACTTTGGTAGTCAGAGAAAGTAATAGACGGGGTGTTAATGGAAAGTCAAATTTGAGTAGCAGTCAAGAGACCACTTAAATCTCAAAAGCAATCATCAAAAAAGCAGAGTATAACGAGTCTGCAGTACTCGACGGTACTGCAGTCTTTGGTAATCAATCTTCAGGTGAGTCCTCCAGAACACTGGATATTTTGTTGGAGGAGACAAGGTCACTAACACTGGCTTTGTTTAAGAGCCTCCAAACTAATACTAAACAGAATCTGACTAGTCAAGAGCTCAACTTAATTACCTGAAAGAACCAGGCAGATAATAGAAGTGAATAAATCAGTCTAACATATAACATAATATAACAGAGAGTGAAAAAACCTTGGCCAAAAACTCAAAACAATACTGTAAAACCAAACAAACATAGCTGCAGACAAGAGCAGGATTTGGCATCAAGCCAGCAGTTTCTACCCCTGGCCTATGTTATCAATTTCTGTAAATCTTAAAAAGCCAAAAGGTAAACTCCTAGCCTTTAAATAACAAAGTTTAAAAAGAAAAAAACAAAAACTGATTTATTCTTTTATTAAAATTTTAAGAATAAAGTATCAAAACAAACCACTTGAATAAAACCTTCTTATCCCCAGGTAGCCTTACCTTCCACAACATACACCTTCGTCAAAGGAAAGTCAATACTCTTCGCCATCACTTCAATTTCTTCTTTAAGTTTTCCCTCAGGCAGAGGTGTGAATTTGTCAAATAAAGGGGCAATATAATCAGCATAGATTGTGACAAGAACCTGAAAAGCAAATGTCAGAACAACATATAAACATGTTCTTAAAGAAAAACCATTCTTTATTATACAGATTAAATTATATTAAAACAATTATGTTGATCTCAAACTTCAGAACAAGGAACTTCCTTGCTCTGGTATTCCCAGGCCCAAATAGTACCAGATAGTAAGAGCATAATATCTGTCTGATGAATTAAATTGAAATGAGTAGTCTGATAACAGAGTAAACCCATGAATTTTATTTTAGAGGATAATGCTACTAACAGTGATTAAAATCTCTAGGTGGTAATAAGTATAGTCCTTTCAAAACTATCTTGGGGATTTCTGATGCTTCGTGAGCCAATCATAACACGCAGTTCTGCCTTTTAGCGTAATCACAATAGACCTGAAGTCTTTCCTAAAAAAGAATTCGTAGAACTTGATTGTATGCTGTTACTTGGTTGGCTTATCAGCTAAAATTAATTACCTGTAGTTCATAATTGTACAATGTGGTTGAAAAAGCACTTCCTTAAGCATTTTTAGAGCATTTTCTCTGCTCTTTTTCCTCGTACTTTAATTTGCCATACAATAGATACCTATAAATCCAACTACCGCCCATTTTCTGATCTTGATCCCATCAGTGGAAAATGAAACAATGAGCATTACATAATTCAGACTAAAATAAACCTCAGCTGGGGCGTGGTGTAACACACCTGTAGTCCCAGCTACTCGGGAGGCTGAGGCAGGAGGATTGCTTGAGCCCAGGAGTTCAAGGCTGTAGTGCACTATGATCATGCCTGTGAAACAGCCACTGTACTCCACCCTGGGAAACATAGGGAGGCCCTGTCTCTAAAAAAAATAAAATAAAATAAACCTCGCCATCAGTGGAGTTGAAGAGCTGATAGATGATAATTTCTGGGTGTACTGAACAGACCATTTTGGTCTTTTTCATTTGGGTTTTTAAAAAGTTATTATTTGTAGAGACACAGTCTCACTGTGTTACCTAGGCTGGTCTTAAACTCTTGGGCTTAAGTAATCCTCGCACCTTGGCTTCCCAAAGTGCTGGGATTACAGGCATAAGACACTGTGCCTGGCCCTGAACAGACCATTCTGCCTGTGTTGTAGTGTTTGTGTTGTGAAGCACTTGAGAGTATGGAAAGAGAAGAGGAATAGGAGATGTGAGGGAGGGAAAATCAGGGGGAAAAGAGTGAGAGGGAAAAGGAAAGGAGAAGAAGAGAGGCAGGAATAGGTGGCAGTTGGGGAGACAAGGGAAGACAAAGGAGAAGGAAAGGAAGAAGAATGCGTTAAAGATAGAAGGGGAAGGGGAAGTAGATGGGGCAAAGAAGGGAGAGAGTGTCTAACGGGGAAGGGAAAGGCAGGTGAAGGGAAGCAGAAGAAAGCCAGTTAAATATATGCTTTCTTTCTCTTGTCCCTCTTAAATCTCATTTCTCTTCAAAATAACCATGATTTTAGGCAGTGGAGGTCAGTCAGGAGTCACTAAATTATCATACTTAGTCATTCTGGTGGGAACTCACAAATGCGCAACCCAAAACTGCCTGACAACTGAATCATTAAAAGTGACTAACAACTAGTTTCTATGACCTGTAAGAGTTAGCATAAGGAGAAGGAAATTTATGGTCAGTCAACACTCCTGTTTCTATAATCAAAAGCAGAAACCAAAGGGGAAATGTATATAAGCACCTATTTATATTTCAGCTGCTTCTTAAGAACTGTTTACATGCCATTGAAGATTACAGTAATCTCACCAAGGAACTTTTGTAAAGAAAATGAAATAAAGATTTTACTCACCAGAGACACAACTAATGTAAACAGCCAGGCATAAATAAAAAAATAGTCACCCCCAATTTTAATAATGTAAAGTAGAAGTGAAGACACAGGCAACAAAATACACTGAGTCACAACAAATTTCTTGATTGCATCTTTCATGAAGAACCCCAAAGTCTGCAAAAAGAAAACATTACCACAAGAAACTGAGAAACTGGTTTCGCTTTTTGAATAACTGATAAATAACTACAAAGGATACACTATTAAAGCAATTTTTAAATTAACATGCAGTGAAACTATCTTATATGACATTAGGCAGCTTAAGACAATGAGTAAATGTCCTGCATCTTACAGGTGAAAATTCATTTAACCATTATTAACTGAGGACGAATGCAGTGGTTCACGACTGTGATTCCACCACTTTGGGAGGCCTAGATGGGAGGATTGCTTGAGTCCAGTAGTTCCAGACCAGCCTGGGCAACATAGTGAGACCCTGTCACTAAAAATTAAAAAAAAAAAAAAAAAGTTAACCCAGTGTAGTATAATTCATCTATAGTCCCAGATACTAGGGAGGCTGAGGTGGGAGGATTGCTTGAGTCTGGAAGGTCGTGGCTACAGTGAGCCATGATCCTGCCACTGCACTCCAGCCTAGGCGACAGAACGAGACCCTGTCATAAACAAACAAATGATTATCAGTAGCTGAAAAACAATAGACGTTAGTGCTAAAAGAGTTTATAACATAAATTTCTTTCTTTTTTTTTTTAAGAGACAGGGTCTGGCTCTGTTGCCCAGGTTGGAGTACAGTGGCACAATGATGGCTCACCGTAGCCTCAACCTCCTAGGCTCAAGCAATCCTTCTGCTTTAGTCTCCCAAGTAGCTGGGACTACAGGTGCATGCCACCACAACTGGCTAACTTTTAGAATTTTTTTGTAGAGAAGAAGTCTCACTATACTGCCCAAGCTGGTCTTGAACTCCTGAGCTCAAGTGATCCTCTCGCCTTAGCCTCCCCAAAGTGTTGGGATTACAGGTGTGAGCCACTGTACCCAGTAGAGGCTTTCTTTTTTTTTTTTGAGATAGAGTCTTGCTCTGTCACCTAGGCTGGATGGAGTACAGTGGCGAGATCTCGGCTCACTGCAAGCTCTGCCTCCTGGGTTCACGCCATTCTCCTGCCTCAGCCTCCTGAGTAACTGGGACTACAGGCGCCCGCCACCATGCTCAGCTAATTTTTTGTATTTTCAGTAGAGACGGGGTTTCACGGTGTTAGCCAGGATGGCCTCAATCTCCTGACCTTGTGATCCGCCCGCCTCAGCCTCCCAAAGTGCTAGGATTACAGGCATGAGCCACTGCACCCGGCCTAAGTTTTTTTTCTTTTTATGTTTTTTAATCAACGTTGACCAGGTTGGCCTTGAATGTGTAGGCCAACCTCGCCTCCCCGAGTGCCAGGGCAACTGGCCTAAGCCACCGTGGCTCCCAAGACTTTCAGCTATGATCTTTACCATATCTGCAGTTCCGTTTTTTCTCAATTCATACTCTGAAATAGTAAATTATATTTAAATTATAAACAGCACAGGATAAAAGCACAGAAGTTTTTCACATTAAAAGAGAACATTTGTTATTCTTTATTATACCTGTTGATTGAAACCATGTTTTTCTTCTATCACAAAAGTATTATAAAGACTCCATGGCAAACCAGTCAATGCACTGAAAAGTGTAGCCAACAGCAGAAACACCAGGGACTGAGTGATCTAAGCAAAAGAAAAAACAAAAATCCAGTTTTTATGAACTACTAGCAAACAAATCAACAAGTATTTGCTGAGCACTTACTACATCCCAAGCAATATGCTTGATTCTATGGATAATACAAGCTCTGAAACATCATCCCTGCCTTCAAAAAAGTTTACTTTTGAGAGACGTAAACAAGAAACAAAACAATTCCTTTTTTACTACACAGGCACTATATGAAAGGTACCTTAAATCATATAGACAAATCCCTAAGATAAAGAGCCTGGATTCTTGGCTTACCACATGGAAGAAAGTCACCTGATAACTAAAAATACTCACACTGGACTATTATGTGATTGAGAAATAAACCATTGCAAATAAGCCTGTGATATTCTGGGATTTGTTATCATAACTCATGTTATGCCAATACAGCATGGGTAACCAAGGACTACGCAGACAGACAGGCAAATCTAACATTGGCAGAAGCCAAAAAATTAACTTTGGTAGAAAGCCTCCCAAGCCAAAAGAAATACCATGACAAATATATGCTAATAATCACATACCTCATATTCTGGTCCAAAGCCAGCATAACCACAGAACCGTCCAGAAAGTCTCCAGAGATAAGGTATTCCTCCAAAGAGAAGAATAAGCTATAAAACAAAGCATACTTTGTTCGCAGTTGAATAGTACTAGAAACTATCATATGAGAAAACATGGTATAAAGAAAGAAAGGACAAAATAATCATCTATTAAAAAAAAAAAAGAGGTCAGTACTGTAGCTCATGCCTGTAATCCCAGCACTTTGGGAGACCGAGGCAGGAGGATGGCTTGAGGCCAGCAATTCAAGACCAGCCTGGGCACCAAGGTGAGTGGAGACCCCATCTCTACAAAAAATTTAAAAATTAGCTGGGCCTGATAGTACCTGCAGACTCAGCTACTTGGGGGACTGAGGTGAGAGGACTGCCTGAGCCTAGGAAGTCAAGGCTGCAGTGAGCTGTGATCGTGACACTGCACTCCAGCAAGGCAATAAAGTGAGACCCTGTCTCAAATAAAATAAAATAAAATAACAAAATAAAATTAATTAAAAAAAAAATAGACCTGCCGGGTGCAGTGGCTCACGCCTGTAATCCCAGCACTTTGGGAGGCCGAGGTGGGTGGATCACGAGGTCAGGAGATCGAGATCATCCTGGCTAACACGGTGAAACCCCGTCTCTACTAAAAATACAAAAAATTAGCCGGGCGTGGTGGTGCGTGCCTGTAGGCCCAGCTACTCGGAGGCTGAGGCAGGAAAATGGCGTGAACCCAGGAGGTGGAGCTTGCAGTAAGCCGAGATGGTGTCACTGCACTCCAGCCTGGGCGACAAAGCGAGACTCCGTCTCAAAAAAAAAAAAAAAAAAAGACCTATTTAACATTTAGCATAAATTATGCATTTAGATGAGTACAAACCACTGAGATACTAAATTTAAGCAGTTAAAATAACATTTTTGTCTGTACACTCTATACGGATGAATTGTATGGTATGTGAATTGTATGGTACATTAATTACCTCAATAAAGCTGTTCTAGGCCGGGCGCGGTGGCTCAAGCCTGTAATCCCAGCACTTTGGGAGGCCGAGACGGGCGGATCACGAGGTCAGGAGATCAAGACCATCCTGGCTAACACGGTGAAACCCCGTCTCTACTAAAAAATACAAAAAACTAGCCGGGCGAGGTGGCAGGCGCCTATGGTCCCAGCTACTCGGGAGGCTGGGGCAGGAGAATGGCGTAAACCCGGGAGGCGGAGCTTGCAGTGAGCTGAGATCCGGCCACTGCACTCCAGCCTGGGCGCAGAGCGAGACTCCGTCTCAAAAAAAAAAAAAAAAAAAAAAAAAGCTGTTCTAAAACAAAACAAAACAAAAAAACACTTTTGTCAAAAGACCACAACAAAATCACAAACTAAACTTAGAAAGATTAAACAGCCGGGTGTGGTAGCACATGCCTGTAATCCCAGCATTTCGGGAGGCCAAGGCAGGCAGATTGCTTGTGCTCAGGAATTTGAGACCCAGCCTGAACAACATGGTGAAACTTGTCTCTACAAAAAATACAAAACTGAGCCGATTATGGTGGCACAATTCTGTGGTCCTAGCTACTTGGGGGAGCTGAGGTAGGAGGACTGCTTGAGCCTGGGAGGTCGAGGCTGCAGTGAGCCATGATCGTGCCTGCACTCCAGCCTGGGTGACAGAATGAGACCCTGTCTCAAAAACAAACAACAGCAACAACAACAACAACAACAACGAAGTTCAAAATCCAAAAGCTAATGAGTGATAGAAATGGAATCTGAACCATGTTAATATGGCTCCATAATTGCCTTTTCTGTGAAAGAAAACAGTCCTCTTCCATCAGGACAAAGCACAGAAGTAGAGAGTCATGTCCACTTACTAAACTGGGGAACAGAATGGGATTATCTGTGTCTTTGCTGGGTCAGGAAGAGGCAAGGTAGGGGCCAGGCTTTCACAGAAGTCTCTTCCTCAGCACCACCCTTTGTCTTGGTCTTGGGCAGAAAAAGTGAACACAGACATTCACTAAATAACCAGGACATTAGGAGCTAGGAAGCAGTTCAAAATTTGAAAAGAATGCACGTTTAAGAAATTCTAGGGCCGGGCGCGGTGGCTCAAGCCTGTAATCCCAGCACTTTGGGAGGCCGAGACGGGCGGATCACGAGGTCAGGAGATCGAGACCATCCTGGCTAACCCGGTGAAACCCCGTCTCTACTAAAAATACAAAACTAGCCGGGTGACGTGGCGGCGCCTGTAGTCCCAGCTACTCGGGAGGCTGAGGCAGGAGAATGGCGTAAACCCGGGAGTGGAGCTTGCAGTGAGCTGAGATCCGGCCACTGCACTCCAGCCTGGGCGACAGAGTGAGACTCCGTCTCAAAAAAAAAAAAAAAAAAAAAAAGAAATTCTAGGCCGGGCGCGGTAGCTCAAGCCTGTAATCCCAGCACTTTGGGAGGCTGAGACGGGCGGATCACGAGGTCAGGAGATCAAGACCATCCTGGCTAACACGGTGAAACCCCGTCTCTACTAAAAAAAAAAAATACAAAAAAACTAGCCGGGCGAGGTGGCGGGCGCCTGTAGTCCCAGCTACTCGGGAGGCTGAGGCAGGAGAATGGCGTGAACCCGGGAGGCAGAGCTTGCAGTGAGCTGAGATCCGGCCACTGCACTCCAGCCTGGGCCACAGAGCGAGACTCCGTCTCAAAAAAAAAAGAAAAAAAAAAAAAAGAAATTCTACTGCCCAAAACACATACAACTTTGTGCAACTCATTTGTCAAGAGGAATCAATTTATTTATTCTCTCTACAGGACAGGACCTTAGGAGCACAATGATCAATCACATTCCTTGACTGGAAGCACAATATTCACATTGGTTCAGACATAGTTCCTCATGGTTTCAGGGCTTTTGGTACTATCATATTTCATGGGTATCCTTCCTATCTAATTCCCATTTTCATATATGTATCTACAAATAATATAGTGATTTATGTATGCTTTTAAAGAACGTATATAAATGACATCATATTGTATGTATCAGTCTACGATTTGCTTTTTATACTCTAAATTTTCTTAGATCCATCCATGGTGGACTTCAACTTTATTTCATATTATCAGGATATTTCGTAAAGTGTTTATAACAAATTACACTCCCATCAGCAGTACTCAAGTATTTCTGTTTCCCCACAATCTCACCCACACTTTAAACTATTCATCTTTTAGACTGTTACCAGTACATTGGATTGCTTTAATATCATGGGTCTCAAACATGGTCTCTGGACAGCAGCAACAGCATCTGGGAATTTCATAGAAATGCAAAGTCTCAGGCCCTACCCCAGATGTACCAAATCAGAAGCTGGAAGTGGGACCCAGCAGTTTCTAGGTAAACCTGATATATATTAAAGTTTGAAAATCATTGCTTTAATAAATTGTTTTCTTTTTTTAAGAGACAGAGTCTCACTCTGTCACTCAGGCTGGGGAGCAGTGTTATGACCATAGCTTACTGTATTTTTTAACTCCTGGGTTCAAAGGCTCTTCCCATGTCCGCCTCCCAGGTAGCCAGGACTATAGGTATGCGTCACCATACTTGGCTAATTTTAATTTTTTGTACAGATGGGGTATCTCTAGGTTGCCCAGGCTGGCCTCAAGCAGTCCTCTCACTGTGGCCTCCCAAAGTGCTGGGACTACAGGCGTAAGCTACTGCACTCAGCCCCAATAAATTGCTTTTCAAAAGGCTCCCCTAACACTACCTCCAGGTATTTCCTCTTTACTACAACTAACTCAATCTTAGACATAAATCTTGTTTTCCCAAAAGACACCACTGTCTGACATATGCTCTAGTTGTTTAAGTAATTGACCTGGGATGGTATTTCTTTCAGCCAATTCCCAATACTAATAAATAATGTATAATTGGCCGGGCACGGTGGCTCACGCCTGTAATCCCAGCACTTTGGGAGGCCGAGGTGGGTGGATCACAAGGTCAGGAGATCGAGACCATCCTGACTAACACAGTGAAACCCCATCTCTACTAAAAATACAAAAAATTAGCCGGGCTGTCATGGCGGGCACCTGTAGTCCCAGCTACTCAGGAGCCTGAGGCAGAAGAATGGTGTGAACCCAGGAGGCAGAGCTTGCAGTGAGCCGAGATCGCGCCACTGCACTCCAGCCTGGGCAACAGAGCGAGACTGTCTCAAAAAAAAAAAAATTAAAAAAAAAAAAAAATAGGCCGGGCGCGGTGGCTCAAGCCTGTAATCCCAGCACTTTGGGAGGCCGAGACGGGCGGATCACGAGGTCAGGAGATCGAGACCATCCTGGCTAACACAGTGAAACCCCGTCTCTACTAAAAATACAAAAACTAGCCGGGCGAGGTGGCGGGCGCCTGTAGCCCCAGCTACTCGGGAGGCTGAGGCAGGAGAATGGCGTAAACCCGGGAGGCGGAGCTTGCCGTGAGCTGAGATCTGGCCACTGCACTCCAGTCCGGGGACAGAGCGAGACTCCGCCTCAAAAAAAAAAAAAAAAAAAAAAAAATAATGTATAATAAGGACTTATAATGCTTTTAGTAAAGGCTAGAGCAACTATTATTAAAAGTCCAGTATTTAAATGAGCATTAAGGATAGTTTTAATGTGAATTTTGAATGATCTATAAATGCATTTGAAAATTGATACTGCAAACCTTGTTTAGTTTCTTCTGGGGACTGAAAAACAAAGCATAGTGAACTCTACAATGTCTCTATGTTGATAATTTCACAAAGTATGCTCCCAGGGTTGTTCTATGGCAAAATTAATGACCCCAGAAAAAATAATTCCAGTGCTTTCACATATATATTTCACTACTTTTTTTTTTTTTTTTGAGACAGGATCTTACTCTGTCACCAGGTGGGGGTACAGTGGTGTGATCACAGCTCACTGCAGCCTCGACCTCCTGGGCTCCAGCAACCCTCCCACCTCAGCCTCCAGGGACATGGAACTGCAGGTGCACATCACCACACTCAGCTGATTTTTAAAAAAATTTTTTTGCAGAGATGGGGTATCACTATGTTTCCCAGGCTGGTCTCCAACTCCTGGGCTCAAGTGATCCTCCCACCTGAGCCTCTCAAAGTGCTATGATTACAGGATTGAGTCATCATGCCTGGCTTCACTACTACAGTCTTGAAAAGCAGGCAGGGAAAAGGGTATAATCATCTCTAGTTAATAGATGAGGCAACTGAAACTCTTTAACTGAAAGGTTACTTTAACTGAGAGGTTAAAGTAACTTGTCCAAATAAACCCAATGACTAAGTAATTCCTATGCATTGAGCTTCATTTACATTACCTCACTCGCTTAGTCCTTGCCACAAACCATACAAGGTATGGCTTAACATCCACACACTTCTCATTTTATTTTCATTTATTTTTGAGATGGAGTCTCGCTCTGTCACCCACGCTGGAGTACAATGGTGCAATCTTAGCTCACTGCAACCTCCACCTCCTGGGTTCAAGCAATTCTCGTGTCTCAGCCTACTGAGTAGCTGGGATTACAGGCACGTGCCAAAAAGCCAGGCTAATTTTTGTATTTTTAGTAGAGACAGGGTTTCGCCATGTTGGTCAGGCTGGTCTCAAACTCCTGACCTCAGGTGATCCGCCCCACCTCGGCCTCTCAAAGTGCTGGGAATACAGGTGTGAGTCACCGTACCCAGCCCACTTCTCATTTTAAGGATGAGAAAACTTAGGCTCAAGAAGGTGAAACTGCTCACATAGAAACATGCAAAAATTACAGAAGCAACAATTTAAACTTTTCAACTCTGCCCTACTCTGCTCCCCAACCACTCCATTTCTTCAGTGGGCCCTTTACTGATATCTGTGAAATATCAGAGAAAGTGTCTCAGAGAGGCTGGACATTTTCTGTGTGGATGCAATGTCATATTTATGTGAACAGTGGCAACCATAACTGGCCACACAAGGACTCTATTTAGGTTCCATCAGGTAGAAAGTACTATGGCAAAAAAAAAAAAAAAAAGTCGAAACTAATCTTCTCACTTGATCTCTGTGATCAAAACATACAAACCTATTAATTTTAATCAAATAGAAATTAATGAACTTGTTTCCAAACAAAACAAGGTTTCAGAGTTACCCAAAATACTCTTCCTGCCAAGCGTAAATGCAGCCACAAAATCCCCAGAGATAAATTTAGCACATTCATGTTGCAGTCTTCAGAGTTTCAAGAATGGTTTTTTCAATGTCATTATAAAGACTCAGAAGAACAGAGTTTGAAACCCAGTTATCCTACTTATTAGCATGTCCCCTGGCCATTAAACATGCAAGCCCTTTAATTTATCCAAGCCTTTGCTTCCTCAGCCATAAAAAGGGAATAATAATGCCTATCCTTTCTACTTCACTGTTGTAAACATCAAACAATAAATATAAAAACTATGTATGAAGTGAAAATCATGACGACTATTACTGTTCCCAACCTTAGCCCATCAGTACTGCTTCTAGTTTGAGCCACAGTACATTACAAAGCTCTCACTTTATATACGTATTCTCCCTATTTCTGTTATCTCCTAAAACAAACAGTCACCAACCATAATTACCAAGCTACTGTCTATCTTTCCTGGCACTATTTACCAGGGACAACCAAGGAGATTGAAAATGCTTTTCCTATCATTTTACTATGGCCCTGTAGGGGGTAAAGTCAAAGGACTTCCAAGAAGCAAACATCAGAAAGACAATAGTGGCTATCTCATCTAATTGCCTTGTCATCATTAAACAGAGAATTCAGACCTTTCGGAGATGAAGAAAAATATGGGAGCTATTAATCAGTATAGAACAAGAACTCTGAGTATTACTTCTTCAGGCAGTGTTGTAAGCTGTTCAACAATTCCTCTGGAGGCCGGGCGCGGTGGCTCAAGCCTGTAATCCCAGCACTTTGGGAGGCCGAGACGGGCGGATCACGAGGTCAGGAGATCAAGACCATCCTGGCTAACACGGTGAAACCCCGTCTCTACTAAAAACTACAAAAAACTAGCCGGGCGAGGTGGCGGGCGCCTGTAGTCCCAGCTACTCCGGAGGCTGAGGCAGGAGAATGGCGGAAATCCGGGAGGCGGAGCTTGCAGTGAGCTGAGATCCGGCCACAGCACTCCAGCCTGGGCGGCAGAGCGAGACTCCGTCTCAAAAAAAAAAAAAGGAAAAAAAAAATTCCTCTGGAACTGGTGAAACAGAAGGGGAAATGTCAGTTGACAAAACAGCAAAACTCAGCTGTCAGACATCGATTGCAGAAAGGAGAGGCAAATACACTTACCAAGCAATGGAGGGAAAACATGCAAAATATTAAATCAAGTTTGGAAGCAGCTAGCTTTTGGGGAAAATAATACATTTAAGATCTTGGATATGCTTAATGTATTTTTTAAAGTTACTATAATTATTTTTTGAGCTCCCATTAGTCTTTTTTGGACCAAGGCCATTAAATAAATACATAAGTAAACTCTCTTTCATCTATTAAAAAAAAAAAAGAAAGAATAGTGTCTAAATTAACCACTTCTACTTCCATCTGTCTCTGAAGGATGATTTCCTACTTGTGACCTGTTCCTAACAGAAGAAATGCTCAGATAAATTAACTAAAGCCAAGTCATTATTGAAAAGATTACTTAACAGCAATAGCTGTGTATCCCCAAAACCAATGAGATTTTGTTTTCCAAATCATTTATTAATTTTTCTAAATACCAAAATTTAACTCTTCTAGAAGCATTGCCATTTTCCATCACCTTGAAGAAATAAGCGCAGTTTCTAATAATTTGGATCTAACCACACTAGTCTTATTATTCCATACTTGTTAAGAAAAATTTTGTGATGAGCTACACAATTCTGTCATTTAACACAGCTACATAAAGCCAGTTTCTTTAACTCATGAAACAATGATGGTATCTGATCATAATTCTTTTAAATTTAGGAATCTTTCTCTTACTGGTACTAGTGGATCTAAAAGTTCTAGAGAAATGATGATGATGATGATCAGGATGATAAAAATAAAAAAGTGGCAGGGCACAGTGGCTCATGACTATAATCCCAGCACTTTGGGAGGATGAGGCAGGCAGATCACAAGGTCAGGAGATTGAGATCATCCTGGCTAACACGGTGAAACTTCATCTCTACTAAAAATACAAAAAAATTAGCCGGGCATGGTGGCACATGCCTGTAGTCCCAGCTACTCAAGAGGCTAAGGAAGGAGAATCGCTTGAACCCAGAAAGCGGAGGTTGCAGTGAGCCAAGATCGTGCCACTGCACTCCAGTCTGGGTGACAGAGCAAGACAAAAACAAAAACAAAACAAAACAAAACAAAAAAGCAACAACAAAAAGAAACCCCACATTATTTCATTCAGTAAATAGGAACTATATGCTGATTACATGCCAGGCACTAGGTATAAAATGATGAACAAGACCTTAAAGTACTATTTCTTTAAGGAACTACCAGTCTGCCAATTAAACAGTCAAATCGGGCCAGGCACAGTGGCTCATGCCTGTAATCCCAGCACTTTGAGAGGGTGTGGTGGCATGCAACTGTAGTCCCAGCTACTCGAGAGGCTGAGATGGGAGGATCATTTGCGCCTGGGAAGCAGAGGTTGCAGTGAGCCAAGATCACGCTACTGTACTTCAGCCTGGGTGACAGAGCGAGACTGTGCCGGAAGAAAAAAAAAAAAATCCAGGCGAATTCAACATAATGCGATAAGTACTCTGACAGGAATAATGATAGGATGCTACCCTACCCACATTCATCAGGCAGGGAGTTTCAAATGGTTTCTTAGAAGACATGACATCTCAGCTGGATCCTAATGGAAGAGGATCTTTTTTCTACCTGGCTTCAGGGTAATAGTTCCCATATTCTGTAGTTTTAAACTGACTAAGCAGTTATGTTTCTGTCTTTTTTGCTCCACAGCCATTACTACCAATAACAAAGGTTAAGAAAGCATGCTGGGACTTGTAAGTGTAGCACCCTCTTTTGTGTTACAAAAATATGAAAATGAAAACAACCATTATGAAGTATTAAACAATTTGACAGACTGTCTCTCCAAGAAGTAAATTACTCACAGTGCCTTCAATCTCTGAATAGAGTCCTGACCAGAAGCTGAAAGTGCTTTTATCCAGTTGATACAGTCGAGATTTCTCAAATGTTTCAGAATCCATGATCTGTCCTAATTCTGGTGGTACATGAGTTGTTGTTTTATATATTCTTCTCTGAAAAAAAATAAAAAAAAAAAAATAAAAATAAAAATAAAAATAAAAAAACAAAAAAAAGAATATATATTCTTCTCTGAAATATTTTAAAGAAAACACTTTAGTGAAACAGTCGATTATTATAATAGTCATTTATGATCAAACATTGAATGGGTTATGGCTTGCCACTTATTTCTGTTGAATTTGCTTTATACCTACACAAATATTGCACTTGATCAAGTACATTAAACACTGAAACGACTGATGCAGGAAAATAAAAGCAGAACAAGAGAACCTGAGGTTAGCTGACTGGTAAAACTATAATCAGGGTTGTCACCACACTTCAGTTTGTATATGTAAACCAAAGTTGTAACATCACAACTTTGTAACACATACTACTCATTCTGGGTATTACATACCTCCTATAATACGGAAAACAAATTCATGGAAAGGAGAAGCACACATGCTAATCGTAAGTATGAACAGATACTGAGGCTGCTCATTAAATTTGGTCCTAAATGCCAGAAACTTGAGGAGCACCAGATGGAAACATATCAGGTCTGTGAGAAAAGACTAACTTTCAGTCAGGCACACTGGGTCACGCCTATAATCCCAGCACTTTGGAAGGCACGGGCAGGACTCCTCGAGCCCAGGATTTCGAGACTGGCCTGAGCAATGTGGTGAAATCCCGTCTCGACAAAAAATACAAAAATTAGCAGAGTGTGGTGGTGTGCATCTGTGGTCCTAGCTACTTGGGAGGCTGAGGTGGGAGGATCACCTGAGCCTGGGAGGCAGAGGTTGCAGTAAGCCCATATTGTGCCACAGCACTACACCCTGGGTGACAGAGACTCTATCTCTTTAGGAGAAAGATCAACTTTCTCATTATACTAAATTCTAAAAGGTAAGGGTAATTTCAGTCCAGGAAATGTAATACAGAGAATGGATACCAAACAAAATAATGGGCCACTACAACATGCTTTCCCTATATATTGTTGTGTGCCAATAAAAGCTGAGGGCAGGTAGAGCACGGTGGCTCACGCCTGTAATCCCAGCCCTTTGGGAGGTTGAGGCAGCAGGATGACTTGAGTCCAGGAACTCCACACCAGCCGGGGCAACATCTCTACAAAACAATCAAAAAATTAGCCAGGCACAGTGAGCTGCCCCTGTGGTCCTAGCTACTCAGAAGGCTGAGGTGGAGGTGGAGGGGTCGTTTGAGCCCAGGAGTTCGAGGCTGCCGTGAGCTATGATGACGCTATTGCTCTTCAGCCTGGGTGGCAGAGTGAGCCCCTGTCTCTGAATAAAATAAATAAATATTCTATCCTGGCCAAGATGGTGAAACCCTATCTCTACTAAAAATACAAAAATTAGCTGGGCATGGTGGCACGTGCCTGTAATCCCAGCTACTCGAGATGCTGAGACAGGAGAATCACTTGAAACAGGGAGCCGGAGGTTGCAGTGAGCTGACATCGTGCCACTGTACTCCAGCCTGGCGACAGAGCTAGACTCCGTCTAAAATGAAATAAATAAATAAAGATTAAAAATAAACAAATAAAAGTTCAGATCTCTAATTCATGGTTATCTCAGGTAAATTGTTAACTTTCACTTTCTATTTTACCATTTTATTTTATTTTTTTTTTTTTTGAGACGGAGTCTCGCTCTGTCACCCAGGCTGGAGTGCTGTGGCCGGATCTCAGCTCACTGCAAGCTCCGCCTCCCGGGTTCACGCCATTCTCCTGCCTCAGCCTCCCAAGTAGCTGGGACTACAGGCGCCGCCACCTCGCCCGGCTAGTTTTTTGTATTTTTAGTAGAGACGGGGTTTCACCATGTTAGCCAGGATGGTCTTGATCTCCTGACCTCGTGATCCGCCCGTCTCGGCCTCCCAAAGTGCTGGGATTACAGGGTTGAGCCACCGCGCCCGGCCTATTTTACCATTTTAATACTTTAAACTAAAATGATGATTTTATGAAAAATGAGAAATATATATATATATATTTAATTTAATTTAATTTTTTTTGAGACCCAGTTTCACTCTTGTCACCCAGGCTGGAGTGCAGTGGTGCAATCTCAGCTCAAGCGATTCTCCTGCCTCAGCCTCCCAAGTAGCTGGGACTACAGGTGCACGCCACCACACCTGGCTAATTTTTCTATTTTTAGTAGAGAGGGGTTTTCGCCACGTTGCTCAGGCTGGTCTCGAGCTCCTGACCTCAGGTGATCCGCCTGCCTCGCGGCCTCCCAGCACTTTGTAATCCCAAAGTGCTGGGATTACAGGCATGAGACACCGCGCCCAGCCCGATAAGGTTTTTTTGTTTTGTTTTTTTTTTTCCAGCAGAAATAATATATGCATTTTAAGGGCGCAAGTTCTTGGAAGGACTGCAAAATCCTATGGTTAGGCACGATTACATAAATGTCAGGAGGAATTTGGGTGTCTAAATCCTTTTGAAGGCTTATTCCAAAGATAAAGGAGGCCAAGTCTGGGCCCAAGGATCCCAAAGAAGCTGCAGGGAGGGCACGAGAGCCCAAGCCTTCCTCCAGGCCCTAACGGGATCAGGTCCCATGATAACGTTACAGAAAACTTCCTTGACGCACCAAGATCCCCCTCAAAGCCACAGCCCGCCATCGGGCCAAGTTACAAGACTCAGCAGGGACCACAGAGACAAGACTGGCGCAGGGACTGGAGCAATCAAGAGTCTCAGGGTCGAAGTCAAGGCTAGTCCAGGGCTGGCCGGGTGTGGGGGTCAGGTTGGACCCTGTCTAGGCTCACCTGCCGCTGTGCTAGGAAGGTCTCCCAAAGATACACTGTCCAGGAGAAGAGCAGCACGGCCCCGAAGATACGCTTCTCGGCCGGCATCTCCCACAAAGCGTCCAGCGATGCCCACATCCCCATGGCCACCCGGTTCCGCCGGCTCCTTCAGCGTGCACCGGTGCCACACCGACACTCGTCCCCTCAGAGCGTCCCCGCGGTGTCACAGCGATATCCGTTCTTTCCGAGGGCCCCTATTCCGATACCCGCCCCCATCCCTCCCTCTGCGCGCCGCTGGCAGTGTCACAGACACACTCTTTCCTTTGCAGACTCTACCCAGTCCCTCTTAGTTTCTATAGAAAAACCCCCAGCCCCACCTTCCTCACTTCCGGCCCAAAGAGGGCGGGGACCCAGACGCCAAGTTCCCGGCCCTACTGAGCTGTGTTGCATCAACATTCTTCCCCAACCTCTTAACGCTGGGTTCCGGTCTAGGGTTCAGGCTTTCCTCCTGGGCCCGTGAACGCGGCGAAGTTCTCGGCTTTCTAATCTCCAGAGCCGCAGTTCCATCCCCTGGGTCAGCGGCTTACCTTGACTGGGCTGCAGTATCTGCCCTCCTTCCCCCAACAAGGCGACAGGTAGTCGGGGCTGGGACCGGACTGAGTGGGCCGCGGCTCCCGCCTGAGGTGGCTTGGAAGGACGCGACAGCAGCCGATTTCCCAGTCTCTAAAAATCGTGCCTCTGAATTACAGCTAACTCAAAAGCGAGACCAGGCATTAGAAATGGAGTATTTTGGCCAGTATTGGGTGTTCGGAATTCAAGCGTATGAGAGAGTGGACGGTAGCGTTGAGAATTTTCATTTGAAAATCTCGTTTCAACCACCCCAAGTGTAGTCAGAGGCGGGCGTTTTCCCTGCAAGAGTGCCCTGGAACAAAGCAAGGATAGCGTGGGTTAGACGTACCTGAAATGAAAGCGTCTTACTTTAGGGTACAAATTTGCATTAGGAAGGCGCAATGCCATTTCTCTCTTGGAATTCAGAAGTGAAATATGGTGACTGGGACACCTGTACGTTTCTTTGACTTAAAAAGTGAAGTCAATTATTCTGACCGAAAGTTAATCTGATGATTAATTGGTTAAACATACTATCGTTGCTAATTAGCATAATTATTATTTACAATAAAGTGAGCTAAATAGCTACAACTAAAATATATTTAAATTACCGTGATACTGTGATGCTAAAGATGTATTGAAAGTAATATCTTGAATTTCTCAACCCTGCCTAAATGCCTCTGAGAGTAATTAGTATAATTAAAAGTCACTAGAGAAAGTGGATGACTCTAATAACAGGATAACAAATTCTTTTCAAGTCAGATGGTTTCCAGTTCTTTGCTTTCAACAAAATGAATGGTGGCCCTATTGAATTGTCAGCTGATGAAGGAACACTATTTGGTTTTTGGCATGCAACTCAGAAAGAAACCAAACGATTGATTGACATTCTTACAACAAAACTACTAGCATTCTTACCTATTTGTTTATGTAAAACCATTTCTCAGCACTTGTATCTGTGAAAACAACAGAATTGAAACTGAACCCTGTTAATCCACCAGTAGGAAGAATTCATCCAGATAAATGAATTAATTGGTGGGTCAGCCCCATCTGTCTAAGAGATGTGTTCCCAATAGAATTTCACCTTTTATAACTATGTATTATCGATATTTGTAATCATGTCATTTTGATCCATTATATACTAAAGATTATTGTGATGATTACTCACTTCAGAAGAATTCCAGCGTAGAGCCATAAAGTTACAGGAAATTTTTTTAAAATTTACTACATGTCGTATTTTTATTGCCAAGAAGTGATCAATAAAAGGTTGTTCAGACATCAAAGTATTACATTTGAATAACATTTTTTTGTTAGAGTACAATCTAAATATGTTAGAGATAATAAAAGAACAGTGTTGAAGAGCTCATTAGTGTATGTTTTAATGGATATGGTGGTTATTCAGTTATGTAGATTCTCTTGGATACATTATAAAGAGTGATTTAAGTTTTTAAAATTCTTTATCTTGAAAAGTTGCAATGATTTAACAGTTTTATCTTAAAATGTCAGTATTTATAATTTGCAAGAATTTACATCCATTGCAACTATTTGAATTTATGATGAAACCTGTTAGATACCAACTTAAAAATATGAGGGGTAAACACTTTTTCAAAATTTTCTCTCCCTCAGGCCATCATTGCTATGCCCTCTTCACTCTTGTCTTCAGCTGTCTTTGAGTCCAAAGCCTCACAGGAGCTTCTATCACCCAAGTTTTGTGGCTAAGGGCACAGGTTTAGAGTCAAGCTGCTTGATTGCCAGCCATGGCTGCACTATGTATTAGCAAGTTATTTAATCTGTCTGTGCATCAGATCCTCCTCAGTAACATGAGAATAACATAGCATGTACTTACTTTCTTGTATTGTTAGGATCAAATGAGAAAATTCATGTAAAGCTCCTAGCAATGTAGATGGCTCTGAGTGCCCAATAAAGGTTAGCTACTGCTTGGGAGAGGGGCATCATAGCATTGATCGGTCACCACGTGTCTGAAGAGATAGGAGAGTAGGAGGCCCAGGTTTCAAAAAGCCAAGACTGACTGGAATTCATTCATTCAATCAATACTGAATGTCTGTGAAATGCCAGACGCATTTCCGGGTGCCAGGGATATAGCAGTGAACCAAAGCCCCTCTCCTGGAGCTTACATTCTTAGCTGGGGTGGATGCAGTGTTTGATAAATAATAAGCAAATATTTAATAGTAAAAGTGGAAGTGGTGATAAGTGCTATGAAGAAAAAGCAGTAAAAAGGCAATACAGCATGTTGGTGTGAGGGGTGCTGCTTTACATAAGTTGGTCAAGGAAGCCTTCTCAGATTAACTGGCATTTGAGACCCCCCAAAAAAGTAAGAGAAGAAGCCATGTGGATATCTGAGGAAACTGCCAGTCAGAGTGAAGGGGAAGTGCAAAGGCCCTGAGATTGGCCAGTGCTTATCGTATCTGAGGAATGGCAAGAGGCTGTGGAAAGAGTAAGGAAGACGGGGAGTACAGATCCATGCCATCATGCAGTCTTTTAGTTAAAAGACTTTTACTTAGAATGAAAGAAGAAGCCATTGCAGGATTTTGAGCAGAGCATTGCAGAATTTTCAGCAGACAATCCTCACTACAACGTGGAGAATAAATTTAATGGGGAATGGAAGGAGGGAGTGCAGTTAGGAGGCCATTTCAAGAATCCAGATGATTTAGCAGTTGCCAAGGATATCAGAAAAAAAGAAAAAAAACCAGGTGAGAGATGGTAGTGCAGACTAATGTGGTGGCAGTGGAGAACTAGTGAATTATGGAAAGTGAATAATCACTTGTTTCTTTTTTCAGAAAGACAGTGCTAATAGAAGGGCTGACCCATGTGGAGTCTAAAAATGGGAACCTCAAAACAGGCTGTTGGTAGGCTTTTGCTAAAGGAGAAAGGCTGGCAGGGTGTGTTGACTCACACCTATAATCTCAGTTCTTTGGGAGGCCAAGGTGGGATAATTGCTTGAGTGCAGGAGTTCGAGACCAGCCAAGGCAACACAGTGAGACTTCATCTCTATAAAAATAAATAAAGGGGCCAGGCGCGGTGGCTCACACCTGTAATCCCAGCACTTTGGGAAGCCGAGGCGGGAGGATCATGAGGTAACACAGTGAAACCCCATCTCTACTAAAAATACAAAAAATTAGCCAGGCGTGGTGGCGGGCACCTGTAGTCCCAGCTACTCAGGAGGCTGAGGAGAATGGCGTGAACCCAGGAGGCGGAGCTTGCAGTGAACCGAGATTGCGCCACTGCACTCCAGCCTGGGCGACAGAGCAAGACTCCGTCTCATAAATAAATACATAGATAAATAAATAAATAAATAAATAAATAAAGGAAAATGACTGAATTTGAAGGATAAAGATGATGATCCCTAGAGTGATAGACATTGCTGTAGGGTAGTCCATCTACCCTAAGCTATATGATACAGTTGCTCTCTCAAGTTTTTCCCCTATCTTGCCTTGATTCTCTGCTTATCAAGCATTCAAGGTCCCTTAACTAAAGCCCTGGCCATAAGTGCTCAGGCCCCAAGAAAAGAATGATCCCCCTTGGCTGGGCATAGTGGCTCACGCCTGTAATCCTAACACTTTGGGAGGCCAAGGGGGGTGGGTCACTTGAGGCCAGGAGTTTGAAACCAGCCTGGCCAACATGGCAAAACCCTGTCTGTACTAAAAATACAAAAAATAGCCATTGGATACTATGTTCACTACCTGGGTGACAGATTCAGTTGAAGCTCAGAGCATCATGCAGTATATCCATGTAACACACCTGCACATGTACCCCTGAATCTAAAATAAAAATAAGTAAATTAAAAAAAAATACAAGAAGAAAAAAAACAGGCATGGTAGTGGATGCCTATAATCCAGAGGCTGAGGCAGGAGAATTGCTTGAACCCAGGAGGCAGAGGTTGCAGTGAGCAGAGATCAAGCCACTGTACTCCAGCCTGGTTACCCTAACAAGAACAGCTGTTATTTGTTTTGCATCTAGCTCATTCTGCTTTCTAGCTCATACGTTCTGTCTCTCATATAGGCTACTAATTCTGTGTTACTCTGTTAAAAAAGAACAAAAACAAAAACCCTATAATGGTCCGTTTCTGACAGTATAAAGCCCAAACTATATGGTATGACCTTCAAGGTCCTTCATTACCTGACATCAGTCTACTCTTCAAAATCCTTCTTTTTTGGCTGGGCGCGATGGCTCACACCTGTAATCCCAGCACTTTGGGAGGCTGAGGTGGGTGGATCACGAGGTCAGGAGATGGAGACCATCCTGGCTAACATGGTGAAACCGTGTCTCTACTAAAAATACAAAAAATTATCCAGGTGTGGTGGTGGGTGCCTGTAGTCCCAGCTACTTGGGAGGCTGAGGCAGGAGACTGGCCTGAACCCGGGAGGCAGAGCTTGCAGTGAGCCGAGATTGTGCCACTGCACTCCAGCCTGGGCAACAGAGCAAGACTCTGTCTAAAAAAAAAAAAAAAAAAAAAACGTAACTCAATCGGAGCGGCGCATTTGAGAAGGCGCCTGTGAGGGTCACTCCTCAGCTGCCGCGCTCCCACTCCGCGCCAACGCAACTCTGCCCGCCCCCGCCCCGAAGGTGGACGTGAAGCTCCAACACCTCGACTTCTGGGCCAGCCTCCATGGCCAGGTCCCGGGACTGCTGGACTGGGACATGGGGAACGAGCTCTTTCTGGCCTTCACCACATCTCACCTCTCCTTAGCCGAGCAGAAACTTGCCAGGTATAAACTCCGAATTGTTAAGCCACCAAAATTACCCCTAGAGAAAAAACCCAACCCTGATAAGGATGGTCCAGATTATGAACCCAACCTCTGGATGTGGGTAAACCCCAACATCGTGTATCCCCCTGGAAAGCTGGAGGTCCCAGGACCTAGGAAGAGGGAGGATCTGACAAGCACACTCCCCTTGTCTCAGCCACCACAGAAGGAGGAAGATGCCAGCTGCTCAGAAGCCACAGGGGTGGAATCACTGTCCCAGTCCTCCAGCAAGTGGTCTCCCCCTCGGAAGCGCTTTGCCTTTTCCCCCAGCACTTGGGAGAAAACACTTCCCCTTTTTCCGGACAGCCCCAGAAGGCTGGAAGAATACTGTCCGTCACAATCTCTGTTTTCGAGACAGCTTTGAGAAAGTGCCTGTCAGCATGCAGGCCGGGGCCAGCACGCGGCCTCGATCTTGCCTCTGGAAGTTGACGGAGGAGGGACACCGCCGTTTTGCGGAGGAGGCTCGCGCCTTGGCTTCCACTCGGCTGGAAAGTATCCAGCAGTGCATGAGCCAGCCAGATGTGATGCCCTTCCTCTTTGATCTTTAACCCCAAGAAGCAGGAGCCAGCTAATGCTTTATTAAATTTACCCTCAGTTAAAAAAAAAAAAAAAAAAATATATATATATATATATATATATCCTTCTGGGCTGGGCGCAGTGACTCATGCCTGTAATCCCAGCACTTTGGCAGGCCAAGGCGGGTGGATCACCTGAGGTCAGGAGTTCCAGACCAGCCGGGCCAACATGGTGAAACCCCATCTCTACTAAACATACAAAAAATTAGCCAGGTGTGGTGGCGGTCACCTATAATCCCAGCTACTCGGGAGGCTGAGGCAGGAGAATCGCTTGAACCTGGGAGGCAGAGGTTGCAGTGAGCTGAGATCGCTCCACTGCACTCCAGCCTGGGCAACAACAGCAAAACTCTGTCTCAAAAGAGAAATAATAATAATAATAAAATAAAAATATACTTCCATGATGATCCTCCTTGGGAATAATATCTTCCATTTCTTTGTCTGCCTATGTAATCATTTATGGGACACCTCAATGTCACTTCCTTTGCAAAGCCTTTCCTGGCCCCACCCTGTATTCACCCACCTGTTTTTGTATTTAGTACACGACGGGGAAGTCTCATCCAGGGGTGGCATTTTAACTCCAGTGGATCAGGCGGAAATTACAAATGGTCAAGATTACCCTTCCCTTAGGAAGATGCCACTTTGGAGCCTGCTCTTTCTCTCTCTCTCTCTATATATAATATATTATATATATTTATATATAAATATAAATATAAATATTTATATATGTATATACTTATATATAAATATGTATATAATATTTATATATAATATTATATGTGTATATATTTTTAGACAAGGTCACACTGTGCCATCCAGGCTGCTTGCTGCAGCAATCTCCTAGGCTCAAGAGACCCTCCTGCTTCAGCCTCCTGAGTAGCTGGGACTGCAGGTGTGCACCACCACACCCAGCTAATTTTTTTTGATTATTTGTAGACATAAGGTGACAGAGTGAGACTCTGACTCAAAAAAAGAAGCTATGACCCCACTGTATGATAATTCCCTGGTCTGAAATTACTTGTCTGTCTAGCCCAACTGAGTGCTCCTGAAGCACTCAGGAAGGATTCCTAGGGATTATCACAATGCTTAGCATAGAGTAGGTATCAGTAAAAGTTGGATAAAGTCAGTCTCCTTTACGTCAGTCTGCATCTACTCCCACCCTTGCTCACTTTTGAGTAATTATTGCAGGACACCCCCTGAACTGCATATATACCTTTAGGCCAAAGACCAGCACAGAGGTCAGCCTACCTCTAAAGGACAGTCCATTGCAGGGCCCTCAAACAGCACTTTCCTCCTTTTTTTCTTTTGTTTGTTTGTTTGTTTGAGAGGGAGTCTCGCTGTGTCTCCCAGGCTGGAGTGCAGTGGTGCTATCTCGGCTCACTGTAAGCTCTGCCTCCCGGGTTCATGCCATTCTCCTACCTCAGCCTCCTGAGTAGCGGGGACTACAGGCGCCCGCCACCATGCCCGGCTAATTTTTGTATTTTCAGTAGAGACAGGGTTTCACCATGTTAGCCAGGATGGTCTTGATCTCCTGACCTTGTGATCCGCCCTCCTTGGCCTCCCAAAGTGCTGGGATTACAGGCGTGAACCACCGTTCCCACCCCCTACTTTTTATCTTATCTTATTTTATTTTATTTTATTTTATTTTTTGAGACAGAGTCTCGCTCTGTCGCCCAGGCTGGAGTGCAGTGGCTGGATCTCAGTTCAGTGCAAGCTCCGCCTCCCGGGTTCACACCATTCTCCTGCCTCAGCCTCCTGAGTAGCTGGGACTACAGGCGCCCGCCACCTCGCCCGGCTAGTTTTTTTGTATTTTTAGTAGAGACGGGGTTTCACCGGTTTAGCCAGGATGGTCTCGATCTCCTGACCTCGTGATCCACCTGTCTCGGCCTCCCAAAGTGCTGGGATTACAGGCTTGAGCCACCGCACCCGGCCCACCCCCTACTTTTTATTATATTTAGTCTAACCTTGTTGGCATGGACCTCAAGGCCATACACCTGACCACCCTCCTTTCTCTTTCTATAGTCTTAGATTCCAGCTCAGCTATCCTCTTCCCTCTATGGCAGCTTATGGTCTCCAGCCTGCTGAGTGTACACCACAATCCTAGAGACATTTTAAACTACCACTGTATCCCACTTTACCCCACCATACATACAAGTAGAAGTTCAGCGCTACTAAATAGAGAGCCAGTCTTTGCAGGGTAATTTCAATAGGGTTCTCTATCTTTATTGATACGCCACTGCACACATGAGGGAAACAGTGCTTTTCTGGAAAAGATTGGAGTCCATCACATTTCAAATGGGGAAGTAAACCCTGATGTGGGCAAGGGACTCTGGCAGTCAGAGCAGCTGCAGTAGGGCTCAGAGGAACAACCCCTCTTTGTGGCAGGTTTTTGAGCAATGATTATCCCTTCTAGGTCTTTCACTTTGTTTTCCACTGTCAGAAGTTTTTTCAAAATTTTCTCTTGCAGACCCAAGGACAGGAAGATATTATTATTGTCTTGAATTAGGAGACCACTTCCTTCTGGGTTGGCTAGCAAAGCCTGAAAAATAGCTGAGCCCTTCTTGTAAAGTTTGTAGAGTGTGATTACAAACAACAATGTTTTCTAAAATGGAACAACAGAATTTGAATGTTAGTTGCTACAGTTTTCTATCTATAAGAGAAAAACAAAACAAAAACTTAATAGTAACAGTAATTCCTCATTCCAATAACAAGTCTCCCATTTAGCAAAATATTTTCACATGTTTCATCTTTTGATTTTCACTGCAAACCACAGGTAGGCAGGTCAGGCAGGACTATTATTTGCATTTAATCAAGATTGTAATCATAGATAACCATTTTCTGAATGTCTGGAAGTTACTTTGCCTATGCATGACCTATTTATGCAGAAAAAACAGAACTAGATAACTATATACCTTCCAGTTTGAACTCTGTCATTGACCAAGGTTATATATTGGAAGTGGTAGAGCCAGGACAACAATCCAGAAATTTACACCTCCAAGTACACTTTAGGACATAGTAGTCTGAAAAACTGTATTTCTTGGTCATAGAAAAGGTTCTTAAAATATACTAGGAGAGATCTGGGTACAATGGCACACATATGTAGTCCCAGCTACTAGGAAGGGTGAGGTGAGAGGATCACTTGAGCCCAGGAGTAGTGTGCTATGATGGCACCTGTGAATGGCTACTGCACTCCAGCCTGGGCAACATAGCCAGACCCTGTCTCTTAAACAAATTTTATATATATTTTTTATTTATATAAAATAAATTTTAGGTGTGAACCACTGCATCCAGCACTTTGAGAGGCTGAGATGGGAGGATTGCTTGAGGCCAGGAGTTAAAGACCAGCCTGAGCAACATAGTGAATGTAGCGAGACCCTGTCTTTACAAAAAAGTTTTTAAAATTAGCCAAGCCTGGTGGTGCATGCCTATGGTTCCACCTGCTCAGGAGGCTAAGGCAGGAGGATCACCTGAGACCAGGAGTTTGAGGTTGCAGTGAGCTATGATGACACCACTGCACTCCAGTCTGGGTGACAAAGCAAGACATTGTCTCTAAAACATAAAAAAGAAATTTAAAAAAATAAAAGCATATGCCAGGCACGGTGACTCATGCCTGTAATCCTAGCACTTTGCGAGGACGAGGTGGGCAGATCACCTGAGGTCAGGAGTTCAAGACCAGCCTGGCCAACATGGTGAACCCCCGTCTCTACTTAAAATACAAAAAATTAGCTGGGCATGGTGGTACGCACCTGTAATCCCAGCTACTCGGGAGGCGGAGGCAGGAAAATTGCTTGAACCTGGGAGGCAAAGGTTGCAGTGAGCCGAGATCGCGCCATTGCACTCCAGACTGGGGGACAAGAGCGAGACTTCATCTCAAAATAAATAAATAAAAAATAAATGCATATGTATAGGACAGATTCTTGCTAGGATAAGAAAAAAATCATCTTGTTCCTTATAACAACTAGCACTTTTTTTTTTTTTTTTTTTTTTTTGAGACAGAGTCTCTGTTGCCTAGGCTGGAGTACAGTGGCACGATCTTGGCTCACTGCAACCTCCACCTCCCGGGTTCAAGCAGTTCTCTTGCCTCAGCCTCCTGAGTAGCTGGGACTACAGGCATGTGCCACCACCACGCCCGGCTAATTTTTGTATTTTAAGTAGAGAGGGGGTTTCACCGTAGCACCACTTATTGAATATATGTGCTAAGATTTATATATATAATATCTCCTGTAATCCTCACAATACACATACATATGCGTGCGCACGCGCAAACACATATACACACACACACATTCCTGTTCAAGATTTAGGCCAGTTGGTTTACATTAAATGAGATTTTGGAGAAGAACTGAATTTTAAATCCTAGAAATTCGGTTCAAACTCCAATTTTGCCAGCTCTTACAAACTATGTGAACCTGGGTGGGTGATAATCAAGTTCTCTCATCTACAAAATGGAGAAAATAATATCTGCCCTGACTACTATGCAGGATTGTGATGGTTTAAAATAGAAACGACCTGTGACCATAATTACTAAACAATAGTGACATATGAAAATAAGTAAATGCTAAAAAATGATCCAGTAACAACTTCTCTCTGCATTTATCAAGTAAACTTGCCACTCTTAAGAAAGCCATTTTAAAAGCCTGTCACCTTAAGTTTCCACTAAACCTCAGTGCACCTCAGTTTTTTCACTTGTCATGTGAAAATAACCTCTGTCCATTTCATGGAATTTTTGAGATTCTCAAAGCATTCGACTATATTGTATGTTAACTATTATTATTATTATTTTTTTTTTTTTTTTTTTTTTTTTTTGAGGCGGAGTCTCGCTCTGTCGCCCAGACTGGAGTGCAGTGGCCAGATCTCAGCTCACTGCAAGCTCCGCCTCCCGGGTTTCCGCCATTCTCCTGCCTCAGCCTCCCGAGTAGCTGGGACTACAGGCGCCCGCCACCTCGCCCGGCTAGTTTTTGTATTTTTAGTAGAGACGGGGTTTCACCGTATTAGCCAGGATGGTCTCGATCTCCTGACCTCGTGATCCGCCCGTCTCGGCCTCCCAAAGTGCTGGGATTACAGGCTTGCGCCACCGCGCCCGGCTGTTAACTATTATTATTGATGACTACACAGATGTAAAATCCTGTCTTTCACAATCCCAGCCAGTTAAATTCTTACTCCCCAAAGAGCTCCTATATACTTACGAAGCCTTATTTTGTTAAAACACAATAATGAGCACATTGTGATGACTTCATACATATGCCTTCTTATCAGTTACAGAACAATGGCATAGGAAGAAAGGCCATACTCATGATCCTAGCTATACTTTGTTGCCTATTCTAGAAACATAGTAGCACTCAAAGATGAATAACTGACCAAAACATTTTGAGGGTAAGGCTGTCTTTTCAGGTTACAAACATATTTGGTCTATTTTATTACAGAAGACAAGCCAAAGACACTGTGAGAAAGAGCATTTTTATGCCCAAAGCCTAATTGATGGAGGTTTTCAAGGATAACCTACTTTCTGCCAACTTAAGAGACAAAGGTTTGCCTTGGCACATCTGCATGATCTTAAAACTGGTGGCAGCAATATGGGAGAGAACTAATCAAATTTCAATTTATAGCTATAGAAATGTTTGTAACAAAAGAGTATAACCTGAATTGACCGAATACTTCGTTTCCATAAGGCATATATTCCTATTGCCAACAAAATCAAGAAAGAAATCCTCAAGATGATTTGCACAGCCGGAGCAAGATTATCTAATAGTCCCAAATTTGTTTGCTGAGGTGCACTAGTCTCTCCCAAAAAACTTGCTTGTATCCAATTCCATACTGTGCTCAGAGAATCTAAGAGGTTGTCCCAGTTAGAAGAGGAAGATGTTGACATTTTAATAAGTAGCAGCTCCAGGAACTACATGTGCAGAAGCTTCAGGAATCTAGATATTAGTTAGGGGTAGTGGCCTGGGGGCCCACATGTTCTGGAGCCATTGTGTGCTGTGCTTTGTGATGTCACTGTTCCAAAGGTCAGCTTGCTTCCCACTCACCTAACCAGTGCATCTTACTCAAAACCAACCAGGCACCGGCCTGGGTTTTCAGTTCATTCATATTGCTTTATCTGATCTTTGGCTAGTTCTGGCTCTAGCAAAGTGCTGTCCAGTACAACTTTCTGCAATAATGAAAATGTTCTTTTTTTTTTTTTTTTTGAGACGGAGTCTTGCTCTGTCACCCAGGCTGGAGTGCAGTGGTGGGATCTCAGCTCACTGCAAGCTCCACCTCCCGGGTTCACGCTATTCTCCTGCCTCAGCCTCCGGAGTAGCTGGGACTACAGGCGCCCGCCACCTCGCCCGGCTAGTTTTTTTGTATATTTTTTAGTAGAGACGGGGTTTCACCATGTTAGCCAGGATGGTCTCGATCTCCTGACCTCGTGATCCGCCCGTCTCGGCCTCCCAAAGTGCTGGGATTACAGGCTTGAGCCACCGCGCCCGGCATGAAAATGTTCTTTATCTGCCATGTCCAATATGGTAACCACTAGTTACCTGAAATGTGAATAGTGCAGCAGAGATGGAATTTTGCATTTTAACTAAATTTGGCCAGGCACGGTGGCTCACGCTTGTAATCCCAGCACTTTGGGAGGCCGACGCAGGTGGATCACTTGAGCCCAGGAGTTCGAGACCAACCTGGCCAACAAGGTGAAATCCTGTCTCTACTACACATACAAAAATTAGCCTGGCATGGTAGTGCACACCTGTAGTCCTAGCTACTTGGGAGGCTGAAGCAGGAGAATCACTTGAACCTGGGAGGCAGAGGTTGCAGTGAGCTGATGTTGTACTCCAGCCTTGGTGACAGAATGAGACTCCGTCTAAAAAAAAAAAAGTTACATAGCCACATGTGGCTAGTGGCTTCTCTCTTAGTGTAGATCTACATTTCCAACAATTCATCACATGGACAGCAGCTGTTGCAGCTGCTTTCACATAATAAAAAAAGCTGAGGTGTATTGAAGTTGAATGGAAATGTGAGGAGATAGGATTTTTTATTTTTATTTTTTTGAGCTGGAGTGCAGTGGCATGATCTCAGCTCACTGCAACCTGTGCCTCCTAGGTTCAAGCGATTCTCCTGCCTCAGCCTCCTGAGTAGCTGGGATCACAGGCTTGCGCCACCACGCCTGGCTAATTTGTTATATTTTTAGTAGAGATGGGGTTTCACCATGTTGGCCAGGCTGGTCTAGAACTCCTGACCTCAAGTGATCCACCCGCCTCAGCCTCCTAAAGTGCAGGGATTACAGGCATGAGCCACCGCACCCAGCAAGGAAATAGGATATAAACAGGGCTTTTTTTTTTTTTTTTTTTTTTTTTTTTCTGAGACGAGTCTTGGAGTCTCACCCTGTCACCCGGGCTGGAGTGCAGTGGCGCAATCTCAGCTCACTGCAACCTCTGCCTCCTGGGTTCAAGTGATTCTCCTGGCTCAGCCTCCTTAGTAGCTGGGATTACAGGCATGTGCCACCACGCCCGGCTAATTTTTAAATTTTTAGTAGAGATGGGGTTTCACCATGTTGATCAGGCTGGTCTTGAACTCCTGAGCTCATGATCCACCTGCCTCAGCCTCCCACAGTGCTAGGATTATAGGCATGAACCACCATGCCTGGCCTTCAGTTCACCTTTAATAGTGGCATCCACCCACTCATCTGTCAGTCACTTCTACTCAGTAGTCGCATCATGCCCTATTAGGACTTACTGACTTATGCAATGCCTACTTTCAAGCCTTTGATAAATTCTTTTTTTATGAGACAGAGTCTCGCTCTGTTGCCCAAGCTGGAGTGCATTGGTGCAATCTTGGCTCACTGCAACCTCTGCCTCCTGGGTTCAAACTATTCTCCTGCCTCAGCCTCTTGAGTGGCTGAGACTAGGCACGTGCCTCGCCTGGCTAATCTCTGCATTTTTAGTAGAAACGGGGTTTCACCATGTTGGCCAGGCTGGTCTCGAACTCCTGATCTCAGCTGATCCTCCTACCTTGCCCTCCTAAAATGCTGGGATTATAGGCATGAGAAATAGCACCTAGTCAGCCTTTGATAAATTCTTACAGGTTTTTCATTGCCTTTCAAACAAAATCCAAAATCTGTAACATGGCTAACAGGGCACTAAAATGCCCGGTCCCTGCTTGCGTACCAAGTCTTCTCTTCCTCTGCCATTTGTTCTTTCAACTCCAGCTATAGTAGTCTTATCAATGTCACCAACACACCAAGCTGTTGAACCACAAAGCCTTGGCACATAATTGGATTACGATTACTCGCATTCTTTGCCTGGCTTCCCCCTCCTCCCCCAGGTTGGAGTTCAGTGCCTATTCACAGGTGTGATTATTGCACACTACAGCCTCTAACTCCTAGGCTCAAGTGATCCTCCCACCTCAGCCTCCCAAGTAGCTGGCACTACAGGTTATTGCCTGGCTAACTTCTATTGATTCTTTAGGTTTCAGTTTAAACATTATCCTCAATGAAGCTTTTGCTGTCCTTTTTTGGTCCACTTCTCACAAGCCCCTCTATTCCCCGTTTAAAAATAAAAGCACTTTTACTTATGTGTACTGTTTTAATGTCTGTCTTCCCTATTGGATTTTTTTTTTGAGGGGGGGAGGTTGGGGGGGTACAGGGTCTCACTCTGTTGCCCATGCTGGAGTACAGTGGCCTGATCTCGGCTCACTGCAACCTCTGCTTCCTGGATTCAAGCAGTTCTCCTGCCTCAGCCTCCCTAGTACCTGGGATTACAGGGACGCACGCCACCATGGCCCAGCTAATTTTTGTATTTTTAGTAGAGACAGGGTTTCACCATGTTGACCAGGCTGGTCTCAAACTCCTGACTTCAAATATCCACCTGCTTCTGCCTCCCAAAGTGCTGGGATTACAGACATGAGTCACCACAACCAGTCCCCTATTGGATTCTTAAATCTCTATGATGCAGGAAAGAGTCTTGTTCAACACTTACCACCCAGAGGCTAGCAGATGGTATATGCTTTCTAAATATTTGGCTTCTTAACCATTTAGATAGCTTTCCTACGCCTCTGGTCTTTTTTTTTCAGGCTATACCTGCCAAATACATGTTGACAGATTTTTAAATCTCTTGCCTATCCTGGTTACCTTCCCCAGAGTGAATCAAACCTCCAAATGCAGTCTGTCACAGAAACCACTCCTGCAGGAGTAGACCAAGGTCACAGAGGGATAGGCCACTCTTTCTAGACACAGTTCTACATAATAGGGTATAAAATCAGTAGTATAAAGCCAGGAGGTATCACAGTTTACCTTGGGGTAGGAGGTGAGGAGGAGCAACGTTTCTGAGTTTTAGAAGTTTCTGGCCAGGTGCAGTAGTTCATGCCTGAAATTCCAGCACTTTGGGAGGCTGGGGTGGGAGGATTGCTTGGGCTCAGGAGTTGAAGATCAGCCTGGGCAACCTAATGAGATCTCGTCTCAAAAAATAACAAAAACGAGTAAGTAAAAGTTTCAGAAAACTTGCCTTTTTCGTAGCTTTCATGTTATTCACAGAAAAAAATATGTACCAGTTTCCCATCTCTATATTCAAAAATGAAAAAATGTCAACACCATGACTGTGGAGTTTTAGTTGAATAACCTTTCACCTACACTTCAAATTGTATTTCCCACTATTCACCTTCACACTCACTCACATTACAGAACTGTGGTATTTTTGGTACTTCAAATACCACCTGCAACTTTCCATCTGTTATTCCTTTATACTAAATGTCTCTCTCTGACATTCTTCCAGTCAGAATGAGATTGGAAACTGGGCTCCATCTCTATTTGTGCCAGCCAGGCAAGATGCTTTGTCAAAAGCTTTGTCAAGATGCTTTGTCTCAAGTACTTTGTCAGATAAGGATAATAACAGCAACTACTTCATTGGATTATGAAGATTCAACAAGATAATTTTATGTAAAATGCGAAAAAGCATAACCACCCTGAATTCTCACAGTACTTCCCACTTCAGGCCAGTGCTTCTAGAACTTTTCTGTGCCTAAGAATCACCTGGAGATCTTACTAACACGCACATTTGGGTCCAGTAGGTCTAGAGTAGGGCGTGAAATTATGCATTTTTATTAATAACAATCTCCTAGGTGATGCCCATACTGCTGGCCCACTACCACACTTTAAGTAACAATGTTTTGAGAAACTCCAGCCCTCCCTTCACCTTGTGAAAGCTTCTTGATGGCCCTGACAACTTCACTGTTTTTCCTCGTCTCCCATCGCACCTGGAATTGTATCTTTTTAAATGTGTGTACTTAAATATTTGGTGAATGACTATGTCTTAGGCAGTTCAGCTCAGTAGGCTATTTGGGACTGAGAAAGGATAGATTGAGCATGGAATACCCCGAGGAAGGCTAATAAAAAACTTTCTTCTCCACAGTTCCTTACCCTTTTTCATACATGGGCTCATGAAAATGGGAAAAACACTGAAGCAAGAGAATTCTGGGTACAGGCAAGAATAGAAGCGTCTGGAAGTCTTCATTCCTACTCACCATTTGGAGGCACTCTTGAATTGAAAAAGCTTTGAAAACAAAGTCAGTGCTTTCAGGTCTGTGCCAGGGTTGGGACAAATTCCAGAGATATCAAGTTAAAATGATTACTACAAGCTAAAAAAAAAAAAAAAAAAACCCTTTGCCCTGTATTATCATATAGTCATTCATGCTGGTTTAAACATAAAAGTCTTTTTCTTTTTTTTTGAAATGGAGTCTTGCTCAGTTGCCCAGATTGGAGTGCAGTGGCACGATCTCAGCTCACTGCAACTTCCGTCTCCAGGGTCCAAGCGATTCTCCTGCCTCAGCCTCCCGAGTAGCTGGGATTACAGGCATCTGCCACCACACCTAGCTAATTTTTGTATTTTTAGTAGAGATGGGGTTTCTCCATGTTGGTCAGGCTGGTCTCAAACTCCTGACCTCAGGTGACCTACCCGCCTCGGCCTCCCAAAGTGCCAGGATTATAGGTGCGAGCCACCGCACCCAGCCAAAAGTATTTAATACAGATCAAATGATGCAAGCTGCTCTAACTGGGATAGACAGTGATCTTAGGATCAATTACTTAGGCTTGTACTTGAACGATTTTATTTATTTTTGAGACAGTCTTGCTCCGTCACCCAGGCTGGAGTGCAGTGGTATGATCTCGGCTCACTGCAACATCCACCTCACGGGTTCAAGCGATTCTCCTGCCTCAGCCTCTCGAGTAGCTGAGACTACATGCATGTGCAATCATGCCCAGCTAATTTTTTGTATTTTTAGTAGAGACGGGGTTTCACCGTGTTAGCCAGTTTGCTCTTGACCTCCCGACCTCATGATCTGCTCACCTCAGCCTCCAAAAGCGCTGGGATTACAGGCGTGAGCCACCGCGCGCGGCCTAATTGAGCTCTTAAAATCTGGGTTTAATTTCACTGTGAATGGCCTCACTTGGTCCTTCCAGGGGCTACAAGTTCTTTGTGGTTGAATGGATATAGTTCAGTCTTAGATAAATTAGTAGCTTTTTCTTATTCTGGGCTAACCATCTCTCTAGTATGAGGAATTTTTACTAGGCCTACAGGTGCTTCTCAGGATCAAATCGCAAAAAGGGACCTTTCACCTATACCCCCTCCCTTCGTAAGTGAGGAAATTCAAGTCACTGAAGAATTAGCTGGATTCCAAAGAAACAATAGTGGTCTCAGTCTCTAAGATCCTTGTTTCTGCCATGTCTTTCAACAGTCTCAGATCATTCTAATTTCTCAGAATCCTCTGTTACCTACTGGGATCTGAGACAAGAAATGACTTGGTTATGGGGGTGCTTTAGACTCAGGGTAAGGTGACAGAATGAAATTCCTGAAGAGCTGACAAAACAAGAAAATAAGGCTTAAGGGTCAGAGAAAAGATCTTGAAAATCTAACCACAATAGGCCAGGCACGGTGGCTCAAGCCTGTAATCCCAGCACTTCGGGAGGCCAAGGCGGGTGGATCACGAGGTCAGGAGTTCAAGACCAGCCTGGCCAAGATGGTGAAACCCTGTTTCTACTAAAAACACAAAAAATTAGCCAGGCGTGGTGGCACATGCCTGTAATCCCAGCTACTCTGGAGGCTGAGGCAGAGAATTGCTTAAACCTGGAGGGGCAGAGGTTGCAGTGAGCCGAGATCGCTCCACTATACTCCAGCCTGGGCGACAGAGCAAGACTCAATTGCGGGGGGGGGGGGGGGGGGGGGATTCTAACCACAAGGATGATAAAGAGATGTTAGTTGTCTGAGTCACTTCGTATCTAGCTAACGAAAGTGGTTGAAAACTTCACAAGGAACAGGAAATAAAACTGTATTAAAAGGACATCCCACAGTCTAATAAAACTCAACACATCTAAAAGCCAAACTCATCTTGGTTTCCATTATCTTCCCAATCCTCCTTTGTATACCTACCTCAAATGGTTGCATCAGTACCAAATCTTTTCCTTGACTCTCCAAACCCCCCAAATCCTGTCTCCTTAAATATCTCAATTTCATCTACTCTGCCCTCTGCTGCATCAGTACATACACTCACCAAGCTTGCCTCAATTACTTCAAGTCTACTGTTTCCAATTTCAGCTCCTCAAATCAAGTGAGCACTCCACACTTCCAGTGATATATGCCTATAGACTCAAGTCCAAATTCCTTAGTGTTCATGATTTAGTTCATGCTGTCTCTTCAACGATGTCACTCTCTTGTTCCCCTTTTATTGCCAGCATATCAAATTATTTGTAGTTTCCTAGAAACATGCCCTCTGAATTTGCTATGTCCTTCATGTTCTGGTTGGCATATCCTCTCCTTTCTACTCGGACAACATCTGGACATCCTCTGGGAGCTATCTTCACTCCCACAGCTAATTACTCAATCTCAGAACCTTCTTCCACAAAAACAAAAATTTTAAGATAAAAAGAACCTTGTTCTGGGATGGGCGTGGTGGCTCACGCTTGTAATCCCAGCACTTTGGGAGACCGAGGTAGCAGTATAACTTGAACCCAGGAGGGGGAGGTTGCAGTGAGCCGAGACTGCACCATTGCACTCCAGCTTGAGCAACAAGAAACTCTGTCTTAAAAAAAAAAAAACAAAAAACAAATGAACAAAAAACAAAAAAACAAAACAAAAAAAACCTTGTTCTGAATGATTTAGTTAATAATAAAAAAATTACTGGGGTAAAATGTGAGTGGCATATTTCAAAAAATACAAGTGCAATATTGGTTTACACGTGGCATGAAAACTCATTATGAGTAAACAACAAATGGGTGAAAAATTGTAATTTATTGAAACTCAACTCAAAAAATATAAGATGCTGTAGTGTACAATATATTACACAAAGCACCCTCAGGTGCACATTCAAGTCAAGTAAGAACTCCATATCCCTTTCCCTAACCCTCCCACCCTGGGACCTTAGTATTTGTTCCATATACAATCATGCACACTTAATTTGAAAAAGGAAGCCCCAGTATATTTTGATGTATTAATTAGCACCAAACAAGAGTACAGTTCCTTTTTTTTTTTTAATAAACAAAAAAACCCAATCATTAAACCAACTGGAGAGCTAATGGATTCAGCCAATACTGCTGACATAGATATTATACATTCATGTAAATACACAGCCTATTCTACCTAAACAACGGTGTGGCTGCTTCTCAGCCTTTGTTCGAGTTGGCAAATGTCCCCATGTTGCAGTGTTGGAGCCAGTCTGTTACTAAAACAAAACTGCTATTTATGAACTTCCTACACAAAGCTCATCTGTCTTTTTTGTTGGAAATAAGTCTAAAATTGGTGTGGAAAACTTAGATCTTTCAAGAACAACCACTGGGCGAAGATAATGAAGCTGTTTTAAGGCAAGCTCTCCACAGTCTGTTAATGCTTTGTCCAATACGACCCTCAGGTTTTCCAAGGAAGGAACTGTTGTTGTTTCAGCTACTATTAAAGGTGGGATTGCAGTCAGGTTCTCATGAATTGTAGAGTCACTGGAAGAATGAGGTATGTCAACTTCAGGTTCATTGTCACTCACCATATTTGCCACAACGTTCCCTGTTAAATCATTACTGGGCTGTGAAGAATTACTTAATGTTAAGTGCTCTGAAGGCTCCCAATCATCAAAATCATCTTCTTTCTCTTCACTTTCCTGAATAAATTTCAGAAATGAAGATTCAAATCCCATAGGTTTGTAGGTCTTCAAATCAAATGACCGGGGCTGTGAATGTTTCCTAAAATTCTCTTTTGGGACGTGGGTTGGATTTCTTACAGTATTTTCTTGCCCTGAACCATGTTGCCTAGTTTCTGATTCTTTGATCCTTGGTAAAGGCAGCTGGAAACTTGTGAAATAAGTCCCACTTTCAGTCCCATTGGGATTAGGTATGGAATTTTCTATTTTACAAGGAGGAGGAGGCTGAACTATATTACACTGTTCCAGGGAAGTGGTTTCTGAACTATGGTTACATTTCAAAGTTCCCCTGTAAAGCAGAGTATCTGCATCAAATACTGAGCTGCTTTCTATGCACCCTTTCTGACCTCCATCCCTTTCACTTGAATGACAGGAATCAGTGTTCTGGATGGGTGCACTACTGTCACCCGGGGAATGGCTGTGTTCTGTGTGCTCTGATTCACAGCTTCTATTTTCTTCTTTCTTTATACAAGTATCTGCTTCAGAAGGGGGTTCCTCCTTAATTTTGGTACCGTACTTAACGCAAACAACAAGGTTCTCCATCTGTTGCTCTAAATAGGCACTACTCATCTGATGAGTGCGTTTGTAATGCCTCACAATGCTGCTCTCCAACTTCACCACAGATAAGCATCCTTGAACCATGCAGGGGTACTGTGTGTGCTCAGAGTGCTCCACACACATATGGAGAGCCTCAGCTCTGGTTTTAAAACTTATTGGGGCTTTCTTTTCTTTGATTAAGCCACATTTTTTAGCTTTAGCATTAAATGATCTCCTGGTGGTCTGATGTTCATGCCCCTGAGTGTCAGCTGTTTGACATACCTTTTCACTCCTTAGTAGTCTCTCATTTGCTACTTTCTGGCTTCTAAACAAATCATCATAATAATCTTTATGTCGGTAATATACATGTTGTGAGTAATTACTGCGATGGGTGAAAATCTGGCCACAGCCATTAAGATCACAATGAATTTCATAATCTGAATGTATTTCCCCTTCAATATTATGCTGTTCCATCAAGTGGTGCTTCAACTTGTTGAATGTATAAAAAACAGCAGGGCACTGAGGCTGGTTACAAGAAAACCTTGCTGCAGATTCAGCTTCGGAAAGTACTTTAGGCTCTTCAGTATGGTCTAGGTTATGAGAGTCACTACAGTGCTTAGCAAGAGCTTTGGAACACAGGAAGCGTTTATTACATTCCTTATATTTGCAAGCAAATATCTTTTTACATTTGACAAGTTCCCTTTTGGTTCTTGCTTTGTCTTTCTCTAAACATAACTGTTCTTTGTTGTACTGATGTACAGTTCTGTAATGGCGAATTAAGCCTTTTAGATTGGTGAATGAGGAGTTGCAAGTTTTATGGATACAATGGAATGGTTTGTGGTATTTATTCAAAATATAACACAGATTTCCTTTAGCAACAGTCCGCCTGCTACCTCTGCCCTCTCTTCCTTCTTGTTCTTCTCTATGGCTGCCTATTGGTGATGAAATGTCAGATGTTTTACTTTCTGTTTCTTCACAAGATGATTCCAAATCTGTTTCAGAACTGCATTCATCCTTCTTAGGATGACAGTGTGGTTTCTCAGAGTTACTGTTGGGATCACCTCCAAGTTCTGCAGAACAATCACCTTTCAACCTATCTACTGAACATGGGCCTTCATGATCACACTTTTCATTATCTAATAGTTTGTGAGTTGCTCTGTCACTGCCAATTTGATGTTTATTTTTATAATGAATCCTAAGGTGTGTTTTTCTTGTAAATGACCTTTGGCAAATATGACATTGAAACGGGGAATACCGATGTTGGAACATGGTTAACTGAAGGACTTTTTCTTTTGAATAATTATGCTTTTTAAGATAATGCATTAACAGAGCCTCTCTGGTCACAAATTCATATTTGCATCCTTGAAGCTCACAGAAAAACGGCTTAGCCGCCAACTGTGCAAGGTACTGACTTGGCATATTTTCATCTTGATTCTGAAAATTAAGGTCTGAGATAGATGAAACTGATTGAAGAGACTTAGCACCACTGGATGGGTATGCCTGCAATGACCCTGAGAAAGAGCCATGTGTTATCGAGTTTTTCAAGCTTAAATGTTTCAAGCGTAACAGAAGTTCCAACATGGTATCCTCTGTACAGGGCCTTTTAGAAGCACAAATGGAGGATTCTGAGGAATAACCTTGATGTTCTCGTTTACATTTAATGTGAATATTGTGATCTAGACCTTCATCTGGGGAGTCACTGTTTGTATCTGAGCTGGGTTTAGGTTCTGCATCCAACTTTTCTGTTGTCTGATTATGTTCATTACCCAAAGAGGGAAACAGATCTTTCGTCTTTATCTTTTTGGGCTTGAAATGGTATGGATGAACCTTCCGTAAATGTTTCTGCATTCCTCTTGCATTTTTGTATGTGGAACCACAGCCATCAAAACCACAGGTAAACTTAGTCCTGTCAAAACAAACTGCCATACTGGAACATTTTTCTTTTAAACTGGAGGGCCCAAAGACTTTCTCATTAGATAACAATATATCCTGCATGGTTTCAGAGTGATCTAGTGTGTCAATTAACTCTTCATTCATTGAAGCTGAAGAGCTATGACTTAACTGATCACTAGAATTACTGTCACTGTTTTCTTTCAGGTTTTCTGCAGTTTCTGTATCTATTTGAGAATTAGCTGATTCTGCACAGAAAAGATCTTCAGGTAAATGTGATTTATCAGTTTGGTTAAGTAGATGGGGCTGATTAACACAATCTTGCTTTTCACCTGTTGCAGACTCCTCAAGTTTCACTGATTTCTTTATGTCACCATTTGAATTTTCAACATTATGCATTGAGAGGTGATTCTGGTATTCAATTTTGGAGTAATAGAACTTTTTACAGCCAAGAAAGTTGCATGTGTAAGATGCATCCCTAAAGTGTTGTGCTTCATGGTGGTAAAGCTGTCCCAAGTCACTGAAAACAATATTACAGCCATTTAATTCACATTTATAACGCAGATCATCATGCTTTTGTTTATGGTTAAGTAGTTCATTTACTGATCCAAACCTAGCATAGCAATCTATAGATACACACATATAAGGTTGAGGCCCACAATGCACTTGTTCATGCTCCCGAAGGTGAAAAGCAGACATAAAATGTCGTCGACAGTAAGTACACTTCTCTCTTCTATTTTTCATATCCAAGTAGTGCTTGGCATTTTCATCATTATTTTGGTGTTCAGCTTTAAGATGCACACTTAAGTATTTAAATTGCTTAAACACACGGGAACAGTCTGTACCAGGACATGGATACAAATCTCTGTCTTGCAGGTGGCAATCTTCTAATTTGCTGAATGTGACATATTCATGAGACTCTCCTTTGGCTTGTTCATTCAATGAATGGTTTTGCTCTGGGATTGCAGAGGGGCTCTTGGGACAAATACCCTTTTGAGAGCCTTTCAACAGTAATTTCTTTTTAGAGCGGTCCCTTCTGCTTGGTGGCATTTTAACATGCTCCATCACATGAGGAACAAACATTTCTTTTCTCTTAAATTTTTTAATACAAACTGGACAGGTGTAAATTCCATCTTCCATATGCATCTTAGAATGATGAAGAATTCTAGCCTCTATACATTCCCGCTTACATAACAAACAGAAAAACTTATACTGAAGCCACCTCTGATATCTTTCAGAAGAGCCGATGGGTTTTTTGTCTCTTTTCTCCTTATGCTGATCTGTCAAATCTCTTCTTCTATATTGTTTATCTTCTTTACCCTCATCATAGTCACTGAGAAATGACTCTAAAACATCTGTGTCATTAATGGACATTTCATAGCCACTTAAATCATCATCAGAATCTGAGGCTTCTTGTCCTAAAAGTTGGTGGCAGTGTCGTTTTAAAGTTTTCCAGTCCCAAAACTCAGGATCAAAAGGCCAGTGGGCTTTTAAAGCTAGTAAGAGCTCACATCGAAGAGAATTTGGAACTGGTGCATTTTCTTCATCAAATTTTTGATCTGGTTGCAAATACAGTTCTTCTAACATATTAAATCCATCCAAACTGGGTTCAATTAAGAATTCTGTAAGCTGACAGGCTCGTCTAACTTCTAAATCTTCTGGTAAAAGACAGGCAATTGTTTTACAAACTGATGCCTTCATTTCCTCATCTTCACTTGATCTGAGTTGAAGAGCTCTGACACACAGTAAAACTGACACCCCAAGACCAGCATCTTGTGCCTGTAAGTAAAACAGGATTAAAAAAATTTTTTTTTTTGCATACAGAAAGATTATATAACTTTCACTGATACGAAATTTTAGGTTGTAAAAACTTTTAGAGTTCCTAAATTTTATCTTAAATCTTTCTTCATGAAAGATACATTTAGATATTTCTTGTCTCAACATGCAAAGAACTGAATTAGATGCTACAACTATGAACAATGTACATTGACTAGGCACTGTGTGTTAAAGCAGTTCCTTACTTTCAAGGAATTTATCTGTACGCCGAATGCATAAACAATAAATGCATGTGAATCCAAAGAAATTCAGAAGGTCACTGGAGGATTCAAAATAGAATGATGTTGAGTAGAGGGGCAGTGTTTAAAAAGGCAGCAACAGGAAACACAGGTATAGATGTGAGTCTAAGATTAAATTCAATTTAAGAAATTCTCTGGCCGGGCGCGGTGGCTCATGCCTATAACCCCAGCACTTTGGGAGGCCGAGGCAGGCATTATCACCTGAGTTCGGGAGTTTGAGACCAGCCTGACCAACATGGAGAAACCCTGTCTCTGCAAAAAGTGCAAAATTAGCCAGGTGTCGTGGTGCATGCCTGTAATCCCAGCGACTCGGGAGGCTGATGTTCCAAGAACCCAGGAGGTGGAGGTTGCAATGCACCGAGATCACGCCATTGCACTCCAGCCTAGGCAACAAGAGCGAAACTCCGTCTCAAAAAAAAAAAAAAAAAAAAGCCGGGCGCGGTGGCTCAAGCCTGTAATCCCTGCACTTTGGGAGGCCGAGATGGGCGGATCACGAGGTCAGGATATCAAGACCATCCTGGCTAACACAGTGAAACCCTGTCTCTACTAAAAAATACACAAAACTAGCCGGGCGAGGTGGCGGGTGCCTGTAGTCCCAGCTACTTGGGAGGCTGAGGCAGGAGAATGGCGTCAACCTGGGAGGCGGAGCTTGCAGTGAGCTGAGATCCGGCCACTGCACTCCAGCCTGGGCGACAGAGCGAGACTCCATCTCAAAAAAAAAAAAAATTCTCTGTATCATGAACACTTGGATTTTTCAAAACTTGAAAGATAAAATAAATGATCCTTTCCATTTCCTCCTGAAAGAATTTAGTAATTTATCGTCACCATCACAGGTGTACTGAATCTCAGCTTTCCAGGGAGAAAAGAGAAATCAGAAAATCTTGCTACGGCAGCAGGTTCTCAGAAACTAGTTTAAAATTAGGAAGACCTGGTCATATGTGATAAAAGCTTGGTACATACAAGATAACTCTTTTTATCTGAGAGGCTGAAATGTGAAAATGACATGAAAAAAGAAAAGCAAGATATGTCAGAATGGCTTAAAATACACTGCTAAGAGCAGAGACTTTAGAATCAGACTGTGACTGCCTTTGAACCCCAGCTTCACAACAAGTAACAGGTTCTCAACCTCTAAACTTCAGTTTCCTTATTGGTAAAATGATAACAGTAATGGTAATACCAGATTTTCCTCCTCCTAAGGTTATAAAGATGAAATAGTAACGCTAGCACATTATAACTGTTCAACAGAATACGATGTAAAATAACGGAGTAAATTCCACTGTTTAAATCAGTCAACAATTTGCCAGGCATTTAATTCTGTGTTGGGCATCACTCATTTTAAATGCTGGGAACACAAAGAAATCACTGTCATTGATTTACAGAACCCCTACTACAACTTAGGCACTTATTTGAAATAAACTTTTTTGCACATATCCTCATTTTATAGACAAAAAATCCCCAACACTCAGAAGGTTAAGTTGCCCAGTGTCATCGACTAGCAAGCAGACGAGCAAGGACTTAAAAGCATTTAGGCCGGGCACGGTGGTTCCCATCTGTAATCCCAGCACTTTGGGAGACCGAGCTAGGCACCTCACTTGAGGCATGGAGTTTTAAGACCAGCATGGCCAACGTGGCAAAACCCCATCTCTAATTAGCCAGGCATGGTGATGGAGGCCCAAAGTCCCAGCTACTCAGGAGGCTGAGGCATTGAGAATCCCTTGAGCCTGGGAAGCAGAGGTTGCAGTGAACCAAGATCATGCCACTGCACGCCAGCCTGGGCAATAGAGTGAGACTTCGTCTCCAAAAAAAATAAAATAATAAAATAAATAAAAAAAAAATTTGGCCTGAAGAGTAGAAGAGATGTGGACTGGTAGGTGGAAAGGGAGTGAGTGAGTGTAGAAGCCCTTGCAAACTGAGACTCCAACATTTTTTTCCTTTAAAACTAGTCAAGTGTGGGCCGGGCGCGGTGGCTCAAGCCTGTAATCCCAGCACTTTGGGAGGCCGAGATGGGCGGATCACGAGGTCAGGACATGGAGACTATCCTGGTCTACACGGTGAAACCCCGTCTCTACTAAAAAATACAAAAAACTAGCCTGGCGAGATGGCGGGCGCCTGTAGTCCCAGCTACTCGGGAGGCTGAGGCAGGAGAATGGCGTAAACCCGGGAGGCGGAGCTTACAGTGAGCCGAGATCGCGCCACTGCACTCCAGCCTGGGCGACAGAGCTAGACTCCGTCTCAAAAAAAAAAAAAAAAAAAAAAAAAAAACTAAAGTGTAATAGTGAGAAGGGGAAAAAGAGTAGAACAGAGTTCAGTCTGTAACTGACTGTGAACAATCGAGATAACTCTCTACCTTTCAGACGAGCCGAGACTAGCTTTTTTGAAAGAGAGGCATTACTTAGCCTGTATCAGCTAGGATCTGGTTCTGTTATGAATGGCAGACATCCCACAACAGTAGTGGCCTAAAGAATATAGAAGTTTCTCCCTCTCATTTGGAATGTAGTCCAAGTACAGGCCGTGTTGCTTCAGTGGCTCCACAGGACTAGACCATGGGTCTCTTGACTTATTAGGATGATGTGATACAAGTTTATCATTTGTAAGTAACAGCAGAGAGGACTTGGGGAAAGTCAGCTAAATTTTAAAAAAATAATTCAGGTTCTCCACAAGTTATTAACTCCTTTTGGAAGACTGTGAGGTGGACAGCAAAGAATGGCCATTCTTTCTTCAACAGCCTAATCTGGTTGGGATGGTAACATTTGAAAAATCACTAACAACACTTTTCAAAGAAAAGTAACCAGAAATACCATTATATATTCTGAACAGATAGGCCAAAAAGTTACTGAAAGGAGTAGTGAATAAATTTGAATCAGGATATGGAATGTGGAGCTCAATTTTGAAGAAATTGGTGGGTCTTAAACTAGGAAGGTGAGGGATCAAGAGTGACTTGGCACATTGATGCAAGCGCACATAGGATGTAGCCAAGTCATTTAACCTTTGTTTCTTTTTTCTTTTTCTTTTTTTTTTTTTTGAGACAGAGTCTCACTCTGTCGCCCAGGCTGGAGTGCAATGGTGTGATCTCGGCTCATTGCAACCTCTGCCTCCCAGGTTCAAGCGGACAGGTGTGGCAGCTTACACCTATAATCCCAGCACTTTGGAAGGCTGAGATGGGAGAATTGCTTGAGGCCAGGAGTTGAGAACCAGTCTGGGCAACAAAGCAAGACCCTGTATCTACCACTGCTCCCCACGAAAAAAGAAAAAAACTACATGCCTGTAGTCTCAGCTACTCTGGAGGCTGAGACGGGAGAACGGCTTGAGTCAAGGAGTTTGAGGCTGTAATGAGTTACGATCACACCACTGCACTACAGCCTGGGCGACAGAGTGAGACTCCGTCTCAAAAAAAAAAAGAAAATAGACGCAAAGACTGAGTGTAGCTTTCTAGGACCTGAGAACAGACCCTGACTGGCAGCCAGCCAGAAAACAGTAACCTTAGTCCTACAATCACAGGAACTGAAATCTGTCAATGGTAAGAACAAGCTTTGAAGTGGATTTTCCACAGAGCTTCTGATAACAACTTAGCCTAGCCAACTACATTTTAGCCAATGCGATAATCTTAGAAGAGAATCCTGCCACATTGTGCTGGATTTCTGATTTATAAAACTGAACTAATAAAAATGGACATTGTTTTAATATTCATTTTTGTGATATGTTATTCAACAATAGAAAATTAGTACCTTTATTAAAGATTTAAACAAAACAAAATGTTCTAATGGCCAATTATAAAGTAATTGTTTAAATGGGCAAGTTCTATAGTTACCTTGAAATGTTCTTTTTTTTTTTTTTTTAAAGACCAAGTCTCACTCTGTTGCCTAGGCTGGAGTGCAGTGGTGCAATCTTGGCTCACCGCAACCTCCGCCTTCCCCGTTCAAGCGATTCTCCTGCCTCAGCCTCCAAAGTAGCTGGGATTACAGGCACCCGCCACCATGCCCGGCTAATTTCTGTATTTTTAGTAGAGACAGGGTTTCACCAGGTTGGCCAGGCTGGTCTCGAACTCCTGAGCTCAAGTGATCCACCCGCCTCGGCCTCCCAAAGTGCTGGGATTACAGGCTTGAGTCACTGTGCCTGGCCTCTTAAAATGCTCTTAATGTGACAGGAGACACAACTTCATTCACAGTAATTAGAAATAATTACCACCTAACTTGTTTGGCCATCAATTTGTTTCTGATTAATTATAGGAAGTCAATCTGGAGAAGCAGTCAGATGTGGTCAATTCCATTAATCTTATTAAAACCCATTATTTCTTATCTTCCTTTATCTAAAGGGAATTTCCTGAGACATTATCTTCTCACTCATTTCTTTCCTCCAGCTGTTACAGTTAGCAGAGAAGGCATAAAGTACTCACTTCAGTTTGTATAACTCTAATGAGGCAAAATAAATGCTGCTGCGTTTTAGCTATGACACCAAACTGACGACAGCGCTCCAAAAAAGTATCTAAAGAAGGGTCAATTCTTCTTTGCAGTTTACTCCAAAAGAGAGTCAGTTCCCTATAAAAAAAGAAGATCATGGTAAAACATTTAAAGTAACTGATATTTGCTGCCCTGCCCCCGGCAACCCAATTTTTTGATCTGTAGAAAGCTGACAGTAGAGAAAACAAAAACTAGATTAAAAACTATCTATATTCACCACTGCTTTCTCCCAAACTGTTAAAAATATTAAGAATCCTCCATAATGATTCCCTGACTTCTCTTGTGTTTGGGGGGAAAAATAAAAACAAAACACTACTTCCTTTATGGTGACATTTTTAAAAAACGTATTTAGATCCCATGTTGTTCTAAAAGGTTTTATCCTTCACACTGATAATTATTATACTGATTGAATTAAGCCCTGTCCTAATGGGCAGAGATAATCAGACATCACTAAACTAACAACGAAATATATATACAACAAATGGATACTCTAAATGTACACTTCTATACAGTGATCTTAAGGGCCCTTTCCAGATCTAAAATACCAGGATGCTACTTAGAGCCTGTAGTTTGGAATGTTTAAATACTTCCAGTGAAATAAGTAAAATGGCACTTTTTGGAAATGGCTAAAATACAGGAATCTCACAAAGATTTATCATGGAAACAAAAGGAAAGCTTGAAAATAATAAATTAAACAAAAACATTTAATGAATAAAACACTCAAGCAAAAAAGCATTAGAAACTCAAAAATGCCAAGAATAGAAATGCTAATGAGAATGTAAAATGTGAATGCAAGGAAAGCTAATAGTGAAAATAAAAAGAATGTTATCACTTCTAATAGCAAAACTAAAAAGAGGCCAGGCATGGCAGGTGGCTCACGCCTGTAATCCTAATATTTTGGGAGGTGAAGGGGGACAGATCACTTGAGGTCAGGAGTTCAAAACCGGGCTGGCCAACATGGTGAAACCTCCTCTCTACTAAAAATATAAAACTTAGCTGAGCGTGGTGGTGGACGCCTGTAATCCCAGCTACTTGGGAGGCTGAGAACAGGAGAATCGCTCGAACCCAGGAGGTGAAGGTTGCAGTGAGCCGAGATAGCGCCAATGCACTCCAGCCTAGGCGACAGAGCAAGACTCCGTCTCAAAAGAAAAAAAAAATTAAAAAAAAAAAAAACACTAAACTAAAAAGAATGCTATCACTTAAAAAATGTGGCTCTTTTAAGTAAATCAATGGATACTGATTAAATAATTTTTACTTAAAAATCTGTATTATTTTCATAAGCCAATTTAAAAACACTGATATCCTATATTGCTATTAACACAGACTGTCTCCCAGAAAGTTGGCTACAAATCCAAAGCTTAAGAAATGGAAACATGTAATTTAAAGTAAATATATTTAACAGAATTTATTTTCTTATATTTCTAAAGAGGTAACTGGGGCTCTTGTAAGGTGAGTTTTTTTTTTTTTCCCCAGACGGAGCTTTGCTCTCATTGCCCAGGCTGGAGTGCAATGGCAGATCTTGGCTCACCGCAACTTCTGCCTCCCAGGTTTAAGCAATTCTCCTGCCTCAGCCTCCCAAGTAGCTGGGATTACAGGCATGTGCCACCACGCCCGGATAATTTTGTGTTTTTAGTAGAGATGGGGTTTCTCCATGTTGGTCAAGCTGGTCTCAAACTCCCAACCTCAGGTGATCCACCTGCCTCTGCCTCCCAAAGTTCTGGGATTACAGGCATGAGCCACTGTGCCCAGCATAAGGTGAAATTGTTAAGTAGTTATAAAACTTGCTTCAAAGATTGAAATGAATATATGGTATCTCAAAAGATAAATGATTGGTCGAGGTGGAGGCTGCAGTGAGCCGAGATTGCGCCACTGTGCTCCAGCCCGGATGACACAGCAAGACTCCGTCACACACACAAAAAGATAAATTAATGAAGCTTAATAGGATGGCAAATTTGAGCTATAACAAATACAATTAATTTAAAATGCCTTTAAATATTTGCCTTTCTGGGGCTGGGCGCAGTGGCTCACGCCTGTAATCCCAGCACTTTGGGAGGCCGAAGCCGGCGGATCACGAGGTCAGGAGATCAAGACCATCCTGGCTAATATGGTAAAACCCCATCTCTACTAAAAATACAAAAAAATTAGCCAGGCATGCTGGTGGATGCCTGTAGTCCCAGCTACTTGGGAGGCTGAGGCAGGAGAATGACATGAACCTGGGAGGCAGAGCTTGCAGTGAGCCGAGATCGCGCCACTGCACTCCAGCCTGGGCGACAGAGCCAGACTGTCTCAAAAAAAAAAAAAAAAAAAATTGCCTTTATTTGGCTAGTGCCACTTTCCTAACCACAAGAAGTGAAAATTGAGATAGGCCAGCTGTGAAAATAGCCACCAGCCAGGCAAGCTGGGATAACTGTTCATTTTAAACAGTTTACTTTATTCAGATTTAAGCATGTTAAGTAATACAAACTTTTGTAATCTGTCATATGTATGTGAAATCTGTCCTATTTGAACAGAACAAAAATTATCAAAGCCAGTAAATCCTGATTATAAAGATACACACGAGTAAACGATGTCAACTATCTAAAATTTACTAAAGGGCTGGGCATAGTGGCTCATGCCTATAACCTCAGCAGAGGATTACTTGAGGCTAGGAGTTCAAGATCAGCCTGAGCAACACAGTAAGACCCTAAAACCAACCAAACAAAAAAAGCCTAGCCAGTCTTAGTGGCACACCTGTAGTCCCAGCTACTGAGGAGGCGGAGATGGGGGGTGGGGTCATTGAGCCCAGGATTTAAGGCTGAATTAAGCTGTGATCTCACTAGTACACTTCAGCCTAGGTGACAAAGTAATATCTTCTCTCAAATAAAATAAAATTCACTAACTAAAGCCAGGCACAGAGGCTCAAGCCTATAATTGCAGATACTTGGGAGGCTGAGGTGGGAGAATCACTTGAGCCCAGGAGTTCAAGGCTGCAGTGAGCTTTGATTTTGCCACTATACTCCAGCCTGACAACAAAGTTAGGTAAATCCATTAAAGTGGTTAAAAGGCAGGTTGAGAATTAAAGTCTCTCAAATAATTTTTTTTTTTTTTTTGAGACAGAGTCTCACGCTGTCGCCCAGGCTGGAGTGCAATGGCACGATCTTGGCTCACTGCAACCTCCACCTCCCAGGTTCAAGTGATTGTCCTGCCTTAGCCTCCCTCGAGTAGCTGGGATTACAGATGCTTGCCAGCATGCCCGGCTAATTTTTGTATTTTTAGTAGAGATGGGGTTTCGCTATGTTGGCCAGACTGGTCTTGAACTCCCGACCTCAGGTGATCCGCCCACTTTGCCCTCCCAAAGTGCTGGGATTACATGCATGAGCCACTGAGCCTGGCCTTTTTTTTTTGAGACGGAGTCTTGTTCTGTTGCCCAGGCTGGAATGCAGTGATATGATCTCGGCTCACTGCAACCTCCACCTCCCAGGTTCAAGCAATTCTCCTTCCTCAGCCTCCTGAGTAGCTGGGGACTACAGGCACATGCCACTATGCCTGGCTAATTTATGTAATTTTAGTAGAGACGGGGTTTCACCATGCTGTCCAGGCTGGTCTCGAACTCCTGACCTCAAGAGATCTATCCACTTCAGCCTCCCGAGTACTGGGATTACAGGCTCAAATAATTTTTTCCCCCCAGATGGAGTCTTCCTCTGTCACCCAGGCTGGAGTGCAGTGGTGCAATCTCAGCTTACTGCAACCTCTGCCACCCAGGTTCAAGCGATTTTCCTGCCTCAGCCTCCCTAGTAGCTGGGATTACAGGTGCCTGCCAGCATGCCTGGCTAATTTTTTTATTTTTAGTAGAGAAGGGGTTTCAGCACCTTGGTCAGGCTGGTCTTAAACTCCAGAACTCGTGATCCACCCGCGCCGGCCTCCCAAAATGCTGGGATTACACGCGTAAACCACCATGCCCGGCCGCTCAAATAACTTTTAAAACAGTAAGTCAGAATGTCCAGGGCTTGGTATTCCAAATTAAGTATTTCAGGCTCCAAGTATGTTAACTCCAAATAAGCATGATCAAAAACGGGCATTTATGGTGTATTTTGTAAAAATATTTGCATAGTTATAAATCGATATAAAATGATTACCCACCCAAATATATAAACATGCCTGAAATCATGACAGCCAGTATATTACTCATGAGGATGCAAGATGTCACTTCAATCATCCATTCAAATCTGTACACTGGAACACTGAAACCAACATCCAATAGTAACCGACAGCCTGATAGATCAAACATGCACTAGGATAAGTTCTTCTTCAATTACTACAATAATGTGACTTTTTAAAAAAAGCCAACCATTGAAAATAATGGAAAATGATTCCATTGTATGTATGCTTCCAATACTGAGATGATCTACTGTGCCCACAATTTTGCCATTACCTAGCTCATTTCAACAAATTATATATAAATTTATAAAAATTGGAAAGGAAATTTAGCTCTGTTAACAGCAAGAAACACATTTTGGTAGGAATTTAGCTGCTAAGCAAGAACTTTAAATTACTCTGTGTTTTGGCCAGCGTGGTGGCTCAGCTGAGGTCAGGAGATTGAGACCAGCCTGGCCCACATGGTAAAACCCCGTCTCTACTAAAAATACAAAAAATTAGCCGGGTGTGGTGACTGGCACCTGTAATCCCAGCTACTTGGGAAGCTGAGGCAAAAAATCGCTTGAACCCGGGAGGCGGAGGCTGCAGTGAGCTGAGATTGCACCACTGCACTGAAGCCTGGGTGACAAGAGCGAGACTCTGTCTCAAAAATAAATACATACATATATGCATACAAACATTACTCTGTGTTACATAGCAAGAAGCCCATGAAGTCAAGTTAACATGTTACACTGGGATTCAGAATTTAGGTATTTTAGGAATGAAGTAAATAAAACTGTGGAATCAAGGGATGACCACCCCCTAAAAAAGGCTATTACAGAAAAAAAGTTTTTAAGCTAATACAATAGTAATTGACCCCCAAGACCTCTTTTCTCTCCCACAAAATTCTGTTAAATAAAACACATATGCTAGTCTTCACCAGTTACTGAGGACACAAATGTGAATTAAACAACATATTGGTTGGTATATCAGTCTAGTTGGGGCAGAACAGACATGTAACTACATCTGAAGAAACACAAATGTGTAACACAAAATTTAAGCTCAGACACATTACAGAAAGCAAAGGCCAGTCTATCAAATACTCAATGAAAGCTTACTGTGGAGGTTCAAAGTTCAACTTTATGACTTTAAAATGGCTGCAGTAATTACACCTCTCTATATATACATCATCTCACTCAAAATGGTCACCTTTTTCAAATGCATGGCTATTCCAATTATATTACCACTGAGAGGCATCTACAGGGAGCTTACTCCTCTAGTACTTCTTTTTCTTTTTGAGATGGAGTCTTGCTGTGTTGCCCAGGCTAGAGTGCAGTGGTACGATCTCGGCTTACAGGAAGCTCCGCCTCCCGGGTTCACGCCATTCTCCTGCCTCAGCCTCCCGAGTGCTGGGACTACAGGCACCCGCCACCACGCCCAGCTAATTTTTTGTATTTTTAGTAGAGACAGGGTTTCACCGTGTTAGCCAGGATGGTCTCGATCTCCTGACCTCATGATCCGCCCGCCTTGGCCTCCCAAAGTGCTGGGATTACAGGCGTGAGCCACCGAGCCTGGCCTCTTCTAGCACTTCTTTAATTTTCTCCAACAGTCAAAAATCTTTTGGGGTCAAGATTAATAAGTAAGTTAAAGAATAACAGCTGCAAAGTTTAAAACATTTTTACTTTTTACTGTGGTTTGTAAATGTCTTTGAGGGAAATTTCTAAAAGAATAAAAAATGTTCTGAGTGACAGTTACATAGGTTTTTGTTTTGTTTTTTGAGACAGGGTCTCATTGTGTCACCCAGACTGGAATGCAGTGTTGTGATCTTGGCTCACCATAACCTCCCCCTCCCAGGCTCAAGCAATTCTCCTGCCTCAGCCTCCTGAGTAGCTGGGATTATAGGTGTGCACCAGTACCATCCGGCTTTTTTTTTTTTGAAATAGAGTCTTGCTCTGTCGCCCAGACTGGAGTACAGTGGCATGATCTCGGCTCACTGCAACCTCTGCCTCCCGAGTTCTAGCAATTCTCTTGCCTCAGCCTCCAGGGTAGCTGGGATTACAGGCGCACGCCACCATGCCCGGCTAACTTTTGTATTTTAAGTAGAGATGGATTTTCACCATGTTGGCCAGGCTGGTCTCAAACTCCTGACCTCAAATGATCCACCCACCTTAGCCTCCCAAATTGCTGGGATTACAGGCATGAGCTACTGCACCCGGCCGATAGCTATATAGTTTACATTTCAAATATTATCTTCATGGTAACTACACTCAAGAATGATACTCCCAAGAAATAAATTCTAGCATATGTGTTTAAAAATAAGCATGACTACTTTTATTACTTTGTATTTCAACTTTATTGCCACATTTAAAAAATACTGATATCTCTCTTATCCAAAATACCACTTAATTTAAAAGTTTTTTTTTAAACAAATACTCCTTATGTCCCACTACCTCAAGCATAACAAAATAATCTATCTCATTTGAACAGAATTCCTGTGACTAATTTTCCTTAGTAAAATTCAATGTTTTTTGTGGTTTTTTTGAGATGGACTTGCTCTTGTCTCCTGAGCTGGCATGACCTCAGCTCACTGCAACCTCCACCTCCCAGGTTCAAGCGATTCTGGTGCCTCAGCCTCCTGAGTAGCTGGGATTACAGGTGCCTGCCACCACGCATGGCTAATTTTTGTATTTTTAGTAGAGATGGGGTTTCACCATGTTGTTCAGGCTGGTCTTGAACTCCTGACCTCAGGTGACCCACCGACCTCGGCCTCCCAAAGTGCTGAGATTACAGGTGTGAGCCACGCCTGGCCAAAATTCAACGTTTTATGTTATTCTAATATTCTAACTCCAGCATCCCACTACCAAAACAAAAGCTTTCGAAAACAATGGAAGGGTTAAAAAAAAAAGATGTGGCTAGGCGTGGTGGCTCATGCCTATAACCCTAGCACTTTGGTAGGCTGAGGCGGGTAGATATCATGAGGTTAGGAGTTCAAGACCAGCCTGACCAACATGGTGAAACCCAGTCTCTACCAAAAATACAAAAATTAGCTGGGCGTGGCGGCCTGCACCTGTAATCCCAGCTACTCAGGAGGCGGAGGGTGCAGTGAGCCGAGATCACATCACTGCACTCCAGCCTGGGTGACAGAGCAAGACTCGGTCTCAAAAAAACAAAACAAAACAAAACAAAAGCTGTGATTTCTCCTTGAATTGCCTGAAAGAAGCTTACTTTTAACAAAGTGTGAAATGACTAAGATTTTCTTTCCTTTACTCATTATAGCTCCTGAGGAGGCCACAAAGGGAAATCTCTATTAATCTCTTCCTGCTATAGAAGAACAGCATTAATCCTAGAGCCACTAACAGCTCTGGAAGAGTGAATGGTGGGCGACTAAAGAAGGGAAGAAAAATTTTAAACACAATCTATAACACATTCCATATATGATTTATTATTTGTACTGAAAATCTAGCTATAATGGTAGATACTTTTTTCATTATAAAGAAATTATATTTAAGTCCCCATCTCACTATCTTCTTTCTCACAGGAGGTATAACTCTGGCATAGTGGATTTGGTGGCAAAAACTACAATTTGAATTTTGGCCTATGCCAAGAAAACACGTATACAGAAGAAAAGCACTAGATTAGAAGTTTAAAACCTGGGCTTGAATCTCAGCTCTACCACTTTAGCTTTGAGACCACGGACAATTACAAGTTTTCTCTGGTCCCTATGATCCCCCAACTGCCTCACCTGTGCAATGATTATTATGAGGACTGGGTGAGATTACAGCACACAAAATTTCTACATAAAATAATAAACAAAAAGAAATATAGTAACATACAACAGTATTAATCATAAAACTATTAAAATAGACAGACGATCCAGAGGGAGGGAGATCAATGAGGGCTGAAGTACACAAAAGGCTTTACTAGGTTTTCCTATAAACAAAATGCTCATTTCCAATTTTAAGCCATCCTTAGGTTCTGAAACACTCAGAGTTCCTCTAATCAAGATAATGCAAATCCAACCCATTCTTAGAATTAAATCTCAAATATTACTTCCTCCCTGACACCTTTAATACTCCGGTATACAGTGAACACCTCTCTCTGATCTCCTATAGCATTATCCATACCACTAATCTGATACTTACTGACAGAGAGTCTTACATTTTAGAGGTTTCCTGTGTATCAGGTTTGTCCCTTTGGCCTAAATAGATTCAATACAGTTAGAATGAAAGAACCATGGATACACTTACTGTTTCCTTTTTAGCAACTAAGTATTCTGTAGGCAAACAAGATATAAATTGAATTAAAACCAAAATAATGCAATTCAACTATATAGTTCCAAAGTTGCAAAAGAGATTACTATTCAAATGAATTTCTTTTTTAGTGCTAGTTTGACCTAGAAACCTAGATAATTCGATCCTTTTCATCTGTGGGTTCCCAAATAAGAATGGGAAGGACTACCCAGAAGATACTAAAAAAATGAAAAGAAAACAATCTAACACAGGTTTGTTTCATATTGACAAAATTTTATCTTCAAGATAGAAGACATATATTGGAGTTAACAGACAACCCTTTATGGGATAATCAAGAAGAATATTTTATCCTTTCTTGTACTAGATTAAACCAATGATATTTTTAATTAAATGATTTTGTGTGGAAGCAAGAAGCTATTCACAGTTCATGCTAGGTTTTAAATTAGAAACAAATTAACATTTTACATAAACCCTAAATGCTATATACTATGTGCTAACAAATAAAGAGTGTAAAACTAAATATACTTACCAAGAACAATATACACTTGCAGTTTGGAGCTGCTGGGTAAGGTAAGTCGTACAAAGAACAAATGCTGTATTATCCTGCCCCTCAGATTCCAGATTACAAATGATGTCTAGTACTTCCTTGCAGTCGACCTTTGCAATCTATCAAAAATGAGATGACTAAGTCAAAAAGAAAATGGTGACTTTTCAGTAAACTTTGTTATATAATGTGAAACTTCTTGATGAGGCAAAAATTAGAGACATAATTTTCTCCTAATGAATGAGTCTTCTGGCATGAATATTTCACATAAGAAAATATTAAAGAAGGGAACAGACACTATAAGGAAGTTCTACTACAGTCTCAATATAGATAGAAACATTTTTGCATTTTAAAAAAATTACGAACATTGCTACCATATAGATGATTCAAATTATATATAATAATCTCAGGTTATTTTTACCTGAAGTATTATTATCTTTTTTTTCTTTCCTGTTCCTGTCTTCCCCTAGTACCTATGACCACAGCTGGGTCACTCTGGTTACAGATAGTAAAATATATGGCTTATCCTCACTGTCAGTGGGGCTAAAGGAGGCCAGTTCAGGAATTGTTTTAAACACAAATGCTACGTTAACATCATTTTTTTAATAGAAGGAAAATTTCTAGTGTATTAATGGGTTTTTCAGACCATCAAAACCCTTTTTAGAAATACATCTTTTCATTTACACGACTTAAATCTTAAAAAAACAAACAAAAACCCTCTAGACAAATCAGTCAAATTTTTCTGGGGCTCCTTTCCTACATTGAAAAAGAGCATAAAAACAAGTGAACTAGACTTTAAAAGACCCTTTCTCATTCTTTTTTTTTTGCATCAGAGCAAATGAGGTAAACAGCTCAACTCCTCCAGAGTGCTATGTAGTTACAAGGGGGTGGTTCTAAGGCTCTAATTTTAGTCATATCTTCAGGTAGGTGCAGAGAGGCTTTTTTTAAAGCTCAGCTCAAATGTTATTTTCTTACAGAATCGTTTCCTAACTTCTGAGGTCATGTTATTTGGATCGCTGTCAAACACTCAAATTTCTCCTTTGTAGCACTTATTTCTAGAACTTTTTTTATTTTTTCAAATAAATTTTACTGTATTATCTCGTTTTTTGTCATACGTCAACATGACAAATCTGTAAGACTGGCAAGGCAGGCAATATCATTTCCATTTCACAAATAAAAAATGAGTCAAAAGTTCATTTTTAAATTGAAAATGTTTAAATTGGGCTATTTATTCTGCCTTGGGCCAACATTTAACCTACTTACACTGGCCTTTACCTTTTATTATTTTGTGTGTGTGTGTGTGTGTGTGTTTTTAAAGACAGTGTCTTATTCTGTTGCTTAGGCTGCAGTGCAGTTAGGGTAATCATGGCTCACTGAAGTCTCTACTCTCTTGGGCTCAAGAGATCCTCCTGCCTCAGTTTCTCAAGGAGCTGTGACCACAGGTCTGTACCACCCCACCCAGCTTTTTTTTTTTTTTTTTTTTTAATTTTTGTAGAGATGAGGTGTCACTATGCTGCCCAGGCTGGTCTCAAACTCCTGGCCTCAAGTGATCCCTCCTGCCTCAGCCTCTCAAAGTGTTGGGATTATAGGTGTGAGCCAACGCCCTGGCCCTATTATTTTACTTTTTTATGTACTTTCACTTTGGCTCTCCAGCTAGACTATAAACTCGAGGACAAGAGCACAGCTTTATAAATAATATCCCAAATCCCCTGTAAACAAAATCCTGCAAGAAGAAAAATAGCCATATCAAAATGTATGTGCCTAGCAAAGCAGTGTCATTTGCTAAATACCTGCACTGTGCGAAGTACTAGAGATGCAAGCCAATCTAATTTTTGCCCTAATGGATATCACAGTCTAGTCAGGGTTATTAGTAAGGAAGCAGTTACTAAGAATTAAATAGCTACAATGAGAGAGTATACAGTATTTTAAAAATACCTCTGGTAAGAAGAATCTAACCCAAATTTGGGAACCAAAAAAGACTTTCCGGGTAAAGTGGCATCTAAGATGAGTGGAATGAATAGGAATAAGCCATAAGGGAGAGTGAATTGCGAAAGATACTCCAGGACAAGAAGAAAAACACATGCAGTGGCCTAAATAAGAGTGAGCATGGCATTGAAGAAAACAGAAATAAAGTATTTCAGTATTGTTGTGGGTAACTCAGCAATACTGTGGGAGCATCAAGTCTTGAGAGTTGCTAGGAGTAGAAGCACTTCTGTTTTTCTTTCTTTTTTTTTCTTTTTTGAGATGGAGTCTCGCTCTGTCGCCCAGGCTTGACTGCAGTGGCATGATCTCAGCTCACTGCAACCTCTGCCTCCCAGGTTCAAGTGATTCTCCTGTCTCAGCCTCCTGAGTAGCTGGGATTACTACACCATGCCCAGCTAATTGTTTAATATTTTTAGTAGAGACAGAGTTTCACCATGTTAGCCAGGATGGTCTCGATCTCCTGACCTCATGATCCGCCCGCCTCAGCCTCCCAAAGTGCTGGGATTATAGGTATGAGCCACCGCGCCTGGCCAGTACTTCTGTTTTGCTATTATCATTATCTCCGTGCCTTCTAAGTTACCACAGGGATTGTTGGTAAACATGCTCCTGCACTGGCCTAAACAAACAAAGCTTAACTTTCTCTACCAATGTCTCAGATTAAACTTTAACTTTCTCCAATTATGCATTTTCAGCAAATATTAGCATTCTTTTAATTAGCTCTTAATATATCTGTTTACCTGGCATTTTAAAATACACCAGTATGCCTGATAATGAAATTTCTGATCAAGAGGTTCATAACTCCGAAGCTTGGTATCTCACACACACATTTTCATTATCTATTAACTTGACTGTTTTGCTTCCATCAAGGTTTGTATTGTGAAGGCGCAACTAGTATATAGTGGGGGCTTTGTATAAGCTTCCAATTCAAGAGCTCATTTGTCTTGTGCCCACTTATCTGAGGTAATAACCGAAATATCACTCTAGACTTATTTTCCACTTTCATTTAACTAAATGAGATATCTGATCATTTTTACAAATGAGAAAAACTGAAGCCAGAGTTTTTTCTTCCATATCTGTTATCTGTTCCTCCTTATAGATTCTAAATTCCTTGAAAGCAGGTACTAGATCTTATTTTATACTTTTATCCCCCTTGGCACCTGTTATAGGATATTCACACAACAAGCACTCAGTTAACATCCTTTGACTTGAAGAGAATCTCAGTATTATGCCCCAAATACCTGTACCTTCTTGAATATAGAGGAAAAAAGATACGATAAATAAAAGTAAATAAATAACTGAAAAAATTCATGTAAATTAAAATGAGATAACACCTCACTAACAAAATATCGTTATACTACTTGTCCTCAATCTTTTGCAATAAATAGCAAAGACCACACTAAAAAACAAATATATGCAAGAAAATACTTCACAGCTAAAGTAAATTAAAATGAAGGTCATCCACAAGCTTCTAGGAGTTTTAATGAGTATCTAGGAAACATCTTACACTTAAGATACTAAAACAATTTTTTGTTCTTAAATATAATTTCTAGTCCTGGGGCTAACAATTCTATAGCTGGTAAGACAAACCGAACATGTGTTTCAAATAATCAAGTATGCTTACTATCTATTTTACCACTAAAATACAAGTTCCTTAAGGGCAGAAGTCTGTTTCTTTCACCACTTTATATTCAGTGCCTACAATAGTGCCAGGTCTATGAATGAACATCAATAACTACTTGTTAGAATGAAAGATAACTATAAGATAAATAACATGAAGAATAAATGGGACAGAGGACTGAAGACAGGAAGAATAACATTGACTGAAGTAAGCCACAAAGATTCCAAGGAAAATAATTATTGGGGAGATAGCAGGGTCTAGATGGACAGGGGAGAGTGTAGCCCAAAAATAAAAAGCCAGAATGAGCAAACTAATTAATGTGAGAGTAACTATGACATGTGAGGAGGGAAAAGGTTATCTGATATAACGGCAATGAGTGATGTCACGTAGATGGCACTCCGTGAATGAAAGGCTAAACAAGTTGAGAGACTTAGGATAGAGCTAAATCACACACTGGGGGAAAGATAGACTGAATAAGGCCATGTCACAGAGTTGTGCAGTTTTGCATGGCACAAAGCTAACCAGCCAAGGGAGTTACTGGGAGCTGAAATTCAGTCCACTTGTCAAGCCCTAATGAGGCTTTTGTCCTCAGAAGACGGAAGACCTTTGAAAGGCAACCATATGAAGGTGGTGGTAGAGGGTGAGGGTACTTTTGGCTGATTTCCACAAAATTATCATGCAGGCCAATGGTAACAGAATACTAAAGGACCCAAAACTTACTCATGGGGTTTTATTTTATTTATTTTTATTTTTATTTTTATTTTTTTTTGAGACGGAGTCTCGCTCTGTCGCCCAGGCTGGAGTCCAGTGGCCGGATCTCAGCTCACTGCAAGCTCCGCCTCCCGGGTTTACGCCATTCTCCTGCCTCAGCCTCCCGAGTAGCTGGGACTACAGGCGCCCACCACCTCGCCCGGCTAGTTTTTTTTTTTTTTTTTGTATTTTTTTAATAGAGACGGGGTTTCACCGTGTTAGCCAGGATGGTCTCGATCTCCTGACCTCGTGATCCGCCCGCCTCGGCCTCCCAAAGTGCTGGGATTACAGGCTTGAGCCACCGCGCCCGGTCTACTCATGGGGTTTTATGGGGAAAACCAATTTTTGTTGTTGTTTTCACTTGGATATATATCCAAAAGAAATCACTTGAAATCGTAGTTTGATTAATTACTATTTACTAGATTTCTGCTAATTACAAAAATATTTACAATAGAAAACCCAGAACACAGAATAAAAATCATCTTAAATCTTACAACTCAATGATAACCAGTATTAACAATGTGAATTTTTTTCCAGTATTATGTCTACATACACGTTACACAGCATGGGTTTAATATGTGACTACTGCAAATATGTACACATTTTAAAGAAAGGTGATACTATGCTGGTTATATGTTACTTCTTTTACCTTATGCTATGTTGTGACTTAAGTAGGAGTTGGGTTTTTTTCTCTTTCTTTCTTTCTATTTTTGAGATGGAGTCTTGCTCTGTTGCCCAGGCTGGAGTGCAGTGGTGCAATCTCGGTGCAACCTCCGCCTCCCGAGATCATGCAATTCTCCTGCTTCAGCCTTCTGAGTAGCTGAGACTACAGGGATACGCTGGCATGCCCAGCTAATTTTTTGTATTTTAGTATAGACGGGGTTCCACCGTGTTGCCCAGGCGTCTTGAACTCCTGACCTCAGGCAATCTGCTTGCCTCGACTTCCCAAAGTGCTAGGATTACAGGCGTGAGCCACCGTACCCAGCCCATTTGTTTTTTTACTATAAGAGACAGGGTCTTGCTCTGTGGCCCAGGCTAGAGTGTAGTGGTGCGATCGCAGCTCACTGCAGCCTCGAACTCCTAGGTACCAGTGATCCTTTCTGCTGCCTCAGCCTCCAAGGTAGCTGGGACTACAGTCGCACACCATCATGCCCAGTTTATTATTTTTTTTGTAGAGATGGAGTTTCATATTGTTGCCAAGGCTGGTCTTGAACTCCTGGCCTCAAATGTTCCCCCAACCTAAGCCTCCCAAAGAGCTAGGATTACAGGCATGAGTCACTAGACCCAGCCTTAAGTAAGAGTTTTTTTTTTTTTTTTTTTTTTTTTTTTTTTTTTTTTTTTTTGAGACGGAGTCTGGCTCTGTCGCCCAGGCTGGAGTGCGGTGGCCAGATCTCAGCTCACTGCAAGCTCCGCCTCCCAGGTTTACGCCATTCTCCTGCCTCCACCTCCCAAGTAGCTGGGACTACAGGCGCCCGCCTCGTCGCCCGGCTAGTTTTTTGTATTCTTTAGTAGAGACGGGGTTTCACCGTATTAGCCAGGATGGTCTCGATCTCCTGACCTTGTGATCCGCTCGTCTCGGCCTCCCAAAGTGCTGGGATTACAGGCTTGAGCCACCGCGCCCGGCCTAAGTAAGAGTTTTTATAGATGTATTCAACAGTCCAGAAAAACAGGAGTGGGTGAGGAGAATATAGAGGCAAAGAAATCAGTAAGAACAGAAGTGGCATGAGTGGACATTCTGGCATTCTTGTCTCTCTTTTTTTGGAGAGAGTCTCACTCTGTCACCCAGGTTGGAGTGCACTGGCACGATCTCAGCTCACTGCAACCTCTGCCTCCTGGGTTCATGCAATTCTCCTGTCTCAGCCTCCTGAGTAGCTGGGATTACAGGTGTGTGTCATCACACCTGGCTAATTTTTGTATTTTTAGTAGAGACAGGATTTCACCATGTTGTCCAGGCTGGACTCAAACTCCTGACCTCAAGTGATCTACCTGCCTCTACCTTCCAAACTGCTCGGACTACAGGCACGAGCCACTGTGCCTGGCCTGGTCTGTGGTTTTCTTTCTTAGGATGTCTTTGTTTGGTTTTAATATCAAAGTAATACTGGCTTCATAGCATAAGTCGGGAAGTGTTCCCTCTTTTTCTATTTTTTGGAATACTTTGTGAAGGATTGGTATTAATTCTTCTGTAAATGTTCTGTTCAGTGAGACCCTGTGGATGTGGGAAATTTTCAAATTACCCTCTTTACGAGTCATAGGTATATTCAGATTTTCTATTTATCTGTCAGTCAGTTTCTGTGTTTTTTTTTTTTTTTTTTTTTCTTGAGACAGAGTTTCGATTTTGTTGCCCAGGCTGGAGTGCAACGGCACAATCTCGGCTCACTGCAACCTCTGCCTCCCGGGTTCAAGCGATTCTCCTGCCTCGGCCTCTCGAGTAGCTGGGACTACAGGTACGCGCCACCGTGTTCGGCTGATTTGTTTTTTGTATTTTTAGTAGAGACAGGGTTTTACCACGTTAGCTAGACTGGTCTCAAACTCCTGGCCTCAGGTGATCCATCCGCCTTGGCCTCCCAAAGTGCTAGGATTATAGGCTTTGAGTTTCTGCACCCGGCCTCAGTGGGTTTTATCTTTCTAGAAATTTGTCCATTTTATCCGGTAATGTAATTTGTTGGCAAACAGTTGTTCAGAGTATTCCTTTATAATCCTTTTTATTTCTGTAAGGTTGATGGTAGTGTCTCCTTTTTTATTCCTGATTTGAGTATTCTTTTTGTTCTTGTTCAGTCTAACTGAAAGTATATCAATTTTGTCAATCTTTTCAAAGAACTAACTTTATTACTTTTCTTTATTGATTTTATATTCTCTATTTCATTTATTTATACTCTAATCTTTATTATTTCCTTCCTTCTGCTTGCTTTCAGTTTAATTTGCTCTTCTTTTTCTAGTTTCTTAAGGTAAATGGTTAGGTTATTGGCTTAAGATATTTCTTTTTTAAAATCAACATTTTACAAATATAAATTTCCCTCCATAAATACTGGTATGTTGTGTTTCATCATTCATCTCAAAGTATTTTCTGGGCTGGGCGTGGTGGCTCATGCCTGTAGTCCCAATACTTTGGGAGGCTTAACTGGGAGGACCACGTGAGCCCAGGAGTTCAAGGCTGCAGTGACCTAGGATTGTGCCTCACTCCAGTCTGGGGGAGAGAGTGAGACCCTGTCTCAAAAATGACAAAACAAAATACAACAAAAAGTCATTTTCTAATTTACCTTGTTTTTCGTTTTTTCTTTTCTTTAATTAATTGCTTATTTGGGAAGGTAGAGTTAAATTTCACTTATTTGCGAATTTCCCAAATTTCCTTCTGCTATTCGTTTCTAATTTTATTTTACTGTAGGTAGAGAACATACTTTATATATTTCAATCCTTTAAAATTTATTTAGGTTTGTTTTATGGGCTAACACATGGTCTATCCTGGAGAATAGACCATGTGCATTTGAGAAGAATGTATATTTAGCTGCTGTTGGGTAGTCTAGAGATGTCTGCTCAGTCCACTTGGTTTATAGTGTTGTTTAAGTGTTCCATTTCTTTGTTGCCTAGTTTTCTACCCATTATTCAGAGGGGGTATTAAAGTCTCCAACTCTCATATTTGAATTGTCCATTTATTTGCCTCTTTGATTCTGCTATTTCATGCATTTTGGGCTCCATCATTTCTCAGACTGGACAAGTTTGCTGATTCTTTCTTCTGCTAATTCAAATTTGATGCTGACCTTCTCTAGTGAATTAACTTGAGTTGCTGTACTTTTTGACTTTAGAATTTCATTTTGAGAAATGGAATTTCTCAATTTTATTTTGAGACGGGGCTCACTCTTGCCCAGGTGGGAGTGCAGAGTGGAGTGATCACACCTCACTGCAGCCTTGACCTCCCAGGCTCAAGTGATCCTCCCACCTCAGTCTCATGAGTAGCTGGGACTACAGGTGCATACTACCACGCCCAGCTAATTTGAAAATTTTTTTTGTAGAGATAGGCTCTCAAATGTTGCACACGTAGATGTTGCTCAGGCTGGTCTCAAGAGCTTCTCCCACCTCGGCCTCCCAAAGGGCTGGGATTACAGGCGTGAGGCACCTCACCTGGCCTCCTTTAATTCTTTAGGCAAGATTCCTTTAGTTCTTTGAATACACAGTTGGTCCTCGCTATTTGCAGACTTGGTATTTGTGTATTAGCCTACTTGCTAAAATTTATTTGTAAAACCCCCAAATCAATAATCAGAGCACCTTTGTGGTCATTTCACAAGCATGCAGAGTGTGGCAAAAATTTTGAGTCACCTGACAGGCATATTACCAGCTGAGGTCAAAGGTCATATTCTTATGAGATTTATCTCTTTTTCTTGAGTAAAACTTCCTCAGATTGCTGTAAAGCCTTTAATTTTCAGAATTCTAAAAAAGTTAATCTTATTCACTCTCTGGTTTCAAATGGTGATAACTTAGAACTCTTAATTTCCAGCTCAGACCTCTCCTCTAAGTCTCACATTGTGTGAACACTGTCTGTTGTTTCTCTCCCTTTTGTCTTGTTCATTCTTGTATCCCCATTGCCTAGCCGACACCTCCAATGAATGTATACTGAATAAATGGAAGGCATTTCTGCATTATTTCTTGTAATTACATGCGAATCTAAAATTACCTCAAAATAAAATGTCTAATTTTACTTAAAAAAGAAAAAGGATCACCTTGGCCACTGTAGAAAATAAATCAGGAAAAGGCAAGACTAGATACAGTTAGAAAGGTTTCAAAATAATCAGGCAATTAAATAACAGTAATAACAAGCATAAGAGGCAGCTACCCGGCATAACACACGGTGGGTAGAGGCAGCATACTTTTTTTTTTTTTTTGAGACGGAGTCTTGCTCTGTCGCCCGGGTTGGAGTGCAGTGGCCGGATCTCAGCTCACTGCAAGCTCCGCCTCCCAGGTTTAGGCCATTCTCCTGCCTCAGCCTCCGGAGTAGCTGGGACTACAGGCGCCCGCCACCTCGCCCGGCTAGTTTTTTGTATTTTTAGTAGAGATGGGGTTTCACCGTGTTAGCCAGGATGGTCTCGATCTCCTGACCTCGTGATCCGCCCGTCTCGGCCTCCCAAAGTGCTAGGATTACAGGCTTGAGCCACCGCGCCCGGCCATGAGGCAGCATACTTATGTTCCTAAGTTATTTTCCTGCTTAGGCTATCAATGTAAACTAGTATTCCGGCCAGTGCCATTAATATTTTATCATTTACCTTTCTCTAGAATAGTGGTTTTCAATGCAGTATTTCCCCAATTAGCTCTGAGGTATACTGAAAACAATTTGTTCCTAGCAATAGATTTTAAAAATCAAAGTTGATAAATGTTTTATTTTTTCAAAAAGGAATCAAAGTAGATTTAAGCTTATTCATATAATACTTTATTCACTTGCATCCTTGAGTAGAAGAAAGGTGGAAGTTACAGTTAGCAAACTTACATTTCAAGTAACCCTAGGTATGTATCTTTGGGAACATCATCTGTTAGGTTCAAAGACATTATCTGGGAAAAAAAGAATACTGACCAGTTTTAAAAACATGGGACTCCTTTTAAGCTGCAGTAATGCTACAGACCAGTAGTATGATGCCACACGGACCTTGCATATTTCTTAAAGAAATAAATGGTCACCAATGCTTCCATTTAAACCCTATCACAGTGTGTATCTGAAAGAAGGCTGAAATGTCCTGCCGAATTCTTGACAATGATATGTCCGATAGACTCTTCATAATGACCCCTCTAGTGCAATCATACACCAACCAAAATACCCACACATAACCCATGAAAGTAAGACCAGAAGTGAGATCCACATGCATACAAAGTTCTGGGAAGACGTCTCTTCAAACCTATGAAAAAGAACTGTGCTTTAGGAGATAAAATATCTAAACAAGCAGATCTAAAATATCTAAACAAGCAAATCCTCAATGTCTTTACACAGCCTTTCTGTCATTAGTGTACTGAGTGTATATCTCATTCCTTGCATGATCACAAGGATAAAGTAAAAGTATTAAGACTTTCAAAATAAGCAGGCAATTAAACACCAGTGGTCTAACAGGCAGTCAATTAGCATAAAAGAAGGTGGTGGAGGTGGCATATTTTAAATTTCAAATTTAATTAAATCTTTTTTAATTATTCCTTGTTCAGAATTCATCTTAATCTTGATTCTTACTTAAATTACATCTGGAATTTCTATACTCCTGTTTACTTTTTCTTCTACTCCCAAACTGAATTCCCACTGGGTCCTGTTTAAATGTTATCTGCTCTATCATTTATACCTAGTGACTGTGTCAATTCCCAAGTGTTAGGCTGGTGAGTAAATTGGATCCTGTTTGTCTTTTCCTTTCCCCATCAGGAAAAGAAACAACCATCTGCTATCGTGTCTATCAACCTTCGGTGTCTACACAGAAGATGTAGTTCATTCAAGGATTAAGAATGAAACGGACCCCTGCCTTAACTGTGCCAAGAACTCTGCCGACAGATTTCTTGAGCTCTTTAAAATAGAAGTGCTTCATGTTTAAAATGTTACCTTTTCTATATGGAAAACCTAATCTTTGTAAAGATTTCCCCTTTCGGTAATGAAAAAATATAGGAAACATCCACTTGGGACACCAGGCCACTGCCAAGTCTATAACATTCATTAAAATCCTTTCATATGTAAAGTTAAGAGCAATGTCACCTCATTCAATTCTACATAAATAAAGTATCACAACCTAAAACTCCAGGATTCCATGGAATTCTTCTGCCTTCCAGACCTACCAGATCTCTGAAAGGACTCACTCTTTGCCCACTGGGTTCTGAATTTTGGCTTTCAGATGAGCCAGTCAATTAATCTTAATTGTATGTGTCTGGCTAAATCTTCCCTAGCAGCGGTTTCCTATTACATATGCCTACTATTGGGATACCCACAGGTGCCAACATACAATATACTTTTATTCCCAGCTGTTGCTCAAGTTAACTCTTCTCCTGAACTCAGGTGAAGCAGATGGCAAATATGTAACTCTGCTACCTTAGAACATATGCTGAATTTAAACTCCAATTAATCAACATCTAGTGAGTCACTAGTAATTTTCCAAAGCAGACTAAAGATTATTTTTAATTCTGTTGACACTTGCAAAAGAAAAGTATCACTAGGATAAGAGACTGAATAGTGGCTGGGCGTGGTGGCTCATGCCTTGTAATCCCAGCACTTTGGGAGGCTGAGGCAGGCAGATAACATGAGGTCAGGAGTTCAAAACCAGCTGGTCACCAGTAGAAACAGTGAAACCCCATTTCTACTAAAAACACGAAAAATTAGCCAGGCGTGGTGGTGCGTGCCCGTAATCCCAGCTACTCAGGAGGCTGAGGCAGGAGAATCGCTTGAACCCGGGAGGCGGAGGCTGCAGTGAGCTGGTATTGCGCCATTGCACTCCAGCTTGGGCAACAAGAGTGAAACTCCATCTCAAAAAAAAGAGAGAGACTGACTAGTTATGATGATATGATGATACTAGAGTTCCTTTAAAATAATTTTAAGATAACTTCATGTGTACTAAATGTTTTTGCATTGGTATATTTAACAAATTAATCCAGATCATGACAAAAATGTTTTTAAATCACACCTATATTTACAGGATGATATATCACCAAGATGTTCCCAAGGCGGAGCAAGATGGCCGAATAGGAACAGCTCCAGTCTTCAACTCCCAGCGCGAGCGACACAGAAGACCGGTGATTTCTGCATTTTCAACTGAGGTACTGGGGTCATCTCTCTAGGGAGTGCCGGACAATCGGTGCTGGTCAGCTGCTGCAGCCTGACCAGCGTGAGCTGAAGCAGGGCGAGGCATCGCCTCACCTGGAAGCGCAAGGGGGAAGGAAATCCCTTTTCCTAGCGAGGGGAACTGAGACACACAACACCTGAAAATCGGGTAACTCCCACCCCAATACTGCGCTTTAAGGAAACAGGCACACCAGGAGAATATATCCCACACCTGGCCGGGAGGGTCCCACGCCCACGGAGCCTCCCTCACTGCTAACACAGCCGTCTGCGGCGATCTATCCGCAAGGCAGCAGCGAGGCTGGGGGAGGGGCGCCCGCCATTGCTGAGGCTTAAGTAGGTAAACAAAGACGCTGGGAAGCTCGAACTGGGTGGAGCTCACAGCAGCTCAAGGAAGCCTGCCTGTTTCTGTAGACTCTACCTCTGCGGACAGCGCACAGCTGCAGTCCATTAGGGGAAAGAGCGGGGCCGTGGCAGACGCGAACGACTCTGTCTGACAGCTTTGGGGAGAGCCGTGGATCTCCTAACGCGGAGGTTGAGATCTGAGAACGGACAGACTGCCTGCTCAGGTGGGTCCCTGACCCCTGAGTAGCCTAGCTGGGAGACATCCCCCACTAGGGGCAGTCTGACACCCCACACCTCACAGGGTGGAGTCACCCCTGAGAGGAAACTTCCAAAGAAAGAATCAGACAGGTACACTCGCTGTTCAGCAATATTCTATCTTCGGCAACCTCTGCTGCTGACACCCAGGCAAACAGGGTCTGGAGTGGACCTCAAGCAATCTCCAACAGACCAACAGACAGTCCTTCTGACTGTCAGAAGGAAAACTATCAAACAGGAAGGACACCTATACCAAAACCCCATCAGTACGTCACCATCATCAAAGACCAGAGACAGATAAAACCACAAAGATGGGGAAGAAGCAGGGCAGAAAAGCTGGAAATTCAAAAAATAAGAGCGCATCTCCTCCTGCAAAGGAGCGCAGCCCATCGCCAGCAACGGATCAAAGCTGGTCAGAGAATGACTTTGACGAGATGAGAGAAGAAGGCTTCAGTCCATCAAACCTCTCAGAGCTAAAGGAGGAATTACGTACCCAGCGCAAAGAAACTAAAAATCTTGAAAAAAAAGTGGAAGAATTGACAGCTAGACTAATTAATGCAGAGAAGATCATAAACGAAATGACAGAGATGAAAACCATGACACGAGAAATACGTGACAAATGCACAAGCTTCAGTAACCGACTCGATCAACTGGAAGAAAGAGTATCAGCGATTGAGGATCAAATGAATGAAATGAAGCAAGAAGAGAAAACCAAAAGAAAAAAGAAGAAAAAGAAATGAACAAAGCCTGCAAGAAGTATGGGATTATGTAAAAAGACCAAATCTACGTCTGATTGGGGTGCCTGAAAATGAGGGGGAAAATGGAACCAAGTTGGAAAACACTCTTCAGGATATCATCCAGGAGAACTTCCCCAACCTAGTAGGGCAGGCCAACATTCAAATTCAGGAAATACAGAGAACGCCACAAAGATACTCCTCCAGAAGAGCAACTCCAAGACACATAATTGCCAGATTCACCAAAGTTGAAATGAAGGAAAAAATCTTAAGGGCAGCCAGAGAGAAAGGTCGGGTTACCCACAAAGGGAAGCCCATCAGAATAACAGCAGACCTCTCGGCAGAAACTCTACAAGCCAGAAGAGAGTGGGGGCCAATATTCAACGTTCTTAAAGAAAAGAATTTTCAACCCAGAATTTCATATCCAGCCAAACTAAGCTTCATCAGTGAAGGAGAAATAAAATCCTTTACAGATAAGCAAATGCTTAGAGATTTTGTCACCACCAGGCCTGCCTTACAAGAGACCCTGAAGGAAGCCCTAAACATGGAAAGGAACAACCGGTACCAGCCATTGCAAAAACATGCCAAAATGTAAAGAACATCGAGGCTAGGAAGAAATTGCATCAACTAACGAGCAAAATAACCAGTTAATATCATAATGACAGGATCAAGTTCACACATAACAATATTAACCTTAAATGTCAATGGACTAAATGCTCCAATTAAAAGACACAGACTGGCAAACTGGATAAAGAGTCAAGACCCATCAGTCTGCTGTATTCAGGAGACCCATCTCACATGCAGAGACATACATAGGCTCAAAATAAAGGGATGGACGAAGATCTACCAAGCAAATGGAGAACAAAAAAAAGCAGGGGTTGCAATCCTAGTCTCTGATAAAACAGACTTTAAACCATCAAAGATCAAAAGAGACAAAGAAGGCCATTACATAATGGTAAAGGGATCAATTCAACAGGAAGAGCTAACTCTCCTAAATATCTATGCACCCAATACAGGAGCACCCAGATTCATAAAGCAAGTCCTTAGAGACCTACAAAGAGACTTAGACTCCCATACAATAATAATGGGAGACTTCAACACTCCACTGTCAACATTAGACAGATCAACGAGACAGAAAGTTAACAAGGATATCCAGGAATTGAACTCATCTCTGCACCAAGCGGACCTAATAGACATCTATAGAACTCTCCACCCCAAATCAACAGAATATACATTCTTCTCAGCACCACATCGCACTTATTCCAAAATTGACCACATAATTGGAAGTAAAGCACTCCTCAGCAAATGTACAAGAACAGAAATTATAACAAACTGTCTCTCAGACCACAGTGCAATCAAACTAGAACTCAGGACTAAGAAACTCAATCAAAACCGCTCAACTACATGGAAACTGAACAACCTGCTCCTGAATGACTACTGGGTACATAACGAAATGAAAGCAGAAATAAAGATGTTCTTCGAAACCAATGAGAACAAAGATACAACATACCAGAATCTCTGGGACACATTTAAAGCAGTGTGTAGAGGGAAATTTATAGCACTAAATGCCCACAAGAGAAAGCAGGAGAGATCTAAAATGGACACTCTAACATCACAATTAAAAGAACTAGAGAGGCAAGAGCAAACACATTCAAAAGCTAGCAGAAGGCAAGAAATAACTAAGATCAGAGCAGAACTGAAGGAGATAGAGACACAAAAAACCCTCCAAAAAATCAATGAATCCAGGAGTTGGTTTTTTGAAAAGATCAACAAAATTGACAGACCGCTAGCAAGACTAATAAAGAAGAAAAGAGAGAGGAATCAAATAGTCGCAATAAAAAATGATAAAGGGGATATCACCACCGACCCCACAGAAATACAAACAACCATCAGAGAATACTATAAATGCCTCTACGCAAATCAACTAGAAAATCTAGAAGAAATGGATAATTTCCTGGACACTTACACTCTCCCAAGACTAAACCAGGAAGAAGTTGAATCCCTGAATAGACCAATAGCAGGCTCTGAAATTGAGGCAACAATTAATAGCCTACCCACGAAAAAAAGTCCAGGACCAGATGGATTCACAGCTGAATTCTACCAGAGGTACAAGGAGGAGCTGGTACCATTCCTTCTGAAACTATTTCAATCAATAGAAAAAGAGGGAATCCTCCCCAACTCTTTTTATGAGGCCAACATCATCCTGATACCAAAGCCTGGCAGAGACACAACAAAAAAAGAGAATTTTAGACCAATATCCCTGATGAACATCGATGCAAAAATTCTCAATAAAATACTGGCAAACCGGATTCAGCAGCACATCAAAAAGCTTATCCACCATGATCAAGTGGGCTTCATCCCTGGGATGCAAGGCTGGTTCAACATTCGCAAATCAATAAACGTAATCCAGCATATAAACAGAACCAAAGACAAGAACCACATGATTATCTCAATAGATGCAGAAAAGGCTTTTGACAAAATTCAACAGCCCTTTATGCTAAAAACGCTCAATAAATTCGGTATTGATGGAACGTACCTCAAAATAATAAGAGCTATTATGACAAACCCACAGCTAATATCATACTGAATGGGCAAAAAGTGGAAAAATTCCCTTTGAAAACTGGCACAAGACAGGGATGCCCTCTCTCACCACTCCTATTCAACATCGTGTTGGAAGTTCTGGCTAGGGCAATCAGGCAAGAGAAAGAAATCAAGGGTATCCAGTTAGGAAAAGAAGAAGTCAAATTGTCCCTGTTTGCAGATGACATGATTGTATATTTAGAAAACCCCATTGTCTCAGCCCAAAATCTCCTTAAGCTGATAAGCAACTTCAGCAAAGTCTCAGGATACAAAATTAATGTGCAAAAATCACAAGCATTCTTATACACCAGTAACAGACAAGCAGAGAGCCAAATCAGGAATGAACTTCCATTCACAATTGCTTCAAAGAGAATAAAATACCTAGGAATCCAGCTTACAAGGGATGTAAAGGACCTCTTCAAGGAGAACTACAAACCACTGCTCAGTGAAATCAAAGAGGACACAAACAAATGGAAGAACATACCATGCTCATGGATAGGAAGAATCAATATCGTGAAAATGGCCATACTGCCCAAGGTGATTTATAGATTCAATGCCATCCCCATCAAGCTACCAATGACTTTCTTCACAGAATTGGAAAAAACGGCTTTAAAGTTCATATGGAACCAAAAAAGAGCCCGCATTGCCAAGACAATCCTAAGTCAAAAGGACAAAGCTGGAGGCGTCACGCTACCTGACTTCAAACTATACTACAAGGCTACAGTAACCAAAACAGCATGGTACTGGTACCACAACAGAGATATAGACCAATGGAACAGAACAGAGTCCTCAGAAATAATACCACACATCTACAGCCATCTGATCTTTGACAAACCTGAGAAAAACAAGAAATGGGGAAAGGATTCCCTATTTAATAAATGGTGCTGGGAAAATTGGCTAGCCATAAGTAGAAAGCTGAAACTGGATCCTTTCCTTACCCCTTATACGAAAATTAATTCAAGATGGATCAGAGACTTAAATGTTAGACCTAATACCATAAAAACCCTAGAAGAAAATCTAGGTAGTACCATTCAGGACATAGGCATGGGCAAGGACTTCATGTCTAAAACACCAAAAGCAACGGCAGCAAAAGCAAAAATTGACACATGGGATCTAATTAAACTAAAGAGCTTTTGCACAGCAAAAGAAACTACCATCAGAGTGAACAGGCAACCTACAGAATGGGAGAAAATTTTTGCAACCTACTCATCTGACAAAGGGCTAATATCCAGAATCTACAAAGAACTCAAACAAATATACAAGAAAAAAACAAACAACCCCATCAAAAAGTGGGCAAAGGATATGAACAGACATTTCTCAAAAGAAGACATCCATACAGCCAACAGACACATGAAAAAATGCTCATCATCACTCGCCATCAGAGAAATGCAAATCAAAACCACAATGAGATACCATCTCACACCAGTTAGAATGGCAATCATTAAGAAGTCAGGAAACAACAGGTGTTGGAGAGGATGTGGAGAAATAGGAACACTTTTACACTGTTGGTGGGATTGTAAACTAGTTCAACCATTATGGAAAACAGTATGGCGATTCCTCAAGGATCTAGAACTAGATGTACCATATGACCCAGCCATCCCACTACTGGGTATATACCCAAAGGATTATAAATTACTCTACTACAAAGACACATGCACACGTATGTTTATTGCGGCACTATTCACAATAGCAAAGACTTGGAATCAACCCAAATGTCCATCTGTGACAGACTGGATTAAGAAAATGTGGCACATATACACCATGGAATACTATGCAGCCATAAAAAAGGATGAGTTTGCGTCCTTTGTAGGGACATGGATGCAGCTGGAATCCATCATTCTTAGCAAACTATCACAAGAAGAGAAAACCAAACACCGCATGTTCTCACTCATAGGTGGGAACTGAACAATGAGATCACTTGGACTCGGGAAGGGGAACATCACACACTGGGGCCTATCATGGGGAGGGGGGAGGAGGGAGGGATTGCATTGGGGAGTTATACATGATATAAACGTCATGCACATGTACCCTAGAACTTAAAGTATAATAAAAAAAAAAAAAAAAAAAAAAAGATGTTCCCAATCAGACTATGGTTTATCAGTGTCTAACACATGGAAATAGGTGGTAGAGTGGAAAGAAGGCTGACCAAGGAGCCAGGTGACCTGCATTCCAGCTGGGCTTGGCCTCTCTAATAAGCTTAATGCAGGAAGGGCCTTGGAAACATTATCAGCTTGGCTTCAGTTTCATCACTTGTAGAACACGGAGGGTTAGACCAACTGATACTTTTTTTTTTTTGAGACGGTGTCTCGCTCTGTCACCCAGGCTGCAGTGCAGTGGCCAGATCTCAGCTCATTGCAAGCTCCTCTTCCTGGGTTTACGCCATTCTCCTGCCTCAGCCTCCCGAGTAGCTGGGACTACAGGCGCCCACCACCTCACCCAGCTAGTTTTTTGTATTTTTTAGTAGAGACGGGGTTTCACCATGCTAACCAGGATGGTCTCGATCTCCTGACCTTGTGATCCGCCCATCTTGACCTCCCAGAGTGCTGGGATTACAGGCGTGAGAGACCAACTGATATTAAACCACTGAAATAGACTGAAAATTTTAATTCTTGTAGAGCAGAGGTTAGCAAACATTTTTTGAACAAGAGCAGACAGAAAATATTTTCAGCTTTTCTGGCCAGAGAGTCTGTTACAACTACTCACCTCCGCCACTGTAGCACAAAAGCAGCCACAGACAAGAAATGAGTAAGTGTGACTTCGTGCCAGTAAAATCTTATTTATAAAAACAGGTAGTTGGGTGGGTGCCAACCCCTTGTTGTGAACAGTATCAAATCATATTTCCAATGACACAGTTCCCTGCAAACTCAACACAATCAGGAAAAATTCCGTTTCCATACATTGTTATTAATAATCCAGAAAAGATCATGTATAAAACAAAGCTGATCATCTTCCCAGACTCTCCCCTGTCCCTCCAACCATTCTTTCTTCTAATTAGCAGCAGAACACCACTATTCTTCCAGTCTTCCAAGCTAGAAGCCTTATGAGCCTCTTGAAAGTATCTCTGTACATCCTCCTCTGTTTCTGCCCTGTCAGCAAGTCCTGTCCTTTCTCCTCTTGCTGGCTACTATCTCTTGTCTTAAACATAATATATACTATTTCTGTCTAGTCTTCCTAAAACACCACTTCAGTCATGTCACTTCCTAATTTCAAAGCCTTCTTAATTTTTACTGCATCAATTGTAACCACTAATGCAATGGAGTTTCCAAGCCCTTCTTTTCCAACCCCAACAGGTCTTATTTCTCACAAGGCTTCAATAACCACTCTCTGCTCTAGGCAGGGTATTTATTCTGTAGCGGATCCCTGCAAAGTACTCGTTAGTACCTGTGCCTTTACTACCACTCAGTCATCTCCAAACCATTCTTTCCACCCATCCAAAACCCACCATTACTTAAAGCTCCAACTCAAGGATCAATTTTTCTATAAACACAGAATTCTCTATCTTTACACTTCTACTGAATTTAGGGCAGTATCATAGAGCTTAGTACTTATCTTCCTGTAACTATTTCTGGCAAACAAACTGGGCCATACACAATTTGCTGTATTTGCCAATGCCTAATACGACATTAGAAACAAAACAGGTTTTAATTAAACAAAGGCTGAGAGAGTAAAGTTATTATTATAGGATGAGGAATCAAAACCAAAATGTAGTATTTTCTCAGTCTGATTAACTTTCCCAAACATAAACTACTGCAGCTGCTATTAGAGGTAAGGAATCTATCTCCTTACACTACCTGATACTGCAAATAAATAAATTAGCATACAGGTTTATAGTTGGTCCCTTATGATCGCTTTTTTTTTTTTTTTTAAGATGGAATCTCACCCTGTCACCCCAGCTGGAGTGCAAATGGCGTGATCTTGGCTCACTGTAACCTCTGCCTCCCGGGTTCAAGTGATTCTCTTGCCTCAGCCTCCCGAGTAGATGGGATTACAGGTGCACGCCACCACACCTGACTAGTTTTTTGTATCTTTAGTAGAGACGGGGTTTCACCATGTTAGCCAGGCTGGTCTTGAACTCCTGACCTCATGATCCGCCTGCCTCGGCCTCCCAAAGTGCTGGGATTACAGGCGTGAGGCACTGTGCCCAACCCATATGACTGCTTTTAAAAATGTAAATGAAGTCATAGGAGGCTAACTATCTCTGTGTATACTACATTGTTTCTCTGTGCAAATTCAGATTTCACCTCTGCTCAATCTTGACTTCAACTGCTCCTCCCTAGTTCTGCGCCCCAGGCTTAAAGAATTCTTATACTAGAGTCTATATTTGTACAGTGCCTAAAATATGCCAGGAACTGGGTTAAGTGCTTTAGATATTATCACATTTAAACAATCCAGACATTTTGCGAGACAGCTACTACTGTTTTGCCTACTTTACAGATAACGAAAATAAAGCTACCTGGCCAAGGCTGTATGTCTAGTAAACGACAATGTCAAGATTCAAGCCTACATATTTTGATTGTTGCTCTCACTTCTCTAGATGTCTTGTGAAAAACATACTCTACCTATGCTTCTCAGTAAATTCAATCCAGTAATGAGCCACCCACAAGCCTCAGAACTTCAAAGTTCCCTCCCATCTTTTCTAAAGTTTCCCCTCTGGGTAAACAAAAGAAATAAAAACTTGCCTGTGCAACAAGTCTACTTTAAAACCAGAATCCAGAAAGAACCAGAAGGTTGGCAGTGCCAGTGAGTTGGATCATGTATATGAGATGTGTGAGTGTCAGATTAATATGTATAAAAGCAAAGCAGGGGCAGATCACCTTGGATTTAAACCCTGGGCCCACCACTTACTGGACATCTTACTACTATAGGCCTGTAATATCATCTCTCAGAGCCTCAGTTAATTTCTATAAAATTCATAGTGTTTTTGTTTGTTTTTGAGACAGGGTCTTATTCTGTCATCCAGGCTGGAGTGCAGTGGTGCAATTTCAGCTCACTGCAACCTGCACCTCCAGAGCTCAAGCAATCCTCCCACATCAGCCTCCTGAGTGGCTGGGACTACAGGCACATGCCACCACACCCAGCTAATTTCTGCCTTTCTTTTTTTTTTTTTTTTTTTGTAGAGATGGGGTTTCACCATGTTGCCCAGGTTGGTCTTGAACTCTTGGCATCACGCAATCCTCCCTCCTCAGCATCCCAAAGTGCTGGGATTACAGGCATGAACCACCATGCCTGGCCTAAATTAATAGATTTTTATAAGGATTAGATACTAACACGTTTAAAGCACACAGCACAGTGCTTGGAATAGACAAGTGAGCAATAAATGTTTTCTGCAGTTATATTTAGGGTTCAAGTGGAAAGTCTGAAAAGACAGGCAATGCAAAGCATTTTATCCTTTGATTTCTTTATCACCAGAAAGTCTAACAAATTAGAACATTTGTTAATGAGGCCCTAGGTCATGGCTTCAATCCCCATTTGAGGAAACTACATGTTGTCCACTTCATAGGCCACCAACTGGCTGTTTCATCTCAGCATCCCGTATCTGTGCTCCTGTCTAGGGTCATTCCCCAAAACAAAGATGACTAGCATTCTGTTTCTCTCTATACTTTCCCTGCCTAGACAATCCTCTCAGATTCACGCTACTACTAATTCTCAAAGTCCAGGCCACAGTGCTTCCAAATGGAATGTTGCTAACCCAATATCCATCCCAGAATAAAGTCTGTGAGCACTTGAAAAAATAAGTTAGTTGATAGAAATGCAAAGACTACCAGGAGCCAGGACAGAATCAGGAATTTCTGGAGTCAGTATTTTGGCCACTGGGAAGTACCTTAGATATAAGTACATCTTAAATCTCAACAAGGGGCCGGGCGTGGTGGCTTATGCCTATAATCCCAGCACTTCAGGAGGCTGAGGCGGGCAGATCTCTTGAGGTCAGGAGTTGGAGACCAGCCTGGGCAATGTGGCAAAACACTGTCTCTACTAAAAATACAAAAATTAGCTAGGTGTAGTGGTGCATGTCTATAATCCCAGCTACTCAGGTGGCTGAGGCAGGAGAATTGCGTGAACTCGGGAGGTGGAGGCTGCAGTGAGCCGAGATCATGCCACTGCACTCCAGTCTGGGCGACAGAGACTCTGTCTCCAAAAAAAATTTTTCAACAAAAAAAATCTGATAAAAGATTCTCACATCCCAGCACTTTGGGAGGCCGAGATGGGCGGATCACGAGGTCAGGAGATCGAGACCATCCTGGCTAACACGGTGAAACCCCGTCCCTACTAAAAATACAAAAACTAGCCGGGCGAGGTGGCGGGCGCCTGTAGTCCCAGCTACTCGGGAGGCTGAGGCAGGAGAATGGCGTAAACCTGGGAGACGGAGCTTGCAGTGAGCTGAGATCCAGCCACTGCACTCCAGTCCGGGCGACAGAGCGAGACTCCGCCTCAAAAAAAAAAAAAGATTCTCACAGTGGGGAGATATGAGCTGGGCCACAGCAGGGGGTCTTAGCCATTTGAAATAACTACTGACCCAAGCACTGATCCAGGATGCAATCAACCCATACAGAAATCTGAATCACAACACTATACTTGGTTTCATCTTGGTTCACAGTTTTATAAATATACAGCTAGCATAAGTATATTTCAAAATAAAATAAAGCTGAGAGAAATATAAGATCATAATTTTAAAATTCAAAAAGACCTCCAAGCAAAGTTTAAAAACTTACAAAGCATGAGTGGAATGTTCCAGCTTTGACATTCTGGTCATAACTCAGGTAATAAAGCTAGAAATCCTAGTAACAAAAGATCAAGGGATGAGGCTATACCTTTCATTAATTCATTCAATAAGTAATGAGTGCCTACATGGCTAAGCATTCTTCTAGAATATAGGGATATACCAGTAAACAACCTATGTTCCTGTCCTTACGGAATTTACAATCTAGTGGGAGGAAATACTGAATAATCAAATACAATGCCTAGTAGAAATAGTAATGTGTACTACAAAGAAAACACAAATAGGTAGAAAGACAGAGTGATGGGGTCATTTTAAATGGGTTAGTATATAATAATGACAGCAGATACTTAGGGCAGAGTGGGGGATAGGGTAATATTTTAGATGAGACAGCAAGGAAGGCCTCTCTGATCTGGTAATATTGAACCGACAAGAGAATATTTAGAGCAGACACGAGGTAACGGAATAAGTTATTCAAATTATCTTGTGGAAGGGAATTCTGGTCAGAGGGAAAAGCAAGCACAAAGCTCTAAGACAGGAACATGCTTGGTTTGGCTTGTTCAAACAACAGCAAAGACAAGGTGGCTGGGGAGCAGTGGGCACTAAGATAACAAGATAAGGTCAGAAAATGTTAGAAAAGTAGCCAGGGGCCATGGCACATAGAATAAAGAATTCTGAATTTATTTTGAGGAAGATGGACAGCTATTAGATAATTTTGTGCAGAGGAGTGGCATGGCATGACAAGTTTTAGAGAGATTATTCTGCCTATATTCAAGATAAAATGTAGAGGCCAACAGTAAAACCAAGTATGCCAGTCCAGAGGCTTCTGCATTCATCTTTGAACCCCAATGCCTAACACAGCATTTGGCATATAAACCCTAAGGTAAATACCAACAAGAATAATATTCTTTATCCTATGTCTTTAATATAATATTACTGGTAGTACACCAAACTCAGGTTTGAATCCCAGCTTAACCACTTTAGCTTTGTAACCTTGAAGCATACAACCTAATGTGAGCCTGACTTCCCTCATCAATAAAATGGAGATATCTCAGAGCTACTGTGCTGATTAAATGTAGCAAAATATATACAGCATTTAGCTAGGTGCCAAACACATAGTGAGGACTTAAAAAAAAACCCTCATAAAAGCAAAGTCCACATATCAGGAATATCAAGAGCTTAGTTATGGACATGTTAAATTTGAGATATTAGCACTATAAGTACAGATGGTAATTAGGCAATTGGATATGGGTCTGGAGTTTGGAGGAGGGAATAGGGCTGGAGAGAAAACTTTTGGGATTCAGACCATACATGGTATTTAAAGCCAAAGATGAAGGAAATAAGCCTAGTTAAGTGTAAAAAGAGAAGACCCAGTGACAGAGTCATTGGGTACTGAAACATGTACTCATTAGACAGCAAAGTAGAACTGAGAAGGAGTAATCAATGAGGTAGACAGAAAACTGAAAGTCATCATGAGATTTAGTGATATGGTATGCTGCTGGGGCAAAGGTCATATTAGAATGTCTTGAAAGAAGAAGAATAGGCCAGGCGCCATGGCTCACGCCTGTAATGCCAGCACTTTAGGAAGCCGAGGCGGGCGGGATCACGAGGTCAGGAGATTGAGACCATTCTGGCTAACACGGTGAAACCCCATCTCTACTAAAAATACAAAAAAAAATTAGCTGGGCATGGTGGCGGGTGCTTGTAGTCCCAGCTACTCAGGAGCCCGAGGCAGGAGAATGACATGAACCCGGGAGGCGGAGCTTGCAGTGAGCTGAGATTGTGCCACTGCACTCCAGCCTGGGTGACAGAGCAAGACTCCGTCTCAAAAAAAAAAGAAAGAAAGAAAGAAGAAGAAAAATGTTCGATGGGAAATTAAGACAATTTGTTAGGAAATTATGCTTAAAAAGCCAGAAGGAAATGGGGCTGTAGCTAAAAGTAGAAACAGGATTTAAAGCAGCGTTATTTTTATTTTATTTTATTTTTTTGAAGACAGAGTCGCGCTCTGTTGTTCTGTTGCCCAGGCTGGAGTGCAGTGGCGCCATCTCAGCTCACTGCAGTCTCTGCCTCCTGGGCTCAAGCAATTCTTGTGCCTCGGCCTCCCAGAGTGCTGGGATTACAGGCATGAGCCACCACCTCTGGATCTACGAAGGGCTCTTTTTTAAGGAATAAATAATAGCATAAATGCCAATGGGGTGGTTATAACAGAGATGGGAAAATTGATGATGTAATAGAGAAAAGGAGAACTGCTGTAGCATTATCCTTAAGGGACACAACATCAATTGAAATACAGAAGTGAAGGAGGCTGGCCTTAGCTAGGAGAACAGATAAAATTTATCTCTAGTAACAGAAGAGAAGATTCATCTACAGCATTCACAGATGCTGGTAGATGAAGAGATGTTTCAGAGACAGAGCTTATGAAAATTCTCTTATTTATCTTCTCAGCGCTTCGTTTTTTTCAGAGAAATAAGGAGTTAAGTTCAGCAACAGAGAGTGAAACAGGGCAGAAAGTGTTATAGTATAGTTTTGAAGAGTAAGAAAAAACTATGCAACTATCTAAGAGTGGGAGAATGAATGGGATAAAGAAATATAGGCTGGGCACAGTGGCTCACACATAATCCCAGCACTTTGGGAGGCTGAGATGGGCAGATCATTTGACCCTGGGAGTTCGAGACCAGCCTGGGCAACATGGCAAGACCCTGTCTCTCCAAAAAAAAAAAAATTAGCCAGGCATGGTGGCATGTTTCTGTGGTCCTAGTTACTCTAGGGGCTGAGGTGGGAAGATCACCTGAGCCCAGGATTTTGAGGCTGCAGTGAGCAGTATTTGTGCCACCACACTCTAGCCTGGAGTAAAATTAGCTGGCAGATTTTTCTCTGCGCTTAAGTTTGGCCCATGAGTGCAGGTAAACACATAAAGAGTAGGTGAAGATTTAGGGATAATCAGGATACTGGTAGTCAAACAAGTACAATTAAGAGAGAGAGCAGTGGCCGGGAGTAGTGGCTCACACCTGTAATTCCAGCACTTTGGGAGGCTGAGGCAGGTGGATCATGAGATCAGGAGTTCGAGACCAGCCTGGCCAAGATGGTGAAACCCCGTCTCTACAAAAATACGAAAAAATTAGCCAGACGAGGTGGTGGGCGACCGTAATCCCAGCTATTCGGGAGGTTTGAGGCAGAAGAATTGCTTGAACCCAGGAGCCAAGATCGCACCACTACACTCCAGCTTGGGCAACAGAGCAAGACTCTGTCAAAAAAAAAAAAAGAGAGAGAGAGAGACCAGCAGAGGACCTGAGAGTACACACAAGGGAGTGATAATGATGATCCGACAACGACAAAGCAGAGCTAAGTAGGGAAGTGAGTACATCAGGGGGATAAGGGAGAATGAAAAGGGGACAAGATCAACAGATCTTGATTGATCCTGGTGGAGTCTGTATATTAAAGAGAGTAAGGTGGAAAGATAGATAATGGTATTTGGAGAGTAAGATATCACAAGAAAAAGTTTCAGAATTACTACAGCATAAAACCAGATCCTTGGGACTCCTACATCTAATAAAAAATTTCAGTTCAGAGTAAGAATCCATATGTCAGAATTGAATGGCAGATAAGAGGATTAAAGGCAGATGATGAAATAAAGTTTAAGAATCTCTAGTTTTTTTCTGTATGGCAAAAACCATTAGAAAAGTCTAACTCCAAATTTAAGAAAAACAATAATTCAGGTTTGTTTTTTTTTTTTTTAGGATGCAATCTGATAGATAAAATAGCTGTTTTATGTTTTTTGGGTTTTTTTTTTTTTTTTTTTGAGACAGAGTCTCGCTCTTGTCACCCAGGTTGGAGTGCAGTGGCACAATCTCGGTATCTCAATGCACTGCAACCTCCGCCTCCTGGGTTCAAGCGATTTTCCTGTCTCAGCCTCCCAAGTGGCTGGGATTACAGGTGCCCACCACCATGCCTGGCTAATTTTTGAAATTTTAGTAGTACAAGCTGAAGCAGGTGGATCAGCTGAAGTCAGGAGTTCAAGACCAGCTTGGCCAACATGGCGAAACCCTGTCTCTACTAAAAAGTACAAAAATTAGCCAGGCATGGTGGTGCATGCCTGTAGTCCCAGCTACTTGGGAGGCTGCGGCACAAGAATCACTTGAACCCGGGAGGCAGAGGTTGCAGTGAGCCGAAATTGCACCACTGCACTCCTGCCTGGGTGATAGAATGAGACCTTGTCTCAAAAACAAAACAAAACAAAAGACTCAACCCTTATTTTCCATGGTATCCAGTTTGGCCACTTAATTATTCAGGTTATAGTCATGGAATCTAGAGTCCTATACTTTTCTGCTTACAAAATTAAATGTATAAAGTAACTTAAGCTAAAATTAAGTGCCATTTTCTTTAGTTTATACCTTGATGCCACAATTAAACAACTTCTGCATTCCCCAAACGTGGAGACGTCATTACTTTAAAAAGAAAAAACAACTTTCACATTTACAGATTTCACAGCAAATCATCACCCAAACAAGTAAACATCCTTCTGTATATTCTTATCTACTTTTCAAATCTACTCTAAAATATTACATTCTATCTGTTGAGCAGTTAAATACACGATTAAAATCATACATTTTGGTAGCCTGAAAAAAATGAATCTTGGTTTTCATTCTAAAGGGAAAAAATAAACCATGATATATATATATATATATAAATCTATTAAATTAATACCAAGTTTGAATGATGACAATTATTTACTCACCTCCTTAATAGCATCTTCATTAGGGAGCATAGAACATAAACATGTGATATACGCTTGCTGGAAAGATGACACATTTGAAATTTCTTTAGATTCTGCACATAGTTTTGATAAAGCAGTAGCCTGGGGGATGCAGTTAGATTTCAACAAATGTTTTATTCGCATTTGCAGAAAGGAAGGTCCTTCTTGTGCAATCAATTTATTGACTAGAAAAAAATGAAAAATAAAACAGTTTGACAACATACCACATAACATGTCAGATTTGTTAAGATGAACATTTCAGATCTTTTTATTTGATTTTTTTTTTTTTTTTTTTTTTTGAGACGGAGTTTCGCTCTGTCGCCCAGGCTGGAGTGCAGTGGCCGGATCTCAGCTCACTGCAAGCTCCGCCTCCCGGGTTTACGCCATTCTCCTGCCTCAGCCTCCCAAGTAGCTGGGACTACAGGCGCCCGCCACCTCGCCCGGCTAGTTTTTTGGTATTTTTTTAGTAGAGACAGGGTTTCACCGTGTTAGCCAGGATGGTCTCGATCTCCTGACCTCGTGATCCACCCGTCTCGGCCTCCCAAAGTGCTGGGATTACAGGCTTGAGCCACCGCGCCCGGCCTTTATTTGATTTTTAATAAAAATTTAGTTTACATAAATGGGAAGTTTATTCTGGTCTCAATATTCATCTAACAGAGATGAGAGCAAAATTAAGAAATAGTGAAATGAACTATAAGCATAAATGCAAGAAATGAAGCAAGTAACCTAAGTAATATTAACAACTATCAACTGAATGCTTATGAGACATCAAGTTTTAAGCTGCATATTTTTATATACCTTTCATTTATTCTTCACACCACCACCAAGGCAAGTATTATTATCCCCAGTCTAAGGTTAGGAAAATTAATATTCACAGAAGTTAGGTAACTTGCCAAGGATTCCAAAGCCAGTGGTGCTCTTTCCTCTAAACCAGGCATTTCTCAAAGTGTGTTCCACCGACCAAAAGACCTGAGAGATAGTCCTAGAAAAAAAAAGGATTCCTTGGTCAAATCTCTGAACAGTCCTGCAATAAAGAAAACTGTTCACTTTTATTTGAAAACCCAATGTTTCTCAAACTGATTTGACCAGAGAACCCTTTTATACATATTAGTAACCTGTAAAACATGTGTTCCTGGTTCAGTACACACTTTGGAAAATGCTACTCTGAAAGCGTCAGAAGTACTGAAGCTCAGTACTTCTGTACTTCTGTACTTCTGAGCCATACTGAATATTAGGCACTTGGCATTGACTGAACAGTGCTCTGGATGAGCCCTCAATTTTCGAATAGTAAATATCCAACAAGTATGTGACATCACTACATAATATTACTTAAAGAATAGAGGTGAGAATATTGCATGTCAAGCCAAGTGGTGAGTAAACAAACTGTTTTAGGTGGTTAATCTAAAACAGTATCTCTCAGACTTGAAAGTGCCCTCTGGATCACCTGGGGAGCTTATTAAAATGCAGATTCTGATTTATTAGGTCTGGGACCTGAAATTTTGCTTTTGTAACAAGCTCCCAGGTGGTGTGTGTGTGTGTCTGTCTGTCTGTCTAGAGTAGCAATCGTTTATACTAAGGATAAACGACTGGCCCAATTTTAACTACATATCAGAATCAATCGTAAAATTATCCTTTAAAAAAAATAAAGAAAACAATATAGATATAATCACAGATTTCAAAAGGACACAAAAAGCTATACAGTTAAAGTTTTTATCCCTCCTACCCTGACCCCAGTGCTCTGGTTTCCCACCCTGAGAAACAACAAGTTTCCAATTTCTTGTTTATCCTTCCAGAAATATTCTGAGTATGGAAACCATTTTCTTTTGCCACTTAATATATAATACAGGTTACTCTATCATCTGTACAGTTAGAGCTACCTTCTTATTTTTAACAACTGAATAGCATTCAGTGGTATGGATGTACTATATTTAACTAATCCCCTACTGATACACTTGCAGGCTGTTTCCAATCTCTGTCAATCATCAATAATGCTGCGACTTACAACCCTATATATAGGTCATCTGAAACACGTGAATAAATCTACAGAACAAATTCTTAGATGCGGAATTGCTAAAGGCTCTGTTCATTTGTAATACTGACTTATACTGCCAAATTGCTCTCCAAAAATTGTACCAATTTATATTCCCATCAGCAATATGTAAGTGCCCATTTCCTAAGGCACTTCAAAAAGTTCTGGATTCCAGAGCTCCAACTCTGGAGATTATGATTTAGCAAGTGGAGTCTGGACCTTGGGATGTATGTTTTTTGGTTTTAAATCCCACAGATACTCTAATATGTAGCCAAGGTCAAAAAGCATGGAGGGAAAACAGGTCACAATCACTTGGACTTTTCCCTTTTCGTCCAACAGTTACTAAATTCCACAAGATGAACTCACAATCATACCCTTCACTCACATAGCTCCTTATTCCTTACTTCTATTTTCAGCAATGATATTCTCTCAATTATGCAACAATAAAATTTTGGCATTATCCTTCCTTGATACTTCCTTTCCTCATGGAAATCAACTTAGTTATTATGTCCTAGCAATTCTTTTCTAATCATCTCCAATCTAATTCATGCCTATTAGTTCCTGTCATGTCTCCCCTATATCCTGTTCTGCCTAACATCAGATTCTGCTCTATTTATCTGCCATATGAGGTTGTAAGCGATTCTGCAAATCCCACAGGAAACAACGTACCTGATAACAGGCGTATTACCTATACAACCTATCGCCTTACAAATTCCCACAGCATTTTACTTCTTTCCCCACATTTAGTTTTCTCTAAGAACAGTGATAAGGGATTATAGTGTACAAAGGTTAACATTTCAGGCTTTAGAATCACTGATCTGAGGTTGAAACCTGATTCTGACACATAGCTGTGAGACCCTTGGACAAATTAACTGACCTCTCTGAGACTCAAGTTTCTTCATCTGTAAAAAGGTTAGTTATATCCATCTCACATGGATGAACAAATTAAAGAAATACTAGAGATGCAGATAAGACTCACCACAAGGCCAGACATAAGAGTAAATGTTCAATAGTACTTACTATTGTCTCTGATATCTCCTTTATTACACTGTCAGCAATTTGTGAACAAATATCGCCGGGCGCGGTGGCTCAAGCCTGTAATCCCAGCACTTTGGGAGGCCGAGACGGGCGGATCACAAGGTCAGGAGATCGAGATCATCCTGGCTAACACGGTGAAACCCCGTCTCTACTAAAAACTACAAAAAACTAGCCGGGCGACGTGGCGGCGCCTGTAGTCCCAGCTACCCGGGAGGCTGAGACAGGAGAATGGCGTGAACCCGGGAGGCGGAGCTTGCAGTGAGCTGAGATCCGGCCACAGCGCTCCAGCCTGGGTGACAGAGCGAGACTCTGTCTCAAAAAAAAAAAAAAACAAACAAATATCATGTCTCGTTAGCCTTTGTATTCCCTACAGCTTAGTGCACAAGGCCTTGTATATTACAGGTGTTTAATTAAACCATGCACTTAGCAACCGAAGGGTCATCACTCTCCAATCAAAAACGTTTTAATGTCATCTCACCTGGGCTGAAATTCTGCCTCCACAATTTTAACTACGTGGTCTTGGGTATGTGTAATCTCTCACCTGTTTCATGGATTAAATGAGATATGAAAGCACAAATACAGTGCCCAACACAGAGCAGGCACTCTGAAAACCATAGCTATTATTTTCTATGCGGTAAGCTATTTTATTCAATAATTATAACTATAGTTAAACTGCTGCTAAATCAATTTTAACATATAGCTCAATCTTGTATTTTACAAATCACTTGAAGATATCAATCTTTAAATTTCTTTACCGAAAGGAAATCTACCATATGCTTCAATATTTAAAACAATGTCTCCCAATCGTAATCTTTTCTGTATCTCATTTCTTCAAACATTTCAATAAAAAAATTTGTTTTAGTTTTTATACCCTCCCTTCCATCCAAATTTAACAATTGAACTGGTTTGCCATATTTCTTTGCCTTCTCTTTTTCAGAACCATTTAAATGAAAGGTGCAGACATCATGACACTTCATCTTATACTATATACTTCATTATGTAAAAAGAGTAACACTTAAGATCCAGTTGAAAAACAGTTCTGCCAGGCACGGTGGTGCACACCTGTAATCACAGCACTTTGGGAGGCTAAGCGGATGGATCATCTGCAGTCAGGAGTTCGAGACCAGCATGACCAACATGGTGAAAACTCATCTCTACTAAAGACAAAAAATTAGCCGGGTGTGGTGGCACATGCCTGTAATCCCAGCTACTTGGGAGGCTGAGGCAGGAGAATCACTTGAACCCAGGAGGTGGAAGCTGCAGTGAGCCGAGGTCACGCCATTGTACTCTAGCCTGGGCAACAAGAGTGAAACTCGTCTTTAGAAAAAAAAAAAAAAAAGAGGCCGGGCGTAGTGGCTCATGCCTGCAATTCCAGCACTTTGGGAAGCTGAGGCCAGATCACCTGAGGTCAGGAGTTCAAGATCAGCCTGACCAACATGGAGAAACCCCGTCTCTACTAAAAATACAAAATTAGCTGGGCATGGTGGCACATGCCTGTAATCCCAGCTATTCAGGAGGCTAAGGCAGGAGAATTGCTTAAACGCTGAGGCGGAGGTTGTGGTGAGCTGAGATTGCGCCATTGCACTCCAGCCTAGGTAACAAGAACGAAACTCCATCTCAAAAAAAAAAAAGAAAAACAGCTCTTCCATGGTGTCTTTACTGATCATGTCACATGAATGTCAGGTAAAAGTATCAACAATTGGCACTTATTACAGAAGACAATCAGTGATATGAACATCACTGCTTTTTGGTATCAAATACATTAAATATCTGGTCTGCAGGGGCAGCAGAGATATAAAGAAAGCTTTTTAATCTTTTGACCCAAAATTAGATTAAGGGTCAACTGTGAAAGGAGGCAGGTTACATGTTACCCACCACTTATACTGTGGTCCTCAACATAATTCCTTAGATATGGAGGTTATCATGTACCTATTCAGAGTCTTAAAGATAGTGGGTGCTTAATTAATATTTACTGAATAGACAAGACACCAAGAATGTTAGGTAAGCAATGCTTCTCCCCATTTACTGATGTTTTTTCTATGTTAAAAATGATTAATTACTGTTAACTCCAGATGTGGGGTGACATAGTTGATTAGTATATCAGGGGAAAATACACTAAGGGTGTTTAACTCAACCCCACCCTTTCTCCCTCTTGAGCTTGGGCCTGCCTGCACAAAACATGCAATCTCCTCTGCCCCAGTCAAAGACTTATCTGGATAGGAATCTGCCCAATTCTGGGATGTTTCTGAAATTATCTGGCTCTAACAGCTTTTGTCAATAACAAAGGTGTTATTTTAGCCTCCATCTATCTACATTTATAAAGGGATGCCGTTTATTGAGGACCTCAACGGAAACAATTAACACCAATCTTTTTCTATTTAACAGCTCTTTTACTTATTCTTTTTTTTTCTTGTCAGTGCAACTGGTAATGATCAGAGGAAACGGATCAAGAGAAAATCTAAGCGCCTTTATGCCCATCTTCTCACTATACAGAGAGGTCCAAACACCATGTATATGGTAGGTGCTCAAGCTGGGTGAATGGATAAGCTAACTGGGATATTTTAAAGGATCAACAATCAAATGGCTACTTCTAAGACCTAAAGACAATCTTAAAATGTGTAATAATTATTCTAAAATCTGTTTTTATAGCAAAAAATGTACTTAATAGAGTGTAATCCTTTGAACTTTCCACTAACTTGACGGAAATGAAGTTACAATTGTTGGCTATATCAAACAAAATATTTTGTGTATCTAAAATCCAAGTATCAATTCAAATCCATAATTTTCCTGGTCTTCGACTGACAATTTCGCAAATAAAAAATTTCATTCTGGCTGGGTATGGTGGTTCATGCCTGTAATCCCAGCACTTTGGGAGGCTAAGGCAGAAGAATCTCTTGAGCTCAGAAGTTCAAGACCAGCCTAGGCAATATAGTAAGACCCCCATATCCACAAGAAATAGAAAAAGTAACTGTGCACAGTGGTGCATGCCTATAGTCCCAGTTCCTTGTGAGGCAGAGGCAGGAGGATCACTTGAGCCTGAAAGGTAGAGACTGCAGTGAGCCATAATTGTGCCACTCCAGCCTGGGTGGCAGAGTGAAACCTTGTCTCAAAACAAAACAAAACAAAAGCAACAAAACTTCATTCTTTGCATCTCTCTTTTATAAAACAATGAATTCCAATTATTTCCTATATATAGAAGAAAAAAGAAATTTTTTTCACGGCCCTCGGTTGTTGCAGTCAATAAAAAAGATATAAGCAGGCCGGGCACAGAGGCTTGTGCCTATAATCCCAGCACTTTGGGAGGCCAAAGTGGGTGGATCACAATGTCAGGAGTTCGAGACCAATCTGACCAACATGGTGAAGCCCCATCTCTACTAAAAACACAAAACTTAGCCAGGCGTGGTGGCACGCGCCCGTAATCCCAGCTACTCAGGAGGCTGAGGCAGGAGAATCACTTGAGCCCAGGAGGCGGAGGTTGCAGTGAGCCGAAATGCTGCCACTGCACTCCAGCCTGAGCAACAGAGCAAAACTCTGTCTCAAAAAAAAAAAAAAAAAAAAACAAGAAAAGTATAAGCAAAGCTCTACCACACACCAAAGATTACAGCAGATTATTCATTTCTATCTCAGGAACTTTGTATGAACATTGTTACTCAACGCAAAATTTAAAAATGAGTGCAGGCCGGGCGCGGTGGCTCAAGCCTGTAATCCCAGCACTTTGGGAGGCCGAGACAGGCGGATCACGAGGTCAGGAGATTGAGACCATCCTGGCTAATACGGTGAAACCCCGTCTCTACTAAAAAAATACAAAAAACTAGCCGGGCGAGGTGGCGGGCGCCTGTAGTCCCAGCTACTCCGGAGGCTGAGGCAGGAGAATGGCGTCAACCCGGGAGGCGGAGCTTGCAGTGAGCTGAGATCCGGCCACTGCACTCCAGCCCGGGCGACAGAGCGAGACTCCGTCTCAAAAAAAAAAAAAAAAAATGAGTGCAAAAACTAACAATGCAAGAATCCTTACTTAAGCAAAACATTAAATGCTAATGGTTAATTTTTACTGCTCAAAGCAGAAAGACTAGGTATATACACAAGTGAAATTCCCAAAATTTTAACCCATAATCAATTCCAACTTTCTCAGAACTAAATCCTCATCCAATATAGTCTTAAGACTTACCTTCCTCTGTTTCCACTGGCTGTTGAGACAGAATTTTAAGAAGAACTGGGTTTTTCCACACCCCTTCCTTGGTAACATGAACCAATATTTGTAGGTTATTATTCCCAAATTCCAATAATGCATCATGTGACTCCTAGAACAAGAACAGCATACCCAGAAAATAAGTTAACAATATAAAAATTAGTTTTGCCTTTTCAACATATCTGATACACCTAGGAACTGAAAGAATCTATACTTTGGATTTCCTGAAAATAAGTAACCAAAACCAAAAAGACTATCCTTAAAGCCTTGTGAAATTCTGTTGCAGTTTTTTTTTGTTTTTTTTTGTTTTAAAAGACAGAATCTTACTCTGTCACCCAGGCTGGAGTGCAGTGGTGTGATCTTGGCTCACTGCAACCTCCAGCCCCTGGGTTCAAGTAATTATCCTACCTCAGCCTCCCGAGTAGCTGGAATTACAGGCGTCTGTCACCACGCTCAGCTAATTTTTGTATTTTTAGTAGAGACAGGGTTTCACTACCTTGGCCAGGCTGGTCTTGAACTCCTGACCTCATGATCCACCCGCCTTGGCCTCCCAACGTGCTGGGATTACAGGCGTGAGCCACCGCGTCCAGCCTCTGTTGCTGTTTTTTTAAAAAAAAAAACCAGGGGCCGGGCGCGGTGGCTCAAGCCTGTAATCCCAGCACTTTGGGAGGCCGAGGCGGGCGGATCACAAGGTCAGGAGATCGAGACCATCCTGGTTAACATGGTGAAACCCCGTCTCTACTAAAAAATACAAAAAAACTAGCCGGGCGAGGTGGCGGGCGCCTGTAGTCCCAGCTACTCGGGAGGCTGAGGCAGGAGAATGGCGTGAACCCGGGAGGCGGAGCTTGCAGTGAGCTGAGATCTGGCCAGTGCACTCCAGCTTGGGTGACAGAGCGAGACTCCGTCTCAAAAAAAAAAAAAAAACTAGGATGGGGCCAGGCACAGTGGCTCATGCCTGTGATCCTAGCACTTTGGGAGGCCGAGGTGGGTGGATCACCTGAGGTCAGGAGTTCAAGACCAGTGTGGCCAACATGACAAAACTCTGTCTCTACTAAAAATACAAAAAATTAGCCAGGCGTGGTGGCGCCAGCCTATAGTTCCAGCTATTCAGGAGGCTGAGGCAGGAGAATCACTTGAGCCTGCGAGGCGGAGGTTGCAGTAAGCCATGATTGTGCCACTGCACTCCAGCCTGGGTGACAGATCAAGACTCCGTCTCAAAAATAAACAAATAAATAACTAGGATGTTTTCACTAAGTAAAAGAGTGCCTTTAAAATGTTTTCCTGAATTCCTCCCTGGTAAAATTATCACCACAATTCAAGATAGGTGATATGTTGCATTACTGTTGGATATTTGGAGTACCCTACTATTAGGATCACTCATATTACTAGCAGACTCTGAAGACTTGAAAGATAGCCCTGGTGGAGGCTGATTTAATTATTTTTTGGTTTTTTGTTTGTTCGTTTCCTTTGGAGATGGAATTTCTCTCTTTTTGCCCAAGATGGAGTGCAATGGCGTGATCTTGGCTCACTGCAACCTCTGCCTCCCAGGTTCAAGCAATTCTCCTACCTAAACCTCCCAAGTACCTGGGATTACAGGCACCTGCCACTACACCTGGCTAATTTCTGCATTTTTTAGTAGAGATGAGGTTTCGCGACGTTGGCCCAGGCTGGTCTTAAACTCCTGACCGCAGGTGATCCACGTGCCTCAGACTCCCAAAGTGTTGGGATTAAAGGCATGAGCCACTGTGTCCGTTGATTTAATTATTTTAAAGCCACCGGTGCTGCTTTCTTTTAAAGAATTCTGCAGTATTCACACAAGCTGCCTATTCCTCTAACAGGAATTACAGGAGTATTACTTAGTGACACAAATCGTTAAATAATTGCTTTAATTCGTCTAAAAACTTGCTATTTAAATGATAGGTGACTCTAAAATCTAAGTTATTAGCTCAGCAAACAAACAAAATGTATTTTCCAATAGTTTGTTCATTAAAGTTCAAGGGTGAGGGAAAAGGAGTCAGAAAATTAATTCAGTATAAGTGATGAGGTATATATCTCACCGTCCTCTACTACTACTGAGGATTATTGATTATGATGAGCTTGTTCCCATGTTCTAAAATTCTTACTTGTTTCCCTTATTTTAAACTGCTGAAATTCTCTAGCAACATGAGCTTCCATTTATGTCAACATTTCTTTGGAAACTATAAGCCAAAAATGTTCACAGGCCTAAGAATATAGTTTAGTATTCACTCAAGTGAAAACTACAAGGTATAAAGTCTCCCCCATCTGCATTTGCTGCCTTGTCCATTTATAATATAAAATAAGAAAAATTAAGGGTTTTTATCTTTTGGATTTCAACAGGGATCATGTCTTAACATTTATTTGTACCCCTACTACATTTATTTACTGAATACATGTTAAAAAATATATCCTACACATCTGATAAACCTGAAAAGGCTTACACACTTTTAAGCTGAAAAGTGGAAAAAGAGGCAACTATTTTATTCAAGCAAGCTATCTAAGAAAAGAATAAAGAAATGTGAGAGATTTCTCTCTAAAAAGGATAGAGGTTGAGTATCCCTAATCCAAAAATCTGAAATCCAAAACGTTCCCCAAATCCCAAACTTTCTAAGCATCAACATGATGCTCAAAAGAAATGCTCACTGGAGCATTTCGGATTTCCAGATTAGGGATACTGAACTACTAAGTATAATGCAAATATTCCAAAATCCAAAATACTCCCAAGTATTTGAGATATAGGATACTGGAACAGTATTAATATAGTAGTAATAGTCCTAATTAGGATTTGCCCTTCTAGAATGCCATATGCCAGAACAAAACGACTGGCAGGATTCAGAACACAGAGTGACAAAAATCAAAGTGCTACACATGAGAGATGATTTCAGCAGCTGTACAGATATGTGAGATATTAGTACTGCATTACAGGGATTTAAATAGGCCAAGAACATGACAAAGAATCCTCTTCTCACTAAAGAGAACATTATATCATTTCATTTTGGGTTATGCATTCCAGAGGAAAGAAATGTTCAGATAATGAAGTGTGTCTGTTAATATGCATGTCTTTATTTGTGCCTACATGAAACAGGTCTAAGCTGCTATAACAGGTCTAAGCTGTGTCCTCAAGGAAGTGGTTAACAAAGCAAGCTCAGGGTTTGAAATCTGTGTGTAACTTTGGCCAAGCTAATTAACTTCTCTTCAACTGTCTCCCCATTTGTAAATGGAGATTCAAATAATCCTCACACTATAAGGTTTGTAATTTGATTAGAAGATATAAAACAAGAAACATGTAGTATAAAGCAGTGATTGGTACATAATTAGTGATCAATAAATGAATGACAGAATGCATTTATTTTTAGAGATGAGTCCTATTATTTTAGAGATGAGCCCTGTCACCCAGGCTGGAGTGCAGTGATGTGATCGTATCTCACTGCAGCCTCCGACTCCTGGGCTCAAGAGATTCTCTTGCCTCAGCCTCCTGAGTGGCTGGGACTATAGTTATGTACCACCATGCCCAGTCTATTATTTATTATGCTTTTATTTTTTTTCAGATGGAGTCTCACTTTGTTGCTCAGGCTGGAGTGCACCAGGGTGATCTTGGCTCACTGCAACCTCTGCCTCCTGGGTTCAAGTGATTCTCCTGCCTCAGCCTCCCAAGTAGCTGGAATTACAGGCGCCCACCACCATGCCCAGCTAATATTTGTATTTTCTAGTAGAGACAGGGTTTCAGCATGTTGGCCAGACTGGTCGCAAACTCCTGACCTCAAGTGATCCGCCTGCCTTGGCCTCACAAAGTGTTGGGATTACAGCCGTGAGCCACCACACCCAGCCGGGTATAATTCTTACAGTGTTAGGAAGAAAAAGGTGAACCTTAGGTGTAATGAAATAGTGTTTTGTATATTGAAGGTTACCAATAAGTATGCTACGAAGGATCCAAATATTGTTCCTTTATAATTGTGTATGATTTTGATAGCTTTATGCTGTGTAAACTTTGTTTGAATAATGATACTTTTCTGTTGATTTCTACAAAACCAAATGAAAAAAAAAACATTTTTAATACATCCCCTTCAAGTGACGGGCCTTTTTGTCATTTGATGAACTTAACACCAATATATAATAAATTTGTTTTTGTTCTAAGGCTTTAATTTTAGTTTGCTAGGAGTAATTAATCAGGTGTCTTGGATACAGAAAATTTTTCTGAGTTAAAATCAACTCACCTGCAGAGACTGAAGGAATGGTAGCCAGACTTCACAAGGCAGTTCACTTTCAGATACTGAAAGCAGTAATTCAAAACAACTCCTACAATAAAAATGAGTAAGTATATAAAGGTGGTTACAGTAATAATTAAGTAGAGTATGACAGCAATACTAAAAATCTATTTTACATTTGTTTAGACTATTTTAAATGTTTTTACTCTTCAAAATTTTCTTCAGAGTTGTTATACTGACTGTTCAATCTAAAAAGGAGGAAAAAAGAAAGACCACAAGGCTTTATATTTACATTGTTGCTTTAGTACATTTGGTAAGAATATAATAAGCTCTTTAGAAATCACATTCTAAGCACTTTTATTTTGTTTATTTGGGTGTGAAGAGGCACCCATATAGGACAATTCTAATTCCAGCAGACAAAAATAGGAGCTCAAACTATTGTCAATTCAGCTGATAAAATGATAAATATATGTAACTGTTATCTATAGGTTTCTGTCACTTGCAGAGGAAGCAGGAAGACTGGCAAAGTCGTTTCCTTACCTCTAAAAAAACCAAGCGTAAGAGTTTCCTTTTTCTGACTATTATCCAGAAGACACAGAAAAGAAATAACAGGACCCCGTCTCTACTAAAAAATACAAAAAACTAGCCGGGTGAGGTGGCGGGCGCCTGTAGTCCCAGCTACTTGGGAGGCTGAGGCAGGAGAATGGCGTAAACCTGGGAGGCGGAGCTTGCAGTGAGCTGAGATCCGGCCACTGCACTCCAGCCCGGGCGACAGAGCGAGACTCCGTCTCAAAAAAAAAAACAAAAACAAAAAAAGAAATAACAGGAAGATTTGTTTTTGAGAAAAGAAATGCACAACTTGAATAATGATCAACTCAAAACACCAAGGAATCAACACCTCTCTAAAACCCTGCAGAATTATCCTTTACCCCTTAGAGATTACAAAAGGTAAAACAGAAACTAAGACTTGGTAGAAGGAAAAATAGGATCATAAAACCAGGAATGCTGGTCTTCCATAAAGGGCCATTGGAGACTAGGAAGCAAAACAGGTGAGGCTAGAAAAAAAAAAAACAAAAAACCATCTAGACTAGAAGTCATCTCACTAAACAATCTACAAGTTGAACAAGGTGATGCCCAGCTAAAACCGAATAGCTGTTGTATCTTTTCAATTTCCAGATGAAAATTACAATAAAGGTGTAATTTTGTCTAATATTATGCAGTTAAAACAACAGCTAAATCATGTTTGTTTGTTTTTTGAGACAGTCTCACTCCATCACCCAGGCTGGAGTGCAGTGGCGCCATCTTGGCTCACTGCAAGCTCCACCTCCCGGGTTCAAGCGATTCTCATGCCTCAGCCTCCTCCCAAAGTGCTGGGATTACAGGCGTGTACCACCATGCCCACCCTAAATCATGATCTCTTTCTTGGGATGGTAATCTTATACTGTACCCTGATATTTTTTGCTAATAAAATTATTCTTAGTTCAAATATAATCAAATTGCAGAATTTCATGTTGTTTTTGCCAAGATGTTCTTCAAAGACTACCAGTTTCCAGGTATTCTGTCATTTAAATCAATCTATACCTAAGGGACAGAAATATATCATTCTCAGATTCCAAGCCTGAATAGGAAAAGAGACTCTAGTGGCAAGTTAAAGATGATGTTGCTTGGCTGGAGCTTCACTTGGACTGTATCTCCTGGCAACGTGAGTACAAAGGAAATTTCATTCAATGGTACGACTCTAACGGTGCTCTGAAAAATAAATGTGATGCCACTGTAAAGAGAAACCAGGCAAACAATACGACCAATGGTACTCAATTTTAAGAGTGATTTAAGTTCTTAAACTTACAGTACTAATCTGCCAAGCACTAAGAGGACATCTTCACATTCAGTAGTTAAGTATGGACGTGCACTGGCAAAGCTTTGGATGGCAAGTCGATATACCTCCAGAAGATACACAATATGTTCTGACGCATTCTTGTTGCTTGCATATTGCAATAAGGTCTACAAAATAAAATTAAAAATTATTTACAAATAAAAATAATGAAACAGATTGTCTTTGTCCTCAAACGCACCACATAGCTCTCCCATTTTTTTCCTAATAGATGCATATACTTTTTATTTGCCTTTTAAGGCTCTGGTTTGTTTAGAAGATTCTATTTTCATCACTTAATGAATTATTTCTGCTGAGTTAATGAAACGGCAGAACTACTCTTTCGATATCAGAATAATTCTAAGAGTAGAGCCATAAAATGTCTAGTTGTTCTCACTATAGTTCTGGAGTTGCCATCTCTAAAATTCAACGAGTTTTCAACCATGTGCCAAGCACTGGATACATAAGAATAAGACTATGATCCCTGCCTTCTACAACAAGAGATGAATTATTCCTGAGTATGACTCTCAGTTCTACAGCCCCATAAAATCCTTTTTTTTCCTGTACATATGGAATTGATTAGGCTTCCAAGGGTTAATTTATGCTAACTAATTTGTAAAAGGTTAATGTTATATTGGTATTTTTATTTTTCACTAGCCCTGTATCCTCAACAAAATACATATTTATTTTTTATAAAGTTTATGAAAAATATTAACATATAGGCCAACGCCAGTTTATTTGGTTACAATGGGGGGAATAGTCCCCTTACCACACAGGGTACCCTATTCCTCATACTGTGGCATCTGAGAAGTTATCTGGCGAGTATGGAATCTAAACCAAAAGAAAATGAAACCACAATAAAGCCTGATAAATTATGTGTGTCCTATCACTAAGAATCTGTCCAAATGATGGTGGAAAGCTGGCTTATGTTCTCCCTGGACAGTGTTGAAAAACCACTGCCAAATTCATGTTTGGGGACTCTCCTGAGTTCCATGGAGTTGTTTTCTCTCTTGTTCATATATATTTTCCTTCTGACAACTGATTAGGTTTTGCCTATGCTTAATTGGTATATCTAGTTAAGACCTGAAGTATGTATTATAGCCTAACATATGCAGGATACAACCTTCTCCCTGGAATATACATTCTGTCTGACAGGGCTGGGGAGTTCCTAATAGGCTTTTGGTTGGGGATACTTCAATAGGCAAGTCTTATTTTCAGAAGGTAGCTTTAACTTGAGTGAAATACATCTTATCTGAATTCATTACCCCAGAATAATGTCTTCAAAGATTCCTAACTTCCTGTCTTTGATTTTTTTTTTTGCCGAAAGAACTACAAATAGCTACAACAGCAGCGCAGGATTCTGCTGGATTTTCTGCAGCTTTAGTTTCCACACGAATGGCCCCTGTATGAGTTCTGGTAACTGACTGTTAGCATCATCTTGATTACTTTAAAATTAAAAACCGAGAGAAACAACTTACAAGGAAATATACCATAGACCATTATACCATATACAGTAGAAGTTCTCTTAACATATTGCATTATCTGATCTTTGCATACCTGAATCACTATAGTCAGTTGAACTATTTTTAGTATACCCACCTACTCAGTTAAGTGTCTTGCTACTTTGTCACAGTCACTTTAGATAAATGCGCTTCTGTAATTTCAGAAGAGCATCATGTCATCACTTAATCAAATCCCTAATTTTAATAAAATAAAAAAACTGAGTAGCATTATAAACTGACCCCTAAGCAATCCTGCTTCCCAGCTGAATTAGTAGAGAGAGAATGCAGAATGGGTGTCTGTTATATAAATAAGATTTCACCTAATCTCCCTTAAGAAATTTATTAAAATCAGGCAGGCACTGTGGCTTACGCTTGCAATCCCAGCACTTTGGGAGGCCAAGGCGGGTGGATCACGAAGTCAAGAGATCGAGACCATCCTGGCCAACATGGGTGAAACCCCGTCTCTAAAAACACAAAAATTAGCTGGGCGTGGTGGTGTGCACTTGCAGTCCCAGCTACTTGGGAGGCTGAGGCAGGAGAATCACTTGAACCTGGGAGGCAGAGGTTGCAGTGAGGCAGTGAGCCAAGATTGCGCCACTGCACTCCAGTCTGGCGACAGAGTGAGACTCTATCTCAAAAAAAAAAAAAAATTATTAAAATCTATGTTACAAAAAAATTCTGGTTTAGGTCAATAAGTTACTTACTTTCTGCATGGGCTAATCTAAGAATTAAGGAGTTTCAAAAATTTGTATTTAGTGCCAGATTTTATGTTCCTTAAAGTCAGACATTATGTCTTATCAATCTTTATAGCCCTACCACTCCTCTACCCACTACCACCCCCACAGGACATTCTCAAGTCTCACTAAATGTCTGCTGAATACATTCACCATTTTATTCATTTGACAAATATTTTTCAATAGATTATCACACATGAAGTGCTAGATGCGGTGGGGGCGGGCAGACATGAGGCCTATCCTCACAGAGCTTTCAGAATGAGTCAATACAACATGATGGCTAAAACCACACATGCAAATTAACCAACTGCTAACTAAAGTATGCAAAGAGAAGGACAGAGTGCATACAGATGGGGTTAGTCTTTCCACAATCCACCTGTCCACTTAGAATGCTCTTGCCACCAATCTAATAGCTTCTGACAGACATTCCACTAGGACTTATAGAAGTTACACAATTTCAAAGATTCAATACTCTGAGGAACTTCCAGTTTGCTCTATACTAAGTTATACTTTTTATATTCCTAAATCTTTACCCCCTCATGTGTTGGTTCAAATTAAGTAGTGAAATCTCTTATACCCATTATAAGCATACTCTGGGTATGTGAAGAATGGCTGGAATAATCAATCTTCTTCATTATCACCCTTTTTTTTTTATTTTTTGAGATAGAGTCTCACTACATCACTGCTGGTGATCCTCCCACTTCACCCTCCCAAGTAGCTGGGACTACAGGCATGAACCACTGTGGCTGGCCAGGCTTTTATCTTTTTTTTTTTTTTAAATGAAGTCTCACTCTGTGGCCCAGGTTGGGGTGCAGTGGCGCAATCTCAGCTCACTACAACTTTCACCTCCCAGATTCAAGCGGATCCTTCCACCTCAGGCTCCCAAGTAGCTGGGATTACAACTGTGTGTCACCAGGCCCGGTTAATTTTTCTGTTTTTAGTAGAGATGGGGTTTCACCATGTTGGCCAGGCTGGTCTCGAACTCTTGACCTCAAGTGACCTGCCTGCCTTGGCCTCCCAAAGTGCTGGGGTAAGTAACTATAGGCAAGAGCCACCTCACACCCAGCCTTTGTGTTTTTTTTTTTTTTTTTTTTGAGTCGGAATCTTGCTCTGTCGGCCCAGGGTGGAGTGCAGTGGTGCGATCTCGGCTCACTGCAAGCTCCACTTCCCGGGTTCATATCATTCTCCTGCCTCAGCCTCCCAAGTAGCTGGGACTACAGGCGCCCGCCACCACGCCTGGCTAATTTGTGTGTGTGTGTATTTTTAGTAGAGACGGGGTTTCACCGTGTTAGCCAGAATGGTCTCAATCTCCGACCTCATGATCCACCCGTCTTGGTCTCCCAAAGTGCTGGGATTACGGGCTTGAGCCACCAAGCCCGGCCTTTTTTTTAATGCAAGATTGGGCTGAAAGGATTACAGCCATCCTTTTATTTGGGAAAAAACTGGACTAGGCCGGGCGCGGTGGCTCACGCCTGTAATCCCAGCACTTTGGGAGGCCAAGACGGGCGGATCACGAGGTCAGGAAATCGAGACTACAATGAAACCCCGTCCCTACTAAAAATACAAAAAACTAGCCGGCGCGGTGGCGGGCGCCTGTAGTCCCAGCTGCTCGGGAGGCTGAGGCAGGAGAATGGCGTGAAGCCGGGAGGCGGAGCTTGCAGCGAGCCGAGATCACGCCACTGCACTCCAGCCTGGGCGACAGAGCTAGACTCCGTCTCAAAAAAAAAAATAAATAAATAAAAATAAAAATAAACTGAACTAGGCGAGGTGGCTCAAGCCTGTAATCCCAGCATTTTGGGAGGCCGAGGCAGGTGGATCACTTGAGATCAGGAGTTGGGACCAGCCTGGTAAACATGGTGAAACCTCATCTCTACTAAAAATACAAAAATTAGCCCGGCGTGGTGGCACATGCATGTAGTCCCAGCTACTTGGGAAGCTGAGGCTGGAGAATTGCTTGAACCCGGCCAGCATTCCGTGGTACAATCACAGCTCACTGTAACCTCAAACTCCTAGGCTCAAGTGATCCTCTCTCCCACCCACCTCAACTTCCTGAGTAGCTAGGACTGGAGAAGTGCACCACCATGCCCAGCCAATTAAAAAAAATTTTTTTTGTAGGGACAGGATCTCTTTGTTGCCCAGTCTGGTCTCAAATTCCTGGGCCTCAAGTGATCCTCCCACCTTGGCCTCTCAAAGTGCTGGGATTACAGGTGTAAGCCACTGTACCTAGCCATGGTCTCTTATTTTTCTTTAGGAACTGAAATCACAATTGGAGAAAAGGGGCAATAAATGACAAAGATGACCTCCTAAAGTTCATTCTACAGTGACCAAATTAATGGCCTCTCTCTTTTGTTTCAGTAAATTCACTTATTCCACAAATACCTACTATTTTGTAGCAGTACTGTGCTGGGAAGTAAGGATGGAGACTCTATTCCTGCCCTTGAAAGGCTATGATATATACTAAGGGGTCAGATATATATGTAAAAAATTGGCTCACTTAGGCACCATATTCGACTATTCTAAACATTCTTATTGAGGTGTTCTCATTCACATCCCAAGCGATTACCCTCAAATTACTCCCTCAAGTCCTTGCTATATACCTCAACTGCCTATTACATATTTCCATCTGGGTGTCCTATTCAAATCTCAAACTCAGCATGTCCAAAACCAAACATCTTCCCCAGCAAATATGCTCTTCCTCCTATGTTCCATCTGCCTCCTTTCAGTAGCCAGAGCTGAAAAACTATCTTTGAAACTACCACACTAAAGTTTGTTGATTCTATCTCAGAAATGTATTTGTCTCCTGTCCCTATGCTTTATCTCTGTAGCCATTCACCTAAACCAGGTCCCCAATATCCCTCATTAGACTACTACATTGGCTCACTTCTCCGGGCTAAATAAGCTCCAGTTCTGTAAATGTGTTATATCACAGTATGTCTGTACATTGAAAACATTAATGTCCAAGGGGAAAATGACAAGAAGAAATTAACTAAAATGCTTACATGGTTAGCACTGAGGTAGCAGGAATATGAGTAATTTTTGTCATCTTTATACTTTTCTAAACTTCTCAAATTTTCTTTAATAAGCATGACTACATTTTCAAAGCAAAAAAAAAATCTCCCCTCACCCTCAATTCTATCTACATTTCTCACTACGTGGTTTCAAGGAGCTTGGCAGCATTCTGACTCTTCTTTGAAACTATCAAGAAAGGAGAATTTCTTTCAGGATGGTCACATTTAATGTAAAGAATACATTCCAATTTAAATCTCACATAGTTCAGGATTAACTTTCCTAATGAAACAAATACAGTTATATTTACTGAGCACATAGTATGGATTAGGCACTTCCTAAGAGCTTTACAGGCCACTAAACTTATTTAATATGCACAACTCCATGAGCTAGGTGACTTATTATCAGCCCATTTTAAAAATGAGGAGCCACTGTCAAGTTGTCTTTTGGGGATTTTTTTTTTCCCCTTAATGAGGAAACAGAGATTGAATTATTTGGCCAAAGTCATCCAATAGGTAAGTGTTGGATTCAGGATTTGAACTAGAGCCATCTGGCTCCTCAGCCCACACTTAATCACCATGCTTTCTTTATGCTTTTTCACAATTCAACTATTTTAAGTGTGCTTTTAAATTCTGCCCCCTCACCCCTCAGCATCAGCTTTAATATTTTGCAGCAAGTTGTGTTATGGTCATCATTTGGCCTTCTTCCCGAGTTTACAACATCTAACTTCCATTTTAAAGTGACTGCTTCTGGGGAATGTTTTCAAGCAATGGCACTGACAGATATCCTGTACTTCAGAATGCTGGTGGGTCACAAAAAAACTGACAAAAGATAGCTAGTGTTTATTTTCAAAGCTGTATGTCCTATGGCAATAGGAAGTTACATGTTTTCTAATAGAGAGGGGTTTGAATTATTTCAAAGTTTGCACATAAAGCAAGAAACCTTGATTTAAATTTCTCCACTTGTGAAACTCCCAGGAAATTAAACATTTCAGTACAATGTGACTGCACTACAAGAGATAGACTTCCAGGAGAGGGCAGCACTTGAGATGGCTCTCTGAAGTATGAGCAACAGTGACGGGAACAGGACTCCAAAGAGAGAACTTTAAAGAAATCAGAAAAGATGAATAGACAACTAGATGACTAGAACAGATGGGAGTAAATGGTGAAGAGACTTAAATGTCAGTAATGAGGATGCACCTCTTGATGGAGGTTTCCCTTCAAGAGACTAAGCTGAGAGTGAGACGAAAGGAAATGGAGAGAGAACAGCTGGCTGCTTACAACCAGGAAGTTAAGTGGCTAGAGTAAATTAAACCCCCTAAGTCTTTAACATATGCTGCTACTATGCCCCCTGCCTCATTTTCTATATTGGTTATAGGTGGTTTTTTTTAAAAGTCAGAGATATGACTAACTTTTACTCTATCTATCTATACTTTTTTTCATCCATCCTGATTAAATTTCACCGGATTCAGTCCATCAATCTCAGCCTACTAAGATTATTTTTAGATACCGATTCTGCCACAGGATTTAACTATGCTTTCTAGTTTCATTTCATTTTCAATTTTTAAAAATGCCTTTTGCTGTTCTGTCATAAAAATAACATAGCATTGTTAAATACATATGCAAAAATAAAAATTTAATAACCCATAATACCACCATCCAGAAATAGACCACTATTAACAGGCAATACATTAAGCTTGAGGGGTTTTTTTAAATTATTTTTTTGGAGATGGGGTCTCCCTCTGTCACCAGGCTGGAGTGCAGGGGCGCGATCTGCGCTCACTGCAACCTCCGCCTCCCAGGTTCAAGCGATTCTCCTGCCTCAGCCTCCTGAGTAGCTGGGATTACAGGTGCCCACCACCATGCCTGGCTAATTTTTTTGTATTTTTAGTAGAGAAGGGGTTTCACCATGTTGGCCAGGATGGTCTCAATCTCTTGACCTCGTGATCACTGCAAGCTCCGCCTCCCAGGTTCAAGCGATTCTCCTGCCTTAGCCTCCCAAAGTGCTGGGATTACAGGCATAAGCCACCATGCCGGCTGCTTGAGGGTTTTTTAATGCCTAAACCAAATATTTTAATAGAATCATGCTATATGTCTTTCCATTTGTTGTAAAGTTTTCTTCAATGTCAGTGGTTTTATGGTTGCAGAACTTTGTGTGAGTATAATTTATTACCCAATTCTTTGTGGACATAATGGCTTCTAACTTTGCAGTATTATATATAATATTAAGATGAACACCCCTATAACACTAAAATGAGCACCCCTATATCTAATTTCTCTAATGTATCCATGACAATGTACTTATAATAATGTCCTATAAATGGAATTGCTGGGTGCATAATTTTTAAGGCTTTACACAGTGTCAAATTCTGCTCCGGAAAATTTGTTCCAATGTACATTCCTATTATTGGTGTTAAAAGGTGACAGACTGAGGAGCTGTAACAATTATTAGATATTATCATTGTAATATAACTTTTGAGGATCAGCTTACTAGAAGAAATACAATACTTTGTTTATTCAATTTACATTCTTTTCATCGCTGTGGCAGTTCAAGAAAATTTTTCATATATTCCTTTAATAATCTAATCTTAACACCTAATTACTACAGAGTAATCCATAAAAGACACACAGACCAGTGCAATCTAACAGAAAGCCAAGAAATAAATCCACGAATAAATCCTTGTGTATGTGGTCAAATGAAAATGATTTTCACCTAGGGTGCCAAGACCACTCAAGGGGAAAAAGACAGCGTGCTTCACTTCGCTTTTCTTTTCAGATGGAGTCTTGCACTGCTGGTCAGGCTGGAGTGCGCAGTGGTGCCACCTCGGCTCAACGCAATCTCTACCTCCCAGGTTCAAGCGATTCTCCTCATTCTCCCAAGTACCTAGGACTACAGGCACAAGCCACCACACCTGGCTAATTTTTGTATTTTTAGTAGAGATGGGGTTTTGCCATATTGGTCAGGCTGGTCTCAAACGCCTGACCTCAAGTAATCCATCCGCCTTGGCCTCCCAAAGTGCTGGGATTACAGGCGTGAGCCACTGCACCCGGCTGAAGACAGCCTTTTCATTCAACAATGTTAGGAAAACCAAATATTCATATGCAATAGACTGAAGCTAGACCTTACCTTACACCATTTACATAAACCAACTTGAAATGGATCAAAGATCTAAACATATGAACTAAAATGATAAAACTTTAGGAGAAAACATAGATAAATAGCTTCATTACATTGGATTTGGCAATTATTTCTTGACTATGACACCAAAAGCACAAGCAACACAAGTAAAAATAGATAAACTGGACTTCATCAAAATTAAAACTTCTGTGCATCAAAGGACACTCTCAAGAGAGTAAAAAGGCAACCCGTAAAATGGAAGAAAATACAGCAAATCGTGTATCTGTCGATGGATTAAAATCTAAACACATAAAGACCTCCTGAAACTCAACAACAAAAAACAAGCCAATTAAAAATTGAGCAGAAGACTTGAAAAGACATTTCTCCAAGGAAGATGTACAAATGGCCAATAAGCACATGAAAAGATGTGAAACACCACTAATTAGGGAAATCCAAATCAAAACCAGGAGATACGACTTCACACCCATTAGGATGACTATTATCTAAAATAAAAGAGGTCAGGCCGAGTGGCTCACACCTGTAATCCCACCACTTTGGGAAGCCAAGGCAGGCTGATCACTTGCAGTCAGGAGTTCGAGACCAGTCTGGCCAACATGGTGAAACCCTGTCTCTACTGGGAAAAAAAAAAATTAGCCGGAAATGGTGGTGGGCATCTGTAATCCCAGCCACTCAGGAGGCTGAGGCAGAGGAATTGCTTGATTCCAGGAGGCAGAGATTGCAATGAGTGAAGATCGTGCACCTGCACTCCAGCCTGGGTGACAGAGCAAGACTCGGTCTCAAAAAAAGAAAAGTAAAGAACAGAACAAGTGTTAGCAAGGGTGTGGAGAAATAGGAAACCCTGTACATTGCTGATAGAAAAGTAAAGTGGTGCAGTGGTTTGGAAAATGGTATGGTGGTTCCTCCAAAAATTAAACAGAAATACCATATGATCCAACAATTTCATTTCAGTGTACATATCCCAAAGAAGTGACAGCAGGATCTTGAAGAGGTATTTGTACACACATGTTCATAGCAGCATTATTTACAATAGCCAAAAGGAGGAAGAAACCCAAATGTTCATGAACAGATGAACAAAAGTGATATATCCATAAAATGAAGTATCATTCAGTCTTAAAGGGGAAGAAAATTCTGACACATGATACAACATGATGCATCTTGAGGACACTATATTAAGTGAAATTTGGCAGTCACAACAAGACAAATACTGTACAATTTCACTTATATGACGTACCTAGGAATAGTCAAATTCATAGAGACAGATGGTAGAATGATGGTTGCCAGAAGGTGAAGAAAAAAGGGAATGGGGAGTTAGTATTTAATGGGTACATAGTTTCACTTGGGGAAGATGACAAAGTTCTGGAGATGGATGGAGGTAATGGTTGCACAACAATGTGAATGTACTTAATGCCACTAAGTTGTACACTCAAAAATGGTTAAGATGGCAAATTCTATGTTATGTATACTTTCCCACAATAAAAGTACCAAAAAAAAAAAAAAAAAAAGGAGTTAACTTTAAGTCTAGAGATTTTAGATTAGAAATTTTCAAGAACTGAAGTGAATGAGCATGTAAAAGGAAGATGACGGCTGGGCGCCGTGGCTCACGCCTGTAATCCCAGCACTCTGGGAGGCCGAGACAGGCGGATCACGAGGTCAGGATCGAGACCATCCTGGCTAACACGGTGAAACCCCGTCTCTACTAAAAAAATACAAAAATCTAGCCGGGCGAGGTGGCGGGCGCCTGTAGTCCCAGCTACTCCAGAGGCTGAGGCAGGAGAATGGCGTGAACCCAGGAGGCGGAGCTTGCAGTGAGCTGAGATCCGGCCACTGCACTCCAGCCTGGGCGACAGAGCCAGACTTCGTCTCAAAAAAAAAAAGGAAGATGACGGGGCCGGGGATGGGGAGGATAAATTCAAACTATCCTCCATTTCTGCATTAGCGAGCCATTATTACTAAAAGGACTGATTTACAATACTTCTTAAGTCTGGAGATTGTGAAGTTCAAACTTCATCATGCTGGGTAAAAGTATTACAATTCTGAGGTAGTTGTGTAATAACAGAGGGAAATAACAGGCATTCTGGCTACAGTTTCAAATCTCTGCCCCATCAATTACCAGATAACCTGAGTCTCATTTTCTGAAATCAGTCAACTGAAATTGTACCAGCGTCCTACAAAATAGCTTTTTAAAATATGGTGGTAAAGGCTAAGTAGGGTGGCTCACGCCTGTAATACCAGCACTTTGGGAGGCCCAGGCTGGTGGATCACCTGAAGTCAGAAGTTCGAGACCAGCCTGGCCAACACTGCGAAACCCTGTCTCTCTTAAAAATACAAAAATTAGCTGGGTGTGGTGGCACAGGCCTGTAGTCCCAACTACTCAGGAAGTTGAGGCAGGAGAATCACTTGAACCCGGGATGTGGAGGCTGCAGTGAGCTGAGATTATACCAGTGCTCTCCAGCCTGGACGACAGAGCGAGACTCCATCTCAAAAAAAAAAAAAAAAAAAAGGGTGGTAAGGCTGGATACCAGTGGCTCATGCCTGGAATCCCAGCACTTTGGGAGGCCAAGGTGGGAGGACTGCTTGAGCTCAGGAGTTTGAGACCAGCCCGGGCTAAACATATCAAACCCTCATCTCTACGGGGGCGGGGGGGACGGGACACACACCAAACAAAAAAGACCCATAGCAAGATCCCATCTCACAAAACAAAACAAAACAAAACAAAAATACCAGACAGCCTTGGGTTCAAACTATTTTTTCAAAACAGTGGTAAAGTACATATAAAATTTACCATCTGAACAATTTTTAAGTATATATTTCTGTGGTATTAAGTATTCACATTGTACATTGCTGTGCTGCCACTCTAACATCTACCCACCCAACTCCTGTCATCTTACAAAGCTGAAACTCTGAACTCATTAAAAAGCAACTCCCCATTCTCCCCTCCCTCTAGCCCTTGGAAACCACTATTCTATTTCCTGTCTCTATGTGCTATATAGCTTTCATGGTATATTATATTTTGTTTGAAAACACAACATAAGAGTGTGGTACTGGCATCAGAGTAGACAAACAGATCAATGAAACAGAACAGAATTCAGAATGAGACTCACACATGCATAGCTGACTAATTTTCAGTAAGGTGCAAAGGCAATTCAGTGAAGAAACGATAGGTTTTCAATAAATGGTGCTGCAACTTTTTTTTTTTTTTTTTTTTTTTTTGAGACGGAGTCTCGCTCTGTCGCCCAGGCTGGAGTGCAGTGGCCGGATCTCAGCTCACTGCAAGCTCCGCCTCCCGGGTTTACGCCATTCTCCTGCCTCAGCCTCCTGAGTAGCTGGGACTACAGGCACCCGCCACCACGCCCGGCTAGTTTTTTGTATTTTTTTAGTAGAGACAGGGTTTCACTGTGTTAGCCAGGATGGTCTCGATTTCCTGACCTCGTGATCCGCCCGTCTCGGCCTCCCAAAGTGCTGGGATTACAGGCTTGAGCCACCACGCCCGGCCAAGTGCTGCAACTTTAAAAAAAAAAAAAAATCACTCAGGCCAGGCGCGGCGGCTCAAGCCTGTAATCCCAGCACTTTGGGAGGCCAAGCCGGGTGGATCACGAGGTCAGGAGATCGAGACCATCCTGGCTAACACGGTGAAACCCTGTCTCTACTAAAAAAAAAATACAAAAAACTAGCCGGGCTAGGTGGCGGGGGCCTGTAGTCCCAGCTACTCCGGAGGCTGAGGCAGGAGAATGGCGTGAACCCGGGAGGCAGAGCTTGCAGTGAGCTGAGATCCGGCCACTGCACTCCAGCCTGGGCAACAGAGTGAGACTCCGTCTCAAAAAAAAAAAAAAAAAAAAATCACTCATACATATATCTATAAATATACCTATAAAACACTCATATATATCTCTATAGATAGGTATATCTCCATATTTATAGATATACCTATCTATAGAGATATATATGAGTGTTTTTATTTTTTGTGTGTGTGAGCCAAAGATTTATCTGTTCATTTACTGCATTTGAAATACTCTTCGATGACATCCTTGGCCTGAGACTCCCTGAAAAATATAGAATGCTTCAAAAATTTGCATGTCATCCTTGCACAGGGGCCAAGCTAATCTTCTCTGTATCATTCCAATTTCAGCGTATGTGCTGCCGAAGCAAGCATGAGTGATTTTTCCATCCATCCCTCACACCATATATAAAAATTACCTCCAAATCAATCATAGACTTAAATGTAAAACCTAAAACTACACAATCTCCAGAAGAAAACAGCAGAACTTCCCTGTGGTCTTGGATTAGACAGATTTCTTAGATATAACGGGAAAAACACAATTTATCAATATTAAGAATTTATGTTCTTAGAAATACACTGTTGACCGGCGCGGTGGCTCATGCCTGTAATCCCAACACTTTGGGATGCCGAGGCAGGCAGATCACCAGACCATCCTGGCTAATGCCATGAAACACTGTCTCTACTAAAAATACAAACAAAAAACACAAAAAATTAGCGAGGCGTGGTAGCGGGCGCCTGTAGTCCCACCTACTCAGGAGGCTGAGGCAGGAGAATGGCGTGACCCCAGGAGGCGGAGCTTGCAGTGAGCTGAGATCATGCCACTGCACTCCAGCCTGGGTGACAGAGCAAGACTCTGTCTCAAAAAAAAAAAAAAGAAATACACTGTTAAGGCCAGTTGTGGTGCCTCACACCTATAATCCCAGCAAGGGCAGATCACTTGAGGTCAGAAGTTCAAGACCAGCCTGGCCAACATGGTGAAACACTGTCTCATCTAAAAATACAAAAATTAGCCAGGTGTGGTTGCAGGCACCTGTTCCCAGGCTACTCAGGAGTCTGAGGCAGGACAAGCGCTTGAACCCGGGAGGCAGAGGCTGCAGTGAGTTAAGGTCACGCCATTGCACTCCAGCCTGGGAGACAAAGTGAGACTCGGTCTCAAAAACAAATTAATTAATTAAAAATAAATAAATAAGAAATACACTGTTAACAGAGAATAATAAAAAGAGAGAAGGCACAACCTAGGGAGAAAATATTTGCAAAAGCATATATCAGAAACACAAACACAACACCTCTCAAAATTCAACAATAAGAAAACAATTATTTTTCAAAGGCAAAGATTTGGACACTTCATCAAAGAAGATATAAGGATGGCAAACAAACATATGAAAAGACGTGCGACATAAGTCATTAGGGCCAGGCACAGTGGCTCACGCCTGTAACCCCAACATTCTGGAAGGCCAAGGCAGGAGGATTGCATTGCTTGAGACCAAAAGTTCAAGACTAATCTGGGCAACATGGCAAAATCCCACCATTACAAAAAGTACAAAAAAATAGCCAGGTGTGGTGATACAAGCCTGTGGTCCCAGTGATTTGGGAGGCTGTAGTGGAAGAATCACCTGAGCCTTGTGCAGTGAGCCGAGATCACACCACTGCAGCCTGGGTGACAGAGTAAGACCCTGTCTCAAAATTGTAAAAAGACATTAGGGAAATGCAAATTAGAATCACAATGAACTAACAGTAATTTTAGAGTGGCTAAAATGAAAAACACTGGCCACACCAAGTGTCAGTGAGGAGGTAGAAAACTAGAATGCTCACACACCGTTGATATGAATGCAAAATAATACAACTACTCTGGAAAACCTGTCATGTGACCCAGTCATTCCACCTAGGTATTTACCCAAAAGAAAAGAAAAAGCATCTGTCCACACAAAGACTTCCACACAAAATATTCATAACAGCTTTATCTGTAGTAGTCAAAAACTGGAAACAATTCAAATGTCTATCAGTAAATAAACAAATAATGATATATCCATACAATGAATACTCATCAATAAAATAACTGCTGATATATAAAAGATGAATGAATTTCAATAATTATACAGATAGACGCCAAAAAAGAGACCATATGATTAAAAATTCTTAAAGGCCGGGCGCAGTGGCTCAAGCCTGTAATCCCAGCACTTTGGGAGGCCGAGACAGGTGGATCACGAGGTCAGGAGATCGAGACCATCCTGGCTAACACCGTGAAACCCCGTCTCTACTAAAAAATACAAAAAACTAGCCGTGCGAGGTGGCGGGTGCCTGTAGTCCCAGCTACTCAGGAGGCCGAGGCAGGAGAATGGCGTAAACCCCGGAGGCGGAGCTTGCAGTGAGCTGAGATCCGGCCACTGCACTCCAGCCTGGGCGATAGAGCGAGACTCCGTCTCAAAAAAAAAAAAATTCTTAAAAATGCAATCTAATTTATAGAGACAGCAAATCAGTACTTAAGTGGGGATGGGAGGGTATATATACAAGAGGAGGGTAAGAAAGGGAATACAAAGCAGTAGAAAGAAACTTCTACGGATGATGGATATAATCATAATCTTGATGGTTTCATGGATATTAAGATACGACAAAGCTCACCAAATTGTACTTTTTTTTTCTTTTGAGACAGAGTCTTGTTCTGTCACCCAGGCTGGAGTGCAGTGGCACAATTCTGCTCACTGCAACCTCCACTTACCAGGTTCAAGAGATTCTCCTGCCTCAGCCTCACAAATAGAATGAGAATTATTATTATTATTATTTTTTTTTTTTTTTTTTTTTTGAGTCAGAGTCTCGTTCTGTCGCCCAGGCTGGAATGCAATGGCTCGATCTCAGTTCACTGCAACCTCCACCTCCCGGGTTCAAGCAATTCTCCTGCCTCAGCCTCCCAAGTAGCTGGGATTACAGGCACCTGCCACCACGCTCAGCTAATTTTTGTGTTTTTAGTAGAGACAGGGTTTCACCATATTGGCCAGGCTGGTCTCAAACTCCTGACCTAATGATCTGCCTGCCTCGGCCTCCCAAAGTGCTGGGATTACAGGCGTGAGCCACCGCGCCCGGCCAGAATGAGAATTTTAAGTGAAATCTCTTTAAGTTCAAATATACATATATGTTCTCCATTTCACATGACAAAAAAACAAAAGACTGATCCAAATGTGATGTTTTATGCACATTTATGGTTAGAATTTTATGGGATCGTCTGCTCTAGATTTAACTACTCCCCACCACCCGACAACAGAACAGAGTCTTGGTTCTCCTGTTCAGGCTGGAATGCAGTGGCACAAACACAGCTCATTGTAACCTCAAACTCTTCAGCTTAAGGGATTTCATGCCTCAGCCTCCCAAATAGCTAGGACACCACAATGCCCAACTAACTTTTAAAAAGTTTTTGTAGAGACAAGGTCTCACTACATTGCCCAGTCTTGGTCTTGAACTCTTGGCTTCAAGAGATCCTCCCGCCTTGGCCTCCCAAAGCACTGGGATTACAGGTGTGAGCCACTGTGCTTGACCCCTTGATTTAACATTTTCATTGACAATGTCCTTTAAAGACTGAAATCAAGATTTCACTACGAAGAAAAAACCAAATAAAGAAAGCAAGCATTAATTAATGCAATACTTTCAGTTCTAATCAGTAGTTTCCAATGGGATGGGCATTTATTCTAAAGGGGCAAATGATAATCCATCAGGGAGAAGGAATATAATATTAATACTTATATTCAAATGAGTTTTAAAAAATCTCACCCCCTTTATGTATTTCTGTGTCTGTTTTATACAATATATAGGTATGGTACAAATAAAACATACCTTTAAAAGATATTAATTTATTTTGATAAGAATATACAAGACAAATATTCGGAGACGACTTAGAAAATAAATCTTACATAGCAAACATTTTTCAATAGAGTTACAAAATGTTGGAGTAGAATCAAACCTTAAAGGGAATCTCATTTAAGGAGCAATATGAGGCCCCCCAAATAACAAGCTGACTTGCCCCAAAGTCATACATCCATTTGGTGGCACTCTATTTGAAAACACATAAAGGTCACTTTTTTTGTTTTTTTTTTTTTTTGAGACAGAGTCTCACTCTTGTCACCTAGGCTGGAGTGCATTGGTACAATCTTGGCTCACTGCAACCTCTGCCACCCGCGTTCAAGCGATTCTCCTGCCTCAGCCTCCAGAGTAGCTGGGATTACAGGTGCCTGCCACTGTGCCTGGCTAATTTTTGTAGTTTCAGTAGAGACGGGGTTTCACCATCTTGGCCAGGCTGGTCTTAAACTCCTGACCTCCTGATCCACCCACCTTAGCCTCCCAAATTGCTGGGATTACAGGCGTGAGCCATCATGCCCGGCCAGATCACAATACTTTTTATAGTTAGCTAATGGAAAGCACTGCAGTCTTCCCAGTTATTCAGCTATAACTTAGTCTTCCAGAGTTTAAAGCATTGATTATAAGAGATCAATAAATGATCAATAAATGACTACACTGATAAACCTCTCACAAAGCCACCATCAATCACTAAAGTGTACCACACATTCCAATGGCTTCAGGTTAGGCTACAGCTCTAATTATAATTCTTTGGACATGTTCTGCTTCATGAGAACTTTAGAGACCTAAAATCTCAAGATTACATGATCAGTCTGACACAGTGGCTCATGCCTGTAATCCCAGCACTTCGGAAGGCCAAGGTGGGTGGATCACTTGAGGCCACAAGTTTGAGATCAGCCTGGCCAACATAGCGAAACCCCATCTCTACTAAAAATACAAAAACTTAGCTGGGCATGGTGGCGCATGCCTGTAATCCCAGCTACTCAGGAGGTTGAGGCAGGAGAATACCTTGAACTCAGGAGGTAGATGATGCGGTGAGCCGAGATCACACCATTGCACTCCAGCTTAAGCAATAACAGCAAAACTCTGCCTTAAAAAAAAAAAAAAAAACCTGAATATTATTAAAATGCAAATTAGTGTAACAATCTGATAATTTTTTCCTATTAGATTGTCAAATATTAATAAGTTTAACAATACAAGCATTAGCAAGGATTTAGTAAAACGAGGACTCCCAAACACCACTGGCAGAAGTACATATTCAACTTTTTGTAGGCCTGGCGCGGTGGCTCAAGCCTGTTATCCCAGCACTTTGGGAGGCCGAGACGGGCAGATCACAAGGTCAGGAGATCGAGACCATCCTGGCTAACACGGAGAAACCCCGTCTCTACTAAAAAAATACAAAAAACTACCCGGGCGAGGTGGCGGGCGCCTGTAGTCCCAGCTACTCAGGAGGCTGAGGCAGGAGAATGGCGTGAACCCAGGAGGCAGAGCTTGCAGTGAGCTGACATCCGGCCACTACACTCCAGCCTGGGCGACAGAGTGAGACTCCGTCTCAAAAAAAAAAAAAAAAAAACAACTTTTTGTAGGCAAGTATCCATCAAAACTTAAACATTCTCTTAATCCAGTAATTTCTTTTTTTGAGTCAGTGTCTCACTCTGTTGCCCAGGATAGAGTACAGGCAAGTATCCATTAAAACTTAAACATCCTGTTTAATCCAGTCATTTTTGTTTTTGAGTTGGCATCTCACTCTGTCGCCCAGGATACAGTGCAGTGACGCAATCTTGGCTCACTGTAACCTCTGCCTCCTGGGTTCAACCAATTCTCTTGCCTCAGCCTCCAGAGTAGCTGGGATTACCGGCTAATTTTTGTATTTTTAGTAGAGACAGAGTTTCACCATGTTGGCCAGGCTGGTCTCGAACTCCTGAGCTCAGGTGATCCACCCGCCTTGGCCTCCCAAAGTGTTGGGATTACAGGTGTGAACCGCCGCACCCAGCCTAATCCAGTAATTTCAATTCCAGATTTATGTTATGGATAGAAATAACCAGTACTTAATTTTAATTTATTTATTTATTTATTTTTTGAGACAGTGTCTCGCTCTGTTGCCCAGGATAGAGTACAGGCAAGTATCCATCAAAACTTAAACATCCTGCTTAATCCAGTCATTTTTGTTTTTGAGTCAGCATCTCGCTCTGTAGTCCAGGATAGAGTGCAGTGTTGCAATCTCGGCTCACTGCAACCTGCGCCTCCCCGGTTCACGCCATTCTCCTGCCTCGGCCTCCTGAGTAGCTGGGACTACAGGCGCCCACCACCATGCCCGGCTGTTTTTTTTTTATTTTTAGTAGGGTTTATTTTAGACAGGGTTTCAATGTGTTAGCCAGGATGGTCTCGATCTCCTGACCTTGCAGCACTTAATATTTAACTAAGTTCATGGGACACTGTTTATAATAACAAAATAACACAAATGTTTAAATTATGGTGTATGCTCAAAATGTACTGATAAAGAAAAGGGTCAACATATCAAATTTAAAAATAAATTGCAAAAGGGTAAGTATTTGTGTTTTTTTTTTTTTTTTGAGGCGGAGTCTCGCTCTGTCGCCAGGACTGGAGTGCAGTGGCCAGATCTCAGCTCACTGCAAGCTCCGTCTCCTGGGTTCACGCCATTCTCCTGCCTCAGCCTCCCGAGTAGCTGAGACTACAGGCGCCCGCCACCTCGCCCGGCTAGTTTTTGTATTTTTAGTAGAGACGGGGTTTCACCGTGTTAGCCAGGATGGTCTCGATCTCCTGACCTCGTGATCCGCCCGTCTCGGCCTCCCAAAGTGCTGGGATTACAGGCTTGAGCCACCGCGCCCGGCCAAGTATTTGTGTTTTTAAGGACACACGAGACTGTTAATAGTCATTTCCTCTGGGAGGCGACTGGAAAGATTGTGGGCAGAAGGAAAGAGGCTTTTACTTTTCCTTAAACCCTCTGTACTGTATTTTTTGCCTCAAGAAGTACTTTTAAAGTTAAAAAAAACATTTTTTTTTTAGTTAAGAGTGTTGAAAGTGTTGCTACCTGTAGAATTTAAAATCAATGCAGTTTCTGATGGAATACTATGCATTTATTTCTTAATTACAGTAAGTCTACACATATTCTACATGAAAAGATGTCTACAATAATGAAATAAGCAGGTTTTAGTATATAAGCTTGAAACCATTTTTTCTAAAAATAGTACATATATATGTACACATCATATAGAAAAATTCTATAGATATGCATTCCTAAATTGTTAACAATGGTCTACCTAGGAAAAGGTAGCACTGGAGTACATAAAAGTGTGTATGACAGGAGCTTTTACTTCTTATTCTCCCCTTTGATACTGTTCTGATTTTTAACAATTAGAATGTATGCATGAGTTGTTTGCACAATTAGAAACTGTAATATTTATATAAACGAATATTCTATACGTATTTTTCCAAAAATCTGATAAATACACCAAGCTATTAAGTGACTTTATATGGTACTGTCACTATCTAATTCATCTATTTGTAAATCTTGTTTTAAGTTTCTAGAATGAGCACCCACTAGTTTTGAGTCACAAAAACTAAAATATTTATGTTTGCTTTATAACTTTAGGATACCTTATATATATTTTAAACATATATATGAAAAAAGCAAAGATGATGAAATGGAATCACAAAAATATGCCTATTTTATAAAATTATATATCATAAAAATGCAACTCCCAAGCAAGGATATACATTTTATCATATGCGATAATAATTCTTATAACAAATGTCCACATTAATAAGAAATTGTGCTGGCCAATATGACATATTCAGTTTATTTCCTTAGGAGTAAGAATACCGAGAAATCAGTCTGGGAGTGGTGGTTCACGTCTCTAATCCCAGTGCCTTGGGAGGCTGAGGTGGAAGGATCACTTAAGGCCTCAAGTTCAAGACCAGCCTGGGCAATAGAGTAAGACCTTGTCTCTACAAAAATCATTGTTAAAGTAGCTGGGCACTATGGCATGCACCTGCAGTCCTAGATATTTGAGAAACCGGGGTGGGAGATCACTTGAGCCTAAGAGTTTGAGGTTATAGTGAGTTAAGATTGTACCACTGCATTCCAGCCTGAGCAAGGAAGTAAGATCCTGTCTCTAAATTGAAACAAACAAAAAAACAACTATCAAATCAAATGTTAGCACCATAAGCTGCTAGATCCAAATAATAATAATAATATTGACAAGAATAGCACTCAAAAAGACAGTAATCAGAGTTAGCACAAAAGTGGGGAGAAATAAACAAACACATTAGTAATCCCAGCCTAACTATGTTGCAGCAATATAGGTAAACCTGTAAGAATAAATCTTGACTCAAGATACGTCTGAAGTATAAGTCATTCTCAACTTTCCCCAAATTATAACACACTAAAATATTTTTCATATGAAACAATACACATAATTTAATCCCTGCAAAACCTTCGGAGGAGAAATTTTTTCATAAAAAGCTCAGTCAGAGTCAGCCGGTTTTACAAATAAATTTTAGCAAGTAGGCTAACGCACAAATACAGAATCCGCAAATAGCGAGAACCAACTGTATATTCAAAGAACTGAAGGAAACATGCCTAAAGAATTAAAGAAGGCCGGGCGAGCTGGCACACACCTGTAATCCCAGCAATTTGGGAGGCTGAGGAGGGAGGATCACGAGCTCAGCAGTTTGAAACCAGCTTGGGCAACATGGCGAAACCCTGTCTCTACAAAATACAAAAATTAGCAGGGTGTGGTGGTGCACCTGTGGTCCCAGCTACTAGAGAGGCTAAGCCTGGGAAGTTGAGGCTAACAAGGCTACAGTGAGCTGTGATTGCACCACTGCACTCCAACCTGAGCAACACAGCAAGACCCTGTCTCAAAAAAAACAAAGAACAAAAAAAAAGCTCAGAATCACGTTTTAGGCTAAAACTAAACAATTAAAAGTCAGTGGCAGGCAGAAAGACAAGGCAATCACCTCTTCACCTCTGCACTTTGCTTTATTATAGTAAAAAAAAAACATGTGACTCTTGAGCTGATAAAGGCTTCAGAATATGGCAAAATGTTCTAGACCTGGTAAGTTTGGCAAATGCTGCACAATACCTAATGTCTCTCTTGGAAATTCACAATGTATTTTAACATTTAAAACGCTTATCCCATGGCCGGGCATGGTGGCTCACGCCTGTAATCCCAGCACTTTGGAAGGGTGAGGCGGGTGGATCACCTGAGGTCAGGAATTCAAGACCAGCCTGGCCAACATGATGAAACCCCATCTCTACTAAAAATACAAACAGCCAGGTGTGGTGGTGAGCATCTGTAATCCCAGCTACTTGGGAGGCTGAGGCAGGAGAATCGCTTGAACCCAGGAGGAGGAGTTTGCAGTGAGCTGAGATCACGCCACTGCACTCCAGCCTAGGCAACAAGAGCGAAACTTCAACTCAAAAAAACAAACAAAAAAAAGTTTATCCCAACTTACATGAACATAGAACCCTTATTTCAAGAAGCACTTATTAATAAATATATCACATGGAGTGAAACACAGTTTAGGAAATTCTGATACAAGAAAAAAGAACATAGGCTCTAGAGTCTAAAAGAACTCACCACCACTTACCAGCTGTGTGATCCTGGGAAAGTTACTTAACTTCTCTGGACCTGTTTTCTATCTGTAAAATGAAAATCACACTACCTACCTGAGGGCTTGGCACACAAAAAGATCCTCAATAAATTACTTAGGCCCTCAAATTTTTCGTATACTGGATTGTATGTTGGCCTTGTGCCAGCAATGAAAGTTTTATTATATAAATTTCTATTTATGTTAGAACATATTACTATCATTATTTTTGAAATGGAGTTTTGCTCTTGTTGCCCAGGATGGAGTGCAATGGCACAATCTCTGCTCACTGCAACCTCTGCCTCCCAGGTTCAAGTGATTCTCCTGCCTCAGCCTTCTGAGTAGCTGGGGTTACAGGTGCTTGCCAAAACATCCGGCTAATTTTTTCTATTTTTAGTAGAGACAGGGTTTCACCATGTTGGCCAGGCTGGTCTCGAACTCCTGACCTCAGGTGATCCACCTGCCGTGGCCTCCCAAAGTGCTGGTATTACAGGCATGAGCCATCGTGCATGGCCAAAACATATTATTTATACAAAATTTAATGTATTTTATATGAAATATTTTATTATATAATAAAAATAAGGTTCTACTCTTAGTTGATCAAGATTCAAAGAACAATAAGGTGTGGTCCCTGCTGGGAAGCAGGATAAACTGGTTGACAAAAAAATGTCTCCTTCTCTCTTGGCCAGGCACAATGGCTCACGCCTGTAATCCCAGCACTTTGGGAGGCTGGGGTGGGCAGATCATTTGAGTCCAGAAGTTCGAGACCAGCCTGGCCAACATGGCAAAACCCCGTCTCTATTAAAAACACAAAAATTAGCTGGGCATGGTGGCAAGCACCTGTAGTCCCAGGCACTCTAGAGACTGAGGCACGAGAATTGCTTGAACACAGGAGGCGGAGGTTGCAGTGGGCTGAGATCTTACCACTGCACTCCAGCCTGGGCAACACAGAAAGACTCTATCACAAACAAACAAACAAACAAAAAAGTATCTTTCTATCTATTTATTTATTTATTGAGACAAGGTCTCACTCTGTCGCCCAAGCTGGAGTAGAGTGGCGCGAATATGGCTTACTGCAGCCTCAACCTCCTGGGCGCAAGTGATCCTCCTGCCTCAGCCTCCTGAGTAGCTGGGATCACAGGTATGCATTACCACAACTGGCTAATTTTAAATTTTTTTGTAGAGACAAGGTCTCACCATGTTGCCCAGGCTGGTCTTGAACTCTGGGGCTCAGGGGATCCTCTCGCTTTGGTCTCCCAAAGTGCTGGCGGGGATTACAGGCGTGAGCTACCACAGCTGGCCAAATGTCCCTATTTCTTGATAAAGACAGTTAAGACTTGCTTATTACTCTCAAAAATAAGAGTGGGAGATACAGGAAAGGGAAGAGATAAAGATCAACAAGCATTTAGTGAGTACCTACTAAGTTTTAGAGACTAGGCACTAGGTAAATAAAAGCCAACACCTTCATGGCACTTACATCCCAGTTGGGGAGACTGACATACAAGATCAGTAGTGATCTGAAGGAAAATAAAGTAATACTTAAAGAGGTGAAAGGCAATGGGGAAGTGCTATTTTAGATAAGACAGTCAAGGAAGGTCACTGGTAAAGGTGACAAGCGTCTAGACCTGAATGAAAATAAAACACGTTTTAGTCTTTGCAGCCTTGCAGTAAGTTGTACTTTCTATTCAGTTTTTGTCAACACTATTCAAAAGAGTATGATCCACGGAAGAAACAGAAACCACTAGAGGTCATAGTATACAGTAAGAGACAAGATGGTACCACAGCAAATGACAGCACCCGAAGTTTTCACTGCTCCACGGGTGATATTTATACTATGTTTTTGTCATGTTTACAAAGCTAGCTTTTGCTATGGAGAACTACTTGTCATGTAGTTTCTATTTAAATATCACTAAAAAGAAGGCAGTACAAGAAGAGAAGCTAGTGCATTAAAAACTTATTGAAATATGAGAGAGGTAAGGCTCAAGAGCCTTCATGGCCATCAACCTCAAGGTAAGCAGACTGATTATTTCCATCTTGGCATCTCCAAACTATTGTCCTGTTAGGTGGCTAACTCTTCCTCAATACTAGGCCTCTCGCCGGGCGCGGTGGCTCAAGCCTGTAATCCCAGCACTTTGGGAGGCCGAGACAGGCGGATCACGAGGTCAGGAGATCGAGACCATCCTGGCTAACACGGTGAAACCCCGTCTCTACTAAAAAATACAAAAAACTAGCCGGGCGACGTGGCAGCCGCCTGTAGTCCCAGCTACTCGGGAGGCTGAGGCAGGAGAATGGCCTAAACCCAGGAGGCGGAGCTTGCAGTGAGCTGAGATCCGGCCACTGCACTCCAGCCTGGGTGGCAGAGCGAGACTCCGTCTCAAAAAAAAAAAAAAAAAAAATACTAGGCCTCTCATTTTCTCTCTCCATCAATGCTATTCCTCACTGCACACATGTAAATGTGTACATTATTATATGAATGTAGGCTGAGGTTGATAAGTAATGTCTCCAAGAAATGGCCAAAAGCTCCTATCCTGTTCCTTTATAGTACCTTCTTTTTTTTTTTTTAAATTATACTTTAAGTTCTAAGGTACATGTGCACAACATGCAGGTTTGTTATGTATGTACACATGTGCCATGTTGGTGTGCTACACCCATTAACTCATCATTTACATTAGGTATATCTCCTAATGCTATCCCTTCCCCCACTCCCCACCCCACGATAGGCACCAGTGTGTGATGTTCCCCACCCTGCGTCCAAGTGTTCTCATTGTTCAATTCCCACCTATGAGTGAGAACATGTGGTGTTTGCTTTTCTGCCCTTGTGACAGTTTGCTCAGAATGATGGTTTCAGCTTCATCCATGCCCCTACAAAGACACGAACTCATCCTTTTTTATGGCTGCATAGTATTCCATGGTGTATATATGCCACATTTTCTTAATCCAGTCTATCACTGATGGACATCTGGGTTGGTTCCAAGTCTTTGCTATTGTGAATAGTGCCACAACAAACATATGTGTGCATGTGTCTTTACAGCAGTATGATTTATTATCCTGTGGGTATATACCCAACAATGGGATGGTTGGGTCAAATGGTATTTCTAGTTCTAGATCCTTGAGGAATTGCCACATAATGTCTTCCACAATGGTTGAACTAGCTTACAGTCCCACCAACAGTGTAAAAATGTTCCTATTTCTCCACATCCTCGCCCTTTATAGTAATTTCTTATGGTAAATTTGTTTTTTACATAATAGATTTTACATTAGCTGTTCCCCCTAAAGTACTGTTTTTTAAGTGTATATCTCATGTGTGTACCATGAAGTCCCTACAATACAATCCATTTAACAAATCAGTTTTGTGTGACAGGCATTGTACTAATTGCTAGGTACTAAGTATACAAAAAAAAAATAAACAAGATCCCTGCTCTTATTGATTTATAAGTCAATACAAAAGACAAACATGGAAACAAATATTTAGGCACCACATTTATGTACTGGAAGCTAACAGAATACATTGGAAAGAACCACCTAATACTGCCTGCTGAAATCAGAAAAAGCTTCTGAAAGACCCTAATATTTGAGCTAGGTCTTGAAGGATAAATAGGTAGATAGGGAAAGGAAGACCCTGGGTTATTCAGGCAAAGTGAGAAATGGACACAGTGGTGAAGGTGGGATCAAACCAACTTTTTAAATGAGGCTGGAAAAATGGGAGTTGGTGGTTCGGATTCTAAACGGCTTTGTATACCAAGCTAATAAGTTTGAACTTTATCTTGCCTTTGGGGGGAAAAAAATTGAGGCATTTTAGGGAATAAAGTGACTAACAAGATTATATTTATAAGTTAGAAAGAATACAAAGATGAACTGCAGATGTCAGTCAGAAAATAACAGATTAGTGAAGAGGTGGCTGCAATAGGAGAAAACCTGAAAGAAGACAGTGACAGCAATAAAATTAAGAATTAAAACTATAGGTATATACAAAGTGTCAAGGAAAAAAAAAATCCCAAACAAATAAGAGGAAATCTATCTGGTGAATCAGGAAAAGCTTCACAGAAGGGATGACATTTATACTGGGCCCTAAAGAAGAAAAATCTCCCATGCAGAAAATGAGAGAACCTCACAATGAAAGGGAAAGGCATGGCCTGAGATCTTGTTAATGTAGTTAATAAGTTTATAGGATCTTGAAAAGTCAAATGAAAATTAAAATCATCTTTCTCAAAATAATGTGCTTGGAAAGTTACAGACAAAATTTTAATCACAGGAATAACTGCAATCACACGTTGGTCCATGGACTGACTCCAAGTAAAGAACTCCTGAATAGGAGTAAACAGTTGGATTCAGGTGATGAGACAGGGGAGGGTTGAAAAGCATGCTGAGACCAAGGTTGTGAAAACTTTTTGCTACAAAGCTAAGAAATCTGGATAACACAGACAATTCTGGAGGTATTTTTTAAAATAGAGATTTTCTTATTAAGTCCTTACAACAATGAATCTGCATACAAAACATAAGTACTATTATCCATTTGCAAAAGAATTAAGGTTTAAAGAAAATAACATGACCAAGGTTACACAACTATTTCAATAGTGAAACCAGTACACAGGTTATCTGACTCACAGCCCTTGTACTCCATCACTAATCTAGGAAAAATGGAAATTTCAATGTAGTACTTACTTATTTTAGCCACTAAAAATCTACGAAGTCACTGTTAGTCTTGAACCTAAAAGTGTCTCATATAAACATGGTTTAGTCATAAAATTACTTTGCCTAGTATTCTCAAAGTGTAACCATATAATCACCCAACAATTCCAATTTTGATAATGAAGTTTACTTAAAAAAAAGTCTTCAAAATTTCTGTTACAAATAGAGACACCAATTGTAAAACTTAAGGAATCTTGGTCCCCAAAATACAGCAAAAACTTGAGAAGACATCATCAATTTTTCAGGAAAACAAAGAAAGACTGTTTTCTAAAGTTAATCTTATCCACACTGTCTGGCAGTGGTTTCACAAAAGGAACTGAAGGAAAGAGAAAAAACAAACCACATCCCATAGTCACTTAATACAATTTTTCACTGAATACAGTTTGACCTAAGTATCATTTTCTTAGTAACTATTACTTTCAGTGTTTCATTTTATCATCTTCACAAACATATGAAAATTGAAAATATGCCCAGAATGAGACAAGCTTCTCTATTCACTCATATGTTAGTTTATTTCTTGATTTGGTGCAATTCCAAAGATAGAGCCATTTCTTTTAAGTGCTGCAAGAGTTGGAGAGAATATGGTCCCAGGATGTTGCAAAAGGGATCTGCTTGGTACAATCTAAGTCTCTAGGACATTTCTAACTAAATAACTGATGAAAATACATTTGTAGTATTAAGCATCCCATAAGCAGGGGTCAGGCCTTCATGATAATGTAAAAATGCCTACTACCTATCTTTATATATTATGTGCTCCTCTCCTAGAGTCCAAGAAAACTGTCTTAACTAGGTTCCCATCTTCAGAACTGTCACACAATCAGTGTTCCTTAAGTGAATGAATATATCTTACTCTTCTTTTCAAATGTGAAACCAAGAGTTATTCAACAAAATTTATTGATGGTGAAAATTTTCCTGCTTTCTTCATACAATTTTTACTTTTTCTGTATTGGGTCATCAAGGACATAGTTGATTTTATCTGGACTACAGGGAAAAATTGTGTCAAAAATATGACAAATTTTGTGAAGACTTGTACACAAACTTTCTATTCTGATTGTGTAAAGCATTATAAGGAGATAAAGGTCAGAAAATAAGATAGTTTTGCAGACACGGTTACCTAAGATTATTAGCTAAGAAGTGGTAAAGTCACAGTCAAGATCCAACGTGGTAAAGTCACAGTCAAGATCCAACTAACTTCCAATCCCATGTACTTTCTATTACAATATAGTGCTACAGGAATACTTGTTCTTATTTCATTTATTAGTCTAAGAAACAATTTTTGGAAAAATTTTAGGTAAAAAAAAAACTTCATAGAAAAGACAAATTAATTACACATGCTTTCTTTTAAAAATTCTTCTGGGTCATCACATCTCTGGTGTCACCAAGATTCAAGACATTAAAATATTACGTTAAATAAAACTGCAGTTGCAAGCACTAGACATAAAGCAGAATACATATATATGTGATTCTTTGACAAGCTTCAATGTGACTGGTTACATTCATTCTTGTCATCTTTCCAGGGAGACAACTCAAGCTTAGAAGCCTTACCCAAAACCCACAGTTGTTTTCTGCACCACCACTCTCCTTCCATTAGTTTCCCCTTCTCCCATAGCATTCTGGGTCCTGACCAATCTCTACCTTTGGCACTGGGATGCTTCCCCACCAGAGACCTTCACGTGACTCATTTTCATCCTTGCAGCTCACAGGGTCTACTATCTAAAGTGGCCTCTCCCAGTTACTTCTTTCTAAGCACATATTACAATTTATAAATAATCTTTTTACTTATTGTTACTAGTTAATTGTCTTTCCCATCAGGATATCCCATGAGGGCTCTCTCCTCACCATTGTCTCTACAACACCTCCTTTTCAATCATTACCAAAACCGCACTGGAAATACTGTCATTTCTACCACCTCCCACCAACTTGTAAGTTCATCAAGGCTAAGTGCTGTCTTACTCATGTTTCCCCAGCACTTGGTAAAGTCCCCGGCACTACCCTATAAAGTCAGTAAAAATTTGTAAAATAAATTAGCTTACTAAACAAGGATGATTACTAGGAAACTAAGGAAGCTGAGAACAACACATTAACATTTAATAGTACAGGGCAATGTTGCAGGTTGTACACACAAAAACTGGAGTGGTACAATCCACGGAAAAGATGAGTAAGGACAAAATCCCATTCAAAGAGATGAGGTGCTTCTGTCTCAGCAGAGAGAGGGAGAAAAGCAACCAAGCAAGCTAACTTTTATTCTACTCCGGACCAACAGAGCAAACTGCCCCCCAAAATTATTATTTTAGAACGCCGCAATTTATTCAGCATACTGGACTACTTATTAAGACTCCAAGTACCAACATACTACGATTATTTTGCATTTTCTAAGGCACAACAGATAAGGAGCAGAGGGGTGCCTCTGAAACCTGATAGAACAAACATTGGAAGTAGAAATAATAATGGCCGATATTTATATTTGTGAAAGACTTGAAAACATACAGAAAAATCTCGCAGTGGTCATGGAGACTAAACACACCCATAAATATGTAATCATAGGTTAGGACCCACCATGGCACAGAAATGATCATACGACTGCCAAAAGAGGCCACACTCTACATCCCTCTTCCCATCCTCTTCTACCCAAAGAGTCAGCCTTATTCTCGGTAGCACAATCCTCTCAAAGAAATACAGAAAAGACAAAAAAACAGCTTAAACGTCAAAAAAAAAAAAGAAAGAAAGAAAGAAAGAAAGAAAGAAAGAAAAAGAAAAAAACAGCCAACCAACCGGCTCCGCAATCCCTAATCAGAAAGCCCCAGACGCCTTTCGAAGCCAACTGTCATACCTTTTAGGAGCCCAAAAGATGTTAACTCCAAAAATAAATCTCTGGCCCCAACACACCTCTCTGGATTATTCAGAAAAACCCGGGTTTAACAGTTCGGAGATCTGCACTCCACTCAAAAAAGGATCTCCCGGCAGGGACAAGCAATCAATCCCTCAGGGGGCAGTGGCGCTCCAACCACCCGGTCAGGACACAGGCAACGGCGACAGGGCACAGCCCTTCCAGGGACCCGCCAGGGCCCTCCGGGATCTCAGTAAGGCTCAGAGCAAAACGCCCCAGGGGTGGCCAAAGTCGGGCAGTGGCGCAGGGGGGCCAGCGGTCGAGCTTCCAAGCTGGGCCTTCCCGGCCCGGGGGCGCGGCGAGTCACTGAGGTGGCGCCTTTCAGTTCGGACCCTGCTGCTTGCAGAGGATCCAGGGCCTCTTTCCCTGACTTCCCCGCCCCGCCGCCCTCAGCCAGCCAGTCAGCCCCTCACCTGGCAGAAGCTCCGGCAGTAGTTCAAAGATGAGACCTCCGACACCTCTTGCTCCCTCAGCTCTGTCTCCAGCTGCCACAGACACGGCCGCAGTCCCAAGGCTCCCGGCGCTGGAGATACGGGGCGATGACCCCGAACCATGGACTCAGTCTCGGCTCCATCTCCGGCTCCCGCTACCGCCGGAGCCTCAGCCCCAGCCCCGGCGACAGCGACGGCGTCTCCCTTTCCGTCCGCCATCTTCCCACGGCCCACCAGCGCGTAGGCAACCAAGCCACGTGACTCAGCCCTGGCCCTGCCCCCGTCCGCCCGCGCATGGTGACGCACTCGTTAGCGACGCGGGCGCCCGCTTGATTCCGTCATTCGGACTCCGGATGCTCCTCCTCTCAGTGGCCTACGCATCACCAGTCTTGACAACAACCCAGCAACAACTGGCCAGAGGCTATGCCCACCTAGACCACTTTGAGGTCATGGGATCACGGAGCCAGAAATGCCTGTAGAGCAATCTGGATATGAGGGGGAAGACATTTGAACTGCGATCTGAAGGGACAAGAGGAAGGTAGCCCTGAAAGGAACATAGCGAAAATCATCCCTGGTAGAAGGAAAATAAGCGAAGATTGTGAGGCCGAAATGAAGAGTAACATCAAGGGAACTTGGTTTATGATAAAGACGGCATTTCAAGTCAGTGGGCGAAAGGACGGACTCTTCAATAAATGGCGATGAGACATTTTTTCCAAAAAGGAAATAAATAGATTTCTACCTCAAACCGTATCCAAAAATAAGGCCGAGATGGATTAAAGACCTGAAAACATTTTTCAGAAAACAAAAATAGCTTTATAATGTCAAAAAGGGGGGAATTTTTTTTTTTTTTTGACGGAGTCTCACTCTTGTTGCCCAGGCTTGAGTGCAACGGCGCTATCTCTCTTGGCTCACCGCAACCTCCGCCTCCTTGGTTCAAGCATTCTCCTGCCTCAGCTTCCTGAGTAGCTGGGATTACAGGCATGCGCCACCATGCCCGGCTAATTTTGTATTTTTGGTAGAGACGGGGGTTTCTCCATTTTGTTCAGGCTGGTCTCGAACTCTTGACCTCAGGTGATCCGCCCGCCTCGGCCTCCCAAAGTTTTGGGATTACAGGCGTGAGCCACTGCGCCTGGCTAAGAATTTCTTAAGACCGGAAAAGCACAAACCATAAGGGAAAATATTTAGATTTGACTGTATTAAAATGTATTACTTCTGTATAACAAGTTTAAAAAGATAGCATACAAAGAAGCCACAGACTAGATGATATTCCCTATATATATAACCATGGTTTATTGTTGTTGGTTTTTTGTTTTTTTTTTTTTTTTGAGACGGAGTCTCGCTATCACCCAGGCTGGAGTGCAGTGGCCGGATCTCAGCTCACTGCAAGCTCCGCCTTCCAGGTTCACGCCATTCTCCTGCCTCAGCCTCCGGAGTAGCTGGGACTACAGGCGCCCGCCACGTCGCCCGGCTAGTTTTTTGTATTTTTTAGTAGAGACGGGGTTTCACCGTGTTAGCCAGGATGGTCTCGATCTCCTGACCTCGTGATCCACCCGTCTTGGCCTCCCAAAGTGCTGGGATTACGGGCTTGAGCCACCGCGCCCGGCCTCTTGTATTTTGAGACAGGGTCTCGCTCTGACACCCAGCCTGGAGTGCAGTGGCACGATCTAGGCTCACTGCAACCTCTGCCTCTCAGGTTTAAGTGATTCTTGTGCCTCAGCCTCCCAAAGTAGCTGGCACTATAAGCCCCCGCCATCATGCTTGGCTAGTTTTTGTATTTTTAGTAGAAGCGGAGTTTCACTGTGTTGGCCAGGCTGATCTCGAACTCCTGGCCTCAAGTGATACACCCGCCTTGGCCTTCCAAAGTGCTGGGATTATAGACGTGAGTCACCGCGCCCGGTCGTAAACCATTGCTTTGATTAGTATCCAAAACAGTTCTCGGGCGGGGCACAGTGGCTCAGGCCTGTAATCCCAGCACTTTGGGAGGCCGAGGCGGGGGGATCACAAGGTCAGGAGACGGAGACCATCCTGGCTAACACGGTGAAACCCTGTGTCTACTAAAAAAAATTTTTAAAAATTAGCCAGGCATGGTGGCAGCTGCCTGTAGTTCCAGCTACTCAGGAGACTGAGGCAGGAGAATGGTGTGAACCTGGGAGGCAGAGCTTGCAGCTTGCAGTGAGCCGAGATCGCGCCACTGCACTCCAGCCTGGGCAACAGAGCAAGACTCTGTCTCAGAAAAAAAAAAAAAAAATATATATATATATATATACACACACACACACACACAGACTATATATATATAATTCTGTATTTGTTTATATATTTGTAATACAAATAATTAGGTTTAGGCCAGCATGTCTGGAATATGGTGCAAGAGAGGGGAAGAGGTGAAGATGAAATTGGAGAAGGAGCAAAGGGCCAGATCATGTAGGACAGTACAGCTCAAGGTAAGCAGTGGGGATTTGAAGTGTACTGAGTAATCATTGTTTTACTGAGTGATCAAAGCTTTAAGCGGAGGTGTAACTTCGTCTGATTTACATTCTTGCTGCCATATGAGAATAGGTGGTGAGAGGTGAGAATGAATGCCAGAAAGCTATTGTAGTACTCCCAGATGATCAAGTTAGAGGTGTATTTTGGGAGTAGAACTAACGGGCTGATGCACTGTTTGTGAGGAAAAGGAAAGAATCTGGAATGGCTAAATGGCTTCTGGTTTGAATGGCTGGCAATGATGTTTACCGAGAAAAGGAAGGCTTAGGAAAGAACAGATTGGGGAAAGAGTGAGGGAGAATCGAGAGTTCTATTTGGAACAGGTTAAGTTTGATTTTCCTATCAGACATTTAAATGGAGATGCCAGATAGGCACTTGGATGTGTGACTATGGAGCTTCAGCTGAAGATGTAGGGCCATCAGCTGTTCCACCTCTATTAGGCAAAAAGAAAAATAAATCTCTGGTGACTCCACCACATCTTCATCTAGCTTCCCTCCCACTTCTTTGCTTCCTATTAAAGAAAAACTTCTCTAAAGAGCTGGCTAGACCCTCTGTTTCTACTTACCCTCTTCTCATTCATACTTGAACTCTTCTGTCAGGTTTTATCCCCACCACTCACTGAAACAGCTCTTTTTAACACCACCACTGAGTTCTACTTTTTTGTGTGTCCAAAGGTGAATTCTCAGTCCTTGTTTATCAATCTCTTAGCGGTATTTGGCATTGTTGATAATTCCCCAACGTTTAATTTCTCTTGGATTCCAAGTCTGCACATTCTCCTGGCGTTTTTTTTGTGTGTGTGTGTGTGTGGTTTTTTTTTTTGTCTTCATTTCTTTTTTTTATTCTTTCTTTTCTTTGTGATTTCTAAGTGTCCCAGGCATAGTCCGTCAACTTCTTTTCTATCTATACTCACTGCTACACTCACCCAGTTCTAATACATGTATGTGCTTATGACAATACCACTCTAAGCCCAGGCAAGAGGAGCCCTGCCCGGGGTCCCACACTTTAGAGGGCCACACAAACCTCTCTCTCTCTTTCTTATACACACACACACACACACACAGAGTAACTATATTAAAGAACACATGGGCACCCCTATCATTTGAGATCCAGCACTCACCCTCAGCACAAGTACAATCTAATGTTTGCTTTCTTGAGGCAGGGTCTCACTCTGTCACCCATGCTGGAGTGCAGTGGTATGATCACAGCTCACTGCAGCCTCAGCCTACCTGGACTCAAGCAAGCCTCTCATGTCAGCCTCTTGAGTAGCTGAGACTACAGAAATGCAACAACAAGCCTGGCTTTTTTTCTTTTCTTTTCTTTCCTTTTCTTTTCTTTTTTTTTCTTTTCTTTTCTTTTCTTTTTTTTTTTTTTTTTTGAGACTGAGTTTCCCTCTGTCACCAGGCTGGAGTGCAGTGGGGTGATCTCTGCTCACTGCAATTTCCACCTCCTGGATGCAAAAGATTCTTCTACCTCAACCTCCCGAGTAGCTGGGATTACAGGTGCACACCACCACACCCAGATAAATATTTGCTTTATTTACCACTACTATTCAGGCTTTAGGGAACCTCTTTATCACATCTCTTGTTCCATATATTCAAAACTGAAAGGCACCAAAAGAATTGAAACCAGGGACGTGAACAGATATTTGTACATTTATGTTCACAACACTGTGATTCATAATAACCAAAAGATAAAAACGACCCAAATGTCCATGAATGAATAAACAGAATGTAACATACACACACAATGGAATGTTATTCAGCCTTAAAAAGGAAAGAAATTCATTCCTGAAAAGCAGGATAAGGAAGGAAATTCTGACATGTGCTACAACATGGATAAATCTTGAAGACATTATGCTAAGTGAAACAAGCCAGTCATAAAAAGACAAATGTATGAGTCCACTTATATGAGGTATGTAGGGTAGTCAAATTCATAGAGTCAGAAAGAATAAAGGTGGTTGCCAGGGGCTGGGGGAGAGAGAGGCTGGCAGAGTTATTGTTTAATGGATATAGAATTTCAGTTTAGGAAGACGAAAAAGTTACGGCGATGGAGGGTGATGACGTTTGCACAACAATGTGAATGTACTTAATGCCTCTGAACTATACATTTAAAAATGGATAAAATGATAAGCTTTACTTTATGCATATTTTACCACCATCAAAAAAATGAAAGGCAACTGCATTCTAATGTCTTGAAGGTTTTGGATTTTGCTACTTAAGAGAAATAGGCAGGCTGGGCGCGGTGGCTCACGCCTGTAATCCCAGCACTTTGGGAGGCCGAGATGGGTGGATCACAAGGTCAGGAGATTGAGACCACCCTGGCCAACATGGTGAAACCCCATCTCCACTAAAAATACAAAAAATTAGCTGGGCGTGGTGGCGGGCGCCTGTAGTCCCAGCTACTTGGCAGGCTGAGGCAGGAGAATCGCTTGAACCCAGGAGGCGGAGGTTGCAGTGAGCCGAGATCCCACCATTGCACTCCAGCCTGGGCGACAGAGCGAGACTCCATCTCAAAAAAAGAGAGAGAGAGAGAGAGAAAGAGAGAGAGAGAGAGAAATAGGCACTGTTTTTGAAATGCTACATAGAGAGTCATCAAGCTACAGAAACACTTAGGTAAGAGAAAACACAAATTAACTTGTCATACTCTTCCTCTTAGATAGCACAAATGCAATATTCATGCATAAACATGTATTGTTTCCTGGGAGTGGCAGATGTTCCTTTCTTTAATTGTCTCAATACACACATATGCATATACACTGATATAAAAGATGTAATATGAGTAGAGAGTGAGACTAAACATTTACAGAATCATAAATAGACAATGAATACTAGCATTGGAAATAACTATTTGTACAAAAATATTTAATAAGACTGAATTGGTTTTTTAAGTGAAATTTAAAATTCTGGCATTATTTACCTAATTTTAATTTAAAATTGTGAAAGAAAATAAATAGTCTGTCTATTTTAAGCTTCTAAAACTTGTTAGGCGCTAAGCAAGGTTGACTTTGGAGACTGAGTCACAAAGCATGACCTCTTGTTTACTGGCATTTTTGTTTGTTTGTTTTTGTTTTTGTTTTTGAGGCAAGGTCTTACTTTGTCACCCAGTCTGGAGTGCAGTGATCTCAGCTCACTGCAGCCTCAACTTCTGGGCTCAAGAGATCCTTCTGCTTCAGCCCCTCAAGTAGCTGGGATTACAGGCACACACCACCACACCAGGGTAATTTTTGCGTTTTTTATAGAGATGGGATTTCACCATGTTGCACCGGCTGGTCTCAAACTCATGGACTCAAGTGATCTGTCCACCTCGGCCTCTCAAAGTGCTGGGATCACAAGCATGAGCCACTGTGCTCGGCCGCCTTTTGTTATAGATTAACTTCCTTCCTTTTTATCTTGTTTCTTTTCTTTTTTCTTTTTTTTTTTTGAGATGGAGTCTTGCTCTGTCACCCAGGCTAGAGTACAGTGGTGCGATCTCGGCTCACTGCAAGCTCTGCCTCCCGGGTTCACGCCATTCTCCTGCCTCAGCCTCCTGAGTAACTGGGACTACAGGTGCCCACCACCACGCCCAGCTAATTTTTTGTATTTTTAGTAGAGACGGGGTTTCACCGTGTTAGCCAGAATGGTATCGATCTCCTGACCTCGTGATCCACCCACCTCAGCCTCCCAAAGTGCTGGGATTACAGGCGTGAGCCACCACCCCCAGCCGCTTATTTTCTTTTACTTGGCTCAAACAAGATGTTGCCAGAGAAAAAAGAAACCTTGACTATTACATCCTTAATGTGAAATGTGAAATATACCCTTCCCCCAAAAGAAACACCGCGTATAATCAATCAAATTGCTTTATTAGTCTTGTATGCAAAATGTTGTAATCCTGGTAAGCGTCCCCAGACTTTGCCTATTTAAGCACCCTCAAACCTCTCCATTTCAGAGCACTGACCCCATCTTTTTGGAGTCTATATCCTCTCAGATGACCACCCTCAAACTTTACACTCGAATAAACTCAATTATTTAACCATGTTGCCTGAATTTCATTATTTTTTTTTTACTTTTTATTTTTTATTTTTTGAGACGGAGTCTCGCTCTGTCGCCCGGGCTGGAGTGCAGTGGCTGGATCTCAGCTCACTGCAAGCTCCGCCTCCCGGGTTTACGCCATTCTCCTGCCTCAGCCTCCCAAGTAGCTGGGACTACAGGCGCCCGCCACCTCGCCCGGCTAGTTTTTTGTATTTTTTTAGTAGAGACGGGGTTTCACCATGTTAGCCAGGATGGTCTCGATCTCCTGACCTCGTGATCCGCCCGTCTCAGCCTCCCAAAGTGCTGGGATTACAGGCTTGAGCCACCGCGCCCGGCCTGAATTTCATTATTAAGTTTGACATTTTGGTGACTGTGAAGGGACCAGAGGTAAACCTTCACTCCAGTTACTCCTGCCATCTCACTAACAGCCAAAATCTTGGTACCAGCATGAACAACTTTTGTTCATCCACCCTCAAAGGAACTAATGGGGATCCCTGCTAAGGCTCCTCTCAGGTTGTAGTCCTCCTGGCTTTAATGAGGATTCAGACTTTATTCTAGCTATACATTCCTAACTGGAGGAGTTAGAATTAAAGCTCTGCTCCAAGATAGAAGTTTCATTTGTTATTCTCTAGAAATTCTGCTGATCATAGATTTGTGACTTTGAGTCAGGTGCAATGGTTCACACCTGTAATCTCAGCACTTTGGGAGGCCGAGGCAGGCAGATCACTTCAGGTCAGGAGTTTGAGACCAGCCTAGCCAACATGGTGAAACCCCGTTTCTACTAAAAACACAAAAATTAACTGGGTGTGGTGGCACATGCCTGTAGTGCCAGCTACTCAGGAGGTTGAGGCAGGAGAATCGCTTAAACCCAGGAGGCAGAGGTTGCAGTGAGCCAAGATCACACTACTGCACTCCAGCCTGGGTGACAGAGCAAGACTACGTCTCAAAAAAAAAAAAAAAAAAAAATTGTGACTTTCACTTTTCTGTGAGGTTAAGTTTTTGTACTGAATTACTCCTTAGAGTTTTTACAACTTTTTCTCTCATTCAAAATTTTGATAAGGTGAAAAACAGTTTATTTTTGAAAAGAGGAAGTAAATATTTGTGGCTTAAGCAAAAATGTTATATTTAAAGCTAGCCAGGTTCTGAGGCTCGGTTCAATTGACAAATTCAGATTTGCTTCTTGAGTGACCAAAATTATGAAATACTCTGTATAAGGATGAAATAACTCCTGAAGATAATAGACACTGTTTCTCCCAGCTAAAAGGCACCTTAAGCAACTAAGGTCTAGTGTGAGTATCTGAGTTAATCACTCCTGCTAAGTAACAGTCTCACAGGAAATCCCTTAAGTAGAACTTAAAGGAAACCTCGCTTAATCTGGTGAGCACACATAAAGGATTGATGACCCTGTATCTTCAGCATCCAAGTTTGTTGGTATCACTGAGATTTGTATGTGGGAAGAAGTGACTCAAGGGTGACACCTTGAGGAGTTATTTTCACAAGCAGCACACTCGATCCCAAAACAGCTTTCCGTAAGTCTTTTGGTCTTTCAAAGGAAAGCACTATGGGCAACTGTGCATCTAAAACTGAATCTTCCTCCTTAAAGAGAGTCCCACTATTAGAAACTCCAGCTGGATTTATAGTTAACACATATGACGCCTTTTCAGGTAAATATTTAGAAAATTGGTCATGAGGCCGGGCGCGGTGGCTCAAGCCTGTAATCCCAGCACTTTGGGAGGCCGAGACGGGCGGATCACGAGGTCAGGAGATCGAGACCATCCTGGCTAACATGGTGAAACCCCGTCTCTACTAAAAATACAAAAAACTAGCCGGGCGACGTGGCGGGCGCCTGTAGTCCCAGCTACTCGGGAGGCTGAGGCAGGAGAATGGCCTAAACCCGGGAGGCGGAGCTTGCAGTGAGCTGAGATCCGGCCACTGCACTCCAGCCTGGGCGGCAGAGCGAGACTCCGCCTCAAAAAAAAAAAAAAAAAAAAGAAAATTGGTCATGAATAACTCACGATGACTCCAAATTATAATGGCCCAAGTGGGGTGCCCTTGAAATGCCTAAACTAGTTTACTTATATGCTCAATTAGAATAAGCTGGCTCTAAAATAAAACAGAGCAATTGGAAAAGTTATTTTCAATGGCATTTAGAGGCTTCCAAAAGAGGTTCTGATAAAGTTCTTTCTTTACAGAAAGAAAACAAAGGATTCTCTAAAACAATTTCTGAAATAAAAAAGCTGTTGAAATTTCTCCTCCTCCCTTAACTCCTCTTTCTCTTTATCCTTCGTTATCTCAACTACTTTTTCTTTCTCCTCTCACTTCTACTCCGATTGTTCTGGCTCCGTTCTGTGAATAGCTGATGTCTGGTAGGGGAGAACCCAAGGTGAAATCTAAAGGCGTGAAGAATTCTCTGACTCTCACCTGGACCCTACTCATTTCACCAGAGAATTTGAATGGAATATTCAAGCTTATGATCCTGTTTTTTTGTTGTTGTTTGTTTTTAGTTTACACTAACTAGTTCACATATTAATATCAAAAAGTAAAGCTAAAGGCGGGGCTCAGAGGCTCATGCCTGTAATCCCAGACCTTTGCGAGGCCAAGTTGGGTGGATCACTTGAGGTCAGGAGCTCGAGACCAGCCTGACCAACATGGTGAAACCCTGTCTCTACTAAAGATACAAAAATTAGCCATGTGTGGGGTGGCACACGCCTGTAATTCCAGCGACTTGGGAGGCTGAGGCAGAGGGAGGAGAATCACTTGAACTCACTTAACTTTTTATAGAGATGGGATCTTGCTATGTTGCCTAGGCTGGTCTCAAACTCCTGGGTTCAGATGATCTTCCCACTTCAGCCTCCCAAAGTTCTGAGATTACAGGTGTAAGCTACTATGCCTGGCAATTAGTATGCCCTATACAAGTTCATGTAATGCTTCAGTTCTCCTCATGAGAAAGCCAAACAATAGAGGATAGAGATTTCTACAGGATCTAAGAGAAATGAATATCATAATCATTCCTTGACATCCAGTAGTGCCAAACTCCCATATGTTGTTTGCTACCATCTCAACTGAGAGTGAATTCTTGGCCGGGCGCGGTGGCTCAAGCCTGTAATCCCAGCACTTTGGGAGGCCGAGACGGGCGGATCACGAGGTCAGGAGATCGAGACCATCCTGGCTAACACGGTGAAACCCCGTCTCTACTAAAAAAATACAAAAAAATTAGCCGGGCGAGGTGGCGGGCGCCTGTAGTCCCAGCTGCTCGGGAGGCTGAGACAGGAGAATGGCGTAAACCCGGGAGGCGGAGCTTGCAGTGAGCTGAGATCCGGCCACAGCACTCCAGCCTGGGCGGCAGAGCGAGACTCCGTCTCAAAAAAAAAAAAAAAAAAAAGAGAGTGAATTCTTTACTGTGATAGATTTATGTAGTGTGTTTTTTAGCATTACTATTGATAATCAGTTTCTCTTCACCCTCACCTGAAAAACAGACAATACACATGGATGGTTATGCCTTAGGGATACACTGAGAATCCAGCTTATTTCTTATAAGTATTGAAAGCATATTTCTTGGGTGTTGGCTTTTTTTTTTTTTTTTTGAGACGGAGTCTCACTCTGTCACCCAAGCTGGAGTGTAGTGGCATGATCTCTGCTCACTGCAACCTCTACCTCCCAGATTCAAGCGATTCTCCTGCCTCAGCCTCCTGAGTAACTGGTATTACAGGACCCCGCCATCACACCTGGCTAATTTTTGTATTTTTAGTACAGACAGAGTTTCACCATGTTGGCCAGGCTGGTCTCGAACTCCTGACCTCAGGTAATCCGCCTGCCTCAGTCTCCTGAAGTGCTGGGACAACAGGTGTGAGCTGCCGCACCCAGCCGGATTCTAGTTTTTTTTGTTTTTTGTTTTTTGTTTTTTAACTCAGCCTTTATATACTCTTTAAAAAACAAACAAACAAACAAAAAAACGGCTGGGCACAGTATCATATGCCTGTAGTCCAGCTACTCAGGAGGCTGAGGTGGAAGGATTGCTTGAGTCCAGGAGTTCGAGGCTGCATTAAGCTTCAGTTGCACCACTGCACTCCAGTCTGAGTGACAGTGCAAGACCCTCTCTCTAAAAAACAAACGCCAGGCCAGGCACGGTGGTGCTTGCCTGTAATTCCAGCACTCTGGGAGGCCAAGGTGGGCAGATCACTTGAGACCAGAAGTTTGAGACCAGCCTGAGCAACATGGCAAACCTTGTTTCTACAAAAAATATAAAACAATTAGCCAGGCGTGATGGTGCATGCCTGTTGTCTCAGTTACTCAGGAGGCTGAAGTGGGAGGATTGTTTGAGCCCAGGAAGTCGAGGCTGCAGTGAGCCATGATTGTGCCACTGCACTCCAGCCTGGGCGACAGAACGACACACTGTTTCAAAACAAAAACAAAAACAAAACAAGCCAGACTCTCTGGAATGGACAGGCAGAAATCAGTCAACATTAAAAGGAGTCTTATATTCTACAGCCAGGAGCGTGAAAAAAAAAAAAGTAAATAAATAAAATATTTTTTTTTTTTTTTTTTTTTTTTTTTGAGGTGGAGTCTCGCTCTGTCGCCCGGACTGGAGTGCAGTGGCCGGATCTCAGCTCACTGCAAGCTCCGCCTCCCGGGTCTACGCCATTCTCCTGTCTCAGCCTCCCGAGTAGCTGGGACTACAGGCGCCCGCCACCTCGCCCGGCTAGTTTTTGTATTTTTAGTAGAGACGGGGTTTCACCGTGTTAGCCAGGATGGTCTCGATCTCCTGACCTCGTGATCCGCCCGTCTCGGCCTCCCAAAGTGCTGGGATTACAGGCTTGAGCCACCGCGCCCGGCCTAAATAAAATATTAATAAATAAAAGGTCTTATAGGTGCCTGCGCCCCTTAGGCTATGCAAATTATAGTATTCCATATTCCATTTACATTGCTTGTACATAAAAATCAAGGAAATGTCCTAAGCATTCTGACCTGAAAACATGGGGGATTAAAATAGAGCTAGTTTTAAGCTACCATAGTTAGCACTTGGATTTAGTGGCTAGATGATTGCCATCCTGCATGAAAGTGATAACAGAGACCATCTTGCTAGTAAAAGCAACTGAAGAAATAATGAAGGGCTCTCCCCTCACTATCTTCATTCCACATTCTGTGGAAGCATTTCTAATTTCACACCATACTCAGCATTATTCAGTTAGCAAGCTGACCCCTTATGAAGTTCTATTTCTTTCTGCACCTCATATTACACTCTCTAAGGGCAATAATCTAAAAACCTTCTACTGTTCTGCCTCTACTTTCAGATGAAATGCCATGACTTTAACTGATCAACTTCTCTCTCCTAGCATGAACCTGCAAGAAACTTCCCTTACTGATGTTGTTGTTGGATTTACAGATGGATATTACTTGGCGGGTGAGTCTGGAACTTATCATACAGGTTGTGCTATCATATCTGTAGCTGAAGAAATAGAAAGTGCTTATCTTTCTTTTTTTTTTTTTTTTTTTTTTTTTGAGACGGAGTCTCGCTCTGTCACCCAAGCTGGAGTGCACTGGCCAGATCTCAGCTCACTGCAAGCTCCGCCTCCTGGGTTCACGCCATTCTCCTGCCTCAGCCTCCCGAGTAGCTGGGACTACAGGCGCCCGCCACCTCGCCCGGCTAGTTTTTTTGTATTTTTAGTAGAGACGGGGTTTCACCGTGTTAGCCAGGATGGTCTCGATCTCCTGACCTTGTGATCCGCCCGCCTCGGCCTCCCAAAGTGCTGGGATTACAGGCTTGAGCCACCGCGCCCGGCCGAAAGCTGCTAATGCACAGATAACAGATAGCCTTTGGAGTAGCTCATGACTTTGAAATTCTACAAAGAGGGTTCTTAGCCTCTCCTGGTCGGTCCATAAAAATGGGCACCCTGTGTTGCAGTTATTAAAAGCCATATTATTACCCAGATCACTAGCTATTATTAAATTCCCAGGTCACTCCAAATCAGATACTCCAAAAAAAAAAAATCAACTAGTTAATAAAGCAGCAAAGAGGACTGCTTACAGACATCTAGGCAAGAAAGACAATCTATATTAACTTTTAAAGAAGTCCCTGAATTTGACATAAAATTAACTCAATCCAGAGCTTCCCAATAAAAAAAACTGGGAAACAAAGGAGGAAACGTACTCCCCCAAACATGAACTATAGTATGGACCAAACAACTTGCCTGTACATCCTACTGAATCATAGTTATCATTTTTGACCTATGTTCATGATTTAACTAGCTAGAATCCTGATAAGATAGGTGCTGGGGACAATGATGTTATTGGAAACCTTCTCTGACTACAGCTCATAAGGTATACAGTTGCTGCCATATCTGCCCAAAATATAATCCAGGGAAACCTTTATATAGTTCTCATGGATATTTTTCTTTACCTGAAGTCCTCCTTCCAGGTATGGTAATTAGATTTTATTCGGTTACTCCCATCACAAGGATACAAGTATGTGCTAATTTGGTTTGTATGTTTTCTTACTAGGTAGAAGCATTTTCATGTGGAAGAGCAACAACCTTAGCAGTAAGTAAAATGCTCCTGGAAAACATTATTCCAACTTAAGGAGTCCCTCTAGAACCTGATAGCGACAGAGGTACTCATTTCACTGGATACATTATTCAGTCAATATGTAAGATCTGGCCAATTCTTCAACATTTCCCTTGTGCATATTACCCTCAGTCATCTGGGTTACTAAAACACACAAATGAAATAATCAAAACTCAATCAGCAAAATTAACCAAGTCTTTTAAAATTTATTGGACAAAAGCTTTTCCATTGGTTTTGCTTAAGCTAACCTAAGATCCACTCCTTTTTGTAAACATCAGTTATCTCCAATTGAGATAATAACAGGTACACCTATAAAACTATCCCCAGGAGGCTGGGCACAGTGGCTCACGCCTGTAATCCCAGTACTTTGGGAGGCCGAGGCGGGCAGATCATGAGGTCAGGAGATCGAGACCATCCTAATATGGTGAAACTCCATCTCTACTAAAAATACAAAAAAATTAGCCAGGCATGGTGGTGGGTGCCTGTAGTCCCAGCTACTTGGGAGGCTGAGGCAGGAGAATGGCATGAACCCAGGAGGTGGAGCTTGCAGTGAGCTGAGATTGTGCCACTGCACTCCAGCCTGGGCGACAGAGCGAGACTCCATCTCAAAAAACAAAACAAAACAAAACAAAAACAAAAACAACTACCCCCAGGAAATTATGAATCCATAATGCTAAAAAGAGACACGTTACATTACTGCAGTGGCCTTATGAGACAACTAAAAATTGCAAATTGGTAAAAGATTCTTTTTATATTGAACTCCCAGTAAATGAAGTACATAAAACCCATGGACTTCAGCCAGGAGATTTTGTCTATTGGAAACATTATCTTCTAAAGGATTCCTTTCAACTGAAATGAAAAGTCTCTGTCAGGTATTTCTTACTAACCTTGTGCTATAAAATTAGAAGGCATGAACTCATGGATTCACATTTCTCATCGAATGGCCTGTTTTACTGAAAGGTGATCTTTGACTTGTCAAGTTTACACCAGGCTGAGAAAAAGACAACATCTGAGGTAGACAGCTCTTCCAAGATTCCAGACCAGAACTGTATCTAAATGAATGCTTAGGCCTATCTACTAGTGACCATTGTCACCATTGCTTCAATAATCTGGTTAATCATTATTTATTTATTTATTTATTTTATTTTTTGAGATGGAGTCTCAAGCTCTCTCCCAGTCTGGAGTGCAGTGGCACCATCTCGGCTCACTGCAAGCTCTGCCTCCTGGGTTCACACCATTCTCCTGCCTCAGCCTCCTGAGTAGCTGGGACTACAGGCACCTGCCACCACGTCTGGCTAATTTTTTGTATTTTTAGTAGAGATGGGTTTCACCGTGTTAGCCAGGATGATCTCGTTCTCCTGACCTCGTGATCCACCCGCCTTGGCCTCTCAAAATGCTGGGATTACAGGCGTGAGCCACTGCACCCAGCCAATCATTATTATTTTACGTGACAAAGAAAATTTCTTCCCTTGTTCATTCTACTCTGTTGAGATAAGTATTGTTTCAGGACTTTAGAGGGTAGTTTGGTTAGGAAGAATGAATTTTATTTTTTTCCTTATGGTTGTTTCTTTTTCTCTCTGCATGGAATGGTATGATAACCTTTGATTAAACTATCCCAGATTATTGTTACTGAAGGAAACCTGTCTGGCTGTTGGATCTGCCATATGATTACAAGATCTATTCATGACCAACATATGCCATTAGTACTATCCGTCACTTATTTTTCGGATGTCCCTAATGCCATTACATATTTAGACTGATTTCTTTCTAGGCTAACTTTCCCAGTTCATGATACTTCAGTTTCTATATCTTGTCAAATACTATTTACTATCTTATCTACTTGGAAAGAATTTGGTACTGGCTCTCCTTGTTCCATTCTACATTGGATTAAGAAATGCATTACAGGCTGGGCATGGTGGCTCATGCCTGTAATCCCAGCACTTTGGGAGGCCGAGGTGGGTGGATCACCAGAGGTCAGGAGTTCGAGACCAGCCTGGCCAACATGGTGAAACCCCATCTCTACTAAAAATACAAAAATTAGACAGGCATGGTGGCCTGTGCCTGTAATCCCAGCTATCTAGGAGGATGAGGTACAAGAATCGCTGGAACCCAAGAGACAGAGGTTGCAGTAAGTCGAGATGGTGCCATTGCACTCCAGCCTGAGCGAGACTCCGTCTCAAAAAAAAAAATCCTGGTCTGCCAGTATCTCCCTCTTATTTCATGTCATGCAATGAGTTCTGGCAAATATATAAAAAGGGAAATCTCTGGTTTGACTTGCTGCTCTCTACTCTTTCTGTTAATGAGGCTTTTAACAAATATACCCTGAGGGCCATCACACTCCAGCCTGGGGGACAAGAGCAAGACTTCGTCTCAAAAACAACAACAACAACAAAAAATACACCCTGAAGGGAATTACTTACGCTCCCTCAGGTTATGTGTTTGTATGTGGCATCAAGACTGATTTGCCTAAACAAGGTAGTTTGGTTGAGCATACCGTGGCCTCAATAGTTGGCAAAGAAAGGACATACGCTCATTAGGTTATTTTGTTACTCTTTTATCGTTACATAAAAATATGAAGGAGCCAAGCATGGTGACTGAAGGGGTGGCCTGCACCTCCACACCTGTGGGCGTTTCTCGAGACTTGAGAAAAGAAATGAGACACAGAGACAAAGTATAGAGAAAGAAAAAAGTGGGCGCAGGGGACTGCCGCTCAGCATACAGAGGACCCACGCCGGCACAGTCTCTGAGTTCCCTCAGTATTTATTGATCATTATCTTTACCATCTTAGAAAAAGGGAAGTGGCCGGATAATAGGATCATCATAGGGAGAAGGTCAGCAGTAAGACATATAAGTAAAGATCTCTGTGACATAAGTTTAAGGAAAAGTGCTGTGCCTTGATATGCTTATGTAAACATCTCCATAAACCTTTTTAGTGCATAAAGAGCAGCATTGCCCTAGCACGTCCCACCTTCAGCCCTAAGGCGGTTTTCTCCTTTCTCAGCAAACAGAATATGCAATCGGGTTTTACACCGAGATGTTCCATTGCCCAGGGACGGGCAGGAGACAGATGCTTTTCTCTATCTCAACTGCCAAGAGGACTTCTTTCCTCTTATACTAATCCTCCTCAGCACAGACCCTTCCCGGTGTCAGGTTGGGGATGATCAGGTCTTTCCCTTCCCACGAGGCCATATTTCAGACTATCACATGGGGAGAAACCTTGGACAATACCTAGCTTTCCTAGGCAGAGGTCCCTGCGACCTTTGGCAGTGTACATGTCCCTGGGTACTTGAGATTAAGAGAATGGTGATGACTCTTCACAAGCATACTGCCTTCAGGCACTTGTTTAACAAAGCACACCCTGCATGGCCCAAAATCCGTTAAACCTTGAGTCACCACAGCACATGTCTCTTGCAAGGACAAGGTTGGGGGTAGGGTCACAGATTAACAGTATCTCAAATACAGAACAAAATGGAGTCTCTTATGTCTATTTCTTTCCGTATAGACACAGTAACAATCTGATCTTTCTTTTCCCCACAGTGACTCATGCCTGTAATCCTAGCACTTTGGAAAGCTGGGGTGGGAGGATCACTTGATGTCAGGAGTTCAAGACCAGCCTGGGCAATATGTAGGGACCCCCATATATATGGACCCCCCTTTCTCTATTACAGAGATAAGAGGACTATGTTAGCAGAATATTAAAATAATTTAGGTCGGCCGGGCGCGGTGGCTCAAGCCTGTAATCCTAGCACTTTGGGAGGCCGAGACGGGTGGATCACGCGGTCAGGAGATCGAGACCATCCTGGCTTACACGGTGAAACCCCGTCTGTACTAAAAAAAAAACAAAAAAACTAGCCGGGCGATGTGGCGGGCGCCTGTAGTCCCAGCTACTCGGGAGGCTGAGGCAGGAGAATGGTGTAAACCCGGGAGGCGGAGCTTGCAGTTAGCTGAGATCCGGCCACTGCACTCCAGCCTGGGCGTCAGAGCGAGACTCCGTCTCAAAAATAAAAAATAAAAAAAATTAATTAATTAATTAATTAAATAATTTAGGTCAAAGCATTTTGGGAATACTAATCCTGAGTGCTGGGAGAGATGAATAAAAACCTATCAGCTCATATTGGTCAGATAGCTGGAGACAATGCGAGAAGCATTGCAGCTCACCAAAAATGTTTGACCTCCTTAACCCAGGTAATACTAGATAACAGAATTGCCTTTGACTATTTATTGGCTGAAAAAGGAGGAGTCTGTGCAGTAGCACACATCATTTGTCGTATCTATGTTAATACCTCTAGAGAAGTGCAGACTCAATTTAAAAGAATAACTTGGTTGGGTGTGGTGGCTCACGCCTGTAATCCTAGCACTTTGGGAGGCCAAGGCAAGTACATCACTTGAGGTCAGGAGTTTGAGACCAGCCTGGCCAACATGGTGAAACCCTATCTCTACTAAAACTACACAAATTAGCTGGGTGTGGTGGTGGGCGCCTGTAATCCCAGCTACTCAGCTGGGATTACAGGCTGAGACAGGAGAATCACTTGAGCCTGGGAGGCGGAGGTTGTAGTGAGCCAAGATTGCACCATAGCACTCCAACCTGGGCAACAGAGCAAGACTCCATAAAAAAAAAAAAAAAAAAAAAAAGGCCAGGCATGGTGGTTGAAACCGGTAGGCAGATGTTGCAGTGAGTCAAGATTGCACCACTGCACTCCAGCCTAGGGGACAGAGCGAGACTATATCTCAAAAATAAATAAATAAGTAAATAAATAAATAAATAAATCTCAAAAGACAAATGGTTATAAGATGTTAGAAAATGGATTCTCTAGGCCAGGCATGGTGTGGCTCACTCCTGTAATCCCAGCACTTTGGGAGGCCAAGGTAGGTGGATCACCTGAGGCCAGGAGTTTGAGACCAGTCTGGTCAAAGTGGTGAGACCCCATCTCTACTAAAAATGCAGAAATTAGCTGGTCATGGTGGCATACCCCTGTAGTCCCACCTACTCAGGAGGCTGAGGCAGGAGAATCACTTGAACCCGGGAGGTGAAGGTTGCAGTGAGCCAAGAAAGAAAGAAAGAAAGAGAGAGAGAGAGAGAGAGGGAGAGAAAGAGAGAGAGAGAGAGAGAGAGAGAGAGAGAGAGAGAGAGAGAGAGAAAGAAAGAAAGAAAGAAAGAAAGAAAGAAAAGAAATTGGATTCTCTAAATGACTTATTTAGTTGGTTACCCTGAGGGGTAAGTTCATTTTTTCATTCTGGTCTTCAAGTAATTGTTATCATAATCATAAGTATAGTTACCATTTTCCTAGTTATCAAATTACTCATGATTCATGTTACAGTTTGCTTGTGATCAATGACCAAAACTAGAATAATAATTGTATAAAAATTTGCCATAATTGAAAACAAGTCATACGACTAGAATCAGACTGCTAAGTTATACTTTCTTCCTGTTTCTTTATAATTAGGCTTTAGCTTATTTCAGCTTATGAATTAAACATTTCCCCTCTCTGTGGGATATGACTCTCCAGGAATGAGACTTCCTAGTGATGTGAGATATAACTACTCTCTAACAAATGCTTCGTCTGTAATGCTTTCTTTGAAGATCTTGAAGGAAAGGGGAAAGTGTGAAAGGAAATGAATAGTCTGTCTATTTGGGGCTTCTAAAAGCTTCGGTTTTGTGAAAGATTGACTTTGGAGACCGAGTCATGGAGCATGACTTCTTAATCTTGACTTTTTGTCATAGATTAATTTCCTTTCTTATTTTCTTGTACCTGACTCAGGTGGTACCTGCGATATAAGACTTCTTGGCCGGGCGCGGTGGCTCAAGCCTGTAATCCCAGCACTTTGGGAGGCCGAGACGGGTGGATCGTGAGGTCAGGAGATCAAGACCATCCTGGCCGACACGGTGAAACCCTGTCTCTACTAAAAAGTACAAAAAACTAGCCGAGTGAGGTGGTGGGCGCCTGTAGTCCCAGCTACTCGGAGGTTGAGGCAGGAGAATGGCATAAACCTGGGAGGCGGAGCTTGCAGTGAGCCAAGATGTCGCCACTGCACTCCACCCTCGGTGACAGAGCGAGACTCTGTCTCAAAAAAAAAAAAAAAAAAGACTTCTTGACTGAATCTATGTAAGACTCCTTGACTGAGTCTTGACTAACATATAAGACTCCTTAGGCTGGGCGTGGTGGCTTACGCCTGTAATCCCAGCACTTTGGGAGGCTGAGGTGGGCAGATCGTGAGGTCTGGAGATCAAGACCATCCTGGCTAACACGGTGAAACCATCTCTATTAAAAACACAAAAAGTTAGCTGGGCATGGTGGTGGGCCCCTGTAATCCCAGCTACTTGGGAGGCTGAGGCAGGAGAATGGCGTGAACCTGGGAGGCGGAGCTTGCAGTGAGCTGGGATTGCTCCACTGCACTCCAGCCTGGGCGACAGAGCAAGACTCTGCCTCCTCCCCTAAAAAAAGACTCCTTGAGGCCAGGCACATTGGCTCATGCCTGTAATCACAGCACTTTGGGAAGCCAAGGTGGGTGGATTGCTTGAGGCTAAGAGTTCGAAACCAGCCTGGTCAATATGGCATAACTCTGTCTCTACTAGAAATACAAAAATCAGCCAGGCATGGTGGCACATATCTATAATCCCAGCTACTCGTTCAAGAATTACTTGAACCTGGGAGGTGGAGGTTGCAGTGAGCCAAGATCATGCTGCTACACTCCAGTCTGGGTAACAGACTTAAAAAAAAAAAAAGAAAAAGAAAACAAACTCCTTGATTATTACATATTACATCTATAATGTGGAATGTTAAAACTACACTGCCCAAAAAATAAATATTAGAGAACCAACAGGTTCTTATCCCTGCTGTGCAGTGACATATCTATTACACCGAGACAGCAGGGTTTGCAGCAGAGAAATAGTTTAATGATCACAGATGCCAAGTGAAGAGATGGGAGAAGATCCTCAAATCCACCTCCCTGAGGAGTTCTGGGCTGAGGATTTAAGGGAATCATGGAGGGCAAGGGACTGAAAATTGGGGTCATTGATTGGTCAGGGTAAAGGGAGAATGAGGTCATCAGGATGTGGAAACTACATTTTTTGGTGAGTCAGCTTCTTTTGAGGTCCTTCAGACCAGCTGAGTGAGTAGTTTTCTCAGTATGCAGGACCTGAATATCTCAAAGGGAGAACTTAGCATTTCATATTTTCAAGTTGTTAGCTATAGAACAGTTAAGGAGAACTATAATCTTGTAACAAGGTCTACATGATTCTAAGACATTAGGCACAAAACGACAACGAGGAAGCAGCTCAGAGAACAAGCTAACCTAATGACTAATGTTGAATGTGCTGCAAGCTGGATTTATTTTTGTTTCTCCCCCTCCCTTCTTCTCTGATTAATTTTATAATGTTTATAGGGGTGGTTTCAGAAACACTGCCTATCAAATTGCTGTAACTGTGCAATAACCTTGTATGGAAAATATTGAAATCCTACTAAGCCGGGTGCGGTGGCTCAAGCCTGTAATCCCAGCACTTTGGGAGGCCAAGACGGGCGGATCACGAGGTCAGGAGATCGAGACCATCCTGGCTAACACGGTGAAACCCCGTCTCTACTAAAAAAAATACAAAACACTAGCTGGGCGAGGTAGAGGGTGCCTGTAGTCCCAGCTACTCGGGAGGCTGAGGCAGGAGAATGGCGTAAACCCGGGAGGCGGAGCTTGCAGTGAGTCGAGATCTGGCCACTGCACTCCAGCCTGGGCGACAGAGCGAGACTCCATCTCAAAAAAAAAGAAAAAAAAAAGAAATCCTACTAAGCTTCCCCAGAACTTGACACTGTAAACAACACTCAAACCTCTCCACTTCAGAGCACTGACTCCATCTTTATGGAGTCTGTATCCTCCCAGGTGACTGTCCTTAAACTTTGTGCTTTAATGAACTCAATATGTAATCATATAGCCTGCATCTTGATATTAAGATTGACAACATTTTGATATTTTTGTATTTTGCCTTTTATTTTTATTATTTGTTTTGTTTTGTGAGATGAAGTCTCTCTTTGTTGCCCAGGCTAGATTGCAGTGGCACGATCTCGGCTCACTGCAACCTGTCTCTCCGCTTCAAGCGATTCTCCTGCCTCAGCTTCCTGAGTAGCTGGAATTACAGGCACACACCACCATGCCTAACTAATTTTTGTATTTTTGGTAGAAACAGGGTTTTACCATGTTGGCCAGGCTGGTCTCCAACTCCTGATATCAAGCGATCCACCCACCTTGGCCTCCCAAAGTGCTGGGATTACAGGTGTGAGTCACTGTGCCCAGCCTGTTTATTTTTTGAGAGAGTTTTACCCTGCCACTCAGGCTGGAATGCAGTGGCCCAATCATGACTCACTGCAGGCTTGAATTTGCGGGCTGAAGCGACCTTCCCACTTCAGCCTCCTGAATAGCTGGGACCACAGGTGCATGCCACTATACACAGTTAATTTTTTTTATTTTCCATAGAGACAGGGTCTCTCTGTGTTGCTCACACTGGTCTAGAACTCCTGGCTTCAAGTGATTCTCCTGCTTCAACCTCCCAAAGTGCTGGGATTATAGGCATGAGCCGCCATGCCTGGCCTTGAAAAAATTTTTATTATATCAATATAATTAGTGATTTTGCTAGGGTAAGAAAAAAATTGTATAAAAAATACAATAATGTAGAGCTGGGCGCGGTGGTTCACGCCTGTAATCCCAGCACTTTGAGAGGCCAAGGTGGGTGGATCACAAGGTCAGGAGTTCAAGACCAGCCTGGCCAAGATGGTGAAACCTCGTCTCTACTAAAAACTACAAAAATTAGTCGGGCATGGTGGTGGGCACCTGTAATCCCAGCTACTCGGGAGGCTGAGGCAGGAGAATCGCTTGAACCCAGGTGACAGAGGTTGCAGTGACCCAAGATGGCACCACTGCACTCCAGCCTGGGTGAGAGAGCAACACTCCATCTCAAAAAAAAAAAAAAAAAAAGGAAAAGAAAAATACAGTAATGTATTAATTATGTATTTTTTTTTTTCCATGGAGTCTCACTGTGTCACCCAGGCAGGAGTGTAGTGGAGCGATCTCAGCTCACTGTAAGTTCCGCCTCCTGGGTTCATGCCATTCTCCTGCCTCAGCCTCCCGTGCAGCTGTGACTACAGGCGTCAACCACTACACTCGGCTAATTTTTTGTATTTTTAGTAGAGATGGGGTTTAACCCTGTTGGCCAGGATGGTCTTGATCTCTTGAACTTGTGATCCGCCCACCTTGGCCTCCCAAGGTGCTGGGATTGCAGGCGTGAGCCACTGTGCCTGGCTGTATTTTTAAATTTATCTAAACATCTCCGGCCCATCGATAAAATACCCAGACGTGTACAATAATAATTAACTTCAGTCATCTTTGATATTTTCTTTCTTTCTTTCTTTTTTGAGATGGAGTTTCACTCTTGTTGCCCAGGCTGGAGTCCAATGGCACAATCTCAGCTCACTGCAACCTCCTCCTCCCAGGTTCAAGCGATTCTCCTGCCTCAGCCTCCCAAGTAGCTGGGATTACAGGCATGCGCCACCATGCCTGGCTAATTTTGTATTTTTAGTAGAAATGGGGTTTCTCCATGTTGGTCAGGCTGACCTCAAACTCCTGACCTCAGGTAATCGACCCATCTTGGCCTCCCAGAATGCTGGGATTACAAGCATGAGCCACCGCGCCCAGCTTCTTTGATATTTTCAAACAGTCATAAAAATCACAGCTATTCAATATTTTAATAATTGTATTGTTGTGAAGTTTGTGTGTTTTTTTTTTCAAGGAGAAAGATAGAAGATATTTTACTTAATAGTACATTGTTAGCTTGGTTATAACTTCTAAATATTTAGACATAGTTTATGTAAGCCTCCAGTTGTGCTCTTGTTCCTAGGACCTACAAATAACGAGAATGGGCCTATTTAGCTATCACCACTGCCCTGCAATTCAGACTCTGCCTGCTATTTCCTTGTGGATCTCTATTAGGCATCTCACATAAAACATGTCCGAACTGCCCGTCTCCAAGGAGGGGACACCACTATTGCCATTCGTTTGTTTAGGCAAAACACTTTGGAGTTGTACACAATGCGATTCTTTCTTTCACATTCCATATCCAGTCCAGGCTCTATGACTGAAAATATATTCCCAAACTGACCCTTTTTTTCACCTCCTCCAGCTATACCACCCTATTTTTATTCACTAATACCTCCCATCTAAACATACGGAGTAACCTTTTTAGAGGACTAGCTATTTCTATTCTGGCCCTCCTGAAGTCAATCATCCACACAATAGCTACATTAATCCTTTTATGGGATGAAGAAAAGATTATTCTTTTTCTTTTCTTTTTTGAGACAGAGTCTTGCTCTGTCGCCCAGGCTGGAGTGCAGTGGCACAATCTCAGCTCACTGCAACCTCCGCCTCCCGGGCCAACGGTCTGCAACCTCAAAACAGAAAGAAGGAGGAGGGTCCAGGATCAGGCCAACACTGAGATGTCAGAGGAATAGGATCCAGCCATCAAAGAATGTTCAGAACTCACTGAACAGACAGAGGGAAAACCAAGAGTGTGATATTCCTCAAGACAAAAGAAGAAAGTGGCAGGAAGAAGCTGAATGATCAGCTGTATAGGCTGCTGACAAGAGTTTGGGTGAGGACACACAAATGACCATTTGATATTACACCATGACTATTGGTTGGTAACCTCAACTAGAGAAGTTTCTGTATAGCCGGGCGAGGTGGCGGGCGCCTGTAGTCCCAGCTACTCGGGAGGCTGAGGCAGGAGAATGGCGTAAACCCGGGAGGTGGAGCTTGCAGTGAGCTGAGATCCGGCCACTGCACTCCAACCTGGGTGACAGAGCGAGACTCCGTCTCAAAAAAAAAAAAAACAAAACAGAAGTTTCTGTAGATCTCTGGTATGGAATCCCGTTTGGAGAACATTGGAGAATTAATGTGAGATATGAATGTAAAAAGGGCAGGGCAGTTACCCTCTTGAGAAGTTTTTCTGAGAAAGAGGAGAATAAAAATGGGGCTGTGCTATAAGGGGATATGAGGTTTTGGAAGGAATTCTTTTTTTTTTTTTTTTTTTGAGACGGAGTCTCGCTCTGCCGCCCAGGCTAGAGTGCAGTGGCTGGATCTCAGCTCACTGCAAGCTCCGCCTCCCGGGTTTACGCCATTCTCCTGCCTCAGCCTCCCGAGTAGCTGGGACTACAGGCGCCCGCCACCTCGCCCGGCTAGTTTTTTGTATTTTTTAGTAGAGACGGGGTTTCACCGTGTTAGCCAGGAGGGTCTCGATCTCCTGACCTCGTGATCCACCCGTCTCGGCCTCCCAAAGTGCTGGGATTACAGGCTTGAGCCACCGCGCCCGGCCTAGGAATTCTTAAAGATAGGTTTATTAGTATGTTCTCATGCCTATAATGAAGACATAACCGAGACTGGGTAATTTACAAAGGAAAGAGGTTTAATTGACTCATAGTTCCACACGGCTGGGGAAGCCTCACAATCAGAGCCGAAAGCGAACAAGAAATAAAGTTGCGTCTTACACGGTGGCAGGCAGAAAGCTTGTCAGGGGAACCCCCTTTATAAAACCATCAGATCCTGTGAGACTTATTCGCTATTATGAGAGCAGCATGGGAAAGATCTGCCCCCCATGATTCAGTTATCTCCCACAGGGTACCTCCCACAACGCGTGGGAATTACATTTCAAGATGAGATTTGTGTGAGGACACATAGCCAAAGCATTTCAACAGGAGATTCTAGAGCAAGGTTGTATGGGTATGGAAATGATACAGGAAAATAGGAGAAAATAGAATGTAGAAAACAGGGTGGGGGGACTGCAGGAGAAAAGTCCTTGAGAAGGCAAGAGGGGATGGCATCCAGATTACAAGAAGTTTGATCTGCAATAGAAATTAGATATGTATTTTTGTTTCAAAAGGAGGGAATCTAGAGAGTATGGGTACAGATGCAAGTAGGTGTATAGATGTGGCAGTGGGAGATTTGGGAGTCTTTGCCTGGGTGCTTCTTTTTTCTCCATGACTTATGACATAAAGCTGAGGTGGTAGAGAAAGGCAATGTTGGGCTTTTGAGGAGACAATAAAAACCTTGTTAAAGTTGTTTTAGAGTGAGAAAAAGAAGAATGCATACTAGATGCTCACAGGAAGATTGCAGGACAGTGTCGAGTGGCATCATTCATTTACAGAACAAATATTCATTGAAAGTCTACCATGTTTCAGGTACTGTCCTAGAGGCTAAAAATACATCATGAAAAAACAAGTCCGGGGTTTTATGTTCTTTTTTCCCCCAGAAGTTATAATACAGTTAATTTATTCGCAACTTTCTTTATTATATTCCAGTTCTATGAACACTCCCAGGTCCTCTCCCTGCCCCCTAACCACCACCACCGGCTTGAGTGAACCTGGATATTTCTCAATACATCATCAGTAAGACACAAATGGCGAGTTAGAATGGTTACATTTTTAAGATCCATCTATTTAGATTCATGAAACATTGTGGACACCTACTATGGTCAAGGTAATTTTTTCTCAGTATAGGTAAAACCCAGAGGGCTATAGAGTCAAGTTTGTCAGCTTTGGATTCCAGCTCCAACTCTTACTTGTTGCGTGCCTTTAGATCATTTAATTTCGTTGAGCCTTAGGTTCCTCATCTTAAGATGGACATTGTAACAGCCTGTGTCTCATAGTTCTCATAGTTGTGAGTCCTAATGAGATTTATCCAGAGAGCCGAGAACAAGAACGAGGCTAGATGCATAGTAAGCACTTGATGTTACTAGTATCACTCCTATAAGGTTCAGCTTCAGAGGATAACTTTAGTTTCCTTTACTGTAGTCCCTCCACACCTACTGACTGTGGATGCCATCTCTTTCCACAACTTTGTCCTGTGAGTGACAAAATGATCAAGAGGACAGACCCATATTGTGGATCATCAAAGGAGCCGATCAATTAGGCTAGAATTTCTGATTTGCAAATTCAATAACTTGATTCTATCATTTCACCTAGGTTTTGATTAAGTCACAAGAGCTCAAATTACTAATTTACCTTAAGAAATATAATGGTATCTCTATAGAAAAGTCAGCTTAGCCGGGCGCGGTGGCTCAAGCCTGTAATCCCAGCACTTTGGGAGGCTGAGACGGGCGGATCACGAGGTCAGGAGATCGAGACCATCCTGGCTAACACGGTGAAACCCTGTCTCTACTAAAAATACAAAAAACTAGCCGGGTGAGGTGGCGGGCGCCTGTAGTCCCAGCTACTCCGAAGGCTGAGGCAGGAGAATGGCGTAAACCCGGGAGGTGGAGCTTGCAGTGAGCTGAGATCAGGCCACTGCACTCCAGCCCGGGCGACAGAGCAGGACTCCGTCTCAAAAAAAAAAAAAAGAAAAGTCAGCTTGGGAAACAAAATTAACACCAGAAGTTTGTTTAGGGAAGGTACAATTGGTGTAAAGGGAATGAGAAGATCTTAAATCACCATTGTTCCAACACCCTAGCTTCTCCCACGGTTATTTTTTATCTTTTCTTTCTCTACCCCCCAAATCTAATCAGATTAGATTCTAAGTCCTATTAATTTGTGCTCAGGAAACTTTCTTCCATCTTTTCTCTTACCCATTTCTACTTCTCCATGCCTGGGGAATGAGAGTATATAGATAACAAAAAATAATATCCTTTAAAGGTCTTCAAATGAGAAGCATTTGTAGAGTGAGAGTGGCTGCCAGGTGAGGAGGAGAGGATGTGCTTCAGAAGCTGATTTTGATTATTATTTCCTATGGCTGGACTTGCTGCCATCACCTCACTGGGACCCTGGGAACATTTTGTTCCTTTCCCAGGGGCTCAGCTTTCCCTTCTGGGAGGCTTTGTTGCTGCATTTTGATGAAGGGTTAGGGGCCCAAAGGTATAGAACCCCCAAAGGAGATGGGAATCCAAAAATCTCACAGATGCTATTTCAGACATTCCCCTCCTGCCAAAGTCTCTCTGGAGAATTCTTTTTTCCTCTGCCCCTTGGGAGATTTTATATTTGTTTATATTTGTTGGATTTAAGGGAGGAACAGTTCCTTCATTGTACCACCACCCTTAGACATGCCCTACTTTGCTCTTGCTTGGATGATTGCAAGGGCTTCCCAACAGGTATTCCTGCTTCTAGTTCATCCCCTTACTCCCCGAGATTCACCTTCCTAAATTTGACTCCATTGTTTAAGATTGTTCAGTCCCTTCTTGCTTCTAATAGAATCGAAATCTTCAGCCTGCCTATTAGGTTCTACCACCTGGCCTTATCACCTGCTATTCTTAAGAGCACCAGAGGCCGGGCGCGGTGGCTCAAGCCTGTAATCCCAGCACTTTGGGAGGCCGAGATGGGCGGATCACGAGGTCAGGAGATCGAGACCATCCTGGCTAACATGGTGAAACCCCGTCTCTACTAAAAAATACAAAAAACTAGCCGGGTGAGGTGGCGGGCACCTGTAGTCCCAGCTACTCGGGAGGCTGAGGCAGGAGAATGGCGTAAACCTGGGAGGTGGAGCTTGCAGTGAGCTGAGATCCGGCCACTGCACTCCAGCCTGGGTGACAGAGCGAGACTCCGTCTCAAAAAAAAAAAAAAGCACCAGAATTTCCTGTTAGCACCCCATACATGTTGCTACCCACCCCCCATATAATTTTCCTGCACTTGTGTCTGCTCAATTTGTCACCTTTTCCTGGGACTCTGTCCTATGTGTACTAAATACAGTTAACGGGGCTTATCATCCAGTCACGGCAGAGGCCCCCAGTTATATTAACCTTCAGCAAACCCTAAACTTTGTCTCACTTCAGGGCCTCTGTATTTGTTCTTCCCTCTATCTGGAACATTCTTCACTTGTCCAGCTTCTTCTCAATCTTCAGGGTTGATCTCTTAAAGTAAGGCCCTTGATTTTCTCTCTTCTAGCATCCTGTTCTTTTTTCCTTCATAGCACTTACCAAAAATATGTAATTATACATTTAAATATTCATTTATTTGTTTAATCCTCTGCTAGACTATAAACTTGCAATATTCATGTCTATTTGCTCCCCGCTCTATTTTTCAGTGCCTAGCACCGTGCAAGGATGTAAAAAACATGAATATTTGCTGAATGCGTAAGTGATTGAATGGGTTATAGTGCATAGAACTCATGGTGTGTCATCAGCAAAATCCTATATTCTCGATCGCTTCTCTGCTTTAACTTAGACCTGGCTTTCCCCAAAGAACACTATTTCTCCCAGGTGACATCTTTTCTCTTTTGTTCACTTCATAGATTAGTGCCTGGTACAGAATAGGTGCTCTGTAATTATTTAGTTGCTGTTTACTGACTGTGTCCTTTTCCCTTTAAGCTAACGAATAGGAAGATAGCCCAGCAGAATGAAAAGAAGTCATTCTGGAGTCAGACAGACTGAGATTGAATCCTAGTCCTGCTGCTGACTAGCCGGTGATTTGACCAAGTTCATTAACTTCTCTGAGCCACAGGATTCATCTTTATGTGCAATAGGATTTTAACTTGGGCAGAGGTACTTTATTAGGTTGGCCCAGTGAGTTGATTCACACTGCCCCCTAGAGGACTTCTGTTTCTGGGACAACAGACTCCAAATCCCAGGAATGTTTGAGGATCTTTGTGAGCTACTCAGACACACCTGAGGGAGGGGAGGGCTCCAGATCTGCCCTGTGGGAGTTGGCACCAGATCAGCCCTGCAGGGGTTGGCCCCAGATCAGCCCTGCAGGAGTTGGGCCACAGACAAAAAGTTCAGTGGTCTCGGAGAAAGCAGCTCAGACATTGACAAGGTCAGCAGTCCTCGAGCAGCAGTGACAGTGGGAGTTTTAATGATTTCTGAGAATCAAGGAGGGGACTTGGTTTGCAAAGCCTACCTTTATTGCTACTTAAGCATGTGGTGGGTTATCCAGAGCTCGGAGATTTAGAGTATTGCTAAAGGTGAGGTACATTTGTGTTAACCATAGTTGAGGTCAGGGGTATCTCAGAGTCACATGTAAAATGGAGCATCCTCAGTAATAACTACCTGCCTTTCAGGGTTGTTGTGAGGATCAAATGATAAAAGAATCATGTAACATACTAATATGGTACTTGATACATAATAATTGCTCAATAAATGACAACTGCTATTATTGTTGAAAATAAAGCATCCTCTCCACTTTCCTTTCTTATACTACATGCTAAATTTATTCTCTAATAACAAAGAGTCAGCAAAAAATGGAACAGATATATGATCAAATATGCACTTTCTTGTAGGCAGTCTTTTGCTTTTTGTGTTTCATAATAAAATTATCTTATTAATAAATGTGTATAGTTAAATCTATTTAAAATCCATTTATAAATGGTAAAGTAATCATGTGGTTGCCAGTGGCCAGAGGTAGAAGTGAGGTAGAAACTGATGAAAAAGGGGCAAATGGAATCTTTTGGGGGTGAAAGAAATGTTCTATATCTTAACTGTGATCATAATTACATGGATATATACATTTGCAAAAATTTATCAAATCATACACCTAAATAGATGTTTCATTGTATGTAAATCATATCTTAATATAAATGATTTTTTTTTTTTTTTTTTTGAGAAGGAGTCTCCCTCTGTCACCCAGGCTGGAGTGCAGTGGCCGGATCTAAGCTCACTGCAAGCTCCGCCTCCCGGGCTCACACCATTCTCCTGCCTCAGCCTCCTGAGTAGCTGGGACTACAGGCGCCTGCCACCTCGCCCGGCTAGTTTTTTGTAGTTTTTAGTAGAGACGGGGTTTCACCGAGTTAGCCAGGAGGGTCTCGATCTCCTGACCTCGTGATCTGCCCGTCTCGGCCTCCCAAAGTGCTAGGATTACAGGCTTGAGCCACCGCGCCCGGCCAATATAAATGATTTTTTAAAAACTCCAATACTTAGGCCGGGCGCGGTGGCTCAAGCCTGTAATCCCAGCACTTTGGGAGGCTGAGGCGGGTGGATCACGAGGTCAGGAGATCGAGACCCTCCTGGCTAACACGGTGAAACCCCGTCTCTACTAAAAATACAAAAAACTAGCCGGGCGCGGTGGCGGGCGCCTGTAGTCCCAGCTACTCGGAGGCTGAGGCGGGAGAATGGCGGGAACCCGGGAGGCGGAGCTTGCAGTGAGCCAAGATCGCGCCACCGCACTCCAGCCTGGGTGACATAGCGAGACTCCGCTCTCAAAAAAAAAAAAAAAAAAAACTCCAATACTTACGTAGGTTTTCTTATTCTATTTTTATTTAAATTAAGTAATAATTGAATTTGAAATTTATTATTATCATTACTTTATTAAGCTCAACATTGAATCATTTAATTTTTTTATTTTTTATTTTTTTGAGACGGAATCTTGCTCTGTCGCCCAGGCTGGAGCGCAGTGGCGCCATCTCGTCTCACTGCAAGCTCGCTTCCCAGGTTCAGGTGATTCTCCTGCATTAGTCTCCTGAGGAGCTGGGACTACAGGCACCCGCCACCATGCCTGGCTAATTTTTGTACTTTTAGTAGAGACGGGGTTTCACCATATTGGCCAAGATGGTCTCAATCTCCTGACCTCGTGATCCACCTGCCTCGGCCTCCCAAAGTGCTGGGATTACAGGCGTGAGCCACCGTGCCTGGCCCATTTAATACATTTTAATTTAACTTGAATACTATCTGTCATAGCAATGGAAATGAATCAGTGGTGAAAAATAAGAGAGACAGAGAAAGAGCATAAGCACCCATATTATAACTCTGACCTGGACACAGAGCTGGGCTCTTGGGATACAAACTGAAATAGATCTGGTTCCTGACCTCAAGCAGCAGCTAACTATCTTATGAGGGAGACACACACATAAACATATAATTTATCCTTAAAAAATTAAATATTCTTGAATAATTAGAATATGCATTTGGTTTTGAAAAAATCTGTACAAATAATAGTAAAAATAAGTCTCCCTCCCACCCCTGTCTCTTGGTTGAAAGCAACCACTGAAAACAGTTTATTTTACAGCCATTCAGAGACATTCTATTTACATACAAGCACAATTTTTATATGGCATGTGTATGTGTTAGCTTTGTATATGGTAGCTTTACTTTAACAAGTGTTCCTTCTTAAAAAACAAACAAAAAAAAAAACTTAATATTCTACCCTGTAGATGAGTCCATAACAAAACCTATCAAACAGATGGTTTGCAATATAAGACGGTAAGAACAATGGGAAAGAAATGAAAAGAATGCTACAGTGTGGAGACCACTGGCATCTAGTAGTCTTGCCAGCATCTTGCTAGCAAGGGAAAGCTTCCTGGAGGATTGATGAGGCTGCCTTATCTCTTTTGTGAGTATTCCAAGATAAAAATACAAGAGCTAATTAGTAAACCAAACACTCTAGTTGTATACTAAACTGTGTTGTCTACAACTCTGATTGTTGTTTGGAGGGAAGCAAAAACAGTTTGAGCAGGCCATGGGTAGGGAAAAGGTATTGCACAGAAAGTGAGACTGCCGAGGTATGAAGTCACAGGTCTTGGTACAGGAAGAACTAGGAGCCCAGTGTGTGCAGGGAGGTCTTTAGTTACAGACTTATAGACTTGAGTATAGTATTTCAGATGACCCAAGGACTGATTAGAAGGATTAAAGGATGCATATTTGCAGTTCTTCTTTTTTTTTTTTTTTTCTGAGAAGGAGTCTCCCTCTGTTGCCCAGGCTGGAGTGCAGTGACGCAATCTCAGCTCACTGCAACCTCTGCCTCCTGGGTTCAAGCAGTTCTCCCTGCCTCAGCCTCCTGAGTAGCTGGGATTACAGACACCTGCCACCACACCCAGCTATTTTTGTATTTTTAGTGGAGACAGGATTTCACCATGTTGGCCAGGCTGGTCTCGAACTCCTGACCTCAGGTGATCTGCCCACCTCAGCCTCCCAAAGTGTTGGGATTACAGGCGTGAGCCACTGCACCTGGCCGCTTATTTCTAGTTCTAACTAGCATTGCCAGATTTAGCAAATAAAACCACAAGGCATCCAGTTAATCTCGGAGTTACATAAATAATAAATGCTTTTTAAATATAAGTATGTATGTCCCATGTTCAACTTAACTGGGCATCCTGTATTTTATCTGGCAACCCTATCTTTAACCCAACCGTATGAAAAAACCAAATTGACCGCTCAACATCAGGCACTTAAAAACAATGACGAAGTGGGAGTTTTTAATTGGAAGAACAGACAAACAAGAAAATGTGTAGGGCTGGGGCCAAGGTTTAAGTGAGTTTAGGGCTGGTGGAGCCTAGGCCAAGGAGACAACCCTGGTGATCTGGGCTGGCGGGTCTGGGGCTGAGGTATGTGGGGAAAAGAAAGAGAGATCAGACTGTTACTGTGTCTATATAGAAAGAAGTAGACATAAGAGTCTCTCATTCCACCTAACAAAAAACGCCCACAGGTGTGGAGGGGCAGGCCACCCCTTCAAGGTAATAACCTACAAGGTCAAGACAACTAGGTTCAGAGCCGAATAAATGGTTTTCATGGTCAGGAATGGCAGGGTCAGGGCAAAGGCAGCAGCTCAAGGTCAGGGTCAGCGAGAATGGCGCCACGGAGATGGTCCATGTGGTCAGGAGATTGAGCAAATAAGAAAATATATTGAGAAGAGTGAGGCCGGGCGCGGTGGCTCAAGCCTGTAATCCCAGCACTTTGGGAGGCCGAGATGGGCGGATCACGAGGTCAGGAGATCGAGACCATCCTGGCTAACATGGTGAAACCCCGTCTCTACTAAAAAATACAAAAAAAACTAGCCGGGCGAGATGGCGGGGGCCTGTAGTCCCAGCTACTCCGGAGGCTGAGGCAGGAGAACGGCGTAAACCCGGCAGGTGGAGCTTGCAGTGAGCTGAGATCCGGCCACTGCACTCCAGCCTGGGCGACAGAGCGAGACTCCGTCTCAAAAAAAAAAAAAAAAAAAAAAAAAGAGAGAAGAGTGAGAGCCAGGTTTCTTACTCTTGGAGACAATAAGTATGAATAGGGGAAAGACTAGAACAAACCCTGTCATTAGAGTCAGAGGTGTGACCCTATGGTGTGTGTGTGTGTGTGTGTGTGAATATTATATATTACATACAAAAAGAGAGAGAAGGGTAGATGTGTGTGTGTTTATGATATATATGTAGCGTAGCGGTGTCCTGGTAAAGTGGCTTTCTGATTTTTCAAAAAACACTAATTTGTAGCATTTGCTGATTTCCATGGTGTAAATACTCCCAGCATTAAATAACACCAGTTTCACAGCCACCCACAAAGTTCCTGAATATTTAACAAGCAGCTTTTGCAAGCCCGTATGAGCCAACTCCTCTACAATACTTCAGAATGTACATCATATGTATGATTGTGTGAGTGTATCCAGACATATTTTTCCTAGTTGATAACGTGTTTCCTTGTCCTACTGAAAGAATTTGCAAGACCAACACACCCATAGCAATGAGTGCACCTAGCATCTACATCTTGACTTCCAAATATCATTCTTCACTAAAAAGAAACCAAAACTTCTTAGAGAAATGGCTGATTTTGTGACTAGGGCAGTGAAAAATCTTACTGGTTCAGGAAGAAAGGAAGTATTCAAAGAATGAGGATGTAGTAAGCTGAATAATGGACCCTGAAGCTCTAATCTCTGGAATCTGTAAATATTATCATATATGGAAAAAAGATCTTTGCAGATATGATCAAGGAACTTGAGATGGGGAGATTGTCTTGGATTATTCAAGTGGACTCTAAATGCAAACACAAGTATCCTGGTAAGAGAGAAGCAGAGAGAGATTATGCAAAAGGAGAAGGCAGGAGGCAGAGGCTGGAGTGGTGCGCCCACAAGCCAAGTGCCAGCTGGAAGCTGGGAGAGGCAAGGAATGAATTCTCCTCTAGAGCCCAGAGGAAACTGGCCCTGCTAACATCTTGATTTTGGCCCAGTGAAATTGATTTTGGACGCCTGGACTTCAGAACCATGAGAACTGCAGCTGTTTTAAGCCACCAAGTTTTTGATATACTGTTACAGCAGCCACAGCAAACTAATACAAATGGGAAATGTCAAAAGAACACAGGAGCCAGTGTAAAGAGGCTCCCACTGCCAAATCAGGGACAATCTAGTCATCAACGTCAATTATGATTATAAAGAATTATAACTTGGCCGGGCGCGGTGGCTCAAGCCTGTAATCCCAGCACTTTGGGAGGCCGAGGCGGGTGGATCACGAGGTCAGGAGATCGAGACCCTCCTGGCTAACACGGTGAAACCTCGTCTCTACTAAAAATACAAAAAACTAGCCGGGCGCGGTGGCGGGCGCCTGTAGTCCCAGCTACTCGGAGGCTGAGGCGGGAGAATGGCGGGAACCCGGAGGCGGAGCTTGCAGTGAGCCGAGATCGCGCCACTGCACTCCAGCCTGGGCGACACAGCGAGACTCCGTCTCAAAAAAAAAAAAAAAAAAAAAAAAAAAGAATTATAACATTGAATAATTGAGAATCCTTAAGGTCACACTAATATAAATAAAAAATTAATTAAAAAGGATACAGGAGGCTGGGCCCAGTGGCTCATACCTGTAATCACAGCATTTCGGGAGGCCAAGGCAGGCAGATCACTTAAGGTCAGGAGTTCAAGACCACCCTGGCCAACATGGTGAACTCCCATCTCTACTAAAACTACAAAAATTAGCTGGGTGTGGCAGCATGCACCTGTAGTCCCAGCTACTCAGGAGACTGAGGCATGAGAATCTCTTGAACCTGTATGGCGTTGTAGTGAGCCGAGATTTCACCACTGCACTGCAGCCTAGGCGACAGAGCAAGACTTAGTCTCAAAAAAAAAAAAAAAGATACGGGAAAGGAAAGGATACTATAGAATTCAAATAATAAATGTAGAAGAAACAATGGACAATGGAAAGTCTCTATTTGGTGGCCATTATAGTAATAATCCAGGCAAGAATCATTAATGGATGCTAAAATTACAAGGTGTAAATTCGTGTATATACACAGAGAGAGAGAGAGAGAGAGAGAGAGAGAAATAAAGAGATAAGGAGGCAAATATGATAAAATGCTCTGGTGGAGATTCTTCAGGATTCTCTGTACAATCTTGCAAATCTTTTGTAAGTGTGAAATTATTCAAAACTGTTTTTTAATTGTGGCAAAATATACATAAAATAAAATTTACCAACCTGTCCGTTTTTAAGCATATAGTTCAATAGTATTAAGTACATCTGCATTGTTGTGCAACCAATCTCCAAAACTCTTATCTTGCAATCTAAAACTGTATACCTATTAAACAACAACTCCCCATTTCCCTTCTCCCCAGCCCCTAACAACCACTATTCAACTTTCTGTCTCTATAAATTTGACTACTAAGTACCTGATATAAGTGGAATCATATAGTATTTGTCTTTTTGTGACTGGCTTAGCATAATGTTGTCAAGGTGCTACATCCATGGTATAGCATATGTCAGGATTTCCTTCCTTTGTAAGACGGAATAATATTCCATAGTATGGATATATCATATTTTGCTTATCCATTCATCTGTTGATGGACATTTGGGTTGCTCCCATGTTTCAGCTATTGTGAATAATACTGCTATGAACGTGGGTGTACAAATAACTCTTCAAGACCCAGCCTTCAATTCTTTTGGATATATACCCAGAAGTACCAATTAACAACGCTGGCTCGGCCGGGCGCGGTGGCTCAAGCCTGTAATCCCAGCACTTTGGGAGGCCGAGACGGGCGGATCACGAGGTCAGGAGATCGAGACCATCCTGGCTAACACGGTGAAACCCCGTCTCTACTAAAAAAATACAAAAAATTAGCCGGGCGAGATGGCGGGCGCCTGTAGTCCCAGCTACTTGGGAGGCTGAGGCGAGAGAATGGCGTAAACCCGGGAGGCGGAGCTTGCAGTGAGCTGAGATCCGGCCACTGCACTCCAGCCTGGGCGACAGAGCGAGACTCCGTCTCAACAAAAAAAAAAAAAAAAAAAAAAAACAACGCTGGCTCATATGAAAATTTTATGTTTAATTTTTTGAGGAACTGCCATACTGTTTTCCACAGCAGCTGTACCTTCTTTCTTTCCCTTTCTTTCTTTCTTTCTCTCTCTTTCTTTCTTTCTTTTTCTTTCTCTCTCTCTGTCTCTCTCTCTCCCCCCCCCCACTCCCTCCCTCCCTCCCTCTCTCTCTCTCTTCCTTTCTGTTTTGATGGAGTTTCACTTTTGTCGCCCAGGCTGGAGTGCAATGGCGTGTCAGCTCGCTGCAACCTCTGCCTCCCGGGTTCAAGTGATTCTCCTGCCTCAGCCTCCCAAGTAGCTGGGATTACAGGCGCATGCCACCACGCCCAGCTAATTTTTTTGTATTTTAGTAGACACAGGGTATCACCATGTTAGCCAGGATGGTCTTTTTTTTTTTTTTTTTTTTTTTTTTTTTTTGAGACGGAGTCTCGCTCTGTCGCCCAGGCTGGAGTGCCGTGGCCGGATCTCAGCTCACTGCAAGCTCCGCCTCCGGGTTTACGCCATTCTCTCGCCTCAGCCTCCCGAGTAGCTGGGACTACAGGCGCCCGCCATCTCGCCCCGCTAATTTTTTGTATATTTTAGTAGAGACGGGGTTTCACCGTGTTAGCCAGGATGGTCTCGATCTCCTGACCTCGTGATCCGCCCGTCTCGGCCTCCCAAAGTGCTGGGATTACAGGCTTGAGCCACCGCGCCCGGCCTACCGCCAGGATGGTCTTGATCTCCTGACCTCGTGATCCTCCCACCTCAGCCTCCCAAAGTGCTGGAATTACAGGCTTGAGCCACCATGCCCGGCCCCTTTGCCCAATTTTTAATTGGGTTGTTTGTTTTCTGGTAAGAACTCTCTGTATATCCTGGATATTAACCCCTTATTGATATAGGACTGCAAATATTTTCTCTTATTCTGTGGGTTGCCTTTTCACCCTGATTGTGCTGATTATGTCCTTTTTTCTTTCTTTCTTTTTTTTTTTTTTTTGAGACGGAGTCTCACTCTATCGCTCAGGCTGGAGTGCAGTGGTGTGATCTCGGCTCATTGCAAGCTCCGCCTCCCAGGTTCACGCCATTCTCCTGCCTCAGCCTCCGAGTAGTTGGGACTACAGGTGCCCGCCACCACATCCGAGTAAGTTTTTGTATTTTTAGTAGAGACAGAGTTTCACCTTGTTTGCCAGGATGGTCTCGATCTCCTGACCTCATGATCTGCCCACCTCGGCCTCCCAAAGTGCTGGGATTATAGGCGTGAGCCACTGTGCCTGGCTGATTGTGTCCTTTACAGCATAGTTTTAAATTTATCTATTTTTCCTTTTGTTGCCTGTGCTTTTGGTGTCATATTCAAGAAATCACTGCTAAATCCAATGTCATGAACAATCACTATGAACAATGTTATGTTTTCTTTTAAAAGTTTTATAGTTTTAGCTTTTTTTTTTTTTTGAGACGGAGTCTCGCTCTGTCACCCAGGCTGGAGTGCAGTGGCCAGATCTCGGCTCACTGCAAGCTCCGCCTCCTGGGTTCACGCCATTCTCCTGCCTCAGCCTCCCGAGTAGCTGGGACTACAGGCGCCGCCAACTTGCCCGGCTAGTTTTTTGTATTTTTAGTAGAGACGGGGTTTCACCGTGTTAGCCAGGATGGTCTCGATCTCCTGACCTTGTGATCCGCCCGTCTCGGCCTCCAAAGTGCTGGGATTACAGGCTTGAGCCACCGCGCCCGGCTGATTGTGTCCTTTACAGCATAGTTTTAAATTTATCTATTTTTCCTTTTGTTGCCTGTGCTTTTGGTGTCATATTCAAGAAATCACTGCTAAATCCAATGTCATGAACAATCACTATGAACAATGTTATGTTTTCTTTTAAAAGTTTTATAGTTTTAGCTTTTTTTTTTTTTTGAGACGGAGTCTCGCTCTGTCACCCAGGCTGGAGTGCAGTGGCCAGATCTCGGCTCACTGCAAGCTCCGCCTCCTGGGTTCACGCCATTCTCCTGCCTCAGCCTCCCGAGTAGCTGGGACTACAGGCGCCGCCAACTTGCCCGGCTAGTTTTTTGTATTTTTAGTAGAGACGGGGTTTCACCGTGTTAGCCAGGATGGTCTCGATCTCCTGACCTTGTGATCCGCCCGTCTCGGCCTCCCAAAGTGCTGGGATTACAGGCTTGAGCCACCGCGCCCGGCCCAGTTTTAGCTCTTATTTGAGGGTTTTGATCTAATTATTTTTATCTTTGAATTAATTACTGTATATGGCATAAGGTAAGCTTTTAACTTTATTTATTTACATGTGGATATCCAGTTTTCCCAAAACCATTTCTTGAATGACTGTCCTTTCCCAATTGAATATGCTTGGCACCACTGCCAAAAATCATTTGATCATATATGGGAGTGTTTATTTCTGGGCTCTATTTCTACTCTGTTGGTCTATATGTCTGTCTTTATGCCAGAAGTACACTGTTTTAGTGACTGTGGCTTCATTAAAAGTTTCAAAATCAGAAAGTGCAAAACCTACAACTTTGTTTTTCTTTTTAAAGATTGTTTTGACCATTCAGAGTCTCTTGAAATTTCACATAAATTTTAGGATTGATATTTCTGTAAGACAAAAAGCTGTAAAAATGCTTTTCCATAGAAGGAGATGGCACCATTACCTATTCTTATAATTCAGGGTGTCCTTAAAACAGTCATGACTGGCCACAGACATGAAATTAGGGACCATTTTGAGATATGCCTTAATAGTACTGGAATCCTGTCCAGAGAAAGTTGAAAAGCCCAAAACAACGTTTTATGAGATTTTTCCTTCCCTGCTTGTGCCTATTAGAGCAGGCTCAGCAGCTTTCTGGTCTATCTCCCCCAAGGCAGAAAAGAGGGCTCATCTCTCATGAGTTTATTTGTTCCACAGGCCTTTTGGGGGTCATAAAGAGTTTAGTGAGTTTTGATAGGATTGCTTTATCTTATTCAAAGGTCAAGATAAAATTTAACAAGTACCGACCAGGCGTGGTGGCTCACACCTGTAATCCCAGCACTTTGGGAGGCCGAGGAGGGCAGATCACGAGGTCAGGAGATGGAGACCATCCTGGTCAACACGGTGAAACCTCCTCTCTACTAAAAACAAAAAAAAATTAGCCAGGCATGGTGGCGGACGCCTGTAGTCCCAGCTACTCAGGAGGCTGAGGCAGGACAACGGTGTGAACCTGGAAGGTGGAGCTTGCAGTGAACCAAGATCATGCCTCTGCATTCTAGCCTGGGCAACAGAGCGAGACTCCATCTCAAAAACAAAAAAACAAAAAAAACAAAAACAAAAACAAGTACTGCACAATCACAACATCTTTTATGGCCATGTATCATTCAACAGCATAAAATGATCTTTGATTCATTTGCTCAAACAATGTACTTGAAATCAAATCATTCAATATGACTTTTCTCTAAGAAAAATAATAATGTATGTTTAAAAAATATATATACACAGATGCTGGCTCTGTACTTACTAGATAAGGCTGTTAAACTCTTTGTGTCTCACATCTTTAAAATCGAAAAGTAGTATAAACTACATCATAGGGTTCCCTGAGGATCAAATATGTTAATATATGCAAAATGTCTAGTACAGTGTTATGTAAATATCAGCCATTATTATTCTCTTATTAGGTGTTGTGAGGATTAACATAAATGAGATAACTCTTGTGAAGCTCATGGTATAGTGCCTGGTGCATATAAAGTGCTAAATAAATATTGGCTATCATTATAAACAGATATTTCTGTGATTTCTTATGAAGCCCACATCTTCATTAGGTACATCTTACCTTTCTTTACAACTTGGATACATGGGGAATTTGTTATCACAATAAGCATGGATTGAGTCTTCCTCTGTCATCCAGGTTGGAATGCAGTGGTGCCATCATAGTTCATTGCAACCTCGAACTCCTGGGCTCAAATGATCCTCCCACCTCAGCCTCCTGGGTAGCTGGGACTACAGGTGCACACCACTGTGCCTGGCAAGCACCTAATTTTTCAGGCCCTATGGTTGCGTTGTCCAATATGGTAACCTGTGGCCACATACAGCAATACGTCTGTCTTTATGCCAGTATCACAGTTTTAGTGAAATATGACTAATACAAATTGAAATATGGCTAATACAAATTGAGAAGAGTTGGCTGGGCATGGTGGCTCACGCCTGTAATCCCAGCACTTTGGGAGGCCGAGGCGGATGGATGACCTGAGGTCAGGAGTTCGAGACCAGCCTGGCCAACATGGTGAAACCCCATCTCCACTAAAAATACAAAAAGTAGGCCGGGCGTGGTGGCTCAAGCCTGTAATCCCAGCACTTTGGGAGGTTGAGACGGGCGGATCACGAGGTCAGGAGATCGAGACCATCCTGGCTAACACTGTGAAACCCCGTCTCTACTAAAAAATACAAAAAACTAGCCGGGCGAGGTGGCGGGCGCCTGTAGTCCCAGCTACTCGGGAGGCTGAGGCAGGAGAATGGCGTAAACCCGGGTGGCGGAGCTTGCAGTGAGCTGAGATCCGGCCACTGCACTCCAGCCCAGGCAACAGAGCGAGACTCCGTCTCAAAAAAAAAAAAAAAAAAAATACAAAAAGTAGCTGGGCATGGTGGTGCACGCCCCTAATCCCAGCTACTTAGGAGGCTGAGGCAGGAGAATCACTTGAACCCAGAAGGTGGAGGCTGCAGTGAGCCGAGACCATGCCACTGCACTGTAGCCTGGGCAGCAAAGTGAAACTCTGTCTCAAAAAAAAAAAAAAGTAAAATACACACCAGATTTCAAAGACTTAGTACAAAGCCGGGCATGATGGCTTATACCTATAATTCCAGTGCTTTGGAAGTCTGAGGCAGGAGCATTGCTTGAGGCCAGGAGTTCAAGACTAGCCTAGGCATAGGGAGACTTTGTCTCTACAAAAAAAGTAAAAAATAGCCAGACATGTTGTTGTGCACCTGTAGTCTCAGGTATTCAGGAGGCTGAGGTGGGAGGATTATTTGAGCCCAGGAGTTCAAGACTGCAGTAGGCTATGATTATGCCAGTATACTTCAGTCTGTCAGCCTGGGTGACAGAGCAAGACCCTGGAAGAAGAAGAAGAATGAGAGGGGGAGGGGAAAGGGCAGGGGGAGGGGGAGGGAGAAGGAAAGGGAGAAGAAGAAGAAGAGGAGGAGGAGGAGGAGGACACCTTGTATGAGATTCAAGCGATTCTTCTGCCTCAGCCTCCCGAGCAGCTGGGATTATAGGTGCCCGCCACCACACGCAGCTAATTTTTGTATTTTTAGTAGAGATGGGGCTTCACCGTGTTAGCCAGGATGGTCGGGATCTCCTGACCTCTTGATCTGCCCACCTCGGCCTCCCAAAATGCTGGGATTACAGGCGTGAGCCACCGCCTCACATTTTTATTTCTATTGGACAGTGCTTCCTTAAATGGTAATAATTGTGACTGTTTACTCAAGTCATGACCATAGCTCTAAGGTGGAACTTTCATAATTTGACTTAATAAATAATATTCTCGGCTGGGCGCGGTGGCTCAAGCCTGTAATCCCAGCACTTTGGGAGGCCGAGACGGGCGGATCACGAGGTCAGGAGATCGAGACCATCCTGGCTAACATGGTGAAACCTCGTCTCTACTAAAAAATACAAAAAACTAGCCGGGCGAGGTGGCGGGCGCCTGTAGTCCCAGCTACTCGGAGGCTGAGGCAGGAGAATGGCATAAACCCGGCAGGCGGAGCTTGCAGTGAGCTGAGAACCTGCCACTGCACTCCAGCCCGGGGGACAGAGCGAGACTCGGTCTCAAAAAAATAAAAAAATAAATAAAAAATAAAAATAAAAATAAATAATATTCTCAAATGTTTATAAACATAGATTGATAATTTACTTCTACATTGTAACGATATTTTAAGCATACCTCATGTTAACATCTCTGTATTTCATATTATCCTGGATTCAGGGCGTATATATAGATTTAACTTGTTCCAGTTGATTATAGGCATTGATTTCCATATTCAACCTGTCATGGTTTGACTGTCCCTGGGCATTAAAACTTTCTTCTCAAACCTTCCTGTTTGACTCCTGCAACCACCCTGTTTGCCTCCCCCAACATTATACTTGAAATCCCTCCAAAATTCCTCCTTCCCATCAGTAACAAAATGTATCAGGCATTTATCTGCCTGGAGATTTGGCACAGGCCGCTCTTTTCACAAAGGTTTTTCATGGAGGATTTAGGCACTAGGGCTGCAAAGTATCATCTTCAGTGACCATAGGGTGTCAGCAGGGCCAAAAACAAAGCAAACATTTAACCATTTCATTGACTGAATGAGACTTTTCAGAGTCATAGATTCAATTTAACTGCAATCTCATTATTTTTATCTTACTGTAATACAAATAATCATTCTAAATAAAATTAAAATTCTACATCAAAATCTTAATTTATTTAACATTACAATCCTCCCTCTCCAACATTCCTGATCCCTCTTATTCTGCTCTATTTCGTTAATGGCACTTATATCTTCCAACATATCATGCCTCAATTTTCATTTCTTTTTTTTCTGTTTTTTTTCTTTTCTTTTTTTTTTTTTTTTTTTTTTGAGACGGAGTTTCACTCTTGTTGCCCAGTCTGGAGTGCAATGGCACGATCTTGGTTCGCCGCAACCTCTGCCTCCTGGGTTCAAGAAATTCTCCTGCCTCAGCCTCCCAAGTAGCTGGAAGGAATTACAGGCATGCGCCACCATGCTCGGCTGATTTTTTTTTTCTTTTTAGCATTCATTTGCACAGTTACAACATGTGGACAGACCCAGGTGAGATGAGCAAGTCTACCGTTTCCACTCACCCGGCAGACGCCGGGGCAGCCCCAGGAACTCGATGCCCAGCCCCGCCGCGGCCGCTACTCCTCCTCGCCAACGTGTAGGCCATGAAGAAAGCGACGGGTCTCTTGGGGACAAGGGGGGATGCCCCGGTCGCACAATTTCAAAGTCCCAAAAGCTGAAGGTCCGGAGCAAGGTGGCTGTGTCTTCGTGGTTCTTGTGGAAGCAAATGAAGACATGGTCGGCGCTCAGCTGCTGCTCAGCTAACTGCTGGAGAACTGCAAAGCTGTCCTCGCTCCCCTGCGACAGCGCACCGCCAGGGATCTCGATGCAGAGTCTGCGGCAGCTCAGCACGGCTCGCCAGTTAATGCGTTTGGCATCTGTTAGCCTAGAATGGACCAGTTGAGAATCCTCGTCTTGTCGTTGGACGTTAGAATCTCTGTTACGTTCAGCCGATCATAGGAGTAGAGTAAGTTAGCTGAAAGATTGTGATCCCTTTGACGATTCCCTCGCCCACCCGGAATCTTCAGGGTGGGCGAGGGGCATCAGGGGTGCGCGAGGGGCGTCAGGAGCACCACCGAGACCCCGGACCCCGGTTACTACAGCAGCGGAGGGAGACCCTGGAACTCTCGCTGCTGCGGCCGCTGCGGCTGTGCAGGCTGAGGAGCGAGCGGCCTGGTGCGGCTGGCGTGGACGGTGACGCTGGCTTTGATCCCCTTTCTTCTCTCGGGCAAAGCCCTGGCTTTTGAGGATCGCTGCAGGGAGTAGTTCACCATCCGGCACCTGGAATCTGAAACCAGGAAAATCTCTGCTGCGCCTCTCTGCGCCGCCGCCGCTGCTCGCCGTGCGCTCTTTTTAAAGCACAAATTGAGACGTCCCATAAGTTATCAAATATCTTAAATTTATATTTATTTTTATAATAAATATAAAATTTTATATTTATTCTTATTTATTTTTATAAATAAATACAAAAATAAAATTAGAATTTATTCATCCTCCTTTGAATTTTTACATCCATTGACATTGGTTAAGTGATCTTGTAAAACAAAAAAAAACCTACTTTATTTCATGTCGGTAGGGGAAAAATGGCTTCCTTTGCTCATATTTTGTCATAACAGCTTTGATAATAATTTTAAAAAGCCAATAAAACCCTAAACAAGAAAGGAAATAAATTAATTTATGTAAATTATAATTTATGGCTTGCCTTTGCTCTGCATAATTACATAGTCAATGGAAGTAGTCCCTGCTGATTTCAACTTGGAATCAACTTACAGACAAAGCACAAAAGACTGAATGTAAATGTTTTCCATCCTGATTGTGTGGTTTTTTTTTTTTTTTTTTGAGACGGAGTCTCGCTCTGCCGCCCAGGCTGGAGTGCTGTGGCCAGATCTCAGCTCACTGCAAGCTCCGCCTCCCGGGTTCACGCCATTCTCCTGCCTCAGCCTCCCGAGTAGCTGGGACTACAGGCGCCCGCCACCTTGCCCGGCTAATTTTTTTGTATTTTTTAGTAGAGACGGGGTTTCACCGTGTTAGCCAAGATGGTCTCGATCTCCTGACCTCATGATCCTCCCGTCTCGGCCTCCCAAAGTGCTGGGATTACAGGCTTGAGCCACCGCGCCCGGCCTCCATCCTGATTGTGTAAAAGTGAAACTACACATGATAGAAGTTGGAGGGTGAGCCTGGTGAAGAATGCTGAAAGGGAAGGGAAAGTCTCTGATATCTGCATTTAAAAAAAAAACGAGGAGTCGGGCCGGGCGCGGTGGCTCACGCCTGTAATCCCAGCACTTTGGGAGGCCGAGGTGGATGGAGCACGAGGTCAGGAGTTCGATACCAGCCTTGCAAACATGGTGAAACCCCTTCTCTACTAAAAATACAAAAATTAGCCAGGCGTGGTGGTATACGCCTGTAATCCCAGCTACTCAGGAGGCTGAGGCAAGAGAATCGCTTGATCCCAGGAGGTGGAGGTTGCAGTGAGCCAAGATCAGGCCACTGCACTCCAGCTCAGGCCACTGCACAGCTCAAGCCACTGCGCTCCAGCCTGGGCTACAAGGCAAGACTCTATCTCAAAAAAAAAAAAAAAAAAAAAAGAGAGAGAGGACCTAAAACAGTCAGTCCTATAACTGTATTGAGAGAAGAGGAGGATTGTGTTAGCTTAATCCAAAAATAGACAAATCAAGGAATGGTGGCATAGTATGTTATTTAGAAATATGAAGGTAAGCACAAGAGAGGAAAAACGTCTTTTAATAGAGTTATTTTTTTAAAAGCTTCCCATTGGAAGGCCAGGCGTGGTGGCTCACGCCTGTAATCCCAGCACTTTGGGAGGCTGAGACGGGCAGATCACGAGGTGAGGAGATTGAGACCATCCTGGCTAACACGGTGAAACCCCATCTCTACTAAAAATACAAAAATTAGCCGGGCGCGGTGGCGGGCGCCTGTAGTCCCAGCTACGCAGGAGGCTGAGGCAGGAGAATGGCGTGAACCCGGGAGGCGGAGCTTGCAGTGAGTTGAGATCGCCCCACTGTACTCCAGCCTGGGCGACAGAGCGAGACTCCGTCTCAAAAAAAAAAAAAAAAAAAGCTTCCCATTGGGGAATGGCTCAGGGGAAGAAAGTGAGGATGGGTAGAACAGAGCCTGGTCTCGGGCAGCTACAAGACAGTGGACACTTGCACCTGTCCTCCAGAAAATACCCTTTATGTAGCAAGTTTTGTGGGTTTTTTTTTTTTTTTTTTTTTTTGTAAAACGTGCAGTTAGTCATGTCTCAGACACTCTTGCAAAACTCATGACCACTGGGGAAGTTAGATAAGCATCTTCGTGAGGGGTTATCTATGCTACAGGCATTGTTTCTGTGGGACTGCCTTGGTACGCAGGAGTCAAATATGGGTCATTATGTAGGTTTGGCTTGAAAATGCCATTACTCTTGCCATGCAACAGGCTGTTTTCTCCAAATGAAGAAAACAATTCCTTGAAGAAATAATGTATTCAGGAATAAATTTAACAAAAGAAGTGCAAGATTTGTACAATGGAAACTATAGAATACCATTGAAAGAAATTAAAGCAGATCTGGCTGGGCGCAGTGGCTCAAGCCTGTAATCCCAGCACTTTGGGAGGCCGAGACGGGCGGATCACGAGGTCAGGAGATCGAGACCATCCTGGCTAACACGGTGAAACCCCGTCTCTACTAAAAAATACAAAAAACTAGCCGGGCAATTTGGCAGGCGCCTGTAGTCCCAGCTACTCGGGAGGCTGAGGCAGGAGGATGGCATAAACCCAGGAGGCGGAGCTTGCAGTGAGCTGAGATCTGGCCACTGCATTCCAGCCTGGGCATGAGACTCCATCTCAAAAAAAAAAAAAGAAAGGCCGGGCGCGGTGGCTCAACCCTGTAATCCCAGCACTTGGGAGGCCGAGACGGGCGGATCACAAGGTCAGGAGATCGAGACCATCCTGGCTAACACGGTGAAACCCCGTCTCTACTAAAAAATACAAAAAACTAGCCGGGCAATTTGGCAGGCGCCTGTAGTCCCAGCTACTCGGGAGGCTGAGGCAGGAGGATGGCATAAACCCAGGAGGCGGAGCTTGCAGTGAGCTGAGATCTGGCCACTGCATTCCAGCCTGGGCATGAGACTCCATCTCAAAAAAAAAAAAGAAAGGCCGGGCGCGGTGGCTCAACCCTGTAATCCCAGCACTTTGGGAGGCCGAGACGGGCGGATCACAAGGTCAGGAGATCGAGACCATCCTGGCTAACACGGTGAAACCCCGTCTCTACTAAAAAATACAAAAAACTAGCCGGGCGAGGTGGCGGCGCCTGTAGTCCCAGCTACTCGGGAGGCTGAGGCAGGAGAATGGCGTCAACCCGGGAAGCGGAGCTTGCAGTGAGCTGAGATCCGCCACTGCACTCCAGCCGGGGCAACAGAGCGAGACTCCGTCTCAAAAAAAAAAAAAAAAAGAAATTAAAGCAGATCTAAATAAATGGAAAGGCCTCCTATGTTCATGGATCAGAAAACTTATTATTAAAATGGACATATTCCCCAAATTGATCTACAGATTCAATGCAATCCCTATAAAAATCCCAGCTGGATTTTTTTGCAGAAATTGATGAGCTGATTCTAAAATTCATATGCAAATGTAAGAGAACTAGAATAGCCAAAACAATACTGAAAAAGAAGAGCAAATTTTGGGACTCTCACTTCCTGATTTCAAAATCTACCACAAAGCTACAATAATCAAAACAGTGCGGTGGTAGTGTAGGGATGACATATAGATCAATGGAATAGGAATGAAAGTTCAAAAATAAATTCTCCTACTATGACCTATTCATTTTTGACAAGGGTGCCAAAACAATTCAATCAGAAAGATAATCTTTTCAACAAAAGGTGCTGGGACAATTGGATAGCCACATTCAAAAGAATGGAAATGAGGAGTGACTGATTGATAATGGGTACAAGATTATTTTGGGGGTGATTACAGCATTCTAAAATAGATTCTGGTGGTGGCTGCCTAAATATGTATACTAAAACCCATAGATTTTACACTGTAGGTGAATTTTATGGTACATAATTACATATTAATAAAGTTGTTTTAAAGCATGTCAGATGTCACTCCTTTACTAACAATTCTCCAAAGACTTTTGATATTATGTAGGCTAGTTGTTCGTGACAAGGGTCAGAGGACAGGAGGATTTTTCTCTAGGGGACCTTTAACAATGTCTGGAGACATTTTTGGCTGTCACACTGGCAGGGGACTACTAGCATCAAGTAGGAAGAGGCCAAGTATGCTTCATTTTTTTTTTTTTTTCTTGAGTCAGAGTCTTGCTCTTGTCACCCATGCTGGAGTGCAGTGGTGCGATTTTTGCTCACTGCAACCTCCACCTCCCAGGCTTGAGCAATTCTCATGCCTCAGCCACCTGAGTAGCTGGGATTACAGGTGTGTGCCACTATGTCTGGCTAATTTTTGTGTTTTTATTAGAGACGGGGTTTCACCATGTTGGCCAGGCTGATCTCGAGCTCCTGACTTCAGATGATTCACCTATCTCAGCCTCCCAAAGTGCTGGGATTACAGGCATGAGCCACTAGGCCCAGCCCCAAGGATGCTTCTTAACATTTTACAATGTTTTCAGCTAGGCGATCATCTACAAAAAAGGATTATCTATCCCAAAACATCAGTAGTGCTGAGACTGAGACATCTTGATCTAAAGAAAAAGCAAGGTCCTTACAATGGCCTACAAAGCTCTACCTACTCTGGCTCTGGCTGCCTCTATTGTCATCCCCCTCCACTCTCCTTATTGCTCACTCTCCTTCAGGCACACTGGCCTAGTCGCTGTTTCTCAGATACACCAGGCTCACTGTTTCCTTGGAGACTTTGCATGTGTTATTCCTCTTGCTTAAGAGCCTCTTCCCCCAGTGATCACATGGCTAAATCCCCCATCTTTTTTCAAGTCTTTGAACAAATGTCCCTTCTCAATGGCACCTACCTTGACCATCCTATTTAAAATTATAACACTCCTGGCCGGGCACAATGGCTCATGCCTGTAATCCCCGCACTTTGGGAGGCCGAGGTGGGCGGATCACCTGAGATCAGGAGTTCAAGACCAGCCTGGCCAACGTTGTGAAACCCCATCTCTACTAAAAAATCCAAAAATTAGCTGGGCATGGTGGCAGACACCTGTAATCCCAGCTACTCGGGAGGCTGACACAGGAGAATCACTTGAATCCGGGAGGCAGAGGTTGCGGTGAGCTGAGATCACGCCATTCCACTCCAGCCTGGGGAACAAGAGAGAGACTTAGTCTCAAAAAAAAAAAAAAAAAAAAAACAAATTACAACACTCCTATAGTCACTAGCACTCCTTCTTGTCCTGTTCTATTTCTTTTTTTAAATTCCCTATTATTGCCTTAGAATCTATTGTTTACTTTGATTATTTAGCATGTCTATTGCTGTTGTCTGTCTTCCCTAAGCATCACAAGGGTCCTCATCCATTTTGCTCACTGACCTATCCCAGTTCTTGGGATATTGTAGCTGTCAATAAATATTTATTGAATAAGTTGAATGAACACACTTGATTCTTTCCAAAGCCTTTAAAAACATATTGGCATTCACTATTCAATATCTATGCCAAATTTCCAAAAGACATTTTAAAACCAAGTATTTATTAAAAATCTAAATTACGTATTGTAAATTATACCTATTAGCACATTCTTTCTTTCTTTCTTTTTCTTTTTTCTTTTTTTTTAATGAGACGGAGTCTCGCTCTGTCACCCAGGCTGGAATGCAGTGGTAAGATCTCAGCTCACTGCAACCCCCACTTCCCAGGTTCAAGCGATTCTCCTGTCTCAGCCTCCCGAGTAGCTGGGATTACAGGCATACAGCAACCACACCTGCTGATTTTTGTATTTTTAGTAGAGGCAAGATTTCACCACATTGGCCAGGCTGGTCTCAAACTTCTGACCAGAGATGATCTGCCCGTTTTGGCCTCCTAAAGTGCTGGGATTACAGGTGTGAGCCACTGCGCTCGGCCAATAATACACTCTTAATCCTAGACATGACTTTTTGAAAATTCATAGATTATTCTCTCAAACTGCGTTGCTAGTCTCCAGGGTATAAATTGCATAGCCAGTTAAAGTGTAACTGGGTTTCCAGAATCTTATTGCTTCTATATTCAGGATTCAAAGGTAAAATTGTATTTCTGGCAAGCACTGGGTCAACCCATTTACCCCAGCTTCTCTCCATTACTTTTTTTTTTTCTTTTTTTGAGACAGAGTCTCACCCTATCACAGTGGTGCGATCTTGGCTTACTGCAACCTCTGCTTCCTGCATTTAAGTGATTCTCCTGCCTCAGCCCCCCAAGTAGTTGGGATTACAGGTGTGTGCCACCACGCCCGTTAATTTTTGTATTTTTGGTAGAGAAAGGGTTTCACCATGTTGGCCAGGCTGGTCTTGAACTTCTGGCCTCAAATGCTCTGCCCGCCTCATCTCCCAAAGTGCTGGGATTACAGCCATGAGCCACCGCCCTCAGCCTCTCCATTGCATTTTGGGAAACATACTGCATTAAGATAGTGGAATTAATGAAATCAGTCTCTATTCAGTTTTGATGTTGCCCCCAAATTTTCCAAATAACACAGACACAGAAAACATCCCCATAACACACATAAACATACATACACAAGCACACACATTATAGAAAAGCAATAGTTTAGCTTTACTCATAAGCATTTGGAAAACTCCAAATTGTTTCCATGGGTTGGGCAGCTCATATTTAGCAATGAACAAACCCATCACATAAGATAAAATACTTCTTTTTTTTTTTTGAGACTGAGTCTCGCTCTGTCACCCAGGCTGGAGTGCAATGGCACAATCTCGGCTCACTGCAACCTCCGCCTCCCAGGTTCACACCATTCTCCTGCCTCAGCCTCCTGAGTAGCTGGGTCTACAGGCACCTGCCACCACGTCCAGCTAATTTTTTGTATTTTTAGTAGAGACGGGTTTCACTATGTTAGCCAAGATGGTCTTGATCTCCTGACCTCATGATCCGCCCGCCTTGGCCTCCCAAAGTGCTGGATTACAGGCGTGAGCCATCACGCCAGGCCAAGATAAAATAATTCTTTTTTTTTTTTTTTTTTTTTTTTTGAGACGGAGTCTCGCTCTGCCGCCCAGGCTGGAGTGCAGTGGCCGGATCTCAGCTCACTGCAAGCTCCGCCTCCCGGGTTCACGCCATTCTCCTGCCTCAGCCTCCCACGTAGCTGGGACTACAGGCGCCCGCCACATCGCCCGGCTAGTTTTTTGTATTTTTTAGTAGAGACGGGGTTTCACCGTGTTAGCCAGGATGGACTCGATCTCCTGACCTCGTGATCCGCCCGTCTCGGCCTCCCAGAGTGCTGGGATTACAGGCTTGAGCCACCGCGCCCGGCCGATAAAATAATTCTTAATCCTTAAACCATAATAACTTAAAAATTGGCTAAAAAGGCAGCCTTATTTACTTTTCATTTCATAGTATGATCCACAAACATCAACTTAAATTTATACATTAAGAAATCATAAATTTTCTTTCTTTCCTTTTTTTTTTTTTTTGAGACGGAGTCTCGCTCTGTCACCCCTGCTGGAGTGAAGTGGCGCCATCTCGGCTCACTGCAAGCTCCGCCTCCCGGGTTCACACCATTCTCCTGCCTCAGCCTCCCGAGTAGCTGGGACAACAGGCGCCTGCCACCACGCCCAGCTAAGTTTTTGTATTTTTAATAGAGATGGGTTTCACCATGTTAGCCAGGATGGTCTTGATCTCCTGACCTCGTGATCCGCCTGCCTCGGCCTCCGAAAGTGCTGGGATTACAGGCTTGAGCCACCGCGCCTGGCCTACTCCACCTTGAAGGGGTGGCCTGCCCCTCTGTACCTGTGGGCGTTTCTCATTAGGTGGAACCAGAGACTTGAGAGAAGAAATTATTTCTCTATACTTTGAGAAACAAAGTATAGAGAAAGAAAAAGTGGGCCCAGGGGAGCAGCGCTCAGCATACAGAGGACCCACGCCGGCACCGGTCTCTGAGTTCCCTCAGTATTTATTGATCATTATCTTTACCATCTTAGAAAAAGGGAAGTGGCAGGATAATAGGATCATCATAGGGAGAAGGTCAGCAGTGAGACATATGAATAAAGATCTCTGTGACATAAGTTTAAGGAAAAGTGCTGTGCCTTGATATGCATATGCAAACATCCCCATAAACCTTTTTAGTGCATAAAGAGCAGCATTGCCACTAGCACGTCCCACCTTCAGCCCTAAGGCGGTTTTCTCCTTTCTCAGCAAACAGAATATACAATCGGGTTTTACACCGAGATGTTCCATTGCCCAGGAACGGGCAGGAGACAGATGCTTTTCTCTATCTCAACTGCCAAGAGGCCTTCTTTCCTCTTATACTAGTCCTCCTCAGCACAGACTTTTCACGGGTGTCAGGCTGGGGGTCGATTAGCTGAACATGGTGGCATGCTTATAAGCTTATAATCTCAGCTGCTCCAGAGGCTGAAGCAGGAGAATTGCCTGAACCCGGGAGGTGGAGGTTGCAGTGAGTCGAGATCACGCCACTGCATTCCAGCCTAGGTGACAGAGCCATACTCTGTCTCAAAAAAAAAAGAAAAAAAAAGAATTGATAAAAATAATTTATTCCATCACTCCCTACCCCCATTTGTTGTTGTTGTTGTTGTTGCTGTATATTTTTGAGACTGAGTCTCACTCTGTCACCAAGGCTAGAGTGCAGTGATTCAATCTCAGCTCACTGCAACTTCTGCCTCCCATGTTCAAGTGATTCTCCTGTCTCAGCTTCCCAAGTAGCTGGAATTACAGGTGCCTGCCACCACACCCAGCTAATTTTTGTATTTTTAGTAGAGACTGGGCTTCACCACGGTGGCCAGGCTGGTCTCGAACTCCTGACCTCAGGTGATCCACCTGCCTCAGCCTTCCAAAGTGCTGGGATTATAGGCATGAGTCACCTCACCTGACCTAGACTTTTTTATTTAAAAAACTGGGGGTAGGGCTGTAATCCCAGCACTTTGAGAGGCCTAGGCAGACAGATCGTGTGAGTCTAGGAGTTCGAGACCAACCTGGGCAACATGGCAAAGCCCTGTCCCCCTGCTCCCCCCCCAAAAAAAGCTGGGCTTGGTGGCTCATGTCTGTAATCCCAGCACTTTGGGAGACCAAGGAGGGTGGATCACTTGAGGTCAGGGGTTTGAGACCAGCCTGGCCAACATGGTGAAACCCTCATGTCTAGTAATCTAGTAAAAATACAAAAATTAGCCAGGTGTGGTGTCACGTGCCTGTAATCCCAGCTACGGGGGAGGCTAAGGCAGGAGAATCGCTTGAACCTGGCAGATGGAGTTTGCAGTGAGTCGAGATCACGCCCCTGCACTCCAGGCTGGGCGACAGAGTGAGACTCTGTCTCAAAAAAAAAAAAAAATGTTATAAGATAATCTGGCTCCTACTCTTGGTCTCTTTATGCTGCACTCATTTCTCATAAGTAAAGATTTTTATATCAATAATTTATGACTTATTAAATAGATTGGTGTTCTAATTCATAAAATCAAAGGTATTTGAAGTCACTTATAGCAAGAACACAAAAAATAAAGTAGAAATGAAGATGGGACATTATAGTCACTGAGAAAACCAGGCACCCAGCTTTGGGTACAGAAGTCTGAAGTCCTTGGACATCTTTACCTGATTTATCTTCTTTTTGTTTCTATGTTTCTTTGTTTTTCTTTTTTTTTTTTTTTTTTTTTTTTTTTTTTTTTTGAGGCGGAGTCTCGCTCTGTCGTCCGGACTGGACTGGACTGCAGTGGCCGGATCTCAGCTCACTGCAAGCTCCGCCTCCCGGGTTTACGCCATTCTCCTGCCTCAGCCTCCCGAGTAGCTGGGACTACAGGCGCCCGCCACCTCACCCGGCTAGTTTTTGTATTTTTAGTAGAGACGGGGTTTCACCGTGTTAGCCAGGATGGTCTCGATCTCCTGACCTCGTGATCCGCCCGTCTCGGCCTCCCAAAGTGCTGGGATTACAGGCTTGAGCCACCGCGCCCGGCCTGTTTCTTTGTTTTTCTTTCAGTAATCTTGTACAATCTCCTTTGCAGTATGGAGAATGGTTGGAAAAGGTTCTCAGAATGTATTTTCTCTTGGTATATTGCTAAATATTGGGGAAGGAATAGCCTTGTTATATGTGGTATCGAGTGTTCTTTTTTATGTCTTTATTTTATTTTTTTTTAATAAATATTTTTTAAAAAACAAAAATAAAATTAGAGACAGGGTCTCACTATGTTGCCCAAGCTGGTCTCGAACTCCTGGGCTCAAGTAATCCACCCACCTCAGCCTCCTAAAGTGCTAGGATTACAGGCATGAGCCACTGTATCTAGTTGGTATCAGATATTTTTGAGTGTCCATCTGAGAGCATTACCAAGGCTTATGAGAAGATGCTATGTGTTGCATTCCAAGCAACATGTATTTGCTTGGAATGTTTGTTCCAAAACAAACATTGGACAAAATATCTTCCTCTTCCCAGCTCTCTTAGTCAAAAATATCCTCCACCCACTACTGCTTATAAGCTACTGATGTATGGCACTTGATTGTGATGGACTAGGGGCACTGGACTGGGGTGGAATGGTTTAGTATGTGCAGGCTGAGGCCAGTAAAATCCTTTGCAAAAGTTGATTCCTCAGAACTGTGTCTGACCCCAAGATGCCATTGTGCCTCATGAGCTCCTAAAGTCTCCTAAGACCTTGCAGCCTATATGTAGCAGTCAGGTTAGGTTCTTTGGCTCTGTAGTCAGAATTACTAACTTCAAATTCTGTTTCTTACTAGTTGTCTAACTTTGCGCTTAACTTCATGTCTTGGTTTCTACATTGAAAATTCAGGATGATTGAGCTCACTTCATAAGGTGGTTGAATTTAATTAACTAATTAAATTAGTTAATTTCCATAACCTCTAAGAAAGTTCATGGTTCATAGTAAGTGCTCAATAAATGTTGGTAATAATTACTGGTCTTTTCTCGCTGGTAGGTATGGCTACTAACAAATATATAGCTTTCTGGTGGCTTTGATCTGATCCACAGTGTTAAGAGCACCAACATGACAGGTAGATTCCACACTTACTCCTCCCATAGGGCCTCCTCCTTCTGCGTACAATACTCTCCTGTTCATCTCCAATCCCAGTTGTGTAACAGCCCAAGGAGTTCACTTTGCCCACTGTCTAGACAGAGCCAACCAATTCATCAAGACGGGGAATGGCAATACAGAAAGAGTAATTCAAGCAGAGGCTGCTGTGCGAGAGAACAGAGTTTTATTATTACTCAATTCTGTCTCCCTGAGCAGTTTTTAAGGATAATTAGCTGGGTATGGTGGTGGGTGCCCATAACCCCAGCTACTCGGGAGGCAGGGAATTTCTTGAACCCAGGAGGCGGAGGTTGCAGTGAGCCGAGATCGCACCATTGCACCCTAGCCTGGGTGACAACAGCGAAACTCTGTCTCGAAAAAAAAAAAAAAGAAACGTATGACTCCCAAATAGAAGGCATATTTGAGAACAGCTACATTTTTTTTTTTTTTTTTTTTTTGAGGCGGAGTCTTGCTCTGTCGCCCGGACTGGAGTGCAGTGGCCGGATCTCAGCTCACTGCAAGCTCCGCCTCCCAGGTTTACGCCATTCTCCTGACTCAGCCTCCCGAGTAGCTGGGACTACAGGTGCCCGCCACCTCGCCCGGCTAGTTTTTGTATTTTTTAGTAGAGACGGGGTTTCACCGTGTTAGCCAGGATGGTCTCGATCTCCTGACCTCGTGATCCACCCGTCTCGGCCTCCCAAAGTGCTGGGATTACAGGCTTGAGCCACCGCGCCCGGCCGAGAACAGCTACATTCTCTAAAAGTGTTCCATTGTGTTATTTTTGCATAGCCTGATTAAACATTTAATGCACTTATCCAATTCTTTCTTACCTGTGGATTTTTTTTCTCTGATGACTATAATCATATAATTTTACAAAAGGCTATTGATCATTGTAATTTAGCTTATCTGTTTATTACCAAATGCCATTTAACTCTTACTAAGTCATCAAATTCTGGTAACTGGCATAAAAATAACTGTGGGGCAGCCAGCAAGCAATCAGGAATTGCTGAGGCCTGTATAGTTCAGTTACTTTGAGTAAAGTCTACACATTTAGATAATGGTTATGGTGAAATAATCTTGTGTGCATTTTTTATTTTACTTAGAAATAAGAGTTTGTTGAATAGATTCTCTTTTTTTCTGATGGCCTAGTGTTGCTCGCCAAAATGCAATAAAGCTGAGCTTCAGGATCTTAGTGCTTTTCAGGCCTGAACTGCTAGCATTTTGTTTTGCTTCTCAGAAGAGAAAACATTCTCATCAAAGAGCATATTTACACTGGCATATTTCGTTCCTGAGTGTGACAAGAGAATTAAGGATAGAAGAAATTTCAGTTGTTTCAAATCCACCCACAAGAAACAATTGAATGGAGCCCTCCTAACATGAGGCTATTTTAAGAGGGGGAAGGATGCTAATTTTTGGCTGCCGATAGACAAAGGCGTAAGCAATGACACCAACAGCCTCATTCTCCCTAATTGCCTATCCTTCTCCTAGCAGTGTTCTCCCTCAGGATGGAAGTGCCTGGAAGTGCTTCTAGTGGCCACTCCTGAACCACAGACTATCCTGGGTTAACATCTTCTGTTGTATATTCAGAAGGAAAAAACCAAGGAGTCATCTGTGGTCTCAGGGTATCATCTGAACAAGCAATATGCACCCAGCGAAGAACACTCTGTCCCCTTAGAGAGTTTCCAGTCCTTTCCCACATAAACAGACTAACACCTGCACTCCTTTCCTCATCTCTCAGGGCATGTCTGTCACAAACAGAACTTTCAGAAATCCTTTATGAAGGTATAGACTTCAAACTCCCGTGAGTTTGGTTATTATGAATCTACTCTTTGAGGCTAATCCTCTTTGGGCACACTGACAGAGCTCAGACCCTGGGCTAGGAAGTCCCTGTTTGGCCAGCTTGTCAGACTCTATTGCTGTCATCCCTAGTTCATTTAAATGGAACTGCAAGAGTTATAACATTCTGTAGATTTCAATTAACATTACTGTACTAGGGAAAGTAGTGATGCTTCCTTTCCAATTGGAGATTTATTGTCTCTAAATTGGGGGTCTTCTCAATCCAAGTTTGCCTTGTGAACATGTTGTGAAATTGTCATCTGAAGCAGGCCCCTCAAAGATGGTTGAGAAGCCTTGCATTTTCCTGAAGAGTAGAGGACACTGTTTGTCTTGGCAGAATTCCAAGCCCAATCAGTAGATAGGAAGAGCAAGAAGAAAGGAGCATGTGTTCAAAGCTTTTTCTTATCAAGTCTTTAGAGGGCAGGCCCTGGGGAAAATGCTGCAGGTACATTACGATGGAAAGACTATGCTTGGAGAAGGCCCTTGGCTAATGAGAACATAGGTTTAGTAGAATATTGAGGAGCCCTTTGAGGAGAAAACAGTTAGCTTTTTCGAAGCTTCCCTTATTAGAGACCAACTCACTATTACTAGTAAATTAGACATACTAAGAAATAGATTATTCAAGAAAAAGGACTTCAGCCACAGAAGTAAAATGGGCAAAGAGTTAGGTCAAGAGGAAGCAAATATTCAATAGGAAGCAAAGAGTAAACAATACATGCATTCCTTGCTAGTAATAAGGTAAAAAATGCAAGAGAAAGCACATTTAGGATTCTATTTGACCTTTCTCAAATAAAGAAAACTGTATTTAAAATAGTAGCCCCCATTTCTGATGAGATCGTGACAAAATTGAGGTGAGAATAGGAATGACAATAGGAATACCATTTGGGAAAACAACACAGCCATAACTAGCAACAGGCTTTTATTGACTGTATAGTTCAATGATTTTTAATATATTTTCAGAGTTGTACAACCATTAGCACAATCTAGAAACAGTCTCGAAAATATTAATATCCTTGAAATTACTCCTGGATCAAGAGGAGTATTCTTGTGTTATTCTGTGTTGAGTACTAACTCAGAGCCAAACACTTTATATGTAATTTATTAATTTCAATTCTCACAACAATCCTATGAGGAAGGTGTTATTAGTGACCCTTCTTGATAAATGAAATACTGAGATATGGAGAAGTGAAGAAATTTGCCCAAACTACCATGGATAGTGTTAAAAATCAGATCATCTCTTTCCAGAACCTGTACTCATAGCCAACCACTACACTATAAGGAAATAATACAACAAAAGTAAAAAAAACTCCATGCAGGAAGAGTTAATTACAGAATTCTGCAGGATCCAATAATGGGCATAAGTTAAATGCTCTATGATCTAATACAGAATAAGTTTAATAGATTTTGGTGTGTCTGCTACTCAGTCATAAAAAAGGAAAATAGTAGAGCCTGTAGAAATAAGGAAAATATTTATGAGATTCAATAGCAGAGAATAGTAGTTGTTGGATGAATGAATAAGCCAGCAAGCCCCTGCCTTCTTCAATATCTGTCCTTCACAAATGATCATCAATTGCTGTGTACCCAGGGCCAAGCCAGTGTCTTCAATGCATAGGGCTCTCCAAGTGGCTGTGAGGTGGTAAGATCTTTTCACTGGGTGAGCCACAGGAAATGACTGCAATAGTCAGGCTCTTTCTGAGCTGAGACCTGGCTGGGCATTGGCAATGTTCTCCAAGGACAAAGGTTTTTGTTTTTGCTTTGGGTTTTTGAGATGGAGTCTCTGTCATGCAGACCGGAGTGCAATGGCACAATCTTGGCTCACTGCAACCTCAACCTCCTAAGTTCAAGCGATTCTCCTGCCTCAGAGTAGCTGAGATTACAGGCATGCGACACCACGCCCAGCTAATTTTTGTATTTTTAGTAGAGATGGAGTTTCACCATGTTGGCCAGGCTGGACTAAACTCCTGGCCTCAAATGATCCGCCTGCCTTGGCCTCCCAAAGTGCTGGGATTACAGGCGTGAGCCACCCGTGCTCGGCCCCCAAGGACAAAGTTTTGATGGTGTCCTTGTGTCTGCAAAATATTAAAAAGACATCTGCATGTGAACAAAATCTGGAAGACAGTATGCAAAAAATTAAAATAGTTGCAATGTTTGCTGGAAGAATTGTAGGAGGTTACTTATTTTTAAAATTTTTTCTACAATGTTGTTACACTATCTTTTTCAACAACATTTTGAAGAAATGGGATCTCCTTGACTTTCACCTTGATGTTCCTAAGACAAAAGCCAAATCAATGAATGACTCATTGCTGGCCACATCTGACCCAAACGTTAGACACTGACAAGACTCCATCCTCCAAAGAATATCTTGGTTAGAAGTATTTAATTATTCTAGATTCTGGAGATACGGCAGAGCGTAAGATTGAATCCCTGCTCTCTCAAAGCTTACATACTAGAACTGTGTTGCCCAGTACAGTAGCCACTGGCCACATGTGGCTATTTAAATTTAAATCAGTTAAAATTAAATTAAATTAAATTAAATTAAAAATGCATTTGCTCATTCATACTAGCCACATTTCAAGTGCATAGGAGTTACCTGGTAACTAGTGGCTTCTGTATTGGACAGCTCAAATATAAAAATACTTTCATCATTGCAGAAAATTCTATTGGTTAGTCCTGTTTTAGAGAGAAAAGTTTGACAATAATCAAGTAAACAAAACTGGACAAGAGTAGCCATCGCTCTGAAGAAAATAAAAAACAATACTACTGGGAGGCTGAGGCAGGAGAATGGCGTGAACCCGGGAGGCGTAGCTTGCAGTGAGCCGAGATCCGGCCACTGCACTCCAGCACGGGTGACAGAGCGAGACTCCGTCTCAAAAAAAAAAACAAAAAACAATACTGCCTTGTATTGTAGACTGATGATCTTTGGGAAGGCATCTCTGAGGGACTCACATTTGAGCTGAAAAACTAATGACAAGAATGAGCCAGTCATGCAAAGATTTGGGTACAGAATGTTTTAGGAAGAAGGTGAGGCAACTGTAAATGTCATTGAGGTAGGAGGTGAAACTCATCTCCAGAGGCGGGGCTTGGACCTTGAACCCGATAGAGAAATAGCTAAAACAGGGAAGAGGCCAAATCTCCTCTCTGTAAGGCACTCCCACTAGTGTGCCATGTCAGTTTACCGTTGCCATGACAACACTCGAAGTTACCGCTCTTTCTTTTCTTTTTTTTTCACTGCAACCTCCTCCTCCCAGGTTCAAATGATTCTCCTGCCTCACCATCCTGAGTAGCTGAGATTACAGGCATGCGCCACCACGCCCAGCTAATTTTTGTATTTTTAGTAGAGATGGAGTTTCACCATATTGGTCAGGCTGGTCTTGAACTCCTGACCTTGTGATCTGCCCGCCTCAGCCTCCCAAAGTGCTGGGATTACAGGTGTGAGCCACCACGCCTGGCCAGTTACTGCCCTTTCCATGGCAATGACCTGACAACCTTTTTTTCTAGAAAATTCTGCATCATATTCCCCTTAATTTGCATATAATTAAAAGTCGGTATAACAATTACTCCAGAACTGCCACTGAGCTCCTACTGTGAGCACATTGCCTATGGTGTCGCCCTGCTCCTCAAGGAGCAATACTACTGCTGCTGCTGCAGCTGTACACGGCCACTTCAGTAAAAGTTGCTAACACCACTAACTCGCCCTTGAATTATTTCCTGGCAAAGCCAAAACCCTCCTGGCCTAATCCCCAATTTTGGGACTTGTCTGCCTTGCATCATCATGAAGTGGGACTAAGCTTGGGGTATTTGAGAAATGGAAAGAAGATCGTTTTGGCTAGAACTTTGTAAGCAAAGAGGAGAGGGGCCTGAGATGAGTTTGGAGAGATAGGTAGGAACAGACTCTGTAGGGCTTCCAAGGCCACAGCGAGGGGTTTGGAATCATCCTCTTTCTTTCTTTTTTTTTTTTTTTGAGACGGAGTCTCGCTCTGTCGCCCAGGCTGGAGTGCAGTGGCCAGATCTCAGCTCACTGCAAGCTCCGCCTCCCGGGTTCACGCCATTCTCCTGCCTCAGCCTCCCGAGTGGCTGGGACTACAGGCGCCCGCCATCTCGCCCGGTTAGTTTTCTGTATTTTTTAGTGGAGACGGGGTTTCACCGTGTTCGCCAGGATGGTCTCGATCTCCTGACCTCGTGATCCGCCCATCTCAGCCTCCCAAAGTGCTGGGATTACAGGCTTGAGCCACCGCACCTGGCCGATTGCATGCTTTTTGTTTTTAGTTCTGTTTATGCAGTGAATCACAATCATTGATTTGCATATGTTGAACCAACCTTGCATCCCAGAAATGAAGCTTACTCGATCACGGTGAATTAACTTTTTGATGTGCTGCTGGATTTGGTTTGCCAATATTTTGTTGAGGATTTTTGCATCTATGTTCATCAGGGATATTGGCCTGAAGTTTGTTTGTTTTTTTCCTTTCTTTCTTCTTCTTCTTCTTCTTTTTTTTTTTTTTTTGAGATGGAGTCTGGCTCTGTCACCCAGGCTGGAGTGCAGTGGCCAGATCTCAGCTCACTGCAAGCTCTGCCTCCTGGGTTCACCCATTCTCCTGCCTCAGCCTCCTGAGTAGCTGGGACTACAGGCGCCTGCCACCGCGCCCGGCTAATATTTGTATTTTTAGTAGAGACGGGGTTTCACCGTGGTCTTGATCTCCTGACCTTGTGATCCGCCTGCCTCGTCCTCCCACAGTGCTGGGATTATAGGCGTGAGCCACCACACCTGGCCTTTTTTTTTTTTTTTTTGAGACAGAGTTTCATCCTTATTGCCCAGACTGGAATGCGATGGCACGATCTTGGCTCACTGTAACCTCTGCTTCCTGGGTTCAAGCAATTCTCCTGCCTCAGCTTCCTGAGTAACTGGGATTACAGGCATATATCACCATGCCTGGAAAACTTTTGTATTTTTAGTAGAGTCAGGGCTTCATCATGTTGGCCAGGCTGCTCTTGAATTCCTGTCCTCAGGTGATCCACTCGCCTTGGCCTCCCAAATCGCTGGGATTACAGGCATAAGCCACTGTGTCTGGCTGTTTTGTTTTTTTGTGTTTTTTTCATTATGCCTGTCAGATTTTGGTATCAGGATGATACCGATTTCACAGAATGAGTTAGGAAGGAGTCCCTCCTCCTTGAGTTTTTGGAATTGTTTCAGTAGGATTGGTACCAGCTCTTCTTTGTGCATCTGGTAGAATTTGGCTGTCAATCCATCTGGTCCAGAGGTTTTGTTTTTTTTTTTTTTTTTTTGGAGTTTTGCTCTTGTCTCCCAGGCTAGAGTGCAGTGGCACAATCTCGGCTTACTGCAATCTCCGCCTCCCAGGTTCGGCTCACTGTAACCTCCGCCTCCCAGGTTCAAGGGATTCTCCTGCCTCAGCCTCCTGAGTAGCTGGGATTATAGGCACCTGCCACCACAGCTGGCTAATTTTTGTATTTTTAGTAGAGACGGGGTTTCATCATGTTGGCCAGGATCATCTCAAACTCCTGACCTCAGCCTCAGCCTCCCAAAGTGCTGGGATTACAGGCATGAGCCACCATGCCCGGCCCCAGGGCTTTTTTTGATTGGTAGGTTTTATGTTACTGATTTAATTTCAGAACTCCTTATTGGTCTGTTCAGGTTCTCAGTTTCTTCCTTGTTCAGTCTTGGGAGGTGTATGTTTCTAGGAATTTATCCATTTCCTCTAGAGTTTTTTAGTGGTGTGCACAGAGGTATTCATAATAGTTTCTGATGATCTTTTGTATTTTTGTGGGATTGGTTGTATTGCCATCTTTGTTATTTTTGATTGTGCTTATTTGGATCTTCTGTCTTTTTTCTTTGTTAATCTAGCTAATGGTGCATTACATTGATCTAGTTTCATATGTTGAACCATCCTTGCATTCCAGGAATAAATCCTACTCGGTTCATGATGTATAATGTTTTTAATATGCTGCTGAATTTGGTTTGCTAGTATTTTGTTGAGGAGTTTTGCATTAATGTTCTTAAAAAAACATTGTTCCATAGCTTTCTTTTTTTAATCTGGCTTTTAAAATTAGGGTAATTCTGGCCTCATAGAGTGAGTTAGGAAGTGTTCCCTCCTCTTCCAGGTTTTGGAAAAGTTTGAGAAGGATTGGTGTTCGTTCTTCTTTAAATATTAGGTAGAATTCACTGGTAAAGCCATCACGTCCAGGGATTTTCTTTGTTAAGAGATTTTTTTTTTAAGACTCCTGGGAGACAATTTTTTTTTTTTTTTCAGACAGCATCTCACTCTGTCACCCAAGCTCTGAAGTGCAGTGGCGTGATCTTGGCTCACTGCAACCTCTGCCTCCTGGGTTCAAGCAATTATCCTACCTCAGCCACCTAAGTAGCTGAGATGACTGGCATGTGCCAACACACCTGACTAATTTTTTTGTATTTTTAGTAGAGATGGGGTTTCACCATGTTGGCCAGGCTGGTCTCGAACTCCTGATCTGGTAATCCACCTACCTTGCACCTATCCAAAGTGCTAGGATTACAGGCTTGAGCCACTATGACCAGCCAAGATTTTTTATTACTGATTCAACCTCTATATTAGTTACAGCTCTGTTAAGATTTTTTTTTTTTGAGACAAGGTCCCATTCTGTCCCCCAGGCTAGAGTGCAGTGGCATGATTATAGCTTACTCACTGCAGCCTTAAACTCCTGAGCTCAAATGATCCTCCTGCCTTAGCCTCCTTAGTAGCTGGGACTACAGGCATGCCCAGCTAATTTTAATTTTTTTTGTAGAGACAGGTCCTCACTATGTTGCCGAAGCTGGTGATTTGCATTTTTTAAATGTTAACCTGTCTAGTGCCTACACCCAACTTTCTTCCTGTGCTAGAGGATACAGAGCTTCAGCCTGGGCTTCTTCAGTAGCTGTAGATGGGTAGACTGCAGGCTCCCTAGATCCTCCTTCCATGCTTTCCTCAGACTAGATTCTGGAACTGTTGTCCTTTGAAGGATTTGTGTATTTGCAATGTCTGCCTTTGATGCTCATTCAATTATTAAATAGGAATTTGTCGAGCACTAACCTTATGCGAGATCTTCTGAACACCAAGTGAATTAGAGCTAGCCTCTGCTTTTGAGAACTTGCTAGTCTAAAGGTGAGACAATGAGGTAAATAGATGGGTGCAGATACTCTGAATAAGTTGAGGACAGAGTGGGTAAGAGAGAACACAGGAGTAGGTATCTAGGAAAGAAATCACGCTTGAGATGACGATTAGAGGACATGGACAGTTCTTTTCAGAATCAACAAATTTTAGACAATCAAAAGTGAGATTTAAGTTAATTATTGGGTAATTTATTCAAGTGTTACATTAAAAACAATTTAAGAAACCAATTGGTACAAATGGGTCTTTATTCTTCCACCCTTATAAAGGTACCTGGTACTGGTACCTTTTGCTCTAACACTAAAGTATGAGAATGTCTCTCTAAAGAAGTAATGATTTGCCTGGGGAGGACTCCTTGAGAGAACATTTAGCTTGAGAGAAAGTAGATCAGACTTGCATAAAAAGAAGGATGGGCCGGGTGCGGTGGCTCAAGCCTGTAATCCCAGCACTTTGGGAGGCCCAGATGGGTGGATCATGAGGTCAGGAGATCGAGACCATCCTGGCTAACCCGGTGAAACCCCGTCTCTACTAAAAAATACAAAATCGGCCGGGCGCGGTGGCTCAAGCCTGTAATCCCAGCACTTTGGGAGGCCGAGACGGGCGGATCACGAGGTCAGGAGATCGAGACCCTCCTGGCTAACACGGTGAAACCCCGTCTCTACTAAAAAATACAAAAAACTAGCCGGGCGAGGTGGCCGGCGCCTGTAGCCCCAGGTACTCGGGAGGCTGAGGCAGGAGAATGGCTTAAACCCGGGAGGCGGAGCTTGCAGTGAGCTGAGATCCGGCCACTGCACTCCAGCCTGGGCGACAGAGCGAGACTCCGTCTCAAAAAAAAAAAAAAAAAAATCTAGCCAGGCGAGGTGGTGGGCGCCTGTAATCCCAGCTACTCGGGAGGCTGAGGCAGAAGAATGGCGTGAACCTGGGATGCGGCGCTTGCAGTGAGCTGAGATCCGGCTACTGCACTCCAGCCTGAGCGACAGAACAAGACTCCATCTCAAAAAAAAAAAAAAAAAAAAGAAGAAGGATGGGATTAAAAAAAAAAGTGGCAGCTTCACTCAGGAGTAATTCATGTAATGCACTTCACCCTCATGATGGAGTCAGTTTTGGGGTCATCAGACTGCCTGACTACTCCCTATCCATGCACTCTACAAAGAAGCCTCCCTGATTATGTGGTTCTCCTGCTCGCATAGAGCCCATGATGAAGGAATAGGCCTAGAGGAAAAATACACATGTAGAAGAAATTCATGCCATCTCTCTATATAGGAATCTGAGTGGGCAGCCAAACATGCAAAGAGAAAAAAACAAAAACAAAAACAAAATGGGTTCCCTAAAAAGCAATAAGACTTACCACCACTAAAAATAAATGTTTGGCCAGGCACAGCGGCTCACGGCTGTAATCCCAGCACTTTGGGAGGCCAAGGTGGGCGGATAACCTGAGATCAGGTGTTTGAGACCAGCCTGACCAATATGATGAAACCCTGTCTCTACTAAAAATATAAAAATTAGCTGGCATGATGGCATGCACCTGTAATCCCAGCTACTCAGGAGGCTGAGGCAGGAAAATCGCTTGAACTCGAGAGGTGGAGGTTGCAGTGAGCCGAGATCACGCCATTGCATTCCAGCCTGGGCAACAAGAGCGAAACTCCATCTAAAAAAAAAAAATACAATAAATGTCTTCAAAATTGACTGGGCGAGGTGGCTCACACCTGTAATCCCAGCACTTTGGGAGGCCAAGGTGGGTGGATCACCTGAGGTCAGGAGTTCGAGACCGGCCTGGCCAACATGGTGAAACCCTATCTCTACTAAAAATACAAAATCCGGGCATGGTGGTAGACTCCTGTAATCCCAGCTACTCAGGAGGCTGAGGCTGGAGAATCGCTTGAACCCGGGAGGCAGAAGTGGCAATGAGCTGAGATTGCACCACTGCACTCCATCCTGGGCAACAAGAGCGAAATCCCATCTTGGAAAAAAAAAAAAAAAGTCTTGAAACTTGTAAGGGAAAAAGAATAGGACCCTAGAGTTGTTACAGAGAAACAGAGCCAGACACTAGTTAAAGGCAGTAAAGACAAATATTCAGTGCTATTGTAATAGGGAAGAGAAGTTCAGTAAAACTGAGCTCAATCTTAATACAGCAAATACAGCTAAGGATTCACAGCCAACAGGTAGACTTGATGAGTCAGTGGATAGAAATTTTCTAAGAGGAGACATCAAGGGTAGGGAGATTCTTGGTAAACTAGCCTAACGGGATTCTTGCTAGAGGCAGGTAAAGAACTTAGACACCAATGGTGGGGAATGAGGATCATGATCAAATATCATCGGTGATTAGATTTCAAGGATGAGGGGATTCTCTCTAAACTGATTTAGCAAGGTTGCTCTAAAACTGGGTAAAGCAGGCTGAGGACAGACAGATTAGGGCCTGTCTTCAGTTGAAAAGAAGGCTCAGAGGAGCCTGTCTAAAGTGTGGTCAAAGAGAGAGTCTTTGTCAGAATTTGATATGTATTCACACACACTGCCAAACAATTATAAAGGCAAAGTAAGGAATATGTCAGAACTCAGAATGTTTAGTGCTACACACTCTATGTGGAAAATCACCCAAAGATAGACTTTAGCAAAATGAAAATGGAATCTAACAAAGAGGACCCTATGGGATATAAGTAATAGAGGTATATGACCTGACAAAGTGAACAAAAGTTGGGGGGAAAAGTATAAAAGATCTATTAGATTTTTTTTTTTTTTTTTGAGATGGAGTCTCACTCTGTCACCCAGGCTGGAGAATGCAGGTACTCAATCTCAGCTCACTGCAACCTCCACCTCCTGGGTTTAGGAGATTCTCCTGCCTCAGCCTCCCGAGTAGCTGGGATTACAGGTGCACACCACCACACCTAGCTAATTTTTGTATTTTTAGTACAGACAGGGTTTCATTATGTTGGCCAGGCTGGTCTCAAACTCCTGACCTCAGGTGATCTGCCCACTTTGGTCTCCCAAAGTGCTGGGATTACAGGCATGAGCCACCATACCTGGCAATCCATTAGTTCTTGATGTGTGGAAGGCTCCCTTTTGAGTTACAAAGTCTTAGTAACACAGTAATGTATTTCTATCACTAAGGGTTTAATCACACCACTTGACTCTAGAGCAAATATATAGAGGATTATAATATAGTAAATTCTGAGTCTGAGTTTTTAATTTTTTGTCCATCTATATACAAATCACAAAATATTTTTAGTTCCAGAAAATAATATAAACATTACACTTTTCTCCCCCCACCGAGATCGAGTCTTGCTCTGTGGCCCAGGCTGGAATGCAAAGGCAGGATCTTGGCTCACTGCAACCTCCGCCTCCCAGGTTCAAGCAATTCTCCTGCCTCAGCCTCCTGAGTATCTGGGATTATAGGCATGTGCCACCACGCCCAGCTAATTTTTATGTTATTAGTAGAGACAGGTTTCACCATGTTGGTTAGACTGGTCTCGGACTCCTGACCTCAAGTGATCCACCTGCCTTGGCCTCCCAAAGTGCTGGGATTACAGGCATGAGCCACCGCGCCCGGCCAACATTACACATTTTTATAATATTAACAAAAATTTAGAGATGGAAAGGAGAGGTGGAAAGAAAGGCAAGTTTTCTCATTTCTGTATCTTTCGCTATGGGGAGATACAGTATAAAGGTGGTACATCAATAAATAATTAAATTAATTGAATCAAATTAAAATAATTATATTAATGATAAACATTAGGAAAACTAAAAAGCAGAAATTCTTAACAGAATTGCCTCTAGGATGTAAGACTTAATAAGAAATGTGTAGAAAAACAAAACAAAACTAAAATAAATGTGGAGGAAAAGAGACTTTATTTTCTCTTTTATGCCCTTCATAAAATGCAAATATTGCATGTGTGTATGTGTATACCTGGTAAAAATTTTCAAAAACTTTAAAAGTTGTCTTAATGCTATGAAAAAAACTAATATTCTTTTCCATTGGGCAACAAAATAGATAAAAGTGGCCAGGCCTGGTGTCTCATGCATGTAATCCCAGCACTTTGGGAGGTCAAGGCAGGTGGGGTGCCTGAGGTCAGGAGTTCGAGACCAGCCTGGCCAACATAGTGAAACCTCATCTCTACTAAAAATACAAAAATTAGCTGGGCGTGGTGGTGTGCACCTGTAGTCCCAGCTACTTGGGAGGCTAAGGCAGGAGAATCTCTTGAACTCAGGAGGCAGAGGTTGCAGTGAGCCAAGACTGAGCCACTGTACTCCAGCCTGGGCAACAGAGTGAGACTCTGTCTCAAAAATAAAAAAGAAAGGAAGGGAAGGGAAGGGAGGAAGGAAGGAAGAAAATATAAAAGCATTTTCTCAAAAGATTTTACTATAGATGCCATGTCTAATATAATTTACTCACTTTTATGATCAGTTTTGTAGCCCTCAACAGCTAACAAACCAAGAAATCTTAATGTTGCTTTTATCCATTGCTGCCACTAGGTAATGGCATCATAGTCTTTTTTCATGGCCCAGATAATAGAAGTAGGTTGTTTTTCAGTCCAAAAGTATTTAGTATTAATATATTTAGTCACTTGGTGAAATTTCCGCTCATTTTATTGAAAAGCCAGTAAGTCTCTAGATCTTGCTTATTCATAAGTATGCTTTTTAATAGCAAGCAGCTTTATTAAAAATTTTAATCTGTAAAAAGTGTTTTCATTTCTCATGTCAAAAAAGAAAACTGAAACCGATGAGCATTCAGATACTTCTCTATGTTCCCATTGTTCCTTGAATTATAGTCTATTCAGGGAAGGATATGCACCTTATTAACTTTCAGTGCTAGTTAGGTCGAAATTCAGGCTTTGCAATTTCTCACTTCTTTTTTTTTTTTTTTTTTGAGTCGGAGTCTCGCTCTGTCGCCCGGACTGGAGTGCAGTGGCCGGATCTCAGCACACTGCAAGCTCCGCCTCCCGGGTTTACGCCATTCTCCTGCCTCAGCCTCCCGAGTAGCTGGGACTACAGGCGCCCGCCGCCTCGCCCGGCTAGTTTTTGTATTTTTAGTAGAGACGGGGTTTCACCGTGTTCGCCAGGATGGTCTCGATCTCCTGACCTCGTGATCCGCCCGTCTCGGCCTCCCAAAGTGCTGGGATTACAGGCTTGAGCCACCGCGCCCGGCCAATTTCTCACTTCTTGTTACTATATTAATAAGCTTCAGTGGCTGCTTACTAAAATAACACTCAAGAATTGACTTACACTGGGAGAACTTATTTGTCTCCCACTGAATGGTTCCTCTTTAAACCAAATCCAAAGGAAGTAGGAACTCTGTAGGTATTTTTCTACATGGATACTTTTAACTGTTTGATTGGAAAATGTTGTGGGGCTCTGAGGCGGTCAATGGAAGAGACGGACCAAGACTTGAGCTTTGTGGGATGGGTTGCATTTGTTTAATACAGATAAAGATGGCAAGCCTATTCCAGATGTTAAAATGATTTGGGCATTTCCAGATGGTAAAATGATTTGGGCAAAGGAATGGTAGCAGGAATTTTTAGGGAATACTCTTTATATTAATAGATTAATTGTGTTATTATTAAATGTGGGAAGTAGGTTTGGGAAGATAGTTTGGGTTCTTATTTTGAATACAAAAGCTTGAACTACATCCTGAAGACTAGCGAGAAGTGTTGAAGGTTTGTTTTATGCTTTGTTTTAAGAAAAATCAACTTATTGTTCTTGTGAAAATAATATATTTTCATTGCAAATCATTTAAGCAATGCAAAATAAAGAGGAAAAACTCCCTGAAATCTCATTATTTGACAATTATACATCAATAAAGCTGGGGGAAAATATTTTTGTAAAAAAACAATTCCCAAGTCCCACTATCTAAAAATAGTCATTATTAACATCTGATTAATATCATTCTAAATATCTTTTTATGCCTTTATATGAATAGCATGATAGATAAATAGGTATATAGACATAGGTACTTAAAAATGGTATCATACGGTGTGTTATTAAAAAATAAAAAGAAAAGTATTATATTCAAGTTTACTTGAATTTAACAGAATTGAGTTACAGTTAATTGAATTCTGTTAATCCTGAATTCTAATTTAAGTTAATTGAATTAAAAATTCAAAAATTCAAGTTTACTTGAATTAAAGAAACTAAAAGGAATAAAAAGGAAAAAAGAAACAAGTATAAAAAGAAACTTTAAAAATCTGGACTTCAAATAAGGGTTAGGAAAAGTGATTTTGACATTATGTTGTTTTGTTTATTTGAATTTAATTTAATTTAATTTAAATTTTATGATACAGGGTCGTGCTGTGTCACCCAGACAGCAATGCAGTGGCATTGCAGCCTTGAACTCCTCCTACCCCAACCTCCCAAGTAGCTGGGACCACAGGTATGTGCCACTACACCCAGCTAATATTTTTAGTTTTGTTTTTTAGGAATGGGGTCTTGCAATATGCCCATACTGGTCTTGAACTCCTGAGCTCAAGTAAATCCTCCTGCTGCAGCTTCCCTAGTTGCTGGGATTACAGGCAACTGCCCAGCTCTAGTTAAGAATACATTTTAAATTCGAATCTACTGTGAGCCCAAAGAGAGCACACTCGTACTATACTATCTTCCATTACCCCCTCCCACAGGGCCCAGTGTTTCTTAGTCATACTATTTTACATTGTTAATTCATATAATATGTACATGGTATAAAGCAATGATTCACACAGGTATTCAGTATTAATTCCGTATCTAAACAGATTCAATGATCATCACAAATCCTTGTACCAAGACTTCTTAATTCTTGAAGTCCTAATTTTGCCCTATTTCTTAATTGGCTGAATTTCACTTTCAAGCATTTTCTCAAGAAGAATTTGAGAGAGCTCTTTTTTGTTTGTTTGTTTTTTGAGACAGATTTTCACTCTTGTTGCCCAGGCTGGATGGAGTGCAATAGCATGATCTTGGCTCACCACAACCTCCGCCTCCCAGGTTCAAGTGATTCTCCTGCCTCAGCCTCCCGAGTATCTGGGATCATAGGCATGTTCCACCATGCCCAGCTAATTTTGTATTTTTAATAGAGACAGGATTTCTCCATGTTGGTCAGGCTGGTCTCAAATTCTCAACCTCAGGCGAGCTGCCCACCTTGTCCTCCCAAAGTGCTGTGATTACAGGCGTGAGCCACTGTGCCCGGCCAGAGAGAGCTCTTTTCTATGCTCTTTTGTATTTGTGGGAATCTGCCTAGGATCTTTATTTCCAAATGACATCTTGGCTGGGTATAATATTCTTGGATCATACTTTTGTTCTTTCAGAATTCTGTAGCCTGTGCTCCATTGGCTTCTGTCTCTGGAATGTTGCTGTTAAGAAATGTAAGGAGAGCCTGAGTTTTTCTCCTTGTAGGCATTCTACTTTTTCTGCCTGGATATCTGAAGTTCAATAAGTTAATTACAATATTTTTCAAGACAGAATATTCTGTATCAAAGTGCTTTCTGTCTTGACCTTTCAAGCTGCAGATTAGCACTTCATTTTGGGGCAAACTTTTGTTTTTATATTTTTGAATACTTCTGTTCCATTTAATGAGTTCTCAATTTCAGGGACACCAATAACTGCTGTCTTCCATATCTACTGATTTCTACCTGATTGTTTTAATATCTTTGTGTTTTCATCTACCATTATTTTGATTATTTAAAACCTTTTTCCATATCAATAATTCCATTTATAGGGGTGTAAACGTCTTAAAAAAAGAAAAGAAAAAACTAATTCCACTTCTAGCCGTGTCTATTGGTTCCTTGTTTTGAGGTATGTATTAGTCTTTGGATTTTCAAATGTGCAATTTCCCTATTCATCTTCTTCAGTTGTTTTATTATCTTGGTTTTGAGTTCTTATTCTATTGAGCTCATTTTCTTCTCTTTTTTTTTAGAGACAGGGTCTTGCTCTGTTGCCCAGGCTGGAGTACACTCATTTTATGTGTACAAACCAATGATTTTTAGCAAATTTATACAGTTGTACAGCCATCATATATATATGTACATAAATATACAGTTATTTTCTTAGGCCCTATTTAACTTACTCTCCCAGTTCTAAAATGTATTTACCTACTTACCTATGCCTACTGCATGCCAACATGACTAGAGGCAGCTTTTCAGAACTCTTGGATAGTTCTGTTCCTGTCAATTGAGCTACTTGCCTACTAAATGACTTTGGGCTTACTTATTTATTAATATGTCAGTGATATTTGCTATCATAATTTAGCTAAATTTTTGAAAACATGAAATATAAGGATAAAGAGAAAAGAGATGTTGCTGTGAAAATCAAGTTGAACGCATTGGAAAGGCTTATTAAAGGCAAGTTGTTAAAAAAAATTGTTAAAGTAACTCTGGGTCAGAAATCTGAGAGTGGAAATTCTTCCACCTAGAATAATTTCACATCCAAACACTATAGCTCACACCTGTAATCCCAGCACTTTGAGAGGCTGAGACGGGAGGATCCCTTGAGCCCAGGAGTTCCAGGCTGCAGTAAGCTATGATTGTGTCACTGTACTCCAACTTGGGGAATAAAGCAAGACCCTGTCGGAAAAAAAAAAATGTCATCATAACACTATTCATAATAGCAAAGACATGGAATTAACCTAAGTGCCCATCAATAGTAGACTGGATAAAGAAAATGTGGTAGGTATACACCATGGAATACTACACAGCCAAAAAAGGAATGAGATAATGCCCTCTGCAGCAACATAGATGGAACTGGAGGTCATGATCCTAAGCAAACTAATGCAGGAACAGAAAACCAAATACCACATGTTCTCACTTATAAGTGGGAGCTAAACATTAAGTACACATGGACACAAAGAAGGAAACAACAGACACTGGGGCCTATGTGAGGGTGGAAGGGGGAAGAGAGAGAGGATCGAAAAGTTACTTATTGGGTACTATGTTCATTACGGTGGTGACAAAATAAAAAGTACACCCAACCTCCTTGACACACTATTTACCTATATAGCAAACCTACATATGTGACCCTGAATCAAAAATAAAAGTAAAAAACAAAAAGAGTTTTGGCCTGGCATGGTGGCTCACACCTGTAATCCTAGAACTTTCGGAGGCTGAGCGGGGCAGATTGCCTGAGCTCAGGAGTTCGAGACCAGCCTGGGCAACATGGCAAAACCCCATCTCTACTAAAAATACAAAAAATTAGCCGGGCATGGTGGTGGTGTGCCTGTAATCCCAGCTACTCGGGAGGCAGAGGCATGAGAATCGCTTGAACCCGGGAGGTGGAGGTTACAGTGAGCCGAGATCACGCCACTGTACTCCACCCTGGGCGACAAGAGCGAAACTCTGTCTCAAAGAAAAAAAATGCAGAATCATAAAGCATTATACAATACAGTATACAGTTTTGTTTTAAGAAAAATAAGCTTATTGTATAAGCACTTTCTTTTAACTTAAGACTTACAAATTGAAGTAGCTTCAGGATTTTTCTGTGACTATAGCCCTCTGAATGAAGTTTCCTGCCTTTAATGAACTATTTATAATTTCTTTAAAGGTTTCTTTAAACTGGAGCAATAACTGAAAGACACTTGTGAAGCAATCTGAATGCAAAGTTGATTACAAATCCCGTGGGTTTGTAACCAACTTTTCTTTTACAACATACTAAGGACATTTTTCATATCATTTTATGTAAATTTGCCTCATTTTTCTTTTTTGAGAGAGACAAAAAAGAAACAACAACCCCCTGTTGCCCAGGGGGTAGTGCAATGGCAAGATCATAGCTCAATGCAGCCTTGAACTCCTGGGCTCAAGTGATCCTCCCACCTCAGCCTCCCTAGTAGCTAGGATTACAGGCACATACCACTACCCCTGGCTAATTAAAAAAAAAAAAAATTTTTTTGTGGGGGGGTGGAGATAGGGTCTTGCTATATTGCCTGGGCTGTATTCACTTTTTATTTATTTATTTATTTATTTATTTTGAGACAGAGTTTCGCTCTTGTTGCCCAGGCTGGAGTACAATGGCACTATCTCAGCTCACCACGACGTCTGCCTCCCGGGTTCAAGCAATTCTCCTGCCTCAGCCTCCTGAGTAGCCGGGATTACAGGCATGCACCACCACGCCCGGCTAATTTTGTATTTTTAGTAGAGACGGGATTTCTCCATATTGGTCAGGCTGGTCTCGAACTCCCGACCTCAGGTGATCTGCCCACCTCGGCCTCCCAAAGTGCTGGGATTATAGGCGTGAGCCACCGCTCCCGGCCCTATACTCACTTTTTATAAAACTGGCCTCATATTATTCCATTGTATAGTGGATACACTCTAATTTCTTTACAAATTCTTTACACTATTTTTTTGATGTTTTGTTGAAAAAACTTGAGCAGAGAACTGAGATTATGAAGGTGGACTGAGGGATGAATCTGGCAATAGAGCATAAAATGGATTAAAGAGGAGAGAATGGAAAAGGAAATGATTGATGAGAGACCCTTGAAATAATCCAGCTGAGATTAGGCCAGTTAGTGGCCACGGGTTTTCCCCTCACTCTCATGCATCCAACATATGCTTTCGTCCGTCTTGAAGTCCCGACATTTCTAGAAAACACAGTTGTCTTTCTCCTCTCTACCTTAGCTCATCTCAGTCCTTCTGAATTTCATTTTTGCTTGTTGAAATCCTACTTCTCGGCCGGGCGCGGTGGCTCAAGCCTGTAATCCCAGCACTTTGGGAGGCCGAGACGGGCGGATCACGAGGTCAGGAGATTGAGACCATCCTGGCTAACACGGTGAAACCCTGTCTCTACTAAAAATACAAAAAACTAGCTGGGCGAGGTGGCGGGCGCCTGTAGTCCCAGCTGCTCGGGAGGCTGAGGCAGGAAATGGCGTGAACCCGGGAGGCGGAGCTTGCAGTGAGCTGAGATCCGGCCACTGCACTCCAGTCCGGGCGACAGAGCGAGACACCGCCTCAAAAAAAAAAAAAAAAAAAAAGAAATCCTACTTCTCCTTCAATATCCAGAAGAAACCCCACACCCTGACATGATTGGTCCTGGCTGGAAATTGTCCCTCCTCTCTTTCTTCCTTCCTTTGTGCATGTTTCTTCCAAAGGCAGTACAGGGCAGTGGTGAAGAGCAACGACTTTGGACACACCAATTTGCTATCTCTGTGACCGTGGGCACCTTACTCAGTGCCAGTTCTCAGTGCCTCAGTGCCCTCCCCTGTCAGAGGGGGAGGAGTGCATACAGCGTTGTTACGAGGAGCGAATCAGTTAAAGTTTGTAAGAATAGTGCCTGATAGCATCTGATTAGCGCTGAATAAATGTTAGCAATTGTTTTGATTCACCGCAGACAGCGGTCTACGAGAGCGCGGAGCCCCACTCGGCCAGCGGGGCCTGGCGGGGGACCTGTCACGCTGAAAAAGTTCCAGGGTAGGGCCACCGCCCATCAGGCTGCGCATCCGTTTGGGATGCGCAGGTTGCAGTCTGTTGCCGGCGGCGCCACGCCCAGGCGGGCGGAGCGCGGTTCCCGGAGTCGCGAGCCCGCGGTCATGTGACACAGTGAAGATGGCGTCGCCCAGCTGCCTGTGGCTCTTGGCTGTCGCTCTTCTGCCATGGACCTGCGCTGCCCGGGCGTTGCATCATCTGGACCCGCCGGCGCCGCTGCCGTTGGTGATCTGGCATGGGATGGGTGAGTGAGTGAGAAGTTGAAAAGGGTTTGGCGATTCTCTCTCCTCCTAGCCTCGGTTCGCATCTGCAAAATGCGGGTGTAGAGGGCGAGGACCTGGTCCCACACAGCCCGCGGCTGCCTCGACATTTTAGGATTTGAAAGATTTGAAGGATCTGCATTGGAAAGAGAGAAGGGGAAGGAGCCGTCCTTTGATGAGCTCAAAGAGAGCCGCCCGCGGTGTTGAGGTTTTACATGCTGTCCTTGATTAATCCTTACAGTAGTGGCGTCAGGATGCGGCATCTCGCACTTGATCAGGCTAGGTGAGCTGCGGCTGGCTACATGACTGGCGCATCTACCCTTTTATTTATTCCTTCACACATTGAACAGAGATTTGTTAGGCACCTACAGTTCATTTACAAGTTGAGTAACCCTTATCTGAAATGCTTGGGACTGAGAAGTATTTCGGATTTTAAAAAAATATTTGCATATATACAACAAGATATCTTGGGGATTGGACCCAAGGAAATTCATTTATTTTTCGTATACACCTTATACACATACCTGGAAGTTAATTTGTTTGTTTGTTTGTTTGTTTGTTTTTTTGAGACGGTGTCTCACTCTGTCGCCCAGGCTGGAGTGCAGTGGCCGGATCTCAGCTCACTACAAGCTCCACTTCCCGGGTTTACGCCATTCTCCTGCCTCAGCCTCCCGAGTAGCTGGGACTACAGGCGCCCACCACCTCGCCCGGCTAGTTTTTTGTATTTTTTTTTTAGTAGAGAGGGGGTTTCCCCATGTTAGGCAGGATGGTCTCGATCTCCTGACCTCGTGATCCGCCCATCTCGGCCTCCCAAAGTGCTGGGATTACAGGCTTGAGCCACCGCGCCAGGCCTGCTGGAAGTTAATTTTATGCAATATTTCAAATAATTTTGTGCAACCCGTCACATGAGGTCAGGCGTGGAAATTTCCAATTATGGCATTATGTCTGCACTGAAAAACTTTCAGATTTTGGATTTGGCATTTTCAGATTAGGATGCTCAACCTATATTAATTTAACATGAGCACCTACTAGGTGCTGAGGATACAGTAGGGAACTAAACAGACTAAATTCTTTGTTCTTTTGGAACCTACTCTACAGTAGAAGGAGCAGATTATAAAGAAATTAATAAGTAAAACATAACATATCAAATGGTGATAAGTGCAATGGAGAAAAGTATAGTAGGGTGTAGGATAAAGACTGGAAGTGGGGGCTTGCACTTTTAATAAAGCAAAGTTGGGAAAGAATTCATTTAAAAAGTGACATCTGAATACAAAACTGAGGTGGATGAGGACAGTTGCCATTTGGCTATCTGGTAGAAGGAACAGTAAATGGGAAAGCCCTGATGCGGAAGTATGTCTGGTGTGTTCAACAGACAGCATTCAGATCAGTGTGGCTGGAAATGAGTGAGCAAGGGGAAGAAGTTAGGAGTTTAGTTTGGAAGGGAGGGGCAGTTACAAAAGTTGTTGGGCCTAGTAAGACTAATGCAGGGACTTTGGCTAGAGTGTCATGGGGAACTTTGTGACCAGATGAGTGACATGATCTGACACATTTTTAAAGAATCACTTTAGTTGCTGTATTGAGAATAGATTGTAGGGGTTCATGGATAGTCACAGGGAGACAGGTTAGGAAACTATTGCAATAATTTATTTATTTATTTATTTATTTATTTATTTATTTATTTTTTTTTTTGAGACGGAGTCTTGCTCTGTCGCCCGGTCTGGAGTGCAGTGGCCGGATCTCAGCTCACTGCAAGCTCCGCCTCCCGGGTTTACGCCATTCTCCTGCCTCAGCCTCCCGAGTAGCTGGGACCACAGGCGCCCGCCACCTCGCCCGGCTAGTTTTTCGTATTTTTAGTAGAGACGGGGTTTCACCGTGTTAGCCAGGATGGTCTCAATCTCCTGACCTCGTGATCCGCCCGTCTCGGCCTCCCAAAGTGCTGGGATTACAGGCTTGAGCCACCGCGCCCGGCCAGTATTGCAATAATTTAAACGAGATGATGATGGCTTGAAACTGTAGAGTAACAATAGAGGTGTTGAGAAGTGGTCAAAGTTTGGATAGATTTTGAAGGTGGATTGCTAACAGATCAGACTTGGAATAAGAGAGAAAGAAAGGAGCCAAAGATGACTCCACAGGTTTTGGCCTGGACAGTTGGAAGGGTGAAGTTTTCATTTTACCAAGATGGGGAAGCCTGTAGGACAGGCTGACTGAGGGTGGGGGAAAGATCAAGAGTCTGCTTTTGGGCTTGCTAAACTCGAAATCCTCATGAGACATCCAGGAGACGTTGAGGCATGGAGCGTGGAGTCTAGGACAGAGATACCGGCTGGAGATTTAAGTAGGGAGTCTTCGGCATACAGCTAGTAGTTAAAGGCCTGGTGAGATCACCTAGGAAATGAGTGTACACAGAGGACTGAGCCCTGAGGCACTCCATTCCCTTTGGAGGTGGAGGAAATGAGGAGAAACTAGCAAAGGAGACTGTATCCGAACAACCAGTGAAGTGGAGGGGTCAGGAAAGCTCAGTGTCCTTGACGCCAAGTGAAGAAAGTGTTTCAGGAGGAAGGGCATGATCAACTGCACCAAATGTTGATAGGTCCTGAGTAACTGTATCAAATGTTAATGGGTCAAGGAAGATAAAGACTGACAACTGATTGTTGGATTTAGCAATATAAAGATGACTAATCTTGACAAAAGCAGTTTTGGGAGAGTGGTGACAGTGAGAGCTTCATTGGGATGGGTTACAGAAAAATATTCAGAGTAATTAGAGTCAGCAAATACAGACAAACACTTTCAAGGTTCTGCACCAGGCCCTGGGGCTACTACTGTGGGGTCAAAAGAGGACACAAGTTAGGAGCTTTGTGTTTTCCCAGAGCTCACAGTCAGTTGCAGGGGAGGCAGAGGCAGTTAAGTAACCTACAATTACAGCTCAGTGTGGAGAACGTTGTTTTCAAAGAAATAAAAGGAATAGACGATTCTCTAGGCAATAGCCTTTTCTTCTTCTAAAATTGGTGCTTAAGCTTTCTTGCAGGTTGAAAATGGAATGAGTAAGTTGGAAGTGGGAAATGATCTCACTCCACTTCTCCTACTCAGTAGCCAGTTTGCTTCCTGTTCCTAGTTCTGGTTCCTTAAAATAAAAGAAACAAGTCTGGGATTAGGACAAGATGAAGAGGCTCCTGAAGTGCAAATTTAAGGAGGCACTCACTCTGAAATTCAGGGTCAGCACTTACATAAACCTGAGAATGAGTGCCTCCTTAAATTTAGTGCCCTAGAGTAGGGGTCCCCAACTCCCTGGGTCGGGTCTGTGACCTGTTAGGAACTAGGCCACACGGCAGGAGGTGAGTGAGCCTGGAGCCTCACCGCCATGAGCTCTACCTTCTGTCAGATCAGCAGTGGCATTAGATTCTCATAGGAGCTCAAATCCTGTCGTGAACTGTGCATGTGAGGGATCTGGGTTGCGTGCTCCTTATGAGAAAATAACGAATGCCTGATAATCTGAGGTGGAACAGTTTGAAAAATTGTCTTCCACGAAACTGGTCCCTGGTGCCAAAAAGGTTAAGGACCGCTGTCCTAGATGCTTCATTTGCCTCACCCTAGTCCTGGCCCTGAAGAGAAAACTGCATCTCTTCACCCCAAATATCCCCTGTGACAGGGGAAGGGAATGTGCACCTGTGCTTATTTTTCATTTGTAAATATGGTGTCTTAATTATCCTATATGAGCTTTTTGGGTTTTTGGAGACAGGGTCTCATTTTGTTGCCCAAACTGGTCTCAAACTCTTGGCCTCAACCAACCCTCCTGCCTCGTCTTACCAAAGCGCTGGGATGATAGGTATGCACCACCATGCTTGGCCTATATGGAATTTTTTTTTTTTTTTTTTGAGATGGAGCCTTGCTCTGTTGCCCAGGCTGGAGTGCAGTGGCATGATCTTGGCTCACTGAAACCTCCACCCTTCAGGTTCAAGCGATTCTTCTGCCTCAGCCCCCCAAGTTGCTGGGACTACAGACACGCGCCTCCACACCCAGCTAATTTTCGTATTTTTAGTAGAAATGATTGCCCAGGCTGGTCTCGAGCTCCTGACCTCATGATCCACCCACCTCGGCCTCCCAAAGTGCTAGGATTACAGACGTGAGCCACGACACCCAGCTCCTGTATGGACTTTTGAAGCTTGTTATTACTTGATGAACAGGAGCTAAGCAAAAAATGTTCTTTCTTCTATTTTTTAAAATTGAGGTAAAAATTCATATACAGTTAACCATTTTAAATTGTGCAATTCAGTGGCATTTAGTGTATTTGCAACGTTATGCAACTAACACTTCTCTCTTTTTCAACACCCCAGGAAAACACACATAGCCATTAAGCAATCACTCCCTATTCTCCCCTCCTACTACTTCTTGATAATCTCCAACTGAGTTTTCTGTATATCAGTGGATTTGCCTATTCTTTTTGATCATATAAAAGGAATCATGCATTCTGTGACCTTTTGAGTCTGGCTTGTTTCACTTAGTGTAATGTTTTTGAGGTTCATTCAAGTTGTAGCATGTGTCAGCACTTTGTTCCTTTTTATAACTGAGTAATATTCCATTGTGTGAATGTACCATATTTTGTTCAGTCATTCATTGATGGACTTCTGGATGGTTTCTCCCTTTTGACTATTACAAATATTGCTGCTCTTAACATCTATATGCAAGCTTCTGTATAGACGTGTGTTTTTATTTCTTTTGGGTGTATAACTAGGAGTTGAATTGCTGAGTCATTTAGTAATTGTATGTTTAACTTTTTGAGAAAGCACCAAACTATTTTTCACAGTGGCTGCTTATTACATTCCCACCAGCAATGTCCAAGGGATCCCGTTTTTCTACATCCTTGATAATACTTGTTGGTTTCTATTAAAAAGTATTATTAAAGACATCCTAGTCTGTGCGAAATGGTGTCTCACTGTGGTTTTGGTTTGCATTTCACATGTTTTTCACATGCTAGTTGTTAGACATTTGTATATCTTCTTTGGAAAAATGTCTGTTTAATTCCTTTTCCTGTTTTTAAATTAGGTTGTCCTTGAGTTATAAATTCCTAGTATATTCTGGATATTAAGCCCTTATTGGATAAATGTTTTGCACATATTTTCTTCCATTCTGTACATTGTTTTCACATTCTTGATAATGCTCTTTGAGGCCTCAAAGTTTTTAAACAATAAATAATGTTTTGACTTATGAGTTTCCATCATTGTTTTTTGTTGGCTAGGAGACAGCTGTTGCAATCCCTTAAGCATGGGTGCTATTAAAAAAATGGTTGAGAAGAAAATACCTGGAATTTACGTCTTATCTTTAGAGATTGGGAAGACCTTGATGGAGGTAAGGCGCTTCACAGCTGTTCCTTTGAGGAGTTGCTGGCTGCTTTTATAGCATACACTGTTGAAATGCTTTGCCTTGTGTTTTTAGCAGCAAATCATACAATGATGCTTTCACCCTTGAGTGGCTCGTGTGAGGATACCAACCTAAACGAGTTTACCTCTTAGAGAAGATGTCAGTGGTTGTTTTCAGTCCCATCCTGTCACTTGTCTCTGGCTTCTTTTTTAGGACGTGGAAAACAGCTTCTTCTTGAATGTCAATTCCCAGGTAACAACAGTGTGTCAGACACTTGATAAGGATCCTAAACTGCAGCAAGGCTACAATGCTATGGGATTCTCCCAGGGAGGCCAATTTCTGTAAGTTCCTTTTGGTTACAGTATACCACTTATATGGAATTTTTTTTTCTTTTATTCAGATACATCCACTCCTCCAATTCAAGATTGTCACCTATCTTGGAAGGGAAATTTCCTAAAATGCTCCTGTGTACGAAGCTTTATGGAACTTAATTTCTTTTCTTTTCTTTTTTGAGACGGAGTTTTGCTCTTGTTGCCTAGGCCGGAGTGCAGTGGTGCGATCTTGGCTCACTGCAACCTCCACGTCCTAGGTTCAAGTGATTCTCCTGCCTCAGCCTCCCGAGTAACTGGGACTACAGGTGCTCACCACCATATCTAGCTAATTTTTTGTATTTTTAGTTGAGATGGGGTTTCACCTTATTGTCTAGGCTGGTCTCAAACTCCTGACCTCAAGTGATCCACCCACCTTGGCCTCCCAAAGTGCTAGAATTACAGGTGTGAGCCACCGTGCCCAGCCAGAGCTTAATTTATTTTCTATGAAAGTTGAAAGAAAGATTTGCATTCACCTATATCAGAGGAAAATCCTGAAACTCTGTGGGTTTGGGGAACCACAGAGGATGACTAGCTTAATCTGTGATGCCGATTATGGATGATACATTTCCGTCTGACAGTCGGAGCTAAAACTCCCTTTTATTCCATAGGAGGGCAGTGGCTCAGAGATGCCCTTCACCTCCCATGGTCAATCTGATCTCAGTTGGGGGACAACATCAAGGTAACTTTGCCTCTTTGCTTTCTTTTTTCTCTGTTCTAACCCACATGACCACGTGATTTTTAAAAAATCTAGGAACTGTATTTGCACAAGACATCAGCCATCCTTGCAAAATCCTGTTTCTCTAGCTTTTAGCAAACTAGCCAGCATTGCTGGAAACATAGGAAGAGACTTAGGATTCCAGAGGCCTGCATCACTAGGTTGACATCTACTTCTCTCCAATTTCGTTGACACAATTGCATGGAAGTGAGATGGTTATAGCCACGTGGCAGGTGGTGGTTGAGGAGTTAGGAAAATCGAGTGACCTTTCCTGTTCTCTGACTTGGTGATATCCTCTTGAATTTAGGCTTAGGCAAAGAATAGTGTGTAAGCTCTTTTGTCTTTAAATTTAAACCATTTGAGAAATAGCAGGTTTTCTGTTTAGACAGAATTCCATACTTTTGGGGAAGGATGTGTCTTTAGAATGGAATTTCATCTCTGTTGTGATGGGTATAGCTGTTAGCTGGTATAATGTGGGAGCAGAATGATTCTCCATATAATCAGGAAACCTGGACTCACCCAATTAACTATTAGTCATAGGCAAGTAATTTGGTATCTTAGGTTCCACTCACAGAGGAAACCAAAATATGGTCCTGCCTGTCTTATAGGAATTTTTCAGAGGATAAAGTGAAATAATAGGTAGGAAAACACTTTTTAAAAGTATAAGGATTATACAAACACAAGTTGGTAAAAACAGCTTTATTATTCATTCAACAAATATTTATTGAAAACCTACTATATGCCAGGAACAAGACAGACAAGGTCCTTGCGTTGATGAAATATATATATATACACACACACAAGCATGTGCACATATATACACATACATACATAGACATATGCACATATATACACACATAGATGTATATATACACATATATGCACTTATATACACACATATATCTGTACACAATAAAATAGAGGATAGCCGGGCACGAGGTGGTGTATAACTGTAGTCCCTGCTACTTGGGAGGTTGAGGCTGGAGGATCATTTGAAGCCAGGAGTTCGAGGCACTGTGGCATGCTACAATTGTGCCTGTGAATAGGCATTGCACTTTAGTCTGGGCAACATAGCAAGACCCAATCTCTTGGAAAACAACAAGAACAATAGGATACTGTGTGAAGGACACACTAGTGGTTGTAGCGCTTAAAGGAGTGGGCTTTGGGGCCAAACTGCCTGTGTCTGATCCTGGCTTATCCCTTATTGTCTAACCTTGAACAAGGTATTTAACCTCTCAGTTTTACAGTTGTCTATCTGTGATATGGGGAAAATAATGATATCTACTCCACAGGGTGGTTGTGAGGATTACATTAATTATTGCCAATATTTTGCTCAGAACTATTCGTGGCACTCAAAACAGTGTTATTGATGAGGATGCTAAGGATGAAGTATAAATGGGGGAGGGGAAGGAAATGGGGATGGGTACTATTTGAGGTAAGCTGGTCAGATATGACTTGCCTAGGACCAAGACCTGGGAGCTGGAAACGAGTCCAGCCATGTGATGCAGCACATCCTCCAGGGATGAGCAGGTACAAAGATCCTTAGGCGGGAAGGAGTGTAAGCAGCACCAGGAGGAAGCTGGTGATGGTATTAGTTCTCTGCCCTTTATTTTCATGAGGAACAAGTGAATGAGATCGGAGTTTGGTCCTGTTCGTTTTGTTCCTCACAGTGCCTTGTGCATAGTGGGTATTGGATACATGATTACTGAAGGAATGAATATTTGTCATCTACCTCTGTAGGTGTTTTTGGACTCCCTCGATGCCCAGGAGAGAGCTCTCACATCTGTGACTTCATCAGAAAAACACTGAATGCTGGGGCATACTCCAAAGTTGTTCAGGAACGGTATGTATGGTTAGCTGAAAAGATTACACACCTGTCACCGTGTGAACATACCATGCTGACTTTCATGCTCACAGTGATTCCAGCAGTAGTTCCTTATGACATTCAAATGAGATCTTTTTTTTTTTTTTGAAACAGAGTTTCGCTCTTGTTGCCCAGGCTGGAGTGCAGTGGCGTGATCTTGGCTTACCGCAGCCTCCACCTCCCAGGTTCAAGCAAGTCTCCTGCCTCAGCCTCCAAGTAGCTGGGGTTACAGGCATGTGCTACCACGCCCGGCTAATTTTGTATTTTCAGAAGAGACAGGATTTCTCCATGTTGGTCAGGCTGGTCTCCAACTCCCGACCTAAGGTGATCCACCCACCTTGGCCTCCCAGAGTGCTGGGATTACAGGCGTGAGCCACCGCGCCCAGACTTCAAATGAGATCTTTTTGTACCATCTGCTCAATTTCATTGTAAACCTAAACTTGCTCCAAAAAGTCTATTAATTAAAAAACAAAGAAAGACAAACAAGGGCATTTTTCTATGTAAGAAGAATGTAATTATAACAGAATAAATTTCCATCTTAAAAAAACAAACAGAAAGCCTTTAGAAAGTACTAAGCTGAAGGAATTATTGCTAGTATTTAGAGGACAGATTGTTTATATTGATAGCTACTCCCTACATCACTGTCCCTGACTACTCAAATGTATTTGGGTATTTAGCATGGCCAGCCTGGCACGATGGCTCACACTTGTAACCCCAACTCTTTGAGAGGCCAAGGCAGGAGGATTGCTTGAAGCCAGAAGTTCAAGACCAGTCTGAGCAACATAGTGAGACCGCTGTCTCTATTAAAATCTATTAAAAAAAAAAAGATGCAGAATTACTTTTGTAGTGTGTGCTTGTTCATTTGTTTCCAAACTTAATTGTATATCAGAACCACAGGGAAATTCATTAAAAATGGATTCCCGGGCTCTATCCTTAGAAGTTGTAGGCCGGGCATGGTGGCTCATGCCTGTAATCCCAGCACTTTGGGAGGCAGAGGTGGGTGGATCACGAGGTCAGGAGTTTGAGACCAGCCTGACCAACATGGTGAAACCCTGTCTCTACTAAAAATACAAAAATTAGCTGAGCACGGTGGTGCGTGTAATCTCAGCTACTCAGGAGGCTGAGGCAGGAGAATCGCTTAACCCAGGAGGCGGAGCTTGCAGTGAGCCGAGATTGAGCATTGCACTCTAGCCTGGGCGACAGAGGGAGACTCTGTCTCAAAAAAAAACAGAAGTTGCGATGGTAGGTCTGATGTACTCTAGATGATAGCTGGAGTTTGGGATCCACTAATATCCTGTGGGTTTTCCAAGTGTCTCATTCTTGTCAAATAACAACTTTTTATTACAGTATATTCTTGAAGCCATTTTCCAAGATACAGCCTTGTGACTGACTCATGTTGGAACAACCTACAGCTAGCTGTCTTTTCTCTTCCCACTCATTGGCTACACAAATAGCCACAAAGCTGTTTTGGGTCAACAGTACCACCTGATGGTTTTTATAGAAAACTAAGATACTCTGTACCTCTGTCTCCTTTTTTTACCCTCATGCTACACCAAGCTTTCCCCTTTGCCTGGTTTGATTGGCTGTGGCTAATCACAACTTAATTATTTATATTCTACATATTCTTTGCTCTCATGGATTTGCATGGTATTTAGACTTCATTCTTCCTCCTTTACTCTTGATTCTCACTCTTGCCCAGTTGCCTCCAAAAAGCCTATACTTTTCTTTCTTTGTGTGAACCGAAACAACTCTTGGCAATCAGAATTCTGTTAGTGATGCTAAGTGAGCAGTCCATCGGGGGTGACAAGTGACATGTAAATACTGTTTAAGGTGGGGTGTGGTGGCTCATGCCTGTTATCTCAGCACTTTGGGAGGCCTTGGTAGGCAGATCACTTGAGGCCTGGAGTTCGAGACCAGCCTGGCCAACGTGGCGAAACTCCATCTCTACTAAAAATACAAAAATTAGCCAGGTGTGGTGGCGCACACCTGTAGTCTTAGCTGCTCCGGAGGCTGAGGCTAGAGAATTGCTTGCACCCAGGAGGCGGAGGTTGCAGTGAGCTGAGATCGCGCCACTGCACCCCAGCCTAGGTGACAGAGTGAGACTCTGTCTCAAAAAATAAAAATAAAAGATACTGATTAAAAGCAGTAGATTGATGTGTTTATCTTCCCTTCCTCCTTAAATTTTAATGAAGTGGTAGCAGAAGAATAAAAAGTGATAAACCCACAAGAGCAGAGAGAACAGGGAGAAAGGAGGTAAGAGACCATAAAAAATGCCGACATGTTTTTGAAAGCAAGCAGATGAATGAATGTGAGAACTGTTTTAGCAGAGCAGATGGTAAAGGCTTAAAGTAACAAGGAGAAATCATTTTGTCTTTGTGATACTGTCCTAGGTTGCCCCTGGTATTAGGGAAGATTAATTCTGGTTGCAAGAAGGAAACCATATCAAGCCAAAGTAAATTTTAAAAGAAAGTAATACTCTGTTGGTGCCTAAGGCCTCACAGGGCCTGGAATCAAGAATTGGGAGCCACGAGGAGCCAGGGTATTCTCTCTCCATTGCCATTGTTGCTTCTCTCTCTGTGTCGCTGCTGCTTCTCTCCATGCAGACCAGCTTCCCCTGCCACCCACATGATGGAAGGTGGCCTTGCACAGCTTCCAAATGTTTAATCTTCTGTTAGGAGATTGTCTCAGTCTGAGGCTAGAATCTCTCTGTCCCGATTCAGATTCTTCGGGAAGGGACCATGCCCTGGCTCAGGTCAGGTGTCCACCTCTGCTCTCATTAACTGTGGCCAGAGAAGTGGAACCATGCGTACTCCCCATACCCACCTCCCTGTAAACCAGTAGGTGGGGCAGGAAGAGTGCAAGAGTGGGGCTTAGGCACAGACCCCAAAAGAGGTCTTCCACATTCTTCAGATAACTTAACCTTAGCAAAGCAAACGTGATATCCTAATCCGCACAGTAACTGGTGAGGAAGCCCCCGGCTTGGCATGATAAGGGCAACGAGGAATGGTGTAACAGTTCTGGCTCTCCTTCCTGGATGTAAAATCTACCCTCTAGTTCCCTTTTGCCTTCCCAGGTGCTTTCAGCCCTTCCTAGCCTTCTCCTTCCTCCAGTTTGCTCTCTGCCATCCCCCGTGCCATGCTGTACCCTCCCACCCCTACACTCCCTGCCACAATGAATACTTCAGTGTTGCCCTGGCCTCGGTCTTGGCCTCCGTCTTCCCCTGTTCCAGCTCAGGGGAAGCTAGAGCTTTACATATCCTGTTTAATTTTCATAGCAACTTGCCCTCCCCAGGTCTGCTCTGGGCCCTGCTCCCAGTTTGCACCTCACCCGCAGTGGATCTCAGAGTGCTTTTTCCCAATTGTCCAGTTTGCCGCATGTCTTTGTCCTCAGCTGGTGAACTTGCAACTTTGTTTTCTGGAAATATTGAGGCATCTACTCAGGCTGTCTCAGAGACTTTTCCGCCATTCAGAAAAGTTAGAGAGTAATGTACCAAACTACAGGCATACCTCAGAGATACTGAGGATTCGGTTCTAGACCACCACGGTAAAGCAAATACCGCAATACAGCAAGTCACGCAAATTTACTGGTTTCCCAGTGCATATAAAAGCTATGTTTACACTACACTGAAGTCTGTTAAGTGTGCAGTAGCATTATGCCTAAAAAAAGTACATGCCTTAATTAGAAAATACTTTAATGCTAAAAAATGCTAATGGTCATTTGAGTCTTCAGCAAGTTATCTTTTTGCTGGTGGAGGGTCTTGCCTGGATGTTGATGGCTGCTGACTGATCAGGGTGGTGGTTGCTGAAGGTGGGGGTGGCTGTGTTAATTTCTTAAAGTGAGACAATGATGAACTTTGTATCAATTGACTCTTCCTTTCATGAAAGATTTCTTTGTAGCCTAGGATGCTATTTGGTAGCATTTTGGCCACAGTAGAACATCTTTCAGAACTGGACTCGATCCTCAAACCCTGCCACTGCTTTTATGAAAGCTTATGTAATATTTATTCTAAATCCTTTGTTGTCATTTCATCAGTGTTCATAACATCTTCACCAGGAGTAGATTCCATCTCAAGAAGCCACTTTTTTGCTCATCCGTAAGAAGGAATTCCTTATCCTTGTATGAGATTGCAGCAATTCAGTCACATTGTCAGGTTCCACTTCTAATTCTAGTTTTCTTGCTATTTCCACATCTGCAGTTACTTCCTTCATTGAAGTCTTGAATCCCTCAACCACTCGTGAGGGTTGGAATCAACTTTTAAACTCCTGTTACTCTTGATATTTTGACCTCTTCCTGTGAATCATGAATTTTTGTTTGTTTTTGAGACAGAGTCTCACTCTGTCACCCAAGTTGGAGTGCAGTGGTGCCATTACAGCTCACTGCAACCCGGCCTCAACCTCCCAGGCTCAAGCGATCCTCACACCTCAGCCTCCTGAGCAGCTGAGACTGCAAGTGTGAGCCACTACACCCCACCAATTTTTTAATTTTTTTGTAGAGATGGGATCTTGTTTATGTTATCCAGGCTAGTCTCAAACTCCTGGGCTCTACTGATGTTCCCTCCTCACCCTCCAAAAGTGAACGGTACCCAGCCCTTAATGTTCTTAATGGCATCTAGAATGATACATCATTTCCATCAGGTCTCCCATTTACTTTGCCCAGATGCATCAAAGGAATCACTGTCTATGCAGCTGCAACCTTGTAAATGTATTTCTTAAATAATAAGACTTGAAAGTTGAAATAGGCCGGGCGCGGTGGCTCAAGCCTGTAATCCCAGCACTTTGGGAGGCCGAGACGGGCGGATCACGAGGTCAGGAGATCGAGACCATCCTGGCTAACATGGTGAAACTTCGTCTCTACTAAAAAATACAAAAAACTAGCCGGGCGAGGTGGCGGGCGCCTGTAGTCCCAGCTACTCGGGAGGCTGAGGCAGGAGAGTGGTGTGAACCCGGGAGGCGGAGCTTGCAGTGAGCTGAGATCTGGCCACTGCACTCCAGCCTGGGCGACAGAGCAAGACTCCATCTCAAAAAAAAAAAAAAAGAAAGTTGAAATTACTGCTTGATCCATGGGCTGTAGAATGGATGTGCTATGGCAGGCATGAAGACACATTAATCTCTTTGTACATCTCCATCAGAGCTCTTGGGTGACCAGGTGCTTTTTAATGAGCTGTAATATTTGTTTGTTTTTTAAGTTTGTTTTTAAACTTTTTTTAATTAAAAAAATAATTTTTGAGACAGGGTTGTCCTCTGTTGCCCAGACTAGAGTGCAGTGGTATGATCACAGCTCACTGCAGCCTTCACCTTCTGGACTCAAGCCATCGTCCCACTTCAGCCTCCTGAATAGCTAGGACTACAGGCATGCACCACCATGCTCGGCTAATTTTAGAAAGAATTTTCTTTCGTAGAGGTGGGGTCTTGCTATGTTGCCCAAGCTAGTCTTGAACTCCTGGCCTCAAGCAGTCCTCCTACCTTGGCCTCCCAAAGCGCTGGCATTACAGGTGTGAGCCACCATGCCCAGCTGTGTGGTAATGTTTTGAAAGGAATCTTTTTTTCTGAGCAATAGGTCTCAACAGTGGGCTTAAAATAGTCAGCAAACCACACTGTAAACAGATCTGCTGTCATCCAGGCTTTGTGTTCCATTTATAGAGCACAGGCATAGTCATTTAGCGTAGTTCTTAAGGGCCCTAGGATTTAAAAAGCACGCATTGGCTTCAATTTAAAGTCATCAGCTCCATTCGGCACTCACAAGAGAGTCAGCCGATCCTTTGACATTTTGAAGCCAGGCATTGACTTCTCCATAGCTGTGAAAGTCCTAGATGGCATCTTCTTCCAATGTAAGACTGTTTCATCTACACTGAAAATTCGTTGTTTACGGTCGCCACCTTCATTAAGTATCTCAGCTAGATCTCCTGGATAACTTACTGCAGCTTCTACGTCAGCACTTGCTGCCCCATCTTGCACTCATGTTATAGAGATGGTTTCTTTCCTTGAACCTTATAAACCAACCTCTGCTAGCTTCACACTTTTTTTTTTCTGCAGCTTCCTCACCTCTCTCAGCCTTCATTGAATTGAAGAGAGTTAGGACGTTGCTCTGGATTAGGCTTTGGCTTAAGGGAATGTTGTAGCTGGTTTGATCTTCTATCTAGACCACTCAGATTTTCTCCGTATCTGCAATAAGACTGTTTTGCTTCCTTATTATTTGTGTGTTCACTGAAGTAACACTTCTAATTTTCCTCGAGAACTTTTTTTTTGTGCATTCTATAAATGTTCAGAGTTCTCAACCTTTAAAAGGTTTCCAACACATGTATAAACACGTTCTAGAATGTCACTCTGTTGCTTCCTTTAACTTCAGTCTCATCTGCCCCTGGGAGGGAGAGCTCCATCTCCGACGTAGCTGGCTCCGTTGGGCTTCACGCCATCCTGCTCCACCAAGTGGGGTTTTCAGGACCACTCTCTCTGGGCAGCTCTTCCACTCTGGCTGGGGAGCTTATGTTGTAGACATTTGTATTTCTCTCCCTGCCAAGCCGGGGTAGAGTTTGTTTGAATTTCCCCATGTGAGGCCTTGTGGTAACAGTGCCCGTTTTGAGGAGGCTGGAAGGGAAGGGAAAGTGGAGAGAGATTGGAAAGAAAGTAGAAAGAGTCCCCTTTGCTCCAGTTCCCATCAAGTTCCTCATCTCCATCTGAAACCACCTCAGCCTGGACCTTATTGTCTATATCACTATCAGGCTTTTGGTCAAAGCCATTCAACAAGTCTTTAGAAAGTTCCAAGCTTTCCCACATTTTCCTGTCTTCTGAGGCCTCCAAACTGTGCCAGCCTCTGCCTGTTACCCAGTTCCAAAGTCGCTTCCACATTTTTGGGTAACTTTTCAGTAGCATCCCACTCTGCTGATACTTATTTACTGTATTAGTCTGTTTTCACACTATTGATAAAGACATACCCGAGACTGGGCAAATAGAGGTTTATAGTGGACGTACAGTTCCTTGTGGCTGGGAAAGCCTCACAAGCATGGCAGAAGGTGAAAGGCACATCTCACATGACAGCAGACGAAAGAGCAGAGCTTGGGCAGGGAAACTCCCCTCTTAATTTTATTTTGTATTTGTTATTTTTTTGAGATGGAATCTTGCTCTGTCTCCCAGGCTGGAGTGCAATGGCGTGATCTTGGCTCACTGCAACCTCTGCTTCCCAGGTTCAAGCGATTCTCCCTCCCTCACCCTCCCGAGTAGCTGGGATTACAGGCACCTGTCACCCTGCCTGGCTAATTTTTGTATTTTTAGTAGAGACGGGGTTTCCTCATGTTGGCCAGGTTGGTCTCAAACTCCTAACCTCAGGTGATCTGCCTGCCTTGGCCTCTCAGAGTGCTGGGATTATAGGCATGAGCCACGGAACCCGGCCCAGCTCCCCTCTTTGAAACCATCAGATCTCGTGAGACTTATTCACTATCAAGAGAACAGCACAGGAAAGACCTGCCCCTATAATTCAATCACCTCCCATGACATATGGGAATTGTGGGAGTTACAATTCAAGGTGAGATTTGGGTGAGGACACAGCCAAACTATATCAGCATGATAAGTACGACAAACCCCAGTGTCACAGGGGAAGCAAATATTGATGAGTCCTTTGCCTGAATCTTTTATAATTTCTGTACTATGCTGAATAGTCCTTGTCTCAACAAGGTGTCTTGTTGACAAACTGTTTTATAGGTGCAAGTCTTGTCTTCTCTATTAAAGGGTAAGGCCTGGGACTTGAGGACTTTGGCCTTTTGTCCTTGTTTTTTGAGACGGAGTCTCACTCTGTCGCCCAGGCTGAAGTGCAGTGACGCGATCTCGGCTCACTACAACCTCTGCCGCCGGGGTTCAAGCAATTCTCCGGCCTCAGCCTCCTGAGTAGCTGGGATTATAGGCGCCCGCCACCGTGCCCAGCTAATTTTTGTAGTTTTAGTATAGACGGGGTTTCACCATCTTGGCCAGGCTGGTCTTGAACTCCTGACCTCATGATCCACCTGCCTCAGCCTCCCAAAGTGCTGGGATTACAGGCGTGAGCCACCGCTCCCAGCCGGCCTTTTGTCCTTTTAAAGTCTCTTGGTGGCCTTTGCACTGAGCATGCCCTAGGCATACTGACTGACCTGCAGCTTGATCACCTCATTCTTTTTTCTTCCTACAGCCTCGTGCAAGCCGAATACTGGCATGACCCCATAAAAGAGGATGTGTATCGCAACCACAGCATCTTCTTGGCAGATATAAATCAGGAGCGGGTAAGCACCCAAACCCTGTTCCCATAGATGTGCGTTCTTTTTCCTGTTTAGGTCCTCATAAACAAATCAGCGGCGACTGTTTATCCAAACTGTCCTGGGCAGATCCTAGGAAACAGAAGTTCTGTGTTTTTGGGAGGCAGTGCCTTTGAGATTCAGTTCCTTTTAGCGAGGTTGAAATTCAATTACCTTTCTTCCCCTAAGTTCTTTCCCTCTCCCAGTGTTGAAACACACAGGATAAGCTCAGTAGGTTGCTGACTGGGCTAGGTGGAAATTCACAGCTGCTGTCTTAATGAGGGAAGCTTTCCTGATGGATCCGTTTGGGGTTGGATTTTCCTCTAGAGATTTACCTAGACGAGAGATACAGTAGGCACTGAGTATGTCCTAGACACAAACATGGTTTGGTAGGTTCTGGTAAACTAGATGGCTCAGTTTATATTAGACTCATCTGGAGAGTCTTGGTTTTTTGTCTTTAAACAGAAAGTTTGAGGGGAAAAACAAACCAAACAAAAAACAACACAGAATAGTATAGCAGAACCACCCAGAATTTGCAGTTTCTTATTTTGTCTTGACTTTCTCTGACTAGAAGCCTCTCACCTATGTGATGGACACCTATGGAGTGTGGTGTAAATTCATAGTTGTACCTGTATGCCATGGTCGGTGGCATGTCAGTCAGATAGGAAGGCCAGGCGCGGTGTCTCACGCCTGTAATCCTAGCATTTTGGGAGGCCGAGGTGGGCAGAGCACTTGAGATCAGGAGTTCGAGACCAGCCTGGCCAACACAGTGAAACCCCACCTCTACTAAAAATACAAAATTAGCTGGATGTGGTGGCGGCCACCTGTAATCCCAGCTACTCAGGAGGCTGAGGCAGGAGAATTGCTTGAACCTGGGAGGCAGAGGTTGCAGTGAGCTGAGATGGTGCCACTGCACTCCGGCCTGGGCAACAGAGCGAGACTCCATCTCAAAAAAAAAAAAAAAAAAAAAAAAAAGGCTGTATAAGCAATCCCATGACTGGGTATATACCCAAAGAAAAACAAATTGTCCTACCAAAAAGACACTTGCATTCGTGTTTATTGCAGCACTGTTCACCATAGCAAAGACATGAAACCAACCTAGGTGCCTATCAGCGGTGGACTGAATAAAGAAAATGTGGTACATATACACCATGGAATATTGCACAGTCATAAAAGAGAATGAAATCCTGTTCTTTGCAGCAACGTGGATGCAGCTGGAGGCCATTATCCTAAGCAAATGAACACAGAAACAGAAGACCAACTATCACATGCTCTCACTTATTATTAGGAGCTAAACATTGGGTACACGTGGATATAAAGATGGGAGCAATAGACACTAGAGACTCCAAAAGCTGGGAGGGAGGGGCTAGGGCTGAAAAACTTCCTGTTGGGCTTCCTGTTGGCCACTGTGTTCACTATTTGGGTGAAAGGATCAACAGAACTCCAAACCTCAGCATCACACAATATACACTTGTAACAAAACTGTACATGTACCCCCCTGAATCTAAAATAAAATAAAGGTTTTTTTTTGTTTTGTGTTTTAGAGAGAAAAAAAAAAAAGCTGTACAGGTATATCCTGGGCAGGAAGCTGGAAAACAGCCCATACCCATGGGGAAGGAACATGGTGGCACAGGGTCAGGGAGACCAGACAACTGGAAGGCTTTACTCCCCCTGCTGGTATCTGATGGTAATGACCTTAGGTGTTGCTGGCCTTTCTTTCAGGGTATCAATGAGTCCTACAAGAAAAACCTGATGGCCCTGAAGAAGTTTGTGATGGTGAAATTCCTCAATGATTCCATTGTGGACCCTGTAGATTCGGAGGTGAGACATTACTTAGGCCACATGCCAGGAGAGTAAATGGCATTAAAATAGGGCTGCCAGCCAGGCATAGTGGCTCATGCCTGTAATACCAGCACTCTGGGAGGCCAAGGCAGGCAGATCACCTGAGTTCAGGAGTTCAAGACCAGCCTGGCCAACTTGGTGAAACCCCATTGTTACTCAAAATACAAAAAGAAATTAACCAGGCATGGTGGCAGCCACCTGTAATCCCCGCTGCTTAGGAAGCTGAGGCAGGAGAATCGCTTGAACCCAGGAGGCAGAGCTTGCAGTGAGCCAAGATCGTGCCACTGCACTCCAGCCTGGTTGACAGAGTACGACTCTGTCTCGAAAAGAAAATAAAATGAAATTGAAATGAAATGAAATGAAAAAATACAGCTGCCTGCTGGGGGGAAAAACCTGCAGTCCCTTCCACCAACTTTTGTATAGAACAGTTCTTCACCTGAGGTCCATAAACGGGACACTGAAGATTGTAATCTACCCCCGAACCCCAAAATTCTATGCAAAATTATGTAATTGCATTCTCTGGGGAAGGGTCTATAATTTTAATCCATTTTCCAGAGACCAGAGACCCAAAAAGGGTTCAGAATCAGCAGCCCAAAATATATCAGTTCCTAAGCTTGGCCTCCAAGGTCTGCCTTGATCTGGCTTCACCCTGTTTTCCAGCCTGATCTTCCTTGTCTGCACGCTTCATACACTCTTGATCAAGCCATATTTTACTACTTGTGCTTCTTCTCTCGTATGCAAACTTTGTTCATGTTTTTCTGTCTCTAGAATGTACCTCCTTGGCTTCTCCACCTGACAGTTCCTATTCGTCTGTCAAGGCCAGGATGCCATCCCCCTTCCAAGCAGAATGTGATCCCTTTCGTAGATCACCAGCCTGTGTTAGGACACTGCTCACGTTATGTCACACCACCAGGGATTGGCCGATTGGGGCCCACAGGCCCAGTCCATCCTGCTCCCTGTTTTGGTGTTACCCACACGTGAAGAATGGTTTTTACATTTTTTAAATGGTTGGGGGAAAGAATTTGACATATAAAGATTATGTAAAATTTATTTAGACATATAAAGTATTTTGACATATAAAGATTATGTAAAATTTAAATTCAGTGTCCTCGTTGGAACAGTTTTACTTTTTACATACTGTCTGTGGCTGCTTTTGTTACAGTGGCAGCAGTGAGTAGTTGCAACCATATGGCCCTTAAAGCCTAAAATATTTTGTATCTGGCCTTTACAAAAACATTTGCTGACCTCTGTGCTCAACAGTGAATTGTTTCTGTGCCTTGCAAGACTGGGAGGTTTTTGGAAACAGATGATATATTCATCCTTGAATGTCTAGAGCTCAGCCCAGGAATTTTTCACATTTATTGCTTAATAAATGTAGGAAGCAGAAATTCTGGGGAAGTGGAAAGCAGCCTCTCAGAAAGATTAACTCATCCCTCGGGCTCCACCCTTAAGAAGAGGTGACTCAGACGCACCCTATCCATTTTTCCTTCTTGCTACAGCTTTATGATGTTCACTTTGTTGGCAGTTTTAGCTTCTAACCAGTCTCAAATTAGTTTGGCAGTATGTGCTGTGTGTCATATCTGACCTTATTTCTTCTGCTTCTTCTGCAGTGGTTTGGATTTTACAGAAGTGGCCAAGCCAAGGAAACCATTCCCTTACAGGAGACCTCCCTGTACACACAGGTAACTGGCAGGGAATCTATCTTGGGAGGTTGTGCTGTCTTTTTCAGCTCCCAGTTCTTGAAGCTGCTAGGTTCTTTGGTGCTGGAGCCCTGCCCTGTACACCTCAGAGCACTAGGTACTCCTGAAACACCTGACTTACGTCCAATATGGGTGAAGCTTGTTAGGCTCTTGATTATTGCTGTAGCTTATCCAGCACTGCGTTACAGAAATTCACTACATCCTGAAACCTTATGGTTTCCAAGCAAGAACAAGAGAAACCTCATGTCTGATTCCCTTTTTTTGATAAAAAGGTTTTAAAACTAGCTGCCTTTGCTGAGGTGCGTCTGCTACAAATCCAGGAAGCCTCCATTCATGATGAGGGGCATTCCTTTTTTTTTTTTTTTTTTTGAGACAGAGTCTTGCTCTGTCTCCCAGGCTGGAGTGCAGTGGAGCAATCTTTGCTCACTGCAACCTCTGCCTCCCGGGTTCAAGCAGTTCTCCTGCCTCAGCCCCCTTAGTAGCTGGGATTACAGGTGTGTGCCACTACACCCAGCTAATTTTTGTAGTTTTAGGAGAGATGGGGTTTCGCCATGTTGGCCAGGCTGGTCTCGAACTCCTGACCTTAGGTGATCTACCCGTCTCGGCCTCCCAAAGTGCTGGGATTACAGGTGTGAGCCACTGTGCCTGGCCAAGGGACATTACTTTTAAACATTAATAGATGTGAAATCCTGTTTCTAAATTACACACTACAAGGGAAGCTCCTGCAGGAGACTGAGTGGCACTAGAGTTGTGAATTTTGTGTAGCAGTAGGTCCTGTATCTCAAGCAGAAGTTGCAGTAATTTACCACCTCCAGTTCTGGGGCCTTCTACACTTTAAGGATTTTTTCTTTTTTGAGACAAAGTCTTGCTTTGTCACCTAGGCTGGAGTGCAATGGTGTGATCTCAGCTCACTGCAAACTCCACTTCCTGGGTTCAAGCGATTCTCCTGCCTCAGCCTCACTAGTAGCTGGGATTACAGGCACACGCCACCATGCCTAATATTTTGTTTTTTTAGTAGAGACAGGGTTTCACCACGTTGGCCAGGCTGGTCTTGAACTCCTTACCTCAGGTGATCCACCTGCCTCAGCCTCCAAGAGTGTTGGGATTACAGGCATGAGCCACCATGCCCAGCCCTAAGGATTTTATATTGGAGACAGACTCTCCAAAATGCGTAAGTACTACATCTGAACCAGTCACCTTCTACTAGAATTCCTCCATGTTATTTCAGAGGTCATTTGTCTCCTCTTGGCTTTTCTTTTGCACTGGGTGCCTCAACTTGAGTGGTGAGGTAAAAAGGGAAGCTAGAGTCTGATTAAAAAAAAAAAAAGGCTTGAGAAATTACAGCTAAGAACTTCCCTATTGTGAAACTCAAAATAATGGTGGCCACGGCAGAAGCACCATTCTGGCACTGTCGTAACTGCTTACCTTCCCAACCAGGGGTTGTTCTCCAGCACCTAGGGTATGGGTAATGACATTTTCAACTCCAGAACATGGAAGTGTCCAGGGTTTGTTACCTAAGGCTTGTGTATGGTTTTTTTGTTTTGGTTTTTGAGACGAAGTTTTACTCTTGTTGCCCAGGCTGGAGTGCAATGGTGTGATCTCAGCTCACCACACCCTCCACCTCCTGGGTTCAAGCGAATGCTCCTGTCTCAGCCTCCCAAGTAGCTGGGATTACAGGTGCCCACCACCATGCTCGGCTAATTTTTGTATTTTTATTAGAGATGAGGTTTCATCATATTGATCAGGCTGGTCTTGAACTCCTGACCGCAGGTGATCCGCCTGCCTTGGCCACCCAAAGTGCTGGTATTACAGGCGTGAGCCACCGCGCCTGGCCTGGGTTGGATGTTTCTTCAGTTACCTAGCTAATGCTCTCCTGTCTTTGGCTCAGCCCCACTTACCCATGGCATGCTGAGGCAGTGTCGTCCATGGCTTGCCCACCTATAGGTAGTCCTCTGACTCTGAGAAGCTTTTCAAAAAGCAGAATCTAGAACTCTATATAGCGCAATCTCAATCGCATATACATTTTTAATACTTAGAAAAAACTGGCTGGGTGTGGTGGCTCACGCCTGTAATCCCAGCACTATGGGAGGCCGAGGCGGGTTGATCACCTGAGGTCAGGAGATCGAGACCATCCTAACATGGTGAAACCCCATCTCTACTAAAAATAGAAGAAATTACCTGGCGTGGTGGCATACGCCTGTAATTCCAGCTACTCGCGAGGTGGAGGCAGGAGAATTGCTTGAACCCGGAAAGTGGAGGTTGCAGTGAGCCAAGATTGCGCCACTGCACTCCAACCTGGGCGACAGAGCAAGACTCCATCTCAAAAAAAAAAAAAAGAAAAGAAAGAAAAAAAAACTACGAGGTATTCTTTTTGGCATTTTTGAAAATACACCTCATTTTGACAATATATCTCGAGTTAACATATTTACCATTTTACTCCAAAACTTCATTAAGCTTTTTGATTAATTATGGCTTTCCCTCTGCAGGACCGCCTGGGGCTAAAAGAAATGGACAATGCAGGACAGCTAGTGTTTCTGGCTACAGAAGGGGACCATCTTCAGTTGTCTGAAGAATGGTTTTATGCCCACATTATACCATTCCTTGGATGAAACCCGTACAGTTCACAATAGAGCTCAGGGAGCCCCCAACTCTTCCAAACCACATGGGAGGCAGTTTCCTTCATGCCAAGCCTGAGCTCAGCTTGCAACTAATCCTTCTATCCTCATCTAACATGCCCTACTTGGAAAGATCTAAGATCTGAAGCTTATCCTTTGCCATCTTCTATTACCATATGGTGTTGAATGCAAGTTTAATTACCATGGCGATTGTTTTATAAACTTTTGATGTGGTCAAGCTCAGTTTTAGAAAGGGAGTCTGTTCCAGATCAGTGCCAGAACTGTGCCCAGGCCCGAAGGAGACAACTAATTAAAGCAATGAGATAGATTCTGAGGGCAAATGTTTTTCCAAGATCTTGCCAGATTTCAAGCAAAGAGGTACCCAGGCCTGAGGTACTCACATAAATGCTTTGTTTTGCTGGTGATTTAACCAGTGCTTGGAAAAATCTTGCTTGGCTATTTCTGCATTTCTTAAGGCTGCCTTCCTCTCTGAATACGTTGCCCTCTGTGCTGTCATCTTATTATTAGACAAATCCCACTGGCCTAGTCTTGCTTCTGTGGCACCCACTTTGTCTCCTCAGGTAGTGATGAATTAGTTGCTCTGTCACAAAAGGAGGGAAGTAGCATCCAATTAAGTTGCTTAAGAGAGGAAACGTACATCTTGTATAACTTAGGGAGTGAAGAAAATACAGGCACGAAAGTGAAAAGTGAGGCAGCTAGTTCTTCCTATTCCATTCTTGACCAACCTGCCCTTTCTTAATATGACTAGTGGTCTTGATGCTACAGTCAACTTACTCTGCTGCTGGCTTTAGCAGAGAATAGGAGGAACCATATGAAAAGATCAGGCTTTCTGACTTCTATCCCCAAAACATATTTACCAGCATACTCCAAACTGTTTCTGATGGGTTCTATGAGAAAAAGATTGTTTGCTCAAAAAGCTTGGAAAATACTACACACTCCCTTTCTCCTTCTGGAGATCAACCCACATTAGAGGGTTTGAGGACTCTGAGAATTCGTGTTACAGTAAACAAAACTAACAATCTACCATTTCCTACACTACTTGAGCATGGAAATCATAGTCGCCACTCTGTGAAAACTTAACGCTTTTTGGAAGACATTTCTGTAGAATGTCAGTTTGGAGAAACGATGAGCTACGCCTTGATGAAAGAACCGTGTTGGTGCTGCTAAAGTTTACCCATTATGGTTTTTCCTTTCTCTCTCTCAAGCCTTATTCTTCAACTAAAAGATGAGGATTAAGAGCAAGAAGTCGGGGGGATGTGAAAATAATTTTATGAGGTTGTCTAAAATAAAGAGTAGTTTCTTATCCTTGGTGTTTTCAGTATTTTTTACATTTCTGTACAGCAAATATCACAGGTAAACAACTAAGCAAGTTTGGTATTAACTTTATTCTATTTTTCTGTATAACTTTAAGTACATAAAGGTTTATTTCCACAGGCCTCAGGAAATGGGTAGAAATCACAGGACAATCTCTCTTCCCACCAAAAAAAAGTTGCATATTTTGGTAAGTGTTTGTCCTAGAGGGGAAAAACTGAAATTTACATTAGCAGTGCTGTGCAAGATTCTTACATAAATCAAGACCTAAAACCAGCCTGCAGTGGAGGTTTTAGTCCTCTGTTCAGGTGCTTGGACAGAAGCCATAAGCTGATGAGCATGACAGGGAAAAGGAGGCAGTGAAGACAGGTGACAGGCACCTAGCAGGGAAGGAGGATTCAGGAATGCCAGACTCCTTGAAATGGTGTGTTGTTTTTCCTTTTTTTCTTTTTTCTTTTAAAGTCATCTCTGTAGGAAGGTGCCGGGCAGGGATCCCACAGAAAGAAAGGGTCCAAGACTCCATTAACTGCCCTGGATAGCAGCTAGTACCGGAGACTCTCCTATCTCATGGTTGAGGCAGAACCAGGATAGAACAGAGAATAAAAGGAATGCTTATGGGAAACCATTCTGCATGGAATGCTAGATGGCCAAGCCTCAGCCTTCGGTCCAGTGCAACCCTTGCCTCACTTGTCAACAGTGAAAATGAGTTTGGTTAGAAGAACCATCTGGAAACACACCAGCTTCTGCTACCTTCATGCTCATTGTTAGAAAAAGATTAACCAGTGTGAACATTCTGATCTGTTAATTCCTGGGACTGTTTTCTTTCCAATGGACTGTTTGTTTGTTGGTAGAATAACCCCCAAAAGCGGCCGGGCGCGGTGGCTCAAGCCTGTAATCCCAGCACTTTGGGAGGCCGAGACGGGCGGATCACGAGGTCAGGAGATCGAGACCATCCTGGCTAACACAGTGAAACCTCGTCTCTACTAAAAATACAAAAAACTAGCCAGGCGAGGTGGCGGGCGCCTGTAGTCCCAGCTACTCGGGAGGCTGAGGCAGGAGAATGGCGTGAACCCGGGAGGCAGAGCCTGCAGTGAGCTGAGATCCGGCCACTGTACTCCAGCCCAGGCGACAGAGCCAGACTCCGTCTCAAAAAAAAAAAAAAAAAAAAAAAGAATAACCCCCAAAAGCTCAAAGCTAAAATGCATCATCAGTCCTAGTCGGCAGTTCCTTAAGAATGGACTGGCGGCGTGGTTGAGCTGATATGGAAAAGCTGCACCTTCCTGCAGAAGATCAACTGACCTGCTATCCCACCCCAAATTTCAGCCTGAGGTATATTTCAGTGAAGGCAGGTAGCTGTGCTTCTCAGAGCAGAGAAGCAGTTTTAAGAGCAGAAAGGTAGAGGAAATCTAGAAAAGAACCGTCTTGATACAGATTTATCCCATGGTGTGAAGGGAGGGCAAAGAACCCAGTGGCACTTCGCTTATCCAGCAATTTCTGTCACTGTGGTGACCAACTTCTGCCCATTCCAGAGGGTCTTGAACTGCTCAGGAACTGGGAATTCATTCTGCAAATAAAGAAGAGACAGCAGGTTTCAATCTGAGCTAAAGAAGAGCTGAGGCTAAATCTCACACATTTCTCCCAATGCTTGCTTCCACTTAACCCAAGGGGCACGGGAGGATGTAGCAAGAGACCAATCACAGAGCCATGTGGTGTTCTAGTGTTCAGTGATCTTGGACAGACTATTAAGTCTATGGGGTGTAAATAACAGTACATATGGCTTTATAGCACCAGCTTGACAAGGTGCCGTGGCTCATCCCCATTCTTTTTTGCTACCTTGAGCTCCATTTAGGCAGAAAGCACCTTCCTTTGGAGCTCCACTACACTGGACTACCTCATTTCTGTGTGTTTTTTTTTTTTTTTTTTTTTTTTTTGTTGAGACGGAGTCTTGCTCTGTCGCCCAGGCTGGAGTGCAGTGGCCGGATCTCAGCTCACTGCAAGCCCCGCCTCCCGGGTTTACGCCATTCTCTCGCCTCAGCCTCCCCAGTAGCTGGGATTACAGGCGCCCGCCATCTCGCCCGGCTAATTTTTTGTATTTTTTTAGTAGAGACGGGGTTTCACCGTGTTAGCCAGGATGGTCTCGATCTCCTGACCTCGTGATCCGCCCGTCTCGGCCTCCCAAAGTGCTGGGATTACAGGGTTGAGCCACCGCGCCCGGCCATTTCTGTGTGTTTTTGGTGTGCATTATTGGGTTTTTAGCTGCTCAGTGCAGAATGTTCGTGAAACAGCTTTCTCCAATGCAAGAAATCTTCAGTCCCTTCTGTTTTTTTTTTTTTTTTTTTTTTTTTGAGACGGAGTCTCGCTGTGTCGCCCAGGCTGGAGTGCAGTGATGCGATCTCGGCTCACTGCAAGCTCCGCCTCCCGGGTTCACGCCATTCTCTCGCCTCAGCCTCCCAGTAGCTGGGACCACAGGCGCCCGCCACCACGCCGGCTAGTTTTTTTTTTTTTATTTTTAGTAGAGACGGGGTTTCACCACGTTAGCCAGGATGGTCTCGATCTCCTGACCTCGTGATCCGCCCGCCTCGGCCTCCCAAAGTGCTGGTATTACAGGCTTGAGCCACCGGCCCAGCCTAGTCCCTCTGTTTTTAACATCATACTAAAGAGATCAGGAAACTTACAAAGTCACCGCCTTCTGTAGGAATGAGGACATTCATCTCGGAAGATTTGGCACTGACTATTTCACAATCCAGGGAATTCTTGCTCAGGTAAGCATGGCAGCCATCTGTTTTGTTGATGGATATGGTTGGCACTTTACCCATTACCTGCAGAGTAAACCAAGAGAACTGAGTCCCAACAGCTGGGGAGGACAAGAGTAAGTTGCAGGAAAAGCTTTCCTGTTTCACGTGACTCAGCAACTACATGAAAAGCTCACAGGTGCGCAAGACACTGGATACTTGGGTGGGTTGGGATGGGTCCTGAAAAGAACTCGCCTGAAGAGCCAACCCCTCTTCTGCCATGTCCAAAGCAGCTCAGCTTACAGACTTTGTAGAATCAGATTCCCACGAAAGCAACATCTGTGGGTCTACCATGTCGCTTTCAATTAATTCCCCAGGGACAAAAAGAAGGAGCCAAAATATCGAGTTACCTGAACTTTGACATCCCTACTGTTGATTATCTCCACAATGCCCACCACGTCATCGAATACCAGACCAAGTTTCTTACAGTTATCTAGGAGAAGAAAGGGAGTTTGTCAACAGTATAACTTTAAAGGAAAGTAATATACATTTAGGAATCTTTAAGATAGGGTAGGTAAAATGATATTAGCCTTCTCGGGCTCTGGGACGGGGCTTGCATGGGACAGCGACAAAGACTTACCTATTGTAATGGAGTTAATTTTGCCCTTGATTTGCAATGTCGTGTTGACACACTTGTATATGTAAGCCACCTGTTTCAGCTCTGTGTCATCAATCACCAGGTTGGAAACATTTTCCTGATTTTCCTATCAGAGAGAGATCCCAGGATTCTCATCACAAAGCACACACCAAACAAAAAAAACCCAGGCTATCCCAAACTTTTTGTTATTGCAATTGAAGCCAGAACTCTGCCCTCATCTAGCTAAGCTCCATTGAACCCCCTGTCCCTACTCCTTTTCCCCAGGAGGCGGAGGTTGCAGTGAGCCAAAATCGCGCCACTGCACTCCAGCCTGGGCGACAAACTGAGACTCCATCTCAAAAAAATAAAATAATAAAAATACTTGCCCCTGTCTAGGTATTTTTAACTTACCACTCTCCATTTCTTGCCCTCCAGTTCAAGTACTGCTGGCTCCTTCTTTGTGGCTGGTTTGGGGGACGGGCTGGTTTGGGGTTTAGGTGCAGAGAATGGTTTGGGGCCACTGCGTACGGGACCACTCTGAGCCTTCAGGGCAGGGTTCTTGTGAGTCTTCATGTCATCAGATACATGCTTCAGGGCTGTAAGAACAACAGCTACCTTGTTCCTGTCCTTCATACCAGACCTCTGAGCTGCTATCATCATGTTAAACATCCTTAACAGAATTCAAAGCCAAAAACCAGAGCCTCTGAGGTGTTCTCTTGCAAGCAGTTTTGAAGAAGTACTTTCATCATTTCTTTTCTCCCCAAGGTTAAATTATATGGTTCCATTAACAACAACATGGAATGTGTACATACTGTGGTTGGCGATAGGGAGTAAATGCACAGAAAAAGACCTAGAAAGACATATCAAATATATATGCACAAATATGTCGTTTTTAAAGCAATAAAGGAAGAAAAATAAGTGGCAGTAATGAAAATTTGGTAAAAGGAAAAAAAAAAGAAAAAACCCTCACTCCCCACAGCTAACTAACCCTACTTCCCCTACCTCCTCCGTCAGTGTTGGCATTTGCGACTCTACGATATTGTTTTCTCTCTCTCTCTATATATATAGTTTTGTTGGTTATGATCACACACATTGTTAATAAATTTAGTTCAACTATTGACACTTAAAAACTTTCTCGGCTGGGCGCGGTAGCTCAAGCCTGTAATCCCAGCACTTTGGGAGGCCGAGACGGGCAGATCACGAGGTCAGAAGATCGAGACCATCCTGGCTAACACGGTGAAACCCCGTCTCTACTAAAAAATACAAAAAAAAAACTAGCCGGGCGAGGTGGCGGGTACCTGTAGTCCCAGCTACTCGGGAGGCTGAGGCAGGAGAATGGCATAAACCCGGGAGGCGGAGCTTGCAGTGAGCTGAGATCCGGCCACTGCACTCCAGCCTGGGCGACAGAGCGAGACTCCGCCTCAAAAAAAAAAAAAAACTTTCTCATGTTAACCTGTAGTTTAGTATGTTTCTAGGCCAGACGCTGTGGCTCATGCCTGTAATCCCAGCTCGCTGGGAGGCCGAGGCAGGTGGATCACCTGAAGTTAGGAGTTGGAGACCAGGCTGGCTAACATGGTGTATTTTTAGTCTCTACTAAAAGTACAAAAAAATTAGTTGGGTGTGGTGGTGGGTGCCTGTAGTCCCAGCTACTTAGGAGGCTGAGGCAGGAAAACTGCTTGAACCTGAGAGGCAGAGGTTGCAGTGAGGAGATCACACCACTGCACTCCAGCCTGGGCAAAAAAGTGAGACTCCGTCTCAAAAAAATAAAAAAATAAAAAAAAATAAAAGTAAAAATATATTTCTTTTATGTTTTAAGGGGAAAATAATTCATGATCTCCCACAGCAGGCTGACACACGCCTTGCTTTGAAGATGGCCTGATCTATGTTAACTATAACAAATACTGAATGGCCTTTATCTCCATCATTCCTTGTGGTTGTAACTTACATACTAGATTTTTTTTTCTTTTTTTTTTTTTGAGACGGAGTCTCACTCTGTCGCCCAGGCTGGAGTGCAGTGGCTAGATCTCAGTTCACTGCAAGCTCCGCCTTCCAGGTTCACGCCATTCTCCTGCCTCAGCCTCCCAAGTAGCTGGGACCACAGGCGCCCGCCACCTCGCCCGGCTTGTTTTCTGTATTTTTTAGTAGAGACGGGGTTTCACCGTGTTAGCCAGGATGGTCTCGATCTCCTGACCTTGTGATCCGCCCGTCTCGGCCTCCCAAAGTGCTGGGATTACAGGCTTGAGCCACTGCGCCCGGCCGATTTTTTTTTTCTTAAACATTACGTGGTTCACTGTAGAAAAACATGTAATGATGGCATACATTTCATCAACAGGACATGTGGTAGTTAACCATTTCTCTTACTGTTGGATTTAGGTTGTTACACCATTTTTTGCTACTATGATCGTAGACTCCTAGAAGTGGCTGGACAACTCAGACTTCCGCCAGATGTGTTAAGGGTATCTACTTTATACCAACATTAGGTCACTCTCATGCAAATTTTCCATGTAACCAGTATGCATCTTCTGAGGAAGTTAACTCCTAACACAGTGCCTTCCAGAGGCCATGTGGTGCCACGGAAAAAGCTCTGGGGAAAACCGCCAGCTCTGTGCCTTTGCACAAGAGGGTACTCTATATATGCTACCTAATATTAAGTCACTTTCCCATGGGGCAGAGGACTTCCTCCAACTGTGATCATCATTTTCAATTTCCATTTAAGCCAGCTTTGCTGTCCCTTAAAGGAACAGGACACACCAAATGACTCCCACACAAGTCAGGGTTGTGGTTTACAGACTAGCTGTTGGGTTCTGGTTGGTGGGGTCTGGCCCACACAACTTGTTGTACCGACTGTGTCAAAGTGCTCACTCACCATGTGTGATGCTCTCCCCCTGATTAATCTGCGCAAACAGTGCTGAGCGGGAGGCGGACTCATCTGAGCCTGAACTGGTAGAGACTGGGGGAGGAGGGGGGCCTGGTGGAGGGGGAGGAGGACCTGATCCAGCAGAGGGTCCAGATGGCAGTCCACTCAGTTCTTTTGCCACAGGCCCCTGAAACAGTAAGTGCAGGTAACATCGTTACCCTCTCTCTTCCCCTCTGTACCACTCCCAGTAGCACCCTACATGTGGCCAGTGCACATGGGGTCCCCACTACAGCCTTTGAGGCAATGAGTAATGCGTCCTACCCATACCCAACTTGGCTTTATGCCTTCTCACCCTTTCCCGAAGATCCAGCTCTCAGTTCTATTTCTTGACCATCACCTTTTGCCTTTGACCTCACCTGATTCCAGCTTTAAAAACTCTTTCCACAAATCTATTTGACATCTTCCTTAGTGTGTTACCAGTACCTCAGATTCAACAAGTTCAAAACTGATTTCATCATTTCCTGCATGCTCCCCTCCCTGTATAATCATCCCTTGTCCCTGTTTCAGTGAAAGATGTTACCATCCAAGGCTGACTAGTCAATCTTCTTTGAGGATTCCAACTTCTTCAACCTTATCAAATCTCTTTCTATGATCTTGGTGCTATCTCCTGCAAATGTGTTTCTACTATCTCCCAAACACCATGACTACTTTCATAATCCGAGCATGAGTCCTTATTCCTAACCTATATACTGAGACTCTTTTAAAGACAAATTGGATCATTTTCACTCCCTTGCTCAAATACCTCATCCCAACGTCTCAGCCTACCTTCCTTTCCAGCCTTTTCTCCTAAAAATCTGACTATTTCCCCTTATTGAAGCCAGAGATGACCAATCTCTACATTTACTCTGCATTTATTTTAAGCTGTGCCTTTTGTAGTATCCCACTTCTCACTGCCCTATACTTCTTTCAAGTCTCACATAAGAGTATATACCTTCAAAGCACAATCTCTTCTAGTGAGAAGCACTCTTCTTTTCCTCATACTCTAGAGTCTATATCTTTATTATAGCATTTGGCTTGGTGATTTGTACTGTTGTACTGGGGTTTTGCGTTCCTATTTTTAAGCACCTTAAAGGCTGGGACAGTGTAACTCATTTGTGTGTGTCTCCCACTCTAGCACCAATCACTGTCCCTGACATGTTTATTGAAATTGAATACCACCAAGTATTCCTTCTCCTATGATCCTTGCTCCCTTTACTCTTTTTTCCCTTTCTTTCTCCCCCTTTTCTTTCTCCCTTCCACTGAAAAAACTAGCATTCCCTCACAGACTTTGGTAGTGCTGAAGTCTAAGAAAACTGTGGACCCCACCCTGGAGAGAGAAAGTGGGAGGGAGGGAGGGAGGGAGGGAGGGAGAAAGGATTCACTAACCGTTTTGCTCCAGGCCAGTCCGGTGGTATGGAACTCCTTAATGTAAGCCTGCAGCTCTGTCCATATACTTAAATAAGCTTTGACCCAGTCTACATGCTTCTTATCCCTGGGAGGATTAAAGAAGAACTTGTCACAGGTGGTCTGGGTACATAACAGTGGTGATTCCAGAACCCTTCTTTCCTATGGGCTCACATTCTCCTACCTGTGGTGTTTCTTAGGCTCTGCTCAATGGCAGCTTTTCTGTCATCACCAAACTTCTATGTATACACAACCTAGTCTATTACCCTAATCAGACCAAACTCCACTAAGATAGAGACTCTGGATTCTATCTCTATCTCTCATAGCAATGTTTCTCAAACTGTTTTAAGTACCAAAACTTTTTTTTCTTTTGACCACTTGCTTATTGAAACTTTTTCCAAAGTAGAACTTAAACACAATCTAATATGTAAAACTGATAAAAGCAGACATTCTGTACATAAAACCATGGTAGAGAGGAGAGCTCTTAAGTATCACTGTGGAACTCTAAGAAACTTAACTGCCTTATGAGACAATGCCTTATGTCAAAATATGCCCACTCCCACCAAAAGCAAACTTAAACTTTCCTTTAGGAGGAAACAATCAGCATTACATTATAGAAATAGCACTGTACCTATGGTCCAAGTCCCCTCTCTTCTTGTGTATTAGCTGGGAAGGTTATTTAGCCTGAGACTTACTTTCCTCAACTGTAAAGTGATGGGATAATGGTGGGATATATCAAAACACTGTCATGCTTAATTCCATGTTGCTAGAAGGATAAAGAAGTGCCTGTTGTTCTGGGACACATTTCACTCACAGGAAGGTATAGTATTACTTAAAAAGAGTAGTTAATAGCCGGGCGCGGTGGCTCAAGCCTGTAATCCCAGCACTTTGGGAGGCCGAGGCGGGCGGATCACGAGGTCAGGAGATCGAGACCATCCTGGCTAACATGGTGAAACCCCGTCTCTACTAAAAAATACAAAAAACTAGCCGGGCAAGGTGGCGGGCGCCTGTAGTCCCAGCTACTTGGGAGGCTGAGGCAGGAGAATGGCGTAAACCCGGGAGGCAGAGCTTGCAGTGAGCTGAGATCCAGCCACTGCAGTCCAGCCTGGGTGACAGAGAGAGACTCCGTCTCAAAAAAAAAAAAAAAAAAGAGTAGTTAATAAATGTTTGTTGATTGATGAAGGATGGAAGAAAGGAAGGGTTTACGTAGATATGCAACTTAATAAATTTTGCCTGCAATCATTCCAGTTCAAAACCAGCAATGGAGAAGTCAGAACTGGTAGACATAACCTTGTATGTGGTTAGACATACAAGGACTGCCCTACGTAATACCTGCACTGGCTAGGCAGCCTTACTCTCACTTTAACTGACTGCATGAAGAATTTCTGTTAAGTCCTATTGAACCCTTTGCCATTGGGCCAGATAACAAATTCTCAACAAAGGAACAAAATCTTATATAAAGGGCATTAGTCCATGTTACTGTCAGCAAAACTTCCTAAACCCAGAAGGCTAAAAGGGCCTCTATCAACAAAGGAGAGAAAGCAGAAGTGGAAGCAGAAACATTTCCTGTTTGCAAATGCAGCTGTGAGACAATATCTGTAAAGCTCTCCAGAAAGCAGCCCCGAGATAAAACCAGCACAGTGGCTAAGGGCAGCCTTCAGTAACTCCAAAGTGCTACTCCAGCAAGTAACCAAATGGGTTTATCCTTTACCCCTTGAGAAAAGGCTGAACTTGGCTGGGCACAGTGGCTCATATCTGTAACCCCAGCACTTTGGGAGGCCAAGGCAGGAGAATCATTAGAGACCTGCCTGGGAAACAGTGAGATCTCATCTCTATGAAAAAATTAAAAAATTAGCCAGGCATGGTGCAGCATGCCTGAAGTCCCAGCTACTTGAGGGACTGAGGTGGGAGGACTGTTTGAGCTGGGAGGTTGAGGCTGCAGTGAGCTGTGATTGTGCCACTGTACTTCAGCCTGGGTGACAACACGAGACACTGTCTCAGAAAAGAAAAAAAGAAAGAAAAGAAAAGGCTGAACTTACACATCTTTGTACTCTTTGAGGACTCGGTTTGTATAAAACATGGCAGCATCATTCATTTCTTTCACATAAGGGCCAGGCTTGGGAGCCTAGAGAGAAACAAGCTGTCAGTGACTCAGGACCTCTCCAACTATATTGCCTTCCCTCTTAGAATCTAAACCCACACCCCCAGCCCTGGAATCTGCACTGCTCACCATAGCCACCCAGCCCAGGGCCTGGATACTTTCGCTGACAGCTGACAGGTGATTAAACAACTTGCTGCCTCTGTTCTTCTCCCGAAAGGTTATCACTTCTTTGATCTGCTCTGAGATAGGTGCCAACAAATCAGAAAGCTTATTCTAGGAAAAGATACAAGAAAAGATTCAGATTAACATCTTTCCACAAAGGTGTCTATGCCTTCTGATCCTGAAGGTAAGAATTCTCTATGGACTCTAGTAAGCACCCAAATAAACTGCATTAGTCCTGTCCTGATTCCTAAGGCTAAAATACTGCTCATCATCTCACTCTCCTCGTAGAGTCCCAACTCCTCAGGCTGCACCTGATGGTTCTTCATGACCAGGATCCATACTTCAGCTATACCACAATACCTCCATTTCAGCCACTTGTCTCTTTTTTGTTCCACTTAGAGGACATACACTCAGGACATCATTCCTGTGCCTTACTCATGATGTTCTCTTCTTTTTCCATGAATCCACATTTTCCTCACGCTTCATGAGGGCCCTCCAACCCAGCCACACCAGCCTCCTACAGCATTTGTTGTCAGAATAACCAATTTTGGCATTTTATCACTCACCAATACAAACTATCAATGGACCCATGTGAATATGCTTTACTTTCTCATTAATTCTTCAAAGATGAGCTCTTTTATCATCATTAAAGCCCTCAATGCATTGCTAGTCATGTAGTAGCTGCTGAGTAAAGAACTGATGAATCAAATGCATTAGGGGGCTTAGTCCAGGCATGGCGGCTCACGCCTGTAATCCCAGCACTTTGGGAGGCTAAGGCAGGAGAAATGCCTGAGACTAGGAGTTCGAGACCAAACTGGACAACACAGCACAACTTTGTCTCTACAAATAATAAAAAGAATTAGGGCCAGGCATGGCGGCTCACGCCTGTCATCCCAGCACTTTGGGAGGCTAAGGCAGGAGAAATGCCTGAGACTAGGAGTTCGAGACCAAACTGGACAACACAGCACAACTTTGTCTCTACAAATAATAAAAAGAATTAGGGCCAGGCATGGTGGCTCACGCCTGTCATCCCAGCACTTTGGGAGGCCAAGGTAGACAGATTGCTTGAGTCCAGGAGTTCAAGATCAGCCTGGGCAACATGGTGAAACCCCATCTCTATAAAAATACAAAAATCAGCTGGGCATGGTGGCGCATGCCTGTAGTCCCAGCTATTCAGGAGGCTAAGGTGGGAGAATCATTTGAGCCTGGGAGGTGGAGGTTTCAGTGAGCCAAGATCCTACCACTGCACTCCAGCCTGGGCAACAGAGTGAGACTCCATCTCAAAAATAAATAAACAATTAAATAAATAAATAAGCAAGCTAGGCGTGGTGGCGCACACTGTAGTCAAGGCTACTCAGGAGGCTGAGGTGGGAAGATCATTTATGCCTGGGAGGTCAAGGCTTCAGTGAGCTGTGATTGTACTATTACACTCCAGTCTGGGTGACAAAACAACACCCTGTCTCAAAAAACAGATTTTAAAAAAAATAAATAAATAAAATAAAAAACAATTAGGGGCTTAGCATTCAAGCAGGCACCTTGGCAAAATGGATGAATTTTGTTTGTTTGCACCCTTCCTCCAAAGCTCCATTTCCTGAACATCTCAATTCTCAGATCTTAACCATTCAGGACAGATTAAGAATTAGAATCTAATTCTACATATTAGAATTAGATAGTATCTATATACACACACACACACATTGTTTTTTGAGAGAAGGTCTTGCTGTGTCGCCCAGGCTGGAGTGCAATGGTGTGTTTAGGGCTCACTGCAACCTCAAACTTTCAGTCCCAAATGTTCCTCCCATTTCAGCCTCTCAAGTAGGTGGGACTATAGGCATGTACCACCTTGCCTGGCTACTTTTTTTTTTTTTTTATTTTTAGTACAGACAAGGTCTTGCTATGTTGCCCAGGCTGGTCTCAAACTCCTGGCCTCAAGTGATCCTCCTGCCTCAGCCTCCCAAAGTGCTGGGATTACAGAAGTAAGCCAGTATGCTTAACCAGAATCTAATATATATGACATTATCTTGCACTATTTTTATATTATCTAGGCATGCTGAGAGTCAAGGGTTTTAATACAGCATTTAGGACAACTTGCTTTATTATTCCTCTGTAGGAAAGCCAAATGCAAAAGAAGGCAACCTATTTTCTTTGACTCCAAGAGAAATCTAAATTTTCTCTAATTCAGCTTTTCACATCTTGCACCATAAAATTTTGAGGTGGGAGTAAAATTAAAGGGAGATTCTCCCAACCAGTGAAGGATGAAGAGAGAAGCAATACTACAGGAGTTTTAAGATCTCCACAGGAGCACTACTAAAGCCCATCCACAGTGAAGCAAGAGAATCATCTTTAAAGGGCTTTGGAGACACTATGATGAATGTGGACTCAGCAAGGAGGGAGGCAAGCAAAGTCCCAGGAATAACCACGGGCCTATGCAAAATGACAGAGAAAAAGTCAGTAGAGACCATTAAGTACTCAATAGTACCTTCCCATGAAGGCACGTAAAGTATGGCTCTACCTCTGGGACTTGGTATGAACATGTATTATCAAAAGCCTAGTAAGTCTATTTTAAAATGTTATAATAGCTTGACAGAAATCTCTCAACTTGTCCTGAGCATCAAACCAAAATGAAACCAGCTAGTAGTGAACTTACATCTGCTGGCTGTTGACACTGAGAAGCTGTAACCAACAGAGCTCGCTCCAACTTCAAACCTGTGTGGACCATCTCCGCCTGCCAGAAAGAAGAATCAGCTATTGATGACACATTATAACTGGAGAAGTCTTGATAAGAATAACCTGAAACCTCTACTTCCATGTACTCTGATAGCAACCCAGGCACTTCATGTTATCCTCCTCATGATTCTGGATTCCAGGGACTGATAGCAGAATTACATATACTACTGTTCCTACTGGAACTCATCAGGGACACATATCCAGAGTTGGAAGTGAAGTTAAATGGATAATCACCTAGCCTTAAATGAAGTCATGTTAGCACCTTACACATGCATTGTGATACTGTGCACTGAAAAATCCTTCCTATTTCACATCAGCAAAATAAAACAAACAGCAACCAAAAAAACACCTTTCTTTTCTCAAAAACTGAAGACAGGAGTAAAGGCAAAGGCCTAAATGTATGCCGAAAATTCTCAAGGTATTTACTCCTTTAGGTTAAAGCTCTCTCTCAAATGCCAGATACCATGACCCATTAATAAATAATTAAATCAATTTAGTGAGCTTAATACAACAAAAGTATGAGTGCAGCACACCAACTTCAGGTTATTTCCAAATAAAAAGTTAAAAAAAAGAAGTATAGCAGAAGTAGTATAAATATCATTTTGTGAAACTTTTATCTCAGTTACAAATATGTTCTTTATTTCTAAGGGTCATTCGTAGTCAAAAGACTTTAAGAAACATGAGACTATAAGCACTATTAAAATACAAAAATTCAAAGAAAGAAATCTATTTCTTTCTGGATTTGCATTTTTAAACACAAATGATAAATGTTTTAAAGTTTTTTCAAATGTTACAGAACTGTATAAAGTAAAAATGCAAGCCTCCACACCCTTATTAAAGTCCCAGTCCCACTCTCTAGAGCTAAAACCATTGGCAACAGATGGTATTTGAGAGGCTCAAAATAGATTTTCCAAAACCCAAGCAACCAGTCTTGGAGAAAGGTTTAGGTGAAGAAGATCCCGAGCATGGTTACTGTTTATAAAGGATCATTCGGTGAGCTAGCAGGAAGGTATTTTGGGTCCCAAAAATAGAGGTAGAATGTATATGTGAGTGTAGGGTGGGGGTAGGGAGTGGTGGTGATGACGTAGGAGGCATAAAGGAAGGTGGGAGGAAAGGCACCTGTCACTGCCTACTTCATATTCTTGCTGTGGGTTAAGTGTGAAAATAACCCACATTAGCATAACTAATAACTATCAAGCATAGTTTTATAAATGCTAAGTCATGATAATGACTCCTTTAAATAAGCCACTGTAAGTTTGATTATATAATATGTTGGGATCAAACTAGTGCATGTTCTTCGCTACAAAGATGAACAGAACCATATTTTATGTACCAAGCAAGCTTTCTGTACAAATATGTGATAAAAGCAAGGGGCCTAGAAAAATAAGAGGAATCGTTTCTGTGGCTGGACTGAACTCCTCAGTACAGGTAAAAGAAAAATAACATGTGTAATGCTTCAAACCAAGAGGCACTTCTCAAGGAGCTCTTAAACCAAGGATGAGGACCTTGGCTGACTGAAGAAAGCTGTCAGTCCTTAAAAGAAGGGGAAAAAGGCAAACATCCTTACATGTTTCTGCACATCTCCCCCAATCTCTTTACTGATCTTCAAGTACTCTGCCACAGGACCAGCAAGCAGTGAGTCAAATGCCTGCACATACGGAGCTGCTCCTGCTAAAGACAAACACACCACGAAGAATCAGCCATGCATCAGAAGGAGGCTTCTTTAAAACGTGCTTCTATATGAAAGTGAGGAGGCAAGGTAATACAGTCAACAGGATACTGGAACAGGAGTAAGGAAACCTGGGTTCTAGGTTCAGTATCACCACTAACTGGTTGTGTGACCTTGACTAAACTCGCTCTGTCGCCTGGGCTGGAGTGCAGTGGCCGGATCTCAGCTCACTGCAAGCTCCGCCTCCTGGGTTGACGCCATTCTCCTGCCTCAGCCTCCCGAGTAGCTGGGACTACAGGCGCCCGCCACCTCGCCCGGCTAGTTTTTTGTATTTTTTAGTAGAGACGGGGTTTCACCATGTTAGCCAGGATGGTCTCGATCTTCTGACCTCGTGATCCACCCGTCTCGGCCTCCCAAAGTGCTGGGATTACAGGCTTGAGCCACCGCGCCCGGCCAATTCTCTTTATCTATAAAATGAAAATAAACAAAATGATCCTCCAAGGTTTCTTTTAGTGCTAACATTCTACGTTTCAATTGCTGCATGTGCAAAATGTCCAATTTGCCAACTGTTTGGAGAGAGGAATTATATTATCACTTGTCATTTGACTTACATTGGAGTCATTCTGCTAAAGAAAGAACAGGAAATATCACACAAGCAGGAAGTTCTTGTGTTAAAATAACTTAACCACAGGCCTCCCTGTACAAGTCATTTCCTTTCCTCTCTTATCTGTTCAAAGCAATACAAATTACAAAAGATAAACCATCTAGATTAAGTTTTGGAAAGTTAGCTCCAAAGGAGAGAATAATAGAAAATTTTCAGGCCAAGACACTCAAAGAAAGCATTCTGCTGGGCTGTGGACTGCTTACCTTTTGAAGGACTGTCTCCATAACCACGGTGCATGTCAGAGGTATGGGATACTGCCTCCAGGCGGCCCACTGCCCTCTCCAGTCTTTCTACCAGATTTTGCATGTCAGCCATAATGGACCACCTGCTGAAACAGATCAAATGTCATTTGTTATTTAAATATTAAATAGCACCTACAGAGAGAAAAACAGAAAATTCCTGGTCACCCCCAGGTGGATGAAGAAGATGCCAATTCTCAGGAACAGAATAGTTTAATAAAATTAAGATGTTATCTGCAAAATGGAACAATACAAAAAATCAGATAAAAAAGTAGTCTAGTATATTTACAAAATCAAAAGACCTCAGTAAGCAAGAGAACTGCTCAGGAAAAGGTGTTCACTAAAGTAAATGCTTACTCATTCAAATACTTACTCAATATTTACTATGATACTGTGTGTGGAAAGTTAGAATTTGCAAAGGATAGTCACATATATTATCTCAGTTTGAGCCTCCCGACAACTATTCAGGAACAGAAGGATGATTACTACATGCTTAGTGATAGAAAACTTAGTTTCAGTGAAGTTAAATGACTTGCCTAGTCACACAGCCACTGAATAGAGAAGCCAGTACTCAATTCATCTTCTGGCTCTAAGTTCAGTGTGTTTTTTCCCACAACATCCTCTGCCTGAATGTGAAATATCCCAAACCAAGATGAACAGGATATTTACTCTTCCCTCAATAAATTTTTTTTTTTTCAGACAAAGTCTCGTTCTGTCACCCAGGCTGGAGTGCAGTGACAGGATCTCAGCTCACTGCAAGCTTCGCCCCCCCCCCCGGGTTCAAGGGATTCTCCTGCCTCAGTCTCCCAAGTAGCTGGAGTTATAGGTACGCACCACCATGCCCGGCTAATTTTTTGTAATTTTAGTAGCGACAGGGTTTCACTATGTTGGCTAGGCTGGTCTCGAACTCTTGACCTCAAGTAATCCACCCGCCCTGGCCTCCAAAAGTGCTCGAATTGCAGGCGTGAGCCACTGTGCCCAGTATGCCCTCAATAATTTATAGTCTAATGGGGAGACTTAACATATGCACTAACAAGTATGAAACAAATAGAAAAAAAAATACTAAGGTGACATAAGGGAGTTGCTGATAGAGAGGCATGAGATTTCAAAGAGGGGAGGAATATATCAGCTGGAAGGATCAGATAAGGATATGATGGAGAAGCTGCCATTTGAGCCAGCCTTCAAATGAAGATGAGAAAGATGTGGACATGCAGTAGGGAAGCACACTAGACACATCCAACAGAACTTGTTACAGATCTTTCACAAGTGCTATCTTATCTGAACTAGCCTAATTCAATGTCTAATATCCCAAAGAAAGTAAGCTCCAAGACAGAAAGGACCTTATATAGCTTATTCCTTACTGTATACTCTACCATCTAGACTACTACCTGGCAGGTAGTAGATGTTCAATAAATATTTATGAAGTTATGAACCTCACAAATAGCATTCCAAAACTCCAGAGGGACAAGGGTGCTAAAAGTTGCCCATAAGTCACACATAAGAGTAAAATATGATCAATGCACTGCTACATAAAGTATTTGAGACCCTAAGTGATCTCATAAAAACTAGTCAGTGAAATTTCAATCCAAGCTTTGACTTGGAAAAGATTCCATTTCATGAAAGCATCGATTCAGGTAACTGAATTCAGTTCAGGTAACTGAAGCTGAATGAACTCAACTCCCTTGAAGCTGCCTAAAATGACCACAGCAATTATGATTCCCCCAAAGATGACAGCATGCCAGAATTATCTCAGTTTAACACATTGTCCTCCCTGTGGAAGAGATAAGCAGCTCGCAAGATAAAGTAAGGAAAACAATATAATCTCTGTCCATTCTTCTCTGTGTACAAGCTCTGGTCTCTGTGGACCCAATCACTTGTCAGAGAGTGTTGTTTAAAAGAGAAGCAAAGAAAAAAAATGAGAATGAGAACCAAACAAACCTTTCCATTCCCTGGCCTGCAGCAGCAGCCGAAGCTTCCAGGTTTATGTCCTACTCTCAAACAGAGAAGACCATAAGTAGTCAACACACTTTCTCTGATGTTATGACACTATCAACTGATATCTGAATTCTTGCCCTGTTCCATTATGCATACTGATCAAGGCACAGACTCACATATATATACAATCCACCATGCTATAAATCCAGGGGAAAAGGCAAGGAATGCAATAAACTCCTATGCTACCTTCCATGAACAGATACCACTCGGTTCTGTTATAAAACAGGTTCCTTCATACATGGATGTTTCAGGTTGAGACCATTGTTAACATGAAGACACAGTACATGTGTTGCTAGAGGCTGCCAGAGTTTGTGAACATTTGCCAATCTTAAATGCTGAATAATAGAGCGTCATGGGACTTTGGCTCCCTTTTTCCGTATTTCACTTGTATTTGTAGGCTTTCGCTGCTAAACAATCTACAGTCTGCTGTCTGACTTAAGCAGAATGAAAAAGGACAATACAGCTACCATTTACAGCTAATCTCATTCTACCACTAACCAAATACAAAAGAACAGAAACTGTTTTTTTGTTCTTGGTGGGAGTAAGATGAGATTTGAGATGTTATGGAAAACAATGTCCAGAATTGAAGTGTGACATTGTAATGTGAAAGATACACCTTTTCTCATTCCCTACACACATGTACATTCTTCGGGTAGTCATGTACACTCCTAAGCCTCTGACTACCTCACTGTAGTAATGCCAGCCTATTTGCCAGGTGGTACCACCATAACCACCTACAGACTAAAGACTACCACAGCAGCATATCCATCCAGCTCAGGCCATTCATCTGGATTAAATTTTAGATTCAGGTCAAGTACTGTGGCTCACAACTATAATCCCAGCACTCTGGAATACCAAGGTGGGAGGAAGTGTTTAAGCCCAGGAGTTCAAGACCAGCCTGGACAACATGGCAAAATTCCATCTCTACAAAAAATAAAAAAATTAGCCAGGCATGATGGTACACACCTGTAGTCCCAGCTACCCAGGAGGCTGAGGTGGGAGAATTACCTGAGCCCAGGAGGTCAAGTAGTGATTGTACCACTGCATTCCACTGCACTCCAGCCTGGGTGACAGAGTGAGACCCTGTCTCCAAAAAAAAAAAAAAAATCCAGCTTTCACCTAGACATCTCTATCTGGATGTTCCAAAGGCAACCTGAAATGTCCAAAAACAGAAATCATCTTCCCTAACATTGCTCTAGCACTGCCATCAATCACCTGATTGATCAAGTCAGTAACTGGAAACTGTTAGGCAGTATTATATAGTGGGTAAGAGTGTTCTTTAGGCCGGGCACGGTGGCTCACACCTGCAATCCCAGCACTTTGGGAGGCCGAGGCGGGCGGATCACCACGTCAGGAGATCGAGACCATCCTGGCTAACATGGTGAAACCCAGTCTCTACTAAAAATACAAAACATTGGCCGGGCGTGTGTGGTGGTGGGCGCCTGTAGTCCCAACTACTTGGGAGGCTGAGGCAGGAGAATGGCATGAATCTGGGAGGCAGAGCTTGCAGTAAGCCAAGATCGCGCCACTGCAGTCCAGCCTGGGTGACGGAGCGAGACTCCATCTCAAAAAAAAAAAAAAAAAAAAGAGTGTTCTTCAGAGGAAATCAGAGAGATTGGAGGTTTGAATAACAATATGCACTGGCTTTGTGACTATAAGGAGTTATCAAACTTTCTGAGACTCAATTTCCTTATCTTTATAATGAAGACAGTAATAGTACAAAAATCTAAAGGGCTTCAGTGAGAATAAATGAAGGAATCCATGCAGAAGTGCTTGGCACAGTCCTGGAAAATAGTAAGGATTCCACAAACTCCCCCACAACATCTTATCAGTCATCAAAATCCATAGGCTTATGAATAGATGCCCCTTGCCTCCATCCTGACTGATAAGAGTTAGGATAGTGGACGGGCACAGTGGCTCACTCCTCTAATCCCAGCACTTTGGGAGGCCAAGGCAGGAGGGTTGCTTGAGGTCAGGAGTTCAAGTCTAGCCTGGGCAACATAGGGAGACCTCGTCGCTACAAAAATAATTTAAAAATTTTCCACGAATGGTGGCGTACAACTGTGGTCCCAGCTACCTCGAAGGCTGAGGTGGGAGGATGGCTTAAGCCCAGAAGGCAGAGGCTTCAGTAAGCCATGATTGTACCACTGCACTCCAGTCTGGGCAACAAAGCAAGATCTTGTCTCAAAAAAAAAGGATATCAAGACTTCACCAAGATTACTGCAATGACTTCTTGGCTAGTCTCCCCTAGTTACAGTAATAAACTTTCTTCATCCATTCTCCATATTATAGTCAGAGTGATATATCTCAACATTTCCCAGAGTACTGAATGGCATTAAAGAAATATTTATAATTATATTTGCATTTGAGATATAATATTACAGCTGCATTTGATACATACCCCAGAGCGTTCAGGGTAAAGTCCAAACAAGAGTTCCTCTAATCTGGTCCTGCTTAATCTTCTACCACTCCTCAGTTTTATCTCTTGCTACATCTTTCCTTAGCACACTACAGTAACCCGGGACTACTTGCGTTTTCCAGAAAGAGTCATGCTTTCTCTCACTTCTGAGCCTTTATAATGCTATCCACTCTGCTTAGATGTTTTCCCTTTCCCATCTGCCCCTCTAGAACTCCTACTGTCCTTTAAGTCTCAGCTAAGGTATCACCTCCTGGGGAAGTATTTCTAGTATGTGCTACCTCAACACTATGCACTTATCTCTGTCACAACACTGCCCACACTGGTTTAAAATCATTTATTTGGCCAGGCGTGGTAGCTCATGCCTGTAATCCCAGTACTTTGGGAGGGCAATGCAGGCAATCACTTGAGGCTAGGAGTTTGAGATCAGCCTGGCCAACATGGCAAAACCCCATCTCTACTAAATCCCGTCTCTACTAAACATACAAAAATTACTTGGGCATGGTGGCACGTGCTATAATCTCAGCTACTACAGAGGGTGAAGCACAAGAATGGCTTGAACCTGGGAAGGGGAGGTTGCAATGAGCCAAGATAGTACCACTGCACTCCAGCCCGGGTGACAGAGCAAGATTCTGTCTCAAAACATTAGTAATAATAAAATAAAATAATTTATTTAATAGTCTTCAGAGCCTAAGAGTTTATGGCCATACTCCCCTGAATGCATCTGATCTCCTCTAGTCAACAGGCAACTAGCCACCCTAAGGCAAGGACCATGTCTTGCCGCTGTAATTCCAGTACTATAAACATACGAGGCATTAAAAACACTGTATGTGGCCTGGCGCGGTGACTCAAGCCTGTAATCCCAGCACTTTGGGAGGCCGAGACAGGCGGATCACGAGGTCAGGAGATCAAGACCATCCTGGCTAACCCGGTGAAACCCCATCTCTACTAAAAAATACAAAAAACTAGCCGGGCGAGGTGGTGGGCGCCTGTAGTCCCAGCTGCTCGGGAGGCTGAGGCAGGAGAATGGCATGAACCCGGGAGGCGGAGCTTGCAGTGAGCTGAGATCCGGCCACTGCACTCCAGCCTGGGCGACAGAGCGAGACTCCGTCTCAAAAATAAATAAATAAATAAAAATAAAAATAAAAACACTGTGTGTTTGGCTCACGCCTGTAATCCTAGCACTTTGGGAGGCCGAGATGGGTGGATTGCGTGAGCTCAGGAGTTCGAGACCAGCTGGGCAGCGTGGTGAAACCTCGTCTCTACTAAAATATACAAAATTAGCCAGGCGTGGTGGTGTGTGCCTGTAGTCCCAGCTACTCAAGAGACTAAGACACGAGAATTAGTTGAATCTGAGAAGCGGAGGTTGCAGTAAGCTGAGATTGCGCCACTGCACTCCAGCCTGGGCAACAGAGTAAGATTATGTTTCAAAAAAAGAAAAAAAAAAAAGAACAGTAGGCTAATAAGGGTGTTTAAGTAAGAAAATAAATAAATAAAGGCTGTTACTCACTCTCCCCTCAACACAGCATGGCTATCTTCCTTATCGAATCCATGGAGAAGTGTTTTTTTTTCCTTTTTTTCTTTAATTTTTTACTTATCTGCTTTTGCAAGACCTTACAAACTCTCCTGTCTTTCAAATAAATGTTGCCTTCTCAGGCACAAATCCCACTGATATAGAGATCTTCAAACTAAGTACCACAAGGAAAGTACTCTTCTTAGAATATATAATATTAATTAAATATAATAATTATAGTTGTAAATGCTTAACATTATTAATCTGTTGATTCTTTGAGACTTAAAATAATCCTGCATGGTATGTTATGCAGACATTGATCCCTGTTTTTAGAATGAAGAAACTGAACTGACATTCACAGCAGTTAAAAGCTTGCCAGAGATCAAACAACCAGTGAGTAAAGAACCCAGGCCTAGAGCACAAATATTCTGAATCCTACTCTGCGGCTCTTCTCGCTACTCCACAATGGCTTATCCTAGTATCCAGTCCTGACTTGTTGCTAAGCACAGCACTATGGACTCAAGGCCTCTTTATGGTGTCTTTAGTTACATTATTAGCATCTTCCATTTTTCTTTCTTTGAGATGGAGTCTCTCTCTGTTGCCCCGGCTGGAGTGCAGTGGTACGATCTCAGATCACTGCAACCTCCACCTCCTGGGTTCAAGCAATTCTCCTGCCTCAGCCTCCCGACTGGGACTACAGGCGCGTGCCACCACACCAGGCTAATTTTTTGTATTCTTATTAGAGATGGGGTTTCACTGTGTTAGCCAGGATGGTCTTGATCTCCTGACCTGGTGATCCACCCGCCTTGGCCTCCCAAAGTGCTGGGATTACAGGTGTGAGCCACCGTGCCCAGTCAGCATCTTCCATTTTTCTGCTTTTAATTTTCTCCATGGAGGCCAACTTTTCTCAATCACATATAGGATAGATGAGACATATTTGGAAAGCAAATGTTTAAAATAAGGCTTCTCAGGCCAGGCATGATAGCTCACACCTATAATCCCAGCACTTTGGGAGGCCGAGGCAGGAGGATGGCTTAAGGCCAGAAGTTCAAGACCAGCCTGGGCAACATAGCAAAACCTCATCTCTTTTATTAAAATAAATAAATAAGGCTTCTCCCAAATACAGAAGTATCAGAGCAGAGAACTGTATGTCTGCCTCATCTTGCTCCTTGCCATTTCTAATTGTCAATAACCAAGAACTACATGTAAACCTCCATAAATGAATGTCTGGATTCCCAACTACTTAAGCATTCATCATAAAAGCTTCAGAAACAGAGGTGGTCAAAATTACACAAATCCAAATAAAATTAGGAGACTGAGGCCTGAGTCCCAAGCTGTACATACTAACTGTGTAACTTTACACAGTCACATAACGGATTGTAATCCTCATCTAGCATACAGAGATATATAAGGATCAAAAGAGGTGATTTCATAGATACGAGTTATCACTTCAGAAGTGTTAAAATGCAATTCAAATGTAAAATGTGAGCACTACATATTATGTACTGGAATATAGGCTCAAGGATGGGAATTCATCCATTCTACCTCCTGCACTGACTGTATCTTCCAGTACCTAGAAAAACTAGGCATATAGAAGATGCTACTAAAATCAAAGTGCTTAGCATTGTGGGCCTACTGAAGAAACAGACGACACATGGTCCCTCCCTTCCAGAAGCACACATATTGGTTAGGACAACAAAATAAAATGTGAATGGAATAAATACTGTAGATTATATTTGTTAAAGTTTTTTGGTTTTTATTTAAAGAAAAAAAAAAAACCGGCTGGGCCAAGGCGGGCGGATCACGAGGTCACGAGATTGAGACCATCCCGGCTAACACGGTGAAACCCTGTCTCTACTAAAAAAAAATACAAAAAATTAGCTGGGCATGGTTGTGGGCACCTGTAGTCCCAGCTATTCGAGAGGCTGAAGCAGGAGAATGGCATGCATGAACCCAGGGAGGCGGAGCTTGCGGTGAGCCAAGATCGCTCCACTGCACTCCAGCCTGGGCAACAAAGCAAGACTCTGTCTCAAAAAAAACAAAAAAACAAAAAAACAAAAAAACAAACAGGGTCTGGCTCTATTGACCAGACTGGAGTGCAGTGGTGTGTTCACAGCTCACTGCAGCCTTGACCTCCTGGCCTCAGCCTCCTGAGTAGCTGGGACTACTGGGACTATAACTACATGCCACCATGCCTTGCTTTTTTTGTATGTGTGTGTATGCGTGTGTGTATGTGTGTGGTAGAGACAGAGTCTTACTATGTTGCTCAGGCTAGTCTCAAACTCTTGGGCTCGAACAGTCCTCTTGCCTCAGCCTCCCAAAGTGCTAGGATTACAGATGTGAACCACCACATCCAGCCTATATTTTTAAAGGTTTTAAGGGAATATCCAGTTGGATTAGGGAAAGTTAAATTATCAGCCTATTCTTGCAGATTTTTCTTCACAGAATGTTGTTGCTATCGTTCTGAATTACATAAATTACTACATGCTCTGAGAGTTCCGAGGAAATCAATGAGGACTGGCAGTAGTTTGGTTTCAGGAGGGAAGTGAGGCATCTTGAAGAGGTAAGAGAAAAAAGGGAAGCCATTCCAGAGCAAGTCAAAAGCAAAAAAGGAGACCAAGCAGGCTATGCCCAGAAAATGTGAGTGGGTTAGCCTGTATAGAACATGGAGTATTATAGGAAACAAGGATGCATGAGCAAGCTGGGCCAGATTATGGAGGGCACTGAAAGCCAGGGAAAATTTAAATTTGATGTTGTGATAAATGTGAAGTCATTCAAGGGTTTTGAGAGTGAAAGAATATATGATGAAAGCAAAGTGCTTACAAGTACTCTGATAAACAGAATGGGATGTGGAGACAAGTGATGATATTAGGGTCTAGAAAGTTAGATTAAAAACTGTTATTCATCTAGCTGTAAAATAAGGCTACTACAAAAGACATTTGTATTTATTTATTATTATTGTTATTTTTTGAGATGGAGTCTCACTCTGTTGCCCAGGCTGGAGTGCAATGGCATGATCTCGGCTCACTACAACCTCAACCTCCCAGGTTCTAGTGATTCTCCTGCCTCAGCCTCTTGAGTAGCTGGAACTACAGGCATGCATGCACCACCACGCCCTGTAAATTTTTGTATTTTTAGTAGAGACAGGGTTTCACCATGTTGGTCTGGCTGGTCTCGAACTCCTGATCTCAGGTGATCCACCCGCCTTGGTCTCCCAAAGTGCTGGGATGACAGCATGAACTACAGTGCCCAGCCTACAAAAGATGTTTCAAAGGAAAAAAATCCACAACATCTGGTGTCTAACCAAATATTGGAACAAAATGGGAAGAATAAATTAACCTGTAAATAATCATCTTTAGGCAATTAAGAGACCAGCACCTGAATTAAGCGCTGTACGGAATATAAAAGAAAGGTAAAATAGTTTCCCTGTCCTAAGGGAGTCAAAGAGAGACAGGAGAGCAGGAGAGACAAAGCTACCTTCTATTGACTCACTGGTTCTCAGGATTAGAGGGATTCTAGAAATCATCTTGTAAAAATACCATCTTATGCCAGAACAGTCCTTTCAATTAGCAATTAGTCAGGCAGCCTCTGCTCAAACACCTTCAGTGATGGAGAACCCAAGACTTCTGGAGGCAGCCCATTCCATTTAGACAGCTCAAAGTATTAAAAAGTTCTTCCTTATATGGAGGCAAATCTGCCTCCCTGCAACTTCCACCCACGAATCTTGGTTCTGCCCTTGGAGGTCACATGAAACAAGTGTGCATTAAACTGAGAACAAGTACTAACTGTATGGTACTGACTGTGAGCACAGTAGCATTCAGAAAAGGGAGACAAAGATGACTCCAGATTTGCAAATATGGGGGCCTTAAGAGAATAATGACATTATGGGCAGAAATGGGTTGTGGCATGTTCTAGTTAGGGCAACAAGATGAGGTCAGTTTTGGAAATGCTGGGTTTGAAAAGAAGACAAAGCTTCTAAGTGAAAATGACTAGTGAGTATTTAGAAATAAAACCTGGGAAACAATCAAGACTGGAGATAATGTTTGCAAATCATTGGCAAAGAACTGTCATGAAGTCATGAGAACAGACAAGCTCTTGGAGGGATATCATGCAGAGCAAAAAAAACTATGAGCTTGATTCTCCAGCAATGTCTATTGTGGTTTGAAACCAAAAAACCAGGCCGGATGCAGTGGCTCATGCCTGTAATCCCAGCAGTTTGGGAGGCTGAGGCAGGTGGATTACCTGAGGTCAAGAGTTTGAGACCAGCCTGGCTAAAATGGCGAAACCTCGTCTCTACTAAAAATACAAAAATTAGCCAGGCATGGTGGTGCATGCCTGTAATCCTAGAAATCATCTTGTAAAAACACCATCTTACGCCAGAACTGAGGCACAAGAATCTCTTGAACCCAGGAGGCTGAGGTTGCAGTGACCCGAGATCGCGCCACTGCACCCCAGCCTGGGCGACAGAGAGACACTCTGACTCAAAAAAAAAAAAAAAATCAGAAATGGCTAGTGATTCCTGCCAAAGCTGCTTCACACTCTCATACTTCTAACAACTTAACCCAATTCCTTCTGCCTATTCAAGGAAGTCATTCAGAAGTAAATGGAACCAGGTTACTCGTGCAGTTCTTGTCACATCCCACCAGGCAATTAAGCCAGTAGCATGAATTTCCACTTGAGTAGGAAGTTGCTATGCTTGAAATGTTTTCTACTTTGTCCCATAGTTGTTTTTCTAAGTCATCATCCTTAAGTAAAATTGAAAATAAAGCAACTGTACAAATCAGCCTGTCTACTATGGTAGCCCAATTGATTTGCTCCAAAATGCTTCTCTTGCCCTTAATTTTGTAAGCCTGTTCCTGAGGTTTTATCCTAAGAAAGTAAATCATAATGTGAGAAAAGTGATAAGCATGGAGATGTTTGCTGCAATGTTAGATCTATTGATCTATCTATATCTATCTTGGACTTCTAATTATAGGGGAACAGCTAAATGGAGTGTGAAAAAAACTTGAACACAAAATTTACAATATTTGTCACATTTGGGTGATGGGGTTTTTGACAATTTCTACCTCAGTGTTCCAAACTTTCTTTTAACATATAATCTTTTATAATGATAATAAAAATCTCTACTTGGGTATCTCTTCTAAATTACCACTAAACTATATATTAGTTAGTACTACTTCTAATAAATTCTTATCACTAGGTTTTAACATATCACAAAGTAAAACCTACACATGCTACCAGAAGATACAAGTTGGCTTACCACAGAAACCAAATAACAGGAACCACTTTGCCCCAGTAAAGATGCCATTTAGGCCACGTACAATGGTTCATGCCTGTAATCCCAGCACTTTGGGAGGCCGAGAAGGGCAGATCACCTGAGGTACGGAGTTCGAGACCAGCCTGGCCAACATGGCAAAACCCTTTCTCTACTAAAAATACAAAAATTAAAAAATTAGCCAGGCATGGTGGTGGGCACCTGTAATCCTAGTTACTCAAGAGACTGAGGCAGGAGAATTGCTTGAGCCCGGGAGGTAGAGGTTGCAGTGAGCCGAGGTCAGGCCACTGCACTCCAGCCTGGACAGAACAAAACACCATCTCAAAAAAAAAAAAAAAAAGATGCCACCTAAATCTAACCCAAATCAGGAGCCACTGTTCTTCTCTAAGCATTTGGTTTCACTGATTAAACCCATGACATTTAGTGCCTGAGTCACTGCCACCTGAGGTTTAGATTTAAAAAGAAAGGCCTATCTTCTAGGGAGGGAAGGAATCCAACCCATTATCAACACCTGTCTCCTGTTCCCTCCTTACACATGTCCTTTATCTGAAACTCCAGGAGGGAGTAAAGTTAGTGTATAAAGTGAAATTAGACTTGGGAACTAGCTGTTTCAATGTCTGGGGCAAACAGGTAACTTTGTGTGGTCATGGGTTCTCTTCTCTCCTACGTTCAAAGAATATTATGGAGACTAATTGCACAGAGCATTCAGCAGTGCCTTTCTACTTCTACATGTTTTATAGCGTGTAAGGGAAAACCGTATTGGCTGATTTCAGCTTGAATAGTTGCTTTAAAAGAACAGCATTTCCCACTCTCATATTTAAAGATGGATTCAAGGATGACGTTTGTCCTTAGCCATGATTCATCTACAAGTAGAAATATGGAAATATTGTAAGTCTATAATTAACTAAAGTATAGGAATTTCAATGCCCTCTGGAGGAAAAAAACAAAACAAAACAAAACAAAGCAAGCCTGCTCCTTCCATTAAACATTTCAACTATTTTCCAGCCAAATGGAAAAGTTTGGCACAAAAGGTCTGGTAATACAAGGCAAATAAAGCAGCACTGTAGCTCAGGCATATTTTTAGAACTTTGTTTTTATCAGGTTAACATACAGTACATCAAGAAGAAATTGCATGGTGAATGCTGTAGCTGCATTAATTTAAGGTTATGAAACTACAGTCATGCACTACGTAATGACATTTTGGTCAATGATGGACCACATATACAACAGTGGTCCCATAAGATTACAATACCCTATTTTTACTGTACTTTAAAAATGTGGCCAGGAATGGTGGCTCATACCTATAATCCTAGCCCTTTGGGAGGCTGAGACTGGCGGATCACAAAGTCAGGAGTCTGAGACCAGCCTGGCCAATATAGTTAAACCCCATCTCTACTAAAAATACAAAAATTAGCCGGGCATGTTGTTGCACGCCTGTAGTCCCAGCTACTCGGGAGGCTGAAGCAGAAGAATTGCTTGAACCCGGGAGGCAGAGGTTGCAGTGAGCAGTGAGCCAAGATCATGCCACTGCACTCCAGCCTGGGTGGCAGAGCTAGACTCAGTCCCAAAAAAAAAAAAAAAAAAAAAAAAGTTTAGATAAACAAATACTTACACTGTGTTACAAACTGCCTACAGTATTAGATACAGTAATAACACAGGAGCAATAAGTTATACCATATAGTCTAGATGTGCAGTACCATCTAAATTTGTGCAAGTACACTCTATGATGTTCCCACAATGATGAAATCACCTAATGACAAATTTCTCAGGATGTATTCCTGTCATTAAGCAACACATGACTGTATAATTTTATCAACTAAAATAAATGTGAATATCCCATAAACTATATGCAACTTTAGTGTTTGTTTTTTGTTGTTGTTTTTTTTGAGACAGTCTTGCTCTGTCACCCAGGCTGGCACAGATCATGGAGTGGTGCGATCTTAGCTCACTGCAACCTCCACCTCCCCGGGTTCAAGTGATTCTCCTGCCTCAGCCTCCCTAGTAGTTGGGATTACAGGTACACGCCACCACACCTGGCTAATTTTTGTATTTTTCATAGGGACGGGGTTTTACCATGTTGGCTAGGCTGGTCTCGAACTCCTGACCTCAGGTGATCTGCCCGCTTTGGCCTCCCAAAGTGCTAGGATTACAGGTGTGAATCACCAAGCCCAGCATATACGCAACTTTAAAATAAATAGTCCCGGCCTGGCGCGGTGGCTCACACCTGTAATCCCAGCACTTTGGGAGGCCGAGGTGGGTGGATCACCTGAGGTTGGGAGTTCGAGACCAGCCTGACCAACAAGGAGAAATCCCATCTCCACTAAAAAATACAAAATTAGCTGGGCGTGGTGGCGTATGCCTGTAATCCCAGCTACTCGGGAGGCCGAGACAGGAGAATTGCTTGAAACCGGGAGGCGGAGATGGAGGTGAGCCGAGATCATGCCACTGCACTCCAGCTTAGGCAACAAGAGCGAAACTCCATCTCAAAAATAAAAAAAAATAAAATAAAATAAATAGTCCCTGTCCACTAAAACCAAGCACTCTGAATACAAGCAACACGAACAAAACAGGAATTTACATAATTTTCAATAGAGAGGGAAATCTGCTGACTTATACTGCAAACAAGCAGCTTGCTTCTAGTACTTAAATCAATGGCATTTCTCTAAGATCACATCTGCCAGGTGTGGTGGCTCATGCCTGTAATCCCAGTGACTCAGGAGACTGAGGCCAGAGAATCACCTGAGGCCAGGAGTTTGAGACCAGCCCAGACAACATAGTGAGACTCTATCTCTAAAAAAAAATCAAACTTTTGGCCAAGCATGCAGTGGCTCATGCCTGTAATCCCAGCCCTTTGGGAGGCTGAGGTGGGTGGTTCTGTTGAGGAGTTCGAGACCAGCCTGCCCAACATGGCAAAACCTTGTCCGTACTGAAAATACAAAAATTAGCTGAGTGTGGTGGTGTGTGCCTGTAGTCCCAGCTACTCGGGAGGCTGAGGCAGGAGAATTGCTTGAACCCGGGAGGGGGAAGCTTCAGTGAGACGAGATCGCGCCACTGCACTCCAGCCTGGGCAACAGAGCGAAACTCCATCTCAAAAAAACAAAAAACAAAAGAAAGAAAAAAACACGGTAGTCCTAGCTACTCAGGAGGCTGAGGTGAGATTACTTGAACCCAGAAGTTGGAGGTTGCAGTGAGCCATGACTGCAACATTGTACTCCAACCTGCACACCTAGAAATTCCTTGAAGGGTAATTTCTTGAGGCTTCAACAAAAACAAATGATTCATTCATTGCAGGGTACTGAGTGCTTATCATGTACCATTGACTGTGCTAAGTAGGGCTATGGGGCCTGCTCTCACAGAATTTAGTTGGGGACATTGCACAATCATAGCTACTATACTTTCTAATGCAGCAATTCTCAACCAGGGGCAATTTCGTCCTCCAGGAGACATATGGCAATGTCTGAAGACATTTTTGATTGTCACAACTGAGGAAGTGTTATTGGCATCTACTAGGTAGAGACAGATGCTGTTTAATATCCTACAATACACAGGACAACTCCATAATAAAGAATTATATGGCCCAAAATGTCAACTGGGCCAACGTTGAGAAACCCTGTTCTAATTTAACAAGGAGCATAGGGAGGTGCGAAAGGTTAAGTAAAATGCTAGTTCAGGACTTTCTAAATTAGAAAGTCAACCTGTACCATCTAATAAAAATTAAGATAAGGGCCTAAACTGTGGAGAACTCTGTAAGATGGACAAAAGAGTCTAGAATTGATTCTTTGCAAATATGAAGTCTGTGAAGAGTAACAAGATGAAAAATGCTTCTTCTTAGAGAACTTTAAATTAAAGATTAGTCTGGTTGTCATAGAGAAGCTGAAGTGTAGGTCATGAATGCCAGGTTAGCACAAATAAAGAAAGAAACTGATGGCAACATTTCAAAGGAATAATCACTAGGATTGGGTAAGATACCGCTCAAGAACTCGCAGATTTCAAATCTCAGCATTAAATTTCAAACCAGAGGTTCAGCTTCCAGTGACACTTTGCATTTGCTTAAGTTAAAAGAAAAATCTTTGATTCACAATACTTCACAAAAAACTGAAAAGAGGAAGTCACCTTTTTTTTTTTCTTGTAGAGACAGGGGTCTCACTATGTTGACCAGGTTAGTCTCCAATTCAGCCTCAAGAAAGTCACTTTTTAAAAGCTAAAAAAAAATAACTGCAGCCAGGAAAAAGGGTGAGAATAAGAGATCATCCGTGAGAGTAAAAGATCATCCGTAGGTTGGAAACAAAACATTTTACAGACTCAATAGCTAACCTCCAAAGCAAAAATATACTCACTGAATCTTAACATCACCATCACCTTTGGTTTGCACATCAGGCTGTATTCTACGAAGTACTTTCACTGCTACCATTTTATTTAAACTTCTCTGAGATATCAATTATGTCCACCCAATTGAGGAAGTATTTCTGGAAAAAGCAAGAAACTCCTTTTTTCTTTTTTGAGATAGAGTCTCATTGTTACCCAGGTTGGAGGGCAGTGGTACAATCTCAGCTCACTGCAACCTCCACCTCCTGGGTTCAAGCAATTCTCCTGCCTCAGCATCCTGAGTAGCTGGGATTACAGGTGTGCGCCACCATGCCCAGCTAATTTTTGTATTTTTAGTAGAGACGGTGTTACACCATGTTGGCCAGGCTGGTCTTGAACTCCTGATCTCAAGTGATTTGCTCACCTCAGCTTCCCAAAGTGCCAGGATTACAGGTGTGAGTCACTGTGCCCGGCCCAGAAATTTATTTATGCTGGACCTAGGCAAATCAATCAGCAAACTGCCAACCACAAAATCAAATCCAAACAAATTCAACAAGGCATTAAAAGTCCTTTACACCGGGCGCAGTGGCTCATATCTGTAATCACAACACTTTGGGAGGCCAAGGCGGGCGGATCACGAGGTCAAGAGTTCGAGACCAGCCTGGCCAGCATGGTAAAACCCTGTCTCTACTAAAAAGACAAAAATTAGCAGGGCATGGTGGCGTGCACCTGTAATCCCAGTTACTCGGGAGGCTGAGAGAGGAGAATTGCTTGAACTCGGGAGATGGAGGTTTCAGTGAGCTGAGACAGTGCCACTGCACACCAGCCTGGGCAACAAAGCAAGACTCCGTCTCAAAACAAACAAACAAACAAACGCCCTTCACAACTTGGCTGACATCTAAACTTTTTTGCAGTCTGGTCTTCTGCAAAACTCCAGGCACCAGTATTTCACTGAAAAATTTAGGCCCTCTCCTGTCTCCGTATCTTTACTCTTGCTGTTTCCTTTAACTGACCCTTCTCATTAGACATCTTTGCCTGGATGTGCTACAAACACCTCAAAGTAAAAACATTCAAAATGCATTTTTTTCCCATGTCACTTCCCTAATTTACCTCTCATACTCTTTATCTGAATGGTACTACTCAGTTCCCTAAGCCACAAAGCCAGGCAATCGTGCTACTCTTACTTCTTCATTCCCATAATCAGCCTCCAATTCTATGGATTCTATCTTCTTAATATTGCTCACATATGATCCCTCTCCATTCCCATTTCCACCGTCTTAGTTCAGGCCATGTTTACAGCAAGAGCTTCCAAACACTGGTTTACTTCCCCCATAGGCCTGGTCCCCTCCTACTTGACAGAATGAACTTTCTAAAATATAAATCTGATGACATCATTTTCCTGCATAAAACCCTTCAAAGCATCTCTATAGCTTTCAGGGTAAAAATCCAAATTCCTTAGCATGACTTACAATGTCCTCCACATATGACTGACCTGACCACATCTCACCTCCTCCACTTCCCCAACCATTACCAGAATTCCAGTGACACTGAACTAGTCGTGGTCTTTCAGCTGTCCAGTTCTCCAGGTCATTGCACCTGCAGTAGTCTCTGCCTGGAAATCCCTTTTCCAGATTCCCTATGTAGCTAAATAAATATTTCAAGAGTTAGCCTCCCATTTCCTCCTGGAAGCTTGGACAACTGGCTCAGGTATTTCTCCTCTGTGCTGTTGTAGCCCTGTGCTATGGGCTATGAAACTGCAAGCCACCCCTCATTTACTTGTCTATTTCCTCTCCCACTGTAAACTCCAGAAGAACTGTATTCTTTGCTACAAAGGCTGTCTCATTAAAATGTGCCTCATACATGCTAAGGTCTTAAATATCTGGTGTGTTCGGGCACGGCGGCTCATGCCTGTAATCCCAGCACTTTGGGAGGCTGAGGTGGGGGATCACCTGAGGTCAGGAGTTCGAGAGCAGCCCGGCCTTCATGGCAAAACCCCATCTCTACTAAAAATACAAATAAATAAATTCATTAAAGTCTGGTAAATGATAAATGTGCTGATTTGCCCACGGATTTTCACTTGAAGAGAGCTCCCACAAAGAGCTTCAACTGACACAGTTCTGATGCTAACCTGTCTCAAATGTTTATTCCCCTCTTCGAACACATTCCTATTTATCCTTCAAAATTCATCTTAAAAACTCTGCTTCTTCAGAAGGGCTTTTCCTGAACCCCTTGTTACATACTTTCAGAGCACCCTATTCTTTCCTAACTCTCATCAACATAATTATTTCTTAAACATCCCTGCAAACAGTGCTAGCTCCATGCGGGCAGGGTCTATATTGTTTTGTTTTAAAGCTGCATTCCCCGCATCTGGGAAAATGCTGGCATAGAATAAACACAATTTGTTACGCTGAATTTAATCCTGTGGGGTCAGCAGAGATCTCCACTTAAATGATGAACAAAAAGAGGCTCAAAGAAGTTAAATAAGGCACCTATGGCCATGACACTTGGCACTGAGGCCAGACCAAACCTGAGCCGTCTGGTTTCAGGTCCAGAAGTACACACCTTCAATAAAGTTAGCCTAGCTTTTCAAAATAAGAGCAGCAGCCGAGGAGGAAAAGGAGGATATCTGCCCATAAATACAAGCATTTGCCCGCCTCTCTTAAAAACTCCCTAGGCATTTCAAACGGCTCAATTTGGGAAGAGGGGGAAAAAAAGTTCCACGCAGCGATGGCCTTTGACCTGCAGCAGCCTTAGGGGCAACACCGACCGGAAGACCATCCCAAGTTAGAGAGGTTCCGAGCAACAAGGGAAGGAACAAGGGAAGGAACCGGGGCTGGTCATCTAAGGAACCAGGATCATGATTCTGATTATTTTCCTCACTCGCTATATATCTCGGACTAGCCTCTTCTCTAGGGATCAATTTACCCATCAGTGCAATGGGAGCATCAACAGGGAACAGGGAAGACTCTCCGATCTCGGAGGTTCCTTCCAGTCAGACCACCTCAAGAATCAGGCCTCCGCTGAAAATGATGGGCGGCACTGCGAAATCGGGCAAAGGGGCCTCCCCCGGGCAACCGGACTCAGCTGCTCACCCCGGCCCCACCTCAAGAGACCGCGCCCAGGAGTCCGGGTCGGCCTGAGGGCCTCAGCCCCGGCCCTCTTGGCAGGGTTCACGACACGCGCGCAGGCCAGGAAGGCCATTAACAACACCAGGGGCCGATGGGCCCCGGAGGAGACCCCAGTCCCTACCAAGCTGCACACCCTCACCTCAGAGTTCTGCCTCACCTCCGGACTGCGATCAGCAGCTCTCCGCTTCCGGCAAGAACCGCCCAGCAATCTCCGCGCGACCCACTTCCGGGCCCTCACTGGGCGCGGCACCCCCACCGGAAATGAGCCGCCGGCTGAAGCGCTAGGCTGGCCCGCGACTGGGCAGGAAGTCTCACCGCCCCGCTCGTGACCCCGCCCCCCTTCGCCACGCCCCGGAGAGAGCGGCCCGGCTCGCACAGAGAGCACTTGGGGAAGAGCCCCGCCCTCAAGGCGGGAGCGACGCGGGGAGGGCGGGCTCACAAGCGAGGTCACGCCCTCGGTCTTCGCTTTACCTACCCGGAATCGCCCCCGAGGCCCGGGCGCAGGAAGGGCAGAAGTCCCTGGCTAAGCTCCTCTCTGGACTGAACAGAAGAGTGGCCAGTTCTCTGTCAGTTTGTCTCAGTGGCAGAGGCCGGTTCCTTTCCGCTGCAGTCCGGAAAGGGTCTTGGAACGACTGGGGTCCAGGATTCTCTGAGGGCAGGAATCCGGTCGGCCGTCAGCTCTTGGTGGGGATCGAGGCCAAGCTCTCCTGTCTCTGGGCGTGCATACCTCGGTTTCCCCGTTTGTGACGTGGGAGGGCAATTAGTCTGGACATTGTTGTGGGAGGACTTGCGGAGACTGGGCGCAGGGTGTGGGGGTCAGTGAGGGCGCTGTGGGTCAGCCCCAGCCCGGCTGGCAGTCCCGGGACTGGGAAGATAAGAAACCCTCCGCTTTCACCCCACTTCCTGTTTGGTCGGTGTGTTTTGTGACCATAGATGGTCAGGTCTGGGGCCGCGCGAGAGCCTCCGCCCTTGTGGTTTTGGAGCCCTTCCTCCCGGCGCGCAGGGTGTGGTCCCCGACAATAAGATGAGCAAAATTAAAGTAGATCCTGCACCCACCATGCTGAAATCCAGCTTCTGAAGCAGCCTCGCCCTGGGCTGGGCGGGCCCAGGCGGCTGCTACTCGGTTCAAGGGGAGGTTCCGCACGGTGGCTGCCGCGCGCAGGGGAGGATTCACTTCCTTGCTCCTTGGGCCGGGAGGTCCGATCTTTGTTCCCTCAAGACTCACGCTCTCCAACCGGTCATTATCCTCCCACAAAGATTTATTTCTAGAAAAAACTGGCGAGTGCCACAGTTCCCGCCCCTTCAGCTGAAAGACTGTGACAGCTCCGTATTTCAAGTTGAATGCAGGAGTTCTATGCCAGAGTCAATCATTCAACAACTAAAGTTCTTATAATAACAGCTACCATTTACTGCACGCTGACTACTTGCCAGGCCTATGCTGAGTTCTTCAAGCGTATTTTCATTTACTCCTAATAGCAACTCTCGGTGGTTGGTACCATTATGTCCTCTGGTTTTCAAATGAGGAAGCTGAATAACTTGCCAAGGTCAGAAAATAACTGTTGAAACTGAAGGAAACACATCTGTCTGACTCTAAATCCCATGAGCTTAATTAGCTGCTGTGATAGACCACACTGCAGTCATTTGAGGCAGTTTTGAGGCGGTAAATGCCTCTGGATCTGGAGACACACTGGGTTCCAGTGCTGGCATAGGCCCTCTACTAGAGGTCAGACTTTGGTCAGGTTACTTTGGACGGGTTACTGGGCCTCTTCCTAACTATATGGCTCCCAGCATGTTTTTTTTTTTTTTTTTTTTTTTTTTTTTTTGAGACGGAGTCTTGTTCTGTCACCCAGGCTGGAGTGCAGTGGCCGGATCTCAGCTCACTGCAAGCTCCGCCTCCCGGGTTTACGCCATTCTCCTGCCTCACCCTCCCGAGTAGCTGGGACTACAGGCGCCCGCCACCTCGCCCGGCTAGTTTTTTTTTTGTATTTTTTAGTAGAGACGGGGTTTCATTGTGTTAGCCAGGATGGTCTCGATCTCCTGACCTCGTGATCCGCCCGTCTCGGCCTCCCAAAGTGCTGGGATTACAGGCTTGAGCCACCGCGCCCGGCCACTCCCAGCATGTTTAAAAGAACATGACAACATGAAAAAATATGGTATAAAAGTCATAGTATATTTTAAATATTGACATTTAACTAAAAACACTGTCTCTCACACACACAAACTCGTTATATTTGGATATAGTCTTTGACTCTGCATTTGGTTCTTCTAAATCTCTTTCTGGATTAGGGACAGAAGGAACATAGACCATACATGCATTCTAGAGGAACAGGAGAGAGAAGAGGAAGCAGGAAGGAGAAGGAAGAAAGTTTCCTCATCTATCAAATGGGGAATATTCCTGGGGCTGTAATGAGAAACGGAAGCAGTAATGTATGTGAAACCACTTTGTAAAATGCTTCATTATAAAGAATGTACACATGACTTAAGTTACAACCCCTGCCCTAAGGAATGTCCGATCTTTTAAGAAGTCCCAGCTACTCGGGAGGCTGAGGCAGGAGAATGGCGTAAACCCAGGAGGCAGAGCTTGCAGTGAGCTGAGATCTGGCCACTGCACTCCAGTCGGGCGACAGAGCGAGACTCCGTCTCAAAAAAAAAAAAAAAAAAAAAAAAAAAAAAAAAAAAAAAAAAAGAAGTCTAGATACATGCACTTGTAACTCCAGTAAGAGATTGGAAGATAGTTTAAGAACATCCGTCACATGAAGGGCTGGGCGCGGTGGCTCACATCTGTAATCCCAGCACTTTGGGAGGCCGAAGCGGGCAGATCATGAGGTCAAGAGATCAAGACCAGCCTGGCCAATATGGTGAAACCCTGTCTCTACTAAAAAATACAAAAATTAGCTGGGCGTGGTGGGAGGCATCTGTAGTCCCAGCTACTTGGGAGGCTGAGGCAGGAGAATCGCTTGAACCCGGGAGGCGGAGGTTGCAGTGAGCCGAGATCGTGCCACTGTACTCTAGCCTGGCGACAGAGCGAGACTCTGTCTCAAAAAAATAAATAAGGCCGGGCGCGGTGGCTCAAGCCTGTAATCCCAGCACTTTGGGAGGCCGAGACGGGCGGATCACGAGGTCAGGAGATCGAGACCAGCCTGGCTAACATGGTGAAACCCCGTCTCTACTAAAAATACAAAAAACTAGCCGGGCGAGGTGGCGGGCGCTGTAGTCCCAGCTACACGGGAGGCTGAGGCAGGAGAATGGCGTGAACCCGGGAGGCGGAGCTTGCAGTGAGCTGAGATCCGGCCACTGCACTCCAGCCTGGGCGACAGAGCAAGACTCCGTCTCAAAAAATAAATAAATAAATAAATAAATAAATAAATAAAAGAATATCTGTAACATGTATTTATGCACTGAAAAAAATTATTGAGCTACATAGTAGCAATTATTGGAAGAGTTCAATAATTGCTATGTTACTTTGTACCAAGCACAACTGGGGATCCAGCAGTGGACAAGTCAGACCCTGTTACTGCTCTCATGGTGTTTACAGTCTATTTTGGAAATAGTATTACCATTTGGAGTGGTCATCAGAAGATGTGTTGCCTTCTGTCTTCCAGCTTTTTCCTCCTCACTGATCTTGCCCCTTGTCCAGGACCCAGTGCTTCATCCGTGGTGAGTTCTCATCTAGCACATGTTCAGTGAGTGCCTTGAATTCAGAATAGTAATTTCCTAGGCAGAGATGGACAGACAGATCGTTGCAGAGCAAACATGAATGAACAGTAATGGAGATGGGAATCTGTGCTGGGCTGAGGTGAGAGGTTCCTGCAGGAGAGGAGTAGGAGATAAGGCTAAAGAAAAGGGGGTTGTGGCCGGGCGCGGTGGCTCAAGCCTGTAATCCCAGCACTTTGGGAGGCCGAGACGGGCGGATCACGAGGTCAGGAGATCGAGACCATCCTGGCTAACACGGTGAAACCCCGTCTCTACTAAAAAACAAGAAAATTAGCCGGGCGCGGTGGCGGGCGCCTGTAGTCCCAGCTACTTGGGAGGCTGAGGCAGGCGAATGGCATGAACCCGGGTGGGGGGCAGAGCTCGCAGTGAGCGGAGATTGCGCCACTGCACTCCAGCCTGGGGCACAGAGCAAGACTCCATCTTAAAAAAAAAAAAAAAGAAAAGGGGGTTGAGCAAATTATGCCAGGCCAGAGAGGTCAAACCTTAATGAGAAAGCAAGGAGGCACTAGTCATACTGTATTTTAGAAATAAAAATCTACCTACCGTGTAGAAATAAAAATCTAGCTACATGGCCTTCAGTGGGCAACAAAAGAGGCAGGGAGAACTGCTAGAAGATAAGCACAAAGATCTAATCAGAATCTGAATCAAAGCTGTGGTATGCGGATGCAATCAAAGAGAGAATGCAGAAGATACTGTTCTCATAAAGGGGGAAATGATGGTGATGATAAGAAGATAATAAATGAAAAGGGGATAATTTGAATATGAGACTTCAGACTAGATCTGGTACAGGTCCTATGGTTTGAATGTTTGTGTCCTCTCCAAAATTCATGTTGAAACTTAATCCCCAATGCAATAGTATTAAGAGGTGAGGCCGTTCAGAGGTGAGCAGGCCACGAGGGCACCTCTCTCATGGATGAGATTATGCCTACTAAAAGGGCTGAGGGAACTAGCTAGGCCTTTTGCCTTTTTGCTTTCTGTGCAGCTAGAAGGTGCCCTCTTAGAAGCAGAGACCAGGCCCCCACCAGACACTGAACCTGCTGGCATCTTGATCTTGAACTTCCAGCCTCCAGAACTATAGGAAATAATTTTATTGCCAGGTGCGGCAGCTCACGTATGTAATCCCAGCACTTTGGGAGGCCGAGGTGGGTGGATCACCTGAGGTCAGGAGTTCGAGACCAGCCTGGCCAATATGGCGAAATCTCATCTCTACTAAAAATCCAAAAATTAGCCAGGCGTGGTGGTGGGCGCCTCTAGTCCCAGCTACGCAGCCATAAACCCAGCTACTTGAATCTCCTGCTGAGGCAGGAGAATCACTTGAACCTGAGAGGTGGAGGTTGCAGTGAGCTGAGATCACGCCACTGCATTCCAGCCTGGGTGACACAACAAGACCGAAAGACAGAGAGAGAGAGAGAGAGAGAGAGAGACAGACAGACAGAAAGAAATAAAGAAATATGTATTATTTATGAAGTACCCAGTCTAGGTATTTTGTTATAGCAGCAGGAGTGAACTAAGACACCATGTATACATTCTCATTCAATACTGCTTTTCCTTCTTGGCAGGTATTACAATCCTCATTCATCATTTGTGCAATTATCTTTTAATATCTTTCTCTCCTGTAAGTTCAGCACATTCTGAGCCTGCAGAATCACTTTGTCTCTGAGGGAGCCACCCAAGTTTCCTCTATGTCTCTCAGGGTTTCAGACACAGAAGTCTGGCGGTTCATCTGGAGCCTCTCCCAGCCTGACTCAGAGGACTGCCTGCATCTGTGCAACCTGGCTCAGAGCCTGTCTACGTTTGGGCAGATCCTATATCCCCCTGCCGAATGGGCTAATGACAGACAACCATCTGTGTGACCCTATCTTTCTTCCCCTCCAAGGGTATGGCCCCAGATTTCAACCTCAGATAGGGTATCAGGTCCAAAAATTAGGAGTTGGCAAAAGAAATAGCTGCAATATAGAAATATGATTAAGATCTGGTTTCGGGGTCACTCTGAAACTGAATCCCAGCTCTGCCAACTGTGTGATCTTGGAGTTATCCTCATTTAACCTCAGAGAAGATATTAATACCCATCTTAAGTGGTTGATAGGAATTAGGACAGAAAACTAATAAAACACTTGGCTCACAGTAAACACTCAACGAGTAGTAACAATTATTACTAAGTATAGAGAACCTATTGTCTGTTTCCCTGGCAAAGGCCACCAGAAAGCAAAATAAGGTCTAAAGTGTCAGCATACTAGATGGTGCCACCAGAACTACTACAACTATCACCATCCCCAGAAAGTTTTCCCACAGTCCCCGCTTCTTTGTATTGCTAACTTTTTTTTTTTTTTTTAAGACAGAGTCTTGCTCTGTCGCCCAGACTGGAGTACAGTGGCACATCTCAGCTCACTGCAACCTCCGCCTCCCGGGTTCAAGCGACTCTCCTGCCTCAGCCTCTGGAGTAGCTGGGATTATAGGCACACACCACCATGCCCGGCTAATTTTTGTATTTTTAGTGAAGAGGGAATTTCACCATGTTGGTCAGGCTGGTCTTGAACTCCTGACCTTGTGATCCGCCCGCCTTGGCCTCCCAAAGTGCTGGGATTACAGGTGTGAGCCACCATGCCTGGCCTTTTTCTTTTCTTTTCTTTTTTTAAGACAGAATCTTGCTCTGTTATCCAGGCTGGAGTGCAGTGGTGTAATCATAACTCATTGCAGCCTTGAACTCCTGGATTCAAGTGATCCTCCTACCTCAGCCTCCGGAGGAGTACCTGGGACTGCAGGTGCATGCCACCATGCCCAGCTACTTTTTGTATTTTTTGTAGAGCTGGAATCTTGCTATGTTGCCCTGGCTGGTCAGGAACTCCCAGCCTCAAGCAATCCTCCTGCCTTGGCCTCCCAAAGTGGTGGGATTACAGGCATGAGCCACTGCACCTGGCCTGTATTGCTACCTTTGGACTCAAAGTTAGGCCAGGTGCAGTGGCTCATGCCTGTATCCCCGGTATTCTGAGAGGCTGGGGTGGTAGGAACACTTGAGCCCAAGAGTTCAAGACCAGCCTAAACAACATAGTGAGACCTCATCTCAAAGAAAAAAAAAAAAAGACATTAAATAAAAAAACCCACAAAAGCAAAATTGGGCCTGTGCCCTTGGCTGTAAATGAGACCAAATAAATCAGTTAGGAATGTGAATGGTTTTGCCCACAGATAACAGAAAACTTGATTATAGTCACTTTTTTAAAGTCAGTTTTTCTCACATACAAGAAAAATGAAGGTAGGCAGTTTTACTGGCTCAGTAATGTCAGAGCTGATATTTCTGTGATTCACTTCACCTTACCTTTGTGGTTGTAAGTTGGCTGTTGCAGCCCTAGCCATCAAATCATGTTTAAGGGACAAGGAAAGAGGAAGGGGAACGTGCAGCGTTTGAAATTGGAAAACTGACGTTTTCTAAGGAACCCACAAAGCATACCCTGCTTCCTGTCTCATAGCCAGATCTAACAGCAAATACTTCAGCTTTTTTGCCCCTGAGAGGAACACATCTGAGATGCATTTCACGGTGTTTTTGAGGGCCCCTAGAGGGCCTAAGCCCAGTTGTCCATAGCGGTAACCACTCATTAACAAACCAAGTTAGCTTTTCTCCTTTCCCTAACTTACTTGTGTTAGGGAATCCAAATTAAAGAGAATGGAATTGGCTGAGTCTGCTACACCTGGAAAGTGACAGTGAGCTTTGATAGTGTTTAAGATGCGTGCTCACTCTCTCTCTCTCTCTGTCTCTTATGTTTGGGATATTGTCCAAACATATAAAGAGGATACAGATTCTGAGTATACAATAAGAATGATAGACGTCCACTATAATAAACCTTTGTGACTGCCTGACATCAAAATACACCCTTTTCTATACTTACACTTCAAAAAACAAAACTCCAAACTGATACAACCCTCCCTTTTATAACCTAAATTGTACTCACTATACTCACCTCCTACCCCTCCAAAAGGAAATTATCTCAAATCTTCATCAGTAACTTCATCCAGCAACAAGTCCAGGATCTCTGAATAATGTTCATTCTTTCTCCAGTTCATAATAATCTTGCCTCAATATTCTGTAGCCTATGAACTGAACTTTCTTTCTTTTCTTTTTCTTTCCTTTCTTTCTTTCTTTCTTCTTTCTTTCTTTCTTTCTTTTTCTTTCTTTCTTTTTTCTCTCTCTCTCTTTTTCTTTCTTTTCTTTTCTTTTCTTTCTTGAGATGGAGTCTCACTCTATCACCCAGGCTGGAGTGCTATGGCTCGATTTCACCTCCCTGCAACCTCCATCTCCCGGGTTAGAGCGATTCTCCTGCCTCAGCCTCCCGAGTAGCTGGAATTACAGGCATGCGCCACCACGTGGACTGAACTTTAAAATTAACTGCTATAACATGCCACACCCTATACGTATTCGCGGGAGAAAGGTAAATGAAAGGAGAAGAAAATTCGATACAACATGTAGATATTTAACTGGCATGGTGAAAAACTTTCTGTAACTGATCACAAAGACTTAGTTATCTTTGACTTCATATATCCACTACCCGTTCTATATCCTCTTTGTCTTCAGCCAGCACCTCAGTTCAGTAGGGTCATAGAGATGGAAAGAGAAAGAGGCATGAAGGAGGCATGCCACTGTCTTAAACGTCCTGATCCAGAAGTGGGACATATTAATTTCACTTACATTTCATTGACTAGGACTTAATCATATAGCTTCTGTTGGGAGTGTAACTGAGTTTCCTATAGGTGACCAAACCCTCTTTCTTGTGGGATTGGAGACATTGGTGGTCCATCCTATATAATATTTTCACAATTTTCCATTAATTTTTAGCACTGGATTTACAAGAAGTAGGAGGTACCCCTAGTATTCTCTGGGTTATGTGCATAATTCTACGCTCTATTTTATAGTGACAGTTCTCTTTTACCTTGAAAATAGGCCCATACCCGAGCTAACCATCATAACCGGTGCAGGTTAAATTTAACATCAGGCTCTCTATGGGAGATAGCCCTGATTTGTAGCAATTGGCAATTTTTGTGGTGTAAATACTCTCACTACAGTCAATTGTAAGCTACCAAGGTTATGTCACTGAATGTAGAGTTGAGAAAATGCACTGTGGTATGCAGAACTATGGTGCTCCAAAGATATGCACATCCTAATCTTAAGGACCTGTGAATATCTTACTGTAAATGGCAAAGGGAACTTTGCAAATGTGATTAAATTAAGAATCCTGAGATGAGGAGATTATCCTAGATTATCCAGGTAGGTCCAATGTAATCACATGGATCCTTATAAGGGAAAGAGGGAAACAGGAAAGTCAGAGTCAAGAAGCTCAGAAGTCAGATGAAGCTCAGAAGAAGCGATAGTATAATGAAAGCAGAGGTCACAGTGATGTGACCAAGGCCACATTTTCCCCTAAAGCCTCCAGAAGGAGCACTGTTGAGCTGTGGCATGGGGGTAATAGTATTAAAAGGATTTTGGTACCGGCTGGCTTTGTTAATGGCTTCTGAAGTGTTGAAAAAAGAAGTAAGATCTGGCTGGGACAGGTGGCTCACTCCTGTAAACCTATCACTTTGGGAGGCCGAGGTGGGTGGATCACCTGAGGTCAGGAGTTTGAGACCAGCCAGGTCAACATGGCAAAACCCCATCTCTACTAAAAATACAAAAATTAGCTGGGCATGCTAGCACATGCCTGTAATCCCAGCTACTTGGGAGGCTGAGGCAGGAGAATCTCTTGAACCCAGGAGGCAGAGGTTACAGTGAGCTGAGATCGCACTACTACACTCCAGCCTGGGTAACAGTGAGACCCCATCTCAAAAAAAAGAAATAAGATCATGTTACTTACCAACATCATTATGTAAGTCAACTCTGGCTGGAGTGATACACTGCACGATTATATATTTATTTGCTTCTCCTTCATCGGCCACTTCTTTCTGTCGCTTTCCCTGACTTCTCTGCTGCACATGCCAGTTCTTAAAAGTCCAGTCTTAGTTATTATCTTTATTCCAATGCCTCTTGGTATGTCTGCTCTCCTTTTATGTAGCTTTAGTTTCTAGAACATCTTGCTTCAACTCCGCTCAATGACATTGGACAGTATGCCAGTGGGTCACCACAAGATGGCAGCCTTGCTAATTTTGGCTGCACTGAATTCAGTTATTCATTCCTTCAAGTTGGAGGGGTAGGGGATGTTCTGAATAAGACTTTAATCTTACTTATTTAACATTTCTTGACAGCTTGCTCAATAATGGGTCTTTTAACATATTAGTGTTGTTGTCTTTTAATGGAGAAAGCTAGGTATCCCCTTTGCAGATTAGAAAACTGAAGTTGAAAATGATTAACTTGTTCAAAGTCAAGACCTGCATTTGAAACCAGAGTTTTCTGAGTCCAGAGCCAGTGCTCTTTCTATTACATAACTGATTCATAAGCTGCAGTATTGTTTAGGTTTTTTTTTTTTTTTTTTTAATTACAAGTAACAAGCTGGGCGTGGTGGTTCATGCCTGTAATCCCAGCACTTTGGGAGGCTGAGGCTGGTGGATCACTTGAGTTCAGGAGTTTGAGACCAGCCTGGCCAACAAGGTGAAACCCTGTCTCTACCAAAAAGTACAAAAAATTAGCCGGGCATGGTGGTGCGCACCTGTAGTCCCAGCTACTCAGGAGGCTGAGGTGGGAGGGGAATTGCTTGAACCCGGGAGGTGGAGGTTGAAGTGCAGTAAGCGAAGACCATGCCACTGCACTCCAACCTGGGTGACAAAGTGAGATCCTGTCTCAAAAAGCAAAACAAAACAAAATAAAATTACAAGTAACAGAAAACCAACTTGAGCCAGTTTAACAGCAACAACACAACAAAGTATTTGCAGTACCTCATGGAAACTTAGGACAGAAATGATGCCCTGGCTGTAAAAGAGAGAACAGAGGCAGGGATTGGAAAGGCTTGAAGGTGTGGGGGAAGACAGACAGAAAAATGGGGAAAGGAAAGGGAAAGGAAAAGCTGGGGAGACCCAAGAGATTAACTTCTGTCCCATCCCCCATTCAACTAGACTGGCTTCTTTTTAATGCATTTTACATATCAGGGCCCCATGCAATGTGTTACTTGAAAATTAAGGATTCACTACATTATTATTGTTATTATTATTATTATTATTATTATTAAGACAGAGACTTGCTCTTTCACCCAGACTGGAGTGCAGTGGTGCTATCTTGGCTCACTACAGCCTCCATCTCCTGTGTTTAAACGATTCTCATGCCTCAGCCTTCCAAGTAGCTGGAACTACAGGCATGCACCACCATGCCTGGCAAATTTTTGTATGTTTTGTAGAGATGGGGTTTCGCCGTGTTGGCCAGGCTGGTCTCGAACTCTTGGCCTCAAGTGATCCACTTGTCTCAGCCTCCCAAAGTGCTGGGATTATAGGCGTGAGCCACTGTGCCCAGCCTAAGGATTCACTATATTAAACAATACTTTTTTAAAATATATATATATATATTAAGGCATTCCCCCATTGTTGGACAGTTAGGGTTGTTTGTTTGTTTGTTTGTTTTGAGATGGAGTCTCACTCTGCCACCCAGATCGGAGTGCAGTGGCACTATCTCGGCTCACTGCAACCTCCACCTTCTGGGTTTAAGCCATTCTCCTCCCTCAGCTTCCCAAGCACCTGAGATTACAGGCACATGCTATCATGCCCGGCTAATTTTTTTGTATTTTTACTAGAGATGGGGTTTCTCCATGTTGCCAGACTGGTCTTGAACCCCTGACCTCAGGTGATCCACCTGCCTCTGCCTCCCAAAGTGCTGAGATTACAGCGTGAGCCACTGTGCCCAGCCCTAGGGAATTTTTTTCTAATTGTTCACTCTAATAAGTAAAATTATAATGAATATGTTATGTTGCCATAGGTAGTACATGAAATCATAAGTAATTCCATTTCCCCTGACTCTTACAAGTTTTCTGGGGAGCAGGGAGGCGGGTGTAGTCACAGACAGTTCTAGCCTGTGGCCAAAGTCCAATGCTACTTAAGTCTTCCCTCGCTGTGCCCTAAGACCGCAAATACTTAGTAAGCATCTAACTGCAAGGCAGGCACTACTGAACACTGTGGTTACAATGGTGAATAAAATAGGCACAGTTTGTCATCTTGGAGCTAACAATCTAGTGACGAAGACAGACACCAAATACTGTACTAAATAATTACAAGAATCATAAGCACAGTGCTGCCAAACAGAGGTTCAGAAGGATAAGGAAACACATAACAGGGTGAGCTGATTTAATCTGGAAGGATTAGGGCAGGATGCCCTGAGGAAATACTATTTAATAAGAGATCTGATGGGTGAGTATGAATTAGCCAGACAGTAGAACAGGGCAGAGAGAAAAAATAAGTTCCAAAGGTGAGAGACAGCATCGTAGGTTCAAGGAATTGAGAAAAGATTAGTGTGATTGAGCACGGAGAATAAAGGGAAATGAGATGAGACTGAGGCAAAATAAATAGCAGGGTCCAGATCATGCACAACCTGTGTGTTACATTAAAGATTTTGGAATCTATTCCAAGGGAAGTCACCGAAGGACTTTAAACTGAGAACATGCGTGGTCCTATTTGTGTTTGAACAAGAACATTCTAGCCATAGCATGAAGAAGGGCCAAAGTGAATGCAAGGAGGCCAGAGAATTTAGCTGTTGAAGAAGTCCAGGCAAGAGCTAATGATGGCTTGGACTGCAGTAGCAGCAGTAGGGATGAAAAGAAGTGGACAGATTTGAGAGTGAGTGATCTAGGAGGTAGAAATGACAGAAGCTAGTGACTGATCTTTTATGGGTGTGTGTGTGTATGTGAGAAAGAGGGAGTAGTCAAGTGGACTTTTAGATTTCCGGCTTGAGCAACTGGGTGGATTATTTCCTTCTAGACACTGGGAGCACTAGAGGACTAGGAAGTTGATGGGAAAAGGTCATAAATTCTGTTTAAGACATGTTCAATTTGAGGTGTCTGTGAGATTTCCTGAATATGCAGGACTGAAGCTCAGAAGGCAAGTCTGGCCAGGAGGTGTGGACTTAAGAGTTCTAAGATTTATTTATTTTTTTTGAGACAGAGACTTGCTCTGTCACCCAGACTGGAGTTCAGTGGCACAATCTTGGATCACTGCAACCTTTGCTTACTGGGTTCAAGTGGTTCTCATGCCTTAGCTGCCCCACTCCCACCCCCAGGAGCTGGGATTACAGGTGCATGCCATCATGCCCAGCTTTTTTTTTTTTTTTTTTGAGATGTAGTCTTGCCCTGTTGCTCAGGCTTCAGTGCAGTGGTGCGATCTCGGCTCACTGCAACCTCCGCCTCCTGGATTCAAGTGATTCTCCTGCCTTAGCCTCCCAAGTAGCTAGGATTACAAGCGCCTGCCACCACGCCCAGCTAATTTTTGTAGTTTCAATAAGATGGGGTTTCATAGTGTTGGCCAGGCTGGTCTCAAACTCCTGACCTCGTGATCTGCCCACCTCAGCCTCCCAAAGTGCTGGGATTATAGGCGTGAGCCACCGTGCCCGGCCCTAATTTTTGTATTTTTATTAGAGACAGGGTTTCACCATGTTGGCCAGGCTGGTCTTGAACTCCTGGTCTCAAGTGATCTGTCCACCTTGGCCTCCCAAAGTGCTGGGATTACAGACATGAGGCACTGCACCTGGCCGTGGAGTTCTAAGATTGAAAGAGTACAGAGTGAGGCAAGAAAAGGGTCAGCCAGAGCTACTCACAGAGCTACATGAAGAGTTAGAAGCCAGAAAAGAAGATGGAAAAGGAGCAATTAGAGAGTTAGCAGAAAGTCAGAAAACTACATGGTCTAAAAAAGCCAAGGGAAGAAACATTTCAAAAAGGCACTGTACTAAATAAAATAGAGTGATCACATAAAAAGGATTAAAAAGTATCCCTTGGATTTTAAGACATGGTGGCCTTTGGTGATATTTTCCGAAGCATTTTTTGCAGACTGGTAGTAGGCAGAGACTAGATAAAGTGTAATGGGAAGTGGGAGGTGAGAAAATGGGGAGAGCAGTGTAGGTTATGCTTAAAAATTTTCCTCTGAGAGTGGACAAACAAAAGGGGTTGAAGGGAGACTTATTAACCCAGCTCTTCAAGCTACAAATTGAAGAGTTGAATTTGATTTGACTCTTCTATTCCTCTTATGTCCCCTTTCCAATATATCAGCAAAACCCATTGGCTCTAATTTCAAAATATATTCTGAATCTCTCCACTTACTCATTTTCTTCACTGCTACCTACTCCAGGCCACCATCATCTCTTGCCTGGACTATCATAAGAGCCTCTCGATTTATCTAATTGATCTCCCTCTGCCATTTGTTTCCTACATAGCAAATATGTGAACTAACGAGGGAACTTATCTGCCTCCTATACACATCCTAAATACAATGGTGGGAAAGGCTAGAGTTGCTCTAGAGTGGCTCCCGTTGCTAGAGTTGCTCTAGAGTGGCTCCCCTTCAAAACAAGGGAAAATGGGAGGCATACAGCAGAGACAACTCTGAAATCCAACTGATTTAGGTTGATTAGAGCTTAGTCCAATTGCCAGGGAGTTGTTCATTGTGGTTTCAGCTCCAGTGTCTGGGCTCTTTACACTCTCTGAATCATCCTTCCTTTTCTTTTTTTTTTTTTTTTTTGAGACGGAGTCTCGCTCTGTCGCCCAGGCTGGAGTGTAGTGGCCGGATCTCAGCTCACTGAAAGCTCCGCCTCCCGGGTTCCCGCCATTCTCCTGCCTCAGCCTCCAGAGTAGCTGGGACTACAGGCGCCCGCCACCTCGCCCGGCTAGTTTTTTTTTGTATTTTTAGTAGAGACAGGGTTTCACCGTGTTAGCCAGGATGGTCTCGATCTCCTGACCTTGTGATCCGCCTGTCTCGGCCTCCCAAAGTGCTGGGATTACAGGCTTGAGCCACCGCGCCCGGCCCATCCTTCCTTTTCTATAAGAAAATTGAGTTTGTATTGTGTATGAGTAGCCTTCTCAGCTTGCTTCCTCCCTATAAAGGGCATCTTCCCATTTTGTACTGTCTATGTCCCAATTAGTCCTAGCTGATAGATGCTTCTGCCAAAGTAATTCTCATTACTTTGTGGGTTCCATATGCATCAATTTGTTATCCACTCCAACAAAGCTACTCTCATAAATCTCTTTGAGATAAGCACTTCTTTCCCTTGAGAAACTGCTCCAAAATGTCCTTAAGATCTTTGGAGAGACTTTTGTCTATCAGATGAATTCTATAAAGCATCCTATAAAGCATTCTATAAAGGTCTTAACCTTTAACTTATTTTCTAGATAATATTTTCCTGACGGTGTCTTGGATTTTACTTCTGCCCAGATCCATTTCTTAATTTTAGAATCATTTACCATCTGGAGATGCTGACAGTGAAAACAGTTTTACGTTCAAGCCAAGTAAGTCCTGGTCCTAGATATATATATATCTCTTAGCTTTATTGAGATATAATCCACATACCATAAAAGTCTCCCATTTAAAACATACAGTTCAATGTTTTTAGTATATTCACAGAGTTGTACAACTTTTACCATGATCAATCTTAGAACATTTTTATCACACCAAAAAGGGACCTGGTACCCATTCATGGTCATACTCTGTCCCCCCTCGGCCCTGCCACCTCTGTCTTAGTCTGTTTGTGCTGCTACAACAAAATACATGAGACTGAATAATTTATAAATAATAGACATTTCTCATAGTTCTGGAGGCTTGGAAGTCCAAGATCAAAGCACTGGTGTTTGGCATCAGGTGAGGGCCTTCTCATATGGCAGAAGAGATGGAACCCACTAACTCAAGGCCTTTTATAAGGGCCCTAATGCCATCCATGAGGGCTCAGCCCTTATTAATCATCTCCTAAAGTCCCCACCTCTTCATATTATTACATTGGTGATTCAGTATCAACATAGGAATCTTGGGGACACATTCAGACCACAGCATCCCACAACCCTCCCTGCCCAGCCATAGGCAATCACTGATCTACTTTTTGTCTCTATAGATTTGCCTATTCTGGGCATTTCATATGTTAAATAAAATTTATGGTCAGGCACAGTGGCTCACCTACCCAGCTAATTTTTTTAATTATCTGTAGAGATGAGGCCTTACTGTTGCCCCGGCTGGTCTTGGGCTCAAGCAATCCTCCCACCTTAGGCTCTCAAAGTGCTAGGATTATAGGTGTGAGCCATTGCACCCAGTCCTATAAATTGATTTTTTTTTTTAAAAAGACAACTCAACCATCTGCAACAATAGAGGCTATGATTCATCCCACTGACCTCACTCATTCAAGTTTCTCCTCAGGAAGAGAGGCCTGTGAGAGCTGTAGAGGAACTTCTCTCCAATGATGTATGGCAGATGGATCTTGGCAGTGCAAGGGATGGGCTCTGTGAGCAAGGGGTGGACTGTGTGCACAACCTCTTACATCCACCTTCACAAAGAGAATCTGCTGTGAGGCGTGGAGATAACTGCCATACCTCTGGGATTTGCCACAGTATTCTTGCCAAGGCACGCTTTCCCTGGATTCATCCCAGCCAATGACCGAGCCCCAGGGCATACTACAGCTGGGCCATTTCTGCCTTATGTGGGACTCCTTTACTGAGCAATCAGCCTGGCCAAGAGTTTTTTCAGAGCTGCACTAACACTCAAAGCTTCTTCCTATCCCATCCTCCTTCTTTCCTTCTCTCCTCTCCTGGGTGTCAGTCCTGCACTATGGCCTGAAGATTCTCCCTGTCTATTCCTGCTTCTTCTTATCTTTTCACAGTCATTTTCCCCTTGAACTTTTTTCTTTTTTAGAGAAACAGGGCCTCACTCTGTCACCTAGGCTGGAGTGCAGTGGCTCCATTATATCTCATCGGAACCTCGAACTCCTGGGCTCAAGCCACCTCCCGTCCTCAACCTCAATCTCTTGAGTAACTATCTGCCTTGAACTTGTGAGAGGACTCAAATAAATGTATGCAGCTTTTAGCTGTTTCTAAGAAAAAGTTTGATATGGGTGCTACCATAATGAAAGCCTAAAATGTGGAATTGGCTTTGAAACCACCTGGCTGACTGAGGCTGGAAGGACCTTGAGGTGTGCCATGTGGCTCACGCCTGTAATCCCAGCATTTTGAGAGGCTAAGACAGGTGGATCACCTGAGGTCAGGAGTTCAAGACCACCCTGGCCAATATGATGAAACCCTGTCTCTACTGAAAATACAAAAATTAGCCGGGCATGGGGGCAGGCATCTGTAATCCCAGCTACTCGGGAGGCTGAGACACGAGAATCGCTTGAACCTAGGGGACAGAGGTTGCAGTGAGCTGAGACTGCACCACTGCACTCCAGCCTGGGCAACAGAGTGAGACTCCATCTCAATAAATAAATTAATTAATTAAAATTTACGGGAGACCATTGATTTGGACTAGGTTCCTGCACTCAGCCTAACAGACCAAACCAATGGAGTTTTAACTACAGTGACTGAGCTGAGATTATAGGCGTGCACCCCCACACCCAGCTAATTTTTATATTTTTAGTAGACGTGGGGTTTCACTATGCTGGCCAGGCTGGTCTTGAACTCCCGACCTCAGGCGATCCACCTACCTTGGCCTCCCAAAGCGCTGGGATTACAGGCATGAGTCACCGCGCCTGGCCTATTTTCTACATGATTTTGCAATGGTTTTCCAGCTTAAAATTTAGAGTAAATTTGTTCATGTAAAGAGGATATCAAATACCAATATCCTAAAATATTAACAAACTATTAAGTGTAAAACTCCCCCAAATTCAGCTTAATATGAAGCGTACTACATGCATCATAGAATTTTCAAATATTTCAGGTCACATTAACAAAGAAAGGAAAAATTGGGTTACTGTTGCCAAAGATGTCACAGATAGTATGTAATTCTGATAGGCAGATCCAAGACAGGGAAGCAGTGTAAAACAAAACAAAACAAAACAAAACAAAACAGGTTTGACTTAATAGGTTATACTTAGAAAATGTTACCCAATATTAGAAAATACATATTTTTGTCAAGAATTTCCACGGAGCTTTTATAAATGTTGACCATGGCTCCAGGTTACAAAATGAGTCTCAAACACCAAAGAATCAGTATACTTACCTCATGGGGTGTCTCATTATAATTGGAGGACAGTAACGACAGTAACAGCAACACCTTAAAATACCTTGTATGTTGGAAAAACTTTAAATATACTTACGGCTAAAGCGATCAAAGAAGACACCATACAAGAAAAGTATCAGAAAATACTTAGAACTGAATGATTTTAAGAACACTATATTGAAATGTATAGGATGTACTTAAGGAGTAACGCATAGCCTTAAGTGCTTATATTAGAAATAAAGATAGGCTGAAATTTAAAGAGCTAATCTTTAAAATCAAGACGTTAGACCAAAAAAACAACAAAGAAAGCAGAAGTGGCCGGGCATAGTGGCTCACACCTGTAATCTCACCACTTTGGAGGCCAAGGCGGGAGAACTGCTTGACGCCAGGAGTTCGAGACCAGCCTGGGCAGTATAGTGAGACCCCCATCTCTAGAAAAAAAATTTTAAATTAGCCAGGCATGGTGTCTCAGTCTCCGCTACTCAGGAGACTGAAGCAAGAGGATCACTTGAGTCCAGGAGATCAAGTTTGAAGTGAGCCATCATCACATCACTGCACTCTAGCCTGGCAACACAGCAAGGCCCCATCTCTAAATAAATAAATAAAACCAAAAAAAAAAAAAGAGAAAGAAAGTAGAAGTAATGAGAGAATAAAAACAAGAGGAGAAAAAACAATAGGAGAAACTAAGCAGAAAACAAATATATGTGATAAAAGAAATTGATGTAACCAAATGTTGGTTCTTTGAGAAAAGTGATGAAATAGACAAACCACTGGTGAAATGATGAAGAAAAGAACACACACACACACACAAAACAGAAGTAAAAAAGAGGACATACTACAAGTACGGCAGAGACTTATGATGTACATATTTAAAGACTGTCTACCTCAGCCTGCCCTCTGGCCAACACCATTCATGTCCATTCCATGTGCAAAATATACTCACTCTCCTCCCAGGACCCCCAAAATCTCATCCCACATGATATCAGCTTGAAGTTCACGGTCTCATCACCTAAATGAGGTCTAGGTGCGGATGAAGCTCTTCAGGTGTACCTCCTTGAGTGTGGGTTCCTTTTGATATGAAGACCTGTGAAATACAGTCAAGTCATCTGTAACACAAACACAACATCCAATAGTCATATGAGGATGGAAAACTAATAAATGCTCCCATTCAAAAGGGATGAAGAAGAGGTACATAACAGTCAGTGTTCCATAGTAATTCTGAAATCCCAGTCACACGCACATTTCCATGTCCTTGATTGGGACCCAATCCTGCTCACTGCAACCTCCACCTCCTGGGTTCAAGTGAGTCTCCTGCCTCAGCCTCCAGAGTAGCTGGGACTACAGGCACGCGCCACCATGCCCAGCTAATTTTTGTATTTTTAGTAGAGACGGGGTTTCACCATGTTGGCCAGGATGGTCTCAATCTCTTGACCTCGTGATCTGCCCACCTTGGCCTCCCAAAGTGCTGTGATTACAGGCGTGAGCCACCACACCCGGCCTAATTTTTGTATGTTTAGTAGAGACAGGGTTTCACCATGTTGGCCAAGCTGGTCTCAAACTCCTAACCTCAAGTGATCCTCCTGCCTCAGCCTCCCAAAGTGCTGGGATTACAGGCACGAACCATGGAGCCTAGCTGAGTGTGATTGTGTTCTAATACAACTTGATTTACAAAAACTGGAGGCAGGCCAGGTTTGATCTAGGGGGCCATAGCTTGCTGGTCCCTGATCTAGGAAAGAAAAGGAAGTTCTGCATATCAACCCCAATAATACAGCAGAAAAATAGAGCAACCCCAATTACAAAAAAGAAAAAACATGGAAAGGTACATGAGTAGGCAATACACAGAAGAGGAAACTCAGAAGGATAATAAGCAAGTGAAGAGATTCTTAAATGCAATTACAATCAGAAAAATGTAAATTAACAATCTAATCTGATAGCAAAAATTAGAGATATGACAGTGAGATTTGTTGGGGAGGGAGGAACTCCATGGTGGACATAAAGACTGGTGCAACTACTTTAGAGGGCAGTATGGTGGTACATAGTCAAATAGTGTGTCTGTATACTTAATGGTCAAGCAAATTGGCTTCTGAGTCAATATCTCAATGAAATTCCTACCCAAGTCCGTAAAAGTTCATGAACTAGAATCCTGTAATCCCAGCACTTTGGGAGGCTCAGGCAATGGATGACCTGAAGTCAGGAGTTCGAGACCAGCCTGGCCAACATGGTGAAACCCCATCTCTACTAAAAGTACAAAATTAGCCGGACTTGGTGGCATGCACATGTAATCCCAGCTACTTGGGAGGCTGAGACAGGAGAATCACTCAGCATCATTTGTGTTTTGGAGGAGCAATAATTGTGGAAGCAATTTGGATTTTCATCACTTAGAGAATAAATCTATAAAATGTGTTGAAGGTACACCATGAAGTACTATACAGCAATTGGAACCAATGAATTAGATGTACACTTGAAAACATGGATAGATCTTGAACTTAAAAACAGTGCTGATTTTAAAAAGTGATAACAGAATAAGTAATAAACACAAGCCACTTTGCAAATTTAAAATATTTGCATGTAAAATACATTTTGCAAGACACAAATACCAAGATACATAGTAAACACATTATAGTGGTTGTCTATGGGGAGAGAAAGGAAGTGGGCTATGGAATGAAAGGGAATATATATGTGTGTGCGTGTGTGTGTGCGCCCGCGTGCGTATGTGTATGTGTATATATATATATACACATATACGAAATTTAACAGGTTTATTTTTCATACAAAGCTGGTCTGTGAATTAAAACAATTCAATTACTTTGTTTTTTTTTTCCTCATGGCTTGGTTTCAGTTATTTTCTTTCTCTCTCTCTCTCTCTCTGTGTCATATATATATATATTCCCTTCATTCCATAACCCAATTCTCATATATACATATATGAGAGAGGGGGAGAAGTGGAAGAATTGCATGAACCAATGGCGGTAATGTGCCACGGAATGCAGAGGATGATTAACCACATCTGAGGTTAAAATAAAAACAACATATAATATAAAAAGCCGGAGAATATGAATTTTTTTTTTGAAGGAGTAAAGCAACACTTTATAGGGAGATAAACCTCAGCAGGGCTATGAAACCCTCCTCAATTCTTCAGACTTGGGACTGGCCATCCCCACAGGCTTACATGTAAGAGTGTGCTGAGTAGCATCTGAGTCAGTATGAGAAACATCTGAGTAACAATGTGTAATGCCCCCTTGAAGTTACCAAGGTTTGAATCAGTGTACTCTAAATTCTGAATGTATATGGATGATGACTAAATAAGCGCGGGTCATATCTGAATCAGCCTACCCAGTCCATAGTATCCCATATACATAGCATGATTCCCTAAAAATGTTATTATATATTAGTATATGCATACGAAAAAAAGGTGGAAGACTTTGCTATAAACTATTGATAGTTATTGGTGAGATGTGTGTGGCAGAGACTGGCCAAAAGTTCAACAAATCTCTTTCCTCTTCTGCCTGGCCACTCATCACCTTATATTTCTCAGTCTCTCTTGCAGATAACTATGGCCATGTGCCTGAAATCTGGCCAGTGGAATTGTGGACAATTTCCAAGCTCTTTCTCCTTCTGTGGCAACTTTGAAAGCTGTGTGTTCAAGATGAAGACAAAAGATAGAAGGAACCTGGGTCTCTGAATCATTGCTTGGAGAAGAGCAATTTGATCAGTGGTGTGAAAATAAGTAATTCAAAATCTAAGCTACTGGGCCGGGTGCAGTGGCTCACGCCTGTAATCCCAGCACTTTGGGAGACCAAGGCAGGTGGATCCTTTGAGGTCAGGAGTTCGAGACCAGCCTGGCCAACTGAGTGAAACCCTGTCGCTACTAAAAATAAAATAAATAAAATTTAAAAAATAAAAAAATTAACCAGGCATGCTGGTACATGCCTGTAGCCCCAGCTATTTGGGAGGCTGGGGCATGAGAAACGCTTAAGCCCAGGAGGTGGAAGTTGCAGTGAGCCAAGATTGCGCCACTGCATTCCAGCCTAGGCAAGAGAGCAAGACTCTGTCTCAAAAAAAAAAAAAAAAAAAAAATCTAAGCTGTTGGAACATTAAATTATTTTGAGCTTTAAAGAAATGTGTTTATGAGGCTTGAGTCATGTGACAGGCAGCTGTAACCTAGGTAGCTGTAAACATTTTTTTTCTGATTATAGATTAGTCTTCTTATGTACGTAATTTTGTAAAATGCTGTAAATGACTAAAGGGTACTTCCTTTTAGTCTCACATCACTGTTGCTCTTCATTATAGATTAACTTCTATACATAATTTTATCAAATTTTATAAAATTTTTAAAAATTTTGTGTGTGGCCAAAAGTTCAACAAATCTCTTTCCTCTTCCACCTGGCCACGCATCAGCTTACATTTCTCTGTCTCTGTTGCAGATAACTATGGCCATGTGCCTGAAATCCGGCCAGTGGAATTGTGGACAATTCTCCAAGCTCCTTCTCATTCTGTGGCAACTTTGAAAGCTGTGTGTTCAAGATGAAGTCAGAAGATAGAAGGAACCTTATAACATTTTATAAAAATTTTTAAAATTATGGATAGAAGTTAATCTTATATAATTTATTACATAATTATCTTATGTAATTATCTACATAATTTTGTAAAATGTTGTAAATGACTAAAGGTACTTCCCTTTAGTCCCACTTCACGATTGATCCTCATTGTAGATTAACTTCCCTCCTACCTCTGTCACACAAAACCTTCATGATTGTCACATTATATACTCTTTTCAATTAGAAAATAAATGAAACCAAGCCACAAGGAAAAGAAAACAAATTAACTGACCGGGTGCGGTGGCTCGCACCTGTAATCCCAGCACTTGGGAAGATCACCTGAGGTCGGGAGTTCGAGACCAGCCTGACCAACATGGAGAAACCCTGTCTCTACTAAAAATACAAAATTAGCTGGGCGTGGTGGCACACCCTATAATCCCAGCTACTAGGGAGGGTGAGGCAGGAGAACCGCTTGAACATGGGAGGCGGAGGTTGTGGTGAGCCAAGATCGCACCATTGTACTCCAGCCTGGGCAACAAGAGTGAAACTCCATCTCAAAAAAAAAAAAAAAAAATTAAGTGATTGAATTGTTTTAATTCATAAACCAGCTTTGTATGAAAAATACTGCTGTTAAATTTCTTTGTTTTCTTCCTTTATAAACAAGACCTTAACTTTTGACTTCAGAGTACTGACCCCATTTCTCTGGTGTCTGTGTTTCCTGAATGGATATTTCCAGATTTTCACTGAATAAACGCCTTAAAAAATTTTTTTTAAATAGAAACTGAGTCTCACTTTGTTGCCCTGTCTGGTCTTGAATTCCTGGCTTTAAGCAATTCTCCTTCTTGGTCTGCCACAGTGCTGGGATTACAGGTGTGAGCCACTGTGCCCAGCCTGAATAAACTCTTTAAAAATGGGTTCTGGGCCGGGCACGGTGGCTCACGCCTGTAATCCCAGCACTTTGGGAGGCCAAGGGGGTCGGATGACGAGGTCAGGAGATCGAGACCATCCTGGCTAACACGGTGAAACCCCATCTCTACTAAAAATACAAAAATTAGCCGGGCATGGTGGTGGGCGCCTGTAGTCCCAGCACTCAGGAGGCTGAGGTAGAAGAATGGCGTGAACCTGGGAGGCGGAGCTTGCAGTGAGCCGAGATCACGTCACTGCACTCCAGCCTGGGTGACAGAGTCGGTCTCAAAAAAAAGAAAAAAAAAAGCGTTCTGATCCTTTTGATTCTTTCAGGTTGACAGGGGCAAAATTCTGTTTTACATTTCACTGGTAAAAGATAAAATCTTATCTTATTAGGCATTTGAGATGTTAGGATTGATCTGTTAAACTGCTAACATTACATTAACCCCTACACTAGGGTTATAGGAAACTGCAACTTTCTACATTTTACATTTAGGTATTGTTTGCATTTTGCAGAGCTTTACATTGCATTTATAATCAGCATTGTATGCAATATAGATTTTTAAAGTTTGTGTTTCAACATTTATAGCCAGCTCTTTCTCCTTGTTCTCTGAGTAATTCTTTTGCTTAACATTTTGCTGGAAAATGCAAAGCTGGGTGGTGTTACCAAAAGGCTTGTTGCCCAAGGTCTGTAAATATAGAAATCAGTTTGCTATCATTTCTGGGTTTTTTACTGAACTATCATTCACATACTATAAAATTCACCCTTTCAGTGTACAATTCAGTGGTTTTTAGCATATTTACAAGATTGTGCAAATATCACCACTAGCCAATTCCAGAAATTTTTCATTACCCCAAAAAGAAGATCCATACTCATTAGCAGTCATTCCCTGTTCCTCTCACCCCACACTTGGCAAGCACTGATCTACTTTCTGTCTCTATGAGTTAGCCCGCTTTGTACATTTCATATACGTGGAATCATTAAAAGGTGGCCTTTCGTGTTTGTCTTTTTCACTAAGCATAATGTCTTCAAGTTTCATTCATGGTGCAGCATATATCAGTACTCTCTTCTTGGCTGTATAATATTTTATTTATTGATATACCACCTTTTGTTTATCCATTTATCAGTTGATAGACATTTGGGTTGTTTTATGAATAATGCTGCTATGAACTTTTTGTTTACATAATCTTTAATTTTCTTTGAGACAGAGTCTTGCTCTGCTGCCCAGACTGGAGCGCAGTGGTGCAATCTTGGCTCACTGTAACCTCCATCTCCCAGGTTCATGTGATTCTCATGCCTCAGCCTCCTGAGTAACTGGGATTAAGCTTGCATCACCATGCCTAGCTAATTTTTGTATTTTTAGTAGAGACAGGGTTTCACCATGTTGGCCAGGCTGGTTTGAACTCCTGAGCCTAAGTTATCCGCACACCTCTGCCTCCGAAAGTGCTAGGATTACAGGGGTGAGCCACTGTACCCAACTTGATATGAACATTCTTTTTTTTTTTAGATGGAATCTTGCTGTTGCCCAGGCTGGAGTGCAGTGGCACAATCTCGGCCCCACTGCAACCTCCTTCTCCCAGGTTCCAGCGATTCTCTTGCCTCAGTCTCCCAAGTAGCTGGGATTACAGGCGCATGCCACCATACCCGGCTAATTTTTGTATTTTTAGTAGAGACGGGGTTTCATGATGTTGGCCGGGCTTGTCTTGAACTCCTGATCTCAGGTGATCCGCCCTCCTCGGCCTGTCAAAGTGCTGGGATTACAGGCGTGAGCCACTACACCCGGCCTGAACATTCTTAACAAGACTTTTTTTTTTTTTGTAAGATGATCGTAGGCCAGGCGTGGTGGCTCAGGCCTGTAATCCCAGCACTTCGGGAGGCCGAGGCGGGTGGATCACAAAGGCAGGAGATCGAGACCATCCTGACTAACACGGTGAAATCCCGTCTCTACTAAAAATACAAAAAATTAGCAGGGTGTAGTGGCAGGCACCTATAGTCCCAGTTACTGGGGAGGCTGAAATAGGAGAATGGCATGCACCCGGGAGGCGGACCTCGCAGTGAGCCGAGATCTCGTCACTGCACTCCAGCCTAGGCGACAGAGCCAGACGCCATCTCAAAATTAAAAAAAAAGAAAAAAAGAAAAAAAAGATGATCGTTTGCTTTTTGTTGATACAAAACATTTTCTGTATTTATGGGGTACATGTGAGTATTTGTTACATACATAGAACATGTTATGATTAGCCATGTGTGGTGGTACACGCCTGTAGTCCCAGTTACTGGGGAGGCTGAGGCAAGATAATTGCTTGAACCCGGGAGGTGGAGGTTGCACTGAGCCAAGATCGTGACACTGTACTCCAGCCTGGGTGACAGAGCGAGACTCCGTCTCAAAAAAAAAAAAAAAAAAAGAACATGTAATGATCAAGGCAAGGTATTGGGGGCATGTATCACTTTGACTTTTATCATTTATCACTTTGACTTTTATCATTTATCATTTCTATGTGTTGACAACATTTCAAGTCCTCTCTTCTAACTACTTTGAGATACACTATACAGTGTTACTAACTATAGTCATCCTATTCTGCTATTAAATATTGGGACTTATTTGTTCTATCTAACTGTATGCTTGCACCCACTAATCAATGTCTCTTTATTCCCCCTTCCCACCCACATACCCTTCCCAGCCTCTAGTATCTATCATTCTATTCCCTATCTCCTTGAGACCAATTTTTTAGCTCCCACATACGAACGAGAGCCTGTGGCATCTATCTTTCCATGCCTGGTCTATTTCATTTAACGTCATAACCTCCAGTTCCACCCATGTTGCTGCAAATGACACAATTTCATTCTTTTTTATGGCCATATAGTATTCCATTGTGTACATATGCCTTTTTAAAAATCTATTTGTCCACTGATAGACACTTAGGTTGATTCTGTATCTTGTATATTGTGAGTAGTCCTGCAATAAGTATGCAACTGCAGGTATCCCTTTGATATACTGATTTCTTTTCCTTTGAATAAATACCCAGTAGTGTGATTTCTGGATTATATGGTAGTTATATTTCTAGTTTTTTGAGAAATGTCCGTACTGTTTTCATTAATTGTGGTACTAATTTACATAAGAGATCCCTTTTCTCCATATTTTGGCCAGCATCTGTTGTTTTTTATATTTTTATAGTAGCCATTATAGGCCAGACGAGGTGGATCATGTCTATAATCCCAGCATATTTGGAGGCTGAGGTGAAAGAATCACTTGAGCCCAGGATTTTGAGACCAGCCTGGGTAACACAGTGAGACTCCATCTCTTTTTTTGTTGTTGTTTTGAGATGGAGTCTCACTCCGTCACCCAGGCTGGTGTGCAATGGTGTGATCTCGACTCACTACAACCTCCATCTCTCAGGTTCAAGCAATTCTCCTGCCTTGGCCTCCCAAGTAGCTGAGATTACAGGCATGTGCCACAACACCCGGCTAATTTTTTGTATTTTCAGTAGAGATGGGGTTTCACCATGTTGGCCAGGCTGGTCTTGAACTCCTGACCTCAGGTGATGTGCCCACCTTGGCCTCCCAAAGTGCTGGGATTACAGGTGTGAGCCACCACGCCCAGCCAAGACTCCATCTCTACAAAAACATTAAAAATTAGCCAGGTGTGGTGGCTCCTACCTGTAGTCCCAGCTATTTGGGAGGCTAAGGTGGAAGAATCACTTCAGCCAAGGAGGTCAAGGCTGCTGTGAGCTATGACTGTGCCACTACACTTCAGTCTGGGTGACAGAGCGAGACCCTATCTCAAAAAATAAAATAATATAAAAAATAGGCCAGGCACAGTGGCTCATGCCTATAATCCCAGTGTGTTGGGAGTCCGAGGCAGGCGGATCAGGAGGTCAGGCAAATCACAAGGTCAGGAGTTCAAGACCAGCATGACCAACATGGTGAAACCCCATCTCTACTAAAAAATACAAAAAATTAGCCGGGCCTGGTGTCACTTGCCTGTAATCCCAGTTACTCAGGAGGCTGAGGCAGGACAATTGCCTGGGAGGTGGGGGTTGCAGTGAGCCAAGATCGCACCATTACTGTCCAGCCCAGGTGACAGTGGGAGACTCTGTCTTTAAAAAAAACCTTTTTTTTTAATTAAAAAAAAAAAAAGCCATTCTCAGGCATGGTAGCTCCCATCTGTAATCCCAGTGCTTTGGGAGGCTGAGGCAGGAGGATCGCTTGAAGCCAAAAGTTGGAGAGAAGCTGGGCAACATAGTAAGATCCCACCTCTATAAAAATTTTAAAAATATTGGTTACATAAAGAAGTGGAAACTAATTGATCGGGAATTTGTTGACAGATAGACAGATGAATGAAAGATATGGGACAGGAAATAACTGACTTTTTCTGTATTTTATGTTTTCTTTAATATATAATCCATTAATACCTTGTTATTGAATCAAGGTAATTATTACACCACCAGCACACACACACATACATAAACACATGAGCATTAAAGTCATTAGGGAAATGCAAATTAAAACCACAGTGAAATGTCACCCCATACCCACTATGATGGCTATAATTTAAAAAAACAGACCATAGCAAGTGTTGGAGAGATTGTGGAGAACTTGAAACCCTGATACGTTGATGGTAGGGATGTAAAATGGTGCAGCCACTGTGGAAAATAGTTTGGCACTTCCTCAAAAAGTTAAACATAGAATGTCCATAAGGTCCATACGACCCAGTCATTCTTTATTATTATTTTATTATTCTTATTTTTTGAGAAAGAGTTTCCCTCTGTCACCCAGGCTGGAGGGCAGTGATGTGATCTCAGCTCACTGCAACCTCTGCCGCCCAAAAGTTCAAGCAATTCTCATGCCTCAGCCTCCCGTGTAGCCAGGATTTCAGGGAAGAACCACCATGCCCAGCTAATTTTAGTATTTTTAGTAGAGATGGGCTTTTGCCATGTTGGCCAGGCTGGTCTCGAGCTCTTGACCTCAAGTGATCCGCCCACCTCGGCCCCCCCAAAGTGTGGGATTATAGGCATGAGCAACCGCCCCGGCCGTGACCCAGTCATTTTACTTCTAGGTGTATACTCAAGAAAATTGAAAACAAACTTCCATACAAAAGTTTATATACAATATTTGCAAACTATTCATCCAACAAGGGATTAATATCCAGAATATATGAGGAACTCAAACAACTCAACAATAAAAAACAAATAATCCCATTAAAAAGTGGGCTAAGGATATAAATAGATATTTCAAAAGAAGACATACAAATGACCAACAGGTATATGAAATAAATGCTCAGCATCACTAAGCGTCAAGGAAATGCAAATCAAAACCAGAATGGGATATCATTTTATCCAAAAAAGAATGATTGTCATTATGATTATAATTATTGTTGTTATTCTAAGAGTCCGGGTCTTGCTCCATTGCCCAGGCTAGAGTCAATGGCATGACTATAGCTCGCTGTAGTTTAAGCAATCCTCCCACCTCAGCCGCCCCAGTAGCTAGGACTACAGGCATGCACCACCACAACTGGACAATATTTTAAAACTTTTTCTAGTGATGGGATCTTGCTGTGTTGCCCAGCTGCTCTCCAACTTTTGGCCTCAAGCAATCCTCCTGCCTCAGCCCCCCAAAGCATGGGATTACACATGTGAGCCACCATGCCTGAGAATGGCTTTTATTTTATTTTATTTTATTTTTTGAGATAGGGTCTTGCTCTGTCACCCAGGCTGAAGTGCAGTGGCACAATCACAGCTCACAGCAGCCTTGACGTCCCTGGCTCAAGTGATTCTCCCATCTTAGCCTCCCAAGTAGCTGGGACTACAGTCATGAGCCACCACACCTGGCTAATTTTTAATGTTTTTGTAGAGATGGAGTCTCGGCCAGGCACAGTGGCTCACGCCTGTAATCCCAGTGCTTTGGGAGGCTGAGGCAGGAGGATCACTTGAGGCCAAAAGTTGGAGAGCAGCTGGGCAACATAGCAAGATCCCATCACTAGAAAAATTTTAAAAGTATTGGCCAGATGTGGTAGTGCATGCCTGTAGTCCTAGCTACTGGGGCGGCTGAGGTGGGAGGATTGCTTGAAATCAGGAGTTAAAGGCTACAGTGAGCTATGGTCATGCCATTGACTCTAGCCTGGGCAATGGAGCAAGACCCTGACTCTTAGAATAACAATAATAATCGTAATCATAATGACAATCATTCCTTTTTGGATAAAATGATATCCCATTCTGGTTTTGATTTGCATTTCCTTGACGCTTAGTGATGCTGAGCATTTATTTCATATACCTGTTGGTCATTTGTATGTCTTCTTTTGAAATATCTATTTATATCCCTAACCCACTTTTTAATGGGATTATTTGTTTTTTATTGTTGAGCTGTTTGAGTTCCTTGTATATTCTGGATATTAACCCCTTGTTGGATGAATAGTTTGCAAATATTGTACATAAGCTTTTGCATGAACATTTGTTTTCAGTCTTCTTGAGTATATACCTAGAAGTAAAATGACTGGGTCATGGCCGGGGCAGTGACTCATGCCTGTAAACCCCGTACTTTGCGGGGGCCGAGGTGGGTGGATCACTTGAGGTCAAGAGCTCAAGACCAGCCTGGCCAACATGGCAAAAGCCCATCTCTACTAAAAATACTAAAGTTAGCTGGGCATGGTGGTTCTTGCCTGAAATCCTGGCTACACGGGAGGCTGAGACATGAGAATTGCTTGAACTTTTGGGCGGCAGAGGTTGCAGTGAGCTGAGATCACACCACTGCACTCCAGTCTGGGAGACAGAGGGAAACCGTGTCTGAAAAATGAAAGAAAAAGAAAGAAAGAAAGAAAAAAGACAGAGAGAGAGAGAGAGAGAAAGAAAGAAAAGAAAGAAAGAAAGAAAGAAAGAAAGAAAGAAAGGGAGAGAAAGAAAGAAGAGAAAGAAAGACTGGGTCATACGGGCCTTACAGAAATTCTATGTTTAACTTTTTGAGGGAGTGTCAAACTATTTTCCACAGTGGCTGCACCATTTTACATCCCTACCATCAGCGTATCAGGGTTTCAAGTTCTCCACAATCTCTCCTGTTTTTTTTTTTTTTAATTATAGCCATCTTAGTGGGTGTGGGGTGACATTTCATTGTGGTTTTAATTTGCATTTCCCTAATGACTTTAATGCTTGTGTGTTTATGTATGTGTGTGTGAGCTGGTGGTGTAATAATTACCTTGCTTCAATGGCAAGATATTAATGGATTATATGTTAAAAAAACATAAAATACAGAAAAAGTCAGTTATTTCCTGTCCCATATCTCTCATTCATCTGTCTATTCTTCCCTCGACAAATGCCCAATCAATTTCCTCTTCTTTACATAGCAAGATGGCTAGATTGAACATAACTTGAGAGTCAGTGCTTTTGATAAGTGAATCCAGTAATACCCTTCTCTCCACCTCTACATGTCTATTTAAATCTATCTAGTCTGCTTGAGCTGCCATAACAAAATAATGCAGAATGAATGGTTTAAACAACAGAAAGGTATTTTCCTATAGTTCTAGAGGCTTGAAACCCTAAGATCAAGGTGCCAACCAATTTGGTTCCTGGTAGGGGCTCATTTTCTGGCTTGCAGACAGCCACCTTTACATTCTTACATGGCCATTCCTCAATGCATGCATGAGTAGGGGTGGGGGTAGTCCTCTGGTGTCTCTTATAAGGACGCTAATCCTATCAGATAGGGCCCCATACTTATGACTTCATTTAACCTTAGTTACTTCCTTAGAGGCCTCATCTCTGTATACCACCACTGTGGGTTACAGTTTCAACATATGAATTTGGGAAGTATACAAACATTCAGTGTATCCACTGATTTTCTCGGAACTTCTTAAGAAACAAAGTCTTGATCTCTGTCCACCATCTGATTCAGACACATACAAACTGATCTGATGGGTTGGTACAGCCCTAACTGATCACAGGGAACTCAACTGTGGGTTTGAGAGAAAATTCAAGAGGAGGAAGCTGCATGAGGCTAGCACAAAAAGCCAAATTCAGCAATAGGGACTAACTGTAACAGGACACTACACTGCACAGTAGCAATAGCACCATTCACACCATAACCTGTGTAAGTTTCACTTCCAGGAGTTTTTTGTAGTGCACAGCCTGTAAGGCCATACCTCAGATAGTGGTCCTGAATACAATGTGTCAGGAATTACTGGTAGCCTTCCTAAAACCTTTTCCAATTCAGATACTGTGGAGTTATGCCTGGGGAGAAAATTGCAACATGCATTTGTTGAAAATACTGAATCACTAAATATTATCTCATTTCTGGGTCCTCTTTGCAGTGGGACCCTCTTAATTGAGCTAATGCCAAGAGATTAAGTACTAATTAAAATTATTTGGCCACAAGCAACAGAAGCCAACTCTGATTAACTTGAAAAAGAACATAAAGGAATTTATGGAAAGAAAATGTGAAAATTCACAGAGTCAAAAGACAATTTGGAAAAAAAAAAAGAAAAGAAAAAAGAAAGAACAGTGTGAACAGCCAAGTATCAAGATATACAGGAATCAAGGCAGTTCTGGACGTGTAGGTAACAGAAATGCATTGAAAATCCCTTCAGGATACTGCCCCAAAATGAATCAGCTTCAAGTTTTCTGTCTTCCTGTCTCCCACTAAAATTTTCTTCCAGAGAAATCACTTCCAATTGATCTAGCTGGGACTGGGTATCATCCCCTGACTAGGGAAGGGCATTGAATGATGACTGACAGCCCCCACCAAACCAGTGTGTAGTCGGGGAGGGGGTGTTCTCCAAAGAAAGAGGTAGAATGCTGATAGAGAAAAACAACAGATGTCCTCTGCATTCCAACCGTGGGTTGCCAAGCAATGTCTTCCCACTTTTTAAAATACCACATGCAATTTTTTAAATGCCTCTGCCTAACATAACTATCTCAGATGCAAACAAAAGATACACTCAACTCCTTCTAAAAGCAGACAACCCATGTTCATTTATTTCTTTCCAAGTTCCATCACGACCCCTCTCTATAGTTTGCAATTTGTGGACAAAATTACAAATTTAACCATCATCAACCCACACCACACACGATTCTAAGAGAAAAGAGAAAGAAAATTACTTTAAAAATATATCTGACTTTCTGCATATTACTATAAGTAAGTTATACCTCAATAAAAGAGAAAAAATATCCATGACGCAGCAAGGAAGGAATACTGGTAGAAGCTACAGGCCTCATTCATGGAACTGATCATGGTATTTATGACCTCTCTCATCCCCCACCCAGTCACATTCTCTTGCCATTCATTGGCCAGCACATCAGTTGGTTTAGTACTTTGCCAGGTAGGTTGTGGCACTCAGCCTTCAAGGTAGCACCAAATGACTCTCACCTCTTGGTCCGTGCCTTTGTATAGTCCCTTCCCGTATTAGGTATATCCTAGAATATTTTACATTGTTGGAAGTATAGCCCTTCCCCAGCATAGCTACATCTTCAGCTCTAAATTGATCAGTTTCTATCACTTTGGTAAACTATTTGTCTGTCTGGTTTCGGCTCTTTCTTCACTTTGGACCCTGGAGACGTTTTTTTTTTCTTTCAACTTCATTCTACATTTCTTTAAATTTTGGCCAGCATTTCTTTTTTTTTTTTTTTTTTGAGGTGGAGTCTCACTCTTGTAGCCCAGGCTGGAGTGCAGCAGCGCCATCTTGGCTCACCACAACCTCCACCTCCCAGGTCCAACCAATTCTCCTGCCTCAGCCTCCCAAGTAGCTGGGATTACAGGCATCCACCACCACATCCAGCTAATTTTTGTATTTTTAGTAGAGAAGGGGTTTCGCCATGTTGGCCAGGCTGGTGTCAAACTCCTGACCTCAGGCGATCCACCTGCCTTGGCCTCCCCAAGTATTGAGATTACAGACGTGAGCCACTGTGCCCAGCCTGGCCAGCATTTCTAAATATTTATTACAAGAACATCTTCAGATTATCTAGTCAGCAGATGCTGAATTGAATGTTCTGTGTGTTTACTTTTCTGTCTCTCCAACAAGACTACGAGCTTCATAGAGATTGTCTTGCTCATAATCGTGCTCAAGTAAACTAGCACTGTGCCTGGTACTTAGTAGGCATTCGTTACATACATGTTGAATGAATGAATGTAACCAGGGAAGGAATGCCATAACCAGACATGAATTGTCTCCTTTTGGAAAGAGTTGAGTGCATTTTTTGCTTGCATGTGAGATAGTTACAAAAATAAAGAAATTAACTGATTAATGAAGATATATCAGACTTGCCCATTTAAGATTCTCTTTCAGAATTGTCTCCTGTTGATCATGAAACCTCAAGAGTTGCCTTTTACATATTATTGCTTGGCCTACAAATACAGTGGTTATTTGAGTTTTACTTCTTCTTACATGTTATTTTTAAGCCTTGAAAGTCTCCAGAGGAAGTGGAATTTGGCTATGCTGACCTAGTTATAACACTGACTAGACATGGCTTGCTCTATGGCCTGGTAATATAAATGACATTTATTTCCGTGAATATATTATTTGCATTGGCATTTATAGAGATTAATATTTAATTGATGACTATTTTAGTGATTGACTTGAAAATTTACATTGTTTAGAATAGGTATCCCTTAGACTGTGGAGTCATAGCCCTGGTCAATTTCATGATCAAAAAAGAGTTATTGAATTAGACTCAATTTAGTAAACTATTTCACTGTCTTTAAAAAAAAAAAAAGAATTCTCAATTGTCTTTTTTCAAACATGTGTTTACCCTCATCTTCCTTTTTTCTTTCTTTCTTCTTTCTTCTTCTTTCTTTCTTTCTTTCTTATTTTTTGAGACAGAGTTTTGCTCTTGTCACCCAGGCTAGAGTGCAGTGATGCAATCTCGGCTCACTGCAACCTCCACCTCCTGGGTTCAAGCGATTCTCCTACCTCAGCCTCCCGAGTAGCTAGGATTACAGGTGTGTGCCACCACACCCAGCTAATTTTTTGCATTTTTAGTAGAGATGGGGTTTCGCCATGTTAGCCAGGCCGGTCTTGAACTCCTGACCTCAAGTGATCCTCCCGTCTCGGCCTCCCAAAGGGCTGGGATCACAGGCATGAGCCACTGTGCCCAGTCATCTCTCTTTTTTCTGTAATTTCATCTACTAGTCAGGTCAAACTCTAGGAAGCAACCTTCAATTCTCTTTTCCTCCCATCTCTCAACCCCCACCTCACCCACCCCACGTTCAATTCTTTAGCAGTCCTGTTGTCTCTCCCTTCAAAAGATATCCAGGATCCAACCACTTCTCTGAAGTCCCACCTACCAACACTAAACTCACATCATCTCCTGTCTATACCACTGCAATACCGCCTTAATTCATTTGCCTGCTTTTACTCTTGTCTCCATCAGCTCTCCACACAACAGCTAGGGGGAACTTTTCAAAATACAAATCAGATCACAGATATATAGTCACAGGTCAATTTAAAAGACAGCTTCCAGCCTGTCCAACATGGCAAAACCTCGTCACTACTAAAAATATGAAATGTAGCTGGGTGTGATGGCAAGCACCTGTAATCTCAGCTACTCGGGAGGCTGAGACAGAAGAATCGCTTAAACCCTGGAGGTCAAGGTTGCAGTGAGCCAAGATCAGCCACTGCAACCTAGCCTGGGTGACAGAGCGAAACTCTGTCTCAAAAAAAAAAAAAAGACAGCTGGAAAACATAGCCTCTGTGTCATCCCTGACTATACTGTAGGAAGCCAGGGGCCATCTCATTAAAAATGGTGTGATATTCCATTCCTAGCAAATCAAAATTTTTTTTTTTAAAAAAAGGAGGGGGATCTTACTGCCAAAGGAACTTATAAATAGCAGAGCTTGGCCTAATCATCTTGGCTCTTTTCCACACTTCATAATGCAGTGCAAACAACCTCTGAACAATCAGCATAATGCTGAGAAAATAGTCATAATAACCCGGATGTTTTCTGGATAGATTCTTGCTATTTCTACTTGTTTCTCTCATTTCAAAGTTGACCTTTAATGAGCTAGTGAAAGGCTGGTTTCTGTGATGATCCAGGCTTCCTGCTCTGCTGTTATGCCACCCATTCAGCAGTAATGAATACGGTGGAATTTGGTCCTTTTCCACATTGCCTTCCAGAAGGAATGACAGCCAGAAATAAAGCAGGCAGAAAGAAGATTCCCAAATCTCAGGCAGGCTTAGAGGCATATTTACCATGAAGCTCAGGAAGTTTAACATTTAGGAACCCTTACTTGCAAAACACCCTTCCAAGGACTTGTACCTAATTTTATATTCATACTTCTGTATTCTTTTTTTTTTTTTTTTGAGAGAAGTCTTGCTTTCGTCCCCCAGGTTTGAGTGCAACGGCTGTATCTCAGCTCACTGCAAACTCCGCCTCCTGAGTTCAAATGATTCTCCTGTCTCTGCCTCCCAAGTAGCTGGGATTAAGGCACCTGCCACCATGCCTGGCTAATTTTTGTATTTTTTAGTAGAGACGGGGTTTCACCATGTTGGCTAGGCTGGTCTCGAACTCCTGACCTCAGATGATCCACCTGCCTCGGCCTCCCAAAGTACTGAGATTACAGGCGTGAGCCCCCGCGACTGGTCGTATTCTTTTTCTTAAAGGACTCCACCTGTTTGAAAGCAAGCTTTCAGTTCCTCTTCCTAGGTTTTATGACAACTACCAGGAATAGGAGACATGAAGAACTAGGGGAGGAGAGCAGCAAATGCAAAGCTCCTATGGTCTTCCATTTTGTTGGCATGAGGCTATCAGGTTGCTGACGGGATGAGAAATCTTCTGTCCTAACCATCCCATGTCATCAGCATCCATACTCCTTTTTTTTTGAGACAGTCTCACTCTGTTGCCCAGGCTGGAGTGCAGTGGCGCCATCTCAGCTCACTGCAACCTCTGCCTGGGGATTACAGGCATGCACCACCATGCCTGGCTAATTTTTGTGTTTTTAGTAGAGACGAGTTTTCACCATGTTGCCCAGGCTGGTCTCAAACTCCTGACCTCAGGTGATCCGCTCACCTCAGCCTCCCAAAGTGCTTGGATTACAAGCATGAGCCACTGCACCCAGCCTCAGCATTCATACTCTTAACACAGCAAACACTGCTCTTAGTATTTCCTAAGAACTCTGACAGATTGCTAGCTGCATGGATATCAGTGAAACCCCACTGGGAAAGAGTTTCCTAAATATCTTGACGGTGAAACTCCATGTTCACTTGATCATCTCTTCTTCACAGAACAGTACAGAGACCAGTTTGCAATAGATAGTTCCACTTGGCCTTGTCTCTCTGCCACTGAAGATACGGGCTGTGAACCACTGAAGTCTGGGCATGATGCATTTCAACTTCTTGGAATGCAGCTTTTTTTTTTTTTTTTTGAGGCGGAGTCTCGCTCTGTCGCCCGGACTGGAGTGCAGTGGCCGGATCTCAGCTCACTGCAAGCTCCGCCTCCCGGGTTTACGCCATTCTCCTGCCTCAGCCTCCCGAGTAGCTGGGACTACAGGCGCCCGCCACCTCACCCGGCTAGTTTTTGTATTTTTAGTAGAGACGGGGTTTCACCGTGTTAGCCAGGATGGTCTCGATCTCCTGACCTCGTGATCCGCCCGTCTCGGCCTCCCAAAGTGCTGGGATTACAGGCTTGAGCCACCACGCCCGGCCGAATGCAGCTTATTAAACTGAACTTGGCTTATTGAACTTAACTAGAAGTGGCTGGGCATGGTGCCATGCCTGTAACCCCAGCACTTTGGGAGGCCAAGATGGACAGATCACTTGAGATCAGGAGTTTGAGACACGACTGGCCAAAATGACAAAACCCCATCTCTACTAAAAATACAAAAAATTACCCGAGCATGGTGTCAGGCACCTGTAATCCCAGCTACTTGGGAGGCTGAGGCAGGAAGGAGAATCGTTTGAGCCCGGGAGGTGGAGGTTGCAGCAGTGAACTGAGATTGCACCACTGCACTCCAGCCTGGGCGACAGAGCAAGACTGCATTTCAAAACAAACAAACAAAAAACTGACCAGGTATGGTGGCTCACACCTGTAATCCCAGCATTTTGGGAGGCCAAGGCAGACATATCACCTGAGGTCAGGAGTTCAAGACCATCCTGGCCAACATGGTGAAACCCCGTCTGTACTAAAAATACAAAATTTAGCCAGGCATGGTGGCACGTGCCTGTAGTCCCAGCTACTAAGGGAGGCTGAGGCAGGAGAATCTCTTGAACCCGGGAGGCGGAGGTTGCAGTGAACCAAGATCACACCACTGCACTTCAACCTGGGCAACAGAGTGAGACTCTGTCTTAAAAAAAGAAAGAAAGAAAGAAAGAAAGGCTGGGCATGGCGGCTCACGCCTGTAATCCCAACACTTGGGCAGGCCAAGGTGGGCAGATCACAATGTCAGGAGATCATGACCATCCTGGCTAACCCGGTGAAACCCCGTCTCTACTAAAAATATAAAAAATTAGCTGGGTGTGGTGGCACGTGCCTGTAATCCCAGGATTTGTAGTTACTTAGGTAGTTCCATTCTTAGGCAAAATTGTACAAAGCGACTTAACCAGCATTAGCACCTTCCAGGTACTAACAGCGGCTTCCCCTTCATCAGCTCTAAAGCAGGACCTTAAAGATTTACTGAGGTATGTCTTCAGTAAATTTTTTAATGTTTAAGACTCACCATAAAGAAGTACCTGCCAAAACGATATAATCTTCAGATGCACAAAATTCGACTTCATCTCCTCCATACTTCAGAGACTGGCAAACTGAAGATTTTGTAAAGTTTCTTTTTTTTTTTTGAGATGGAGTCTCACTCTGTCACCCAGGCTGGAGTGCAGTGGTGCGATCTTGGCTCACTGCAACCTCTGCCCTCCAGTTCAAGCGATTCTCCTGCCTTAGCCTTCCGAGTAGCTGGAATTACAGGCGCCTGCCACCGCGCCTGGCTAATTTTTTTATTTTTATTTTTAGTAGAGACAGAGTTTCACCATCTTAGCCAGGTTGGTCTTGAACTCTTGATCTCGCGATCCACCCGCCTCGGCTTCCCAAAGTGCTGGGATTACAGGCATGAGCCATCGCGCCTGGCTTACTAAGTTTCTACTTAGAGATCAAGTTAATAAATTATCAATATATTAGTGATTAAACAGGTACACAGAACATTATATGTTTCCCAGCAGTGTGGAAGTCAATGTGATAACTCAAGTTTCCAGTCTGGCTAAAAGTCACTCTTCTTCTAATTTTACCTAATATTCTGTGCTTCCCTCTTACTTATTAATTATCACATAACTGGCTGGGCATGATGGCTCACACCTGTGATCCCAGCACTTTGGGAGGCCGAGGCAAGCGAATCACCTGAGAGGTCAGGAGTTCGAGACCAGCCTAGCCAACATGGTGAAACCCCATCTCTGGTAAAAATATAAAAATTAGCTGGGTGTGGTGGCGTGCACCTGTAATCCCAGTTACTTGGGAGGCTGAGGCAGAAGAATCTCTTGAACCCAAGAGGCAGAGGCTGCAGTGAGCCAAGATCGCACCACTGCACTCCAGCCTGGTGACAGAGCGAGACTCTGTCTCAAAAAAAAAAAAAAAAAAAAAAAAAAGAAAGAAAAAAAAATCACATAACTGGGAGGTTCCCTGGCAAGTTGCATCGTGTTAAATAAAGCCAACTTTTTTCCCTTAGGTTTGTATAGCTGTATCATATGTATTACAGAGGACGGATTCCATTTAATATAAGACCCTACCTGATGGGTTCACATATTCAAGTTGGAGGTTCAGAACTGGAGAGAGCAAAATTACTCGGCATAATAGAGGAAAACAACTTTGGGGTATAGCGGGTACTTCTAGAGGAAAGAGGAAATGGGAGGGGGAGAGAATGAAGCCAAGAACATTGTAAAAGATAGAGAGTTAAAGGTTAGCGAGAAACCCTTAGAATAGTAGGACAACTGAAAAAAAAATTAAGATTTGAGTTGATCCTTATGCAAAGTTTAAGTGTACATCACTTCAATTTAAACACTTCCTTCATCATCTCCCTGTCCTCCACCTCCAAATCTTTCATAATACATGTTACCCGTATGGATGCTTAGTATGAGTAGTTTTTGTACAACTTGGAGAAAGCAATGAGATCATATATGTGGAAGGAATCCCAAAAGCAGAGGGATCATGTGAGAATGGAATCCATGGGAATTCATGGGATCCTTAAAGAGGGTATGGGTTTCCTTCATGGGGTCTGAGATCGGAGGTTACAGGCAATTTTAAGTAATCTCAGAGGGTAGAGAGCTGGGCTACACATAAAACCTGTGCGCTTGTCTCTCCTTTTCTCATTCTACAAGGCATGTCTGGAGATGGGGAGAGTCCTGGGCACTGCCCTTGTTCCATCTCCATTGGGTCCGTGCCTATTGGCAGATGTTCCTCTGCAGCCCACTGATTCGCAATGAGGCCTGCCACTCAGGCCATGGGGCGTAGCCTTGGGAGTCATGCAATGCACATGGTGCCTGGCCGACACTCCTCTCATCAAAACTGTGAGCTGTGCCACTCAGAGAGGGGGCACCTGTTTATAACTTGCACCAAGGGGCCCTGTGAGATAGAGGTAGACCTGCTGCCTCCAGCTGTCAGAACAGGAAGGGGAACTTACCTCTCCCACACCGGTCCTTTATAACACCTCCTCACCTACCTTCCCCTGGAGGTTTACACAGTTTTCTACCCTTGGGTTTTACAAATTGTTCCTGCCCTAGCGACCTCACTCCCTCTACCCCTGCAATTTGCAAAGCTGCCTCACTCACCATGGGGTTGGGACTTCTCTTTGCAATACAGAACAAGTTGTATTTATTTCTTTGATCCTTGGCCTTTCAAAACTGTGCTCTCTTAGGCCTGCTGGGGATAATAAACAAGCCTATTGAAGAGTCAGGTACCCCTTAAATGGCTTCTCCCTTTTCTACACAAAGACATAAAGGCATTGCCAAAGCTTTGAAACTAAACCTAGACTCCTGCAGTCTGTGCTTGTGTGTATTACCTAAAAAGGAGGCTAGAGAAAGGGAGAAAGAAGGGGACACAGAACGAGGTTTCCTTTTTATTTTATTTATTTATTTATGTTTTGAGACAGAGGCTCACTCTGTTGCCGAGGCTGGAGTGCAGTGGCACGATCTCAGCTCACCACAGCCTCTGCCTCCTGGGTTCAAGTGATTCTCCTGCCTCAGCCTCCCGAGTAGCTGGGACTATAGGCTCATGTCACCACGCCTGGCTAATTTTTGTATTTTTAGTAGAGACAGGGGTTTCACTATGTTGGCCAGACTGGTCTCGAACTCCTGACCTCATGATCCACCCACTTCGGCCTCCCAAAGTGCTAGGATTACAGGCATGAGCCACTGCGCCCAGCCAAGAGTATGTTTTTCTTTTTCTAGTTGCAATTGTTTGCATTTTCTGATTCTTCTGAAATCAGTACACAGAGACTCAGGGAGGTTATAAAAATTACCTGAAGTCACACAGCCAGTGCATTGTGAACTGGAAGTTAATCCCAGGACTTCATGCTGCAAGTGTAGTAGGGCTCTCCTGCTATAGCTGAGCTAGCCACCTAGCCTGGAGTAGAAAGATGTTTTCCCTTCAGGGGAGACATATTACTGTCCCTCAGTGGGTGAAAACAATGGTATAGGACCTAAATATTTCTACAATCAAGAGAGTTAAAGTAAGTACCCAAAACACCCAACTCCTGAGGTGTCTGCCCACTTCACTCCCAGGTGGGCAGTCTTACATACCAAGTGTGTGTTCGATGACTCTGCCACAGTGGATTGGACCAGTAATATCGCTCTCACTCTTGTGGTCTCTCTCTCTCTCTCTCTGTCTCTCTCTCTCTCTCTCTCTCTCTCTCTCTCACACACACACACACACACACACACACACACACACACACACACACATATCTGTAATTAGAATCAGGAGTATCCAATTCAATCTCGGAAGGTTGAACAGAGGAGATACATACTTGGGAGCTGTGGGTTGGCCTGTTCTACCGGCCATGTGGAACGAGCAGCTGAGTGGTGGTGTGCAGAGACGGGAAGAACCACTTATGAGAGGAGGAAATATGACGGGATTCCTGATATCTTTAATTCCCTGTCCCACTGGGTTTCTACTTCATTTGGGGAGTCACAGAACTTGAAATAGAGAGCAATATATCCCGAATCAGCCATTTCCAAACTATAAGTCAATACCAATTTATCACATGTTTTCATGTAACAAGAGGCCATATAGATTAATGATTTTTTTTTTTTGAGACCGAATTTCACTCTGTCACCCAGGCTGGAGTGCAGGGCCATGATCTCGGTTCACTGCAACCTCCTTACCCCGAGTTCAAGCTATTCTCCTATCTCAGCCTCGGAGTAGCTGGGATTACAGGTGCATGCCACCAGGCCCAGCTAACTTTTTGTATTTTTAGTAGAGATGGGGTTTTGCCATGTTGACTAGGCTAGTCTCGAACTCCTGACATCAAGTGATCCACCTGCCTTGGTCTCCCAAAGTGCTGAGATTACAGGCATGAGCCACCATGCCCAGTTAGATTAATGATTAAAAGCCCCATTGAGGACATAGACTGCTTGGGTGAGCAGGGTAAGTTTATCAGTATCTGTTTCCCCAACTATAAGGCAGGAATATAGGCTGGGCACGGTGGCTCATGTCTGTAATCCCAGCACTTTGGAGGGGGCCGAGGCAGGCGGATCATGAGGTCAGGAGTTAGAGACCAGTGTGACCAACGTGGTGAAACCCCGTCTCTACTAACAATACAAAAATTAGCCAGGTATGGTGGCTGGCACCTGTAGTCCCAGCTACTCAGGAGGCTGAGGCAGGAATACTGCTTGAAACTGAGAGGCCGAGGTTGCAGTGAGCCAAGATCGCACCATTGCACTCAAGCCTGGGTGACAGAGCAAGACTCCATCTCCAAAAAAAAAAAAAAAAAAAAGACAGGAATATAATACTGAATAGTAGCTTCTCATACAGTTTTTGTGATGATTAAATGAGTGGATCTGTCTCAGAATAATGACTCAAACATAGAATGCAGTATGTAAATGTTATCTATTATTCACATTTGTTTTCTCCTCTTTGCTCCTATTTCATATGTCACAAAGTTAGCCACTACCAATACTTCCTGTATAAGGTAGTGAAGAAAAGGAGAGGCAAAATTTTAGTTAATATATGCAAACATATACACAACAAAGAAAAGAGGAAAATCGGCCAGGCACAGTGGCTCACGCCTGTAATCCCAACACTTTAGGAGGCTGAGGTGGGCAGATCACCTGAGGTCAGGAGTTCAAGATCAGCCTGGCCAACATGGAGAAACCCTATCTCTACTAAAAATAAAAAATTAGCTGGGCATTGTGGTATATGCCTGTAATCCCAGCTACTCGGGAGGCTGAGGCAGAAGAATTGCTTGAACCCTGGAGGCAGAGGTTGCAGTGAGCCGAGATTGCGCCATTGCACTCCAGCCTGGGCAACAAGAGCAAAACTCTGTCTCAAAAAAAAAGAAAGAAAGGAAAGGAAAGAGGAAAATACACACAGTTGTAAAAGTGTATTTCTGTATCAGGTCACATGGCCAAGACCCAACAAGTCAAAGGTGTTGCCCTTGATGTAGCAATTACATAGTAGGTCCTGGAACTAAGGTCTTCTGATCCTAAGTTCAATGCTTGTTCTATCACCCTATAGGTCCTGCAACCAACCACCGGTTGCAGTTTCCTTGGGAAGAGTGTGAAAACCTAAGCCCAGAGGGTATTATGAAAACTGCTCCGGGCTGGGTGCGGTGGTTAACACCTGTAATCCCAGCACTTTGGGAGGCCGAGGCAGGTGGATCACCTGAGGTCGAGAGTTCAAGACCAGCCTGACCAACATGGAGAAACCCTGTCTTTACTAAAAATACAAAATTAGCCAGGCGTGGTGGTACATACCTGTAATCCCAGCTACTCAGGAGGCTGAGGCCGGAGAATCACTTGAACCCGGGAGGTGGAGGTTGCGGTGAGCCGAGATCGCGCCATTGCACTCCAGCCTGGGCAACAAGAGCAAATACGCCATCTCAAAAAAAAAAAAAAGAAAAAAAGTAAAAATAGGAAAACTGCTCCATGCCTCTACTTCTGGTTGGGGAACCAGGCTGTTCCAACTTGGCCTGTCCAGTGGGGCTTCCACACCTATGTAATTGATGAAGAGGAAGAAGGCTTAGTAGTGATAATATTTTATTTTGAGAAGTATTTTGCAAAGAATCCTGTAGCAAAAAATATATATCTGCTAATGTTTAGGAAATGAGGAAGTGCAGAAATCACAAGAAACCACCACCATGGTGGTGGTTTCTTCTGCCACCTGCCAAAGGCATCAAAGTGGGTGATTCACAGGAGGATGTCTGGAAGCTGCACCCTAAGCTCTCATCCTCTATCTGCTGAAGCCCCAGGCCTACTCACCACCAACAGAATTATAATGGCCTCTCCTTTCCTTCTGCCATCCAAATTTCACATGAGCACCTCTCATTTGCAGCATACAGGCTAGAACCCTGTTTAGGGAGGCTAAGAAATATAGTTCTGAGGCTTCTAGCTCCCAAAATATAGGAGAAAGCATAGGAGGAAGTGAGAATGAGGCAGAGATGACAACAATCTGGTATGGTGTACACCACGCTTGTCTATCCCGTGGCCCATGGGCCACATGCAGCCCAGGATGGCTTTGAATGTGGCCCAACACAAATTTGTAAACTTTCTTAAAACATTATTATTATTATTATTATTATTATTATTATTTTAGCTCATCAGCTATCATTGTTAATATATTTTACATGTGGCCCAAGAAAATTCTTCTTCTGCCAATGTGGCCCAGGGAAGCTAAAAGATTGGACACCCCTGGTCAATACCTTTGGCTAGTCAGTGAAATTCATATACACTCTTTTATCTATGTTTAACTTTCAAACAACAATATTAATGACTCTAGCTAATATGATGCACCTATGTGGCAGACCAGGTCTCACTAACCCAGGCCTCCATAACAACTGTCTCAGCACTGACTGACTGAGGGGTTGAGTTACATATTAAAAGCTGATAGAGGCAGTGTCCTTATACAAAGGCTGGAATGTAACAAAGGCTCACCAAGAGCTTTGCCCAGGCCTTTCATGGGCCTTGAATCATGACAAGATAATGAAGCAATTCTTAACAGGACTCATTTAGGATTAAATAAATTTCATTAGGGGTCTGAAGAAATCCCCAGACCTCCACGAATAAGTTTACTGAGAGTCTGAAGGAACTCCCCAAACCTCCATGACTCAGCAGAAGACAAGATAAGGGTAATTACCCCAGCACCTGGAGCCATTTAGATTCAATAAATTTACCGAGACTCTAGTGGAAGTTCCCCAGGACTCAGATCTCAGTTATAGGAGAAGTTAATCACTTATGTCTTTAGATGAACGCACAGTTACACATAGACATACAGCTTAGAAGGCACATACGCTCTGGAAACTTTGTAATTTTGAGTTGGTCTGGTGATATTTTCCAGGCCCTACCCCTGTACCCAGTTACAGAAATCCACTCCCTCCTTTTCCAGTTTATCTGCATCTCGTTATTGGGCCATGAGAATAAGCAGCCCTTCCCTTGATTTGACCTGGGAACACCTATTCCTCATATAAATAAAGGTGTTGTTATGGCTGAACTGCATTCCCTCCAAATTGGTATGTTGAAGCCCTAACCCCCAGTTCCCCAGTTCCTCAGATTCAGACTATATTTGGAGATAGGGCCTTTAAGAGGTGATTACGTTAAAATGAGCCCATTATGATAGGCTCTAACCCAATCTGATTGGTGTCCTTATAAGAAGAGGAAATTTGAGCTTGGTGCAGTGGCTCACACCTGTAATCACCACACTTTGGGAGGCCAAAGCGGGCGGATCACTTGAGGTGAGGAAGTTGAGACCAAGAGGAGAGGCCTCGGGAGCAAACCAAACCTGCTGATACCTTGATCCTAGACTTCCAGTTTCCAGAACTGTGAGGAAATAAATTTCTGTTGTTTAAACCACCCAGTCTGTGGTATTTTTGTTTGTTTGTTTTTGAGACAGAGTCTCACTCTGTCGCCCAGGCTGGAGTGCAGTGGCGTGATCTTGAGCTCACTGCCACCTCTGCCTCCCAGGTTCAAGCAATTCTCCTGCCTCAGCCACCCAAGTAGGGGGAATTACAGGCATGTGCCACCATGCCCAGCTAATTTTTGTATTTTTAGTAGAGACGAGGTTTCATGTTGGCCAGGCTGGTCTCAAACTCCTGACCTCAAGTGATCTGCCTGCCTTGACCTCCCAAAGTGCTGGGATTACAGGTGTGAGCCACCACACCCGGTCCAGTCTGTGGTATTTTATTTTATTTTTATTTTATTTTTTGAGATGGAATCTCACTCTGTTGCCCAGGCTGGAGTGCAGGGCATGATCTCGACTCACTGCAACCTCTGCTCCTCCAGGTTTAAGCAATTCTCTGCCTCAGCCTCCTGAGTAGCTGGGATTACAGGTGCGTGCCACCACGCCCAGCTAATTTTTTTGTATTTTTAGTAGAGATGGGGTTTCACCATCTTGGCCAGGCTGGTCTTGAACTCCTGACCTCATGATCCACCCGCCTCGGCCTCCCAACGTGCTAGGATTACAGGCGTGAGCCACCGCGCCCGGCCTGTGGTATTTTATTACAGCAGCCCTTGCAAACTGAGGCAGGTATGCACCCTCTCCCCATAGTTACTGGTTCCTTCTCAGGGTAGTTATTAAGTCTTCTAATTGAGTCACAACCCTACCTCAATATCCTGTGAGTGGAAGACTAAATCCCAAAGTTAACCACTACCAATACTTCCTGTTTAAGATAGTGAAGAAAGAGAAAAGGAAAAATTTGGTTAATGTATACAACAAAGGGCCAGGCACAGTGGCTCATGCCTGTAATCCCAGCACTTTGGGAGGCTGAGGCGGGTGGATCACGAGGTCAGGAGTTCGAGACCAGCCTGGCCAACATGGTGAAACCCCATCTCTACTAAAAATACAAAAATTAGCTGGGCGTGGTGGCCCATGCCTGTAATCTCAGCTACTCAGGAGGCTGAGACAGGAGAATCTCTTGAGCCCGGGAGGCTGAGGTTGCAGTGAGCCGAGATCACGCCACTGTACTCCAGCCTAGGCGACAGAGCAAGACTCCATCTCAAAAAATAAATAAATAAATAAAATAAAAATAAATAAATAAATTTTGAGATGCCAGTTAGTGGTGTAAATAGAGACATCAAGTATAACTGTGTATATTCAGCAGAGAGGATGAGCCTGAGTAAATAGTTTGGAAGACAGTGAATGTATTAATAAATCCGCAGGACCAGAGGAGATCACCTAGATGAATGATTCTCCACGAGTATGACCTACTCATTAGAGGAAATTCTGGAAATGTGGCACAGCATTGACGGGGGAGGATGTCATGATGATTAGGGTAAGGAGCTCTACAGGGGGGTTCAGTGGGTGGGGCCAGGGCTGCTAAACATCCTGCAATACACAGGACAACTCTGCACTACAGAAACTGACTCACATTCCATATGACTCTCAACTGTCCTATCAGACGTTCATTTGGTGAAAAAGATGTGTATTATTTATCTCAACCTAGAATCTAATTCTGTTTTCCACATGAACCAAAGTATTTTCTGTATAGTTTTAATATACACTGGGTTTCCCAGGAACACCATTTCCATGTAATTGATGAAAGAGTGTGCTTTGTTTTGTTCAGAAAACCAACACACTGCTTGCTGAAGCTGCCAGTCCAGTTCTCCTGGATTGGTCTGCATGTAGCAACTTTGACAGGCGCACTGATTCTAGGAATGACTACAAGTATCTGATGTTTACCTTGGGGCTTCTGATAAAGTTGTGCGTAATTTTTACATGTTCAAACATATTTGTATGCATTAATTTCCTCTTATTTTTCTTTGTATTACATTTAGGAAATTAAATTCATTTGTTTGAAATTATGTATGTAGACTGGATGTGGTGGCTCATGTCTATAATGCTAGTACTTTGGGAGGCTGAGGCAGGTGGATCGCCTGACATCCGGAGTTCAAGACCAGCTGGGCCAACATGGTGAAACCTCTTCTCTACTAAAAATACAAAAATTAGCTGGGCGTCATGGTGTGTGTCTGTAATCCCAGCTACTGGAGAGGTTGAGGCAGGAGAATCACTTGAACCCCGGAGGCAGAGGTTGAAATGAGCCAAGATCGCACCATTGCACTCCAGCCTAGGCAACAGAGCAAAACTCTGTTCCAAAAAAAAGGGAAATTATGTATACAGATAATTGTGAGGGGGTATTCTCCAACCAGCTGTCTTGCCCAGTGGCTTCCCGCTGGGTTCAGCCAAGGCGAGATACCATTCCCTCATGTTGGCCCCTCAGGCCTAAGGGTGGCAGATACTCTCTCCAGTGCTCCACAGTTCCTTGTTGGTTCCCTTTACTTTACCCACATCTTGGCAATAATCCCTTCATTAAACTGGCCTCAATTGGACTTGGTTTAAGTATTCCATCTGTTTCCTGCCAGGCTCTAACCATCACAGTAGTTACATTATCTCTGAATCTCATTTCAGGACAGGAAAGGACCAAGTTACAAAAGCTTCGTTATAAAAAGAGAGTAAATCCAGAATGTGGAACATTCTACAGGACAATTGAGCTTGTCTCTGCAATAAGTCAATGGTATAAAAAATAAAGGGTGGGGAGGAGAACTGCTTGCGATTAAAAAGGTTTTAAGGGCACAACAAAATGTGATGTGTAGACCTTTTTGGTATCCAAATTTGAATAAACCCACTGTAATAAGACATACCTGAGAATTAGGGAAAGTGTAACTATAGACTGGGTATTAAATAACACCAAAAAAAAATTTCACATTCTATTAGGTATAATCATGGCCTTGTGGATATGCAAGAAAATGGTCCATGTCTTTTTTCTTTTTTTCTTTTTTTGAGACAGAATCATGCTCTGTCACCCAGGCTGAAGTGCAGTGATGCAATCTCAGCTCACTGCAACCTCTGCCTCCCAGGTTCAAGCGATTTTCCTGCCTCAGCCTCCTGAGTAGCTGGGATTACAGGCACGTGCCACCACACCCAGCTAATTTTTTGTGTTTTTAGTAGAGATGGGGTTTTGCTATGTTGGCCAGGCTGGTCTGGAACTCCTGACCTCAAGCGATCCACCCGCCTCGGCCTCCCAAATTGCAGGGATTACAGGCGTGAGCCACCACACCCAGCCGATAAGAGCAGTTTTAATGTAATGGTGAGGGCCAAACCTCATTGTGTTTGAGTTCAATCTCTCAAATACAAGCTCTATGGATACTGCCCCATTTCTCTGCTCTCTTTTACAGCACTCCCTGTGGTTAGGGTAAGTGGATTGGAGTGGGCTCAAGGGAGAATGGGAGTAGAAAAAGTGGAGACAGAGCTGGGCACAGTGGCTCATGCCTGTGATCCCAGAACTTTGGGAGGCCAAGGCGGGAGGATTGCTTGAGTCTAGGAGTTTGAGACCAGCCTGGGCAATATGGCAAAACCCTGTCTCTACCAGAAATACAAAAATTAACCAGGCATGGTGGCGCACACCTGTACTCCCAGGTACTTGGAAGGCTGAGGTGGGAGGATCACTTGAGACGGGGAGGCAGAGGTTGCAGTGAGCCCACATCATGCAATTGCACTCCGGCCTGGGTGACAGAGCCAAACCCTGTCAAGAAAGAGAGAGAGAGAGAGAGAGAAAGAAGGAAATAAAGAAAGAAATGGGGACAGGATAGAGTCAACCTTTTGAGATGTTTTGCTCTTAAAGTGGAATATAGAAATGGGGTAGTATCTAGGAAAGTGTGCTATCAAGGGAAGGGTGTAGAACGGTTTGGTTTTTAAGACAGGAAATATCATAGCATGTTTGTAAGTTCCCAAGAGTGCATCAGTAGAGAGGGAAAGATGGAAGATTTGAGACAAATAAAATAATTGGCCCGGCACGATGGCTCACACCTGTAATCTCAGCACTTTGGGAGGCTGACATGGGCAGATCATGAGGTCAGGAGTTCAAGACCAGCCTGGGCAACATGGTGAAACCCTGTCTCTACTAAAAATACAAAAATTAGCCAGGCGTGGTGGTGCACGCCTGTAATCTTAGCTACTCGGGAGGCTGAGGCAGGAGAATCGCTTGAACCCAGGAGGCAGAGTTTGCAGTGAGCCGAGATTATGCCACTGCACTCCAGCCTGGGCCACAGAGCAAGACTCTGTCTCGAAAAAATAAATAAATAATTGTGGAAGGAAAGTGCTTGGATAGAGGAGAGGAAATGGGATCTGGTGCACTGGTGGAAGGTTTGGCCTTAAATAAAAACAGGGCAGTTCTCTCGTTATTAAAAGCAGGAAAACAGAACATGTGGGCACAGATGCCAGGGGTAGGTAGATGTGGTGGGAGAATGGTAGAGGTTCTTTTCTGATTGCTTTTCTAATGAAATAAGAAGCAAAATCATCAGTTGAGAGTGAGAATAGCGAGGCGACTTTGGGGGCTTGAGGAGGTAAGAATGAAATAGTTGGCTAAGACAGTGGGAGTTGGCTACGGATCTGGGAAATGAGCAGCATTTTACTGGCCCATTTAGAGTAAAACTAGTCAATATGATATATTTTTTTCAACCATTGGTATGGACTGGATTAAGAACCCCCCAAATTCATACACTGAAGCCCTAATCATCATTATAATGGTATTTAGAAGCAGGGCTTTTTGGAGGTAATGAGGTTTAGATGAGATTATGAGGATAGGGTCCCTATGATGGTATTAGTGTCTTCATAAGAAGAGTAAGAGAGACCAGAGTGTGCTCTCTCTTCAGTATGTGTGGACATAGAGAGAAGTTGGCCATCTGCACGCAAGGCAGTGGGGTCCTCACTAGGAACAAAATCTGCCAGCATTTGATCCTGGACTTCCCACCCTCCAGGACTTTGAAAAGTAAATACTTGTTGTTTAAGCCACTCGGTCTTCGGCATTTTGTTATAGCAGCCTGAATAGACTAAAGCAATCAGATTGAGCCTGAGCTTTGGATTTAAACTCGAGTGAATCCAGGCAAGATCTGTGGCGGGGAAAGGGAAGAAGAAAGTAATACTGATGAGACTATGGAATCTAAGATATGTAAGATGACAAGTTAAAAGGCAATGAAAAGGTGATAGGGTCAATGGGTTGGATGTCATGAAGAGGTTGACAAATTATTGGATTCAGGGTATTAGAGAGAGTGAGCCAGAAAGATAAAAGGTGATGGTCAAAGAACAGGATGTTTTTGTTTTTGTTTTTCTGAATCAGGGTCTTACTCTGTCGCTCAGGCTGGAGTGCAGTGGTGCAATCATGAGCTCAAGCAATCCTCCCGCATCAGCCTCCCGGGTAACTGGGACCACAGGCATGCACCACCATGCCTGACTAATTTTTGTATTTTTGTGGAGAAGGGGTTTCACTATGTTGCCCAAGCTGGTCTCAAACTCCCAAACTCAAGCAGTCCTCTTGCCTTGGCCTCCCAAAGCGCTGGAATTACAGTCATCAGCCACTGCGCCCATCGGCCTAGGATGTTTTAAAATAATCAAAATACTTCTTGAACTTTAAGATCAATGCAAATGTTTTCAGAATTAAAAATGTAGAGGTTTCATAGAATTAATATGTGAATTTAGCAAGACTACTGGATATGAGATCAACATACACATGTATTTCTTTATATTAGCAACAAAAAAATTAGAAAATGAAATTTAAAAAACAATATTATTTACAACAGTATCAAAAATATCAAATGCTTAGGAATAAATCTATTGAAAGATGTTCGATATTTCAACCTGTGGCCAGGAGTGGTGGCTCATGCCTATAATCCCAGCACTTTGGGAGTCTGAGGTGGGAGAGTTGCTTGAGCCCAGGAGTTGGAGACCAGCCTGGCAACATAGCAAGACACCACCTCTACAAAAAATGTAAAATGAATCATAAATGTTCAAAGAAAAAAAAAAAGACCTCAACCTGAAACATTCTCTCTCTCTTTTTTAAGCGACAGTGTCTCACTATTTTGGCCAGGCTGGTCTCAAACTCCTTGGCTCAGGGGCTCTTCCTGCCTCAGCCTCCCAAGTAGCTGGGACTACAGGCATGCACCACCATGCCTGTTTCTATAAAACATTCTTGAGATAAATTAAACATGACCTAGGCCGGGCGCGGTGGCTTATGCCTGTAATCCCTGTACTTTGAGAGGCCAAGGCGGGTGAATCATGAGGTCAGGAGATCGAGACCATCCTGGCTAACACAGTGAAACCCTGTCTCTACTAAAAATACAAAAAATTAGCCGGGCGCGGTGGCGGGCGTCTGTAGTCCTAGTTACTCAGGAGGCTGAGGCAGGAGAATGGGTGAACCCGGGAGGCGGAGTTTGCAGTGAGCCGAGATCACGCCACTGCACTCCAGCCTGGGTGACAGAGTGAGACTCTGCCTCAAAAAAAACAAAAAAAAAAAACAAAAAAAACCACATGACCTAAATAAACAGACAGATATTTCATGTTCATAAATTAGAAGACTCAATACTGTTAAGATACCAGTTTTTTCCAAATTAGTCCACAGATTCAGTGCAATTCAATCAAATTCCCAGCACATTCTGTGCGTGTGTGTGCGTGTGCGTGTGTGTGCGCACATGCGCAAACATGGACAAGCTGATTCCAAAAGACATATGGACAATCAAAAAACCTTGAAGTTTGGCTGGGCGTGGTGACTCACACCTATAATCCCAGCACTTTGGGAGGCCAAGGCGGGCAGATCACCTGAGGTCAGGAGTTCAAGACCGGCCTAGCCAACATGCTGAAACCCCATATCTACTTAAAGTACAAAAAAATAAGCTGGGTGTGGTGGCGTGCATCTGTAGTCCCAACTACCTGGGAGGCTGAGGCGGGAGAATCGCTTGAACCTGGGAAGTGGAAGTTGGAATAAGCCAAGATCACGCCATTGAGCTTCAGCCTAGGCGAGAGAGTGAGACTCCATCTCAAAAACAAGACAAAACAAAACCTTGAAGTTGAAAGACTTACACTACCAGATTTCAAGATTTACTATATAAATCTATGGTGATTAAGACAGGATTCTTGGAGTAAGGATAGCTGAGTAGATCACTTGAACGGAATAAAGAGTCCAGGGCCAGCTGCGATGGCTCACACCTGTAATCCCAGCACTATGGGAGGCTGAGCCAGGTGGATCACTTGAAGTCAGGAGTTCGAGACCAGCCTGACCAACATGGTGAAGCCCCATCTCTACTAAAAATACAAAAATTAGCCGGGGTGGTGGTGTGTGCCTGTAATCTCAGCTACTCGGGAGGCTGAGGCAGGAGAATCACTGGAACCTGGGAGGCGGAGGTTGCAGTGAGCCGAGATCGCCCCATTGCACTACAGCTTGGGAGACAGCAAGACTCTGTCTCAAAATTAAAAAAAAAAAATTGGGTCCAAAAATGGACCTACACATATAGGTTCTCTTGATTTACATCACTGTAATGAAGTAGGGGAGGGATGTCCTTTTACTAAAAGATGCCAGAATAATTGGATAAGTACAGAGAAAAATAAACTCTGACCCTCAACTCACACTATACATAACAATTAATTTGAGTGGATCATAGACCTGAATAAGAAAAGTATAATAAACAACTTCTAAATAAAAACATAAGATAATTTTTTTATATTGGGGTAAGTATAGATTTGTTTATACTTACAGAGTGAGATGGAGTCTCAGTCTGTCGTTAGGCTGGAGTGCAGTGGTGCGATCTCGGATCACTGCAACCTCCGCCTCCCAGGTTCAAGCAATTCTCTGCCTCAGCCTCCCAAGTAGCTGGGCATGCGCCACCATACACGGCTAATTTTCGTATTTTTAGTAGAGACGGGGTTTTACCATGTTAGCCAGGCTGGTCTCGAACTGCTGACCTCAGGTGATCCACCCGCCTTGGCCTCCCCAAAGTGCTGGGATTACAGCGTGAGCCACCACACCCAGCCTCCTGAATGTAAATTATATCTCAATAAAACATTGAAAAGTAAGAAGTTTGGTTTTTTTTTTTTATTACAAAAGCAAAATAAATGCTTGCTCTTTGTAGACTACTAAAACAAGTATAACTAGAAGAATGACAGGCCTTGATCTCATTTCTAGGGACAAGATCTGTCTTCAAATTTATGCAGGTCTTCAACGGGACAAAGAGAAGGGTTGTATTGTGCAGATGCCAAAGAGAGGATCTAGAATCTGTGGGGACAAGCCATAAGGAGATAGCTTTCAAGATGAAGGACACCTTTTTTTATGCCCTTCTCCACAAATGAAACAGGCTGCCTCGAGCCAAAATGAGCTGGCTGCCAAGGGCATGAGCAAGCAGAAGGCAGCCACAGGCATCCACGCATCAGGTGGGGTTGGATTAGACAGCCTAGGTCTAGTCCTCTGCCTCTGCTACAACTTCAAGGAACAGCAAGGAGTAGAACAGCCCCTCCCACACTATGAGTTGTCCCTTTGTGTTAACAGAAATGGCCGAGCCCATCTGCTGAAAGCCATAGATTGCTGGGGGACTAGCTCTGGAGTCTGAGCCCTGATGGCAGTGAAAAGGGAGGGAAGGACACAGGACAAAAGTCTTGGTTCTTAAGAAACTGACAGGCCAGGCAAGGTGGTTCACATCTGTAATCCTAGCACTTTGGGAGGCCAAGGAGGGAGGATCACTTGAGCTCAGGAGTTAAGACCAACCTGGACAACATAGGGAGACCCTGTCTCTACAGAAAATAAAATAATTAGCTGGGCAAGGTGGTGCGCCTCTAGTCCCAGTTAGGAGGCTGAGGCAGGAGGATTTGTTGAGTGCAGGAGTTCGAGGTTGCAGTGAGCCATGATCACACTACTGTACTCCAGCCTGGGGTACAGAGTGAGACCAAGAAAGAAGAAAAAGAGAAAAAGAGAAGGAAAGAAAGAAAGAAAGGGAGAGGCCAGGCGCGGTGGCTCAAGCCTGTAATCCCAGCACTTTGGGAGGCCGAGACGGGCGGATCACGAGGTCAGGAGATCGAGACCATCCTGGCTAACACGGTGAAACCCCGTCTCTACTAAAAAAAATACAAAAAGCTAGCCGGGCGAGGTGGCGGGCGTCTGTAGTCCCAGCTACTCGGGAGGCTGAGGCAGGAGAATGGCGTAAACCCGGGAGGCGGAGCTTGCAGTGAGCTGAGATCCGGCCACTGCACTCCAGCCGGGGCGACAGAGCGAGACTTCGTCTCAAAAAAAAAAAAAAAAAAAAAGAAAGAAAGGGAGAAAGAAGGGAGGAAAGGAGGAAGGGAGAGAGGGAGGGAGGGAGGGAGGAAGGAAGGAAGGAAGGAAGGAAGGAAGGAAGGAAGGGAGGGAAGGAAACTGATAAATTTGATGGGAAAAAATGGCCAGGTGCGGTGGCTCACACGTGTAATCCCAGCACTTTGGGAGGCCAAGACAGGCAGATTACAAGACCAGCCTGACCAACATGACGAAACCCCATCAATATTAAAAATACAAAAATTAGCCGGGCGTGGTGGCATGCACCTGTAATCCCAGCTACTTGGGAGACTGAGGCAGGGAATTGCTTGGACCCGGAGGCGGAAGTTGCAGTGAGCCGAGATCGTACCATTGCACTCCATCCTGGGCGACAGAATGAGACTCTGTCTCAAAAAAAAAATTTTGTTTTTTGGTTGGAAAACAAAAATAACTCTGAGCTAGGAGTGAGACAGATTCTCTCCTTCTGCCTGTGGCTGGCTGTGTGACCTTGTGAAACTCCCTTGTCCTCTCTGAGTCTGGGGGCTAGGCTGGGTAGTTCTTGGGCCTTCTCTAGTACTGGCATCCTTTGAGGCCACACAGATGGCCACCTGGGCCAGATGGGAGTCACTGAAGGGGAAAGTACTGGGATGAGTGACTGCGGTGACTGTAGTGGCAGACAGGAGAAAGAGAGACCTTAGGACTCATTCCCCATCTCTTATGAAGCACAGTAAGGGTAAACTGTCCTGCCCTTTCCTATTTCTCTGACCCTCAATAGCCCTAGGACATCCCAGACTCCTCCTAAGCCACCCAGGCCACCTTGGATCACCTTGGGGCAGGAATCCAGCCCGCTCAACCCAGGCTAATTTAACAGGATTTCTGCCAGACAAAGGGCAATTTCCTGGATGGTGAGCAGGCAGGGCTGGGCCTCTTTAGGACTTGGGCCTCACCCCAGAAAGAGCCTTAAGCCACAGCAATCAGGGACTTCTTTGATTGCCCCGGAGATATAAGCCCCACCCAACCCTGCCCAACTGCCCTGGAGGAAAAAAGTAGGCTCTAGATCTTATCCAACACACCCAGTCCTAAACCTTCTCTGACTGCTGCCTCCTGTCATCACTGCCTCTTTCTTCTCCTCTCTTCCCTGTCTCCATTCTTTTCAACATATTTATGACTCCTACTTTGTGCTAGGCACTATGTTAGATCCTAGGTATACAAAGACTTGTGATCCAAAGTGGGTTCTGCCCTAAGAACTCGAAGCCTAGGAAAGACATAGACATGTACAGTTGGTTCTTATGACTTGTAATTGTTGTATTCCATATAGTCACCATGAAAACTGAATTAGCAAATACTAGATCATTGTTCCTAGGGGAAATGGGAAATACAAAATTAGGTTCCTGAGAGCCTCTGATCATAATACTTTTTTTTTTTTTTTTTTTGAGATGAAGTCTCGCTCTGTTGCTCAGGCTAGAGTGCAGTGATGATACAGCTCCAATGAGTGGAAGAACACCAGGGCTCTTGGTCCTCATGCCAGTTTAGATAAAATGACATGGACATACATGGAGTGGTTTTAAGGAACTGAGGGTTTAATAGGCAAGAAGGAAGGGAGAAGAAAGAAGACAGAAGCTCTCCTGTACAGAGGCAGAGGGAGGGGGGCTCCAAAGCTGAGAGAGGAGACTCCACGTGCCATGGACACCAGCCAGGTATATGAAGAGGCTGGAGGAGGTGGTGTTTGATTTGCAGAGGGCTCAGGAGATTAGTTTGACCGGGCATGTCATTCATGTAGCCAACAAAAAAAACTGGCCCTCCCACCCTAGCCTTTTTAATATGCAAATACAGAGCACCATGATGTTCTACACACTTGGGGATATGTGGGGGAGGCCATTTTGCCAGGCACATATGGGGCCAGGGCAAGAAGCACAGGGCAGGAATCCCAATGTTTGGGTGGACCCAGCTTCTAATGGCCTGCATTTGCATATCAAAGGTTGCCGCCCAGGTCTAAGAGCCAGGGCTTTCATGCTAGGCAAAAAATGTTTCTGGAGCTGCTTTAAAAACGAAAACTCTCCCAGGACCCCTTTTCCTCTCTGTCTGCCTAAAATAACTTCTTAATAACTCCTACCACAGTGATGCAATCCTGGTTCACTGCAACCTCCACCTCCCAGGTTCAAGCAATACTCCTGCCTCAGCCTCCTGAGTAGTTGTTATTACAGGTGTGTGCCACCATGCCTGGCTTAAATTTTGTATTTTTAGTGGAGATGGGGTTTCGCCATGTTGGCCAGGCTAGTCTCAAACTTGTGACCTCAATTGATCTGCCCGCTTTGGCTTCCCAAAGTGCTGGGATTACAGGCATGAGCCATCGCACCTGGCTTGATCACAACGCTTTTATTAAATGATCAATACATAACCATGTTTTACATGTGCTTCTATTTAAAGACAGCTTATTTAATTGGTATTGTTGATTTGTTGACATTGAACTCATTGTAACTCATGCCTGAATGAAGCTTGTCTAACACACATATTTTCTCTGTAAGGCACATCACAGCTGTCTTAGTCTATTTTCTGTTGCTATAACAGAATACCTGAGACTGGATAATTTATCAAGAAAAGAAATTTCTTTCTTATAGTTCTAGAGACTGCAAAGTCCAGGAGCATGGTGTCAGCATCTGGTGAGGGCCTTCTTGCTACATCATAACATGGTGGAGGACATCACATGCAAGACGGCAAGAGCGAAAGTGATGAGTCAGGTTGCTCTTCCCCTCCTTGTAAAACCATCAGTCCCATCATAGAGGTCCCATCCCGATTATCTTATCTGATTCCAATTACCTCCCAAAGGCCCCATCTCCAATCAACATATGAATTTGGAGACTAAATTTCCAACATGTGAAATCTGGGGGACACATTCAAACCACAGCGACAGCCTTCTTGTGCTTAGGAACACTAGACAACACTTCAGCACTCTGTTTGGGGCAAGAAAAAGTATGAAATGAAAAAACATGGCTCTAAATGGACCACAAAAAGGACACTTGTTAACAATACCAAGTGAAAAACAGAGGGGCATCACCTTGTTCAGCCTCAGCTGGGAGCATGCACATTAGACAACTTGAAATTTTTGTCACTCTGTGCATATCTATGAATGACCATGAGTATTAATATCAGAGTTGGGAGCTAAGCTATGAGGACACAAAGGCATAAGAATAATCCAGTGGACTTTGGGGATTCATGGGAAAGGGTGGGAGGGGAGTCAGGGATAAAAGCTATACATTGGATACCGTGTACACTGCTCGGGTGATGGGTGCACAAAAATCTCACTAAAATCATCACTAAAGAACTTATTCATGTAACTAAACACCATCTGTTCCCCAAAAACCTACTTAAATAAATAAAACAAAACAAAACAAAATAAAATAAAATAAAAGTTCAGGCCAGGCGTGGTGGCTCACACCTATAGTCCCAGCACTTTGGGAGGCCAAGGTGAGCGGATAACTTGAGGTCAGGAGTTTGAGACCAGCCTGGCCAACATAGCGAAACTCTGTCTCTACTAAAAACACAAAAATTATCCAGACGTGGTGGCAGGCACCTGTAATCCCAGCTACTAGCGAGGCTGAGGCAGAAAAATTGCTTGAACCCGGCAGGTGGAGGTTGCAGGGAGCTGAGATCGCACCACTGAACTCCAGCCTGGGTGACAGAGTGAGACTCCATCTCAAAAAAAAAAAGTTCATAAGAAAAAAATTAATTGTATTTCTATACACTAGCAATGAAAAAAATATGGGGGTCACAAATAAATGTTAGCAAGTAGACAAATTCATAAATGTGGAATCTGTGAATAATGAAGGTTAACTGTGTTTTGCTCTAGGAGATCCTGGAGGAATCTTTGACTCAGGTTGGAAGCATCAAGAAAGACTCCCAAAGAGATAATACTTTAGCTATGTCCTGAAATACAGGGAGGTCCATGCAGGGGGCCCATGACCAAAAACTAAGTTATGTGGTTTGACAAATAATTATTTCATTCTTATTCAGAAGCATTTTGTTGTCCTCATACATGAGGTCACCTCTTTCACTGTATCTTCTAAGTCATCACTGAACAATAGAACTTTCTGCAATGATTGAAATGTTCTGATACAGCATATTCTGTAATACAGTAACCAATAGTCATATGTGGTGATGAGACTTTAAAATGTGATTAGCGTGATTGAGGAATTGATTTTTAAATTCATTTGATTTCAATTATGTAGGATATGATGAGGTTTCTCTTCAAATAGCCTGACCAATCCTTTCTTCTTTAATTCATAGTACTCCCCGCCCAACCCCTTTTTTCTTTTTCTCTTTTTTTCTTCCTTTCTGCCTTTGTTACATGCCCAGACATGCCACAGTACCAGGCGTTATCAGTACCAGCTCACATTCCTTTCCTTATTTGGAAAAAAGACTAGCTCTCTAGCTCATTGCAGATACCCCTCCCCCTTTCCCCTCTCTCCCTTAAGTGCCCACCTTAGCTAAAAAAAAGTTCAAATGTTTAGCCAACCAGGATTAGAGTGCACAACCGACCCTGGCCAATGGGGAAAGGGTACAGGGGCAGGACTTGCTTCGGGAATAAAGGCTCTCATGCCCCTTTGTTCAGGTGTGTTCTCATGGTGACTGACCAAGGAGAAGCACCCCTCTGCGCAGAAGTAAAATTGCTTTGCTAAGAATCCTTTCTTTGAGTGTTCAATTTCCTTAGGATTTTGAACATTATTCCCAACAATTCGTTTTATATTTAAAGTTAAATAGGCAATGTGGTGTGGTTATTACATTGAACAATGCAATTTAGCTTATTGCAGTTTATATATATATATAAAGGGGATTGATTTTTGTGTAATAATTTTATACCCTTTTCCTTACTGAGATTTCTCACTGTTTTTAGTAGTTTTTCAGTTGATTCACTTGGGTTCTCTTAGAATACAAACATGTCATTGACAAATAAAGATAATTTTACCAGGCCGGGTGCAGTAACTTACTCTTATAATCCCAGCCTTTGGGGAGGCTAAGGCAGGCGGATCCCTTGAGTTCAGGAATTCAAGGCCAACCTGGGCAACATGGTGAAACCCTGTTTTAAAAAAAAAAAAAAAAAAAAAAAAAAAAATATATATATATATAAATCAAATTAAATTAAAAATTTTACATATATATTTCCAATTTTTATTTCTTTTTCTTGTCTAATTACATTATCTAATGCAATTTATATTGCTTGTTTATATCGGCCAATGAAATGTATAGTGGCTGCGCATGGTGGCTCACACCTGTAATCCCAGCACTTTGGGAGGCCAAGGTGGGCAGATCACCTGAGGTCAGGAGTTTGAGACCAGCCTGACCAATATGGAGAAACCCCATCTCTATTAAAAATACAAAATTAGCCGGGCGCGGTGGCTCAAGCCTGTAATCCCAGCACTTTGGGAGGCCGAGACGGGCGGATCACGAGGTCAGGAGATCGAGACCATCCTGGCTAACACGGTGAAACCCCATCTCTACTAAAAATACAAAAACTAGCCGGGCGAGGTGGCAGACGCCTGTATTCCCAGCTACTCGGGAGGCTGAGGCAGGAGAATGGCGTAAACTCGGGAGGCGGAGCTTGCAGTGAGCTGAGATCTGGCCACTGCACTCCAGTCTGGGCGACAGAGCGAGACTCCGCCTCAAAAAAAAAAAAGAAAAAAAAAAAAAAATTAGCCGGGCATGGTGGCACATGCCTGTAATCCCAGCTACTTGGTAGGCTGAGGCAGGAGAATCCCTTGAACCCAGGAGGTGGAGGTTACAGTGAGCTGAGATTGCTCACCACTGCCCTTCAGCCTGGGCAACAAGAGCAAAACTCCTATCTCAAAAAAAAGAAATGTTATATAGTAGTAGTGGTGATAATGTGTAGGCTTGTCCCTGACAGTGGAATTCCTAAGTGTGATTTCTTCCCTATTTATATGAAAACGTTACAAACAAGGGGCAAATGATTTTTTTGGCCCCCAGGCTTGCTCATGTTTGCTGTGTTTAGAAGTCCCACTCATTGTTTCCCAAGATAGAAATCTAGACATTGCCGGGCTCTGTGGCTCACACCTGTAATCCCAGCATTTTGGGAGGTTGAGGAGGAAGGATCGCTTGAGCCCAGGAGTTTGAGACCAGTCTTGGCAACATAGCGAGACCTCGTCTCTACAAAAGAATTTAAAAATGAGACAGGAGGATCACTGAAGCTCGGGAGGCGTAGGCTGCAGTGAGCCGTGATCGTGCCACCGCACTCCCGCCTGGTTCGTTTTTTCTCAAAAATGAACAAACGAAAAAGAAATATAGGCTGGGTGCGGTGGCTCACGCCTGTAATCCCAGCACTTTGGGAGGCCAAGGCGGGTGGATCACAAGGTCAAGAGATCAAGACCATCTTGGCCAACATGGTGAAACATCCTCTCTACTAAAAATACAAAAATTAGCTGAGCGTGGTGGCACGTGCTTATAATCCCAGCTACTTGGGAGGCTGAGGCAGGAGAATCGCTTGATCCCAAGAGGCAGAGGTTGCAGTGAGCCAAGATTGTGCCACTGCACTCCAGTGTGGCGACAGAGAGAGACTCCAGCTCAGAAAAAAAAAAGAAAAGAAAAGAAAAAGAAATATAGACATCACTTTCATATTCTCTCCCCATCTCCCTCTCCATCTCAATTATATCCAGTCCTACCAGCAGCCAGATCAGTCCTCTTCATCTCCACTGCCTCCACTAATCTTGTATTCATCAGTACCATTCATTCTTGGAACATGACATGAACAGCCTCTTCATTAGTCTTCCAGCTTCCCTTCACCTTCTTCAATTCTTTCTCCTCAGAGCAGCTGATAGGTCTTCCTAAACTCTTGAGCTATCATATGGCTTCCCTACTTAAAACTCTTCAATGGCCTCCTTCTCCTCTTAGGATAAGGACCAAATTGCTTAACATAACCCACAAAGCCATGTTGTGGACCATCTGCCTCTGCCTTCATCCTCAGCCTCATCTTGCATCCCATTCCTTCAATCTTTGTGCTCCAGCCACACTGGCCTTTCTGTTCCTTGACTCCACCATGATCTCCCTGGCCTCTGGGCTTTAGCACATGCTGTTCCTTCTCCCTGAAATACTGTCTCTCTCTTTTCTTTTTTTTTTTTTTTTTGAGACGGAGTCTCGCTCTGTCGCCCAGGCTGGAGTGCAGTGGCCGGATCTCAGCTCACTGCAAGCTCTGCCTCCCGGGTTTATGCCATTCTCCTGCCTCAGCCTCCCAAGTAGCTGGGACTACAGGCGCCCACCACCTCGCCCGGCTAGTTTTTTGTATTTTTTAGTAGAGACGGGGTTTCACCATGTTAGCCAGGATGGTCTCGATCTCCTGACCTCATGATCCGCCCGTCTCGGCCTCCCAAAGTGCTGGGATTACAGACTTGAGCCACCGTGCCCGGCCTGTCTCTCTCTTTTCTTTTCTTTTTTTTTTTGAAACAGAATTTCACTCTTGTTGCCCAGGCTGGAGTGCAATGGCACAATCTTGGCTCACTGCAACCTCCACCTCCCGGGTTCAAGCAATTCTCCTGCCCAAGTAGCTGGGATTACAGGCATGCACCACCATGCCCGGCTAATTTTGTAGTTTTTGTAGAAATGGAGTTTCACCATGTTGGTCAAGCTGGTCTCGAACTCCTGACCTCAGGTGATCCACCTGCCTCAGCTTCCCAAAGTGCTGGGATTACAGGCGTGAGCAATTGTGCCTGGCCTCATTCACTATATTCTGGCCACACTGGTCTCCTTCCTGTCCTTCCAATATTCCAAGCTCTTTGGGGCCTTGGGGTCTGCGTTGTCTCCTCTACTTGCAAGGCTTTCTCTCTAAGCTCTCTTCACATTTGGCTAATTCTCATCCTTCATGAAGGTCACTTTCTTTTTCTTTCTTTTTTTATTTTTTATTTTTAGTAGAGATGAGGTCTCGCTATGTTGCCTAGGCTGGTCTCGAACTCCTGAGCTCAAGTGATCCTTCCACCTCAGCCTCCCAAAGTGCTAGGATTACAGGCAGGAGCCACTGTGCCCAGTCAAATGTTACTTTCTCAGGACATTCTTTCCTGAGCACTTAAAAGCAGCTCCGTACCAGTTCCCTCCATCACATCTCTCTTCTTTCATGATGCTTATTACGATATAAAATTATTTATTTATCATTGATCTCCACCGAGAATGTAAGCTCTATTTTGTTCACCACTTTATCCTCAGAGCCTAGTTGGTGTATGGCATATAGTAGACTCATTGTAAATATCTGTTCGGATCAATGGAATCGATACTCCAAAACAATGGCAGATCTGGAATTTCTTCTTTGAAATGTGGAGGTGCTGCTCCTTTCTTCCAGCAGGTGGCGCCAAAGCTGTACCTGGTCCTTAGCGGAGGTGTGGGTGGGCTGTGAGGTTGGCAAGACAGGGCAGCAGGGCCGAGTGAAGAGGCAGAGACAGCGTTAGTTGTAGTAATGCTGGATTCAAGCATAGAGGAGGTCAATATGGCTCTTCTCCCAAAGAATAACTAGGTATGATCTGTCCAGAAGGGACCCAGAGTAGCCAATGACCCAGGAGACATTGCTTCCCCTCTTCACCCGTCCCACCCCCAAAGCAGCCCCCAATAATTCAACAGGGGATCTTGGAAGAGGAGAACAATTTTCTGTGAGTGTGAAACTGGACAGAAGCAAGGGTATTCAAGTCTAAATCTCCATAGGATGTTTAGGGGAAACTGTGACCTGGAGAGAGGTGTCACAGTGGGTCAGTGGGAGTCGGGTCTGACGCCCAGCCAAAGCCTGCTCTGGTCCCAGCTCCCGTTCACTCAGCTCCACGTGCCTGCCCCACCCCACCATGCCTGGCCTTCAGCTCAGTGTGGGAGACCACCATGAAAGAGACAAACCCTTAGGGATGTCCCAAAGGCAGAGGGGTAGGGACTGCTTCAGAGGGGCTTGCTGGAGTCAAGACACATTGGATGGGTGTCTGCCAGGTGGAGCTGCAACAGGTGTGTCCTAGGGCCAGGTAGGTGGCCTGCAAAAAGAGCTGCGTCTAGATCTGGGCCTGGGGAGGTCAGTAGGGGTCTCAGACAGGAACTCACAGGATTTCTAGGAAACTTTTTGTTTTGTTTGAGACAGGGTCTCCCTCTGTTCCCCAGGCTAGAGTGCAGTGGCACAATCATAGGTCACTGCAGCCTCAGATTCCTGGCAAGAGATCCTCCTGCTTCAGCTGCCTGGGTAGCTGGAACTACAAGTTGCAAACCACCACACCTGGCTAATTGTTTTTTCTTTTTTTTTTTTGAGACGGAGTCTCGCTCTGTCCCCCAGGCTGGAGTGCAGTGGCCGGATCTCAGCTCACTGCAAGCTCCGCCTCCCGGGTTCACGCCATTCTCCTGCCTCAGCCTCCCGGAGTAGCTGGGACTACAGGCGCCCGCTACCTCGCCCGGCTAGTTTTTGTATTTTTTTAGTAGAGACGGGGTTTCACCGTGTTAGCCAGGATGGTCTCGATCTCCTGACCTCGTGATCCACCCGTCTCGGCCTCCCAAAGTGCTGGGATTACAGGCTTGAGCCACCGCGCCCGGCCTGTTTTTTCTTTTATAGAGTCGGGGTCTCACTATGTTGCCCAGGCTGGTCTTGAACTCCTGGCCTTGTAATCCTCACACTTCAGTCTCCCCAGTAGCTGGGATTACAGGCAGAGCCATTACATCCAGCTTACAGAAATGTTTCTAAACAGGAGAGCTACTGAGTTATCTTGGACAGTTTGCAGAAAGAAAGTGAGGAGATCAAATTAAAGTCAAGGAGACCAGACAGGATACTGGTCTATTCACCCAGGTAAGAGAGCATAATGCCTGAGAAGTAATTGTAGGGACAGGAAAGAAACAAAAGAAACAAGCTTGAGTGGTTTGGAAAACTTTTTTTTTTTTTTTTGAGGCAGAGTCTTGCTCTGTTGCCCAGGCTGGAGTGCAACGGCATGGTCTTGGCTCTTTGCAACCTCCGCCTCCCAGGTTCAAGCCATTCTCCTGCCCTCAGCCTCCCAAGTAGCTGGGATTATAGGCATGTGCCACCACACCATGTTTTTGTTTGTTTGTTTTTTGTTTGTTTTTATTTTTTTTATTTTTTTGAGACGGGTTCTCTCTGTCCCCCAGGCTGGAATGCAGTGGCGCAATCTCAGCTCACTGCAACTGCTGCCTCCCAGGTTCAAGCGATTCTCCTGCCTCTGCCTCCCAAGTAGCTGGGATTATAGGCATGTGCCACCACGCCTGGCTAATTTTTGTATTTTTAGTAGAGATGGGGTTTCACCATGTTGGCCAGTCTGGTCTTGAACTCCTGACCTCAGGTGATCTGCCCGCCTCGGCCTCCCAAGGTGCTAGGATTACAGGCATGAGCCACTGCGCCTGGCCAAAAACTTTAATTTTTTTTTTTTTTTTTTTTTTTTTTTTTTTTGAGACGGAGTCTTGCTCTGCCGCCCAGGCTGGAGTGCAGTGGCCGGCTCTCAGCTCACTGCAAGCTCCGCCTCCCGGGTTCACGCCATTCTCCTGTCTCAGCCTCCCGAGTAGCTGGGACTACAGGCGCCCGCCTCGTCGCCCGGCTAATTTTTGTATTTTTTTAGTAGAAACGGGGTTTCACCGTATTAGCCAGGATGGTCTCGATCTCCTGACCTCGTGATCCGCCCGTCTCGGCCTCCCAAAGTGCTGGGATTACAGGCTTGAGCCACCGCGCCCGGCCAAAAACTTTAATTTTTTTTTTAAAGACAGGAGTTGATGGTTACTGGTTAGAGTGGAGGGAGAGAGAAGGTATAAGTGGGCTTCTATAAACATTATCTCAGTGTCTCTGAGCGGGCTAGCTCCAGAGGCCAGACCAGACCCTAGGCTCCTGCTTTGCCCAGACAGCCTGACATGAGATGGCTGATGGAAAGACAGTGTGGGACTTGCTTTGGTGTTGACAAAACCGCTGGGTCACCTAACAGCCTTAAGTGGTGGTTAAGAGCACAGGCACCATAGCCAACCTCGATTCAAGTATCAGCTCTTCCAGTGACTGTCCAATGACCTTGAGCAGGTTACTTAACTTTTCCCTGCGTCAGTTTCCTTATCTCTAACATGAGGATGACAATAATACCTTCCTCATAGGGAAGTTCGGACAACTATTTGAAGACTAACTGAATTCAAACTTATTACACACATGCAACCATGCCTGTTAGTAATGCTTAATGTAACTTATCAAAGTAACCTGGCAGAACTTTATCAGTAAAAATGGAGGACCCGCCTCCCACCCAAAATGGAGCCCCACACTCAAGGTAAGAACCAAGCCTGAATAGCCTAAGAGCTTCTCTTGTCTGGGCCTCATTTATCTACTAGTAAAATCAGAAGATTTGACAAGTAGCTCCTAATCCTGCCAACTTTGCCTTCTTGTGATTTTGGGGGCTTGGCCTAAGTGTGAGACCCAGTGGTGTGTTAGGCAAAGCTCCTACCGGCTTGGAAGAGCCAACTGCTAAATGTTTAGGGAATGTTCAAAGTAGAACAACCATGGATAACTTGAAATTGGCTATGGTAGGAGTTATTCATACCATGGAAGTCAGCCAAGTGCTCCCAACTAGGCCTTCCCCACCACCCTGTTTCCTACTGGAAGTGTTTGCTTCTTGTCACCAGTGCCTCTGTGGTCAAATCCTCCCTCATCTGATACACACATCCAACAGGTACATTCTCACCTTTGAATACCATCAGTAACAGTTGTGGAGAAAGAACCACAGGTCTCCAGGGACCCCACAGGCCTCCAGCCCTGCCAGCCCTGCAGGCTGAGGCATGCAGCAGGCAGGAAGCACAGTGTACAGGCACACCCAGAGCAAGCGTCTGCCTGCCGATCCCCTAGTCATTCTCAGACACAGGGAAGTAGACGGTGGTGATTACGGTACTGGAGTCTTTACAGAGTTGGGATAAAATTCCAGTTAGGTCACTCAAGGCTGTGTGACTTTAGCTAAATCCCTCTCTACACTAGGGTGTTCTTAGCAAGAGGCCAGGTGCAGTGACTCACACCTGTAATCCCACTACTTTGGGAGGCTAATGCAGGAGGATTGCTTGAGTCCAGTGGGAAGGACTGGCCTGGGCAATATAGTGAGACCTCCATCTCTACAAAAAAATCTAAAAATCAGCCAGGCGTGGTGGTGCATGCCTGTAGTCCCAGCCACTCGGGAGGGTGAAGCAGAAAGAAGGATTGCCTGAGCCGAGATTGCGCCACTGCACTCCAGCCACAACTTCAGACATGTTTGCCCCCACCCAGTAGCACCTGGGGCTCCGTGTGTTCTCTAACAGTCTTAAGGCAGAAGGGCTCAATGAGTGGCTGAGGACACAGACAGAGACAGGCAGCTGTTTTCCAGCTTTTATGAAAATTAATAACATTAATAGCTCACAGACATATACATACACACACATTGCTATGTACACAGTCATTAAGTTATTAATTAGACTCTGTAAAAAAAGGTTTCTACATTAGTGTTCCGGGCTAGGCCCGGTCAGTCCTTGGCATATTCACAGTGGCAGCCCCAGGGCTTTGCCTCATGGGCGGGCAGAGGGGAGGCAGGAGGCCACAGAGCAGCCGGCCCCACGGTGAGCACAGCAAGGGTCCTGGGCCCCCTCCTTGAGTCTTCAGTTCCCTTCCTAGCACCTGCAGTCCAGCTGCTCAGCAAGCCGGCAGACAGGTCCTGATCCCTCCTGTGGCCTTCCGCATGGTGGCTTCGGGCAACGTGGCGGGCCCTAGAGGATGCTAGCCAGCTCTGTGGAGTCTGTTTCTGAGCAGCCAGAGCTGCTGGCCTCGTCCCTGCAGGAGCCAGAGGAGATGGGTTGGAGGAAGCATCCATCCTTACCCCTCCCCAGCCCCACCTGCTTGCTTCCTTCCTCACGTGATCTTGGTCCTACTGTTGGACTAAAGTGAACCACAGGACACAGAGTTTGCTCACTCCCACTTTCAACTGTTGGTTGGTCTGTTTACTGTCCTTGCTGCACACAGGGTACTGTAAACCCCAGAACTACACTCTCGTCTGGGCTGGTTGACGGGCTGGCATGACTCCCTCCACCCTGCCCACTGGTTTCCCCAGATGCAGGGTTCAGGCCACACTCGAGGTCCTATATGCCAGGAGGCTGATGAAGAGTGCAGTCTCTGGAGTGGGAATGCTGAGGCTCAAACCCCATCTCCGCCCCTTTCAGCTGGGTTAGCCACTCTTCCTGCTGAAACCTCAGCTTCTTCACTTGCAGAGGGGGAACCCTAAGAACCTGATATTTAGGGTTGTTGGAGGGATATGGGAGGTCATGGATGCACGCGTCCTATAACAAGGTCCTTAAGGGCAGAGATTTTTGTCTTGTTCACTAGAGCAATCAATGCCTAGCTCATAGTAGGCAGCCAGCATGTATTTGTTGGATAAAGGTAAGACCACTTAACAGAGTGCCTGGTGCATACTTAAGTGTTAGAGCTGTCCAGAGAAGATGTATGGGGGGTGAGTCTGGACTTGGCCACAGGAGACGCAAATTGAGGGTTTAGAGGCAACCATGTCCCCTCCTCCAGCATCCCGTCCCCTCCTCACTCACCTCAGTGCCTGCAGGGCCTTCTTGTTCTGCCGCCGCCTCTCCTCATCGATGGGGTACAGTTTGAAGAGCAACAGGCCCAGCAGGATGAGAACTATGGGAGCCATGGTCACGAGCATGTTCAGTGTAAACTTGACACGTTCCGGCTGCGAGCAGCCACGGGTCTGGTACCCTGCAAAGCTATGGGACCAGGGGGCAGGAGAACGGTGAAGATGGGGCACCTGGGGCCTGGCCCCGCCCAGTCCCGTCCCAGGTCTCCACCACACTCACTCCAGACTGAGGGTGGAAATGCCCAGAGACACTCCAGAGGCAAACTTGGTGAAGAAGACATAGAAGGAGAAGAAGATGGGCTCGGTCCCGTGGAAGTGGGGCTGCTTCAGATGGAAGTCGTCAATGACGTCAGGCAGCATGGACCTGCGCAGGGCAGTGACAGCCATGAGGACCAACCCACTTAACAGGCCTCTGTGTTGATGAGAAGAGGTGGCCCTCTGGAAGCTTCAGTACCATGGGTACACAGCTCAGTGAGGAGATGGCACCTTCACACGAATAAGAAAAGGCCTCTTGCTCTAAGAGGAAGTAGCCCTGCCTGGAGGTGCTCAGCGTGGCAAGTGGAGCTCCTGCCAGATTATAGCCCCCATTTTTCACTCTGATTAGGTGTTCTTGCAAAGCTCACTACCTGTACAACTGTACAGGACAGACCTCCCTCACTCCTAACCTGGACCCACAGAATGACCTGTGGGAGAACACCCCATAGAACTCTCCCCAAGGAGCTTCACAACTGGGGACTAGGGGCTGGAGATAACCGAGGAGGGGGCCTGTATATACCTACCAGGGTAGTAAGAAGGCAGCTGCCACACTGATGCCAGCTGCCACAGCTACCACATATGTGATGATGAGGTTACTCTCCATGAGGGCCACCAAGACGAGAAATGGCACTGCTGACTAGGGAAGGGGGTGCAGGAAGATGACTCAGCTGGGAGGTTCCCCCCAGACATCCCCAACTCAACCCAGGATCTGCTCTTCAACCCCACTCACTGAGATCCCAATATATACAGCTGTCTTCTTGCCAAACCGGGTGAGGAACCATTGCCAGATGGGAATGGTGACAGTGGCTGAGAGCTGTGGAAGACAAAGAGGGCTAAAGGGAGGTGCTTTAGAGCCACAGAGCCCTTCCTGCCCTTCCCAGAACCCCAAAGGGGCTCCTGGCCCTGCCCAAGAGCAGCCAGATGACATCATATGGGCAGCAACAAGATGACAGGCACCTTCGATGGCTCCCCAGGGGAGCTCAGAGCTGGTCCAGGCCCACCTCGTCTGCTGCCCTCTCAAACCTCTGAGCCAAGTTCCTGGTGTCCTCACCCTTGCTTTTGCTGTGCTCGCTATTCAAACATCTAACCTTAAACTCTTTATTTCACAGTCCTACCTACGCAAGGTCCAACCAAATATCCTGAGAAGCCTCCCTCATCCTTTCATGACCTTGGGCCAGCCTGAGAAACATCCTCTGCCTATTCCAAGAACCATTCCACAGCCTATGCCACTTCAGCCCAGGCTGCCTGTGCCCTTGCTCAGGTCCCACACTCACCATGATGGCCAGGAGTAGATTCTGGAATTCATTGCGGAAGCCCAAGGTGTAGGTGCAAAACAAGACAAAGTTCCCCTCCACCAGCTGGGTATGGGGAAAGGTAGGGAAGGAAATGCAAGGAAGGAGGTGATGTTGGGGCTGAGCCTCCCCAAGACATCCCCCATGCTCCAGAGACCTCTGCTCACCCCCTTCCCATTACACCCCCTTCTCAGGCTAAGCATGTCAGACCCCCACTCACCATGAAAGCCAAGGAGGTGAAGAGGAAGCCGGTAATAAGTTTGATGTATGGGCCGTGGCTCATGACCAGCCGCAGGCCCCGGAAGTAGGCGATCGGCTCAGCCTGCTGGGCTTCATAGGGTTCTGGGGGCCAGAGGGGACAGTGAGGAAGGAGCAGAGGCCCCTCCCAAAAGCCTGAGGGCCAGGCAGAAAGACACAGTTGCCCATGCTGAGGCCTGCACCCCTTCCCAGGCACTCCCTTACCTCTCTGCTCCCGCACGCCCAGGGTCAGGATGACAGCACAGATTACATAGATACAGACAATAACCCCCGCTGCCAGCAGGTATGCCTTTTGCTATAAGGAGGTGAAGGCGACATACAAGGACGGTCAGTTTGAGCTCATCCCAGCACCCCAGTTCCAGCAGACCCATTCAGTGATCTTGGGCCAGTAGCCAGTTGCCTCCCCTCTGGGAGCCTCCTGTCTCCTTGTGTGAAACGGGAGGATCACCCCAGGCCTGCTGTTGCTTCCCAAGACTGGACAGTTAGGATTCACAACATGCTCAGAAACCAGGCTGGTTGAGTGCGGCCCTCACACCTGTAATCCCAGGAGTTTGAGACCAGCCTAGGCAACTCTACAAATAATAATAAAAAAGAAACCAGGCTGCGGAGTCTGACAGCCCAGAATTCAAATCTTCCCAAATCTCTGCAATTCACTAACTTTATGACTCTGGGCAACTTATTCAGCCTCTCTAAGCTTCAGTTTCCTGTTCTGCAAAGTAGGTATATTGGGTCTATCAATTGTTATGTATATCAAATGCCCAACATTTACTTAATAAACACTAGCTGTTACTATCTTTAGGATGACTACAAACCACCTCATTGCTCCTTATCTCCCCAAATCCCTGCCCTGCCCGGGGCCTCACCGTTTCTCTGTGTGAAGTGGTGCCATGTGTATGGTTGGCACTTTGTGAAGCCACTGTAGAGTTATTGAGGTCCTGGAAACAAGGCGTGTCTGCTTGGCCCACGATCTGCCCCTGGATCGCCGTGCCCAGCACTGTGCCCAGCACTTCCACAGTCATCCCTGGCAGGAGAAAAGGAGGTGTTTCGGAGGGTCCTCATGGGTCGTGGGCCCAGGGAGGAAGGTCAAATGGGTGGGAGCCTAGCTGTAGCTCCAGGCAGGGTGGGTAGAGGTAGTGGGGTAGGTGACATCTTGGTCCGAACGCATATGCACCTCTCCAGGGCTCATCTGAGCAATAAGGGGATTGAGTTGTTTTTAAGATGGTTTCACACCCATACTCTAGAGCAGAGCAAAGAGCTAGACCCGCAAGGGAAGAAGTGTGGCTGGAGGGTCCCTGGAGGGTGGGGTCAGGTGGGCTGGGGAGACTCACGATAGGCGGTGGCAGAATCCCGCTCAGTCTGCTCGGTGCTGATGAACATGGTGAGAGCCGAGTAGGGAACATGGAAACACTGGCATGGAAGACAGGCCATTGGCCAGTCAGGCAGGTGGACACACCGATGTAGCTTCCGGTACCAACCCTGGGGGCCCCAAGTACTGCCCTCCTCCCGGCCCCCAGAGACACCCAGAGGAGGTACCCACACTCACCGTGACCATCGTCTCAAAGAGGCAATAGAAAAGCAGGTACCAGTAGGTCTGGCCATGTGGGAAGTCGGGCACGAACCAGATGAGGAAGTAGGAGATGACGGCCAGGGGCGTGGAGAAGATGATCCTGAGGAAGAGGAGGGTGTGAGTAGAGGCTACAGGCTGGAGGCTGGAGGCTGGAGCCCAGGAGCCAGGGCCAGCCCAGACTGCTGTGCCTCACAGGGTTCCCACAGGGAAGGAAGCTAAGCTCTTCCTTCCTTCCCCATACTCCTGCCATCCACCCATCCTAGGCCTGTGGGAAGAGGCTGATGGCCAAGCCTGGAATGGCAGATGGGAACTGGGCCCCCAGACCAAAATCCTGGGCATGGAGTGTGAGGTCAGACCCTGAGTCTACTCCAGAGGCACCAGCCTCTAATGGGCTGAGAGAGGTAGGACGGGAGTCCAAGACCTCAGGTGGCTGGGCAAGGAGGCAGAGAGAAGGAGCAGCCCCATCCCCCGTGTTCTCACACAGATACTCATCAACCACACACACACACCCCATTCACACACACACCCCATTCACACACACCCATACCCCACTCTCACACACACACCCCATTCACACACACCCCATTCACACACACCCATACCCCATTCTCACACACACACCCCATTCACACACACCCATCATTCAAACACACACCCCATTCACACACACACCCCATTCACACACACACCCCATTCACACACACACACCCCATTCTCACATACCCCCATTCACACACACCCCACATTCACACACACACCCATTCACACACACATCCCACATTCACACACACACCCCATTCACACACACACACCCTATTCTCACACACACACCACATTCACACACACACTCCATTCACACACACCCCCATTCACACACACCCCACATTCACACACACCCCCATTCACACACACCCCACATTCACACACACCCCCATTCACACACACACCCCACATTCACACACACCCCATTCACACACACCCCACATTCACACACACACCCCATTCACACACACACACTCCATTCACACACATACCACATTCACACACACACTCCATTCACACACACCCCCATTCACACACACCCCACATTCACACACACACCCCATTCACACACACACCCATTCACACACACATACCCCATTCACACACACACCCCATTCACACACACACCCATTTACACACACACACAGGGAAGCTGGCATATGGGGAGAGGCCAGCTCCAAGCAAAGGAGAACTGAAGGCCTAGGTGGGCAAACGTCTGTCTTCCCTGTGTGAGTTCCACACCATCACAAGGGGTTAGACCACAGGATGGACTAACTTCATGGCATCAGTATAGCAAGGCAGCACAGGCCATGGTAAAGAGAAAGGCCTTTGAGCCACTCTTCAGGGATTCCATTCTAGCTCCACCAACTAACTATAAAACTCAGTCTTGGGAGTTATTTAAATTATCTGAAGCTCGTTTCCTCATTTCCTCATAAGTTCCAACTATGGGCTGGGCACTATTCTAATTACTTAGGATAACCAGAGAACAGATACAAAATAATTGCCCTTGTGGAACTTACATACTAGTTGGCAAACAGGAATTTGATATAATTTAAAAGTTATGTATACCATTCAACCTTCATAAGGAATAAAATTCTGACACACACTACAACATAGATGAAACTTGAGGACATTAAGTCAAGGAAAATCAGCCAGACGCAAAAAGATAAATATTGTATAATTTCACTCATGAGGTACCTAGAGTGGTCAAATTCATGAAGAAAGTTGAATAGTGGTTGCTAGGGGATGCAGGGAGAGGGGAGTGGGGAGTTAGTGTCTAATAGGTACAGAGCTTCACTTTGGAAGGATGTAATGGATAAATGGTGGTGACAAAGTGAATGTACTTAGGCTGGGCGCGGTGGCTTACGCCTGTAATCCCAGCACTTTGGGATACCGAGGCAAGTGGATCACCTGAGGTCAGGAGTTCAAGACCAGCCTGCCCAACATGGCAAAACCCCCGTCTCTATTAAAGTACTAAAAATTAGCCAGGTGTGGTGGCACACACCTGTAGTCCCAGCTCCTTGGGAGGCTGAAGCAGGAGAATCACCTGAACCTGGGAGGCGGAGGTTACAGTGAGCCAAGATCGTGCCACTGCACTCCAGGCTGGTGACAGAGTGAGGCCCTGTCTCAAACAAACAAACTCCTTGATTATTAAATCCTTAATGTGGAATGTTAAAACTGCACTGCCCAAAAAAGAACTATTAGAAAACCGACAGGTTAGTATCCCCGCTGTACCAAAAACAAAAACAAAAAACCGAAGTGAATGTACTTAATGCCACTGAACTATACACTTAAAAATGGCTATAATGGCAGTGGCACATGCCTGTTGTCCCAGCTACTTGGGAAACTGAGGCAAGAGGATTGCTTTTCCCCAGGAGTTTGAGTCCAGCCTGTGCAACATAGCAAGACTCTGTCTTGTAAACTTTTTTTTAAGATTATGGTAAACTTTATGTTACATATACTTTATCACAGTTTTACAAAAGTGTTATATAACGTGTTGGGAGATGAGTGCTATGAAGAAAAGAAGTAAAGCTGGCTCCAGGGGCTTAGAATAAGGATGCAGTTCACAACTGGGTGGACAGCGTAGGCCTTACTGAGAAGTTGGCATCCATGCCAAGGCCAGAATGAGAGGAGAGAATTGGCCTTTTAGACATCTGAGGCAAGAGTGGGCCAGGCAAAGGGAATAGTCAGTGCAAAGGCCTTCGGATAGGTACATATCAGCAGGTCTGAGGAAGAGCAAGGCCAGGAGGGCTGGAGTGAAGAGAACGGGGAGATAGAATTAGGAGATGAGGCGGGAGTGGAAATGGAATTCCCAAAAGGCCATTGTAGGTACCTTGGCTCTAGTTCACAGGATCGAAGTAACTTTGAGACTTGGTTGATACTAAAATGTCAAACAGTGTTTGGGACACTAAGTGCTATAATGATCACATCAGGGAAGCCCAGCAGGAGAGTTGGCATGCATAACTAATGCAGGCCACACCAGGGAAGCTGCGGAAAGCCCTGGGCTGGGGAGGAGACCTCAGGCCCAGCTGTTGTAGCCTCCCCATGGGACCCTGCTTGACACCTAGTCTCTCACACAGTGGCCTTGAGAACTCCAGAGAAAGTGACTGTCAAAGTCTTTCTGATTTGGCCAGGAATGGTGACTCACACCTGTAATCCCAGCACTTCAGGAGGCTGAAGCAGGAATATTGCTTGAGGCTGGGAGTTTAAGACCAGTCTGGGCAACATAGCAAGACCCCATCTCTATATGTGTGTATGTGTTTTAATTAAAAAAAGGAAAAGGGCCGGGCACAGTGGCTCATGCCTGTAATCCTAGCACTTTGGGAGGCCAAGGCAGGCAGATCACGAGGTCAGGAGATCAAGACCATCCTGGCTAACACAGTGAAACCCCGTCTCTACAAAAAGTAAAAAAATTAGCCGGACATGGTGGTGGGTACCTGTAGTCCCAGCTACTCAGGAGGCTGAGGCAGGAGAATGGTGTGAACCCGGGAGGCAGAGCTTGCAGTGAGCTGAGATCGCACCACTGCACTCTAGCCTGGGCAACAGAGCGAGACTCCAACTCGAAAAAAGAAAGGGAAAAGAAAAGTCTTCCTGGTTTCAAGAAGAGGATTTAAATGTAGACTCAGAACAGGGGCTGCCCTGAGGCCCAGGAGGAGAGAGGGCTACATGGCTCACAAACCCTGACAGACCCAGTTTCTTCCTATACTGAAAGGAAAGGGGGTTCCAGGTCTCCAGGCCTGGCCTGGGGAGAGGTCAGGTGGTATGGATGGGGAGGTCTGGCCAGGCATGGTGGCTCCTGCCTTTAATCCCAGCACTTAGGGAGGCAGAGACAGGAGAATAGCTTGAGCCCAGGAGTTTTAGACCAGCCTGAGCAACATAGCCAGACCCCATTCTCCACAAAAAGGAAAAAAAGTTTGCACACCAGCCTTCAGCCCACAAGCCATCCCACCTCCACGCATACACAGGCACCACCAGACACAGAAGCACACGCACAAAGGCACCTGCTAGATCAGAAACCGGCCTGAAGGGCCCCCAGCGACTTCCGCAAGCTGGCTGCCACACCTGCCCAGCAAGAGTCGCTCAGTTCCTACACGCCACAGGGAGGGCCTGCCCACCTCCACCTCTCCTGAATCTGTCTCCTCAGGGAACAAGAGCTCCTCATCAGCCTTTGTCAAACACTCCATCCTCTGCTTATAGGCAGCTGAGCAGCTGCTGCTGAGGAGCCCAGTGTGACTGGGAGTAACCCGGCCTTCAGCCACCATGCCTGGGAGTAGCCGCCTCCCATTGGCTGGGCCTCATGAGGCGATGTGGTAGCAGAGCCTCGCCTTCTACTGGCTGCCAGGGAGGCGGGCACAGGGCCAAGTCTCCTGGGCTGGCGCCGGGGGAGCCCTGAGCAGCCTGCACAGGTAAGGCAGGCTGTCCTGCCCCTGGCCCTGAAGACTGGATCAAAGTCTCCAACCTGGGCCTTAGCCAGGGACTGGCAGGATTGGGGTGGGTGGGGGGCCTCGTGGGAAAGGAAGCTGTAGTGGGGGAAGGGGTTGCGGAAAGAGCTTTGAAGGCCGGAGGCCAGGTATGGGCGCCCCTGGGGCAGGAAGGCGCCCACTTAAGCCTGGATGGGCTGGAGATGAAAGGGGTATGCCCCCCCACGCCCTGAAGCAGGATGTCCTGGAGGGAACCAGAGTCCCCGCCTGACAGCCTATCCTGTATGGCTCCCCTGCTGTCTGATCCATGGCACCACCTCCCCCCACTTTGCCCCACAGCCTGATACTGAGTAGCACAGGCTTCGTACCAAGGGAAAAGGTAATTTACGTCATCCAAGGTGCCAAAGGTTATGGGTTTGCTACCCCATTCCGGGTATTACCCCATCCCCTGCTCTGCCAGGAGCCACCCTGAAGGGGGCCAAATTATATATCACTGTGCTGTTGGATGGTGCCACAGGGAGGCGGAGATGCAGCAGGCTGGGCCTGAAGTCCAACTCCCAGCCCAGGATTCTGCAGTTCGCCTGGTGTGGCCTGTACTAGGGACCACATGCCAGCTCTCCTGTTGAGCATCCCTGATGTGGTCATCATAGCGCTTAGTGTCCCAAGCACTGCTTGGTATTCTAATATCAACTTATTTAAGTCTCAAAATTACATCAACCTGATGAAGTAGAATTCAGCCAGGCACTGTTCTAAGAATGTCAATAATAATAATAATAATAATAATAATAATTCAGCACAACTCTGTGAGATAGACATAATTAATATCCCCATTTTATAGATGAAGAAACTTGATACTCAGAGATGTGAAGTGGCTCAGCTCTAAGTAGGGAAATTGGGATTTAAAGCCAGGCAGGGGCCGGGCAAAGTGGCTCACACCTGTAATCCTAACACTTTGGGAGGCTGAGGTGGGAGGACACCTTGAGCCCAGGAATTCAAGGCCAGCCTAGGCAACATAGTGGGAAGCTGTCTCTACAAATAATAATTTTAAAAGATTAGCCAGGTGTAGTGGCACGTGCCTGTAGTCCCAGCTACTCGAGAGGCTGAGGTAGGAGGATCACTTGAGCCCAGGAGTTCCAGGCTACAGTGAGCTATGATGCACTCCAGCCTGGGTGACAGAGGGAGATCCTGTCTCAAGAAAAAAAGGAAGAGAGAAAGAGAGAGAGAGAGAGAGAGAGAGAGAGAAAATAAAATAAGCTCAGGCAGGCTGGCTTCAGAGTACAACTGCTTAACCACTCTGAAGTACTACCTCGGCCACTGTGGGAAGTGATAGAGTGGGAGAATTCAGAATTCCAGCTTCACCAAGGGGAATGAGCAGACCCTGGGAAGGAATGAGGCCTGAGCTGCCCAGCCTAGCACTTTGGCTGGCCTGGAAATGGACTGGCTGAGCATGCCAGTGCCCATGCTCAGGGTAGCTGATGCCTCAGATGGGGTTTCGACACCCTTGGACTTTTAACTCCTTCTCCTCACCCCCCAGCCTGTGACAAGACAGAGAGAAGGGACAAGGAGAGGATATGCTGGAAGTCCTGTCTTGTGCCACCTCAAAGGAACATCTTCTACTCACCAGGGCATAAGGCGACCCAGGCAGGTCCAGGAGGATTTGCTGATGCAGAAGCCCACCAGGGGGTCTGTGATGGCATCCCAGGCTCGGCCCACAAACAGGATGATGGAGGCAGAAAAAGGGCCCACCTGGAATGGGGAGAAGCAAAAGACAACTTCCTCATCCTTCTACTCACCTCAGCTCTCACTGGTAGGCAGAAGCAGAGGCTCCCTCCCTATCTCAGCCAGGATCTTGTGACCCTGAGCTGCTCCCACATGGACCTTACACATCTTCACTTGCCTTGTTAATAACGACAACAGCATTTCTCCAATAACAGTAGCACCGGGTGCCTCTACAGAAGCTTTCCCAGATCTGTCCCCTTGATTGCTTCCCTCCACTGCCCTTGAAAACATTCCCATCAATTCAAATGAATCCACAAACATTTCCTTCCCTCCCTCTCAGTCCTGAGCCCCTGACCACCTGGTATCAGAGTGAGCATTCGCGGGGTGAACACAGTGTGCTTGAGTGTCCCCATCTGTATAATGGGAGTTATGAGCTCTACCTTACAGATTCAAGCTCTATCTTGGATGTGGAAAAATAAGCCTATAGATGGTTTTTAAAAAGGGACTTGTCACTAGCCACTCAAGCTATCCCCCTCCCTTCCCCCAAACCCCCCAGGCCCTAAATACAGACTCTCCAGACTCCTCCTCATCCATCAAAGCCCTGCTATTGCTATTTCTCCGGAGAGTGGGTATTCTTCCCCATACCATAGTCTCCCCAGTCTGACCCCCCAACCCCAGCTCTAACACCCACTACAACAGGTTTACACTTTGACTGCAGGTTCCTCATATTTATACCCCCACTCAAGGCCCAACCCATGGGAGTTACTCAAAAATTAGCTGCTGAAATTTTTTGTTCTTTCTGGAGCTCAGTATTCCCCCTCTGTAAATGGATACAACTAAGACTCGATGCTTGCCAAGTTAGATGCTACATAGAAGACAGCCGGTACAGGAGCCCCAGTAGCCATGGCTATTCTGCCTCCCACTCTCCCATCCAGACAGAGTGAATTCTCAGGATGCCAGGCTTCTGGCCAAGGCCTCTCAATGCACAGAATAGCCCTGTTTCACCCCAAGTACCCCTCCCAGTCAAAGACCCTGTGTACTGGGGCATTCTAACTTAGCCTAGCACCTAAGCGCCCCTCTGCTCCTCAGGTAACGGTGGGATGCATCTCATCCACAAGCCTGGCAACAGCCTGAGCCAAGCCAGCTGACTACCTCCCAGCCAGGGACACAGTGTGCCAGTCGCTTCTAAGAACAGCATCCCCAGCAGGCCCCATTCTCCCTCATCCTACCGCCTACCCCTTCAGGCTCTGTTGCTCTTGCCAGGCAAGGAGGAGTTGCCAGACCTTTCCAGCAAAGACTCCCCTCCTGGATAACTTCCAGGGTCTTCTCATTTCTTGCCCACTGACTCTGAGAGGCAGCAAAGTAGGGATTTGAGGTCCCATTTCACAGATGGGGAAAACTGAGTGAACTGACCCAGGGGTGCATAGTCTTTCCCACCTCAGGATGCTGAAGGAAACCTCGAAGGCTTAGACCACTCACCTGAGCCACATCCAATAGGTAGATCTGAAGGAAGAAACCCAGGGCACAGCCTGTCACCTGGTAGGGGGCTCCCCCAAGTGCATAGCAAAGCTTGCTGCAAACAGACAACTGTTGTTTCTTCTTTTTCGGTTCTTTCTGGGAAGAGGAGAAAAAGATGAAAGGCCCAGGTCCTGGCCTCCATCCAAGAAGGTTCCACAGGAAGGACCGTCCCTCTGGCCAACTCTACCAGAACAAACAACTCTGCTTTGACCTGTTCCTACCCAAGAGATCCACCTTTTTTTTTTTTTTTTTTTTTTTTGAGACGCGGTCTTGCTCTGTCGCGCAGGCTGGAGTGCAGTGGCGCGATCTCGACTCACTGCAAGCTCCACCTCCCGGGTCCACGCCATTCTCCTGCCTCAGCCTCCTGAGTAACTAGAACTACAGGTGCCTGCCACCACGCCTGGCCAATTTTTTGTAGAGACGAGGTTTCACCGTGTTAGCCAGGATGGTCTCGATCTCCGAGATCCCACTTTCTGCAAGAGAAAGGTGTTCTCCATTCTTAGGAACCTGGAAAAGGTTGTGTGAAAGTTGCCCCTAAGCCACTTCCCTCCTGGAGATTCTACTTGTGTGAATCTTGTTGCCCCTAAGCCACTTCCCTCCTGGAGATTCTAAGGAAACTTATCAGCCCACCATCCCTAAAGAACTCCTCCCACGGCCTCAGCCACTGCTCCTTTCCAAGTTTCAGGGGAAGCATGCTCCAGCAGCGGACCTGTCCCCACCTGGCACCAGCTGCCACAACCTGAAAATCCGCTTGCTGCCAAGAGCTGGCTGAGCCCAGCCCAGGCTCCCGCCCTGCCTCAGAGACAGGATCCACCTGCCTACTCCTGGTGAGTGCTCTAGAGAGCTGTGGGGGCCCGGCCCAGCTAGCTGCAGGCACAGCTGTTCCACCTATCCCAGAGCATCCCTGACCACTACAGGCAACCAGAGCTTCAGGCAGACCCAGGAACCGTCCTGCTCTCCAGCTTCCCGACCCATCGCCCTCCATCCCCGAGCTCCTAGAGGACCTTGGAGAGGGAAGAAAGGCCTCCAGGCCTGAGCCCTCTCCGGGTGGGGCACTAGGGAGGTTGGGTTGCCCAGGGAAAGTAGATATTACTCATACATAGTAACAGCATAATTGCTCACCCAGCTCCTTCCAAGGATCAGTTAATAAAATTAAAAGGAAAAGGCAGTCACCTCCCACAAATGTATCTATTGCCTGAGATCCCTTTCTAGGGGGCCGCCTCATTTTATTTGGTCCTTCAAATAAGTCCCCAGGCCTGGGGATGGGGTCGATGGTCTCGATGCGCAAAGCACCGTTCCCGCGCGAACATCCACATTCAGACAAATGCTTGAGGGACGCGGCTCCTTTAAGAGCAGAGCCCTTGTTCTTATGAATGAACTTGAGCTGCCCTAACCGCAGAGTAGAGGCGCAAGCGTACGTGGGTGAAGTGGAAGGTAGGGGATGAGAGAGATGGGGAAGCAAGCGGAGTTTCCCAGATTTCTGGAGTCATTTCTGGCGTATGGGGTGGCAAGCCCCAGCCGCTCAGCACGGAAGAATGGAAACCCGCTAGGCAGAGCCGGAATCACATGGGGCTGCCCGCAGAGCCTCTCCGCAGAGCGCGGAGTGCGGGTGAGCAAAGGGGGGCGACGGCGCCCGCAGCTTTTCTCCGTCACCCCCTGCCCCTGGCACCCCCAGGTCCTCTCTGGCCCGTAGGCTTCCTGTCCCCGGCTATCCCAAGGGTCCCCTGACCAGGCTGACCCCCCGACGCTCCCGATCCCCTATTTCCGACTACTCCCTCCCCTCGCCCTCCACGCGGGGTGCCGGGCCCTCACCTTCACCTGGGCCGGGCGTTCAGTGGCTTGGAGGATGCTGGTGGGCAGCAGCCCTGCCGCGGAGCCGCTCTCGGCGCCTTCTCCTTTGGCCATGACCTGCGGGCCACGCCGCCTGGCCGGGTCGACGGGATGCTCCTCTGACCCGCAGGCCGCCTCTCCTCCCACGCTCGCGTCGCAGCAGCCTTAGCCACGGTCGCCGCGCGCTAGCCAAGCCGGCTGGCAGGCGAGGCACGCACTCTGCTGCACACCCCCTCCGCGCCTCTTATAGTTCTGCCCAGCCCTCTCGGGTGCGGCCAATCCCCGAGCCCCGCTGCCCCGCCTCCAGCCAATCCAGTCGCCCGCCTCCCCCCCGCCCTCCGCGCCTCGGCCGGAGGCTCTGTGCCACCGAGCCACGTTCTCCAAGCCCCGGAACCGGCATCTGCCTGCGCTGGCTCCTAGCAATCCGAGAAGCAGGCCGCGAGACCTCCCAGACACGCGTGAGGAAACCGAGGCCCCAGGCTGAAAGTGATCTGCCCGAGGTCCCCGATCTGCCCAAGGTCCCCGAGGTCCCCAAAGTCCAACTCTCCCCGAGTCGGGCCTACCACACATGACTTCTGACCGCCCGGCCTAGGAAAGGTAGGGGCTCTGAAGCCCACTTTAAAACCTGGAGTCAGGGAGTGTCTCCTTCTCCTTCAAGCCTAGAGGATGTTCGCTAACACTTTCCCTCCCGATGCCTCTCTCTCATCCCTGAAGACACACCATTCCCCCCGTCCTGCCCTTGGCATCCGGGCAATAGGGAGAAAGATGAGGCAATCCAGAGGCTGCCCCCCTGCCGGCAGGGAGCTAAGGCCGGGCTACACCCACTAGTACACTATGACAACAGTGGCCTTTTATGGATAGCTTCCTCTATGCTTAATATGATCTCTTTCGGCCCTCAAAAACCACCAAGTGAGGGTGGTACTATTATTATCCCCATTTTACAGCACAGGAAAGGGAAACATGGAGAAGTGAAACAACTGTTATGTGGCAGAGCCAGGCCTGAAAGGTTTTGTCCGATTCCAAAGCAGTTGCTCTCCACAGCCCTGCTCTATCCCTCTTAGCATAAATTACAGAAGGCTGAATGGGGTGTATGTGTCTCCCCAACAAGAAACCCTAGAAGGCTCCAGAGGCCCTGAGGGTTGAAACAGGGAAAGTTTTGAAAAAGACAATGCCCAGAAATGTGGTCCTCAAAAGAAGATGGGAGGGCATTAGTTTGGAACAGAAGGCAGGCACAGATGCCAGAAAAGAACAGTCTTTAATTCCAGCTCTGAGTCCCTTATGTCAATGTCACCCCAGTCTTTCCAGTTCTCTGATTAGTGAAGGGGCTGCTGGAACTCTCAAAGGCCACCCACTTGGTTCCTGTGCTCCTTAATGTCAGCCTCTTTTTTCTTTTCTTTAAATCTCCGATTGCAGAGAGGAGAGATAAGGTTTATCTGCCCCAGGATGGTCACACCGTGCTCCCTCATACACCAGCAGATCCCTTCTGGGCACACAGCTCTTGGCCATTGCTGAGCAGAAGAGAGCCAAAGTAAGGCAGTGGAAAGGGAATGGCTGACCCCATGACTCCAAGCTGTGTGACACTGTTCTGTCTCTTTTCCCCTCTCCAAGCTTGGTTAGCTAAGGTGTACTCTACGATCTCTTCCAGCCCCCAGATCTTCTCTCCCACAGAATCACATCATATCACAAGTAATCTGTATCCCCCTGGTAGACAATGAGCTCCTCAGGTAGGAACCACATCTTTTTCACTTCTACATCCCCACTAACTAGCTTAGGGCCTGACTTATTGTGTTCAGTGAATGAATGTTCAGTCTTCCCCTGCTAAGGTATAAGCACACAGAAGCCCATCAGGAAAAGCCCTAAGTGTCTCCATTTACTAGCTGTGCAACTGACCCTGAACAACTCAGTTAACCTCCCTGTGTAAAATGGCGATATTAATAGTAGCTACTGGCCAGGTGCCCTGGCTCACGCCTGTAATCCCAGCACTTTGGGAGGCTGAGGCGGGTGGATCACGAAATCAGGAGTTCGAAATCAGCCTGGCCAATATGGTGAAACCCTGTCTCAACTAAAAATACAAAAATTAGCCGGGTATGGTGGGGCGCACCTGTAGTCCCAGGTACTCAGGAGGCTGAGGCAGAAGAATCGCTTGAACCCAGGAGGCGGAGGTTGCAGTGAGCCGAGATCGTGCCACCGCACTCCAGCCCGGGTGACAGAGCAAGACTCTGTCTTAAAAAAAAAAAAAAAAGCCGGGCGCGGTGGCTCAAGCCTGTAAACCCAGCACTTTGGGAGGCTGAGACGGGCGGATCACGAAGTCAGGAGATCGAGACCATCCTGGCTAACACGGTGAAACCCCGTCTCTACTAAAAAAATACAAAAAACTAGCCGGGCGATTTGGCGGGCGCCTGTAGTCCCAGCTACTAGGGAGGCTGAGGCAGGAGAATGGAGTAAACCTGGGAGGCGGAGCTTGCAGTGAGCTGAGATCCAGCCACTGCACTCCAGCCTGGGCAACAGAGCGAGACTCCGTCTCAAAAAAAAAAAAAAAAAATTAATAGTAGCTACCTAATAGATTTGTTTTGGGGATGAAACAAGAAAATGGCACAGGAAAAATTTAGCACAAGTGCCTGGGAGCTGAAACTGGGCTGGTCCCCCTCCTGGCCTGATTCCAGTCTGTCAGTGCAGCAACGCAAGATTCCAGATATGGCCTGACCAAGCCAGCACAATAGGCCTATTATTTTTTCCAGTCTGGACGCGACACATTGTTAATGCAGCCTAAGACTGCTGGGCTTCAGAGCCTTTCTCTCCCATGATTAGTTCCCATCAGGTTGTGGTCAACTAAATCATTCAGATCCTTTTCACCGGAGCTGGGGTCAAGTCAGGTCTCTCCCCCATCCTCTGCTTTCTGTAATGTCTTGAAGCTCACAACAGAACAATGTCATCTTGCTTATTCCAGCCTGTCGAAATTGTTGTGGATGCTGGTTCTATGGCTCACTGTTTTCTCTCACTCTAAATTTAGATCTGTCCCTTGCAACTTCAACTCCACCAACCATGTTGTTGGTCAGGACAGGGCCCCATAATACAGCACTAGAGACACTCACTGTCACCACTAACTGAATCAGGGCACCGCCAATGCAACAGCTCCCAAATATCAAGTAGCCACTGGTATGCAGTGCAGTGTGCCCCTTAAGTGCTTTAAATATACTGTGGGGTTTTTTTTTTTTTTCTTTATATCTCATTTAGTTCCAACAATACCACTGGGGAGAGTCGTTTTTATTACCCTCATTTTATTTATTTTTATTTCATTTTGTTAGAGATAGGGTCTTGCTCTCTCACCCAGGCTGGAGTGCAGTGGCACGCACGATCATAGCTCACTGCAGCCTTGAATTCCTCAGCTCAAGTGATATGATTAGGCTTTGTGTCCCCACTCAGATCTCACCTTGAATTGTAATCCTAATAATCCCCATACTCCCGCAGTCCCCATATGTCAAGGGAGAGACCAGGTGAAGGTGACTGAATCATGGGAATGGTTTCCCCCATGCTGTTCTCATGACAGTGAGTGAGTTGTCACAAGATCTGATGGTTATATAAGGGGCTCTTCCCCCTTTGCTCAGCACTTCTCCTTCCTGCTGCTTTGTGAAAAAGATGCCAGCTGTGTGCAGTGGCTCACGCCTGTAATCCCAGCACTTTAGGAGGATGAGACAGGTGGATCACTTGAGGTTAGGAGTTTGAGACCAGCCTGGTTGGCCGGGTGTGGTGGCTCACACCTGTAAACCCAGCACTCTGGAAGGCCGAGGCGGGCGGATCACGAGGTCAGGAGATGGAGACCATCCTGGCTAACACATTGAAAACCCCGTCTCTACTAAAAAATACAAAAAATTAGCCGGGCATAGTGGCGGGCGCCTGCAGTCCCAGCTACTCGGGAGGCTGAGGCAAGAGAATGGCGTGAACCCAGGAGGCGGAGCTTGCAGTGAGCCAAGATCGCACCACTGCGCTTCAGCCTGGGTGACAGAGAGAGACTCTATCTTAAAAAAGAAAAAAAAAAAAAAAGGGACCAGCCTGGTCAACATGGTGAAATCTGTCTCTACTAAAAACACAAAAATAAACTGGGTGTGGTGGTGCACACTTGCAGTCCCAGCTACTTGGGAGGGTGAGGCAGGAGAATCACTTGAACTCAGGAGGCGGAGGTTGCAGTGAGCCGAGATCACGCCACTGCACTCCGGCCTGGGCAACAGAGAGAGACTGTCTCAAAAAAAAAAAAAAAAAAAAAAAAAAAAAGATGCCTTGCATTCCCTTCATCTTCTGCCATAATTGAAGTTTCCTGAGGCCTCCCCAGCCATGTTGAATTGTGAGTCAATTAAACCTCTTTCCTTTATAAATTACCCAGTCTCAGGCAGTTATTTATAGCAGTATGAAAACAGACTAATATATTAAGCAGTCCTCCTGCCTTAGCTTCCTGAGTAGCTGGGACTACAGGCATGTACCACCATACCTAATTTTTAAGTTTTAAAAAAATTGACCGGGCGTGGTGGCTCACACCTGTGATCCCAGAACTTTGGGAGGCCGAGGCGGGCAGATCACAAGGTGAGGAAATTGAGACCAGCCTGGCCAACACGGTGAAATCCTGTCTCTACTAAAAATACAAAAAATTAGCCAGGCGTGGTGGCCGGCGCCTATAGTCCCAGCTACTCAGGAGGCTGAGGCAGGAGAATTGCTTGAACCCAGGAGGCAGAGCTTGCAGTGAGCCGAGATCACACCACTGCACTCCAGCCTGGGCAACAGAGCAAGACTTCATCTCAAAAAAATAAAATAAAATAAAATAAAATAAATTTATTATTATTATTATTATTATATTATTATTATTATTATTATTTGAGACAGGATCTCACTACGTCTCCATGCAGAAGTGCAGTGGCATGATCAGGACTCACTGCTGCCTCAACCTTCTGGGCTCAAGTGATCTTCCCACCTCAACCTCTCGAGTAGCTGGAACTACAGGCATGCACCACAGTACCCCGCTAATTTTTGTATTTTTTTGTAGAAATGGGAGGTCTCATTATGTTGCCTAGTCTGGTCTCAAAACGCCTGGGTTCAAGGGATCCTCCCACCTCAGCCAACCAAAGTGCTGTTAAAATTTTTTTGTAGAGACAAAGTCTCACAGTGTTGCCCATTCTGGTCGTGAACTTCTGGCCCCAAGCGATTCTCACACCTCAGCCTGACAAAGTGCTGGGATTACAGCCATAAATCACCACACTGGTTATAGTGTTTTGTTATAATGTTGGGTGTGTTAGGCCTCTGGGGCAGACTTCAGGAAATCTCTTTGACCTTCTCTTGCCCTCCTTTCACCTGCCCAAAGGCAGGGCTCTAATCTTCCCCAATCTTTCTGATTGTGAATCTTAAGACCCTCCCTAGAGGGAGTCCTGCCCTAAACCCTGGGGGAAGGAATGCTAAAGTCATGAGGCTTCCATTAAAAACCCCTGAGAAGAGGCCTGACGCAGTGGCTCACGCCTGTAATCCCAGCACTTTGGGAGGCCAAGGCAGGTGGATCACAAGGTCCGGAGATCGAGACCAGCTATGACCAACATGGTGAAACTCCATCTCTACTAAAAATACAAAAATTAGCCAGGCGTGGTGGTGTGTGTCTATAGTCCCAGCTAGTTGGGAGCCTGAGGCAGGAGAATCCCTTGAAGCCGGGAGGCAGAGGTTGCAGTGAGCTGAGATCAGCCAAAAAAACTTCTTAGAAGATTGGATTCAGAGAGCTTCTGGCTAGCATGAACACATGGAGCTTCCTGGAGGGTAATGTCCTAGCCAAGGCATGGAAGTTCCACAAGCCTTCCTCCATATCTCACCTTATGCATCTCTTCATCTTTATCCTTTGTAGTATCCCAAACCAGTCAACATGAGTGTTTCCTTGAGTTCTATAAATGACTCCAGCAAACTAATCCAACCCTGGGAACCTCAATTTGAAGTCAGTTGGTCAGAAGTTCCAGAGGCCTGGCGTTGTGACTGGTATCTAGGGTTCGGGAGACAGTCTAGGGAACTGAGCCCTCCACCTGTGAGATCTGATACTATCTCCAGGCAGGTAGTGTTGGAATCGAATTAGAGGACATCCAGCTGGTGTCCACTGTTTAGTATGTGGGGCGGAAAAAAGAAAACCCATATCCGTGGTCAGATCATTCTTCTATGTTGGTGATTGTGGTGGTGGTGGTGTGACAGTAGAGGAAAAACACAGTTTGAGAGGTTTTTCCTAAACAACTGATGTCAGGAGTGGGATATATTGGGCTGACCCAGGCTCAAGAAAACATGTGGTTTGGGAAAAGAAAGGACAAAAAGATGAAAGATGAGGAACCTTTGATTCTTGGGTGGCCATGTGCTCACCCACAGTATGAAGCCACAGGGACACATGTAGTGTGTACCTAGATTAGGTACTAAAAGTCAAAGTTACCAGGGGAATTTAGAGATGGCTCCAACTCCCAGAGAGTTGATTCACTAGATGCATAAGGAAATGCAAACTAATAAGAAAAACAAACTAAATATTCAATTCCTTGGTTATTATCTGTAACAGCTAACTTGAAATTAAAAGAGAATGCTGGGTGAGACCTTGGTGCTAGACCAGCTTAGACCTCAGTCAGTCTGAATTTAGGCCACCAGCCTCAAAGCTGCCCCCACAGGGCAGAATTATGCATGGACAACAGAAAGTACTTCTAAGATTTGTGTTTACCAAGAAAGTAATCACTGTGGGAGAAGGGCAAAACCGAATAACTATTGAAACCAGAGGGCATAGTGTGAAGGAATTATTCCATTTTGTAGATCCGTATCATCAGCTTCCTGAGGAATTTTTACGAAAATGAATTCTGAGAGTAACTAATTTAGGAGCAGGATCTTTGGTTTTAATTGCTGCAGAGTGGAAGAGCCTGTTTGGGTTGATGCAGGACCCACAGCTCACTACTGAACAATTGCAGATGGATATATGTGATTCAGACACATAAACGATGTATTTCTGAGGGAACGACCAGACTTGTACTGGTTTTATCCAGTGGACTGGATAAAAGCCACTATAATATCTGTTTACCCTGAGAAGCGGGGACTGTCCAACTCCACCTATAAATGCCAAGGGGACCACCCCAGATGAAGCAGCTCATATGCATCGTATGCAAGCCATATGGGACTGGCTTTATGACGGCAGGGACATTCACCCACTGAAGATGCCCATTACCCAAGTCATGCTAAGTGCTGTGGTTAAAGAGGCCTCTTCTACATTGGCACCCCATGTAACCTTTACTCCTGCAGAATCAAACAGCAGTTCAAATTTGCTGTCTCAGCTTCCCTTCATGGGTCTTACAGATGCTAATAAAAGTATTAGGTTAGTTAACAAGAGAATGAGGAAAGGCAAAAGGTAGAGTCAAAAGACTCATCCCAAGAAGGTCGAAATTTTTAAACAGTTCTAAGAAATAAGATGAATAAAGCAAATATGCAGCCAGACGTGGTGGTTCAGGCCTGTCATCACAGCACTTTGGAAGGCCAAGGCAGGCAGATCACTTGAGCCCAGGAGTCTGAGGCCAGCCTGGGCAACATGTTGAAACCTGTCTCTCCAAAAAAATATAACAAATTAACCGTGCATGGTGGTAATGCCTGTAGTCCCAGCTACTTAGGAGGCTGAGGTGGGAGAATCACCTGAGCCTGGGAAGTCAAGGTTACAGTGAGCTGTGATCACACAATTGCACCGTAACCAGGGTGACAGAGTGATACCCTATCTCAAAAAGAAAGAAAGAAAGAAAGAAAGAAAGAAAGAAAGAAAGAAAGAAAGAAAGAAAGAAAAGGAAAGAAAACATTGATAGGGTTGATGGGGTGAAACTAAGAGGAAAAAGAAAGGGAGAGTTATGGGACTCATCCCCACAGGGTGAAAATCTTTAAATGGTTATTTTCCAAACTGAATGAATAAAACGAAAATTGATAGCTTTAAAACAAAGATCTTAATACAACACTTTTGAAGCCTGGGTGGACCAAAGAGAACCCTTACTGGTCCCCAATGTTAAAGGGCCCCAAACCAGTTTCCTATATTTCCCCCAGTAGGGAGAAATTGAAAAAGCTGGAAGGCAGAGATTACAATGAGAAATCTGATCTGAAATTGCCCAGGGAAACAGTCAAACAGATTAATCAAGATGTAGATTGAGGCTGAGTGTGGTGGTTCACGCCTGTAATCCCAGCACTTTGGGAGGCCGAGGGGGGCAGATGACTTGAAGTCAGGAGTTCAAGAGAAGCCTGGCCAGCATGGTGAAATCCCGCCTCTACTAAAATATAAAAATGTTATCCCAGCTACTAGGGAGGCTGAGGCAGGAGAATGGCTTGAACCTGGGAGGCAGAGATTGCTGTGAGCCAAGATTGCACCACTGCACTCCAGCCTGGGCAACAGAGCAAGACTCCATCTCAAAAAAAAAAAAAAGATGTCAACTGGGGCCTTGTGTGGTGGCCCATGTCTGTAATCTCAGCCCTTTGGGAGACCGAGGCAGGAGGATCACTTGAGGCTAGGAGTTCAAGAAAAACCTGGGCAACATAAGGAGACCCCATATTTAAAAAAAAAAAAAAATTTTCAAAAAATTAGCTGGACATGGTGTCACGTGCCCGTAGTCCCAGCTACTCGGGAGGCTGAGATAGGAGGTACACTTGAGCCCAGGAGTTTGAGGCTGCAGTGGGCCATGGTTGTACCACTGCACTCCAGCCTGGGTGACAGAACGAGACCGTGTCTAAAAAAAAAAAAGATAAAGATAGCCAAAAGCAAAAGGGCCAGGGTCCTTTGGCTCAAACCCTGGCTGGGAACCCAAAGGTTTTTGCACAAGAGAGGGTAAAATGGTCTGGGGAAGGAGAAGTTCCTGAAACTAGGACATAAAAATGTAAGAGTTGATAGATTTCGAAAGTTGGTATATTTGATTACACCTCATGCGAGGTGGTTGCATCTCTTTTACCTGATTGTAGCATGGGAATGAACACTGTATCTTATTGGAGAATGTTTCCCCTACCTAGTTTTGTAAAACAGAAGGCATGTAAATCTGCCCGTCAAGCATTATTAATTGAACATGCTAAATGGTAACCTACAAGTTTGCCAAGCCCACATGGTACGGGGTAGAAGAGAGACCACTGGTAGGTTCAAATTCTCCATTCGATAGCCCTATGTTGAACATTTCCTAGCCTTATGGCAAAAGGCTGTGAGCGCTTCCCAGCAACAACTCCTGGGACTTTGGACTATAGACTCTCCATTTGAGGGGTATTTACTACCTTGTTATGGGACATAAACTAAAGCTGTCCCTATGACTGAAAGGCATAAAATAATCTTGAAACCTGAAATACCCATGATATTTTCAGTGACATCAGAGAAATACTCTAATGGGTATGGCAGTGCCCAGAAGTGTTTCATAATAAAATCAATGGTTTATACAGGATCATGCTACCTGAAGAATGCAGGGAGGAGACACTTACAAGCAAAGAGCCTCTTTACCCCAGGACAGACTCTGAAACTGTGTGAGGAGCTGCTGGATTCCATCAACACTTGGACAGTCCAGTATGAACAGCTCTCGATTGACCAACAAGAAACTGCTTGGTTTTGTTGTAAGGTACTTTTTTTTGAGGGGGTGGGGCGGGTATTTTTTATTTTTATCTTTTTTTTTTTTTTGGAGTCTCACTCTGTCACCCAGACTGGAGTGCAGTGGTGCAATCTTGGCTCACTGCAACCTCCACCTCCCGGTTCAAGCAATTCTCCTACCTCAGCCTCCCAAGTAGCTGGGACTACAAGCCCATGCCGCCACGCCTGGCTAATTTTTTGTGTTTTAGTAGAGATGAAGACGGGTTGTCACTGTGTTGCCCAGACTGGTCTTGAACCCCTGAGCTCAGACAATCCACCTGCCTCAACCGCTCAAAGTGCTGGGATTACAGGCATGAGGCACCGTGCCCGGGCTGGGTAGGGAGTGGTCTGAGATGGGGTCCTGTTTCATCATCCAGACTGTACTGCAGTGGCTCAATCATGGCTCACTGCAGCCTTGACCTTCTGGGTTCAAGCGATCCATCCACCTCAGCCTGCTGTGTAGCTGGGACTACAGGTACAAGCCACCAAGCCTGGCTAATTTTTGTTTCTGTTTTTTAAGACAAGGTCTCACTATGTTGACCAGGCTGGCCTTGAACTCCTGGGCTCAGGTGATCCCCTTGCCTTAGCCTCCCAAAGCACTGAGATTACAGGTATGTGCCACAGTGGCCAGCCCAAGGTGCTTGGTTTACAGACTGCAGTTCCAAAGTGAATGAACAACATCCTGCTTGGACGGTAAAAATAGATCAACTTGGTGGGCTGAGCTGCATGTTGTTTTTCTAACAGTCATGGAAGAATTGAACAGTGATGGAAGCCCTTGTGTTTGGGTTTTTACTGACTTATGGGCAGTGACCAATGGCTTGGCCATACACTCAGGCAAAAGGGCAATGGAAACCTGGCTCATTAAAGGGATGCCCATATGGAGCATGGCTCTATGGAAATTTGAGCGGTATATTAGAGTAGAACAAGTTAACACCTGTCAGAACTCCCTTTCGTGTTTGGAAGGTGACTAGAGTTGACAAGCAGGTATCTCTGTGTACTCCCTAGAGGTGGCCACCTGTGTCCATGAAATGAGTGGATATGGGGGTATTGCAGCAGTATAGAGATGGGCTAAATCTAGACATGTTCCTTTTGCTCCCTCTCAGGCACATAATGCCAGTAAAAACTGCTCTGTTGCTCAGTAAGAGAGATAGACTGCCAATGGCTATGGAACAGATTTTCTGATAGGAAGGCCCTAAACACAACTGGCAAATGAGACTGATGTTGGACACCGGGAAGGGCTAAAAATGGGTCTTTAAAAATTTTTGTTTAAATAGATACAGGATCTTGCTATGTTGCCCAAGCTGGTCTTAAACTCCTGACCTCAAGATATCCTCTCGCCTCCAAAAGTGTGGGGATTGAAAATGGGTCATGCCAGGCACGGTGGCTCACGCCTGTAATCCCAGCACTTCGGGAGACCAAGGCAGGTGGATCACGAGGTCAGGAGTTCAAGACCAGCCTGACCAACATGGTGAAACCCCGTCTCTACTAAAAATACAAAAATTAGCCAGGAGTGGTGGCGCGCACCTGTAATCACAGCTACTCAGGAGGTTGAGGTGGGAGAATTGCTTGAACCCTGGAGGCGGAGGTTGTAGTGAGCCGAGATTGCACCATTGCACTCCAACCTGGGTAACAGATCGAGACTCCGTCTCCCAAAAAAAAAAAAAAAAAAAAAAACTGGGGGTCTTGACAGGCCGGGCAGAGTAGCTCACACCTGTAATCCCAGCACTGTGGGAGGTCAAGGATCACTTGAGGTCAAGAGTTTGAGACCAGCCTGGTGAACATGGCGAAACCCTGTCTCTACAAAAATACAAAAATTAGCTGGGCATGGTGGCGTGTGCTTGTAGTTCCAGCTACTCGGGAGCCTGAGGCAGGAGAATTGCTTAAACCCACTAGAGGTTTAACAGAGTTTAACTTTGTTTAACAGAGTTAAACAGAGGTTGCAATGAGCCGAGATCGCACCACTGCACTCCAGCCTGGGCGACCGGGTAAGACTCCATCTCAAAAAAAAAAAAAAAAAAAGAAAAGAAAAAAAGAGGAGTGTTGACAGAAATAAACACTGACTCTGGAGTGGGCTTTGCTTACATAGTGAAAGATAAAAATGCTCAGAGTGCCACTGGGGAAAAAAAAAAAACCGGCTGGTCTGAAGGTACTGAGTTATCTCAATTGTGCACAGTCAGTTACAGATGGAACTCCTTGTTCTACTCTTTCCCTGCTTCTTACTACTGCACTTGACTAGTCTTAAAAAACTAAATAAATAAAATTTAAAAATGAAACCAGAACAGAAGATATTGCACAGATTTGGATGACCAACTGTCATTTTATCAGGCCAAGGAATACACTGTACCACTCATAATGTCCAACAATGGACAGAGTGAGATATCCTCCTTGGAGTAATAGTTTGATAGAGAAATAGAACGGGCAATTGAAACATATGGTTATCTAAAACGGGGGAGATAAAAGCATGAAGGGCTGGCTTACAGGCCTTCAAGAGTGAGTGCTCACACTCAACAGGAGCAGGACTAAAGGAGTGTCCTCATTAGATTTTTGTTTTTCTGGTTGATATGGGGAGGAGGTGGAAGGATGCTGGTATGACTACAAATTCTTGCAGAGGGAGGAGTACACTGGTATAATGACTTTTTTCTTCCCCAAATCACCTAAAAGATTTTTTTTTTCTCTCTCTCTTCTACCTAATGCAGTGGTCCTAGGACCAAGGCTACAATTGAAGTGCGGGAAGCGGGGATGATTTCTAAGCAAGAAACTAACTGTGTTTTTAAATCTTACGTCAGAATTCCCAATGACCTGATGGGAGTAGCCTTCACCCAACGAGCAAAGTTGGGGTTAAGAATGAATATGCCTGGCTGGGCATGATGGCTCATGCCTATAATCCCAACACTTTGGGAGGCCCAGGCGGGCGGATCACCTGAGGTCAGGAGTTCGAGACCAGCCTGTCCAACATGGTGAAATCCAGTCTCCACTAAAAATGCAAAAAATTAGCTGGGCATAGTGGCGGGTGCCTGTAATCCCAGCTACTCAGGAGGCTGAGGCAGGAGAATCGCTTGAGGCTGAGAGGTGGAGGTTGCAGTGAGCTGAGATCGCACAACTGCACTCCAGCCTGGGGCGGCAAGAGTGAAACTCTGTCAAAAAAAAATTTAAAAAAAGAATGAATACGCCTATATTGCCTGGTGGTAAAATGGCTCGCTCCTTCAGAGCCGATGTGACCCTACCCTCTATGAATGCGAATGGATTGAGGGAGAGGCACTTGCTAGACTAGCATTGCTACCAGTGATCTGGACCAGCACACTGGGTGAACCTCATGTCCCTTCTGGAGATGGAAAAGTTTGGGTAAGAATAAGTGACAAATTGAGAAAAGGAGAAATAATAGCTGAGAGTAAAGAAATGAATAGATGGGTTACATTAACACCTTGAAACAGGCTCAGAGCCAGAGATGACATTGTCTCTTAGCTCAATTATACAATGCCTGAGAGAGTGAAGCTCTATGTTTGCCAAAACCACTCCTGCTTTTGGAACTTGACAAGATTAAAAGGAAACCTGGCCAGGGTGCAGTGACTCACACCTGTAATCCCAGTATTTGGGAAGCTGAGGCAGGAAGATCACTTGAGGCCAGGAGTTTGAGTCCAGGTGGCCAATAAGCAAGACTATATTTCTATTAAAAAAAAAGTTAAAATAATAAAAAAGAAAAAGAAACCTGCAAACCTGAGTGGCCTCAGTGTGGGAGATGTTCATACAATATGATGGACAGGACTTATTATTAATGACTGAATGGGATTCTAATAATGTGGCAGTATCTTTTGAAATGTATGTTCTTTTTTCTAATTTCTCAGCTCTGACTAAATGTGTATTTTTTTAATGTAAGGGATCTGTGTTTGAAAACCAGGGAGTGGCCTGTGGTGTTAAATGTATATATTGGTTTTTGGCTACAGTTCCAGGCTCATAACTCCCATAGCCTTTGTTAGTCTTTTGTTATAATGTTGATGTTAGGGCTCAGAGACAGTGCTCAGGAAACATAATCTCTCTGACTTTCTCCTGCCCTCCCTTTACCTGCTGAGGTCAGAGGACTGGGTTTGGAGAGCTTCTGGCTAGCTGAACACATAGAGGTTCCTGTAGGGTGGTGTCCCAGGGAGGGCATGGAAGCTCCATGCTCCTTCTCCCATACCTTGCCCTATACATCTCTTCATCTGTTTCCTTTGTAATATGCTTTATAATAAACTTGTAAATGTGTTCACCCAAGTTCTGTGAGCTGTTCCAGTAAATTAAAAGAACTCAAAGAGAGGGTCATGGGAACCCCACGTGAAGCCAGTAGGTCAGAAGTTCCAGAGGCCTGGGCTTGTGACTGGTGTCCAGGGTTAGGGTTGGGGAGCAGTCTCGTGGACTGAGCCCCCAGCCTGTGGAATCTGACATTATCTCCACAAATCTGACACTATCACCAACACTATGCACTTGGTGTATGGGGAAAAATTCCCACACCTTTGGTCACAGATGTCTTCTGCGTTGATGATTATTGCAGTGGTAGGGTGAGAGTAGAGGAAAAACACAGTTTGAGGCTTTTTCCTAAACACTTGAGCTCTCTGGCACTCATTTACCATTAACTGAATCAGGGCACTCCCAATACAACATCTCCCAATTATTGAGCATGCACTGTATGCTGGGCAAATACTGTGCTAAATGTTTTATTTTTATTTGTATAATAGAAATGGAGTCTTATAATGTTACCCAGGCTGGTCTTGAACTCCAGCCTCAAGCGATCCTCCCAAAGTGCTGGCATTATGGGCATGAGCCCATGGGGCTTTGCTGAGTCCATAGTGGACAGAGGGCAATCTCACCAGGAGACTGGAGCAGAGACCTTCTTCACAGCAATCTTCTTTCCATCTAGAACAGGAGGAGCAAGAACGAGAACTTTTTCCTGAGGGGCAGACAGCTTCACACTCTGTGGCAGCGTTACAGTAGGTAGTTAGACGTGAGCAGGGTAGGAGAGGCCCTCCAGACCAAGAATGTCAGGCAACTATCAGGTGATGGTCAGGTGGTTGTCTCTCTAAATAGTAATTGGTCACAGCCAGCAACAGAGAAAGACAGTCTCCCAATAGATGGAAAAATCTGAAACTGGTCATCAGCAGCTTCCCGATAACATCTCAGGAGTTGGGTAAATAGGGTCAAACATGCGCACTAAGAGGCAAAATGGTAGAGTTTAACTGCTATATGAACTTCCTTTAGGAATGCTTGACTGGTAAAGGGAAAAATGCCTCAAGTGAGCGTGCGCACAACTTCAGCAGACACACTGCACATGCGGCCCCTCTCAAGTGCTGGCCAGTCCCTCTCAAGTACTGGCAGGCCAAGGGAAGAAACAGGTGAGAAGTAATTCAACCTCAGAAACATGCCAACATGTAAGACCCCAAGTCATAGGTCAAAACGTGCCCTTGAATCTCTCGTCACCCGCTTGGCACTCTCACATGTGCTCTGGTGGCTCGAGGTGGTATTTCCAACGTAGTGGGATGCTGTCAGGGCAGGATTACCAGGTGGAGCTGTTGGGTGTTGGTGCTAGGAGACTGTTGCTGAGTGAAAGTGTTGCTGGATTCTGGCGTTGCCAAGTCAGGTAGCTTGCAGCCTATTATCCAGTGCTAAAATCTCTTCAGTCCCTAACTGGCAGATCTACTACCTGACTTCTGGAGAAAAGGAGCCATGCCCATACCTTGAAACACACTTGGCTCTACTATCACTAGGAAATTGATATCTTGGGTGGTGCTCTACAGGAAAGGTCAGGTTGAAGAGGTAAAGGTTGAGCAGCCTCGGCAGCAAGGGCTTCTTGGAACAACTGCTGTGATGGGGATGCCTCAGCCTGTTCCCTATCTTGCCCCTTTATTTGCCCTGTGGGGAAGCAGCTAGGGCAGAAAACTGGAAGGAGAGACTCTTGAGGGTCCCAAGAGAGGCTCTTTGGGCAGGAAGTATTTGAGGGCCCTTGAAGTCACTTGAGGCTGCCAGTTCCTGCCTGGATGTTGGTTGGGCAATAGTGGCATAGGGACAGCCTCATGGCTGATCCATCTGATCTCATGAGGCTATGGACCATGCCACAGGGAGGCCCTCTGTGGGCCTTGGGACTGGGTTGGCTGCTGAGCCTCAGTTCTTGGGGGCTGAGGGGCATGGGGAGCACCCAGAGATTCTTTAGGACGGCTGGTGCCCTTCCCACCACCAACCTGTGTCCCAGCATCTTCTCATCCTAGACTTTCCCAAGGTCAACGTCCTCCTCAGAAGACAAAGACAGCCCTACTTTTTCAGGGAGACTCTGACTGCCAAGAAGACGTTAAGAATGACAGTGTGAGAAGTTGGGTAACATCAGCCTCGGCACAAAGAGCTACGCCATCCAAGGCCAACGTGTAGCGCTAAGGGAGCCCCAGTGGTTGGACCAGGCTACCAGGTGGTCTCAGAGGACAGCGAGGGGGCTGAAGCCTGAGGAATACTTCTTTCTTCCTGGCTGCCCAGAGCCCTGCTCTCATGTTCACACCACATTCCTGCAAGGAGACATTGCCTTGGTCTGCTAGCCTGGACCCTCTCAGAGTTGAAAGCGCCTTTTAGAGTAAGTGACTTGCTGGACTCAGACCAGGGTGGCAGAAGTAGAATCTGCCTTGGGCACCCCTGGAGTCGTTCCCCCTCTTTGGGCCTCCTTTTGCCCATCTGCACAAAAAGCATTTTGGGCAGCCCAGAGCTTTGTGATGGCTACTTTCTCCACTGTGGCAAGCCAAGACCTCCAGCTCTGGATGGCTGGCTTCAGACTCAGCGTAGCGACGCTGTGATCTCATGCTGATTAAGAGCAAGAGATAACAGCATAGGTGGGGCTATGTGGGCCTGGAGTCAGTCCCATCAGGGTTTGAATCCATTTCTGTCACTAGCTAGCCATGTGAACGTAGGCAGGTCACAACTTCTCTGAGTCTCATTTATATGATCTGTAATAATAACTCATAGTGTTTTCCTCAGGATTCAGTGAGACAATGTGTGTGTGCAAAACAAGCCTTACAGTTTGCTCTCAACAAATGTTCATTTTGTTCCTTTAACTTTCCCCTCTGATTGGCAGGATATATGTCTTCAATTAATAGAAAATGGCAAAACAAGTTCCTTACCATGTTCTGAGATTAAAAATGTAAAACATGGGAACCTTAAGAAAAAAAATACATAAAAGAATACTTGGAGCTGTAAAGGTGGCCTTGTCAATATATTCATTAAATTTACTCTTAGCCCACCCAGCAATGTAGATGAATAAGGTATGGATGATCTTGTCCTTTGAATGAGTCACATCTAGTTGTGGAGAAAAACACAGCAGACCATTTCAAAATGATTTTGGCCCACATGCAGTGGCTCACACCTATAATCCCAAGACTTTGGGAGGCCAAGGCAGGAGCATCTCTTGAGCTCAGGAGTTCGAGACCAGGGCAACATAGGCAGATTCTAGGGAGGATCTCAAAAATTAAAAAAAAAAAAAAAAAAATCTCCTTATGTTGTCCTGGTCTTGAACTCCTGGGCTACATAGGGAGATTATTATTATTATTTATTTAATTGTTTTTTCACAGAGTCTCACTCTGTTACCCAGGCTGCAGTACCGTGGCATGATCAATGCTCAATGCAACCTCCACCTCCTGGGCTCAAGCAGTCCTGCCACGTCAGCCTCCTGAGTAGCTAGGATGACAGGGGCCTGGGCACCATAGGGAGATCTTGTCTCTGTGAAAAATAAAAAGTAAAGTATGAGGTGGGTGTGGTGGTGCACCCCTGTAGTCCTAGCCACGCAGGAGGCTGAGGTGGGAGGATTGCTCAGGAGGTGGAGGTTACGGTGAGACATGATTGCGCCACTGCACTCCAGCCTGGGTGACAGAGAGCGAGACTCCGTGAAAAAACAAACTAACAAAATGATTTGGGCAAGGCCTAATCGAGGTCTGCCTGCATGTACAAAATTGAGAACACCAGATTCTGTTTGGGCGTGGTGGTCTGGCAAGGTTTAACAGAGGAGGCGATAATGGAGCTGAGCTCCGAATGTTGAGAAGGAGTTCCCGTGATGGGTAAGGGCACACCAGGCAAAGGGAACACCACAGACATGGAGGCAGGATGGAGAGTGAGGGGAGCAGAATCAGTGAGCAGCTTGGGCTGGCTGGGCATTTGCTGTATGGGAAACTGGTGGCCCCTGAGGCCAAGAAGATGGAAGGAGGTCTTGCATTATCATCCTGAAGACTGTGGGGAGCCACTGAAAGGATTCTTAGCAGAGGAGTCAAATGACCACATCTGTGCTTTATAAAGATGACACTGCCACTTGCTATCTTCAGACCTTCATCCCATCTCTTCCTGATTGTTGCAGCAATGCCTAAGTGTTCCCCTCTGATCCAATCTCCAAAAACAGATCAATTTTTAAAATAAAATCAGACCATTTTATGCCCCTGTTTAAAATCTACTTGCTGTCGCTGGGCTCGGTGGCTCATACCTGTAATCCCAGCACTTTGGGAGGCCAAGGCGGGCGGATCACCTGAGGTCAGGAGTTCGAGACCAGCCTGACCAACATGGAGAAACCCTGTCTCTACTAAAAATAAAAAAAATTAGCTGGGTGTGGTGGCGCATGCCTGTAATCCCAGCTACTCAGGAGGCTGAGACAGGAGAATAGCTTGAACCTGAAAGGCGGAGGTTACAGTGAGCCGAGATTGCACCATTGCACTCCAGGCTAGGCAACAAGAGTGAAACTCAGTCTCAAAAAAAAAAAAAAAAAAAAGAAAAGAAAAATAAAAAATAAAGTCTACTTATTGGGCTGGCACCTGTAATCCCAGCACTTTGGGAGGCTGAGGTGGGAGGATCGCATGAGCCCAGGGGTTCAAGACCAACTCAGACAACACACTGAGATCCTGTATCTACAAAAATAAAATAATTACCTGGGCATGGTGACATGCACCTGTAGTGCTAGCTAATCAGGAAGCTGAGGCGGGAGGATCACTTCGGCCTAGGAGTTCGAGGCTGCAGTGAGCTATGATGGCACCACTGCACTCCATCCTGGGCAATAGAGAAAGACTCTGTCTCTAAAACAAATTAAAAAAATTCAATAAAATAAATCTACTTATTATATGTGCTCAATAACTGTTTGATGAATAAAAGAATAAATGGATTAGCTGGGCATGGTAGTCCATGTCTATAGTCTCAGTTACCCAGGAGGCTGAGGCAGGAGGATTTCTTGAGCCCAGGAGTTCAAGACCAGCCTAAGCAACATAGCAAGACCTGTCAATAAAAAGAAAAGAAAAAGGAAGACATGATTAAAAGGGCTGTCTGTAATAGTCCCTTCTTCCATGTTTCTGGGACTTTGGGTCTAAATAAAGCATCTTCTGATTTCCTCTTGATTTCCTTTCTGGGAAAAGTAAGCCCAGAAAAGGTAAGGGTCTTGCCCAAGGCCCCACTGCAATTTAGCAGTGCCAGGACTCTGCATTCTATCCCCTTGGGGTTCTGAGGGCCAGCCCTTGCAGAGAAAACCCCAGGCCATGTTTTGCCTGGTCTCTGGATCCCCAGGATATACCCTCCAGACCACCACCAGGAGGACCACAGAACATTCCCCTAACACACACAGACACCATTCCCTTGTCTTCTCCTGCCAGTAGTAGGGTTGGGGTCTGGAATCTCCCTTCCTGAATGTGCAGGCTTGGCTTCTTTCTTTGGGGCTGCCTCTAGGAGGAGCATCAAGGAACTGCTAGGCTGGGGTTAGGATTCTAGGCCACAATGACTATTAGGCTGGACTCAGTTCTGGAGCTAAGATGGGGTCTATCCTGCATTCTATGGAGTGAGTTCTGAGCTAGACTCTGGGCTCCTCTGGTCCCTAGACTGGGCTTAGCTTTAGTCTGAATTCTGGGCTCTGCGTCTGTGGGTTAGGCTGTAGATCTTGGGCTTGGCTCTAAGTTCTGAGCTCTGGTCTTTGGACCTGGCTGGAATTTGGGCCTGGACTGTGTTATGCTTTTAGTTCTGTGGTCTGGGTTCTGGGTTCTGGGCTTTAGTTCTGGATTCTGAGCTGGACTTTAGACTAGGGCCAGGCTGGCTTGGGCTTTGGGTTCTAGGCTCTAGGCTTTGGTATGAGCATTAGGATGGGTTTTGAGCTGAGGGCTGTGGAGCTAGGCTCTGGGCTGGGCTGGGCTGGGTTCTAAACCTTAAGCGGTAAGATATGGTCTCTGTCCTCTAAACTCCAGGCTCTAAGCTTATGATGGGTGGAAGTGGGGGTTGGGGAAGAGGGTCACAGAAGGGAGAGTGGTAACTTCTTGAGCCTGTCCCTTCTCTCCACTCCTCTTCCTCGAGACTTTCAGCCTTGCCCCCTCCCTCTAGGAGAGATGGTCAAAGTGAAAGTGGTGGTAGGCTTCCTCAAGCTGCCCGGGGACTCCCCTGGCCACCAGGAAAAAGCGGTAGGTAAAGGGTAGGGCAGGGGGCACGAGAGTGTATCTTGAGGTGGCCAGAAGCCATCCTACTTATCAAGGACGTTTCTGCAGAGCAGAGAGCAGTAAGGAAGCCTAGGCGCAGGCCCACAGCTGGCTCTGTGTGGGAAGGCAGGGTGAGTAGGCAGCAACCAGGGCCTGGGACTGAGTATGAGGAGCTCCGCGCCCGTTACTGTCCTACCTCATTCTCAGAGACTTTGCCCCATCCTCCATTCCAGCCAGGAATTAGACTTGAATTTCTCAGTCCCCAGAAGAGTCTCTCCAGGGCTCTCCGAAGCCTCTGCTAGAGCCCTGCGTCTTATCCTGATCACCTTGTCTTTTATAGAGAACTGCGCCCCTTTTGTTCCCCATCAGGGTCCCCTTCCTCCCACCTCTGCCTGAGCCTCCCACCCAGCAGGATTCATCCGCAGCTGTACTGCTGGTCACGCTCGCCTGTCAAGGAAGTTTCCTTAACATAGACCTCCACAGGAGACGGCCAGGAGCAGGCTACACCCCCTTTATTTGCCCACCCCCTGACTTGCCCCTCTAGCGCCACAAACTCAAGGCCTATGTGCATGCAAGACTTCCCGAAGAGGCAGGAATTCCTGTAGGAAAACACAACTAGAAGAAATTATTTAAAATCACACATATCACATAACCGCCCAAGGAAAAAACAACCAAAACCTGTTATATTTTTTCACAGCATCCCTCATGGGTACACTGGGTTCCTAACTTTATTCTCTCATCTCAGGTCCTCCCCTCTCCACACCCACAGAAAGACTACCTTTTCGGTTCTCCACTGGGCAAAATATCCACCAGACTCTGTGCAGGAAAACTCACCTACTAAGCCACATGTGATAGGATCAATAGGATAAGAAACACTTAGTAGGAGTGTTTCTTCTTCCCAAGAGTCTAGAATAGTATCACAGAAGGAGGATGGAAGGGTGCAGAAAATAGGTTTCAGCCAAACAGTCTAGGATAGGCTTGACAATTTTGATCCTCATGGTCCTGTTCCTTTAATGTCTTTCTACCAGTGAGAAGTGATGAGCTATGCCTCCTCCTCATTGTTCAGACTTGGCCTTTTAGAGCAAGCGAGGATGGCCATAGGGTGCTTAAATGCAGATCAAATATACAGACACACACATCCTTACAAAAACAAGTGTTTATTCTCAGCAAAGATGCAGTCTAAATCCATCTTGAGGAAGAGAAACACTTTCCTAAGAGCTCTTTAATCTGATCCTTGCCTGTGGTGGGGCTAATACTCAAATTATTTTTTAGGGCAATGTCAGATGCTCTGGGTGCATCGTCCTGCTTCCAGGCTCTGCCTCCACCAATCGTGCACAAAAAATGGACCTGGTAAAGAGCATCAACCCACAGTGGCCCTCCTTGTAAGAGCTTTGAAATAATTAGTTCCTTTACATTAGATCAGATGAAAATCATGGGGAAGGGGGCTGAAATTATTCCACCCCTAAGCAGAACAATCCAGAAGTGTAAGCTATTGGGTTTCTCTCTCTCTCTGTCTTTTTTTTTTTTTTTCAAGACAGAGTTTTGTTCTTGTTGCCCAAGCTGGAGTGCAATGGCATGATCTCAGCTCACTGCAACCTCCGCCTCCCGGGTTCAAGTGATTCTCCTGCCTCAGCCTCCCGAGTAGCTGGGATTATGAGTGCGCACCACCATGCCCGTCTAAGTTTTTATATTTTTAGTACAGACGAGGTTTCACCATGTTAGCCAGGCTGGTCTCGAACTCCTTACCTCAGGTGATCTGCCCGTCCCAGCCTCCCAAAGTGCTGGGATTAAGGCATGAGCAACCACGCCCGACCGCTATTGGGTTTTCTAAGTACATCCTCATTCTTTCCATCTCCACTCTAGTCTCCCACTCTGACCAACACATCCTCCCTTACAGCTGTTGGTCTCTCCTAGAAAAACCTCCGGGGTGTGAACCTCTAGTCATGCTCAGTTCTTGACATGTCTCACGTTGGTTCATTCTGTCTCCCTGACCAGGCTGCAGCTTGGGGGTGCAGGAACTGGGCCAGGATCCCTTCATCCAGATAGGCACTTACTGACCCCTGACTCTGTGTCAAACAGAGCTTCGAGGAGTTCAGAGTCTGAGGGTGAAACCAACAGATAAATAAATCATTACAGTAAGAGTGTGATAAAAATGATGATAGAAGGAAATAGAGGAGAGACATGGGCAAAGTTGCCACATTGCACAACTCTGGGGGGGTTTGTATGACTGGTCTCCTCTGGGGTTGTGCAATGAGACAGCCCTGGCCATGCTCAAGACAAGAGGAGGTGTCTCATCCAGTGTGGGAGATCCAGGCAAGCGCCTCAAGGAGACCAGGCGTTAGCTGAGGCTCAAAGGGCAAGTTTGCCAGGCAGATGGGGAGTGAAGGGCAATCCAGGCAGAACAAACCACATGTGCAAAGCCACAGCGGGATGAGGAAACATGTTAAATGTTGGGAAATATCAGGAAATACATTTTGGCTGACGTCCTGGGCACATGTGGGAGAATGCCTAGAGCTTGCTTGTTAAATGAATTAATGACTATAATAGTAAAAATCATAATCACCAACATTTGTTAACCACTCTCTCTATGTCAGGCACTGTGTTAAGTGGTTTACATGCATTTGTTCATTCTAACTTCACAACAACCCCATGAGGGAGGTGCTTTATTACCCTCCTCTCTGCAGATAAGGAAGCAGAGGCTCAGAGAAATTAATCAACTTGCTTAAGGTCACAGAGCTAGTGAATTGTAGAGCCAGGTTGGAAACCTGGATCTCCTGATTCTAGAACACTGAGCCCTTGACCACTACTTCCGTCAACACTAGTTTCCTTGACTTTGGGCAGTCGTGGCTTCAGAGCAGACCGAGGAGGAGACCAGAAGTCACGTCAGGTCCCCTTTAAGCTTCTTCAGCAGCAGGGCTCTCCGTGGGTATTGGCACTGACAAGGGTCAACTCCACTGAGACCTGGAGCAGGAAAAGGGGAAAGTGGGGAGGGGGCCTTATGAGCTAACTCTCTCTGCATATATGAAAAGCCCCTGGGATTTCCAGAGCTCTCCAGAAGGAATTTGAGGGAGGCAGGGTCCTGCAGAGCCAGAAAAACACTATTTGGTGAAATTGGGTGTCTTTTGTTTTTGAGACGGAGTCTCGCTCCGTCGCCGAGGCTGGAGTGCAGTGGCATGATCTCAGCTCACTGCAACTTTCGCCTCCCAGGTTCAACCGATTCTCCTGTCTCAGCATCCCAAGTAGCTGGGACTACAGGCATGTTCCACCATGCCCGACTAATTTTTGTATTTTTAGTAGAGATAGGGTTTCGCCATGTTGGTCAGGCTGATCTCCAACTCCTGATTTCAAGTGATCCGCCCTCCTCAGCCTCCCAAATTGCTGGGATTACAGGCATGAGCCACTGCGCCTGGCCTGAAATTATTTTTTATCCTGGGCATGATGTAGCCTGGTCACACCCTGAAAAATGTCAAATTCTCTTCTGTTCACTCCACCTGCATTCCTTCTCATGTCACCTGTTTTTTTTGTTGTTGTTGTAGTAGTTGTTTTTGTTTTTTATTGAGACAGCGTCTTGCTCTGTTGCCCAGGCTGGAGTGCTGTTGTGCAATCATAGCTTACTGCAACCTTCGCCTCCTGGGCTCAAGTGATTCTACCATCTCAGCCTCCTGAGTAGCTAGGACTACAGGTACCCACCACCATGCCCTAAATTTTGGATACTATTTTTGGTAAAGGCGAGCTCCCACCATGTTGCCCAGGCTGGTCTCAAACTCCTGGGCTCAAGCCATCTAACCACCTTGGCCTCCCAAAGTGTTGGGATTACAGGCGTGAGGTACCACGCCTGGCCTGTCACCTGTTTTTCGGTTTTTGTTCTTCTTTTTTTTTTTTGAGATGGAGTCTCACTTTGTCGCCCAGGCTGAAGTGCAGCGGCAGGATCTCAGCTCACTGCAACCTCTGCCTCCCAGGTTCATACAATTCTCGATTCTCTTGCCTCAACTTCCCAAGTAGCTGGGATTACTGGCACAACCACCACCACATCCAACTAATTTTTGTATTTTTAGTAGAGATGAGGTTTCACTTTGTTGGCTGGGCTGGTCTCAGACTCCTGACCTCAGCTTATCTGCCTGCCTCAGCTTCCCAAAGTGCCGAAATTACAGGTGTGAGCCACTGTGCCCTGCCACCTGTTTTTGTTTTGTTTTGTTTTGTTTTTGAGATGGAGTTTCGCACTTGTTGCCCAGGCTGGAGTGCAATGGCACTATCCCAGCTCACTGCAACCTTCATCTCCCAGATTCAAGCGATTCTCCTGCCTCAGCCTCCCAAGTAGCTGGGATTACAAGCATGCACCACCATGCCTGGCTAATTTTTGTATTTTTAGTAGAGACGGAGTTTCACCAAATTGATCAGTCTGGATGGTCTTAAACTCCTGACCTTGGGTGATCCACCTGCCTTGGTCTCCCAAAGTGCTGGGATTACAGGCGCGAGCCACCATGTCCAACCCAGCCACCTTTTTAACGCCATCAGGACCATCCATCTTGCCATCCTTCCATCTTCTCCCCACCTAGAAGCCCTTCCTAGTTGTACTTTGCTTTCCCTCCCACAGGGCTGGCCTTTCTCTTGCTATACCTTCCCTTGCCCTCGTTCTGGGTCAGGTCCAAGTGATTCCTGTCCCATTCTACTGTGAGTTGCTGGAGGAAGGCATGTGATCTCTGAGCTCACCAGCTCCTTTGCCTGCTCCTTGTCAGCTCTCTTGCTCTTTCTCGGCCATATCCTAGGGTTTTATCTCCTCAACATGACCTTAAATCATAAGGCTCTGAGGACCTCTTCCTTTAGTTCTCTCTACCATATCCTCTCCCACCACCTCAATGACCATATTTATACCAATAACTCCCAAATCTATAACTCTGCCCAAATCTGGATACCTGAATATGTATTTCACACATTTGTTCATAAAACTGACATTTTTTTGGTTTGTTAGACACTGATATGGACACTGCCCGCGTGAGCTCCCAATCCAAAGAGCAGATATAACCAAGAAATTAGAATGAGGCTGGGCACGGTGGCTCACACTGTAATCCCAGCACTTTGGGAGGCCAAGGAGGGCAGATTACTCAAGCCCACAAGTTTGAGACCAACCTGGGCAATATGGTGAAACTCTGTCTTTAAAAAAATATACAAAAATTAGTTAGGTGCAGTAGTTGCACCCTGTAGTCCCAGCTACTTGGAAGGCTGAGATAGGAGGATTGCTTGAATCTGGGAGGCGGAGGTTGCAGAAAGCCAAGATCATACGATTGCACTCCAACCTGGGCAGCAGATTGAGACCCTGTCTCAAAAAAACAAAAAACAAAAAACAGAAAAACAGAAAAAAATAAATTAAAGAAATTAGAATAAAGTGTGTTGGTAGAGAGAGCTGATGGGACAAGAGAAGAGGCAGCTGGTCCAAAAAAAATGTATCAGGCTTGCGCCTGGCTGTGGGTGACAGGAAACCCCTAATCACAGTCATTACCACCAATTAGAAGTCTGGAAATAACTAGTAAAATGCTAGTATGGTGAATCCATGATCATCAGAGCCTCATATTTTATGTTATTTTGCTCTACCATTCTCTGCCATCCTTAACATGATGTTTCTACCCCATTGTCCGATATGGTTGCTCAAGCTCTAGGAATCACATCTGCATTCCAGCCAGCCCGAAGGAGGAGAGCGTGAAAAATGTCCCTGTCCAGGAACTTTTTTTTTTTTTTTTGAAACGGAGTTTCACTCTTATCACCCAGACTGGAGTGCAATGGCATGATTTTGGCTCACTGCAACCTCTACTTCCCAGGTTCAAACGATTTTCCTGCCTCAGCCTCCTGAGTAGCTGGGATTACAGGTGCCCACCACCACGCCTGGCTAATTTTTTTGTGTATTTTTAGTAGAGACAGGGGTTTCACCATGTTGGCCACGCTGGTCTTGAACTCCTGACCTCAGGTGATCCTCCCGCCTCAGCCTCCCAGAGTGCTGGGATTATAGGTGTGAACCACTGCGCCCAGCCTCGGTCCAGGAACTATTTAAACAGTCATAATTGTGGTGGCTCACACCTGTAATCCCAGCATTTTGGGAGGCCAAGGTGGGAGGATTGCTTGAGCCCAGGAGTTTGAGACCAGCCTGGGCAACATGGCAAAACCCTGTCTCTACAAAAATGCAAATAATTAGCTGGGCGTGGTGGCATACACCTACAGTCCCAGCTATTTGGAAGGCTGAGACAGGAGGATCACCTGAGCCCAGGAGGTGGAGGCTACAGTGAACCATGATTGCATCACTGCACTACAGCCTGGGCAACAGAGTGAGAAACTGCCTCGGAAAAAAAAAACAAAAAACAAAAAAAACAGAAGAAAGAAAAACAACAAAACAGTTCCTGGTGTGTAGTAGCCTGTGACGGTAGTTCCAGTTACTTGGAAGGCTGAGGTGGGAGGCTCACTTGAGCCCAGGAATTCAAGTCCAGCCTCGGCAAAATAGTAAGACCCTGACTCTAAAACAAAGAAAAGGCTGGTTGCGATGGCTCACGCCTGTAATCCCAGCACTTTGGGAGGCTGGGATGGGAGGATTGCCTGAGACCAGGAGTTCAAGACCAGCCTAGGCAACATGGCAAGACCACCATCTTGGAAAAAAAAAAAAAAAAAGAGAGAGAATAAGAAAAGAAAAGATGAATAAATTAATTAAAAACAGTTCCTGGAAGTTGCACAAAACACTTTGCATACAACCTGTTGGCTAGCACTTAGTTACACCTAGCTGCCAGGAATTCCAGTAAACATGGTTTTTACTGCAGGCCAACCACGTGTGTAGCTAAAAATCAGCCTTTTATGACTAAGGACACGCAAGATGACATGAATATTAGGGGAAAACTAGTAGTTTTAGCTTCAGAAGGCATTCTGACAAGCTGATGCTTAACCTCAATTTTAAGAGATGAATCAAAGTTAGCCAGGCAGAGTAGAATGTTTTTGGCAGTAGGCTACAGAGTGCATTTCTGGAAATGCAAGTGATTCTGGGTGTCTCCAGCATGAAGTACATATTGGAGTGCAGTACAACACACCAAAAAGATCACCTCATTGAAGGGGTCATTCTGAGGGGGGAAGCATGGCCCATTCTGAGGAAAGAGGCACACCTAGAGGCGGAGCACGGAGGGGCCAGCCTGGGCTAAAATTAGATTCTTCAGTAGAGGAGACAACTTGGGTATGGCTTGGCCCTTGAAGTCCCTAAACTCTCCTCCCTCACAGGCCTAGAGGTGCAAGAAACGCTGATTTGCAATTAGGAAAACTCTCCTTAGCAAGGAGGTCCTGGAAGCTCTGGAACTTAGCTAAAGTACTGAGATAAGAGTCTAGGACTGGCTAGTGGCATTAAGGCCATCGGCCCCACCAGCCTCAGTCACGGTCAATGGCAGGGCAGTGGGGAAGGGAATAGAGCCCGTATGGACTGCCAGCTGGAGCCTCCTCCCCAGACACATCACCAGGACTTCCAAAGGTTGTGTTTATTTCCCTGATGTGTTTGCAGACATCAGGGCAGGGCAGCTGGCTGGGCGCAGGTGCCTGGCATTCTGCAGGAATGAACTCAACCCCCGTGGCTCTGCTTCCACTGCCCTTCTCTGCTCCTGCAGCAAGTGGACAATGACCTTGGCCCACGTCACCTCAGAGAGTTCAGCGTTGAATCTCAAATGTTCTAACACCTCTCCACTGCCTAGCAGAGCCCTCCAGCTCCCAGTGGCCCCTGTCCCCTCTCCCAAAGATACACATCACATGCAGACACACCAAACATATTGTTGACACAAGTGGTCCCCAACCTTATTGACACCTTATTGGTGTCGTGGAAAACAATTTTTCCACAGACTGGGGTGCAGGAGAATGGTTTCAGGATGAAACTGTTCCACCTCAGATCATCAGGCATTAGTTCGATTCTCATAAGTACCATGCAACCTGGATCCCTCGCATGTGCAGTTCACAATAGGGGTTGCGGTCCTATGAGAATCGAACACAGCCACTGATCTGACAGGAGGTGGAGCTCGAGCGGTAATGCTCGCTCACCCACCGCTCACCTTCTGCTGTACAGCCTGGTTCCTAACAGACCACAGACCAGTACCAGTCTGCAGGCCAGGGGCTGAGGACCCCTGGCTTATACTACATACCCAGGTCCTCATCTACCTCCAGATATACAGTTATACAGTTACTCACACACAAAAGTCATGCACACTACACATATGCTACATATAGATACAGCCATCCCACTACCCACATCCCATACAGAGACATCCACCCTGACACCCACATACAGACATCTACATACTACACACATGATAGTCTAGCATGCCTCCACTCACGACACACCATACCATATGTACACATCCCATACATACATCCATACCCAAACACTCACCTAACATTACACCCAGACCCCCATTGATATCGGTTCCTATGTTTGGGGGGCAAGGATCCCCAAGTTCTCGTATTCATAGGAACACTTGTCTTCTGAGCTTTGATGGGGGCAGAGACTCAGTCGTGCAGTTAGAGGGGAGAAGGAAGCACCCCTACGTCCTCAACACAAATACATATCCTCAGCCCACGGCAAAGAAGGGAGACCAACCTTTCCCCCACTACTCCATGGACCTGTGTTTACCCCTGACGTTGAGGACATGGAGTTGTGGGCAGGAGATCCAGTATGCTGCCTCTGCCCTGCCCAAGCTGCCCTAGGGACAACAGTGACAGCAGCAGCCTGGAAGCAAGGCTGGGACAGGCCCACCAATGTCACGGGGGCAGGAGAAGCCCTTATGCAACAGGCACTGGGGAATGTGCAGGGAACCCACAGGAGCTGACCCAATGAGCCGGGGAAAGAGTAAAGAGGAAAGGCCCTCACGGTTATTGACATCTACTCTGTGCCAGGCACTGTACCCAGAGCTCCACAACATTGTCTCCTGTCATTCTCATACCAAATATTATCCCATTTTATAAACAAGAGAACTGGAGTCCAGGAAGGTGCTCAAAAGCCTCACAGACTGTAAATGGTAGGGTCTTACTTTGGACCAGGGACTACCTATTCCCACAGCACTGGCCAGCACCTTAGGGTTGGGCTGGGATGCTGCAGCCAGGTGACCCCAGGGCAGGGGTAAGGATCCCTGGCTGCATGGGGCTCTGTCCTGGGCCTCTCCCTCCTTGCCTCCTCCTAAGTGGGGAGCACTGAGGCAGGAAACTTGGGCCCAGGCACACGGAACTGGGGATCAGGAGCGAGGCAAACAGACGGGTTATAAGTTTGGTCCCAATGCCATAGGCTAAGCCCACATTAGTCCTGGATATTGAGCCAAAGCTGGTGCCAGGCGAGGGGCTGGAACTGCAGCTTGAGGCAGGTCAGAGCTGGAATCGAAGTTGATGCTGAGCCAGGAGCCAAACCTGGAACAGCTGCTGCTGCTGGAACAGATCCAGATCAGGGCGAGGAGCCAGAGACGGAGGGGACGGGAGACAGAGGCTCAGTGCCCCCTCCACACACTCCCAGAAATCCTCAGCATATTAGGTACCACGCCAGGCACAGAAGAAGGGACACACAGGAGCTCACACTGCTCAGTAGGGGAGAGAGAGAGGAACGCAAAGAACTTTAATCCAAGGCACACGGAGCTCTGGCCAAAAGGCACTCCATGAAGCTGGGCTTTGAAGGGTGGCCAGAACTTCAGTCATCAGAGATGAGTGAGAGAGATTGTGGTGGGCAGGGTCGGTGATGGGAACGAAGGCCCAGAGGCAAGAAGGCCCAGCCTATTCTCCTGGCCTGTTCCCAGGAGGGAGAGTCAGTATTCTGTTTGGTGAGAGTGCACAGCAGGCCAGCAGAGCAGTCAGCATGAGGTTGCTGATGTCGGTGACAAGAGCCCACAGAACCTGGTGACCTGTGCAGAACATTGAACTTTAGCCAGAGAACAATGGGATATCATTAGCAGGCACTAAAAAGGTCAGACTTGTGTTTTAGAAGGGCCCTTTGGCTGCTGATGTGGAGGAGAGATGGGGCGCGGTGGAGGTGGGAGAACCGGCAGGCAGGGAGACCAAGGAGGAAGCTGACGTCATAGCCAGGGCAGGAGACCATGAAGCGCAAGCTGGGAGAGTGAGCCAGGGGTAGAGGGAAGGGGACAGACACAAGATCTGTAGAAGGGGAGGGCTGACAGGACATGGTGATGATTTGGAGGATGAGTGTGTGAAAGGGTGAAGGCTAGAAAGACATCCAAGTGTCAGGCAGGCAAGAGGCCGTTGCAGAAGTGGGGTCACCCCAGGGAAAACCAGAGAGACAGAGCCGGAGCTCCAGGCTTGTCCTCCCAACTCTGCCTCTCACCAGCTGCGAATCCTTGGCATGGGACTTGTGCTCTCTGAGCCTCAGTTTTCTCTTCTGTAGAATGGGGGAAATTGTATTTGCTTCCTAGGGTTTTCATGAGGATTAGACAAAACATGTATGAGAGTGTCTGGCATATAGTGAAAGTCGATGCATGCTTCATGTTCAGCCCTACTCAGCCCGGATCTCCAGCTCCCAAGCAAGATGCTGGCTTCCATCAATGATGATCTCCATGCCTCATGGACACAAGGAGTGGAGCTTGCTACCCTGGCCTGCAGCCAGCCTGATGTCCCACTGGGGGCAGTCTGAGGAGCTCGTGTGGCAGCCCTGAGCACCTCTGGCCTCCCAACTTCCCCACAGCTGAGAAGAATGTCCTGGGTGTCCTGTTTGCTCACTCTCTAGCCAGTGGGGCCCAGTTGGGGCCTTCTTCTCAGCTCCCCTTCTCAGCAATGTCCCAGAGGCCCACTAAGTGGCCTGGAGAGCAGGAGGGAGCTGCTGAAGGGCACTTAGGTATCCTGAACTTATCTAGAATCTTGTCCCACCTCACACTTTATCTGATGACAGCAGGCTCCGGTCAGAATCCCTCCTTCCCATCTGTTCCTCAGTCTGCCTCTGTAGTAAGGTTTTGGGAATAGGTCCAGCCCAGCAGGATGGAGGCTAAGGCCCCCTGTGAGGCAGCTGGACCCTGTAGTCTTTTGGAGACAGAGCCTCACTGTGACCCAAGCTGGAGTGCAGTGGTACCATCACAGCTCACTGCAGCTTCAGCTCAGGTTATCCGCCTGGGCTCAGGTGATCTTCCCACCTCAGCCTCCTGAGTAGCTGGGACTACAGGCAAGTGCCAGCACGCCCAGCTAATTTCTTTTGTATTTTTTTGTAGAGACAGAGTTTCACCATGTTGCCCAGGCTGGTCTTGAACTCCTGGACTCAAGCCATCCACCTGCCTTGGCCTCCCAAAGTGCTGCAATTACAGGCATGAGCCACTGTACCTGGACCCTTTAACATCTTTTTTTTTTTTTTAGACAGAGTTTCGCTCTCATTATCCAGGCTGGAGTTTCACCATGTTGGCCAGGCTGGTGTTGAACTCCTGACCGCAGCTGATCCACCCGCCTAGGCCTCCCAAAGTGCTGAGATTACAGTCGTGAGCCACCGCGCCATGGCCAAACATGGTCTTTAATCCCTTAAATACAAATGGATTCTCACTGTGCCTCCTGGGCCTCTGCCTCTTTGCAGACAGCTCCGTGAGGGTGATTTTACCACTCCCCAGAGCCTCTGTCTTACCAGTGGTGAATCTTAAGCCCAGCTTTCTCTCCTGAGCACTCCAGTATTCCACTGATCTCCTCATGGCTGACCCAGACTCGCAGACTCCACATAGCTAAAAGCAAAGCACGTTCTCCTCCTCTGGATCCTCAGTTCAGTGAACGGGTCCCCCTCCCACCCATTCTCCCAGGCCAGAAACCCAAGAGTCAACCTTGTCTCCTGTCTCTCCTCCAGACCCCACATCCTATCAATTCTTCCTTCTAAATACCTGTCCCCTGTCTGCCCCTTCTCTCCATCCCCACTCTACTTTCGGGTGAGATAAACACTTCTTCCGCCCAGTCACTAACTTCTGCCCTCTAACCTCCAGTTATGCAAACCCAAAGGCCTACAGATCTTTTCCTTGCTTCAGGGGACTCAAATGGCATAACCAGCTCATTCTGACATGTTTGAGAAATCTTTCATTAGATGTCTCAGAGCCAGGTGTGGTGGCTCACGCCTGTAATCCCAGCAATTTGGGAGGCTGAGGTGGGAAGATCGCTTGAGCCCAGGAGTTCAAGACCAGCCTGGGTAACACAGTAGATCCCTGTAGCTCCAGCTGTTTGGGAGGTTGAGGTGGGATGATCAGTTAGCCGAGGAGTTTGAGTCTGAAGTGAGCTATGATGGCACAACTGCACTCCAGCCTGGGCAACAGAGCAAGACCTTGTTGAAGAAGGAGAAGGAGAAGGAGATTATTTCCAGAAAGCAACATTTTAAAAATCAGGCAATCGCCAGGCGCGGTAGCTCACAGCACTTTGGGAGGCCGAGGCAGGCAGATCACGAGGTCAGGAGTTTGAGACCAGCCTGGACAACACAGTGAAATCCCGTCTCTACTAAAAATACAAAAATAGCTGGGCGTGGTGGTGGGTGCCTATAATCCCAGCTACTTGGAAGGCTGAGGCAGGAGAATCACTTGAACCCAGGAGGCGGAGGTTGCAGTGAGCTGAGATCATGCCACTGCACTTCAGCCTGGGCCATAGAGCTAGACTCTGTCTCAAAAAAAAAAAAAAAAAAAAAAAATCAGGTAATCAAGAATCACAGTTAAATAAGGCTGGGTTGGGTGGCTCACACATGTAATCCCAACACTTTGAGAGGCCAAGGAGGGCAGATCACTTGAGCTCAGGAGTTTGAGACCAGCCCAGGCAATATGGTGAAACCCTGTCTCTACCAAAAATAAAAAAAATTAGCCAGGTGTAGTGGTGTGTGTTTGTGGTCCCAACTACTCGGGAGGCTGAGATGGGAGGATTGCCTGAGCCCGGGAAGTGGACTTTCAGTGAGCTGAGATCACACCACTGTACTCCAGCCTGGGTGACAGAATGAGACCTTGTCTGAAAAATAAAATTAAATTTTAAAAAATCACAACTAAATAAAATATCTGCCTTTCAAAATAAACTTGCTTTTCAGACCCTTGTAAAGGGAAATTGTCTAAGAGTTTTTTAATTGTACAACTAACACCACTTTGCCAGAGGCTACAAATAATATTTAAACTAATGTATTACATTATTTTAAAAAGCCAAAAGCCGCTTGCCCCCAACATAACACTCTTCTTTTTTTTTTTTTTTTTTTTTTGAGATGGAATCTCACTCAGTTGTCCAGGCTGGAGTGCAGTGGGGTGATCTCAGCTCACTGCAACATCCGCCTCCCGGGTTCAAGCAATTCTCCTGCCTCAGCCTCCCGAGTAGCTGGGATTACAGGTGCACACCACCACTCCCAGCTAATTTTTGTATTTTTAGTAGAGATGGGGTTTCACCATGTTGGTCAGGCTGGTCTCAAACTCCTGACCTCAGGTGATCTGCCCACCTTGGCCTCTCAAAGTGCTGGGATTACAGGCATGAACCACCACACCTGGCCCTCTCTAGCATGACACTCAACAGCAACTTATATAACACAAGCATCTCAGATCTTCAATCCCTTCAAAAGAAACCAAAATCTGAGTTTTAGATGAAACTTCATAACTTTTAAATGTTGACAATCAGTCCAGGTGCAGTGGCTCATGCCTATTACCAACTCCAGCACTTTGGGAGGCTGAGGCAGGCAGATCATCTGAGGTCAGGAGTTCGAGACCAGCCTGACCAATATGGCGAAACCCCATCTCTACTAAAAATACAAAAATTAGCTAGGCTACTCCGAAGGCTGAGGCATAAGAATCGCTTGAACCTGCTCTCGGTCTTAGTGTCATTTTCTTGGAAACCTCTGTGCCATGAGAGCCAAGTGGAGGAAGAAGCAAATGCACAGGCTGAAGCGTAAAAGAAGAAAGATGAGGCAGAGGTCCAAGTAAACCAGTAGCTTGTTGCATCATGGAGGCCACAGGAGCAGAAACATGGAATGCCAGGCGCTGGGGATGCTGGTACAAGTTGTGGGACTGCATGCTACTGTCTAGAGCTTGTCTCAATGGATCTAGAACTTCATTGCCCTCTGATCGGCCATCACCTCTGAGACCCACCTTGCTCATAAACAAAACTGCCCATATTGGTCCTCTGCCCTGGACTTGTGACATTCTGGACTATTTCTGTATTTATTTGTGGCCGAGTGTAACAACCCTATAATAAATCACCTCTTCCACTCTTTTAGCTGAAGAATTTTTAAAAAAAAAAAGGAAAAAAAAAAAGAATCGCTTGAACCTGGGAGGCGGAGGTTGCAGTGAGACCTGATCATGGCACTGCACTCCAGCCTGGGCGACAGAGTAAGACTCCAGCCTGGGCGACAGAGTAAGACTCGGTCTCAAAAAATTAAAAAAGTTGGCAATCAATTTTTTTTTTTTTTTTTTTGAGACAGGTTTCACTCTTTTTGTCCAGGCTGGAGTGCAGTGGTAGGAACTCGGCTCACCACAAGCTCCGCCTCCCGGTTTCAAGGGATTATCCTGCCTCAGCCTCCCGAGTAGCAGGGATTATAGGCGCCCACCACCATGACCGGCTAATTTTTTGTATTTTTAGTAGAAACGGGGTTTCATCATGTTGACCAGGCTGGTCTCAAACTCCTGACCTCAGGTGATCCACCCGCCTTGGCCTCCCAAAGTGCAGGGATTACAGGCGTGAGCCACTGCGCCTGGCCATCAATCAATTTTTTACAAATCGTTGCACTGTTCAGGCCTCCAATTAGCAACTTTGGGCTCTGCTAGGCCATGCTCCACTCCTGAAATGGTCTTTTGTAATAATAAGAATAAAAATAATTTTTAAATATCTACATTTAACAAATGCTTACTAGTTGCAGACATGGTTCCAAGAGCTTCACACAGAATTCGTTTAATCCAACACTCCAGGAAGTAGTGGAGCTGCCTCCACTCATGTAATCCAACGCTCCTCAGCTGAGGCCGGGAGACGTTAAGGAATTTGCCCAATTTGCCATTTACACAGCTCATCAGTGGAGGAGCCAGGGTTCCAACCCAGCAGCTTGACGGTGTACACAGCCGCGAATTGTGAAGGTCCCTGCGAACATGGACTACGTTTTTGTGCACTAACTCCTGCCACACAGCTCGGCAACTGACGGATGCACGAATGAGTGGATGCATGAATGAATGAAAGCCAGCGCAGATCTAGTATCCTCTGCCCGGTTAATACCTGCCTGAAAGCCGCGGGCCCTGTCCCAGCAGCGGATGCCAAGAGCGCGAGCCAGAGGTCACAGAGGCTCAGCGGGGAGCGGGGCTCACACAATGCAGGTGCCGGCTGCTCCCTCCCTTCCGCCGCTTTGAGGCTTTAGGACAACCTCGGCGCCGCTTCCTGCGCGCAGCCTGGGGCCTGCGACGTCCGGCTGCCGACCCCCACCTCTGCCCCCTCCAAGCCACAGGCCTAGGTTGTCGGGGAGGATGGGTGGGGGTAAAAGCGCCCCTTGCTAGGCTTGGAACATCTGGCCGAGTCCTGGGCGGAGGGCTGCTGTCTAGTCCCTGGTCCACTTCCCGGCTGTGTGACGGGGCACATCTGCTAACTGTGCTGTAATGGATTTGTTGCCTCCTAGTCCCGCCCCTCTGTCCTCCTTGACACACAGGGTGTCAGAGTAGACCCGCACTCAGAACCGATTTGAATTCAGCACCCCCCATCCCAAGTATGATAACAATAATAGCTTTGACATCATGGAACACCTTCTAGGTGATGGAAACGCCCAGCTGATAGTTTTGCATGGATGATGCTACTTAATCTTCACCACAGCCAGGCATGAAAAGTAGGAATCATTCTATTTTACAGGTTAGCAGACAAGACGAGATTGGTTTAGGTGCCTTTCTCAGGTCACACAGTTAGGGGTGGCTCAGCCTAGATGTTACTAACTCCAGTGTCTTGCTTGTTCCTGGGTTTTCTGTGTGGCAGCTCCAATACTTAGGCCCAGGGACTTGAGCCAGGCCTCAGGATATGAACCTAGGTGGGGGCTTCCCTGCCCTTCATGAAGCTCCCTTTCTGATGGGGGAACACGTTCTAGCACTGGCTCATCCAGAACCTCACTCTGTTGCTAGGCAGACAGAAAGGGATGCCTGAGCACTTAAGTATAGACCAATTTGAGGTGGATGGAACAGTTGCGCAAAGCTGGAGACAGGGTGGGAACTTGCAGGCCACATTCCCACAACAACACAACAATGCTCCCACAATGCCCCCAACAATTTCTGCCTGCTGAAAGGGGTTGCTCCCTCCACAGGGATATCTGAGTGTGTCTGTGTCAGCAAGAACTCTGGAAAATTCCAAGTCCTCCCCATAACACCTGATATGGGGATGCCTAGGCAGCGATGGCCTGGCAAATGTTTAACAAACTGGAAGGTGGGCGGCAGGAGGTGGGGAATGCTGATTTGTAGCATTTGTGGGTTTCCATGAAGTAAATAATCTGCCATGACCAATTGCAAGCTACCAAAGTTGAAGTTGGGCCAGACATGGTGGCTCACGCCTGTAATCCCAGCACTTTGGGAGGCCGAGACGGGTGGATCACTTGAGCTCAGGAGTTTGAGACCAGTCTGGCCAATATGGTGAAACCTCGTCTCTACTAAAAAATACAAAATTAGCCAGGCGTGGCAGCAGGCACCTGTAATCCCAGCTACTTGGGAGGCTGAGGCAGGAGAATCGCTTGAACCCAGGAAGCGTAGGTTGCAGTGAGCCAAGATCATACCACTGCACTCCAGCTGGCCAACAAGAACGAAACTCCATCACAAAACAAAACAAAACAAAAAATCAAAGTTGAAGTTGGACAGTAGCATACCACTACATAGTACTTTCACCATAACTGATACGATAGGTAGATAATAGTAAAACATAGTAAAATAATTAGGGATTTATTTTTATTTTGTTTTATTTATTTATTTTTGAGACAAGGTCTCAGTCCATCACTAGGCTGGAGTGCAGTGGTGTGATCACAGCTCACCACAGCCTTGATCTCCCCACCTCAGCCTCCTGAGTAGCTGGGACTACAGGCACTCACCACTACGCCCAGCTGAGTTTTTTTTTTTGTAGAGATGGAGTTTCACCCTGTTGCCCAGGTTGGTCTCAAACTCCTGGGCTCAAGTCATCTACCCACCTTGACCTCCCAAAGTGCTGAGATTATAGTTGTGAGCCACCATGCCCAGCCAATATAGTTTATTTAAATGTAAATTTATATAGTTTAATTTTTACTTTATTAATTTTGTGCTTTAATCCCATGACACATTATGGACTACAGTGGTGCGATCGCAGCTCACTGTAACCTCCGCCTCCTGGGTTCACACCATTCTCCTGCCTCAAACTCCCAAGTAGCTGGGACTACAGGTGCATACCACCATGCCCGGCTAACTTTTTATATTTTTAGTAGAGACGGGGTTTCACCATGTTGGCCAGGATGGTCTCGATCTCCTGACCTCGTGATCTGCCTGCCTTGGCCTCCCAAAGTGCTGGGAATACAGGTGTGAGTCACCGTGCCCAGACTTTTTTTTTTTTTTCTTTTTTTAAAATTTGAGACATGTCTCCCACGCTGGAGTGCAGTGGTGCAATCATAGCTCACTGCAGCGAGGACCTTCCAGGCTCAAGTGATGTTCCCACCTCAGCCTTCTGAGTAGCCAGGACTAGAGGTGCACACCACCATGCCTGGCTAATTTTTTGATGTTTTTGTAGAGACAAGGGTCTCCCTATCTTACTTAGGATGGTCTCGCACTGGGCTCAAGTGATTCTCCCACCTCAGCCTCCCAAATTGCTGGGATTACAGGTGTGAGCCACCGCACCCAACTATAATTTAATATTTAATCACCAAGTTTATCAACCAGCTCTCAAGATTCCTGAAAATGCAACAGTCAGTTCTCACCAAGCTGATACAAGCCAGTTCCAGCACAGCACTCAACCTAGATCACTGGGTCCACTGGGTCCTGGGACTGTCAGCTCCTTCCGTTTCCTCCAGCCTCAGGGCTCCCATGCATCTAGCCTGGGTTTCCCTCCCCATCTCTCTAGCCTGGGTTTCCCTCCCCGTCTCTCTAGCCTGGGTTTCCCTCCCCGTCTCTCTAGCCTGGGTTTCCCTCCCCGTCTCTCTAGCCTGGGTTTCCCTCCCCGTCTCTCTAGCCTGGGTTTCCCTCCCCATCTCTCTAGCCTGGGTTTCCCTCTAGTGGACAGAAGAGTTATTTCCAGGTGATTATCTTGCTCCACCTGTGCCCAGAGCTCAGTACCTTAAGAAGGATGCCGAGAAAGTTTGTCATCACTCTTCCTTAAGACCTTAAGGGGCTGCTCTGCCTATGGAGTAGCCATTCTTTTTTTTTTTTTTATTTTATACTTTAAGTTCTAGGGTACATGTGCATAACGTGCAGGTTTGTTACATATGTATACTTATGCCATGTTGGTGTGCTGCACCCATCAACTCGTCAGCACCCATCAATTCATCATTTATATCATGTATAACTCCCCAATGCAATCCCTCCCTCCTCCCCCCTCCCCATGATAGGCCCCAGTGTGTGATGTTCCCCTTCCCGAGTCCAAGTGATCTCATTGTTCAGTTCCCACCTATGAGTGAGAACATGCAGTGTTTGGTTTTCTCTTCTTGTGATAGTTTGCGAAGAATGATGGTTTCCAGCTGCATCCATGTCCCTACAAAGGATGCAAACTCATCCTTTTTGATGGCTGCATAGTATTCCATGGTGTATATGTGCCACATTTTCTTAATCCAGTCTGTCACAGATGGACATTTGGGTTGATTCCAAGTCTTTGCTATTGTGAATAGTGCCGCAATAAACATACGTGTGCATATGTCTTTGTAGTAGAATAATTTATAATCCTTTGGGTATATACCCAGTAGTGGGATGGCTGGGTCATATGGTACATCTAGTTCTAGATCCTTGAGGAATCGCCATACTGTTTTCCATAATGGTTGAACTAGTTTACAATCCCACCAACAGTGTAAAAGTGTTCCTATTTCTCCACATCCTCTCCAACACCTGTTGTTTCCTGACTTCTTTTTTTTTTTTTTTTTTTTTTGAGGCGGAGTCTCGCTCTGTCTCCCGGACTGGAGTGCAGTGGCCAGATCTCAGCTCACTGCAAGCTCCGCCTCCCGGGTTTACGCCATTCTCCTGCCTCAGCCTCCCGAGTAGCTGGGACTACAGGCGCCCGCCACCTCGCCCAGCTAGTTTTTGTATTTTTAGTAGAGACGGGGTTTCACCGTGTTAGCCAGGATGATCTCGATCTCCTGACCTCGTGATCCACCCGTCTCGGCCTCCCAAAGTGCTGGGATTACAGGCTTGAGCCACCGCGCCCGGCCATGTTTCCTGACTTCTTAATGATTGCCATTCTGACTGGTGTGAGATGGTATCTCATTGTGGTTTTGATTTGCATTTCTCTGATGGCGAGTGATGATGAGCATTTTTTCATGTGTCTGTTGGCTGTATGGATGTCTTCTTTTGAGAAATGTCTGTTCATATCCTTTCCCCACTTTTTGATGGGGTTGTTTTTTTCTTGTATATTTGTTTGAGTTCTTTGTAGATTCTGGATATTGGAGTAGCCATTCTTTTATTCCTTTGCCTTCTTGACAAACTTGCTTTCACTTCAAAAAAAAAAAAAAAGTACCTTAAAGAGGGTACATAACAGTCTCACAATTGCCCTCAAGCACAAGGCACTTATATTATGTCCCCGTGAGGGCAGTGCCAGGAGGGCCCCCTTGAGCTTTAGTCATGATCACAATCTTCAGAGCTGCTCGGAAATCCCATCTCATCCTCCGTGTGGCAGCTCAGGCTGGCTATATCAGCCCTTCAGGTTTGGGGAACACCCCACCCAACCCCGCTCCCCGCAATCAGCTCTGTCTCTAAGAAGGTAAACTGGAAGATTCAGTTTGTGTTAGGAATTAAGCTCTCACACAATTCATAGCCCACTGGGGAAACAATGATGCAGGCCATTCATGTGTTGGGCACAGATGAAAACGTGGAGTCTGTTAGATGCAGATCTGGGGCTCAGGATGCCGTATCCTGCATGACACCAGGGTGCTTTTCTCCCAGAAGTGATCTTTCCACAGATCAGATATATCGACAGATATATCTGTCACTCTTCTGTTCCCAAGCCTCCTATGATTCTCCAATGCTTTCAGCTTTAGTACAAGTTCCTTAGCCAGGCTTTCAGGGCCTTGGTTGGGACCTTACCCAGCTTGTTTACCTTAAATGTCCAGGCCAGGTGCAGTGGCTCACACCTGTAATTCCAGCACTTTGGGAGGCTGAGGCGGGCAGATCATGAGGTCAGGAGATCAAGACCATCCTGGCCAACATGGCCAACATGCATGATCTCGGCTCACTGCAACCTCCACCTCCCAGATTCAAGCAATTCTCCTGCCTTAGCCTCCCGAGTAGCTGGGACTACAGGCACCCGCCACCACACCCAGCTAAGTTTTGTATTTTTAGTAGAGACGGGGTTTCATCATGTTGGCCTGGCTGGTGGTCTTCAACCCCTGACCTCAGGTAATCTGCCCATCTCAGCCTCCCAAAGTGCTGGGATTACAGGTGTGAGCCACTGTGCCGAGCCTATTCTTGAAAGCTGCTCTTTTCTCTCTAAGCCTGGTCCCTTCCCCAGGTTGGCTGCAGAGGGAGGCACAAGGTCTCCTGAACCCCTTTTTCACTGAACTTAAAGCAAGGCCACATTCCTTAGGGTTCTAAGGAAAGGACAGCTTTGCAGTGAAACCCAAGCCAAGGTAACAGAGCCACAGATATGGGATAAGAAACTAGATTTTAAATCTGGTTAAATTATTCTGGGGCCAGCTCCAGAGCCCTTCGTCTTCCTACCTCCCCTCTTCCTAAATCTTTTTTCTACTCTCCCATCTCCATTTCCTTACTTCCACTAAAATCCTAGACATCTTATAGATCAGATCAAATTTCCCTCCTCCAGAAAGCCCTCTCGGACCACCTGGCTCAGGAAGCTGCCTAATGAAAATAAGAATTGTTGGCTGGGCGCAGTGGTTCACACCTGTAATCCTAGCATTTTGGGAAGCCAAGGTGGGTGGATCATGAGGTCAGGAGATGGAGACCATTCTGGCTAACAAGGTGAAACCCCATCTCTACTAAAAATACAAAAATTAGCTGGGCGTGGTGGCACGTGCCTGTGATCCCAGCTACTTGGGAGGCTGAAGCAGGAGAATCGCTTGAACCTGGGAGGTGGAGATTACAGTGAGCCAAGATCGTGCCAGTGAACTCCAACCTGGCGAGACAGTGAGACTCTATCAAAAAAGAAAGAGAGAGAAGAGAGAGAAAAGAAGGAAGGAAGGAAGGAAGGAAGGAGGAAAAGAAAGAAAGAAAGAAAGAGAAAGAGAGGGAGAAAGAAAGAGAGAAAGAGAGAAAGAAAGAAAGAAAGAAAGAAAAGGAGAAAGAAGAAAGAAAAGAAAGGAAGAAAAGAAAGAGAAGAAAGAAAGAAAGGAAAGAAAGAAAGAGGAAAGAAGAAAGAAGGAAGGAAGGAAGGAAAAGGAGGGAAGAAGGAAGGAAGGAAGGAAGGAAGGAAGGAAGGAAGGAAGGAAGAAAAGAAAGAAAGAAAGAAAGAAAGAAAGAAAGAAAGAAAGAAGAAAGAAAGAAAGAAAAAGAAAAAAGAAAGAAAGAGGGCTGGGCGCGGTGGCTCAAGCCTGTAATCCCAGCACTTTGGGAGGCCGAGACGGGCGGATCACGAGGTCAGGAGATCGAGACCATCCTGGTTACACGGTGAAACCCCGTCTCTACTAAAAATACAAAAAACTAGCCGGGCGAGGTGGCGGGGCCTGTAGTCCCAGCTACTCGAGAGGCTGAGGCAGGAGAATGGCGTAAACCCGGGAGGCGGAGCTTGCAGTGAGCTGAGATCCGGCCACTGCACTCCAGCCTGGGTGACAGAGCAAGACTCCGTCTCAAAAAAAAAAAAAAAGAAAAGAAAAGAAGGAGAATTGTTGCAGTTTAAAAGGAAGAATAGCCCAGATGCAGTGGCTCACGCCTACAGCGTTTTGTAATCCCAGCATTTTGGGAGGCTGAGGCAAGCGGATCACTTGAGTCCAGGAATTCAAGATCAGCCTGGCCAACATGGTGAAACCCTGTCTCTACTAAAAATACAAAATTAGTCGGGTATGGTTCCCCGTGCCTGTAGTCCCACCTACTCCAGAGGTTGAGGTGGAGGACCATTGAGCCCAGGAGGTGGAGGTTGCAGTGAGGCAAGATTGTGCCACTGCACTCCAGCCTGGGTGACAGAGTGAGACCCTATCTCAATCAATCAATCAATCAATGGAAGAACAAATTTCTGGCTAAATATTAAGATTGTTCACATGTGTTTATCTCCACTCCTGAAATTCCACTAAAATGACAGCAAGTGGATTAGAAGAAATTTGTTTTAATTTACAAGTACACACACACAAAAAGGAACGCCAGGCACGGTGGCTCACGCCTATAGTCCCAGCACTTTGGGAGGCTGAGGTGGGCGGATCACCTGAGGTCAGGAGTTCGAGACCAGCCTGATCAACATGGTGAAACCCCCATCTCTACTAAAAACACACAAAAAAATTAGCCAGGCATGGTGGTGGGCACCTGTAATCCCAGCTACTCCGGAGGCTGAGGCAGGAGAATCGCTTGTATCCGGGAGGCAGAGATCACGCCATTGCACTCCAGTCTGGGTGACAGAGCGAGACACCATCTCAAAAGTAATAATAATAATAATAAGTCTAGTATCCAGTTTTATCCCCACTGACAGCTCTGAGTGGCTCTTAAAAATATATAAAATTTTAAAATTTTACAAAGAGTCTGGTATCCAGACTATATAATAAATTCTTACAACACGAAAACAAAAAGACAACGCAGTTAAAAAGGGGCCCAGTGGCCGGCTGTGGTAGTTCACACCTATAATACCAGCACTTTGGGACGCCCAGGCAGGAGGATCCTTTGAGGCCAAGAGTTCAAGACCAGCCTGGGCAACATAGAGAGACCTCCTTCCAAAAAAGATCAAAAGATTAGCTGGGGCCAGGCACAGCGACTCACACTTGTAATCCCAGCACTTTGGGAGGCTGAGGCAGGTAGATCATTTGAGGTCAGGAGTTGGGGACCAGTTTGGCCAACATGGTAAGACCTGGGTATCTACTAAAAATACAAAAATGAGCCGGGCATGGTGGCATGCCCCTATAATCCCAGCTGCTTGAGAAGCTGAGGCAGGAGAATCACTTGAACCCAGGAGGCAGAGGTTGCAGTGAGCCAAAATAGAACCAGTGAACTCCAGCCTGGGCGACAGAGTGAGACTCTGTCTCGAAAATAAAAAAAAAAAATTTAAAAAAAGATTAGCAGGGTGTGGTGGCTGGCATCTGTAATCCCAGCTACTCAGGAAGCTGAGGTAGAAGGATAACTTAAGTCCAGGAGGTAGAGGCTGCAGTGAGCCATGATCATGTCACTGCAGTCCAGCGTGGGCCACAGAACGAGACAATGTCTCAAATAAATAAATAAACAAATAAGCAAGCCAGGTATGGTGGCACGCGCCTGTGGTCCCAGTTAAACTACTCAGGAAACTGAACGGGGAGGATTGCTTGAGCCCAAGAGGTCAAGGCTGCAGTAAGCTGTGATGGTGCTACTGCACTCCAGCTTAGGTGACAGAATGCGACTCTGTCTCAAAAAAAAAAAAAAAAAAGTGGAGGGTGACAAAGGATTTGAATAGACATTTATCCAAATAAGATATATTAACAGCCAATAAGCACATGAAAAGATATTCAACATTATTAGTTGTTAGAGAAATGCAACTCAAAACCACAAGAAGGCCGGGCAAGGTAGCTCATTCCTGTAATCCTAGCACTTTGGGAGGCGAAGGTGGATGGATAATTTGAGGTCAGGAATTCCAGACCAGCCTGGCTAACATGGTGAAACACTGTCTCTACTAAAATACACAAATTAGGGCCAGGCACAGTGGCCCATGCTTGTAATCAGAGCACTTTGTGAGGCCGAGGCAGGCAGATCACCTGAATTCATGAGTTCTAGACCAGCCTCGTCAACATGGCAAAACCCGGTCTCTACTAAAAAATACAAAAATTGGTTGGATGTGGTGGCATGCGTCCGTAATCCCAGCTACTCAGGAGGCTGAGGCAGAAGAATTGCTTGAACCTGGGAGGCAGAGGTTGCAGTGAGTTGAGATATGCCACTGCACTCCAACCTGGGCAACAGAGCAAGATCTGTATCAAAAAATAATAGGCCGGGCATGGTGGCTCACGCCTGTAATCCCAGCACTTTGGGAAACTGAGGCGGGCAGATCACCTGAGGTCAGGAGTTCGAGACAAGCCTAGCTAACATGGTGAAACCCCATCTCTACTAAAAATACAAAAGTTAGCCAGGCGTGGTGGCACACACCTGTAGTCCCAGCTACTCCAGAGGCTGAGGCAGGAGAATCACTTGAACCCAGGAGGCAGAGGTTGCAGTGAGCCAAGATCACACCATTGCACTCCAGCTAGGGCAACAAGAGCAAAACTCCATCTTAAATAATAATAATAACATAAAATAAATATAGAATTACAACGAATTCTGTAAAATACAGAATTAGCCAGCCTTGGTGGTGCATGCCTGTAATTCCAACTACTCAGGAGGCTGAGGTGGGAGGATTGCTTGAGTCCACTAAAAGGCAGAGGTTGCAGTGAGCAGAGATCATGCCATTGTACTCCAGCCTCAGCAACAGCGTGGGACCCTGTCTCAAAAAAACAAAAACATAATGAGATACCACTTCCACACCCATTAAAGATGGCTGTAGTAATAATAATAAGATCGAAAATAACAAGCTGGGCTCAGTGACTCACACCTGTAATCCCAGCACTTTGGGAGGCCAAGGTAGGCAGACCACTTGAGCTCAGGAGTTCGAGACGAGCCTGGCCAACATGATGAAACCCCATCGCTACTAAAAATAGAAAAAAAAAAAAAATTAGCTGGGGGTGGTGGCGCGCACCTGTAATCCCTGCTACTCTGGAGGCTAAGGCAGAAGAATCGCTTGAACCCGGGAGGCAGAGGTTGCAGTGAGCCAAGATCATGCCACTGAACTCCAGCCTGGGCAACAGAGCAAGACTCCATCTCAAAAAAAATAAAGAAAAGAAAAGAAAAGAACAAATGTTGGCAAAAATAGACAAATAAAAGAAACCACTGAATTACACTCTTTATTTTTTATTTATTTATTTTTTGCGACAAGGTCTTACTCTGTTGCTCAGGTTGGAGTGCAGTGGCACAATCATGGCTTACTGCAGCCTCACCCTCCCAGGTTCAAGCAATCTTCCCGCTTCAGCTCCCTGAGTGAGTAGCTGGGACTACAACGCATGACACCACATCCAGCTAATCCTCTTTTTTTTTTTTTTAGTCAAAGTCTCGATGTGTCGCCCAGGCTGGAGGGCAGTGGCGCAATCTTGGCTCATTGCAACCTCTGCCTTCTGGGTTCAAGCGATTCTCGTGCCTCAGCCTCCCAAGTAGCTGGGATTACAGGCTTGTGCCACCATGCCTGGCTAATTTTTTGTATTTTTAGTAGAGATGGGTTTTGGGCATGTTGACCAGGCTGGTCTCGAACTCCTGACCTCAGGTGATCCACCCACCTCGGTCTCCCAGAGTGCTAGGATTACAGGTGTGAGCCACCATGCCGGCCAGCTAATATTTTTGTATTTTTTTGTAGAAACGGAGTTTCACCATGTTACCCATGCTGGTCTCAAACTCCTGGGCTCAAGCAATTTGCCCACCTTGACCTCCCAAAGTGTTGGCATGAGCCGCTGCACCTGGCCTGAATTGCACACTTTAAATAGTTAAAATGTTGAATTTTATGGCATGTGAATTTTTCCTCAATTTTTAAAAAAAGAAAATGAGCGGGAGGAGACAACAGCAACTGACAGATATCTACAAAACTTGTGAAGCTTGAAAGCAGACAGATAAGGCCTGGCTGATTTAGCAAAAGGCCAGAAAAATCAGAAACTGTAACTGCTTATGGTGGGAGTAGGAGAAGGAGAAGTATCAAAAACAAGGAGCAAGCCCATGAGTGCATCAGAACCCAAGAACTGCTCATTAGCTGGAGGCACTGGATATTTCTAAAGGCAGGATGGTAGGATGGGGCTGAAAGAGGAAGATCGGATGAAAGTAAAAGGAATTAGATTCCTAAATTTTCTCCCTCAACTTCTGTAATCAGGTGGCTGCCCTCTTCCTACCTGGTGGGAGACAGGTTGAATTGAGAGGCTGTGGATTTGGGAACACCAGGCGCAGCTGAGAACAAGAGTGATGGACTGTACTGAAGTCAGGGCGGGATTAGCTGAACCATAAGATAGATCCCTTCATCTCCTTTCCCCTCTTGGTACCCAGCAGGCTGGCAGCCAGGTTTCTAACTTTGCCCTGGTAGATTAGAGGGCTTCTGTAAGTGAAAATAGAAAGGTAGGCTGGGCGAGGTGGCATACGCCTGTAATCCCAGCACTTTGGGAGGCTGAGGTGGGCGGATTACGTGAGGCCAGGAGTTCGAGACCAGCCTGGCCAACATGGTGAAACTCCACCTCTATTAAAAATAAAAAAAAAAATTAGCTGCGGCCGGGCGCAGTGGCTCACGCCTGTAATCCCAGCACTTTGGGAGGCCGAGGCCGGTGGATCACGAGGTCAGGAGATCAAGATCATCCTGGCTAACACAGTGAAACCCCGTCTCTACTAAAAATAATAATAAAAAAAACAATTAGCTGAGCGTGGTGGCGGGCGCCTGTAGTCCCAGCTACTCGGGAGGCTGAGACAGGAGAATGGTGTGAACCTGGAAGGTGGCGCTTGCAGTGAGCCGAGATCACATCACTGCACTCTAGCCTGGGCGACTGAGCAAGACTCCATCTAAAAAATATATAAAAATAAAAAATAAAAAAATTAGCCGGGCATGGTGGTGGGTGCCTGTAATCCCCAGGTACTTCAAGGAGAATTGCTTGAATCCAGGAGGCAGAGGTTGCAGTGAGCCGAGATCACACCATTGCACTCCAGCCTGGGTGACAAGAGTGAAACTCCATCCCAAAAAAGAAGAGAAAGAGAAGAGAAGAGAAGAAAAAAAAGAAAAGAAAGGAAAAGAAAAAGAAAGATGCACTGGAAAAGACAGTTGAGGAGTCCCCTGCTAGGTACCTGTCTAAAATCCTTTAGTGAAGCTCAGTAATCAATACCCCCGACCACACACACACACATAGAGCTTTCAATCAGCTTTTAATGCCTTACTGTTTTGTTTTGTTTTCTTTAACATGGGGTCTCACTATATTGCCCAGGCTGATCTTGAACTACTGGGCCCAAGCGATCCTCCTGCCTCAGTCTCCCAAGGGATTACATATGCACACCACCATGCCTGGCTCTACTCTGTAATATACATAAACATCTATACCAAGGATTATCGGATGTTTGAGAAAGCCTCTAATGAAACACACAAAGCAAAGTAATCTAGGGAGAAGTCAGAGAAAACAGGGAGCAGGAAAGACTTTCAAAATTTATAATAAATATGAAAACTATTATTAATAACCTCAGAGGAAAATGGGAAAAAGATTGTGTCCACAGAAAAAGAACAGGAAGCTCCAAAAAGGGAACATTTAGGGAACAACAAGAAAAAGAGCTCTTAAAAATTAAAAAATATCAGTCAAAAACTGTTTAAGTCAAGAATAGGATTGGAAGTTGAGAACATGAATAAAAGGATTGGATGCTTGGCTGGGTGTGGTGGCTCACACTTATAATCCACCTGTAATCCCAGCACTTTGGGAGGCTGAGGCAGGTGGATTGCTTGAGCTCAGGAGTTTGAGATCAGCCTAGCAAATATAGGGAAACCCTATCTCTATTTTTATTTTAGAAAAAAAAGGATTGGAATTTTGACTCCTAGCAAGTCGAACAGAACACATAAAGGTAGAGATGAGAGAAAAGACAAGACAAGACAGGAGTTTCAGAGAGGGAGAAGGGAAAAACGGAGGGGAGGAATTTTTCAAAGGAATAATTACAGAGTTAATTGGTTTCCAGATTAAAAGGCTTAGGGCAGCTGGGTGTGGTGGCTTATGCCTGTAATCCCAGCACTTTGGGAGGTCAAGGCAGGCAGATCACTTGAAGTCAGGAGTTCGAGACCAGCCTGGCCAACATGGGGAAACCCCACCTCTACTAAAAATAAAAAAATTAGCCGGGCATGATGAAGGGCACCTGTAATCCCAGCTACTTGGGAGGCTGAGGTGGGAGAATTGCTTGAACCCAGGAGGTAGAGGTTGTAGTGAGCTGAGATTGTGCCACTGCACTCCAGCCTGGGTGACAGAGCAAGACTCTGTCTCAATTAAAAAATAAAAATAAAAACAAAAATAAACAAAAGGCTTAGCGCAAAGAATTCAAAAAGATGCTGCAATGCAATTCTGACACTATCTGGAGTTAGGCCAAACTTCACAGGTTAATGGCACAGTCTCCACAAGATTGCCCTCACTTCAGAAACCAACTATTAATAGAAGCTCAGGGTTTCCCAGGCCACCCACACTTCAGACCAAATGACTACAAATCTGGGGGTTCCTGCTACCCACTCAGGTTCAATAATTCCGTAGAACACCAAACTCAGGAAAGCACTATACTTACAGTTACTGTTTCATTATAGCAAAGGCAATACAAATCAGGACCAGGCAAAAGAAGAGACACAAAAGGCAAGGTCTTGGAGGATACTGAACTTGAAGCTTCCAGTGTCCTTTTCCCACGAAGTCAGGATGCATCATCCTCTGGCACATTGATGTGTAACGATACACATAGATTATTATTAACCAGAAAAGCTCACCAGAGCTTCAGTGTCCAGAGTCTTTATTGAGGGTTCATTATGTAGGCACAATTGACTGAATCATTGTCCAGATGATTTAACTAAATCTCCAGCCCTCTTCCCCTGTCCAGAGGTCAGATTGATTATCAAGTGGCTCAAAACCCTAGCACTCTAATTACAAGGTTTGTGTTTCTCGCATGGACAGCCCCTATCATGAGTCATCTTAAACTATCTAGGAGTCCCCCATGGGTCACCTTATTAGCATAAGCTATCAGTGCCTACCATAAATAACAGACACCCCTATTACCTGGGAAATTCCAAGGATTTAGAGGTTACCTCCAAGGAACTGGGGAGAAAGGCCAATAAATTCTTTATTCCAACAGACCCACACCAAGGCACATCATTGAAAACATTTAAAATGCCAGGGATAAAGAATATATCCTAAAAGCTACTGGAGAAACAGATCACATACAAAGGTTTGTAGATGAAATGATATCAGTCTTCTCAATAGCAATACTGGTTGCTAAGAAACAGAAAAGAAGTACCTTTAAAATTCTCAGGGGAAATTATTTTCTAATCTAATATTCTATAGCCAGCCAACCATCAACCAAAGGGTATACTAAAAACAATTTCAGAAACACAAAATCTCAAAAATTTTACTTCCCAAGTACCTTTTCTCAAAGCAGCTGCTAGAGGATGTGCTCCACCAAAGTGAGGAAGCAAAACAAGAAAGAGGAAGAAATGATCTCCAGAAAACAGGGATGCAACACAGGAGAGAAGCAGAGGGAATTTCCAAGATGATGGTAAAGGGAAGTCACAGGATGACAATTGTGAAGCAGGCCAAGAGATCAATAAGTTCAGACTGGAACAGGAAGACAAAGGGCTCCAACCAAGATGATTCCTAGAAAAAAAATGTAACTGATAGATTGATTACCTAGTGTGTTTCACCATATGGAGTAATCTTTGTAGCTCTAGTGGGAATGTGTAGGGTTAAATTCATAATAGATATGTAGAAATCTAAGCAAAAAAAAAAAAAACTGAGGCAATTTAACACTGAAAAAAAATTGTATAAGAAAGGAATTATAAACTGGGTACAGTGGCTTAGGCCAGCATTTGGGGAGGCCCAGGCAGGAGGATCACATGAGTCCAGGAGTTCAAGACCAGCCTAGGCAACATGGTGAGACCCTGTATCCACAAAAAAAAAAAAAAAAAAAAAAAACCCACAAAAATTTAAATTAGCCAGCCGGGCGCGGTGGCTCAAGCCTGTAATCCCAGCACTCTGGGAGGCCGAGACGGGCGGATCACGAGGTCAGGAGATAAAGACCATCCTGGCTAACATGGTGAAACCCCGTCTCTACTAAAAAATACAAAAAACTAGCCAGGCGAGGTGGCGGGCGCCTGTAGTCCCAGCTACTCGGGAGGCTGAGGCAGGAGAATGGCGTAAACCTGGGAGGTGGAGCTTGCAGTGAGCTGAGATCCGGCCACTGCACTCCAGCCTGGGTGACAGAGCGAGACTCCGTCTCAACAACAACAAAAAAAAAAAAAGAAAAAAAAAATTTAAATTAGCCAGCTGTGGTGGTGGTGTGCACCTGCAGTCCTAGCTACTAGGGAGGCTGAGGTGAGAGGTTCGCTTGAGACCAGGAGGCTGAGACTACGGTGAGCCAAAATGGTGCCACTGTACTCAAGCCTGGGCAACAGAGTAAGACCCTATCTTGAAAAAAAAAAAAGGAAAGGAAATTTAGGCTGGCTCTGGGAGCGCTGTCTATGAGTATGAGTTAGCCCTGCTCTGCAAGGGGCAATTAAAAAAAAGAAAAAAAGAAAAAAAAGAAAAGGAAAAGAAAAAGGGCTGGGTACGGAGGCTCATGCCTGTAATCCCAGAACTTTGGGAGGCTGAGGTGGGTGGATCACTTGAAGTCGGGAGGTTGAGAGCAGCCTGGCCAATATGGTGAAAACCCATCTCTACTAAAAACACAAAAATTAGTCAGGCATGGTGGAGCACACCTGTAGTCCCAGCTACTCAGGAGGCTGAGGCAGGAGAATCGCTTGAACTCAGGAGGTGGAAGTTGCAATGAGCCGAGATTGTGCCATTGCACTCTAGCCTGGGCAACAGAGTGAGACTCCATCACAAAAAAAATAAAGAAAAAGAAAGACGTTTAAAAATCAGGAAAAAGTAGATATCTGTATTGGTCAAAATACGGAAAGAAATATGAGGGACAGGCCTGGTGCAGTGGCTGAGGCAGGCGGATCACAAGGTCAGAAGTTCGAGACCAGCCTGACCAACATGGTGAAACCCCATCTCTACTAAAAATATAAAAATTAGCTGGGCGTGGTGACACACACCTGTAATCCCAGCTACTCAGGAGGCTGAGGCAGGAGAATTGTTTGAACCTAGGAGTCGGAGGTTGCAGTGAGCCAAGATCACACCACTACATTCCAGCCTGGGCGACAGAGTGAGACTTTGTCTCAAAACAAAAACAAAAACAAAACAAAAAACAGCTAAAACAATAGTTGCTTTGGGGAGTGGGAATCAGTTGACGACAAGACAAAATATGGCCTTTTTTTTTTTTTAAACTGTGCCATATGCCTAATTGATTTTTAAAAAATTTATTATATGTATTTTGATTAAAAACATGTTTTAGAAAAAATAAAGGAAATAAAATATTGCAGAAAAATGGAAGGTCCCTGGGGTAGCATTTGCTACCTTGGTGAATTCATCACCATCCTGGGTCCAGCTTAGAAACCAGAGCTATTAGCCCTAAAAGCAGCAGCATCTCTACAGAACAGACACACATTAACCAGGCTCATGAGACTGATATTTCAAATCAGATGCCAATTCATTAATTTATAAGAGGAAGCAGGGCTTTGAAGCAGACTGGATCTTCCTGTTCAATGATGAGTGCATTCTCTCCCTGTGGACTGATCTATATAGGAAACGGAACAGTTTTTAGAGGGTTGCTTGGTGATCCAGAGCATGAGGTAGGGGGTGAATTGAGTGGCTCCAAAGAATGGTACTTCCATCTCCCCTGTTCCTGGACCAGCATCTTTGTCCCCAGAGAATGTTTCATTCCTGGTGATTGTCTTGGCAACTCTCTCTGATCTCTGGCTTCCTTGGCTGCCCAGACCGTCTTGACTGGCACCCTCTTTCTTTAGCTGCATTAACACTTTTAACTAGGTTATAGTCTAGACTGGGCCTGAGAGTTATTCTGTCTCTATAAGGTATAGTTTGGCTCTGTGTCCCCATCCAAATCGCATCTCGAATTATAATCCCCACGTGTCCAGAGAGAAACCTGGTAGGAGGTGATTGGATCATGGGGGCAGTTTCCCCCATGCTGTTATTATGATTGTGAGTGAATTCTCACGAAACCCGATGGTTTTATAAATGGCAGTTTTTCCTGCACTCACACACTTTCCTGCTGCCTTGTGAAGAAGGTGCTTGCTTCTCCTTCCCCTTCTGCACTAATTGTAAGTTTCCTGAGGGCTCCCCAGCCATGCGGAACTATGAGTCAGTTAAACCTCTTTTGATTATAAATTATTCAATCTCAGGTATTTCTTTACAGCAGTGTGAAAACAGACTAATACAATTGGTGTATCTCTACTTTAAAGCATTAAAGGTGGGGTGTGGTGGCTCACATCTGTAATCCAAGCACTTTGAGAGGCCAAGGTAGGAGGATCACTTGGGCACAGGAGTTTGAGACCAGCCTGAGCAGCATAGGGAGACCCCGTCTCTACAAAAAATTAGCCGGGTGTGGTGGTGCATGCCTCCTATTGTCCCAGTTACTCAGGAGGCTGACATGGGAGGATCCCTGGAGCCCAGGAAGTCAAGGCTGCAGTGAGCCATGATTGCACCACCACACTCCAGTCTGGGCAACAGAGTGAGACTCTGTCTCAAAAAATCATAACAAAAAAATTCAGAGCCAAGGTGAGTGGATCACTTGAGGTCAGGAGTTCAAGACCAGCCTGACCAACATGGTGAAACCCGGTCTCCACTAAAAATACAAAAAGTTAGGGAGGATGGGGGAGGTATAGCATTAGGAGAAATACCTAAAGTAAATGATGAGTTAACGGGTACAGCACACCAACGTGGCACATGTATACATATGTAACAAATCTGCACATTGTGCACATGTACCCTAGAACTTAAAGTATAAAAAAAAAAAGGAACAGAAGCAGTATGACCTTTAAAAAAATATTAGCTGGGCATGGTGGCAGGTGCCTGTAATCCCAGCTACTTGGGAGGCTGAGGCAGGAGAATCGCTTGAACCAGGGAGGCGGAGGTTGCAGTGAGCCGAGATTGTACCACTGCACTCTAGCCTAGGCAATAGAGACTTGTCTAAATAAATAAATAAATAAATAAATAATAAAATGCAAAAACTAAAGCATTAGAGTTTTGCGTTCAGTCATATACTTAGCACCCATGATGTGCCAGGCTCTGTTCTAAAGCCCTAGGGTACAGCAGTGAATAATTTTGTGTTCAGTCATATACTCAGCACCCATGATGTGCCAGGCTCTGTTCTCAAGCCCTGGTACAGCAATGAATAAGGCTGACATTTGTGTGCCCTCACTGAATTTAGTCTGACAAGGAAGACATAAAACAAACAAAAGTATACAAAGTGAAGAAGCAGTGCAACTCTCAGAAGACAACTTAATTTCCTTTTTCCTACTTCTTGAGGAGGGGCAGCACCTCCTGGTTGCCCCCAGATATCATCTACAAGGAAACCATGGGAGGAGCTGCAGGGTGGGGGCTGTAGTCTAGGTGAAGAAGGCCCATTCTCCAAACGTAAATCTCCAGCCTCCCTTGAGGTCTATTCTATACCACCAATTATTCCAATAAAGTTATTTTCTGCTTACATTTGTCTAAGATTGGTTTTTTTTTTTTTTTTTTTGAGACAGAGTCTCACTCTGTCGCCCAGGCTGGAGTGCAGTGGCGCGATCTCAGCTCACCGCAAGCTCCACCTCCCGGGTTCACGCCATTCTCCTGCCTCAGCCTCCCGAGTAGCTGGAACTATAGGTGCCCGCCACGACACCTGGTTAATTTTTTTGTATTTTTAGTAGAGATGGGGTTTCACTGTGTTAACCAGGATGGTCTCCATCTCCTGACCTTGTGATCCGCCTGCCCCAGCCCCACAAAGTGCTGGGATTACAGGCATGAGCCACCGTGCCCGGCCTAAGGTTGGTTTTTGTTATTTGTAGCCAATAACCCAGACTAGTACAGCAACCATCTCAGACATCTGCGGACCAGAGAAAAGTCACTAAAAGACAATCCAATGTCTGTGTCTTGGGGCGCAACCAAACCTGGAACCCTTTTGATTTGTGGCTTCCGTTAAACACAAAGCAGGGCACACAAGCTCTCTCAATGAAATCTGGTTAGCTGAGTCTCTCAGTCAGTTAGTTCACAAATGTCTGCCAGAGCTGTTCTATGTGCAGAAATCACAAAGCAAGTAGGAGCAGGTTTCCGCCTTCAAGGATATCCCACATGCAGCCCAGACCCAATGTATCTAAAACGGAAGGCTGTCATTTTCCCTGCCTTCTCTCCCAACCCATGTAACAACTCACATTCGGGTCCCATGCTCCAACCACATTGAACTGCTTGCGCTTCTCACTTCCATCTACCAACAGTGAGTAGTTTGGTGTTCTTAGATCACAGGGGTGGGAGGGAAAGAGAGAGACAGCAGGTAATCAGGCTGGAGTAGACAGACACCAGACCTTGATGCCAGGTGGAGGAATCTAGATGTATTGGCTGCTGTCCCAAGTTAGTCTCCTCTGGCCTAAATCTCAGACTGGCCATATAGTTTAATTTTTTCTCTTCCACCAAAGGTCATCTGTGTAGAAGATGACACAAAGGGGAACCCAGCACGGTGGTCCATGCCTGTAATCCCTACACTTTCGGAGTCTAAGGAGGGAGGATCATTTGAGCCCAGGAGTTCGAGGCTGAGGCGAGTCATGATCGAGTCACTGCACTCCAGCCTTGACGCTGAGTGAGACCTTGTCTCTTAAAAATATATTTAAAATTTTTAAAAATTATACAGAGGGGTTATCTATCATCTTGGCCAGCGATGCCGGGCAAAACTTGAAACAACTTGGTCCTGCAGTATTTTCCAGATGCCAGATCCTCATTCTCTTTTCTCTACTGTGCAGCTCCTACAGTGTTTTGTGTGAGAAGAGAGGCAGCATAGCGGGTCTCAGCCCTGGCTTTGCCCCGGGAAAAATTCCTCCTCACTTCTGCACCGCCCCACTTAGCAGGGGCTAAGCCAGCGCCGTCTGCCTCTCCTCCTGGCCGAGGCCCCTTCCCTAGATGCTCTATTTCCCTAAAGCCTCACAACAACCCTGTGAGGTAAGCATTACCATCCCTTCATTTTACAGATGAAACTGAGGCTCGGGAGGGTTACGTTTCAGGCTCTAACGCCCGGCATCTTCGCTTTAATGCCGTCCAGGCTTAGGCCACCGAGCTCAAGAAACGGGCCGACGGGTGACCAGACAGACGCCGGGACCAACCCAAGTTCTGGACTGAGGGCCGCCAGGTGGCGCGTTTCCCTCCTCCCCCCGCGGCGGCTCGGGCGCACCTGAACCCAGCGGGGCGCGCCGGGGAAAGTAGGCGAGCAGGGTGGAGCGGGGAGCAGCTCTAATTCTCCAACTCGGAGTGGGCAAGGAGCATGGTTTAGTTCAGCCTGCTGGCACTGCCAGCGCCTCCCTAGAGTCACGCCTCCACCAGGCGGCCCCCGGGCCCCATCAGCCCGCCTCCTGTTTGCGCTCCCCAGCGTGCAATTTATTTGGGGGGCTACCGGGGATAGAACGGAGTGGGCGAGCGCTGCCAGGAGGTAGGGCCGGCCCCACCTGTCGACTGCCTGGAGTGGGCAGGGAGGGGGCGGGGTTTGTTCCATAGGGCCCGCCCCGCAGTCCCTGGGTCCCGGACGCGCGACGAGATATAAGGCAGCCAGGAAACAATGCGCCTGCAGCTCGCGCTCCCGCGCCGATCCCGAGAGCGTCCGGGCCACCGTGCGCGAGCGAGGGAGGGGGCGCGCGCGCGGGGGACGCGCTCGTGAGTGCGGGCCGCGCTCTCGGCGGCGCGCATGTGCGTGTGTGCGGGCTGCCGGGCTGCCCCGAGCCGGCGGGGAGCCGGTCCGCTCCAGGAGGCGGGCGGCGGGAGCGAGGTGAGGCTGCGGGTGGCCCGGGCACGGGAGCGGGTCCCGCGGTGCGGGCTGGCTGCAGGGTGCCTTCTGGGCACGGCGCGCCCCCGCCCGGCCCCGCCGGGCCCTGGGAGCTGCGCTCCGGGCGGCGCTGGCAAAGTTTGCTTTGAACTCGCTGCCCGCAGCCGGGTCCGCGCTCTGCGATTGGCTTCCCCTGCCACTCTGACCCGGGGCCCGGCTTCCCGGGACGCGAGGACTGGGCGCAGGCTGCAAGCCGGTGGGTTGGGGAGGAACGAGAGCCGGGCAGCCGGCTGTGCCGAGGGACCCGGGGACGCCTTCTTCGCCCGGCCGGCACCCGGTCAGCACGTCCCCATTTCCCTCCCGCAGGGAGCGGACATGGACTACGACTCGTACCAGCACTATTTCTACGACTATGACTGCGGGGAGGATTTCTACCGCTCCACGGCGCCCAGCGAGGACATCTGGAAGAAATTCGAGCTGGTGCCATCGCCCCCCACGTCGCCGCCCTGGGGCTTGGGTCCCGGCGCAGGGGACCCGGTCCCCGGGATTGGTCCCCCGGAGCCGTGGCCCGGAGGGTGCACCGGAGACGAAGCGGAATCCCGGGGCCACTCGAAAGGTTGGGGCAGGAACTACGCCTCCATCATCCGCCGTGACTGCATGTGGAGCGGCTTCTCGGCCCGGGAACGGCTGGAGAGAGCTGTGAGCGACCGGCTCGCCGCTGGCGCGCCCCGGGGGAACCCGCCCAAGGCGTCCGCCGCCCCGGACTGCACTCCCAGCCTCGAAGCCGGCAACCCGGCGCCCGCCGCCACCTGTCCGCTGGGCGAACCCAAGACCCAGGCCTGCTCCGGGTCCGAGAGCCCAAGCGACTCGGGTAAGGACCTCCCTGAGACATCCAAGAGGGGGCCACCCTATGGGTGGCCAAAGCTCTGCCCCTGCCTGAGGTCAGGCACTGGCTCTTCTCAAGCTCTCGGGCCATCTCCCCCTCTCTTTGGCTGAAGCTGCCCGTGTAGCCCCCAACCGTGTATGTCTGGCACGTGGGTGTGTTGGTAAACAGTTTGGAGAAGTGGCGTGGGAGCCAGCGTCCCTTTGATGATTATTGGAGCCCCAGGGGACCAGGGATATGTGGTGAGGTTTGGCGCTTAGAGAGGACAATACTGGGGTTGGACTGTAAGGGATTTCTGTCCTAAGGAGTCCAGAAGGGGGTCCCTTAAGAGTCACTCCAAGCCTGAAGTTTTTTTGCTGCTGCCTCTTTCCCTGGGAAACTCACACTTCCCTAGGGAGAGAAGAAGCCGAGAGCCTTTTGTGCAAAGCCAAAGCCCATCCTTTTTAAAAACTAGGTCTCCAGTTGGCTTTACTTTAAAATGCCAATAATAAATGCCCTCTTGTGTCTCCCCACCACCACTTACCACTCGTGCATCCCTGAGACAGGGAGGGAAGAATGAACACTCCCCATTAACAGATGGAAAAACTGAGGCTTAGAGATAGAAAATCACTGCAAGTCAGCTCCAGCTTTCTGCCATCTAGCCAGCCCCTCTTCCCCAATGCTCCATCCCAACCAGGCACCTCTTCCTTGATGTTTGGGTCTTTGTGGTAGCTTATCTTAGAGGCACTACACCTTGCCTTTCTGTTTGTCCTAAGATGGAAAAGTGTCCTTCTCGATCCCTCTCAATACATCTCCAGCTTCAGCTGCTCCCTTGCATTCAACAAATACTCACTGGCCCCTACTTTGTGGCAACCTGTGGGCTACGTGCTGGTGTCAAGGCCATAGAGCTCCAGGCCCTCCTCTCCCATCCTTGATGCAAGGGCAAACCTCACTGAGGGCAGACTAGGGCATCCTGTGCCACTAAACTACATTGTTCTTGTTCTGGCATCTTAGACCTCCACACCCATGAGAAATACTGGAGAGGGTATTTTTGTAGAGTGTAGACTGAGGCTGGTGACAAATAAATCAGGACCAGGAAAGCTCACTGTAGCTTTTAGGAATAACTTTTATATGACAATTTGATAGGGAACTGGGGAATGGGGTATGGAAGTTGTCATACACTTGAGAGGAAAAATAGGATAACAAGAAAAATTAAAAGTCTTTTTTTTTTCCTGGTCCACGGTGTTAAGGTCGTTTTTAACCGGCTTGCTTTCTACACCAAGAGTTTATGTTCGTTTGATGGCTGGAAAGAATCTTGAGATCAAAAAACCAATAAAGATATATCTCTACAACGGCTGGTGGAGTGGTAGAGTGGAATGAGCATTGTTTTGGAAGTTTGGACGTTTTAGTTTGAGATCCAGAAAGTTACAAAGGTGATATGTGGACTTCTTGGCTGATCTGGGCCTCCATTTCCCCATTTGCGCACAATGGGGTTGGACTTGATTGTCCTGCTGAAGACATTTCCTTGTCTGGGTAGAGTAAGACACTACTCTCTGAAAGGGAGAATGGTGTCTTAAATTATTGCTTTCTTAGATAGAATCTTCCTAAGCCATGAGACTTAACACTGAAAATTAAAGGTTTGGGATGTAGGGAAGCCTGCTGAATCCTTTTCTGACCTACCCTTTAACCTGAACCTGTTTGTGAGCTTCTGGTTCACTCACAGGCCACATGGCCTGGAACAAAATGCAACAGATTGCAAACAATGAGGCGGGGGGGTGGGGCAAGTGATTGGCAGCAGAGGTCATCCAATAGGGGCTAGAGGCTGGGTAAGACAGCATTCCAAACACAGCGTAATCAGCCAATCATGGGCTTTGGGGCCAGGAGGGCTGAATGGTCAGGTTTTATTAATGGAGAAATAATGCGATTGTCCACACAATGGAAGCCTTCCTGACAAAGGGGCTCAAGCTTCCTGGTATGCAAAGAAGCTGAGAACGGAGCTCTTCGGTTGTGAGGCCTAGATCCATTAAGGTGGGCTTCTGTGTGGAGGCCGCAAAATTTGTGGAGCAGGAGGAGAGTTTTCTCCCAATTGCCCCTCTCCTGGTTAGGTTAACCTAAGAGACCTTCAAGCCAGCGAATGCTAAGGGCATGTCCAGGTGTCTCCAGGTCTCTGGTGTTTTGGGCCCCATATCTGGGACATTCTGCTGCCCAGTCTCCGCCTCTGGTGCAGGTAGTTTGGAAATGGTCGCTTGTACCTTTGTGAAGTTCCTGCAGCTTCGCCGACCTATGATTACAAATCTAACCTTCTGGTCCAGGGAAGGAGGTGGGGCAGGCGACCTATAAATGATGGATGACTTTAGAAACCCATTGAACCCAGGAGCAAAATGCTCCTAAGGGAAACCCTTTCCCTCCCCTCTGTGGGTGAAGAGGGATGGGTTGTAGCCCTCCCTTCTCTGAATCTTCAGCTGAAAGGGATGGCAGAATAGAGAGGTGGGGGAATAATAGGATTTATAACTTGTGAAAAGTAACAATTCCCCAAGTGCAGGCTGTGCTGGGCAGGAACAAAGGGCAGCTCTGCCCACAGACCCCTCATTTACAATTCTGATGGGGCATGAAAGAGCCCGACTGGGGAAGATCTTTATAGCTAAACTTTGTCTCAGGTTGGTAGCTCTTTCTCTTCAACCCCTCCGTGGGGGAGGGGAGAGCCTTTGCAGACTGGGGGCTGTTGGCTTGGGTCTGCCTTTTGTTCTTATCTAAGCCTTGCTGTGCAAAAGGAAATTGGAGAATATTTTCCTTCTTGCTAATGTCCCCTCCTTTCCTTCACTGTGCCCTTACCCCATTACAAATGAATCAGCTTTCTGCTCACCTCGATTTGTTTATATCTAAATTGGAAAAATGTCACCTACCTTCCCAAGCACCAGCATAGACAGCTAAAGCTGTAGGGTCTATGTTTATGTTTCTCATGGGATGTGTTTCTTCTCTTGATCTCTTTTCTTGGACAGAGAATGAAGAAATCGATGTTGTGACAGTAGAGAAGAGGCAGTCTCTGGGTCTTCGGAAGCCGGTCACCATCACGGTGCGAGCAGACCCCCTGGATCCCTGCATGAAGCATTTCCACATCTCCATCCATCAGCAACAGCACAACTATGCTGCCCGTTTTCCTCCAGAAAGCTGCTCCCAAGAAGAGGCTTCAGAGAGGGGTCCCCAAGAAGAGGCTCTGGAGAGAGATGCTGCAGGGGAAAAGGAAGATGAGGAGGATGAAGAGATTGTGAGCCCCCCACCTGTAGAAAGTGAGGCTGCCCAGTCCTGCCACCCCAAACCTGTCAGTTCTGATACTGAGGATGTGACCAAGAGGAAGAACCACAACTTCCTGGAGCGCAAGAGGCGGAATGACCTGCGTTCGCGATTCTTGGCCCTGAGGGACCAGGTGCCCACCCTGGCCAGCTGCTCTAAGGCCCCCAAAGTAGTGATCCTAAGCAAGGCCTTGGAATACTTGCAAGCCCTGGTGGGGGCTGAGAAGAGGATGGCTACAGAGAAAAGGCAGCTCCGATGCCGGCAGCAGCAATTGCAGAAAAGAATTGCATACCTCAGTGGCTACTAACTGACCAAAAAGCCTGACAGTTCTGTCTTACAAAGACACAAGTTTATTTTTTAACCTCCTTCTCCGCTTTAGTAATTTGCACATTTTGGTTATGGTGGGACAGTCTGGACAGTAGATCCCAGAATGCATTGCAGCCGGTGCACACACAATAAAGGCTTGCATTCTTGGAAACCTTGAAACACAGCTCTCCCTCTTCCCTGACTCATGGGAGTGCTGTATGTTCTCTGGCGCCTTTGGCTTCCCAGCAGGCAGCTGACTGAGGAGACTTGGGGTCTGCCTAGCTCGCTAGCTCCGAAGAAAAGGCTGACAGATGCTATGCAACAGGTGGTGGATGTTGTCAGGGGCTCCAGCCTGCATGAAATCTCACACTCTGCATGAGCTTTAGGCTAGGAAAGGATGCTCCCAACTGGTGTCTCTGGGGTGACGCAAGGACAGCTGGGCCTGGATGCTCTCCCTAAGGCTCCTTTTTCTCGAAGACACACGAGCTGTCTTGGGTGAAGACAAGCTCGCAGACTTGATCAACATGGACCATTACCTCACTGTCAGACACTTTACAGTAGCCGAGGAGTTGGAAACCTTTAATATATATATTATGATGTTAGCTGACCCCCTTCCTCCACTCTCAATGCTGCGACCCTGGGAACATTTAAAAAGCTTGGCCTCTAGATTCTTTGTCTCAGAGCCCTCTGAGCTCTCTCTTCTGAGGGAGGGACCTTCCTTTCCTTACAAGGGACTTTTTTGTTCCATTATGCCTTTGTTATGCAATGGGCTCTACAGCCCCCTTTCCCACAGGTCAGAAATATTTCCCCAAGACACAGGGAAATGGGTCCTAGCCTGGGGCCTGGGGATAGCTTGGAGGCCTGGCTCATGAACTTGATCCCTGCCCAGGTATTTTCCGAGGGGCACTTGAGGTCCAATCTTTTCTCAAGGCAGGTGTAGGACACCTCAGAGGGAGAATGGCACTGCTGCCTCTTTCCCACCTGCCTCTCATCTCAATCCTTGACCGGCGAGTTTGAAGTTCTGGAACCATGCAAATCTGTTCTTCTCATGCAACTCCAAGGAGCTTGCTGGCTCTGCAGCCACCCTTGGGCCCCTGCCAGTCTGCCATGAATCAGATCTCTTTTCCAGAATCTGGGCCTTTCTGAAGTTTTGGGGGGAGCTGTTGGGACTCATCCAGTGCTCCAGAAGGTGGACTTGCTTCTGGTGGGTTTTAAAGGAGCCTCCAGGAGATAAATGCTTAGCCAACCATGATGGATTTTACCCCAGCTGGACTCGGCAGCTCCAAGTGGAATCCACGTGCAGCCTCCGGTCTGGGGAAGTCACCCAACCTAGCAGTTGTCATGTGGGTAACCTCAGGCACCTCTAAGCCTGTCCTGGAAGAAGGACCAGCAGCCCCTCCAGAACTCTGCCCAGGACAGCAGGTGCCTGCTGGCTCTGGGTTTGGAAGTTGGGGTGGGTAGGGGGTGGTAAGTACTCTATGTGGCTCTGGAAAACCAGCTGCTACTTCCACATCTATTGTCCACAATGGTTTCTTTCTGAGGTTGCTTCTTGGCCTCAGAGGACCCCAGGGGATGTTTGGAAATAGCCTCTCTACCCTTCTGGAGCATGGTTTACAAAAGCCAGCTGACTTCTGGAACTGTCTATGGCAGACAGTTTGGGTGTAGGTTACTGATGTCTCACCTGAATAGCTTGTGTTTTATAAGCTGCTGTTGGGTATTCTGCTGGGGGGAGTCTTTTTTTTTATATTGTATTTTTGTATGCCTTTTGCAAAGTGGTATTAACTGTTTTTGTACAAGAAAAAAAACTCTTGGGCAATTCTCCCGTTGCAAGGGTCTGATTTATTTTGAAAGGCAAGTTCACCTGAAATTTTGTATTTAGTTGTGATTATTGATTGCCTGATTTTCAAATGTTGCCTTCTGGGACATCTTCTAATAAAAGATTTCTCAAACATGTCAGAGTGGGGGCAGCTTATGCCACCTGAGTCCTCCTCAACCACGGAAAACTATTTCAGGGTAGCCACAAGTGATCCAGAGGGCTGCATTTCTCTAACCATGTTGCTAACCTGGTCATTCCACTCTGGGTTCCTGAAATGCCATTTCAGACATGTTGAAACAATGTAGGCTCAGTACTCAGTGAACACGGAATTCCCTTGTGAATTGCAAAGAGTGCTGAATTTGTACTTTAGAAGGCTTGAAATCCTGGCTCCACTACTTCTGCGGCCTTTAGCTTTATCTTTCTGAGTCCTAGTTTCCTTATCAGTAAAATGGGGATAAATGCTACTTCACTGGGTTTTTGTGGGTATTGAATAAAGTGGTAGACTTTAAACTGCTTTCTTTTTTTTTTTTTTTCTTTGAGACGGAGTCTCGCTCTGTCGCCCAGGCTGGAGTGCAGTGGCCGGATCTCGACTCACTGCAAACTCCACCTCCTGGGTTTACGCCATTCTCCTGCCTCAGCCTCCCGAGTAGCTGGGACTACAGGCACCCACCACCTCGCCCGGCTAGTTTTTTGTATTTTTTTTTTAGTAGAGACAGGGTTTCACTGTGTTCGCCAGGATAGTCTCAATCTCCTGACCTTGTGATCCGCCCGTCTCGGCCTCCCAGAGTGCTGGGATTACAGGCTTGAGCCACTGCGCCCGGCCTTAAACTGCTTTCTAAACTATAAAGCCTTATACTCTTTTAGGATGGTGTTATTCTTATCTTAGTGGTATGATGACCTTCTGCAAGATGTCTTTTAAACGTTTTTCTGAGAATTTATGTTGCAATGTACTTTTTTCTTACAGAAAGATAGTTTTAAAATTCTTTCTCCTGGCTGGGTGCAGTGGCTTATGCCTGTAATCCCAGCACTTTGGGAGGCTGAGGCAGGCAGACCGCTTGAGCTCAGGAGTTCGAGACCAGCCTAGGCAACATGGCGAAAATGCATGTCTCCAAAAAATACAAAAATTAGTCAGGCATGGTGGCACACGCTTATAGTCCCAACCACTCAGGAGGCTGAGGTAGGTGGATGGCTTGAGCCTGGGAGGCAGAGGTTGCAGTGAGCCGAGATTGCACCACTGCACTCCAGCCTGGGCAACAGAGCCAGACCCTGTCTCAAAAAAAACATTCTTCCTCCCTTAATTAGTGAAATAAAGTTTAAGCTTCGTTTTCCTCCCACAGTTCTCATAAACTTGCTGTAAATGCAAGAGAGGGGAATTCAGTAATAGCTGTTCCTCATAGGTCGCTGCTTATGTCTGAACACTCTGCCATATCAACCATGTGTCAGGGCTACAGATGAAGAAACTGAGGTTCTAAGAGTAAACAAAGCTATACAAATTCACAAGCTTGTAAGTAACTTGTGATTTGAAACCAGCTCTGCCTATCTCCAGAGCAAGAGGTCTTAGTCACGACATTATGATGAACAGCTTGTTTGTTAGCATCAGGTATGTGGAGGCGGTAAACATGGAATTCTATCATTTAACTTCTCGTTGGAACTCTCTCTTTGGGGCTATTGTGCCTGCCACTTATTGGGATGAAATGGAGCAAATGTCCCATGACCAGCAACTCTGAGGCATATGTGTGCTGGGTGGGATAGTCTTGCTGCCAAGGGGCCCCATCTGGGACTGAAAAGAAAACAGTTGCTGTTCAGGATGGCCATGAGCATCATGGTGAAAGAGGCCTCCACTAACTCCTCCTTACAGATGGGACTTGGGTTGGTATTGCCCACCCAGATTCCTATGGAGCCTCAGTAGGGTCAAAAAGCTCCTCTTAATTCCTCACATTTACAAAGTGACCCTCTTGTGACCCTCCAACCTGGTAAGTAAACAATATCTGCCTGATGGTACTGGAGCCCAGAGAGTTTTCTTGCTCAAAGTCATGTAGCAAAATCAGGATCCCAAGCCCAGTCTCCTATCAGGTAAGCTTTTTCCACTTAGTCCCCCACTGCACATAGGTAACAAACTTAGAACCTAAGAAGCTGTTCGGTAAAACTGACATGGATTATTGGAACTCTTTTCTTAAATCTCCCAGTGTATTTATCTTCCTTTTTTGAGGCCATTAGTCAAGGGTCTGGTTTGTAGGACGTATCTCCCTTTATTGGACCTTGAAATAATTCAATACAATTTTTGAAAGCGCTTAGTGCAATAGTATGGACCCATGGGTACAGGCATGAATGTTAGTAGTTTTGGGTATCTTAATTCTTACAATAACCTGGAGAGCAGGATGCCGTCAGCCCCATTTCACAGATAAGCCAACTGAAGCTCAGAGACATTTAAGTCATTTGTCTAAGCCCACACAGCTAGTACCAGCTGCCTGACTCCAAGCTTCAGCTCTTTTGAGTCAACTCTGCTGAGAAAGGAGTGGGAATAAAGCCATCTCCTGGGGGAAGGGAGGGTGTTTCTGGAATGTGAAGTATTTTAAGCTCCTTCCTAGCTCATTTCTACAGACTCCTACCTCTATCTCTGTCTGAAAATAGTCAGGAGTTTATTCCTGGATTTCAGAGGATGATTTCTACAAATTAGGTTTGCCTCTGAATAATGCACCTAAAGGATCACACTCCCAACTCAGGACATAGACAATATGGGGTGACCCAGAAGCTACACTTGGTGTAGCAAAGAGAGAAGGACATCATCTCTGTTAGACAAAAAAAGGCTAAAGTGTATGTTTAACTTCTGCCTCTGTTGGCAGTTATTTTGGGGAACTGAGACAGGTTGAACTATCTTAGATGTGCTGAATTTGTCTACAGTGCTCCCAAGGTCAGGATATTCCAGAATATTAACTTTAAAAGGGGAAAAAGAGGATGGGGATGGCTTTGCTGATCTGTGATAGTGATAGGAGGGAGTGTGAGAGAGGTTTCTTTTAAGGATAAGATAACCAGCTGGGAGATGATTGATGACCGGGTGACTGGGAAGGGGGAAGGAGGAGGTGTCTAAATGTGTCAGCTAGAGTTCTGTTGGTTGGTGTGTGGGCATTTCTACCGTAAGCCCAGTGGGCGGCTTTTGTTAATGTCTGTTTATTTACACTCCTGGCCAAAGGGAGCAACTGTATTAATGTTACCATTCTCTTGGCAAGGAAATGTAATATTTAAAAAAGAAAGTCTCTAATCAGGTGTGTTATTAAATGATTAGGCTCAGTGCCAAGGGTCCAAGAAGTGCCCAGTAAATAATGGATTGCCTTTAAACTTGTGGGAAGCAGTATGATTAAGTGGTCACCACATCCAACAGGTCTCAGTTCCAAATCTTGGCCCTGCATTTTCTAGCATTTTCTTGACCTTGGGCAAATTATTAACCTCTCCTAACTCTAGTTTTCTTATCTCTAAAATAGGTAGAAATAATAGCATGCACTTCATTGGGTTGTCAGAGCAATAGTAAGTGCTCAGTAAATGATCAGTATTATTTAAACCATGTTAACAAGCCACACCTAGAATATAGATTAGTCATATGTGAAAGGTGATAGAAGGAACTGGTGAAATAAGAAATCTTCCCAGAGTGCACATATTGATGCTTCAAGAGGTGGTAAATTATTAGGGAAGAAATAGCCAGGTTTGGGGAGCTTGAGTTAGGCAGCAGAGGAAGGAGGGCAAAGACTGGAGCCTCAGACTAGTTCACAGCTTCCACAGCCCATAGCCAGCAGAGGTTGTATATCAGCAAAGCCATTGCACATACAAACTCTCTACTTTTCCTTACAGGGCACTGTAGTGCCTTTAAACTGAGCTAGAGTCAACTGACTCCATTTAGTCATTAATGCCTATATTATTAAGACAGTGATTCTCAAACCTGAGTGTGTCTTAAGAATCTACCCACCTGGCCAGGCGCAATGGCTTATGCCTGTAATCCCAACACTTTGTGAGGCTGAGGACGGCGGATCACGAGGTCAGGAGTTCAAGACCAACATGACCAACATGGTGAATCCCTGTCTCTACTAAAAACAAAAATTAGCCAGGCATGATGTCGTGCACCTGTAATCCTAGCCACTCAGGAGGCTGAGGCAGGAGAATCATTTGAACCTGGGAGGCGGAGGTTGCAGTGAGCTGAGTGCCATTGCACTCCCGCTTGGGGGTGACAGAGCGAGACTCAGTCTCAAAAAAAAAAAAGAATCTACCCACCCTAGGTCAGGGCCAGGAATCTGCATTGCTAACAAGCAAGCAGGGAGGTGAATTCCTCAGTCCACACTGAGACAAACATTGATATAAGGAGTTGGAGCCCAGGTTTTGCAAAGATAAAAAGTATTCACAGAAGGTGGTGTAAATGCCACGGTTAAGAACTTGGGGCCAGGCACAGTGGCTCATGACTGTAATCCCAGTCATTGGGAACCTTGGGAGGCGGAGGTGGGAGGATCACATGAGTTCAGGAGCTTGAGACCAGCCTGGGCAATATAGCAAAATCCCATTTCTACTAAGAAATTAAAAAAAAAAAAGTCTGGCAAAAAGGCTTGTGCCTGTAGTCCCAGCTACTCCAGAGGCTGATGCTGAGGTGGGAGGATCACTTGAGCCCAGGATTTTGAGGAGGCTGCAGTGAGCTATAATTGTGCCACTTCACTTCACTCCAGCCTGAGTGACAGAGTGAGACCGTATCTCTAAAACAACAACAACAACAGCAACAAGAAAAACAAGGACTTGGGATTACTACCTGTGTGATGTTGGGCAAATCGCTCAACCTCTCTGAGTCCTACAAGTAGCCTTCTTCTGTAAAATGGAGATAATGATATCTATGCCACAGGACTGTTGTGAAGATTAAAGGAGTTGTTACATGTAAAGTGCTCAGCTACATAGTGAGAGCAGTATGTTTGCAATGATACATGAAACTATGGTTCCTTCCTTCTGGAAGTTTATGAGCATGGAAACATGATCAGAAAATATTCTGGTCTGAAGTAATATAATAATAACAAAAAGATAACAAACATGATCACAAAATAAGGCAATATGTGTCTCAAAAAGTGCTATGAGCCTCAGAAAGGGAAGAGAACATTTTGTTTGGAGTCATCATGAAAGTTTTTGTTGGAAATTGTGACATTGACCAGAACTAGAAGTACAGGTAGTATTTAGCTAAGTGAAACAAAGAATGTTCTAGGCTAAGAGAATATCTGGGGAAGAGCAGTTAAGAAGGTTGTGTCAAATCTGGGGACGGGAGAAATCTGGTCTGATGTGCTGGTTGGGTAGTCTCATTTTTACAAAATAAGGAGGATTGCACTAGATTTCTAAGGGGATCCTTTTAAGAGCAAACATCCTCTTTGAAATAGGGAAGTCAGGGGAATAAACTGATTGTGGTTTGGGACATGATGAAATTAAGGTGATGGGGTCACCTGAAATGAAGTACCCAGCAAGTTGAAAATGTGATACCGAGGCTTTAGAAAGGGATTTGAATGCAAAATACAGGCTTGAGACTCATCGGGATATAAAGATGGCAGGGTAAAGTGGCTCATGCCTATAATCCCAGCACTTTGGGAGGCTGAGGCAGAAGGATCACTTGAGGCCAGGAGTTCAAGACCAGGTTGGGCAACATAGTAAGACCCTGTCTCTACAAAAGAAAAATAAATTAATTAAAAAGCTATTATCTTTTTTTTTTTTTTTTTTTTTTTAGACAGAGTCTTGCTCTGTCGCCCAGGCTGGAGTGCAGTGGCACAATCTCAGCTCACTGCAGCCTCCGCCTCCCAGGTTCAAGTGATTCTCTCCTGCCTCAGCCTCCCAAGTAGCTGGGATTACAGACGCTCACCACCATGCCCAGCTAATTTTTGTGTTTTTAGTAGAGATGGGGTTTCACCATGTTGGCCAGGCTGGCCTCGAACTCCTGACCTCAGGTAATCTGCCCACCTCGGCCTCCCAGAGTGCTGGAATTACAGGTGTTAGCCCCCCCGCACCCAGCCCTAAAAAGCTGTTATCTTGACACTGGGAGGCTGAGGCTGGAGGACCACTTGGGGCCAGGCATTTGAGACTAGCCTGGGCAACACAGTGAGACTCTGTCTCTTAAAAAAAAAAAAAAAAAAAAGCTGGGCGCGGTGACTCACGCCTGTAATCCCAGCGCTTTGGGAGGACCAGGTGGGCAGATCACGAGGTCAGGAGTTCAAGACCAGCCTGGCCAACATGGTGAAACCCCGTCTCTACTAAAAATACAAAAATTAGCCAGGTGTGGTGGCGCACCCCTGTAATCCTGGCTACTCAGGAGGCTGAGGCAGGAGAATTGCTTGAACCCATGAGGAAGCGGTTGCAGTGAGCCGAGATCATGCCACTGCACTCCAGCCTGGGCAACAAAAGGAGACTCTGTCTCAAAGGAAAAAAAAAAAGATATACAGATGATTAAGGCCCAGGATGCCAAGCTAAGAGAAAGAGAAGGGGCCTGGGAAGTAAAGGAGAGAGCTTGAAAGAGCAATGAGATTAGAACTGGAAAGGACCTCTGATGCTTTTTTCCCTTTTGCACCTCCCCCACCCTAATTTTGCAGCCTTCAGGGATCCTCTGTTGGGTTGCAGGCTGTCTTAGAGGGCTGCACAGGCCAGAAGTAAGCTCACTCTAAGAACATTCTGGGGTGCCCTGGAGCAAACCCTGTAACTTAACTTTAGGTATAACACAAACCCTGTAACAAAGTGAGCTCTACCCTCTTCTTCGCACTTGCTTTGAGCAATTCTGATGCTCCCCAAAATTCAAATTCAAATTGGCCAATAGCCAATGGAAATAGTAATGTAAATAGCAATTCAATGACTCAATGTAAGATATTGTGATTACTCATACGCACTGTACTAGGGGATGGCAATATTGTCATCCCCTCCCCACCACCAAAATTCATGTCCTTGCAGAACTGTGAAGGTGACCTTATTCAGAAATAGGGTCTTTGCAGATGTAATCAAGTTAGATGAGGTCATACTAGATTAGGATATGCCCAAATTCAGTCACTGATGTCCCAAGAAGAGGGAAATTTGAACACAGACACACATAGAGGGAAAACGTCCATGTGAAGACAGAGGTAGAGATTGGGGTTATGCTGCCACAAACCAGGGAACAAAGAAAGATTGCTGGCAACCACCAGAAGCTAGAGGAAGAAGGGAGGGATTCTTCCCTAGAGGGAAGCACGGGGCATGGCCCTGTGCACACCTTGATTGCAGACTTTTAGCCTCCAGAACCACAAGAAAATTAATTTCCCTTTGTGCTTTTTTTTTCTTTTTTTGGTTTGTTTGTTTTTGTTTTTGCTTTTTTGAGATTAAAAGAAACAAAAAACAACAAACAAACAAAAAAAAAAAACAGCCTGTTGCCCAGGCTGGAGTACAGTGGTACTGTCTCTGCTCACTGCAACCTCTGCCTTCCAGGTTCAAGCGATTCTCGTGCCTCATCCCTGCCCCTGACTGAGTAGACGGGGCTATAGGAGTGCATCACCATGCCTGGCTAATTTTTGTATTTTTAGTAGAGATGGGGTTTCACTATGTTGGCCAGGCTGGTACCGAATTCCTAGCCTCCCACCTTGGCCTCTCAAAGTACTGCAAGTACAGGGGTGAGCCACCATGCCCTGCCAATTTCCCTTGTTTTAAGCCACCCAGTTTGTAGTAATTTATGACAGGCCTAGGAATCTAATATAGGAACCACGTTCATCATAAAATATCTCCCACAGGAAATATTTTTTTGGGGGGGTAGATAATTAGCATTAAGATTGGGGTGCAAAGTCATCTTAGGTTGAACCAAAAAGCTAGTGTTGGCCAGGTGCCATGGCTCACGCCTGTAATCCTAGCTCTTTGTGAGTCTGAGGTGGGCAGATTAGTTGAGGCCAGGAGTTCGAGACCAGCCTGGCCAACATGGCAAAACCTCATCTCTCTTATAAACTTTTATAAACAAATTTTTAAAAAGCTAGTGTTTGTCTTTGACCCAACTTTCTTCCTTACCTTGGAGACAGATGCTTCAGGCCTCCCACAGCATGTTCCTTTTTCTGTCCTAAATGTCAGCACATCCTTTAAAATTCCATCTGGAACCTTTTGGATGATCTGCTTTAAATGGCCCTTTTACTCTAATGGCTTTATCTTTTGCCTTCTCCCTGTAAATTTCTTTCTTTCTTAAAAGATTTTGAATGAGTTATTTAAAGTTTATAGAGGATAGGAAATACTACTGAATAAACACTAACGGGTCATCACTGAGATTTTCCTCCCTATCTTTTTGCACCCCCCCACGTTCTCCTTTTCTGCCATCTTTCTGTGCCCATCCCACCCTATGCATTGCTCTCAATTTCCTAAATAAAGAAGGTGAGATAGGTGCAGAAATCCTAACTATATGTCTGCCCTTGGGGTATAACTCACACATAGTGAGGGTGAGAATTAAATGACTGACTGTGGGCTTTCCGTAGGGCAGGTAAGGAATTACTACTCTCCAAGTAATTTGAGTATCCCTGGTACCTCATTTCTGCATTTTAGATATGCTCTTCCAGACTGAACTTACCCTGGCATGTTTGCCTTTAAAACCAGATTTCTTTGCCCATAATAATCTGTAATGCATGGAGCATGTTGGAGATGGGATTCTGCATCCATCACCTCTAGACATATACATACATTTTAAGTGAGATACTCTTTCTTTTTTTTTTTTTTTTTGAGACGGAGTCTCGCTCTGTCGCCCAGGCTGGAGTGCAGTGGCCGGATCTCAGCTCACTGCAAGCTCCGCCTCCCAGGTTCACGCCATTCTCCTGGCTCAGCCTCCTGAATAGCTGGGACTACAGGCGCCCGCCACCTCGCCCGGCTAGTTTTTGTATTTTTTAGTAGAGACGGGGTTTCACCGTGTTCGCCAGGATGGTCTCGATCTCCTGACCTCATGATCCACCCGTCTCGGCCTCCCAAAGTGCTGGGATTACAGGCTTGAGCCACCGCGCCCGGCCGAGATACTCTTTCTTTTTGAGCCTCCCTTCCAGAACACAGTGAGCTACTTCCCCTCTGGCCTCACAGAAAGGGGAGGGGAGTGAGAGCCAATACCTAGACATGAGTACAACTAGCTTCCCTGACTCCCTATTGCCTTCTTTTGTCTCTTTTTCACTCTGCAAAGCTTCTCATTAGAGGGTTTTATGTAGTTTTTAAAAGAAATACTTATTATCTCTTGGTCATAGACTTCAATTTCCCAATTTTCCCTTGAACTTAATGTCTCCAATTAGGATTTCAAGTTACAGAATATCTTTCAGGACCTATTTTTAGTATAATTTAGAGTTCAGAAGATCACTAGGGAGACAAAACAAAGCTACAAGTAAAATAGCCTAAGGTATTTTTAAAAATATGTTCCCATTCTCTTTTGGTAGGACTAATAGAATTACGATGAATGGAAGTGGTACTTTTTTTTTTTTTCACTTCTCCTCATTTGTTTTGGACCACAGGTTCCATTCTGATTTAGGAGTCTTTCCTGCTCAGCATTTCAGTGATAATTCTCCCCATGGTCTATAAGATCCCTGTTCTCCTTGTTTCTATAGCAACAGTCCTGTGTTGCTTGGCTAGAAGCAATTTTCTGCTGCTATGGTGAAGCTCCATTTTTCCATTTCTTTCTCCCTAGTTGCCTTGGTAACGAGTCTCTTCATCTTCTGGTCTCTTGGTGGTAAATTCCACCCCCATCTTTTTTTCTCTTTCTAGTAATAGTCACCTGGTCATGACTTGGACAGCGCTATCCCATCGGTGAGTGAGCATACTCTGTCATGGTCAGATTGTCATCATGAAATCAGCCTCCCTTTTCCTTTAATTGCATCATTTTTCTGGCCTGCCATCTTTCTGGTGGTTGTCATGGTAACTGTACCCTCTGAAAGTCTCTAGGCAAAGGTTCTACAGTTAACAACCACCATGTGAGAGTGTCTGCCAATATGTGGCCATGCATCTCCATTTTAAACCCAGCCCCAGGCGGGTACCACACATTGGAGAGAACAGGACTTTTGATCAAAGCAGGCTGGATTGAGAAAAGGAGGGACAGGGGACCCATAACTGGAAACTGGTATTCTCCAAACAATATGTGTGGCAACAAGGTTTAGGCTGGGTCTGCGAGAGTGGTCATTATGCCAATGGGGATTCAAGTGATTGAGAAATGTATTAGCAGTTATTCCAGCGGCCTGTCAAGGGCTTGAAACTTGCAGGGGTCACTCCTTTGGCCCAGGGGATCCTGGTGATATGACCTGAGAGTTAGAGCCAATCTCAGTAAAAAAGCAATTAGAACTCTTAAATTGGCTAACAAGGGGTTAGTAGAATAGGTATTTAGGCACCTTTACACATTACTGAACATTTCTATGCCCGTAGGCTGCTTCTTTTACCTCTTTAGAGAGGCCAATGGGGTGTTACTATTATAATGATACAAAGTGTTCAACAAATGGTGGGTGATATGTGCCAGGGCATTGTAGCAGGCACTTTTCAGATGTTACTTCATTTTCTCCTCATGGCAATCTTGAGAGGAATTTAAAGATAAGAACACTGAGGTTAAGAGGTAAAGTTAGACCAGAAGTGCTGGTTCACTCCTATAATCCCAGCAGTTTAGGAGGCCCAGGCAGGAGGATCACTTGAGGGAGGCGGTCACCAGCCTGGGCAAATTGCAAGACCTCATCTCTCAAAAAGAAAAAAGAAATAGTGGGCGTGCAGTCCCAACTGGGGTGGGGTGATGGGGTGCTGAGGTGGGAGGATTGTTTGAGCTCAGGAGGTCAAGACTGCAGAGAGCTGTGATTGATTGCACCACTGCACTGAAGCCTGGGCAACAGAGCAAGATCCTATCTCAAAAAAAAAAAAAAAAGAGGTAAAGTTAATGAAGTTCACAGAGCTGATAAATGGCAGAGCTGGGATTTGAACCCAGCTCTATATGACCCCAAAGGCCTTTCTTAAACTGGTGTGGTCTCTGGAATTCTGCTCCTGTCTGGTCCTAATTTTTTCCACCTCCATTTTAACCTCAGGGTTGCTACGACTTTAATCCTTTCTTGTTTTTTGTGACTGAGTCTTGCTCTGTCACCCAGGCTGGAGTGCAGTGGCTGATCTTGACTTAATGCGACCTCCGCCTTCCTGTTTCAAGCGATTCTCCTGCCTCCCCCATAGCTGGGATTACAGGCACACACCACCATGCCTGGCTAATTTTTGTATTTTTAGTAGAGATGGAGGTTTCACCATGTTGGCCAGGTTGGTCTTGAACTCCTGACCTTGTGATCAGCATGCCTTGGCCTTCCAAAGTGCTGGGATTACAGGCGTGATCCACCGTGCCTGGCTATTTATTTATTTATTTGAGAAGGAGTTTAGCTCTTGTTGCCCAGGCTGGAGTGCAATGATGCGATCTTGGCTCACTGCACCTTACGCCTCCCAGTTCAAGCAATTCTCCTGTTTCAGCCTCCCAAGTAGCTGGGATTACAGGTGTGCACCACCATGCCTGGCTAATTTTGTATTTTTAGTAGAGACAGGGTTTCACCCTGTTGGTCAGGCTGGTCTCAAACTCCTGACCTCAGGTCATCCACCTGCGTCGGCCTCCCAAAGTGCTGGGATTACAGGCGTGAGCCACGGTTCCCAGTCAACTTTAATCCTTTCTACCAGACTTCCTTTTCCCTTTCCTATTTTGCGGATTGTAGTTTACTTGCTTATTTTTCTCTGTTCTCACCCCATCTGTTGCATTCTTTGGCCAAGGAGATGAAAAGGTTTGCTTTCTGGTTTTTTTTGTTTTGTTTCTTTGTTTGTTTTTCAGGACGGAATTCTGCTCTTGTTGCCCAGGTTGGAGTGCAATGGCGCGATCCCGGCTTACTGCAACCTCCGCTTCCCAGGTTCTCGTGCCTCAACCTCCCAAGTAGCTAGGATTAAAGGCATGCACCACCAAGCCTGGCTAATTTTTTAATATTTAGTAGAGACGGGGTTTCACCATGTTGGTCAGGCTGGTCTTGAACACCTAACCTCAACCTCGGCCTCCCAATATGCTTGAATTACAAGCGTGAGCCACTGTGCCGGGCCAAAGGTTTGCTTTGTGATTGAGTGTGAGGTTGTCTTACGGGATGAAAATATTAGAGCCGCTGCCCTGGCCTGAGAACTAGGCAGACCTCATTCTGGAGAATGCCACCTCTGACCGGCAAGTCATTCTCCTCTTCATTTAACAAGTATTGGATGTCTCTTCAATACCAGGTACTCTGCGAGGCACTGGAGATACAGCAATGATCCAGACAGAATTTGTCCCAATAAGTTAGACAAAAAAACAAGAGATCTATTTATAATTTTATATTGTAATAAGCACTATGATGAAAAATAACTTGAGTGCTGTGAAAGAATAATAGGGACGGATCTATTTAGATAGGGTTGCCATCTGGCAGGTGGCCCGGCGCGGTGGTGCACGCCTGTAATCCCAGCACTTTGGGAGGCCGAGGCGGGTGGACTGCCTGAGCTCAGGAGTTCGAGACCACCCTGGGCAAAATGGTGAAACTTCGTCTCTACTAAAATACAAAAAATTAGCCGGGCATGGTGGCGGGCGCCTGTAGTCCCAGCTACTCGGGAGGCTGAGGCAGGAGAATCGCTTGAACCCAGAAGGCGGAGGTTGCAGTGAGCCTAGATCGCGCCACTGCACTCCAGCCTGGGCGACAGAGGGAGACCCTGTCTCCAAAAAATAACAAACAACAACAACAACAAAAAAGACGGCAGGTGGTTGAGGTTCTGATACCAGCTAGTTGACTGCAGTCATGTCGCCTGGGTCCCGCCGCTCCCTCCTCCCTAAGCAACCTAGCTACAAAGCCTGAGATCCGCGCAGGCGCACAGACGGTTGCTATGGGGACAGCTGCTCCAGCGCAAGCGCAGACTGCCACAAGATGTCGTCCGTGGCGGCTGCACGAGCAGTTCCTGTGGGCCGTGGGCTCCGGGGCCTGCAACGGACCCTACCTCTTGTAGTGATTCTCGGGGCCACAGGCACCGGCAAATCCACGCTGGCGTTGCAGCTAGGCCAACGGCTCGGCGGTGAGATCGTCAGCGCTGACTCCATGCAGGTATGGCAGTGCGGCTGGCCCGGGCGCCTGGGAACCCCGGAGGCCGCGTGGACACCCTGTGGCAAAGGTCTTAAAGGGTGAACCCCGAGGCTTGTAGGGGCGGAGGGAGTAGGTAAAGGGAGCCCATACTTACTAAGCTCCCGCCGCATGCCAGACACAATGCCAGAGGTTTTCCTTATCATCGTCTCATTAACTGCTCAAGGCGTTACTGTTTGGTAGATACCGTGATCTCGTTTTATGGAGAAGGGAATAGGGGCTTAGGGAGGCGAAACGACTTTTTCCATGTCACATAGCGAGTAAGTAGAAGACATGGTATTTGAGCCTACAAGGTCGACATATAGGTATCCAGTAAATATTTTTTGAATAAAAATGATTCCAGAGCTTTTGTTATAACTCTAACTCTAACCCTAACCCAGCGAGATCAGGATAAATTGGATACCACCTATGGTGTCTGCTGCGGGAGTGGAATAGGGTTGACAGTTAGGAGACCTGGATTCTAGTCCTGAATCTGCCATTGGCCATGTGACTTCGGATCAACAATGTCGTTTATATGGATGTTACTTTATGTAACTGTGAAGTGAGGAAAATGTCACCTACCGCACAAGGTTATAGTGTTTAATAAATGGGATCATGAGCGTTAGAACGAAGAACAGAGTCCCTGTCCGGAATAAGGTCAGACTCGTGGTAAATGGTTTTTTAAGCGGAGGTTTTAAATCATGCTGGCTGATTTAAAGTTGAAGGGGCTTTGTCCTCTTTGAACTGGGAGGCCCAGAAGGGGTGTACATCACATCTGGGAGCATTTTGCTCCATTAAGAGTGGGTAGTGGGTGACATTTTGGGTAAATCCCTGATGGAGGAACTACAGCAGCTATTTGTTGAAGAGAATTTACAGTTACGAGTCTTCACAGAGTAAACGAGATGTTGAGCATGAAATAACCTGGCACTGAACATAGCATCTGATGAATACTCAGCAAAGAAGGGCAGTTCCTTTCCCCAATTCACCCAGAAGCCTATGGGCATAGTTTCTGGTTTCATTAGTTTATCTGGCATGACAAGACCATCAGCACACATGAAACGATTGGATAATTCAACAGATAGTTTGTTTGCAGTCCACTTTGTGCCAGCTTCAGAAGACAATTTACCTCAAATCCCAGCTGTCTTTTCCAGGATATGCAACTATAGCCTAACCTCTTCATGCCTTTGTTTCTTCTTCTGTAAAGTAGGAAGAATAATATCAATAACATAACATTATTGTGATGATTAAATGAGATAAAGTATGTGCAGTACTTAATACAATATATGGCACGTAATAAGAGCTAAAAATACAGTAGTTGCTATTTTCTGCAAGGCCCTACTGAAGAGACAAAATCATAATTTCTGCCCTTGAGTTTTAGTCCAGCTGAACATAAAACAAGGCAGAGCTAATAAATGTTTGGACAAATATTTTAATGGATTTGCAAGATGTTGGGAGGAGAGAGACTACAAATGCTAGATTTTATGACAAGTATTATAGAATTACTGAGACAGGAGAAATCATTGAAGGCTGGCTTAGTACGGAAAGCTCTCTGAAAAAGGGCTTGAAAAATAGGTCAAGTTGAGATAGGTAAGAAAGAAGAAAAGACTTTTTTTTTTTTTTTTTTTGAGACGGAGTCTTACTCTATCGCCCAGGCTGGAGTGCAGTGGCCGGATCTCAGCTCACTGCAAGCTCCGCCTCCCGGGTTCACGCCATTCTCCTGCCTCAGCCTCCCAAGTAGCTGGGACTACAGGCGCCCGCCACCTCGCCCGGCTAGTTTTTTTTTTTTTTTTTTGTATTTTTTTAGTAGAGACGGGGTTTCACAGTGTTAGCCAGGATGGTCTCGATCTCCTGACCTCGTGATCCGCCCGTCTCGGCCTCCCAAAGTGCTGGGATTACAGGCTTGAGCCACCGCGCCCGGCCCGAAGAAAAGACTTATTAAAGGAAAACATGAAGTTGGTCCAAAGGTATTGAGTTGTCTCAGTTGATTGTTCACAGTCAGTTACAGATGGAACTCCTTTTTCTACTCTTTGGCCCCTTCTCACTGCTGTACATGACTAGTCTTAAAAAAAAAAAGGGAACGTGAATGAAGATGAAGATTTAGAAGGTGAAATGGCCATAGCGTATAGGAAGGATAGTAAAAGGATTCTACACATTCAATTGTATCTACACATTCAATTGTAGATATGGAATGTGAGATGAGTAACATGATGAAGGTAGTGTGTGAGGAACATTCATTTGTGAGCAGTATATATGATACTTGGATAAAAAATATCCAAGAATGGTATAATAGTAGATCTTTGGTCTGATACTTCAGAGACTTAAGTAATAAGAGTTTCAGTAAGATGGAGTTACCCTGATGACATCTAAGGTCCATGCCAATATTTATGTTCTATAATTTCTTTGTTTTTTTTTTTTTTTTTTCTGGAGACAGAGTTTCGCTCTTGTCCCCCAGGCTGGAGTGCAGTGGTGTGATCTTGGCTCAATGCAAACTCTGCCTCCTGGGTTCAAGGATTCTCCGGCCTCAGCCTCCCAAGTAGGGATTACAGGCACCCGTCCAACACCCAGCTAAGTTTTGTATTTTTTATTTTTTTTTAATTTTGAGATGGTGTCTCGCTCTGTCGCCCAGGCTGGAGTGCAGTGGCGCCATCTCGGCTCACTGCAAGCTCCGCCTCCCAGGTTCACGCCATTTTCTTGCCTCAGTCTTCCAAGTAGCTGGGACTACAGGCGTCCACCGCCACACCCAGCTAATTTTTTGTATTTTTAGTAGAGACGGGGTTTCACCGTGTTAGCCAGGATGGTCTCGATCTCCTGACCTCGTGATCCACCCACCTTGGCCTCCCAAAGTGCTGGGATTACAGGCGTGAGCCACCGCGCCCAGCCAGTTTTGTATTTTTAGTAGAGATGGAGTTTTGCCGTGTTGGCCAGACTGGTCTCGAACTCCTCATCTCAGGCGATCCACCCTCCCCACCCTCCCAAAGTGCTAGGATTACAGGCGTGAGGCATTGCACCCAGCCTTACATCTATTTTTAAGTAGGTTACTGGGTTCTGTCAGTGAGGGTTGGATATAGCTCTATAATAGCTATTATGTCTCGTTACTCATAGCTGTGTACCATAGAAATGTTTCTTTCTTTTTTCTTTTCTTTTTTTTTCAAGATGGAGTTTTGCTCTGTCGCCCAGGCTGGAGTGCAGTGGCATGATCTCTGCTCACTGCAACCTCCACCTCCCAGGTTCAAGTAATTCTCCTGGCTCAGCCCCCGGAGTAGCTGGAATTACAGATGTCCACCACCACGCTCGGCTAATTTTTGTATTCTTAGTGGAGATAGGGTTCCACCATGTTAACTCACTGTGGTCTCAAACTCTTGAGCTCGTGATCCGCCTGCCTTGGCCTCCCAAAGTGCTGGGATTACAGGTGTGAGCCACCGCACAAGGCCCAATTTGTGTTTTTAACCAGTGAGAGGAGATGCTGCTTTTCAGTGACTTTAGGTTGACTCAAAAGTATTTGGTAAACATGTAAACAAAATGATACTGTAGATGTTGAATCACTGGCTACTTGAAATAACATTTTCAATTTCAAGTAACTCCACAGGCAAAGCAATAATAAATATCAGCAACTCAAATTTGCATAGCACTGTTTACCAAATGTTTCTTCTTTTTCTTCTTCCTTTTTTTTTTTTTTTTTTGTTGATTTGAGGTCTTGCTCTGTTGCCCTGGCTGGAATGCAGTGGTGTGATCATAGCTCACTGCTCTAACTTTGTTTTTGTTGTGTGTGTTTTTTTTTTTTGAGATGGAGTATTGCTCTGTCACCAGGCTGGAGTACAGTGGCACTATCTCAGCTCACTGCAACCTCCACCTCCTGGATTCCAGTGATTCTCCTGCCTCAGCCTCCCAAGTAGCTGGGAGTACAGGCACATGCCACCAGGCCCAGCTAATTTTTATATTTTTAGTAGAGATGGGGTTTTACCATGTTGGCCACGATGGTCTCGATTTCTTGACCTAGTGATCTGCCCACCTCAGCCTCCCAAAGTGCTGGGATTACAGGCATGAGCCACCACGCCCAGACTTTTTTTTTTTTTTTTTTTTTTGAGATGGAGTTTCGCTATTGTGGCCCAGGCTGGAGTGCAATGGCACCATCTTGGCTACTGCAACCTCCGCTTCCCAGGTTAAGCGATTCTCCTGCCTCAGCCTCCCTAGTAGCTGGGGCTACAGGCATGTACCACTGCGCCTGGCTAATTTTGTATTTTAGTAGAGATGGAGTTTCACTGTATTGGCCAGGCTGGTCTGGAATCCTGACCTCAGGTGATCCGCTTGCCTTGGACTTCCAAAGTGCTGGGATTACAGGTGTGAGACACCGCGCCTGGCACTGCTATAACTTTGAACTCCTGAGTTCAAGCAGTCCTGCTGTCTCAAGTAGCTGGGACTATAGGCATGGAACACTGTGCTGGTGAGAGAGAGAATTTTTTTTAAATCCTCACAATAGCCTCATAAAATGGATATTATCACTTCACAGTTAAGAAAATAGGCCTAAGGTCTTAGAATAAGTAGCAGACCTGGAGTCTGAACATAGGTTTCTGCTTTCCTTGTCCAGAGGCATATCTACTACACAAAGCCATTTCCTTTAAGATGAGCAGGAGCTGTGGGGTTCAATCAGTAGGGAGTTTTTGTTTGTTTGTTTGTTTGTTTTGAGATGGAGTCTCACTCTGTCACCCAGGCTCACGATCTTGGCTCACTGCAACCTCTGCCTCCCGTGTTCAAGCAGTTCTCCTGCCTCAGCCTCCCGAGTAGCTGGGACTGACTATAAGTGCGTGCTACCACGCCTGGCTAATTTTTTGTATTTTTAGTAGAGACGGGGTTTCACTGTGTTAGCCAGGATGGTCTTGATCCCTTGACCTCATGATCCGCCAGCCTCAGCCTCCCACAGTGCTGGGATTACAGGCATGAGCCACTGCGCCAGGCTGGGAGTTTTTAACTTGTATGCCATTCATCCTTCATAGGAGTATGCAACATTTTGATTAGGATATAAGATGTATTTTAGGATTCATATTGTAAATCATAGTGTTAATTCATAGTGGTATCTGTCAAGTGGAATGTTGAGCTGACTGGAAGCCACCTGATGTACTTTGGGGATAAAATTCGCTGCAGCTAAGAGATATTAATAGAATCTAATGTCAAGTTCGTATCAAAGACAGATAGTGTTTATTGGAACCAAGGGTAAACTTGGACTTGTGGAGAGCCCAGACAAAACAGTAAACTTCTTTGTTGTAACACACCAAAGGGTGACCAAATAGAAGGTGTGATCACTAGAAAGTTTTTTCAAGTTTCCAAATTGGGTTTTTTAAAACCAATATTTGCATTTTAATAATTCCTTTTGGTGTGCTGCTGAAAATTTTCTATTCAGAAGTGTACCAGTAACTCAAAAACTATTGTACAGCACTATCTTTTTTTTTTTTTTTTTTTTGAGACGGAGTCTGGCTCTGTCGCCCAGGCTGGAGTGCAGTGGCTGGGTCTCAGCTCACTGCAAGCTCCGCCTCCCGGGTTTACGCCATTCTCCTGCCTCAGCCTCCGGAGTAGCTGGGACTACAGGCACCCGTCACCTCGCCCGGCTAGTTTTTTGTATTTTTTTAGTAGAGATGGGGTTTCACTGTGTTAGCCAGGATGGTCTCGATCTCCTGACCTCGTGATCCGCCCGTCTTGGCCTCCCAAAGTGCTGGGATTACAGGCTTGAGCCACCGCGCCCGGCCTACAACACTATCTTAAATGTTCAATTGTCTCATACCTTATACTGCTTTTGTCATCCCTTTGTCCTGCTTTAAACTGTAGGGTCATCCCAGGCAACACCTACCCAAGCTCAACCCTATAGCACCTACAGGGCAGTTCCTATCCAGAGAAAGTATTTGTTTTTGTAAACATTGAATAAGTGCTTTAAGCTTTGAGGTAAAACTACAACGGGGTTGTTAAAGGTATTGTGTCTATAGTGATAATTTCTTCATGTAGCCTAATATGCAGTGACTTGCTTCTGTAGCCATCTAGCATCTGAAGGTCCTGCCTGTCCTCTTGCTTCCCAGTGTTCTTTTTTTCTTTTTATTTGTTTCCTATGACACAGCCCCAGGAGGTCCTGAAAACACATGCCTTTCCATGATTCTTATGCAAGGTAGTTGTGGATTGGGAAGTCAGAATTACTTTCTGAGAGGATTACCTTCTTTGGGATTTCTCTTGGGTTTTGCTGAGGATTTCTACATGGCAGTTCTGACAGAAGTGAGAAACAACATTTGTGCTTTATTTTCTGAGTCTTCTGAATGCTGGTTGTTTCACAAATTATAGAAATAAAAATATTCTCATTCAGTACTAAGAGTCTGAATTAAAGGAGGGACAGGTAATACAATCCCTATTTTCCAGGATGGAAAAACTGGAGGTACAGAAAGATTAAAGAGCTGTCTAGAGATCACACTGCAAGACACTGGGAATTGGATCTGGGTCTTCTAACTCATTTGTAGAGTCTGATATATTTCAGGAAGATGATACCGAAGGTCTTCTTTTCAGTCTGAGTCTTTTTCTTGGCTTGTAAATTCAAGGTACAATGCCGGGCCTTCAGTGACTGGATGAAACATTGTACTGAGAAAATTGAAGGCCCTTGCCAAACATGTACAATGATGGCCTGGGAAATACAAACTACCAACTATATGCTAAGAGAAAAGAAACAAAGTGTTCTGTTTGGGTTTATAGAGAGGAAATGTCTCTAATGCCTCAGTTTTTCAAGTCCTGTAGAGAAGCAGTAGCCATACATAGGACACAGTTACTTTTGTGTTTGTTTCAATCTACAAGAGGAGAAGCAAATGATTTTTGGCAGTCTGACTAGTAAGCAAGCAGAATATATGTCATCTTGTCATCTAATAGATGAAGAGCTCTTTGTTCTTTTTTTTTTTTTTTTAAATAGAAACGAGGTCTCGCTATGTTGCCCAGGCTGGTGTTGAACTCTTGGCCCCAAGTGATCCTCCTGCATTGGCCTCCCAAAGTGCTAGGATTACAGGCATGAGCTACCCCACCTGGCCTCTGTATTCTTTTTGTCTGCTTTGAGACATACTGTAGGAGCCGTGTTTGTACCAAAAGACAGTCTGATCAAGGGATATGGGATGCTTCGGGGAGGGATATGAAAGGAGAGATGGGATGGTGGATCACAGTGGCTTAATAAAATGTGAAATAAAAGGCTTGAAGACCTGTGTTTTTTTAAATTTGTTTTTGTTTTTGTTTTTTTCTTAAGACCTGTTAATCAGGAGAAATGGGGTCTATCTGGAAGCTATTTGACACAACTGACAAAGGCAGTCTTTTTTTTTGAAATGGAGTCTTGCTCTGTCACCCAGGCTGGAGTGCAGTGGCGTGATCTCGGCTCACTGCAAGCTAAGCCTGCCAAGGTCTAGCGATTCTTCTGCCTCAGCCTCCTGAGTAGCTGGGACTACAGGCGCGTGCCACCACACCTGGCTAATTTTTGTATTTTTAGTAGAGATGGGGTTCCACCATGTTAGCCATGATGGTCTCGATCTCCTGACCTCAGGTGATCTGCCATCCTCAGCCTCCCAAAGTGTTGAGATTACAGGCATAAGCCGCCACACCCAGCCAAAGGCAGTCTTTTAGAAGGACTGAGACTTACAAGAGGCTAAAAAGGAAATCTCAAAATGTTCGACTTACCATTCATATATATATACACACACATATAAATAATGAATTTCTAGGTCCCTTGGTTCACTTCCATTGTAAATGAATTTAGTTTTCCTTTGGCTACAGTATTAAGCTGTGTATTTTGTACGTATGTGGTCATGTTTTTGCACCTACAGGGAGAACTTGGGAGTCAAATCTGTGTTATATAAGGAAGGAGAAGTGACTACTGGCCAAATAGGAAACCACAGAGAGCACAAATGAGGCTTGCAGATTCAGATTCATGAGGATGAGTGCTACCCTGATGTTTCAGTGCCTGGGGCAGGGTGTTGAAGCAGCTCCACTTCAAAAAGAAATATATATTTGAGGAGTAAAAGTTACTTGGGGCATAAAGGAATTCAGGTATCTGCTCCAGTATGATTTAATGGAATTGGTTTTGTTTTTGTTTTTTTGTTTTTTTTTTTTTTGAGACGGAGTCTCGCTCTGTCGCGCAGGCTGGAATGCAGTGGCCGGATCTCAGCTCACTGCAAGCTCCGTCTCCTGGGTTCATGCCATTCTCTTCCCTCAGCCTCCCGAGTAGCTGGGACTACAGGCGCCCGCCACCTCGCCCGGCTGGTTTTTTGTATTTTTTTTAGTAGAGATGGGGTTTCACCATGTTAGCCAGGATGGTCTTGATCTCCTGACCTCGTGATCCGCCCGTCTCGGCCTCCCAAAGTGCTGGGATTACAGGCTGGAGCCACCGCACCCGGCCTGGTTTTGTTTTTTTGTGTAGTTTTGGATTCCTTGGAAACTTGAATCAGACCAGGACCCTGTTTGCCTCTTGATCCCTTTGGGGCTCTGCTTGTGAGTAGCAGCCTCCCTATACCTCCCTCATTGTGGCAGTCATAGTTCAAGCCCTCACTACAGGAATGATCATCATAATTATACTACTGAAGATAATAGCAAGAATAATATACATGTCAGGCACTGTTCTAAAAGTTTGACAAATATTATCTAATATCCTCACCATAACCTTTTGACGTGGGTACTGTTACTGTCTCATCGCTACTGAAAATTACTTTCTTTTTTTTTTTTTTTTTGAGGCGGAGTCTCGCTCTGTCGCCGGGGCTGGAGTGCAGTGGCCGGATCTCAGCTCACTGCAAGCTCCGCCTCCCGGGTTCACGCCATTCTCCTGCCTCAGCCTCAGGAGTAGCTGGGACTACAGGCGCCCGCCACCTCGCCCGGCTAGGTTTTTTTTTTTTTTTTTGTATTTTTTAGTAGAGACGGGGTTTCACAGTGTTAGCCAGGATGGTCTCGATCTCCTGACCTCGTGATCCGCCCGTCTCGGCCTCCCAAAGTGCTGGAATTACAGGCTTGAGCCACCGCGCCCGGCCAAAATTACTTTCTTAAATCCTCATCTCCATGCTGTTTTATACTTTTCCCTCTAACTCTTATTTATTTATTCAGTCATCCTCCATCCCATTCTTTTCCTCTGTACCACTGTGTACATTTTATCAAGCAGAGAAGTGGAAAGAATAATATTACTGACAAAATAACAGTATGGGCAAAGTTAAGAACGTGGTATGTTTTCAAGGAATGACCAGCAACTATCTGGCATAGAAGGTACTTGAGGGACAGTGGTAGGAGGTAAAACTAAAAATATAGACCCTGGGAACAAATTTTTGAGGCCCTCAAAAGTCATGCCATGAGGTTTGAGGTTTTAAAGAGGGAAGTGGTAGTAAATCTATTTTTTTTTTTTTTTTTTTGAGACGGAGCCTTGCTCTTTCGCCCAGGCTGGAGTGCAGTGGCGCAATCTCGGCTCACTGCAACCTCCACCTCCCGGGTTTAAGCCAGTCTCCTGCCTTAGTCTCCTGAGTAGCTGGGATTACAGACGCATGCCACCATGCCTGGCTAATTTTTGTATTTTTAGTAGAGACAAGGTTTCACCGTGTTGGTCAGGCTGGTCTCAAACTCCTGACCTCGTGATCTGTCTGCCTCAGGCTCCCAAAGGGCTGGAATTATAGGCGTGACCCACTGCACCTGGCCTGTAAATCTATTTTACGAAGTAACTGGGTGGAGAGTGGGTTAGAGAAGGAAAAACAGTTTAGGATTCTGTTACATTAACCTGGGTGAGAGAGGCTGGAGTTGGGCTTTGGCTGGAGAGAATAGGTAACCATTTTGTTATTTTGGAAACAGAACCAGTAGGATTTTGGTTATTGAATTGGAAGGACTATGAAAAAAAATGAGAACAAAGCATTTTTGCTGACAAGTTTTACTCAGAAAAATGAGACATGCGGGGGCCGGGCACAGTGGCTCACACCTGTAATTCCAGCACTTTGGGAGACTGAGGCGGGCAGATCACCTGAGGTCAGAAGCTCGAGACCAGCCAGACCAACATGGAGAAACCCCATCTCCACTAAAAATACAAAAAAATTAGCCAAGCCTGGTGATGCATGCCTGTAATCCCAGTTACTCAGGAGACTGAGGCAGGAGAATCACTTGAACCCGGGAGGTGGAGGTTGCAGTGAGCTGAGATCACGCCACTGCACTCCAGCCTGGGCAACAAGAGTGAAACTCCGTCTCAAAAAAAAAAAAAAAAGAAAAATGAGACATGCTTATTAAAAAAATCCAGTAACACTGAAGAGTACAAAGACAATATAACCATAGTCTTAGCATCCTGGAGTAACCATTTTGGTTTACATCCTTCCAGACATTTGTGTGTGTGTGTATATATATATATATATATTTTTTTTTTTTTTTTTTTTTTTTTTTGAGGCGGAGTCTCGCTCTGTCGCCCGGACTGGAGTGCAGTGGCCGGATCTCAGCTCACTGCAAGCTCCGCCTCCCAGGTTTACGCCATTCTCCTGCCTCAGCCTCCGGAGTAGCTGGGACTACAGGCGCCTGCCATCTCGCCCGGCTAGTTTTTGTATTTTTAGTAGAGACGGGGTTTCACCGTGTTAGCCAGGATGGTCTCGATCTCCTGACCTCGTGATCCACCCTTCTCGGCCTCCCAAAGTGCTGGGATTACAGGCTTGAGCCACCGCGCCCGGCCATTTGTATATATATTTAAGCACATGTGTCATGTGTATATATGTTATTACATAAATTGACTCAGAGGTTAGATGCTATTCTATTTTAACAGTATGTTATGGATATCTTTATATGTTAATGTATATAGCTATATCAGTAGTCTCAACTTGGGGTGATTTGGCCTCCTAGGGGACATTTGGCAATCCCTGGAGACATTTTTGGTTCTAATAATTGGGGAGGTGCATTCCTGGCATCTAATGGGTAGAGGCCAGAGACATTGCTAACATTCTAGTGGGCACAGGACAACTTCCCATAACAGAATTATTTGGCCCCAAATATTAGTTGTACTGAGGTTAAGAAACTGTCCTATATTATTGTTTTTATAATTTTTTATTTATTGATTGATTGAGACAGGGTCTCACTATGTTACCCAGGCTGGTTTCAAACTCCTGGGCTCAAGCAGTCGTCCCACCTCACCTCCCAAGTAGCTGAGATTACAGGTATAATTTTGATTTTGAAATAGTTGTAGATTTTTATTTTTGTTTTTATTTTTTTGAGACAGTTTCCCTCTGGTTGCCCATGCTGGAGTGCGATGGTGTGATCTCGGCTCACTGCAACCTCCACCTCCAGAGTTCAAGTGATTCTCTGCCTCAGCCTCTTGAGTAGCTGGGACTACAGGCATACGCCACCACGCCCAGCTTATTTTGTATTTTTAGTAGAGATGGGATTTCTCCATGTAGGTCAGGCTGGTCTCAAACTCCCGACCTCAGGTGATCCATCTGCCTCGGCCTCCCAAAGTGCTGGGATTACAGGCGTGAGCCACTGCACCTGGCCCGAAATAATTGTAGATTTACATAAGAGTTTCAAAGATAGTACCAAGAGTTCCTGTATACCCTTCATCTACTTTGTCCTAATGTTAATATCTTACATCATCATGGTACATTTATTAAAACTAAGAAATTGATATAGGTACAATACTATTAACCAAATTGTAGTCTTAGATTTCACCAGTTTTTTCACTCATGTTCCTTTTCCCTTTCAGGATTCAGTTTAGGATACCATACTACAGTTAGTCATCATGTATCCTTAGTCTCATCTAATCTTTGACAGTTTTCAGTCTTTCTTTGTCTTTTATGACCTTGATAGTTTTGAAGGGTACTGGTCAGCTCTTTGGTAGATGTCTCTCCATTTGGGTTTTGGTTTCTCATGATTAGACTTGGCAGTATGGATTTTGGGAAAGTATACCACAGAAGTGAAGTACCCTTCTCACTGGATCACATCAAAGTATGATATCAACATAGTATTAGCATGGCTTATTACTGGTGATGGTAACTTTTGATCATTTGGTTGAGATTGTGTACACGTTTCTTCACTGAAAAAGTCACGATTTTTCCCTTTTCGTGTTATTTTTCTTTTCCATTTCCATAAAATGACAGTACCTAGTCATATTTGTTGGAAATCAGTTGCCAAGTCTGGCCCACTCTGAATAGAAGAAGAATTAAGCTTCACTTCCAGGAGGAAAGCATATCAAAGAATTTGCGGACATATGTTAAAAGCACCACAGTAATTAATAAATATTTTAGGGGAGATACTCTCAGGCTGTGCAGATGTCCTATTTCTCCTTAAAGTTTCACCCTCTGATTTTAGCATTCATCGGTCTTTCCTGTCTTTGTTTTCTTCCTTTCTTCCTTTTCCTTCTCCCTCCCTTCCTTCCTTCCTTCCTTCCTTCCTTCCTTCCCTCTCTCTGTGTGTTTGTGTGTGTGTGTGTGTGTGTGTGTGTGTGTGTGTGTGTGTGTGTTTAGTACTTCCTGTCTGGTACTACAAGATGCTTCTAGTCCCTTTCAGTGGAAAGAGCTAGGAAATGTATGTATGTATATTAATCTGTTTATACATACATCTATATTTATTTCTATGTATGTATATTAAAATAAGCATGGGTTTATACTGATATCTCTGACTCTAATCCAGCACCACAAGATTCATTCTTGTCTTCCCCCCTTGCTTATTTGTGACTTCTTTGTAAGAAATTTAGCTCTCATTCTCTACAGTGTATTTACTTATTTGTGTAACCTGTAGTTTCAGTGATTACTCCTGTGAGAAACAGATTTACCAACTAGAGTACAATGTTTGCCTACAGTTTGTTTGTTTTTATCCTTACAGTATCCAGTAGTAACATTGTTTTATGAAGCTACTTAGATCAGCTCCTTTTGTTTTCCTCCCTGAGGTTATATCAGACGTTTGTTATGCAGTTAGATTTCGTTTGTTATAGTCTGCAGTCTATCCTGGGTTCCCAGATATTCTGGTTATTTTTAAAAATTTGCATACAGTGGGCAGCTGCAGTGGTTCACACCTCTAATCCCAGCACTTTGGGATGCCAAGGAGGACGATTGCTTGAGCTTAAAAATTTGAGATCAGCTTGGGTAACATAGTGAGAGCCCATCTCTACAAAAAAAAAAAAAATTAGCCAGGCATGGTGGGCTAATGACCTGTAGTCCCAGCAGGAGGATCGCTTGAGCCAGGGAGGTCAAGGCTGCAGTGAGTCATGATGGGGCCACTGCACCCTAGCCTGGACAACAAAGTGAGACTCTGTCTCAAAAAAAACATTTAAAAAATTTTTTGCATACATACAGTAAAGTGTACTCTTTATGATGTTTAGTTGTATGGATTTTGACAGATGCATAGAGTCAGATATATACCCCACAGTACCATACTGAATAGTTCTATCACCCTAAAAAATCCCTTATAATGGCCCCTTTATAGTCAACCCCTCTATCTCCCCCAATCTCTGGCAATGACTTACATGTTTTCCATCACTATTGTTTTGCCTTTTCCAGAATGTCTTAAAATGGAATCATGCAATATGTAACCTTTGAGGTTTGGCTTTTTTCACTTAGCAAAATACATTTTTTTTTAAAGATAGATAGATAGATAGATGTTTGGCTTTTTTCACTTAGCAAAATACATTTTTTTTTAAAGATAGATAGATAGATAGATTGATTGATTGATTTGAGACAGGGTCTCACTCTGTTGCCCAGGGTGGGGTGCAGTGGCACTATCTCAGCTCACTGCAGCGTCAACGTCCTGGGCTCAAGCAATCCCCCCACCTCAGCCCCCCAAGTAGCCGGGACTGTAGGCGTGTGCCACACCACACCTGGCTAATTTTTGTATTTTTTTGTAGAGACAGGGTTTCACCATGTTGCCCAGGCCAGTCTGGAACTCCTGAGTTGAAGCAATCCACCTGCCTTGGGCTAGGATTATAGGCATGAGCCACTGCACCTGGCCAGCAAAATACGTTTAAAATTCTTCCATGTTGTTGCATGCGTCCAGTGCTCTTTATTGCTGAGTAGTATTTCATTGTTTGGATGTACCGTAGTTTGGTAGTTTGTCTATTCACCTTTTTTTTTTTTTTATTCGAGACAGAGTTTCGCCCTTGTTGCCCAGGCTGGAGTGCAGTGGTGCGATCTCGGCTCACTGCAACCTCCGCCTCCTGGGTTCAGGGGATTCTCCTGCCTCAGCCTCCTGACTAGCTGGGATTACACATGCCTGCCACCGCGCCCAGCTAATTTTTATATTTTTAGTAGAGATTGGGTTTTGCTATGTTGGCCAGGATGGTCTGGAACTCCTGACCTCAGGTGATCCACCCGCCTCGGCCTCCTAAAGTGCTGGGATTAACAGGCGTGAGCCACAATGCCCAGCCAATGTTGAGCTTCTTTTCATATCCTTATTTGCCATCTGTCTATCCTGGTGAAGTGTCTGTCAGATCTTCCGCCCACAGGAGTGGGGTTGTTTTCTTATTGTTGAATTTTAAGAGTTTTTTTTTTTTTTTTTGAGAGGAAGTTTTGCTCTTGTCGCCCAGGCTGGAGTGCAATGGCATGATCTCGGCTTACTGCAACCTTCACCTCCCGGGTTCAAGCAATTCTCCTGCCTCAGCCTCCTGAGTAGCTGGGATTATAGGTGCCTGCCACCACGCCTGGCTAATTTTTTGTATTTTTAGTAGAGACGGGGTTTCACCATGTTGGGCAGGCTAGTCTCGAACTCCTGACCTCAGGTGATCCACCTAACTCGGCCTCCCAAAGTGCAGGGATTACAAGCATGAGCCACCGTGCCCGGCCAAGAGTTCTTTATGTATATCCTGGGTACAAATCCTTTATCAGTATGTTATTCACAAATATTTTCTCCCGATCTGTGGCTTATTTTTTCATTCTCTTCACACTGTCTTTCACAGAGCAAAAGTTCTACATTTTTATAATGCCCTATTTAATTTATCTTTTTTTATTTTATGAATTGTATCTTTGAAGTCATTTTAAAAACTCATTGTCAAGCCCAGGGTCATGCAAGTTTTCTGTTCTTTTCTTTTCTATTTTTTTTTTTTTTTTTTTTTTGAGTCGGAGTCTCGCAGTGTTGCACGGGCTGAAGTGCAATGGCATGATCTCAGCTCACTGCAACCTCCGCCTCCTGGGTTCAAGAGATTCTCCTGCCTTAGCCTCCCAAGTAGCTGGGATTACAGGCGCCCATCACCATGCCTGGCTAATTTTTTTTTTTTTTTTGTCTTTTTAGTAGAGGCGGAGTTTCACTATGTTGGCAGGCTGGTCTTGAACTCCTGACCTTGGGATCCACCTGCCTCGACCTCCCAAAATGCTGGGATTACAGGCCTGAGCCACTGCACCTGGCAAAATTTTCTTTTTTTTAAAAAAGAAGTTTTATAATTTTTATAACTTTATTTTTAAGTTTTATAATTTTGCATTGTACATTTAAGTCCATGATCAATTTTGAATTAACTTTTGTATAATGTGGTATATCAGATACATACCGATATTCATTTGTAACACCTTTTTTGAAATACTATCTTTTCTCCATTGAATTACCTTTGCACCTTTGTCAAAAATCAGTTGATTGTATTTGTGAGTCTGTTTCTGGTATCTCTGTTGTGTTCCATTGATCTGTGTGTCTGCTGTTTCACAAATACCACATTGTCTTGATTGTTGTAGCTTTATAATACATCTTGAAATTGAACAGTGTTAGCTCTCCAGCTTATCTACATTATTGTTTTAATCCCTGTTATAGATGCATCATGATTTGCTTAACCAGTTTTCCACTGAAGGACATTTGAAGTGTTCAGTTTCTTGCTGTTATAAATGATGCAGAGATGAACATCTCTGCACTTACATATTTTTGCCCTTATATGATTCTCTCCTCAGGGTAAATTTCTAGAATGATATTGTTGGTTGAGGGGCTACACACATGGCTTTTTTTTTCCATCTTCTTCCACTTCAACAGCTTTAGTAGAGGGCATATTTTGTATTATTGTTCTTATTGAGGTTAAAATCACCTAACATTAACCATTTAAAAATGAACAATTCAGTGACATAGTACAATCACAAGGTACTACAACCACCACATCTATTTAGTTGCAAAATAATCACCCCAAAAAGAAAATTGCATACTCATTAAGCAGTTACTCCCCATTTCTCCTTCTGTGCAGCCTCTGGAAACTTCCAGTCTGCTTTCTCTCTATATAGATTTACCTATTCTGGGTTATTCTTTTTTTTTTTTTTTTTTTTTTTTTTTGAGACGGAGTCTTGCTCTGTCGCCCAGGCTGGAGTGCAGTGGTGCAATTTCAGCTCACTGCAAGCTCTGCGTACCAAGTTCACGCCATTCTCCTGCCTCAGCCTCCCAAGTAGCTGGGACTGCACGTGTCTGCCACCACGCCCAGCGAATTTTTTTTGTATTTTTAGTAGAGACGGGGTTTCACAGTGTTAGCCAGGATGGTCTTGATCTCCTGAGCTGGTGATCTGCCCGCCTCGCCTCCTAAAAGTGCTGGGATTACAGGTGTGAGCCACTGCACCCGGCCTATTCTGGGTTATTTCATATAAATGGGATCAGACAATGTGTGACCTTTTGTGTCTGGCTGCTGCTGCTGCTGCTGCCTTTTTTTTTTTTTTTTTTTTTTTTTAATATAGAGGTGGAGTCTTGCTATGTGGCCAAGGCTGGTTCCAAACTCCTGGGCTCAAGCGATCATCTGACCTCTGCCTCCCAAAGTGCTGGGATTACAGGCGTGAGCCACCATGCCTGGGCTGTGTCTGACTTCTTTCACTTACATTAGCTGTAGCATGTATTGGTACTTTATTCCTTTTAATATTTGAATAATTTTCCATTGTGTATATATACTATAGTTAGTTAATCTGTGGCTAGACATTAGCACCTTTAGGCTACTGTAAATAACACTACGATGAACACGAATGTACATGTTTGTTTTAGTACCTGTTTTGAATTATTTGGGGTATATACCAGGGAGTGGAATTGCTACATCATATGGTAATTCTGTATTTAACTTTTTAAGGAACTGCCATATTGTTTTTCACAGTAGCTATACCATTTTACATTTCCACCAGCAAAGTACAAGGGTACCAAATGTTTCCCTATCTACCATATTGTTTTTCACAGTAGCTATACCATTTTACATTTCCACCAGCAAAGTACAAGGGTACCAAATGTTTCCCTATCTATTCTAACACTTACTATTTTCCTTTTTAAAAAATTATAACCATCCTAGTGGGTATGAAAGTGGTGTCTTACTGTGGTTTTGATTTATATTTCCCTAATGACTAACGATTTTGAACATTTTCTGGTGTGTTTATTGACCATTTGTATCTTGTTTGGAAAAATATCTATTCAAAGTCCTTTGCTCATTTTACACTTGAGTTTTTTTGTTGTTGAGTTGTACACATTATATTTTGAAAGATATTGCCGTACTACTTTGGAGACCATGAAACAGACATACCAATAGGAAGTCTGTTTCACCTCACACGTGCAGTTCTGTGTATTCCCTGTCTTTTTCATCATTGTCAATCTGGTAAATAAGAAATGGATTTCTTTTTAATTTCATTTCCTAGGGAGGTTAATTATCTTTTCAAGGATATACTGGCTATTTGTGTTTCTCCTTAATTTTATTTTTGTAGGGATGTTGTCCCTTTGTTACCAGGGGTGGTCTTGAACTCCTGGCCTCAGTCGATCCTTACACCTTGGCCTTACAAAGCACTGGGATTACAGATGTGAGCCACTTTACCTAGCTTGGCCATTTGTGTTTTTCTTTTTTGTGTCTTCTGTTTGCTCTGCCTTTTATTTATTTTTTTTCTTTGAGACAGGGTCTTATTCTGTTTCCCAGGCTGGAGTGCTGTGGTGCGATCTCTGCTCACTGCAGCCTCCACTTGCTGGGCTCAAGCGGTCGTTCCACCTCAGCCTACCGAGTAGCTGGGACTACAGTTGTGTGCCACCACACCTAATTTTTTTTTTTTTTTTTTTTGAGACAGAGTCTTGCTCTGTCGCCCAGGCTGGAGTGCAGTGGCGTGGTCTCGGCTCACGGCAGCCTCTCCCTCCTGGGTTCAAGCAATTCTCTTGCCTCAGCCTCTCAAGTAGCTGGGACTACAGGCACGTGCCGCCACAGCCGGCTAATTTTTGTATTTTTAGTAGAGACAGGGTTTCACCATGTTGGCCAGGATGGACACCTAACTAATTTTTGTTTGTTTGTTTCTGTAGAGATGGGGTTTTGCCATGTTGCCCATGCTGGTCGTGAACTCCTGAGCTCAAGCGATCTGCCTATCTTGGCCTCCCAAAATATTGGGATTATAGGCGTGAGGCACCATTCCTGGCCAGCCTTTCAAAAAATATATATATAGACCAACCTAACCAACATAGAGAATCCCTGTCTCTACTAAAAATATAAAAATTAGCTGTGCGTGGTGGCGCATGCCTGTAATCTCAGCTACTTGGGAGGCTGAGGCAAGAGAATCACTTGAACCCAGGAGGCGGATGAGCTGTTGCAGTGAGCTGATATCTCGCCATTGTACTCCAGCCTGGGCAACAACAGCGAAACTCCATTTCAAAAAAACAAACACACAAACAAACAAAAATAGAGAGAGAGACAGAGACAGACAGACAGAAGGTCTCACTCTGTTGCCCAGGCTGGTCTCAAACTCCTGAGTGCAAGCAGTCTTCTCACATCAACCTCCCAAAGTGTTGGCATTATAGGTGTGAGCCACCACACCTGGCCTACAAATTAGTTTTTTAGTATTCTTTTTGAAAGAGTTCATGTCTGCCAGGTGTGGTGACTCATGCCTGTAATTCCAGCAATTTGGGAGATGGAGGTGGGAGGATCTCTTGAGCTCAGGAGTTCGAGACCAGCCTGGACAATGTAGGAATAAAAATTTAAAAATGGGGCCAGGCGTGGTGGCTCATGCCTGTAATCCCAGCACTTTGGGAGGCCCAGGTGGGCAGATCACCTGAGGTCAGGAGTTCGAGACCAGCCTGCCCAACATGGCGAAACCCCATCTTTACTAAAAATACAAAAAATTAGCTGGGTGTGGTGGTGGGCACCCGTAATCCCAGCTAGTCAGGAGGCTGAGGCAGGAGAATTGCTTGAATCTGGGAAGCGGAGGTTGCAGTGAGCCGAGATTGTGCCACTGCACTCCAGCCTAGGCAACAAGAGCGAAACTCGGTCTCAAAAAGAAAAAAAAAAAAATTTAAAAAATGGGCCCGGCATGGTGGCTCATGCCTGTAATCCCAGCACTTTGGGAGGCCAAGGCGGGTGGATCACCTGAGGTCGGCAGTTTGAGACCAGCCTGGCTAACATGGCGAAACCCAATCTCTACTAAAAATTCAAAAATTAGCTGGGCGTGGTGGCGGGCGCCTATAATCCCAGCTACTCGGGAAGCTGAGGCAGGAGAATCACTTGAACCTGGGAGGCAGAAGTTGCAGTGAGCTGAGATCATCCCACTGCACTCCACTCTGGGTGACAGAGCGAGAAAAAAAAAATTAAAAATTAGCCGAGCATGGGTGTGGTGTGGTGGTGCACACCTGTAGTCCCTGCTACTTGGTAGGCTGAGGTGGGGTGATCACTTTAGTCCAATTTAGATCAATTTAGTCGACAGAGCAACATACCATCTCAGAAAAAAAGTCATTGATTGCTAGTGTTGCTAGTGTAAGTGAACACATACCCAGGGCTTTCATGCCTTTTTTGCCCCTGTTGCTCTTCCCTATGTACTTGTAGATAATTGGAGGTTAAGTGTGGGGTCCTGTGTTATCCAGGCATAGTTAGGTCTGGATATGTTTAGTTAGCTACTCAATTTCCTTGCCTTTTCTTTTCTTTTTTTTTTTCTTTTTCTTTTTTTGGTTTACTTCTCACTACTTAACACAGTACTTGTGATAGTGGTTTTCTTTTTTTTTCTTTTCTTTTTTTTTTTTTTTTCTTTTCTTTTTTTGGTTTACTTCTCACTACTTAACACAGTACTTGTGATAGTGGTTTTCTTTTTTTTTTTTTTTTTTTTTCTTTTCTTTTTTTTTTTTTTCCTGGTTTTTAAGAGACAGGGTCATGCTCTGTTGCCCAGGCTGGAGTGCGGTGGTGCGAGCTCAGCTGACTGCAGCTGTAACTTCCCAGGCTCAAGCGATTCTCCAACCTCAGCTTCCCAAGTAGCTGGGACCACAGGCGTGTGCCAGCAGGCCCAGCTAATTTTTTAATTTTTTTATGGAGACAGAATTTCATCATGTTGCCGAGGCTGGTTTCTAACTCCTAGGCTCAAGTGATCCACCCACCTCAGCTTCCCAAAGTGTTGGGTTTACAGGCATGAGCTACCCCCACACCAGCCATCTAACAGTGGTTTTCAACCCCAGCTTCATATTAGAATCACCTGGAGAGCATTAAAAACTACCGATGCCCACTTTGGGAGGCCGAGGCAGGCAGATCATGAATTCAAGAGATCGAGACCATCCTAGCTAACTTGGTGAAACCTCGTCTCTACTAAAAATACAAAAATTAGCTGGGCACGATGGTGCGCGCCTGTAGTCCCAGCTATTCGGGAGGCTGAGGCAGGAGAATCGCTTGAACCCGGGAGGCGGAAGTTGCAGTGAGCCGAAATCGTGTCGCTGCACTCCAGCCTGGTGACACAGCGAGATTCCGTCTCAAAAAGAAAAGAAAAAAGAAAAAAAAAATAGTGATGCCTAGGCCTGTACTTAGTGAGGGTCTATTGATTAGATTATTTGTCTAACTCGAAGATGCCACTAGTCTCCTAATTTATAGTCTGTCTTTGTTTGTTTGTTTGTTTTGAGACAGAATCTCGCTCAATCACCCAGGCCGGAGTGTAGTGGCACGATCTTGGCTCACTGCAACCTCCTGGGTTCAAGCAATTCTTGTGCCTCAGCCTCCTCAGTAGCTGGAACTACAGGCACATACCACCACACTCAGCTAATTTTTTGTATTTTAAGTAGAGACAGGGTTTCACTATGTTGGCCAACCTGGTCTTTAACTCCTGGCCTTAAGTGATCTGTCTGCCTCAGCCTCCCTAATGCTGGGATTACAGACATGAACCACCGCATCTGGCCTATAGTCTGTCCTTAAAGCCTTCATTTAGTCTGGTAGGCAGTTACATTTTTTGGGAAAACTGGGTTTTAGTTCCAGCTGTACCACTCACTCACTGTATATATAACCTAGGACAAGTTACTGACCCTCTCTAGGCCTTAGTTTCCTCTTTGGTTGTATTAAGCAGGGAAGACTCATTGGATTAGATCAGGTATTAGAAACTTTTTCAATCAAGAGATAGATAGTAAATATTCTAGGCTTTATGGGCCATACATTATCTGTCTTGGTGTCTAAAGCTCCTTTCAGCGCTGGTATTTTGTGTTTCTTTTAGGCCCTAGCCAGGGTAACAAGAGCGAAACTCTCACAAAGAGCCAAGGAAAATCTTGTTTAACCACTACCAATTAAATATAAATAATGTCAAGCACTTACATAGTGCTTATCTGCCTGGCATCATTCTAAACATTTTGCATGCACTAACACTAATCTTCAAATAACCCAATAAGGAGTGTAGGTGCTCATATTATCCCCATTTTACAGATGAGGACACTTGAAGCAATGAAAAATTAGGTATTTAAATAATCTGCTAAGTGAAGGCCACTGCTGGATGGTAGAGGCAAAATTTGAACCTAGATGGTCCACTCTATTATCCTATATTATCTCCTCATAACTTAGATATGCACCTCCAAATACTGAAGTACCTCAGCTATCATATGCTATTTGAGGTATCCTGAGATAAAATATCACTGAAATCATCAAAGATGGGCCAATCTTGAGGCTGTAAAGATGGCCAAAGAATGGAAACTTTATTATGAACCTTATTTTCCCTCTTAAGCCCTTTGTTTGTGTGTCAGCATTATGGTCACATGGTGTTGTCTGTGTGTATATTTGTAGCTTTCTCTCTTGCCTACTCTTCAGAACCTTGAATGGCTGGGCACAGTGGCTCATGCCTGTAATCCAAGCACTTGGGGAGACCGAGGTAGGCGGATCATGAGGTCAGGAGATCGAGATCATCCTAACATGGTGAGACCCCATCTCTACTAAAAATACAAAAAAATTAGCCGGGCTTGGTGGCAGGCTCTTCTAGTCCCAGCTGCTTGGGAAGCTGAGGCAGGAGAATGGCGTGAACCTGGGAGGCGGAGCTTGCAGTGAGCCACGATGGAGTCACTGCGCTCCAGGCTGGGCAACAGAGTGAGACTCCGTCTCAAAAAAAAAAAAAAAAAGAATCTTGAAGGGGTTCAGTGTGTAGTAACTGTCTTTTCCTCAGTTTCTGGAATTTAATTTCACCTCAGGAGGAATTCATTACTTGAAGCAAACAAACACACCAGAGTCAAATGGGGATAAAAATTCTCCTAAGTGGCAGCAGAAATAGCTTGGGTTATAGGCAGAGCAGCCTGGCATTAGTCCTGTCTCTGCTTCCAGCCAGTTATATGGCCAGGGGAGCCTGAGTATTCTCGAATATAAAATGTTGGGTGTTTGGACTGGGTGGATGTTCTGAATTTCCTTACAACCATGCTTCTCCAGTGTTTGTTTGCAGGTGGACTCCAAGCAGCCATTGCAGAAGCTCTGTGTTGCAGTTTCTCATGTTTTAACTTAAAAATGTGAGCCAATTTTGCATTCTCTGCGCTAATGTTTGTTTAGATGTAAAAATGTTTCAATTTTTTTTTTTTTACTACCTAGTAAGATTGATACTTCAGAAGAATGTATCACATGTATGTTATACATGTCTCAGTTTGAAAACTATGGCCTTGGCCAGGCGCAGTGGCTCACGCCTGTAATCCCAGCACTTTGGGAGGCTGAGGTGGGCGGATCGCCTGAGGTCGGGAGTTTGAGACCAGCCTGACCAACGTGGAGAAACCCCGCCTCTACCAAAAATACGAAACTAGCTGGGCATGGTGGTGGACGCCTATAATCCCAGCCACTCAGGAGGCTGAGGCAGGAGAATCCACTTGAACCCAGAAGGTGGAGGTTGCGGCGAGTCGAGATTGCACCACTGCACTCCAGCCTGGGCAACAAGAGCGAAACTCCATCTCAAAAAAAAAAAAAAAAAGGCAGAAAACTGTGGCTTATATGAGGTCCCTTTTCCCTTAAAGAGAAGAGCCGTAGGAAGGAATAAAAGCCGTAATCTGCACTATAAATTCCAAACCATGCGTCTCATCACACTGACTCAACAGATCAGGCACAGATTCTTCTGCTTTTTTATTTTATTTTATTTTATTTTAATTTATTTTATTTTATTTTTTGAGACAGTGTCTTGCTTTGTTGCCCAGGCTGGAGTGCAGTGGTGCAATCATGGCTCACAGCAGCCCTGACCCTCCCTCCTGGCTCAAGCAATCCTCCCACCTCAGTCTCCTGAGTAGCAGAACTATAGGCACATGCCACCACACCTGGCTGATTAAAACTGTTTTTTTGTTTTTGTTTTTGTTATTTTTTGTAGAGATGGGGTCTTTGTGTTGCTCAGGCTGGTTTCAAACTCCTCAGCTCAAGCGATCCTCCTATCTTGGCCTCCCAAGGTGTTGGGATTACAGGTGTGAGCCACTGTGCCTGGCCTTCTGCTTTCTGAGCATCTTAATGTGTCCAGTTTATTCAGCATATCTACGGTTGAATTTCTGCCAGAGTTAAAAAGAGTAATTGCCCTGATGTTCCTGCAGCAAACTTATTAGTCCTAACCCACTGAAGTTATGTTAAAAAAAAAGTTTTCTTTTAATTAAAAAAGTAAAGTTAGTCAAGAAATCAGCCTTTCCCCTACTCTTCAAAATCTCTTCAGTTGAATTTGTTTAAAGGAAAATCAACTTCTCAGTGAGTGTCAACATCTTAATTTTTCCTTTCATCTGCATATGCTAAAACCATCTTTTCTCCTGAAGCTTGAACTATTAAAACTAGAAGAAATTAGCTGGGCGTGGTAACAGGTGCCTATAATCCCAGCTATTTGGGAGGCTCAGGCAGGAGAATCTCTTGAATCTGGAAGGGGGAGGTTGCAGTGAGCCAAAATCATGCCACTGCACTCCAGCCTGGGAGACAAAGACTCTGTATGAAAAAAAAAAAAAAAGAACTAGATGTTAGATGTGAGAAACTTGAGGTTCCAGAAGAAAAACTTGACTGTCTTCCTTCCTTCCTTCTCTCCCACCCTCTCTCCCTCTTCCCTTTTCTTTCTTTTTTCTTCCCTTTCTTTCTTCCCGTTCTTTTCCTTTTTCTTTCTTCTTCCTTTCCTTCCTTCCCTCCCTTCCTTCCTTTCTTTTTCTTTTCTTTCCATTCTTTATCACTCTCTTTTCTTTCCTTTCCTCCTTTCCTTCCTTTCTTTCTTTCCTTCCTTTCTTTCTTGTCTTGTTGTGCTGCCCAGGCTGGAATGTAGTCGTGCAATTATGGCCCACTGCAGCTCGACCTCTTGGGCTCAAATGACCCTCCCATCTTAGCCTCCTGAGTAGTTGGGACTACAGGTGCGCACCACCATGCCTGACTAATTTTCTTGTTTTTTTTTTTTGTTTTTTTTTTTTGTAGAGACAGAGTCTCACAATGTTGTCTTGAACACTAGGCTCAAGTGATCCGCCTGCCTCAGCCACCCACGGTGCTGGGATTGCAGGCGTGAGCCACCATGCCTGACGAGAATCCTTACTGTTAACCACTTTTCTATATGCTATGTGTCTCTTGATGATGGAATGTCCACTAGACAGTTGAATATACAGGTCTGGCACCACAAAAAGAGAACTGGATTGTGGATATGGATTTTGAGAGTTATCAACACAACAGTGGTTGTAGAAGCCATGGGTGTCACTCAGAGAAAGTTCATAATACAAAAAGGCAGATGGATGCCATAAAGACTGCCATTTCTCAGTATTGTTTCTGACAGATACTGCTAATAGATCAGTGGCTGGCCTTAGTAAAGTAGATGGAGGAAGGTCTAGTGGGATAGGAAGAAAAACCTGGAAAGAATGGTGCCCTTGAAGCCCCAAAGGGGAGTGATTTATGAAGGAGAGAGAGCTCAGCAGTATCAGATTGTTGCTTTTTCCATTACTTGTTTTGAGAGCTTTGTAGAAAAGTGTTATATTTGGCAGTCAGGGTTCATTAATGATCTCAGTGAGATATCCATAGGGCAGTGGAGGGCAGCAAGCAGTGGATGATTATACTGAGCCATAATCCAAGGTTGTGGTTTTCAAGGCAGGTGTAATCTATTGAGGCAAGAAAGTGAAGGACTTTAGGATCTAATTTGAAATGGGAAGGATATAAGTGAAAAGGTGGAAGATAACTTACAGGGAAGACACCAACCAGGGCTGGGAGCAGCTTTTCCTTTTGCTTGTAGACAGCTATGTTGGGACATCACAGCCAGCACTCAGAGCTCTGGGATTTGCCCACTGCCACGGACATTGCTGCTGATTAGCACACTCAGGACCACCCTACAGCAAGGCAGCCCAAAGGGATGGAGACTTAAAAGGATGGGATCTTTGGCTGTACACTTAAAAAACTGGGGGAGTATCTGCAAGGTGAAATTTCTTTAGATCAGGGTTTCTCAATTTCAGGACTATTGACATTTTGGGGCCGGATAATTTTTTTTTTTTTTTTTTTTTTTGAGACGGAGTCTTGCTCTGTCGCTCAGGCTGGAGTGCAGTGGTGCGATCTTGGCTCACTGCTAGCTCCGCCTTCTGAGTTCAAGCCATGCTCCTGCCTCAGCCTCCCGAGTAGCTGGGACTACAGGCGCCTGCCACTACGCCTGGCTAATTTTTTGTATTTGTAGTTGAGACAGGGTTTCACCGTGTTAGCCAGGATGGTCTCAATCTCCTAACCTTGTGATCCGCCCGCCTCGGCCTCCCAAAGTGCTGGAATTACAAGCGTGAGCCACTGCGCCCGGTCTGGGGCCGGATAATTCTTTGTGTTAGGGGCTGGTGGCTAGACCAGAGTGCATCATTGGATGTGTAGCAGCATCCTTGGCCTCTACCCTCTAAATGCTAGTAGCACCCCCCAGCTCTGTAGTTGTGACAATCAAAAATGTTTCTGATTGGGTGCAGTGACTCGTACCTGTAATCCCAGCTCTCTGGGAGACCAAGGCTGGTGGATCACCTGAGGTCAGGAGTTTGAGACCAGCCTGGCCAACATAGCAAAACCCCATCTCTACTAAAAACACAAGCATTAGCCAGGCATGGTGGCAGACACCTGTAATCCCAGCTACTCGGGAGGCTGAGGCAGGAGAATTGCTGGAACCTGGGAGGTGGAGGTTGCCGTGAGCTGAGATCACACCATTGCACCTTAGCCTGGGCAACAGAGCAAGACTCTGTCTCAAAAAAAAAAGAAAAAAGAAAAAATTTCTGGACATTGCCAGATGTCTCCCAGTGAACAAAATCACTTGAGTTGAGAACCATGGCTCTGGATTCTGCTGGTTTTCTTCTTCTAGGTCTCTGTTGTGGATTTCTTTTTTTGTTTTTTGATTTTTCCATATCTTTTGTTGTTGTTGTTTATGGGTTTATTTTTTTTCATATCCTTTTTTTTTTTTCTCTCTGTTGTAGATTTCTTTTGCCTTCGTTAGTTCCTCCAGGCGCTTCAGCTCTGTTGATCTGGAGAGTTAAGGTTATTTCAGCCTTGCACCATTTTTCCAAATTTTTTTTTCAGTCTGGAAATAAACCATCAGTAGAGGTGAAACAAAGTGGTATATTTTTCTATAATGCCCAATTTAATGCCTAGAACATTAAATGTTTAGTGATTATGCACTTTTATATCATGTATCTTCTTTTATTATAGCTATTTGTGTCTAAGTTGGACTCTCTGAGGACTAGGACTCTTTTTTAAGAGACAGGGCCTTGCTCTGTTGCCCAGGCTGGAGTGCAGGGGCACCTTTTTAGCTCACTATGGCCTTGAACTCCTGGGCCCAAGCAGTCCTCCTGCCTCAGCCTCCCAAGTAGCTTGGAGGCATGTGTCACCACACCCGAGTAATTTTTAAATTTTTAGTAGAGATGGAGTCTCACTATGTTGACCAGGCTGGTCTTGAACTCCTGGTCTCTAGTGATCCTCCTACTCAGCCTTCTAAAGTGCTGGGATTATAGGTGTGAGCCACCATGCCTGGCCATGGGACTTTCTTAATCTTCTTATTGTAACTAACATGTTGCAGTATACCTAACACATAGTAGACGCTTAGTAAATGTTTGTAGAGGTAAGTCAATTATGTTAGATAATTGATGAAGTGGATTAAACCTGGAATTTTTCAGAATATTTCAGTCATCAGGCCTTACAAAGAAGCCAGTAGTTCCTTAGTATTGTCAAAATATGGTATGTGCAGAGAAAAGCATTTTATTCCAAATCATTTCTTTGTACTCAGATCACAAGTGTCCTTTGGAAGGGAGAAGGGGAAATGGAGCAGAGTGACTTGCTGTCTTTGAAAGATAACACAGATCCTTCTGGCTCTTCTCAGCATTCAGGCTGATTGTAGGTAGAGTGATGCTGAAACTGTAACTGAAGCTGAAAAATAGGGGAAATGTAAGGCATTCAGCTACAAATCTCACATGTGAATGTTTTCTGGGCTGGTAATAAAATCATAAGCCTGATTGTGGCATTTAGAGCATGGATGTAACTTAAATCTCTGGACCAAATGTGATATTTATAAAATTGATTGATTTCTAAGTTTGTTTAGATATTTATGCTTGGTACAACTGTGAACAATGTTGTGTTTTTGCTTCTTAACTGTTCAGTATGATTTTTTTTTGGTAAATAAAGGATACCCATAAAAACACCTAATTCATAACTGTACAGCTCAGTACATTATCAAAAAGTTAAAATACCTGTGTAACCACAACTCAACTGAATTTCAGTTCAAGAAAAAGAGCATTACAAGAAATAGAACATTACCAGCTCTCAATAATTTTGAAAATTTTATTTCATTGATGCTATTCACTAGTTTCTTATTATGCCTAGAAGCTATCATCCAAGCCTTTTTTTAATTGTGATGTAACATTGACCATTAACCATTTCGGTGTCCGTTTTAGCCATTTCAGTGTTTCAGTGGCATTGAGTACAATCACATTGTTCTGCAACCATTACCACCTTTCATCTCCAATAGGTTTTTATCTTCTTAAAATGAAACTCTGTACTAGTTAAACAATGAATCCCTATTCTTCCCTCTCCCTAGCTCCTGGTAACTAATATTCTACTTTATGTCTCTATGAATTTGGCTACTCTGGGTACTTCATATATGTGAGATCATATGGTGTTTGTCCTTTTGTGATTGGCTTATTTCACTTAGCAGAGTATGTTCAAAGTTATCTATGTTGTAGGATGTGTCATAATTTCCTGCCTTTCTTTTTTTTTTTGAGACAGAGCCTTGCTCTCTTGCCCAGGCTGGAGTGCAGTGGTGCGATCTCAGCTCACTGCAACCTCTGCCCCCTAGGTTCAAGCAATTCTTCTGTCTCAGCCTCCTGAGTAGCTGGGATTACAGGTGCCTGCTACCATGCCTGGCTAATTTTTATATTTTTAGTAGAGATAGGGTTTCACCATATTGGTCAGGCTAGTCTTGAACTCCTGACCTCAGGTGATCCATCCACCTCAGCCTCCCAAAGGTCTGGGATTACAGGCATGACCCACTGCACCCGGCCAGTTTCGCACCTTTCTTAAGGCTGAATAATACTCATTGTATGCATAGACTGCATTTTGTTTGTCCATTTATTTGTGGATGGATACTTGGATTACTTCACCTTTTGGCTATTATGGATAATGCTGCTGTGAACATGGATGTGTAAATATCTGTTCAACCCCCTGCTTTCAATTCTTTTGGGTATATACCTAAAGTGGAATTGCTAGGTTGTATGTTAATTCTGTTTTATTTTTTAAGGAACTGCCATACTGTTTTTCTTCCAGTTTTTGTTGTTGTTTTTAAGTTCTAGAAATGGGGTCTCGTTATGTTGCCTAGGTTAATCTTGAAGCCCTGGGTCTGCCTCAGCCTTCCAAAATGTTGGGATTACAGGCATGAGCCACCTTGCCCTTCCCGAAACTGCCATATTGTTTTCCATAATAGCTGCACCATTTTACATTCCCCTCAGCAATGCACAAGGGTTCCAGTTTCTCTACATCCTTGCCAACATTTGCTATTTTGTTTCTTTTTTTCTTTTTCTAATAGCCATTATAATGAGTACAAAGTACATCCATGTCTTTTTTTTTTTTTTTTTTGAGACAGAGTCTCGCTCTGTTACCCAGGCTGGAGTGCAGTGACACCATCTCCGCTCACTGCAACCTCTGCCCTCTGGGTTCAAGCGATTCTCCTGCCTCAGCATCCTGAGTAGCTGGGATTACAGGTGCACGCCACCACTCCTGGCTAATTTTTGTATTTTTAGTAAAGACGGGGTTTTACCATGTTGGTCAGGCTGGTCTTGAACTCCTGATCTCGTGATCTGCCTGCCTCGGCCTCCCAAAGTGCTGGAATTACAGACGTGAGCCACCGCAACTGGCTGTCTTTTTTTAAATAAACTTTTTGTAATGGAAATTTCCCAACATATAAAGAAAGTATGGCAAATAATGAAATGAACTACCCATATATCCATCACCTAGAGTCGATAATTATGAACACTTGGCCAATCGTGTTTCACTTATAGTCTGTCTCTCCTTTCCCTATTGTTGCAATGCAGGTCACAGTCAGATACTTTCATTTATTGTACTTTAATATACTGTTATACAGGTTGAGTATCCATTATGCAAAATGCTTGGGACCAGAAGTGTTTTGGTTTCCTAGTTTTTTCTGATTTTGGAATATTTGCATTATATTTACCAATTAAACATCCCAACTCTGAAAATCTAAAATCCAAAATACTCCAGTGAGCATTTCCTCTGAGTGGTGTGTTTGGTGTTCAGAAGTTTTCAGTTTTGCATTTAGTTAATGACTATAAAACATACCCATAAAACCATATTAAATGTAAATCAGATGTCTAGTCTTTATCACCCACATCTTTATGTCCCATTTCTTTTCATCTGAATGTGTAAGAGGCAAAGAGTTAACAGATCACCCACAGATGACAATTTATATTAGTAACCAAGATTTAGTACTTTTGTGAGTTATAGTTTTTGTTAACTCTGTGAGTAAGAGCTCTGCTTTCTTTAAACCATTAATACTCTTTTCTTCTTCCTGATATTTGGTGGCATTTGTATTATCTATCATAAGCAGTACAATAGGCCACTTCCTTTAGTAAATAAGGTGAGCTAGCTCTGGGTTAGCTTCTGTTTGAATTATATTTGTGTGTCCATTTGTTTAAACTCATCATTTTAAGGGCCTCTGGAAGATACACCTAAAGGCAGATTACAGGAAGAATTTTTTTTTTTTTGAGGCGGAGTCTCGCTCTGTTGCCCGGACTGGAGTGCAGTGGCCGGATCTCAGCTCACTGCAAGCTCCGCCTCCCGGGTTTACGCCATTCTCCTGCCTCAGCCTCCCGAGTAGCTGGGACTACAGGCGCCCGCCATCTCGCCCGGCTAGTTTTTGTATTTTTAGTAGAGACGGGGTTTCACCGTGTTAGCCAGGATGGTCTCGATCTCCTGACCTCGCGATCCGCCCGTCTCGGCCTCCCAAAGTGCTGGGATTACAGGCTTGAGCCACCGCGCCCGGCCAGAATTTTTTTTTTTTTTGAAACGGAGTCTCACTCTGTCGCCCAGGCTGGAGTGCAGTGGCCGGATCTCAGCTCACTGCAAGCTCTGCCTCCCGGGTTTACGCCATTCTCCTGCTTCAGCCTCCCGAGTAGCTGGGACTATAGGCACCTGCCACCTCACCCGGCTAGTTTCTTTTTTTGTATTTTTTAGTAGAGACAGGGTTTCACTGTGTTAGCCAGGATGGTCTCGATCTGCTAACCTCGTGATCCGCCCGTCTCGGCCTCCCAAAGTGCTGGGATTACAGGCTTGAGCCACCGCGCCCGGCCTACAGGAAGAAATTTTATCTAGCCTTCTAGGGTTTGTGATAGAAGGTGCTGGTGGAGATATTTGCATTTTGACCTTGTTGGAGGTGTGGGTAATTGTACATTTGCAGCTATGCATTTGACACTGATTAACATTAATTAACATTAATCTCAGTGTAAAAATTTAGAATCCTTTTTACTGTAACATACATAACAGGGGTTAGAAATCCTCTACTAGCAAAATCAAGTTGTTGCTATGTGAGCTCTTTAAAATGTGATCATTTGGAATTCTAAGCTACAGCAGAGTCAACCAAGGGCTGTGGGAAAAGAGGGAGACAGAGAGGAATAAACAGTTATTATTAACTCTTTCCTCCCTTTAGTTTTCTTTTCTTTTCTTTTCTTTTTTTTTTTTTTTGAGACAAAGTCTGGCTCTGTTGCCCAGACTGGAGTGCAGTGGTATGATCTCGGCTCACTGCAACCTCTGCCTTCCAGGCACAAGGATCCTCCCACCTCAGCCTCCCCAGTAGTGGAACTACAGGTGTGTGCCACCACACCCGGCTAATTTTTGCATTGTTTGGAGAGACGCACTTTCGCCATGTTGCCCAGGCTGGTCTTGAACTCATGAACTCAAGTGATCTGCCTGCCTCAGCCTCCCAAAGTGCTGGGATTACAGATGTGAGCCTCCACACCTGGCCTCTTTCATTGTTTTTTTGTTTTTGTTTTTGTTTGAGATGGAGTCGAGTCTCGCTCTGTTGCCTAGGCTAGAATGGCGTAATCTTGGCTCACTGCAAACTCTGCCTCCTGGGTTCAAGCGATTCTCCTGCCTCAGCCTCCTGAGTATAGCCGGGATTATAGGCACACGCCACCACACCCAGCTAATTTTTTGTGTGTTTTTAGTAGAGATGGGGTTTCACCATGTTGGTCAGGCTGGTCTCAAACTCCTAACATCGTGATCTGCCTGCCTTGGCCTTTCAGAGTGCTGGGATTATAGGCAGGAGCCACCGCATCCGGCCTCCCCTTTACTTTTCTTAATTTGCACAGAAGACAGCAGTGTATAATAACCATATGACCCTGTATAACATTAGAAGGAAGTCTTGTTCAAGATACACAGAAAAGAATACTCTATGATTTATGATTCCATTAATTTTCAGGTATGAGAATGTGAGTCTGCTGTCAGGAACAAATTAAATGAGTTTAAAAAGCAGAATTGATACTCCTTATGGCTCTTATTTACGTTATTTTTTATTTATATGCATTTTACTATTTACTGATTTTATTTCATTGAAGATAGCTTATATCCTTGCTTGGTAAATGACCTCAGTCGCTAAGAGCATGGAGCCTTCTGAGTATTAAATAGTAACACTAAAATTATTTCCCTTTCTCTTTTAGTTATAGTGATAGTAGTAGTGATAATGATAGCAATTAGGTAGTAGTGACTCTCATGTGGCCCTTACAATGTGCCAGGCAAAAACTAAGTGGTTTTTAGTAGTAACTCATTTAATCCCCACAACAACCCTATGAGATAGATATTATTATTTTCATTTTATTGATGAGGGATTAAGGCCCAGAGAGGTTAGTAACTGACTTCTCCAACTACAAATAACTAGTAAGTGGCAGAGCTAGGAAATGAGCTGAGGCAGCCTGGCGCCAGGGTCTTTCCTCCTAACCATTACACTGTACCGTACTTATTTGACACCCGTGTAAGTAAAGGGAAATGTGAGATAAAAATGCTTTCAACATCTTTGTGGGCGCTACAGAACTTATTATTTGTTCATTCAGTGCTCCCTGTAGAATCAGTGATTACAGAGAACATTTAATCTCAAAGTATTCATCCCTATTTTCAAACTAGTATTTTCAGATCTGTTCTTGGAGACCTTGCATTTAGAAAAAGTACACTTGAACTTTTTAGTCGAATTGGCAGATCAAGAGCCCACAGACAGGATATTGCCTTTGCGTATTTAGATTGTCCTTGCTGACCCCTGAAGCAGTAATTTTGATAGATCACAATGTTTCCACTAGAGTACAGCAGTATTAGGGGTTCTGACTTCAAAGTGTGTATATGTATGTTTTCTATGTATTTTTGTAGACTCCTTCTCCACAAAGGGAACCAATCTTATACAAATTCTGAAGATCTTTTAGAGCCATTTAAATCCAAGAAATACCTAAGCATTTTGAAGTAGAACTATGAGCAATGAATGCAAAATGTTACCTTTCTGGAGTCTTGTGATAAGCAAAATAAATAAAACACCCTGCCCAATTTGCAGGGCTTTAACGTTCTGGCCATGCAGAATTAGTTTTTACTAATTCTGGGCATGTATTTACATATCCTTCTTACCTTTAAATCTGAGCTAATAGCTACTATTTGATAAGAAAACCAATGCTCTGTTTTCTTCTTTCTTTGTTTTGGGTTTCATGGATCTGACTGTGCTCTCTGTTAGAATACGTCTGGTGCTTTGGGTCAGTGAAGTGTTTGGCAGGAGGGAGAAACAGATTAAAATTTCTGTTCCTAAGTATGCATTTTTTATGGATGTGGTTGACTTTCTCATGTTAATTTTCTTTCCCCTAGGTTTATGAAGGCCTAGACATCATCACCAACAAGGTTTCTGCCCAAGAGCAGAGAATCTGCCGGCACCACATGATCAGCTTTGTGGATCCTCTTGTGACCAATTACACCGTGGTGGACTTCAGAAATAGAGCAACTGCTCTGATATCCTTAGGAAAGGCAGCAGCTGGGTTTGGTGGGTGAAAGCAGCCCAAGCCAAGAGAGAAGTTTTCCTTCTAGTGGCAATTTCTTCTCAGAAGGGGCACCCAAGGCCTAACTACTGATAGATGCCATCCCCATCAGACTATGGACTGAAAGATACAGTGTCTTTGTCACTCAAATTCTTGTCCTTAGACTGTGTCATCATCATCCTCTGGGAACTTGTTAGAAATGCTGATTCTTGGGCCCCACTCCAGACCTACTGAATCAGAATCTGCATTATAACAGGAGTCCCCAGTAATTCATATGCACATTAAAATTTGAGAAGCACTGTTTTAGTGATAAGAACACTGATTTAAGAATCAGAAAATTTGTGTTACAGTCCTAGAACTGCCTTTTTTACCGTGTGAATTTTACTGGGTAAAGCATTTCCTTAACCCCACTGAGCTTCGGTTTTCTATCTTTTAAATGGAGATACGAAGTTAATCTATAAATATAATGGAGTTATAGTTAGAATTTCAAAGGGATTGTTAGATGGGAGAGGACTGGAAAATATAGTTCTGGGTAAAACCAAGAAATTTTTGCAAAAAGAATAATGTAAGGGGGATTGCCCTTATGTCTTAACATGCAGACTGCCTTTAGTATCTGGATTGCTATATATTAAAAGATTGAAAAGTCGTAATAATTATAATAGCATGGAACTTATTTAGTACTAGATATATTTGTGGCACAGAATAGAAAACCCAGATATAGATTCAAATGGAAGTGTGTAAATTTTTTTTTTTTTCTCCTAGAGACGGTCTCACTCTGTTGCCTAGGTTAGAGTGCAGTGGCACTGTCATGGCTCATTGCTGCCTTGACCTGGGCTCAGGTGATCCTCCCACCTCAGCCTCCCAAGTATCTGGGACTACAGGTGCTTACCACCACACCCAGCTAATTATTTTTATTTTATTATCATTATTTTTTGAGACGGAGTCTTGCCCTGTCACCTAGGCTGGAGTGCAATGGCGCAATCTCCACTCACTGCAATCTCCGCCTCCCAGGTTTAAGTGATTCCCCTGCCTCTGCCTACCGAGTAGCTGGGACTACAGGCACGTGCCATGACACCCGGCTAAGTTTTTGTATCTTTAGTAGAGACAGGGTTTCACCAGGCTGGTCTCAAACTCCTGACCTTGTGATCCACCTGCCTCGGCCTCCCAAAGTGCTGGGATTACAGGCGTGAGCCACCGCACCCAGCTATTTTATTTTTTGTAGAGATGGATTTCGCTATGTTGCCAGGCTGGTCTTGAACCCTTGGACTCAAGTGGTCCTTCCACCTCGGCCTCCCGAAGTGCTGGAATTACAAGTGTGAGCCACCACGCCTGGCCCCAATCAGCCTTTTTGATTCGACAGGTGAAGGTACTAACTACTGAGGCCCAAAGGGTAGAAGGGTGATTGCTCAATATCACAGTCATTTCATGGCTTGCACAAATAAGTTAAACCTTTTCCCGTGAAGTATGTCCTATCCCATCATCTTTCCTCTTTCCACTCTTGCCTCTTCTGGAATCTTAACACTTTTCCCTTCCCCTTTTCATTTCTTTGCTCACTTTCCCTTTGTTAATCATACTACAGGTTGAACATCTGAAAATCTAAAATCCAAAAGACTCCAAAATCTGAAATTTTTGGAGTGCTGAGATGATGCTCAAAGGAGATGCTCATTGGAGCGTTTCAGTTTTCAGATTTTTAGATTTGGAATGCTCAACCAGTAAGTATAATGCAAATAATTCAAAATCTGAAACATTTCCTTGGTCCCAAGTATTTTGGATAAGGGATATTTAACTTGTATACAATATCCACTTTGCTCCCTATACTTTATTATTATTTTTTTTTTTGAGACGGAGTCTCGCTCTGTCGCCCAGGCTGGAGTGCAGTGGCCGGATCTCAGCTCACTGCAAGCTCCGCCTCCCGGGTTTACGCCATTCTCCTGCCTCAGGCTCCCGAGTAGCTGGGACTACAAGCACCCGCCACCTCGCCCGGCTAGATTTTTGTATTTTTTAGTAGAGACGGGGTTTCACCGTGTTAGCCAGGATGGTCTCGATCTCCTGACCTTGTGATCCGCCCGTCTCGGCCTCCCAAAGTGCTGGGATTACAGGCTTGAGCCACCGCACCCGGCCGGAAAGTGAAGTCTATTTATCTTCAGAACCTGTGCGTCTCACTTAATTTGGTGAAGCCTCAAGTGGCAAAAATGTGATAGTCTCTCCTGATGGTAGAGACTGACTGAGTCTAAGAATCTTAGGGAAACCAGCTTGTGTTTTGCCTTAGAAGGCAAAGTCACGCAATGGATGACACCTTGATGGCCTCCTGAGCAGCTGACACTTGGTTCTTTGAGAGTCCTTGGGCTTGTGCTTGTTGAACTGATTTGGAATACTAATAAAACTTTGACTTTTAGCAGTAAGACCTAGAAAGTTCTAGAACTGGAAGGAATTACCACTATGCATTTGTCTCTGGTTTCTGCAAGTCCATCCAGAACTGATTGGACATGATTCTGGAAATTTGTTGGAAACATTGAGGGCTGGTATCAATGCATTTTGGTTCCCACCCTTTCTCCTCTGCTCTGCAGATAAATGAATGTGGTTTCTTGCTAATAGTGTCCTTCCCAAGTGAGTCAGGATTCTCTTGATATTTAATATCGTGGTATCTTTCTTAATGTTCACATTGAAGATATATTTGCTCGAGACAAAATTCCTATTGTCGTGGGAGGAACCAATTATTACATTGAATCTCTGCTCTGGAAAGTTCTTGTCAATACCAAGGTAAGTTTAGTTCACTTGTAACTCACTGAGGAAATGGATTGCTCTTTCTTGCTGGCTAATTTTAGTGGGAGAAAGGTTGACTCTTGCCTATTTCTTATACTCAGCAACTATAATTTTCCTACTTAATATTCTCAAGCAAATGCCACCTCCATATGTGAAGTGTGTTCCTCTAGGCTGGTCTATGGGAAGGGGCTATGTGTGGGAAAAATGTTGCTGTGTGGATTAATTAGCATCTCCATATAAATTAACAGTGCATTAGGCCGGGCGTCGTGGCTTACTCCTGTAATCCCAGCACTTCGGGAGGCCAAGGTGGGCGGCTCACCTGAGGTCAGGAGTTTGAGAACAGCCTGGCCAACATGGTGAGACCCCATCTCTACTAAAAATACAAAAATTAGCCAGGCGTGGTGGCACACGCCTGTAATCCCAGCTACTAGGGAGGCTGAGGTGAGAGGATCGCTTGAACCAGGAGGTGGAGGTTGCAGTGAGCTGAGATCGCGCCACTGTACTCCAGCCTGGGCAGCAGAGCGAGACCCTGTCTCACAAAAAAATAAAAATAAAAAGAGAGAGAGAGATGTGATTCAAGAAAAAAATATGTATAATTCTTTATAAAAATTATATTTAAAAAAACGCAGTACATTAGCCTGATTCAGTATTTCCTGGCTGGCAGCACAGTATGTATATCAGGGAGATGTCCATCACTGACCTTATTTACATAGGTGCTGCTATGTAGGGTAAGACTGTGTAAACTGTAATTTGCTGGCAATCCTGGTCTCCTTGTTCATCCTTGCTGAGAAGACTAGACTCCTGGATATGTTAAAATAGATATATTAGCCCTGGTACCTGTTTGAACTTCTGACAAGGAAGCAAATAGCCAAGTGTTTCCCTATGCTGTAAGTCTTCTTTTTTGTTTGCTGTGGCCTCACAGCACTTACCACAGCATATTGGAATTTTCTGTTTATGATCTGTCTCTCACTATATGGCAAGATCTTCTGATTATTCTGTATTCCTGACACTTAGCAAAGTGCCTGGCACGTATACTGTCTCAGTGTTTGTTGAATTAAATTTGCTTCTAAACCATCATTTAATAGCCCCAGCAGATGGGCACTGAGAAAGTGATTGACCGAAAAGTGGAGCTTGAAAAGGAGGATGGTCTTGTACTTCACAAACGCCTAAGCCAGGTGGACCCAGAAATGGCCGCCAAGCTGCATCCACATGACAAACGCAAAGTGGCCAGGTAAGAAAGTCTGGCCTGCTGACCCCAAATTCCTTTACAACTAGGGAGCAGTCAGTTCTTCAGTTTGCCCAGGTGATGAGAGAGATTTGGTAATAGCAGTTAGTGGAGATTGATGTGGTGTTCTAACTCAGCAGGTTGGGAGGCCCTGAGTTATTGCTTCAGTTCAGCTCCCTCAATAAATAATTGCACCCTACTTTGTTACATTTTAAATGCATAGTACAATATCGTTTTCCCCTAGGGCCTATATAATGTTGCTTCATTTTCTATTTGATCTTTGCTTGTATAACAGTTTTCATATACATTTTTTCTGGCATGCAGTTTGTTTACATTGTGATTTGGATTTCATAATTGATTATGCAATGCCATGTTCTGCCCCAGCAGCTTTCCCAGTGGGAGGTGGATTTTATAAACTGTCTCACAGATCAGCTCACCTTTGCACATGGAAACTATCTGGTAGGGAAGAGAAGTAGTGAATGAACTCACAAGGTCATGTTTTTTTAGGTTGTTTTGAAATTGCAGCCTCATGTTAGGTTTATTTTTCTGCAGAATTAGGAGTGATACCACTTCTGGCATAGTAGGACATCTAATGAAGGACCTACTCTATTGATGGTTGTGCAGATTAAATATTAAAGTAACATCTCATATTCATAGGGATTGTGAAGTACTCCACTCAAATGAATTTGATATTTTTCACCCTAATTTTACCCCCCTCAATGAAACTTAATGTTAGAATATAGGATTTAAAACAATTCATTATTATTATTACTTTTTTTTCTTTCTTTCTTTCTTTTTTTTTTTTTTTTTTAAGAGATAGTGTCTAACTTTGTTGCCCAGGCTGGAGTACAGTGGCACGATCATGGTTCACTGCAGCCTTGACTTCCTGGGCTCAGGTGTCCTCCTGCCTTGGCCTCCTGAGTAGCTGGGACTACAGGTGTGCACTGCCATACCTGGCTAGTTTTTAAAATTTTTAATTTTTAGTAGAGATGTTTTGCTTTGTTGCCCAGGCTGGTCCCAAACTCCTAGGTTCAAGCTATCCTCCTGCCTCAGCCTACCAAAGTACTGGGATTATAGTCATAAGTCACAGTACTCAGCCAAGAAAAGGATTTCTTCAGGTAGGGTTGTCCTTTGCACTGCGAGGGGGTGGGGCACAAATTGTATTGTCTAAGTTTTTTCACCCCCTTAAAGGCAATATAACCCCATTAAGAATGCATGTTTCAGATTAATGAAGTTTATACTTTTCAGTATCCAAACATTTTAAACACTTTAATAGAAAACATTCAGTTTTTTTTTAAACTTAGGAACATTATGATAAACATTCATTTTTATATTGTTTTATTACATGATTCTAGAGCTTGGTGTTTATTATTCCCTTCTTTTACTAGTCAGTTCTTTCTTTTTTTTTTTTTTTTTGAGACGGAGTCTTGCTGTGTCGCCCAGGCTGGAGTGCAGTGGCCCGATCTCGGCTCACTGCAAGCTCCGCCTCCCGGGTTCACGCCATTCTCCCACCTCAGCCTCCGAGTAGCTGGGACTACAGGCGCCCGCCACCACGCCCGGCTAGTTTTTTGTATTTTTAATAGAGACGGGGTTTCACCATGTTAGCCAGGATGGTCTTGATCTCCTGACCTCGTGATCCGCCCGCCTCGGCCTCCCAAAGTGCTGGGATTACAGGCTTGAGCCACCGCGCCCGGCCTAGTCAGTTCTTTCTTACCACCTCTCCTCATTTTGCGCTTCTAAATGAGTAATGAGTTTGAGAATTTTTTCTTAGTAAGAGTCAATAGGTTCTAAGCAAGAGCTCTAGAGTCTCATTTAGAGAATGAGAACTTTTTTTTTTTTTTAATCTTTCTTTTGGCTTGAGGCTGTATTTTAACTCCAGGTAAGTGAGATATCTATTCCTACATTTTTTTCTCATAGATCTTCTTTGAGAAACCAGTGATACTAAAAGACAAGGGGTCTACACTCTTGCGTTAGAGTTTCAGGAAGTAGAATTGGGTCAGGAAGAGAAAGATCACTTTCAGGCTGATAAGTTGCAATTACCGAGAGTGGTAGAGTGTAGATTGGGGAGTTAAATTACCTAGTGCTGCATAACATAATAGATACAGACAGAAGTGGATGGTGGCTTAAGAATAAGTATGTGAGTTCTTTTCTCAGTGATCTTTGTGCCAGTAGAGCACTGGATTAGCCAGGAGCATTCTTCATTAATTTGACATATTTAAAAAAGAAAGCTGATGAGCTGGATGTACAACATGCTTTTGTACTGTGGGAAAGGCACGCCAGCGAGACCAGACTTGTTGGCTTGTTACAAAGTGTCCCAAACAAGCTCTTTTACTGTTTATCTGAAAGGGAGTGAGTACCATTCTGTTTGTATAGAAGAAATCTCTTGTTTCTGAACCTATTTAACTGATTTCAGAATAATTTATGTATCTTTAGAAAAATAGGATTATTTCTTACTTTACCTAAAGTTTTCTTTAGTACCCCTTTCTGAGTAGCTGTAGGACTGGAGTAACCCTAGACCTTCATGTCTTTTGGAACTTAATGCAGTGAAAATGAGATTAAGCCTTTCTGCGTCCCCCCTTTTTGAAGAGACAGGGTCTGTTGCTGCTTAGGTTGGTCTTGAACTCCTGAGCTCAAGCACTCCTCCCAGTTTGGCCTCCTGAGTAGCTGGGATTACAGACGCGCACACTGTCATGCCTGGCTTTCAAGAATGAGGCTTTCTGTAATAAACAGCCTTTCTCCTTGTTTTATCTGAGAATGAATACTTTCTGTTGGTTTTTATGGGTGTACCCCCTCCCTCCCCTTTTAAATTACTTAGGAGCTTGCAAGTTTTTGAAGAAACAGGAATCTCTCATAGTGAATTTCTCCATCGTCAACATACAGAAGAAGGTGGTGGTCCCCTTGGAGGTCCTCTGAAGTTCTCTAACCCTTGCATCCTTTGGCTTCATGCTGACCAGGCAGGTAACAGCCCTTTGATGCCCTAGAGTCCATCTGTGATGGAACTTAGAGTAATAAGTTACTGTATAGAAAATGCTTAGAACCATGGGTGGCTTGTAATAAACCCTAAACAAGTATTAGCTATTAATTTTATTATCATTATCATTATTTGTTGACTTAGGCACAGTGCCGTTCCCCCTAGATATCTGTTTGGAAAGGGAGAAAGGATAGCCCTGGCACTAGGAGAAGACATCATGGGTAGAGTGGGATGGGATGGACAGATGGGAAAGAGACTGCCATCCGGGAAGGTCCAAAGGAGAAAAAGAAGGAAGTTTCTTGTGGAAGGTTGGCTGGAGGCTAGAATGTTCTAGAAGCAGTATGCCTTATAATTAGCTTGCTAGCCTGATGGTATTTTGTTGCTAAAGTATAATTATGTCCTGTGATAGTAGTAACTTATTCATCCAGCAAACGTTCAGTAAGCATTCAGTGAAGTGCTGGGTATTCTGTGTGGTACTTCGTTTTCAGTTGAAGAGGCAGTGCCTTTTCTTAAGGAATTCCCAGTCTAGTGGGACAACAGACAAGGAGATAGATACTATCTGTCTGTCTATTATTTATTTGATAAATGCTGGGCTAGATATATTTTCAGGGTGCCGTAGGGTCACAGAGAAGGGATGATGAACATTATCTGGGGGGAGTCAGAGACCAGTTTGCAAAGGTAGCCTATGATTGTCCTGAAAAGATGACATCATTATGTGGAGAAACAGTAGCGTGTAGCACTGAAGAGCACAGGCTCTTGAGGCAGACTGTCTAATAGCAAATTCCTGATCTACTAGCTTCTAGTTATGTGAATTGTAAGACAAATTAGTTTACCTTTCTGTGTCCCAGTTCTCCTGTAAAATAGAGATAATAGTAATAGTACATATCTCATAGCTTCATTAAGGTTTAGATGAATTAATACATGTAAAGTGCTCAGAATGTGTCTGACACATGACAGGTCCTCAATAAATGCAAACTTTCTAGGAAGGTTACTGTTGCTGTAGGCCAATAAATCGCAATGGTAGAGATGTAGAAGAATATAAAATGGTGACAATCTATTGTTAAATTAACTGCCATAAATTGATTTAAAAAGGGAATTTTTTTTTCTTTTTTTTTTTTTTTGAGATGGAGTCTCGCTCTGTCGCCCAGGCTGGAGTGCAGTGGCGCGATCTCGGCTCACTGCAAGCTCCGCCTCCCGGGTTCACACCATTCTCCTGCCTCAGCCTCCTGAGTAGCTGGGACTATAGGCACCCGCCACCGCGCCCGGCTAATTTTTTTTTTTTTTGTATTTTTAGTAGAGACGGGGTTTCACCATGGTCTCGATCTCCTGACCTTGTGATCCGCCTGCATCGGCCTCCCAAAGTGCTGGGATTACAGGCGTGAGCCACCGCGCCCGGCTAAAAAGGGAATTTTTCAATAATGGAGTTTTGTAAATAAAAACTTCTACTCTACAATTCAGCATAAAATAATGGTGTCTGATTCATAGTAAAGCTGTTTGTCACATCTGAACAATTACGACCTCTCACTCTTTGCTCGCTTGCTTGACTCAGTAGTTTAGAATGTATCTAGGATGTCTTTGGATTAAAGTTCCATATTCTTATCCGAGGTGTTATCTAGGGGTTCTTAAACAAAGTAACACTGAGTTACAGTATAATGACACATTAAATTAAAAATAAGAAAGGTAAACCAGGGGATCCTCAGCCACCTCTAAAACACATTGGGATATACATTCCATGTGAGAATAGAATATTTGTCCTTCACAATTGCTGTAGTTGTATGCTTTCTCTATATGATGAGGAGGCATGTGCTTCATTCTGGCTGTTTTTATTTGGAGCTGCAAAGTCTTAAATGTGAGTAAATAAAGTATGAATTATTACAATAATCTTTGGAATCTGAATTCTTTCTTCCATTTGGATAAATTCTCTTTTTTTGTGACCACCTGTGCACTCATCATGTAAGTATATAGTAGGTACCTACAACTTGCTTGCTGGTTAATGGGCTGATTTGATTCAAGTTCTAGATAAGCGCTTGGATAAGAGGGTGGATGACATGCTTGCTGCTGGGCTCTTGGAGGAACTAAGAGAATTTCACAGACGCTATAATCAGAAGAATGTTTCGGAAAATGGGTGAGGATTTGGCTGTTATTCTGACCTACTGTCCATCTTTTGCCTACAGTCAAAAGACCATAATGCTAATACTAGCTTTGGGTCTACCTGTTTATCAGCCTTCATTACAGATGCAGTTTTTTAATCTTTCAGACAGTCCCAGGAGTTAACTTTTCAAGAAAGTAACCTGGTGGGTAGGGGAGGGGGAAAATATCAGAGAATCAGTAACTGCTCAGGATCTCAATTTCCTTATCTGACAGATGAAATGGCTCAACTAGGTCCATCTCCAAAGCCCCTGCTAGCTTTTAGGAGCAATGGCTCATCTGCTGATGCCCTCCTATTCCCAGCCAGGACTATCAACATGGTATCTTCCAATCAATTGGCTTCAAGGAATTTCACGAGTACCTGATTGCTGAGGGAAAATGCACACTGGAAACTAGTAACCAGCTTCTAAATAAAGGTGTGAATTCTTCCATATGACCTAGTCTTGGACATCTTTGGGTGGCAGGGTACTCTGCTGGTATGGTCTGAGAAAGAGCCAAGGCTCAAAGCGTCACAAGTAGCCTTCAACTCAGAATTGAGATTTTTGTCCACCAAGTCTGACATTGTACTGCCATGACTGACTTTCTCCTGCTGGGCTGGGAGGGCCTGCCTCTCTGCAGGGTAGGGAGTGCTTACCTAGATTTTCTTAAATCTACTGTATCTTTCAGGTATCGAGGCTCTGAAACAAGTAACTAAGAGATATGCCCGGAAGCAAAACCGATGGGTTAAAAACCGTTTTTTGAGCAGTAAGTCTCATGTTTTTCCTTATACTATGGGTCTGTTTTCAATAGAATATAGATGTCCTCAGCTCACCCAGAAAATGAATTTTAGATTCCGGGCCTGTTCTGAGACTCTGAATCTGACCTAGGGGAAGTTCTATAACATAAATGATTATCCAGGGATATTTTCTTGTGATGTCTCAGAAAAAAAAAAATTGTTTGCATTGAGGAGTCTGCTTTCTGCCTTGAACAGATGGATACTGGCTGCAAACAGCTAAGAACAACAGCAGCATCTTCTTAGGAGAGCTGGTGTTCAGGGCTGATTTTTAGCTTCAGTTTTGTACCTGAAGAGCAGTCAGATTTCTGTAGGGAAGATTTTCTAATTACAATGTTTTCTGAGGGCCAGATGAGTAGTATAAAAAGACACCTTCACCATTTCTCCCAGCATCTCCACATGGTGCTTCAGATGCTTCAAATGAAACTTTAATTAAACAGCATTTTTAAGGGAAAAGAAAGGAAATTCTCATTCATTTGGCCCTGTACTGTGTCTTTGGCACTAAATTTGGTGCCATACATATATTATTGAGTCTTCAAGGTAGGTGTTATTCTTTTCTTTTTACAGATAAGAAAATGAAGGCCTAGTGAAGTTAAATAACTTGCCAAAAATCACCCAGCTAGTCGGCAGTAGATAACTGAATGCAGGCCTGACACAGAGTCCACACTCCTTTATACTACTACTCTTACTTCCTTTAGCCGTAACTTTAGCAAGACAGCATTAATATTGGACTGTGGGTAAAAACTATGTGGTTATGAGTGAAAGGAAATAATTTAAGCATAAGTGAAACTTCAGTTTTATCTTGTGGACACGTTTTAAATATGCTTCTGAATCATCCTGTGTTTACCTTTCGCTGGTAGACTTCTGCTCTCAATTACAGATAGGGCCAGCTGAAGCGTCTGCCCCACTCGGTGCCTCTGAAAATACATACCTTGATCCCTGCTGTTTACCACTAAACTGCTAACATTCTTTCTCCCAGCTCCCACTCTCTGCCTGAGCTCTCCAGTGGAGTTCTGGTGTGAAGAGGCTTGTTATGCTTTCTTCTACTTATCCTGTTTTCTCTGCATGTCCTGGTAGATAGAAGTCTTAGTGTCATCTGAAGTTGAAGCTCAGTGCTGTACTACAGATTTCTAATGCAACTTCTCTTCTCCCCATGTCTGACAATAAGCCTGTAACAGAAGACTTTTTGGTAATAATTTAGAACTTCTTCCTGTAGTAAAACCACAATAGTTCCTCCATCTCTGTGGCAGGAGGAGTTGATGGCACAGTGTGTCATATGCCTGTTCCTCATTCGTGTGTATGCCGGCATCGTCCTAGTGCTGAGTGAAAGGCACAGCTGCCCTGTAAATCAGGAGCTGTGCGTGATTGGCCAGGGCTGGTCTGCTGGGGTATGGTTCTGGCAGAAAGCCAGGGGGACTTCCCCACCCCAGCTTGGCCTTGGACCCAAGCCAGAAATAGCAGCTGGGAGCCGAGAACTTGTTGAAAGGTGCTTAGACAGGGCACAGAAGCCCAACAAAGGGCTTAGAGGAGAAAGGAAAATGTAGAGTGGCCTGGAAACAGGTGCAGAGCTTAGCCAAGGCCAGGTGTGCTGTGGATGCTGCCTGCACCCTCCTAGTCTCACCTTTCCGTGTGGTGGCAGGTGCAGCCCAGTCCAGTCTATGAAGAATCTTATTTGTGGTTGGCACAGTCAAAAGGCCAGCACCTGCCAGTCGTTGGCATCCCAAGGCCTTTGATGTTTTTGCCTATGGGTGATGCTCTTTGCCTTTAGGCAACTGAATCAACCTAGCTGTGGAAGGCAATTTAGTATGTACATAGGCAGGGAAGCTAACTGCAGAGACTAAACTCTTGCAACATGGTTGGCTCAGGTGGTTGAAATACCTGTAGCTACACTCTTTGCTACTTTCAGTCTCATCTGCGTTAGAAAGTGTCTACCAGGGGGTGTTTCTTGAATATCCTCTAGATCAGGTTTTTAAAAGAAGTTGCTCAACTACATCAATTCTAAGGTTTCTTTCTGGTTCGCAGATTCTGTGGCTTATTGGCTGATATGATTCTGTTCCTAGCCCATGCTGTCAAAGCATTTCATGAGTCCCAGGCCGCTGAGGGAATATATGCAAACCTGAGACTAGTATCTGCTCCTAAAGAAAGCTGTGAATTCTCTTGCCACAGATCGCCATCATCGTAAGATGATATGGAACTTAGACTAGGCACTTACTTAAAGCTGTTAGTTTATTTCTTCTTATGATGTGCTGTCTTTGTGTTGTAGCTCACACAATGGTCCCTCGAGCTGTTAACTCTATTCTGGTTTCCTGGCTGATCTGGAAGATCCTGCACCCATGTATCCAGATTATGTAGCTAGTCTTATTGGCTGCAGAGCAGTTAAACCTCTAGGTCTTTCTTGGATTGTGGTTCATGTTTCAGTTAGAATGAATAGCATGGTCAGAATGTTTACTCCTTTGGCTCTGTGTATTTCCCTGGAGGATTTCAGAGTCCTGGGTGCAGAGTAGATTGGGTTTGAGGCTGACCTCTCACAACCTTTCTTTGTCATCATTAGGACCTGGTCCCAGTGTCCCCCCTGTCTATGGCTTAGAGGTATCTGATGTCTCGAAGTGGGAAGAGTCTGTTCTTGAACCTGCTCTTGAAATCGTGCAAAGTTTCATCCAGGTAATTGTGAATCATGATACAGTCTATTGTCTGGTTTTCAGAGCACTTTCATTAGCTGACACCTTTGTTGCTATATTGAAGAACCAGGCCTTCTTTTCCATAGAATAAAGCCAAAGGGCTGGCTGCTTTTCAGTACCTGGAGACTGCTTTTCTTCTTTTACATTCAGAAAGGTTGTTGCTAAAATCTGTATACAACCCATCTGCTCTCTGGGGTGAGAAAAAGGAATCTTAGGAAAATCCTACTTCCCTTAATAGAGAATTATATCCAGATCTCTTTGAATTGAATATTCCCTTCCACCCTTGTTCTTTTAGGGCCGCAAGCCTATGGCCACTCCAATAAAGATGCCATACAATGAAGCTGAGAACAAGAGAAGTTATCACATGTGTGACCTCTGTGATCGAATCATCATTGGGGATCGCGAGTGGGCAGGTAGAGTATGGGGAGGGGCATGAAGAAATCTATAAGGGTGGGTTCACACTGACTTCATGAAATTTAAGGTCTTTGGCAGATTGAACCTGGAGTCTATTTATTTGTAAAGCGACAGCTAGATTCCTCTAAGAGCCTGTGCTCAAATTCACTGGAGGCTTCCCCCAACTGGGGAGTTGTCTCTGTATTCTGAGATTCAGAGGAAAATCAAATGCTCTCCATCTTCAGCTGGAATTAATATTTTATACTAAGAGATCTGCAGGTAACTTTCTAGAGCTCCTTTGACTTTGTGGTCCTGCCTTGGAGGAGTTTCTTGGCCTTTCATGTTTATAATTCAGTGGGGGCGGGATCAGGAAGTAAGGGTGTAAGGGAAGCCAGGCAGCTAATCCAGGAGACTGGAAGAAGCAGAAGCGTAGCTGGGAGCGGGCAGGAAGTACAGTTACTCCTCCTGAGTGTGGTTTTTAAAAGTGGTATCTCTTCAGTAACCTTTGAGGTAATTGTTGACATAGTGGTAGTTGCTAAAACTGTGATAAAAAGATGTTAAGGGAAACTGTGTGAAAGTAAGCCTGTCACACATGTATAAAGAAGGTTAGTTCCCCACCACCTCAGGGCCAGCCCCACCCTAAGGCTCTGCATCCCTGCATTAGAGCCTGGCTCTGCCTCTGCCACAGAGTTACATTGCACACACATCGTTGGATTTTCAGATTTCTGCAGTGATCCAATCAAAGCCCAGGACTTCTCCCCCAAGCCTTGAGTTTACTTGGTATTTAGAAACAGGTGTAAGGTTTGCTGCTTTCAGGCACAGTGGGGCTTGTCGTTTACTCAGCGGCTGGGATCCTTCTGTTCAGAGTACTGTTTTGCATGGGATTCTCAGAGAAGTAGATTTTTCTCCCCAAAGTAACCAATAGGATGATTAGGTCTATTAACTGGTAACTGGCAAAATGAACTCCGTTGTCAGAGACTGGGGATGGCTGTGATTGCCCAACCAGCAGAAGAAGCCTCGATTGTCGTTGGTTTATAATGATGAAAGGGGAAGAGAAAGAGAGTGTCTGATTGTTTTTTTCTAAAGGAAACTTAGTGGTTCGATTTGTTGAATGTCCTTCAGGGATAGCCTCAGAGAAGCAACATGTGTGAGCCTTTGTGAGCTTAGCTTGTGTAAGCCCTTCTGTAGTGCCATCTGTCAAGTCCTTGCTCCCATCTCCTGCTGCCATGGAGAGCCAGCCCAGAAGCCCATTTTTTGCCTTAGGCTCTAGCTGGAGAACAAAGCTGACTTATTTCCCCAAGTAAACTTTTCTCTTAATTCTAACAGCTCTACCTTACGTATTCTTGCTTCTAAACTCTTCAAAATGATGTTTTTAATATGTATAAAAGAGAATTTAAACTAGTTGTCTATCTCTTTCAGTGTTCCCAGATGAGATTTCCTTGAAAAAAGAACAGGATAGTGAAAATAAACCTGTATAAGTTAGTCATAAGGTGGGAACTGTCTTAGGGGTGACAGGTCTGCAGTTGATAGCAGGCAACAGTGGCCCTTTAGCTTGACTTCCTTCTTCAACCCTCGGAAGAAATTGTCAGTGATAAATGCACCTTCCTTAATCCCTGGAGCAGTGTGTGCCTAGATAATAGGAATCTTGCCAGAGAGTCGTTCACATGACCTTTTTGACCCAGGCACAGGGATGCCAGACCAGGAAGGACAACAGGCAATGCCCTGCAATACAGAGGATTTGAATTTCTAACTTTTCAGCCTTACAAGTTGAAAATGTATCTGTAACAGGAAGCCCCATACTACAGAGACCTGATTCTGGAAAGTGGGATCTCTTTTTGAAGCCATGGGTCTAAGTAGAAGAGTTTACCTGCTGTGTGACCTTGGACATTTTGTAAGACCTCTCTGAACTTCAATTTCCCTTGTGTAAAATGAGTAGAATAGTACCATCTTACAAGACTGCCATGAGGATTGGTGATGTAAAGTACCTGGCAGGGAGCACTTGATATGTGGTAGCTCACTCTCTTTTGCCAGCTCGCTGGCCATATAATTTATTCTTCCCTTAAAAATGCTAAGCAGCTATACCCGTATATGTGTTGATCTTGCTATTTATTGTTGAAGAAAAGCATTGTATAGTTAATTTTACTTGCTTCCAGATTAATTCTAGAGCATTCTAATGAGTTTTTTTGTTTGTTTGATTTGGTTTTGTCTTTACAGCGCATATAAAATCCAAATCCCACTTGAAGCAACTGAAGAGAAGAAGAAGGTTGGATTCAGATGCTGCCAACACCATAGAAAATCAGAGCATTTCCCCAGACCATGACAAAGAACCTAAAGAGAAGGGATCCCCAGGGCAGAATGAGCAAGAGTTGAAATGCAGCGTTTAAGAGACATGTCCAGTGGCCTTTGGAAAGGTCGTGGGGATCCACTTCTGAAGGGAGGGGCATGTCTGTCTCCCAGTCTGGGCAGAGGAGTGCTATGCAGAATTTTGTGCATAGCAGAAAAGCTCCCACCATTTTCTTTCATTCAGTGGTGTGTTCTAAAGTCTCATGTTCTCTATAATAGAAACAGCAGGTCTTGTCAGCTCCTTGTATGGCTGATGTGTCTGGAAATGATGTCATTCAAGAAAGCATTTTTTTTTTCTTTGAATCTTAAAGGTTCTATTATTAAAAGAGGCACAGATTCCACATTTTTATACATGAGGATCTTTTTTTGTGGTGAATACCAGGACTGACTGCATCCCTTTAAAGAAGTTTTATGTCCCTGACTCTGGCTAAAATTATCTGATTTCCAGATGCTTTTGTAGATGACTGAAGTATTTGTGAGCCACATATTGGGAGTTCTAGATTTGAGTGAATGGCAGGACAGGACCATCCCCACTGAGATGATTAAGTGAACCAAACTAATTCTCGGAGTTCTACAGAGAAGGAGGGAATCAGACTGAGGAAGCTGTGTCATGGGACTTGAAGACCAAAGACTTTGCAATTTGCAAGCTGCTCATATGTGAGTTATTATCACTGCTGTCTTTCTATTGAGTTACAAATCTATATTTTTATTGAAGTTTAAATAAAGAAAAAATTTAGAAGAGCCTCTTTGATCCTTAAAAAGAATACAAGTCCATGTCTAGTTTATATACAGTATGCTCTGTTATCAACATGATATAGCTTTTTCTCAAATTTGACCTTCTTCGTAGATCATGCTGTCCATTTATGTAGCAGGTGTTTATTTAACACATTATAGTCCTTGAAGACATCTAGAGAGGGTCTTTTATTAGAGATCTATTACTTCCAGTTGAAGCCCTCTTTCTAGAGTGACCTGCGCTGCCAGCAATATTAAATAGTTATTATTTATATATAACATCAAATATAGCATTTTTAGGGTATAATTCAGCAGCATTGACTACACTCACAATGTTGTGCAATCGTTACCACTATCTATTTCCAAAACTTTTTTGTCACTCCAAACAAACTTTGTGCCCTTTAAGCATTAACTCCCCATTCAAATACATTTTGTTTGTGCAGAATCTACTATATGAGAGGCCCTGAATTAGGCTAAAGGGAATGCAGAGATGAGATGTGTTCTTGCCTTCAGGGAGCTTATAAATAATTGCGTGTTTACACAAACACCAATCCAGGCAAGAGAGGATCAAAGGCCACAAGAGCTGTGTAGAATTTCAGTTTAGAAGGAAAGGAAGCGATCATGGAAGGAGGAGCATTTCTGCTGGACCTTGAAAAGCAATTATTGGTAAATGTTTTGTTTCCTATGCATATAAGACTTCACAGAGGAGAAGGCAGAGTAAAAAAAACTATCTAACTTGATTGACCTTTTTTTAAACAGTGCTGAATTCCAGAACCTCACCCACCTTCAACTCATTTGAATCTCAAAAATAAATTTATTCTCTGGGCAAAGAAGTTTATTAACTACTTTAGGAGCTAGCAAGGTGGGAAGCCACATCTTCCCAGTGGGAGTGGAGATGAGTACTTACTGTGAGCCACGCAGTGCCAAGTTCTTTTTATACGTTATCTTCTCATACAGCCCTGGGAGGGAAATGCTGTTTCTTTTGCTATTAACTGGGGGGAAACTAAGGCTCAGCAGTGGAGTACAGCTAGCAAGTGGTAGAGCTGGAATTGAGGTGAGGCTGGTAGACAATCTTTTAAGCACTGTGTTAAGCTGGCAGTTTGTAGGGAAGAACCTTTAGTTTCTCTGAAATATTCTTCATTCAAGTTGCTAAATATGCTTTAAAGCCTAAAAAAGTTTCAGTAGACAAGCAGGAAAAACTAGTTTTAATAATTGTATGTTAAAAAGCCTTTAATTCTTCCATCTGAAATACTTGGAGCAGTAATTCTCATTGAACTCATTGTTATCTCTATGGCAATTGGAAATCAGGAATTTTTTACAAGAAAAAAATCAAAATGTCTAATATTTATGAAGCACTTACTAAGTGTAAGGCACTGTGGTTGAGCCCACTGTTCATATTCTTAGCAATTGTAAATTCAACCAAATGAAATTCCTTTATCAGCAGCAAAGAGCCTGGGAAGGGCAGAACACTCACTAGAAATCTGCCTGGTGCTCTGGTCTGAGGCATTACCCTGAGTAGATTTCCCTTTTGCGCCTGCTCCCCAATGAATGACTTTGCTGTCAAGTGTAGGGAAGGAAAGTAGTTTGTCTTGTGATGGGCATAAATGTAGAGATGAAAGAATCCTTTATCTCTTGTATGGATGGGGAAACTGAGGCCTAAAACATGGATGTTCCAGTCACAGAGCAAGGCAAAGCCAGGACAAACCTTAGATCACCTTTCTTACTCTATTACTAAATCTCATACCAAATCTCATTTGAGAGCTGAAAAGTACCATAGAGCTTTGCGCTATTTGCTCAGCCTGGAGTGAGAATGAGGAATGCCGTTTTGTACCATCTGGCCATAGCAATCTCCAGGCAAGCAGAGCCCTCCAGTCCGTCACACCAGCAGTGCTATCTAAATGGCTTTGGCAATTAATTCCAATACTCAGTGAGCTATTAGGTTCATCTGCTTCTGTCAGTAAAAATCTTGATTAGGCGTTAGACAGTTCAGGCAATGTTGTTGTAGGTGAGTAGAAAGTACTTTGATTCTGAAGAGAGATCTAGGTTCTTAGACTTGAAAATACTTTGCTTGATTCTTAGGGCTAAGCAAGAGAACAGCTCATCTGTATTCCAGGAATATGGCTTGATCCTTCCTAGCTCTGAGTAATTTTTTGTACTCTCTTAGCTCTCTTTAGTTCCAAAGAGGATTTTTTTGCTTAAAACAAAACAAAACACACAGTATAACATTAAGAAACAACAGTCCGGAAGTGGTGGCTCACGCCTGTAATGCCAACACTTTGGGAAGCTGAGGCAGAAGGATCACTGAAGCCTAGGAGTTTGAGACCAGCCTAGGCAACGTAGTGAGACCCAGTCTGTTTGAAAAATTAGATAGATAGATAGATAGATAGATAGATAGATAGATAGGCCAGGTATGGTGGGTCATGCCTATAGTCCCAGGTACTTGGAAGGCTCAGGTAGGCAGATGGCTTGAGCCTGGGAGATTGAGGCTACAGTGAAACATGATCATGCCACTGCACTCCAGCCTGGGTGGCAGAGCAACACTGTGTTGCTCAAAAAGAAAATAAAATTAACAACCCTCTCCCCCCAGACACACATGCATGAAATCAACCTTTTATGAATGCAGTGACTTGTCAATATCCCTAGCACCTAGAAACAGTCAAATATTTGTCAAATAAATTGCATGAAAGCATAAAAACTAAGTAGGTCTCTACATAAGTGATCTGCTTCAATAGTTAAATGCCCTTTAACCAAGATGAAGAAATTTTGGGATAGCCACTGGCAGGAATTTCAGTATTTGATTATCACCTACTTGGGCAGTTAAGGCTGTTTTCTAAAATGATAGCTAACTGGTTATTTGTAAAGCTACTCTGAATGCTTACAAAGGAAGCTGCATGTTTGCATTAGTTCAGGTAAAAGGCTAAGTTGCTATAACAAAGAGATTCAACGATACAGTGGCTTAAAGAACAAAGAAGTTTATTCTTTCTCAGGTAACAGCTCTGAAGGGAATTGACCTATCTGAAGTGAGCGGTTCAGGTCATTGGGGCAGCTCTGCACCAAGTGGTGATTCAGGCACACAGGTTCCTCATATCATGTTGCTTCTCCATCCTCTGGAGCATTGGCCTCATGGGCTGCGTGCTTGAAGCTGGGTCATCATTGGTCCCAGCTAATGGGAAGGGGAAAAGAAACAGGGAGGAGGCAGACCCGCTGCCTGAAGGCCTAGACCCTTCAATGGCGTGGATACTTCTGCATACATTCTCACTTTCCATTGGCAAGGACTCAGTCCAATGGCCACGCCCACCTTGCCAGGAAGGCTGAGAAACGTAGTCAAGCCATGTGCCAAGAAGGAATGGGAGGACAGGTTTTGGTGGGCAACTTACAGTCCCCACTAAAGGGAAGGAGCACTCAATTCCAGGCTCATTTAACTAATTAATAAACTCTGTTAGTTTGCTAGGGGCAAATCTCTCTATTTCCCCATCTGTGAAATTAGTGAGTTGTATTGAGCTGACCTCTGAAATATTTCAAAAAGTAAAGCTTGAGAAAATCCTGACTGGTAGGACTTTAAGACAAGAATAAGAAAGCATTGTAGGGAATGGGAGTCTGTATAAACCTCAGGGCCAGTGGCTGATACTGTAAAGATGGTGGGGAGGAAAGATGGAAGGTGTTTTGGTGGCATTGTTGAATAACTGAACTAATGATGACTTAACTGCCTACCTTCAGACTTTGTTTTATGTGGCAGGGAGGGGGCAGTGGGAGAAAGAAACCACTATTTGTATTTGCAGCTGAACACTTTATTTTCTAATATACTATCTGTGTGATCTTGGGAATATTGCCTAAAACCCTGTTTCCTCATGTGTAAAATGAAGTTATCTGTATTCCACGGAACATGGTAAAGATTAAGTGAGGTCCTTTTGTAAATGGCATAGTGTTTTGGCACTGTAGTGCCCAGTAAATGGTAAGTATAAATTGGATTTATTTGCTTCATTGGGGAAAAATTGTTAATGCTACTAAAATGCTGGTTTATGATATGGTATCATTTCTTGGAAGTTATCAGGGCAAGTTCTGACTTAAGACTGACTAGTTTGGTGGACTGTAGTACTAATGGCCAGAAATGGTGCCTCAGGCTTCATCTGCCACCCACCTAGGCTTCAGCTGTTAGGTTTGGTTTGTTTCAATGCATATGATTTCCTCCATGGGTCAGCTCATTTGGTTGGACTGTTTTCTCCCCTTGAAATGTCCTTTCCTCTGATCTTTACCTAGTGAACTCCTACACATCCTTCAAGGCCCAGATCTGATGTCCTCTCCTTAGAAAAAGCTTCTTCGACTCCTGTAGGGAGACTTAATTTCTCCTTCTAGCAGTTAATACATAATAGTGTTAATATTAGCTGGTGCTTATGTAGTCCTATGAGCTAGGCACTGCTTTAAGCACTTTTACACATATTAACTTATTTAATCCTCACAGAGCCCAATGAGGTAGTTTTGTCATTGTTCTTGTTAGCTCTGTCTTACAACTAGGGAAACTGAGTAGAGCAGTTAGATGACTTTCCTAAGGGCAAGCTGGGATTTGAAAATAGGTGGGTGGCTCCAGAGTCTGTTCTGCCTCATTATTTTGCTACAGCTCATAGCACCTGTTATTTATCTCTTGTTCCCACTGGAAAGTAAATTCTGCCAGGATCTGAGTACTATTTTAAGATGATTGTGGAACATGTAGTGGGTACCCAATGTATATTGAGGCTAATTTCTGCAAGGCACACCTCCCTGTCTAAATGTAGACATGGCTTCTCTTCATTGAGTGCTTTCTGTGTGTCAAGCATTATATCAAGCACATGCATACGTTATAATGATTCCTTAAAACAAACGGACAAGATAATTTGTTATCACCATTTTATAAACACAGCTTAATAAACAGTGGTTGGCACAGAGTAAACATGCAAATATTTGCCGAGTACCAGAGATAAAGCTTGGTGAGGGCAGCGATTTTTGTCTGTTGTTCACTGCTTTATCCCTGGCACCTACAATGGCCTGCTGCTTAAAAGCACTTATTTGTGTTTTTGTTTTTTTACTTTAAGTCAGCCTTTTATTTTTATCCAGATTTTTTGAGATATAATTGACAGATAAAATTGTATGTATTTAAGCTATATAAAGTGATGGTTTTATATATGTATATATATGTGTGTGTGTATCTATCTAACTATCTTATCTGTCTATACCACCATCAAGTTAGTTAACACATCCCATAAACATTTGTTGAGCTAGGATTTGAAGCCAGTTTGGGCTGACTCCAAACCCATGCTCTAACCACAACCCTCTACTTCTGCAAGGGCATTTCTTTAGGGTTTTTGAACGTACAGATTGAGGGTTTTTGAATGTACAAATTATTTATATCTGATCTACTTCTAAGAAAGAATCAAAGGAAGAAAACGTAAAAAAAAGAAGAAGAAAAGATGATTGAAGAACCAACTCTTGTACAAAGAGGTTTATGGCAAGAATCATGGTTACAAATGGAACAACTCAAACTAACTTAAGTAAAAAGGTGGATTTATGATTGGGTTAATGAGGTGTCTCATCAAATTCAAGGGCAAGAAAGTATCTAGGCTCCAGGCACAACTTGCACTACCCAATCTGAGGCTTTAGAGACTTTCTCTTTTCTCTGCAAATCAGCTCACTCCTCTCACTGTGAACAGGCTTTCTCTACATGGCAGGAGGCAGGGCTGCTAGTAGCGCCTGTGTTTCACCTCTTATGGCCTTGACAACTGGAGACAGATTGTGCGGATGTTTTCTCTGGTTCTAAGTTCAAAAGCCCTAGGACACCCCGTACCCATCAGAATGACTGCTATAAAACAAAACAAAACAAATAAACCCAGAAGATAACAAGTGTTGGCAAGAATGTGGAAAAATTGGAACCCTTTGCACTGTTGGTGAGAATGTAAAATACTGCAGCTGCTGTGGAAAATGGTATGGCAGTTCCTCAGAAAATTAAAAAGGGAACCACCATATGATCCAGCAGTCCCCGCTCTGGTGATATATCCCAAAGACCTGAAAGCAGGGTCTCAGAGAGATACACCCTTGTGCTGCATAGCAGTGTTCTTTACAATAGCCAAGGGGTAGGAGCAGCCCAATTGTCCGTCAAGAGTGAATCTAGGCTGGATGCGGTGGCACACACCTGTAATCCCAGCACTTTGGGAGGCTGAGGTGGGTGGATCACCTGGGGTCAGGAGTTTGAGACCAGTCTGACCAACATAGCGAAATCCTGTCTCTACTAGAAATACAAAAATCAGCTGGGTGTGGTGGCGCAGGCCTGTAATCCCAGCTACTTGGGAGGCTGAGGCAGGAGAATCACTTGAACCTGGGAGCTGGAGGTTGCAATGAACTGAGATTGCACCACTGTGCTCCAGCCTGGGCAACAGAGTGAGACTACATCTCAAAAAAAAAAAAAAGAAAAAGAAAAGTGAATCTAAGGACTGCACACAGTGGCTTGTGCCTGTTATCCCAGCACTTTGAGGGGCCAAGGCAGGAGGATCACTTGAGCCCAGGAGTTCAAGACTAGCCTGGGCAACACAGTGAGACCCCATCTCTACAAAAAATAAACAAATTAGCTGGGTGTGGTGGTGTGTGCCTGTAGTCCCAACTGCTTAAGAGGCTGAGGTGGGAGGATCACTTAAGCCCAAGAGGTCAAGGCTGCAGTGAGCTGTGATTGTGTCACTGCACTCCAGATCCTTGGTGACAATGAGACAGACCCTGTCTCAAAAATAAATAAGAGTGAGTGGATAAACAAAATGTAAGTACATATGATGGAATATTCACCCTTAGCAAGGAAGGAAGTTCTGACGCATGCTACAATTTTGAGGACATTATGCTGAATGAAAGCCAGTCAGGCCAGGCACAGTGGCTCAAGCCACGTTGGGAGGCTGAGGTGGGAGGATTGCTTGAGCCTGGAGTTTTGAGACTAGCCTGGGCAACAGAATGAGACTCCACCTCTACAAAAAATAAAAGAATTATTACCCAGCACTCAGGGATGAGAGGTGAGAGGATTGATTGAGCCCAGGAGGGCAAGGCTGCAGTGTGCCTTGGCGCCACTGCACTCCAGCATGGGCAGCAAAGCAAAAAAAAAAAAAAAAAAAGCCAGTCACCAAACGACAAACATAGTATAGTTTCACTTACATGAAGTATCTAGAATAATCAAATTTATAGGAACAGTATGGTGGTGCCTGGGGGTGGAGGGGAAGGGCAAATGGAGAAGTTTAATGGGATAGAGTTTCAGTTTTGTAAGATGAAAAAGTTCTGGAAATTAGTTGCACAACAATGAATATGCTTAACACTACTGAACTGTATGCTTAAAACTACTTAGTACACTTAAAACTACTTTAATATACTTTCATGCACTTTCATACTCGAATACACTTAACATTACTGAATTACACACTTAAAAGTGAATTTTACCACCTTTTTTTTGAAAAAGTAAAAGTCCCAGGAAAGGGATCCTTTAGCCCAGCTTGAGTCTAGTGCTTATCCTGAGGCCCATCAGCCAGTCTGGAGATGGATTCCTGAATAGGACAGTTCCCATGGAAAGGATGGAGTAGAGGTGGAGTGATTCCCAGAGGAAGGGTGAGCGGGTTGGTGGGAGGGGAGAGCACCTGGGCAGACAAGCATTGGTGTCCACTGTGGCGTTGCTGTCTGCTAGTCAGTAAGACACTTGGTTTTCTAGCAGCAGGGCTGAGCTTAACTAAGTTCATATGCCTTCTGGGTGGTACTTGCCATTATCTTCATCATGAGATATATGTAGTGGTCATTCCTTAGAAATTTATGGCCCGGTATGGTTTTAACAAAACGACATATCTTGTTAGTACTTGCCAAAAACCTTTGAGGTCGTTTCTACAAGTGAAGAAACAGACTCACAGTATTTCAGTGACTTAACACAGGGTTGGTGTTAGTTCAGATGTAAGGGACTAAAAGCCAGTTTAAACTAATTTAGGTATAAAAGAGGATTTGTTGGTTTTTGGAATCTAAAAGTTAAACAACTGAGCTTCTCCTGAAAGGACAGGCAAGGTGCAGCTGGGCCTCAGGAACAACTGCTCCCGAGGACTCAGACACTACCAGTACTGCCTCATCTCTTCTCAGCGTGCCGATTTCACGTTTTTCTCAAACCAGCTTTCTTCACGTGGTCATTGGAAGCTGCCACACCTCACATCTTACAGCTTTTCTTCACTGCAAAGAAGTGGACCAAATCCCAAGTTTAAAAGCCCCAGGAAAAGACGCAATTGAGTAGAGCTGAATTCTGTTGTCTATCCTCAGATTAAGCAGGAGAGGGCACCATCTAAGAACATGTTCCTCCCTGTAGAACAGTATGATAGAATGAAGCAAGGGACCACAAGAGTTTTCAGGAAGAGGGCAGGGATGGGATTGGTGCTGAGTAGACCAAATAATAGGTGTCCATAGCAGTGACACAGAGTAGGTGGCAGATCAGGAGAGAAGTCCAGGTCCTCTGACTACAACCCTCACTAGCACACAGTAACTACGGGGTACTTCCCATGCAAAAGGAAGGCCCTATCTCTGCAAGACCTCTGGATGGTGCATTGTCAAGTGTGAGGCTGGGGTCAGACTCTGAGTCACCAGAAGTGAAGTGACAAACCACCTGAAAGGCATAAAGGAAAACCGTTTAAGTCTGTGCCTTCTGCCTAAGCCTCCTTGTTAATATGAAGGGGATTGAGTTATAAACACTTTTTATATTTTTGAGACAGGGTCTCACTCTGTCACCGAGGTTGGAGTGCAATAGCCCTCCTGGGTGCAGGTGATTCTCCCGCCTCAGCATAGGGAGGCTGGGACCACAGGCACCTGCCACCATGCCCAGCTAATTTTGTATTTTTTGTAGGAATGAGGTTTCGCCATGTTACCCAGGCTGGTCTTGAACTGGTCTCAAGCAGTGCTCCCGTCTTGACCTCCCAAAGTGCTGGGATTACAGGTGTCAGCCACTGTGTCCGGCTCCGAGGTATAAAGACATATATAGATGTTACTTGTGGATACAAAAATGTCTCTGTGTCTTGCTGGATCTGCATAATGAAGTCAAGTTGCTTGGAAACTGGTGGGTTCCTGATGGCAGACAAAAGTGCCAGCTTACTCTCTCTGAACTTTTGCAGTCAGAATCTTCAAGTGCTTTTTAGAAACTACCTTCTTTTTCTTTTTCTTTTTCTTTTTCTTTTTTTTTTTTTTGAGATGGAGTCTCTCTCTGTCACCCAGGCTGGAGTGCAATAACCTCTGGCTACTTTTTGTATTTTTAGTAGAGATAGGGTTTCACCATGTTGGCCAGGCTGGTTTCGAACTCCTGAAATCTCAGGTGATCCACCCGTTTTGGTCTCCCAAAGTGCTGGGATTGTAGGCATGAGCCGCCGTGCCCGGTCAGACTGCCTTGTTATTACATTCATGGCTTTCTATTGTTTTCAATGTTAGCATGTAAAGGGTGCAGAGAATTCGATGATCCTGTTTCAGTTGTTTTCAAAGTTGTTTTTAGCTATGGATCCTTTTTTTTTTCCTTCTCCCAAGTCATACATGAATTCCAATATATAATACATACTGAAATAGAATGGCTTTGAGTCTGGGTGGGGTGCACAGTCTTCTGGTCCCCCTGATTCCGCGCCCCGTCTCCCCCGCCCCCGCTGTGGGACACACTTTGAAAATCTCTGATCCAGATTAGCCACATTATTGAGCAGATAGAGAAATTGAGTACAGAGAGGTTAAGTAAGTCACCAACAGCAACATGAAGAGTTAGTAAGTAGCAGAGCTGTGCCTGGAACCCTGGTCTCCTGGTTTAGCAGTAGTGTTCTTTTTACTGGATTATGCCACTTCTAGTTATTTTGAATTAAAAAGTAGTTGTATTTTTCATTAGGTACATGGTAAGTTGAACCAGTTCTGAACTAATATGAAGGCAAGTAGAGGACTTCAGGAGTCAAACAACTTTATAATTAGGAATGCCTGTTAATTTATTCAACAGACTTAAATGAGTGCTTATCGTTCACTGTTCTAGGTGTTAGAGATGTATCAGTGAACAAGACAGTTCCTGTCTTCAGAGAGCTGGAGTCTTCCATGCTATCCATGCTATCCCAGTGAATATGATAAATGCTATAATAGAGTCGTTTAGGGAATACACAAGATTTTACCTGACTCTTCTAGAAGAATCTGGGAAGGCTTTCCTGAGGAAATGGCATCTGAAAAAACATGAGGTCGGGCACCATGGCTCATGCCCGTAATCCCAGCACTTTGGGAGGCTGAGGTGAGGGGATCGTTTGAGGTCAGGAGTTCGAGACCAGCCTGGGTGACATGGCAAAACCTCACCTCTATAAAAAATACAAAAATTAGCCAGGTATGGTGGCATGTGCCTGTAGTCCCAGCAACTCACGAGGCTGAGGCAGGGGGATTTCTTGAGCCCAGGAGGCAGAGGTTGCAGCGAGCCAAAATCAGCCACTGTACTCCAGCTTGGGCAACAGAGTGAGACTCCATCTCAAACAAAAAACCTGAGGATAATGGGCAGGAGCCAGGTAGAGGAGTGTTAGGGGAAAAGGCAGGAGGGGTCTGCAGGACCCAGGTCATAGAGGACCCTGTAAACCATGAATCCCGAGAAAACATCAGACATGTTTCCTGGAGAGATCACTCTGGTGCAATGCAGAGAGTGGATTGGCTGCAGAAAGCCTAGAGGCAGGGGGACAGTTTAGATATGTAGCAGGTAGCATTTAAAGGACTTGATGAAATGTTGGAAGTGAAGGAAGGGAAGGGATCAGGAATGAGACTCAGGTTTCTGACTTGAACAGTTGATTGGACAGTGGCCAAGTCCTTTGGCCAAGATAAGAACACTGGAGGAAGAGCAGGTTTGGGCTGAGGATGAGTTCAGTTTGAGACTTGTGGAGATTGAGGCATCTGTAGAGAATCCTCATGGAACTGGATATTCTGGTTGAGCCCAGATTGCACTCTGGGCTGGAGATAGGGATCTCAGAGTCATCAGTATTGATGGTATTTGAAGCTGTGGAAGATGAGGTCACTCGAGCATGGAGTGTAGTGAGAACAGAGACAATCTGGAGCAGAGCCTTGAACATCAACAGAGCATCTTATAGAGCTTTGAGAAGGGAGTGGTCTGCAGGGAAGTGTGTAGGGGCCATGCACAATAAGGAATGAGAAGTATCCATTGGATCTTAGTGATGACATCATCGGTTACCTTGGTAAGAGAAGGGTCAGCTGAGGGTTAGAAAATGGAAGCCATATTCCAGTGGTTTGAGGAGTGAATGGGAGGAGAGAAAGGATTGAGTGTCTAAGTTAGGAAAGGAAGGAGAGGGGGTTGCTAAAGGGAGGCTTTGAGTTGAAGCAGGGTTTTTTTTCCCCCTTGCTTCTAAGAGACTTTCACATTTTAAAATGCTACTTGGAAGGAGCTAGTCATTCTAAATACTAGAAAATGATTTCCTCCTTTTGTGAAGGATTTGAAAGACCATTTTTCTTAAAACGATATAGCTCTTCCTTGACACGGTCTACGGGTGGGGTTACCAAGTCATCCTGTTTGGCTTGGGATTTACTGGTCTTAGCACTGAAAGCCTCATGTCCTGGGAAACCCCTCAGTGGGGGCAAACCAAGATGCTCAGTCACCTGTGTAGAGACCTCCTTCCAGAATGATTAGGTAAGACACAGTCTGCAGTTGCAGAGACTGTGATTTAGCTTTTCTCTGAAGATTTAGAGGAGTACCTACCTCTAAAAAAGAGATGTTGCAAATAATAAAAGAAAATGTAGGTGATACCTGATTGAAGTTTCAATAGGATTCAAAAGATGGTACATAATTCACTTAGAACCAGCAATTCTGCCAATGGAATAATCTGGGATAAGAAGAGATTAGGAAGAGATTGACGACATGGCTGCTGAATTAAAAACTGCATGGAAGCAACGAATGCCAGGTCCAACACAGATCAATTTAGTAAAGAAAATGAACTTCAGATGGCCTCCCAAAACACAGGAAACTGATAACAGACATGAAAATAAGATAAAAGAGGAGCTATAGAGGGCAGGACAGTGAAACATGAATTTTGATAATTCAGCTGAGTGGACTCATGATTAATAGTGAATAATAAGAGTGAGGACATGTTGAGTGCTTGCTCTGTGGCAAGCCCTTTCAAACCCTTTACATGTGTGAACTCATTTAATCCTCATAACAATACTAAAGGATGGGTACTGCTATTCTCCCCCTCCACCCCATTTTCCATATGCCAAAACTGAAAGACAGATTAGTAAGACAATGTGTGCAAGTTTATGCAGGCAGGAGATGGGGAGCTGGTGAACTCAGGTGGTCTGGCCCCAAAGTCTTTGCTCTGAAGTGCTGCACTGCACTGCCTTCAATGTTTCAGTATAACATTGAAACCAAATTGTTCAGGCATTCATTCAAGTGTTTTTTTGGTGTCTACTAAGTGCCAGGCTCAGCTCTGCTGCTGGGAAAATATCAGATAGACAGGGTTTCTGCCCAAATGCAGCTTACATTCTCACAGGGAGAAAAAAAAAAATACAAGTCACAAACAATGAAGAAAATTTCAGTAAGTACGAAGTCCTATGAAAAACGGAAAAACAGGGTAGAGGGTGATTGGTGTGTGTGTTGAGGTGGGCGTTCTCACTCTGTCGCCCAGGCTGGAGTGCAGTGGCACGATCTCGGCTCACTGCAACCTCTGCTGCCTTTCAAGTTCAAGCGAGTCTCCTGCCTCAGCCTCCCGAGTAGCTGGAATTACAGGTGCCTGCCACCACACCCGGATAATTTTTGTATTTTTAGTAGAGACGGGGTTTCGCCATCTTGGCCAGACTGGTCTCAAACTCCTGACCTCAGGGGATTTGCCCACCTTGGCCTCCCAAAGTCCTGGGATTACAAATGTGAGCCACCATGCCTTGCCTGAGGTGGGGGTTCTACTCCAGATGGGTTGCTCAGGGAAGATCCTCTGAGGAGGTGGCATCACCTGAGTCTGGAATGATGTGGAGTTGGCCATACAAGAAGATGGAGCAGAGGAAGCAGCAAGTGCAGAAGCCCTGAGATAGGAATTGGGCTGGGCATATTTACAAGTTAGAAAAAGGGCTAGTATGGCTACAGAAGAGTGAATGACAGGGTGATTTGTAAAAGACAAAGTCAGAGAAGTCGCCAAGCACTAGATAAGGACTTTGGATTTTATTTTATTTTTTAACTAAAAAAATTTTTTTTGAGACAGTCTCACTTTGTCACCCAGGCTGGAGTCCAGTGGCACGATCTCAGCTCACTGCAACTTCCACCTCTTGGGTTCAAGTGGTTCTCCTGCCTCAGCCTCCCGAGTAGCTGGGACTACAGGCACCCACCACCACACCCGTCTAATTTGTTTTTGTATTTTTAGTAGAGGCAGGGTTTTACCACGTTGGCCAGGCTGGTCTCGAACTCTTGACCTCAAATGATCCACCCACCTTGGGCCCCCAAAGTGCTGGGATTATAGGCGAGAGCCACTGCACCAGGCCTGGATTTTATTCTAATTGCAAAGGAAGGAGTTAAAGAGTTTTCTGGCTGGTTTGTTCGTTTAGCAAGGGGAGGAATATGATCTGATTTACATGCTAACAGATAAGTCTGGCTGCTATGTGAAAACAGACTGTAAAGGCATAGCAAGGATGTGGACAGTGGAAGCAGGAAAAAGGTTAACAGGATGTTCTCGCTGGAACCAGGGCCTGGAGCTTGAAGTTTTGAGCTGCCTCTCTGCCTCGGGGCATCCCCTCCCCATCTTATCCTATCACATTCACTAATTTATCTTCTGTGGAAAAAGGAATCGGAGATCATAACTTCATAAAGGAATAACTACCCTGCCCCCAGGGTTCTAACTTATTAGACCAGCGGAGGGCCGGCCAGGCCAATCACACTCCTCCCAGGAATTTCAAATCGCAGCTTAGTCCTAGCTGGGTACACTTGAACAGAGAAATACAAGAACCATGTTTGGTCATACACACGAAATAACTATTTGTTGTTATGAATGGGTACAACACAGAGAATGCTGATCTTCAGAGAAGGAGAAAAGCAGACAGTGCAGGAGGGAAGCCCAGATGAGGAAGGGAGAGAGATTCCTGTTGACTTCCCAGTTCCTCGTTCCTGACCCTCCTGAGACCTAGTGTGCTTCCTTGGGTTCCTGAGATACCTCTATTTCCTTGTAAAAATCTCCATTTTTGCCTACGTGCATTTCATGTATGTTTACCCCCAAGGCTTCTTGCCCCAGGGTGTGCCCTGTCTGGGCTCCTGGTCTCGATGGCTACCTTGCTCTCATCTGGGGCTGGTGGAGCCCTCGCTTCCCCACAGCCTCACCAGCTGGGGGCCTTGTTGCCTTGTTTTTCTAGTTGCATGGGCCTATAAGTTCATCTTAAAGGAAACTGAATTTGCATTTGTTTTATTTCCTGGTCAGACTATCATTTTCCTAAGATAACGTTATATTCATGTTGTTTACATTTTAAGCCCTTTCTGGGTAGAATCTAGTTTCATACTTAAATACTCAATTCAGTTTATTGGATAATAAGCATGTATCTGGGTTTTTTTTTTTCTTTTTTTGTTTTTTTAATCAACACGCATTTTCCCACATTCTCTTTCTTTCCTTTGTTTTGTTTTTATTTTTTTGTTTTGTTTGAGATAGGGTCTCACTCTGTCACCCAGGCTGGAGTACAGTAGCACGATCTCGGCTCACTGCAACCTCCGTCTCCTGGGGTCAAGTGATCCTCCCACCTCAGCCTCCCAAGTAGCTGGGACTACGTGTGCCACCATGCCTGGCTAATTTTTGTACTTTTTGTAGAAACAGGGTTTTGCCGTGTTGCCCAGGCTGGTCTCGAACTCCTGACCTCAAGCGATCCTCCTGCCTTAGCCTCCCAAAGCTCTGGGATTACAGATGTGAGCTACCACACCCGGCCTCTTTCCTTTTTATATTCTACAGAAGATAGAATAGAAATGAATTCATTCATCAAGGATCCTTTGAGTTTTTACTGTATGTCAGCCCTGAGTATATGAAGATGAGCATGTCAGGGTCCCCTTCCCTCACTTTGCCCATCCTAGAGAAATCGTTTTCCTGGACCCTCCTCTGCTCTTGGGCCGCAAGCCCTCCCTGAATGATCTCATCTGCTCTCAGGCTTTGGCTCCCACCTGTTCTGCAGGATGAGCAGGCTATTTTGTTTGTTTTAAAATGATACGTGACTATTATCCTGTGTCCTTTGTGTTCAGTGCTTGCATGTTCAGTTTGACCCATGGGAAATTCCCCTAAGATATTTCTGTTACTATGAGAAATACCTTGGTGCTGTCCACAGGTACAACTTGAGTTAAACTGCTCACACACTGAAAAGCATCTTCGCATGCAGCAGTGGGACAGGGGTGGCTCTCCAGGAGCCAGCAGAGCTTACCCAGAAGCAACTCAGCAGCGCGGATCTACTTGGACCTTTGGCCTGTGGGCTGCCCTGCATGGCCCTGGCAAGAGTGACGCTGCCTGTCCCAGAAGTGACACGTGGGTACTCCTTGGAAGAGTCGATTTGGCTTCTATTCACTGCAGAGGGAAGTGTGTAAGGAAGGGTGCTAGGAGGGTTAAGTGCCCAACAGCTGCATTTAGGCGAGACTTTGGTCTCACCTCACAGAGAATGAGCTAAAAAGGGAAACCCATGTCCTTGGCCACACGTTCTCCCAGCAGTTTTCAGAATGGAGCCTGTGTGCACTGATCGCTTTCAAGGTCTGCCCTAGGTTCCAGACCTTCCTTCTGGATGTCCCATGCACACTTCCAACTCACCATGTCCAAGACAGAACACATTACTGTCCCACCATTCCCCAAACTGCCCGCTCTTCACTATCCGCAGTCCTGATTGTATGGGTCTCACTGCCAGCCCCATCACCAAAATCCTCACCTCTTGCTCAACCCTTTCTGGGACCCCTCCCTTTCCTTTGATAACTACATGGTTACAAGGTCTTAACCATCTGTATTGGCTTCCTATTGTTGATGTAACAAATGCCATTGACCCTTGAACAACAAGGCTTTGAAGTGCATGGGTCCACTTAGACATAGATTTTTTTCAAGCACAGATCGCAAATACAGTGTTTGCAGGATGCGAAGCCTGCATATACAGTGGATTATTCCACATGTACCTGCCATTACTTCAGGACTCAAGTATATGGATGTTGGCATACTTAGGGGGTCCCGGAACCAATCCTCCATGGATACTGAGGGACAACTCGAACCACAAACTTTGTGGCTTAACACAACACAAATTTAGTATCTTTCTTACAGATGTGGTGGTCAGAAATCTGAAACGAGTTTTGTGCACTAAACTTAAGCTGTCAGCGGGGCCAGTTCCTCTGGAGGCTCTGGGTGAGAGTCCACTCCCCGTGCCCCAGCTTCTCCAGGCGGCCATTTATTCTTCGGCTTATAGCCACATCACTTGGATCTCTGCTTCTGCCGTCATGTTGCCTTCCTCCTACTCACTGTTGTGGAGGACCCCTGTGATTACATTGGGCCCCTGGATAACCTAAAATAATCTCCTCATCTCTAGATCATTAATTTAGTCACATCTGCAAGGTCCCTTTTGTCATTTAAAATGACAGTCACAGGTTCTGGGGATTAGGATGTGGACATCTTCCACACCATCCTGACCACTTACCATTCCTGAACTCACCTGTTTCAGCTGTCATTGCTGTTCAGGCCAGGTCATCTCCCTCTCTTCTGGGCTGTTAAAACAGCCTCCTAATTGGTCTCTGCCTTTGGTCCTACCCCCTTCAACCCATGACCCTTCTAATAGCATCTTCTGTGTCTCTCTCTTGATTCTGAGTTTGTACTGACTCCCCGTTATCATCAGGATCCAGTCTGAGCACCTTAGATGGTGTGCGAGGTCTTCTGAGGTCTTTATCCTGCTCACTCCTTCAGCCAAATCCCCCACCTGCCATCACAAAGCTATTTTCCATGCTTCAAGACAGAGAATAGTGTGGCTTTTAGAGTTTCTGAGACCACACGTCTTTTTTTTTTTTTTTTTCTTTTTGAGACAGAGTCTTGCTTTGTTGCCCAGGCTGGAGTGCAGTGGCGTGATCTCGGCTCACTGCAACCTCCACTTCCCAGGTTCAAGGAATTCTCCTGCCTCAGCCTCCCGAGTAGCTGGGACTACAGGCACATGCCACCAGGCCCAGCTAATTTTTGTATTGTTAGTAGAGATGGGGTTTCACCATGTTGGCCAAGCTGGTCTCGAACTCCCAACCTCAGGTGATCCACCTGCCTTGGTGTCCCAAAGTGCTGGGATTACAGGTGTGAGCCACCACGCCCAGCCTTGAGGCCACACATCTCAGGCCTGGGTCTCAGCTTGCCAAACTGGAATTCTTGGGCCAGTAACTTAACATGCCTGTGCCCCGGTTTCTTTTTTTTCTCTCTCTCTCTTTTTTTTTTGAAACAGGATTTCACTCTGTCACCCAGGCTGAAGTACAGTGGCAAGATCTTGGCTCACTGCAGCCTCAACCTCCCAGACTCAAGCAATCCTCCCACCTCAGCCCCCTAAGTAACTGGGACTACAGGCGCACACCACCAATCCCGGATAATTTTTGTATTTTTTGTAGAGAGGGGTTTTGCCATGTTGCCCAGGCTGGTATCAAACTCCTGAGCTCAAGCAATCTGCCCACGTCAGCCTCCCAAGGTGCTGGGATTACAGGCATGAGCCCCCCGTGCCCAGCACCCTGTGCCTCAGTTTCATTTTAAAAGTCCCACAAAAGTTGTGATGATTAAATGAATACTTTAAGAGTACCTATTAAAACAGTGCTTAAGACAGGTGTGATGGCTCACGCCTGCAATCCTAGCACTTTGGGAGGCCGAGGTGGGCAGATTGCTTGAGCCTAGGAATTCAAGACCAGCCTGGGCAACATGACAAAACCCCATCTCTATTAAAAAAAAAAACAGTAATTAGTTGAACTTGGTGGTGTGTGCCTGTAGTCCCAGCTACTCGGGAGGCTGAGGTTGGAGGATCACTTGCGCCCAGGAGGTCGAGGCTGCAGTGAGCGATGATTGCACCACTGCACTCTAGCCTGGGGACACAGCGAGACACAATGTCAAAAAAATAAAAAGAAAATAAATAAACGAAACAAACAAACAGTGCTTTGCACATTGTTAGCTTTTCCTTCTTTAGTCCTTGTTCTTTCAGTCCCATTGACGCTGCCCAGAGTGCTCTCCCCCAACCCACCTTCTCGTTTCCCTGGAAATTGTTATCCATCCCTGCCAGGCCTAGCTCAAGCATGACCTTCTCTGCACTGGCCTCCACTCTGTCCCCCACACCACAACCAGGCGAGTCCACTGCTTTGTTCACTGCAGCCCTTAAACTCCATCACCCCTAACCAGAGATCCTACTACACTGTATTTTCAATTATTTGATTTATGTGTAATAGGAAAACATCTTGAAATACTAGTATTTGTCCTTTTCTTTTCCACACTTCCTTGTATGTGGCCCTTTCCCTCATCAGCCAGAGGCATTCCGTTGCCTCAAGAATTAGTATTTTTATAGTAGGAATGCACAAAGGAAGGGGAAAAAACTACATTTAGTTTTTCGGCTTCTAAACTGGACCTCAGTGTGGTCACCTGCATGAATAATTTTGAAAGCCAAGTGCTCAACTTTATGGAGAGAGGATTTTGAGAACCCAAAGAATGTCCCTGAAGGAGGCAGAGCGTAAAGTTAATGTCTTAGAAGTGAGCTGGAAGGAGCCTAGAGGTGTGTCTCCCCGATCCTGCTCACAAGGAGGCTCGTTAGGGATAGCTCAGGCTTGGAACAGGGACATGAGTTGATTTTGGAAGAGATCAGAGTGGCCTGAGATGGAAGCAAAGATGTGGCGAGGAGCAAAGTCAGCCTCAAGAGACACCCAGCAGCAGGGCCAGTGGTGTGTTATGGCAGCCAAGCAATACCAGTAACCATCCATGGCCTCTAGTCAGCACAGCCGTCACCTGAGCTGAAGAGCCACAGTCGCCGTCCTGCTCCTCACTTGCTGAGAAGTTTTTCTTTTTCTTTTTTCTTGGTTTTTTTTTTTTTTTTTTGGAGCCCGAGTCTTGCTCTGTCGCCCAGGCTGGAGTGCAGTGGCATGATCTCAGCTCACTGCAACTTGTGCCTCCCAGATTCAGGCGATTCTCCTGCCTCAGTCTCCCAAGCAGCTGGGATTACAGGCACGCACCACCTCGCCCAGCTAAAATTTTTGTTCCTTTTTTTTTTTAAGTAGAGATGGGATTTCACCATGTTGGCCAGGCTGGTCTCAAACTCCTGGCCTCAGGTGATCCGCCCACCTTGGCCTCCCAAAGTGTGGGGATTACAGGCACCAGCCAAGTTTTTCTTTTGTCAGCTGCACACTGTTGCCCTTCAATCACCCAGCAGAGGTGATGCCCGCCCATGCCTGGCCCCTTCAGAACCATTTCCTGTGGACACTCACTTTTTCTCTTTTCTTTTCTTCTGTTCTCTTCTCTTTTCTTTCTTCTCCCTCCTTTCCCCTCCCCTCCCATCCCGCCTCCCTTCTCTTTTCTTCCTTTTCTTTTCTTTTTTTGAGACAGAGTCTCTCTCTGTCACCCAGGCTGGAGTGCGGTGGCACAATCTTGGCTCACTGCAATCTCCATCTCCCAGGTTCAAGGATTCTCTTGCCTCAGCATCCAAGTAGCTGGGAATACAGGTGCACGCCACTATGCCTGGCTAGTTTTTGTATTTTTAGTAGAGACGGGGTGTCTCCATGTTGACCAGGCTGGTCTTGAACTCCTCACCTCAGGTGAGGTCCTTGAACTCCTGATCTCACCCGCCTCGGCATCCCGAAGTGCTGGGATTACAGGCTTGAGCCACTGTGCCTGGCTTAGACACACTTTTCATAACAGCTCCGGAGTCTTGTAAACCTTATAAAGAGTGGGACCTTGACACTGTCAATGCTGTGGGAAACAAAGTCTCCAGCACCTAAGTTTGGGAGAAAGCAGACATGGAGGCGATCCATTTCACATGACCACATGCCAAGCCAGACTGAGCCTCTGCCGAGGCAGCGAGCACTGAGTTGGATTCATCTCTATCCTGAGCACATGGCTGGTACTTGGTGATTACTGTATTGAGAGAATGAATGAAAATCACAGTCTAGTGAGGAAAACAGACACATAAACAATTATAAGACACCCCAAGTGCTATGACAAGGGACTATAGGAATCACAGAGTGAACAGAAGAGGAAAAGGGCCCAGCGACACCAGGGATCTCCTGCTTGACACCAGGACTAGCACACTGGTCTCTTCGCTGCCCAGAGCACCATTGGAGCAGATGCCCCTGGGGATGCGTGCCCAGCCCATAGGCTCTCCCTCGGCACCAAGGGACTGGTCCCTGGTGGCCCCTCAGCCATGGGTTGTGGGTGCATGACCCAAATTGGGCAATGGGTTCCCTGTCCAACAATCTTGCTGTTGGGATTCAGAGAAGCCGGTATGCTTCCTCTGCTTACTTGACCTGAGACCTGAGAGCCAGCCATGTTTGGCCATGAGAGAACTGGGGAAAGTCGAGCTGCTAAGAGGTATAAGAGTGAAGCCGACTTGCAGAAAGAGGGTGGATAGGAGACAGTGAAGCTCAGAGAAAGAGAGGAGCTTCCAGGCTTCTCATTCTTCAGATCCTCGTTCTCAGGCCTCTTGAGGTCTGGCTGCCCCTACCCTTGGGTTCCACGTGCCATCTCTGAAGACGTGATTAAAAACTCTCAGCTGGAGCTTGCCTGAGTGAGTTTCTGTTCTGTGCCACTGATTCTTGGTTAGCATTGTTCCCACTGATGGTCCATTATGCTCATGATCGCAACAGACATTTCCATAGCCCTCACCACGTGCAAGACTGTTCTGAGAGCTTTACATGTAATGACCCATTAAATCCTCGTAATAGTCCCATGAGATAGGACAACTATCGTCCCTATTTTTCCATTTTCTTCTTCTTTTGTCCCCGTTTTTCAGTAAAGAGATGGAGCTACAGAGAAGATAAGTAGTAACTTGTTCATGGACATACAGCTAATAAGTGTATGAGCTCATATCCAGCACTGCAGTTTTATCACATTTTATTGAGCAAAAGTGTGTATATATTTTTTAACTGGAAGAGTGCGGTTCTAAATGCCAAGCACCATGAGGGCCCCCGAGTGAGTCCCTTCTCCTGTCTAGGCTCAGGATCCTTGCCAGAAGCATGAGGCCAGGTGGGCTGGGAACCAGCCTGCTCTGCCCGCCCCACACATCCTCCCTCTCACTTTCCCGGGCCTGGCAGCAGAAGCGCGGGAAGGAGCTGCTGGGCCAGGTACAGGGCTTGGCAGCAAAGTGGCTTGTGCAGTGGGAGACCAGAGCCGTGCCCTGGCACCTGGCAGGCAGCCCAGCCCCACCGTTGAGAAAATACCTGCAACAAAGGCGTCCTCCCACCACACTGGCCGCCTCTCCTTGTCCCTGCAACTCCGTGACTGAGGAATCTGACCTCTGGGCCAGGCCAGGTTGGGTCCTTACGTGGCCTCAGGAGGCTACAGAGAGGCCTCGGGGCCCAGCCTGGAATACCTTCCTGTCTGTCCTGGCTGGGCATCCCAGAAAGTGGCCCTGGTTCACCCCACATTGCATGGACTCCAGGCCAACTGCCACCCACGCATGGTGCTGCGCTTCCTGAGCCTCCAAACACTGCCATCCTCCTCCGTGGTATCCGGGACAGGTGGTTTCACAGATCTAGGTCCTGGAATCCCCCCAACCAGGAGGTCCCCCTCAGAGCAGTGGCTTGTCAGATGTGCACACTGGACACAGGTGTGTCTGTGGTGAACAGAAAATGGCCTGCAAAGGAATTTGGACATAATCCACAATGGGCGTTTGGGAGAGTCAGTCCGGACTGGGGCCTGGGAGAATGAAAAGTCAGGAGCCCCTGAGATCCCAAGAGTGTTGGCATGGGTCTTGGCAGACATATCTTAAGCAAAGCACTAGAAGGTCCTTTGGGAGGTCCAGCCTCCTGAGGTGGTGGCCCATGGCCAATTCCATCCCTCCTTCTCCTGAGCAAGACCTCAGGGCCATGGATATGGGGAAAAGACCAGCTCGCTACAGCTCTTTCATTCAAATAGCAACTGGCCCTGGAGCTCCAGGCCAACGTCAAGCCTTGCTGCAGCCCTGTACTTTAGGGACTGTTGCCATCAGGGCATTGCCAACCTATGTGGTGCCCATGATGACTCAGAAAAAGAAACTGTTTCCTCTAGGCTGATACAGCCCTGCTCCAGCCCCCAGCAGTGCCAAGTCGAGCGGGGTGTGGAGTGGCCTTCAACCCTGCTCGCCTCTCGTCTATGTGGTCTTGTGCAGACCCATCCTGCACTGTCTTATGCAGATGCAATGCCTGTTAGGATAATCCCAAACATGACCCTGGCCCCCTGATCCCCAGGCCAGACCCCACCCCCTGACCTGGATATTCCCTGGGCTGGACAATGGGAGGTCGGCCAGGGAAGGCTCCTCTTCACTGACCCAAACCAGCTTCAGACAGCGGGGCAAGGATGTGGGAGCCTTCTTCCCGGCAGAACCCCTGGCCCTGGAGTGGCCCCAGGTGAGGGAGCTCCCATCTGCGTGGGAAGCCCCAAGGCTATCCTGAGGGCAGGATGCTGTACAGGGGAGGAACGGACCTCCATTGTGTGATTCTGGAAGGAAGATAAGCAAGCCCTGGTTAGGCAGAGGTGGCACAAGCCCACACCCTTGGGCTCAGCCTTCTGTCCCCCAAGCTTACTGCTCAGTGCCCAGTCCCAGGAAGCCCACAGGCTCTAGGCCTAGCCTGCCTCAATTTCCATTTGTTCCACCCCCTCATCCACCTCAGGGCCCAGGGTGGCACCAGTGCCCACCACAGAACCAGGCTCAGAGCACACCTGGCACAAATGTTCATGTGATGGATGATTGACTAAAATAATCATCCAGGCTGGGTACAGTGGCTCACGCCTGTAATCTCAGCACTCTGGGAGGCCAAGGCAGGAGGACCACTTGAGTCCAGGAGTTCAAGACCAGCCTGGGCAACATAGCAAGACCCTATCTCTACAAAAAATTTAAAAATTAGCCAGGTGTGGTGGTGCATGCTTGTAGTCCAAATACTTGGGAAGCTGAGCCCGAGAGGTCAAGTCTGCAGGGAGCCATGATCGTAGCACCGCACTCCAGCCTGGGCGACAGAGCAAGACCCTGTCCATAAAGAAGAATCGTCCAAGGGAAGAGGCCCTCCTGAGGCAGGTGTGGGCATGGGCACCACAGCCTGGAGCTGCAGCTCCTCCACTCCTGGCTGTGGGCCTCTGAGCCTCACTTCCTCTCCTGTAAAACACACACGAAACACACCTGCGTCACGTGGGCCTGGGCAGCTTGCTATTACTAAGAAAGCGGCAGCAATCACAGGACAGCTTCACTTCCGGAAACTCCCTCTGTCACGTGCTTTGCATGAATCTTCACCCGGTCTCACCAGGGGCGCTCTCCCCATTTCACCAGTGACTTGGTGACACCCAGCCTTGCTCAGGAAGCGGCAGTCGTGTCCTTTCTGTGTGCAGTGGGGTGTGGGTAGTGTGGAGCCGCGGTGTCTGTGGAGTTCACAGGCTGGGGTCGGAATCCATGGCCCCTGTCGCCGCTGCCACCCACAGGTGCTGGGGTGACCTGAACTGGGGCTGGGGTCCAAGCTACTGGGGGGTTAGAGTCTTGGGCTCTGGCCCACGTCCGCCTCTGATTGGTTCTGCCACCTGAGCTGGTCACTGTCCCTCCATGAGCCACAGCTTACCCTATGGTAAAGTGAGAACTAGGGGGTCAGACCCTTTTTTTTTTTTTTTTTTTTTTTTTTGAGACGGAGTCTCGCAGTCGCCCAGGCTGGAGTGCAGTGGCCGGATCTCAGCTCACTGCAAGCTCCGCCTCCCGGGTTTACGCCATTCTCCTGCCTCAGCCTCCCGAGTAGCTGGGACTACAGGCGCCCGCCAACTCGCCCGGCTAGTTTTCTCTATTTTTTAGTAGAGACGGGGTTTCGCCTTGTTAGCCAGGATGGTCTCGATCTCCTGACCTCGCGATCCACCCGTCTCGGCCTCCCAAAGTGCTGGGATTACAGGCTTGAGCCACCGCGCCCGGCCCAGACCCCTTGATCACCAAGATCTCTGACCACAGCCAAGGCTAAGGGAAGCGCAGGAAAACGTGGGTCCCGTTCAAACTCTCGGCCTCTCTCTGCCCCCTGGTGGACACAAGCAGCCTAGCATCCCGGAGGAGATGACGGTGGGAACCAAGAGATTCCCAGGGACTTGAGGACTGGCTTGTGACCTCTGCTAAGACTCTTACCGCTGAGTCGCAGTCCCCATCTGTTAGATGGGGGTGACAATAAAACCAACACTATTAATTAGCATGTTTGCAGGATTAAGTGCTATGACAAATGGGAAACGCTACTGAATGCACATAAAAAGTGCTCAATAAATGTTAGTCACCACTATCACCCCTCCCTTGCTCTAACCTCCATATCCCATCAGTCACCAAGCCCTGCTGCTTCTTGCCCCTCTCACACCCCCTACATCCCTAGATGAGGTCACATCATCTCCCCTCTGGATTCCTCCAAGATTCACCACCTTCTCCCCAACCTCTCCGGCCATCCTGTGTCTCCACTCAGGGACCTCATCTGTCTGCTCCACAAGCCCAGACCTCCAAATGACCCACTGTAGTCAATTGTCCAAGTGCCTCAGCCCTGTCCTCAGGGACCCTGCCCCCACCCCCATTCAGCCTCGGTCACCCTGCGCCTATCTGTTCCCTGTATTCTGACCACACTCAGCTCCCAGCACCCTCTGCTCAGGCCCAGTGCCTGCCTCCCAGGCAAGTCCATTAAAGGGATACCTGATTAGTCTTTGCTTCCTTCCCCCTTCCCTGGCTCTGCAGGAGCCCAGAACCTCCCTAGGCCTCAGTTTCCTTATCTGCCAAATTGGACTGCAGGAGGATGAAAAGAGAGAATATGCTGAAGTGCCTGGCTTAGAGTAGCCACTCCACAGAGGCAGGTGCCTGCAGCTGGGATGGAGGGTTCAGCTCTGTCACAGCATAGCAGGGAATCATAACCTGCCGTTTAGAAGGTGAGCGGTGAGATGTAAAGAGAGCTCCAAGGCCCCACTGCAGACAAAACCCTGGCAGTAGGTGCTCTGAGCAGTGAGCACAGACGCAACCTCTAGGCAGAGAGCGCAGAGCTGAGTTAGCCTCCTCCATGTGATTCTCTCTCCAGGTGGAGAACGGGTGGAGAACAGACCCTCTGGCTCAGGGGCTCCAGGGAGCAGGACAGGGACTGAAGTGCTGACAGCCTTGACTGATTTAGGAGGAGGGAGGCACACGAAATGAGGCAGATCCCTTCTGACCCTCTGTCAGGGCTGCGGTCAGAGATGCAGGCTGGAGTCCTAAGGGCCTGTACCCAAAGTCTGGGAGCCAAAGAGGGGTAGCCCTCAGTAGTCCTCCAGTTTATTTGGGGAAACTGAGGTGGGAATTGGGAAAATAAGTTCCTTAGGGTTACACAGAGCCTTCATTAACTCAAGACATTTTTTAATCTACTTAATATTTTGGCTAAGTAATATATTTGCATCATTTAAGAAATCAGCTATAGAATTGATATTCCTTAAGAAGTCTCAGCTGGGCATGGTGACTCACACCTGTAATCCTAATAATTTCAGAGGCCAAGGTGGGAGGATTACTTGAGTCCAGGAGTTCAAGACCAGCCTGGGCAACATAGTGAGACCGTGTCTCTAAAAAATGAGCAAAAAATTAGTCAGGTGTGGTGGCATGTGCCTGTAGTCCCAACTACTCAGGAGACTGAGGTGGAAGGATCGCTGGACCTGCGAGGTCAAGACTGTAGTGAGCCATGATCGTGTCATCACACTCCAGCCTGGGCAACAGTGAGCCCTTGTCTCAAAATAAACAGTCTCCCTGCTACTTCTACTCCTATCTTTATTCCATTGTCCAGCTCATCCATCCACTATAAGTCAACTTTATTAGTTTCCTAGGTATCTATTTTATGTAAATAAAGCAAATATAAAATTTTATTCCACCCTTTTACTCAAAGGAGAGTATACTATGTTCTGCATCTTGCCTTTTTCATTTAACAATGTATTTTGTAGCTTATATCAGTCCATAAAGAGCTTTCTTTTGTGTATGTGTGTGGAGTTTGTTTGTCAGCTGCCTAGTATTCTGTGGTGAGGATGTTCTGTAGCTAATTTAACCAGTCCTTTCCTTAGTAATAGACACTTGAGTTGTTTCCAGACTGATGCCATCACGAACCATTCTGTGATGAATAACCTTACGTACACAGAGCTGATGACTGGGCAGGATATCAGAGCATGCTGCACTAGGTTTTGGGTTTTTTGTTTGTTTGTTGAAGACGGGTCTCACTCTGCATAAGAATCTGATCTGCTGATGTAGGAGTTGTGCCATCTCATTGGATGTGGTAGCTAAAGGAAAGGAGAGACTTGTTTTTGTTTTGTTTTGTTTTGTTTTGTTTTGTTTAGACAGAGTCTCACTCTGTCGCCAGGCTGGAGTGCAGTGGCGTGATCTCGGCTCACTGCAACCTCCACCTCCTGGGTTCAAGTGATTCTCCTGCCTCAGCCTCCCAAGTAGCTGGGACTACAGGCACGCGCCACCATGCTCGGCTAATTTTTGTATGTTTAGTAGAGACGGGGGTCTCACCATGTTGGCCAGGATGGTCTCGATCTCTTGACTTCGTGATCCGCCCACCTCAGCCTCCCAAAGTGCCGGGATTACAGGCATGAGTCACGGCCCCCTGCCGAAAGGATAGACTTCTAATCATTGTCTCTAGAGCATGGTCTCCTGTTGACAAGGAGCAGAACTCATAGTATTATAGGGAACCAGGAGTCAGTGTATACACTCGCTAGGACTGTCCTCTTCACCCAGGGACTGAGCAAAGGAAACATAATCCAAGAGGCAGTGTCATTGTCAATAATTATAGAAGATTATAGGTGAGCCAGAAAGCAACCCTCTTCCCTAATAAAAAGATATTCCTGTTGAGCGCAGTGGCTCACGCCTGTAATCTCAACACTTTGGGAGGCCGAGGTGGACGAATCACCTGAGGTCAGGAGTTAAAGACCAGCCTGGCCAACATGGTGAAACCCTGTCTACTAAAAATACAAAAAATCAGCTGGGTGTGGTGGTGGGCGCCTGTAATCCCAGCTACTCAGAAGTCTGAGGCAGGAGACAGAGATGCCTCCAAGTCCCTTGAACCTGGGAGGCAGAGGTTATAGTGAACCAAGATCGTGCCATTGCACCCAGCCTGGGCAACAGAGCAAGACTCCATCTCAAAAAAAAAGTGGGGTGGGGGTGGGGGGAGTGCCAGGCACAGTGACTCACACCTGTAATCCCAGCACTTTGGGAGGCTGAGGCAAGTGGATCATCTGAGGTCTGGAGTTTGGGACCAGCCTGACCAACAAGGTGAAACCCTGTCTCTACTAAAAGTACAAAAATTAGCTGGGCATAATGGCGGGCGCCTGTAGTCCCAGCTACTCGGGAGGCTGAGACAGGAGAATTGTTTGAACCCAGGAGGCGGAGGTTGCAGTGAGCCGAGATCCTTTCACTGCACTCCAGCCTGGCCGACGGAGCAAGACTCCATCTCAAAAAAAAAAACAAAAAAAGATATTCCATGGCCCACTCTCCCCAATATACAAATGTATGCCTCCAAGTCCCTTGGGGTGGTGTTGTGGGTCCATATTGTGGCTGTACAGACAGTGGGTTGCAGCACAGGTGAAGAACTGACCTGGCATCTTTTCAGCAAGCAGTGAACACACAAGTCCCCCACCCCAGGGATGAGCAAGCAGTTGCATGGCAGTCATGCTCAGGTGCCCTGATCTACTGAGTGGCCTATGTGAATAGTTACAGGACCTGCTCACTGTTACAGGATGACAAGCCTTGAAGTTTGGCACACTTAGCAAGGACCAGCAGGAACACTCAGAGCCCATGGCAGACCACCCTTCCTAACAGAGACATGGAGATTCTGCAAGGTCTAACTCACACATACTTGTATTCCCAGGATACAAGTGGAGGACAGAAATGGGGCAGACATCATATGTTGAAGAGCATGGCCAAGAATTTTCCAAAACAAGTAAAAATCATCAAGCCACAGTTAAACAAGAAGACTTTTGGAGGCTGGTGCAGTGGCTCACACCTGTAATCTCAGCACTTTGGGAGGCCGAGGCAGGCGGATCACAAGGTCAGGAGATTGAGACCGTCCTGGCTAACACGGTGAAACCCCGTCTTTACTAAAAAATACAAAAAATTAGCCGTGCGTGGTGGCGGGCGCCTGTGGTCCCAGCTACTCAGGAGGCTGAGGCTGGAGAATGGCGTGAACCCGGGAGGTGGAGCTTGCAGTGAGCCAAGATCGCACTCCAGTCTGGGTGACAGAGAGAGACTCCATCCCAAAAAATAAATAAATAAATAAAAAATACAAATACAAATAAAAAATAAATAAAAATTAGCCACACATGGTGGCACACGCCTGTGGTTCCCGTTACTTCAGAGGCTGAGGCAAGAGGATCACTTGAGCCCAGGAGGTAGATGCTGCACTGAGCCTTGTTAGAACCACTGAACTCCAGCCTGGTCAATGGAGTGAGACCCTATCTCAAAAGAAAAAAGAAAAAAAAAAAATTGCTGGACATGGTGGCTCATGCCTGTAATCCTAGCACTTTGGGAGGCCGAGGCAGTTGGATCACTTGAGTCCAGGAATTCGAGCCCTGGGCAACATGGTGAAACCCTGTCTGTACTAAAAATACAAAAGTTAGCTGGGCGTGGTGGCACGTGCCTATGGTCCCAGCTACTCAGGAGGCTGAGACACGAGAATCCTTTGAAACCGGGAGGTAGAGGTTGGAGGTTGCAGTGAACCAAGGTTGCGCCACTGCACTCTAGCCTGGGCAACAGAGCGAAACTCTGTCAAAAAAAAAAAAAAAAGAAGAAGAAGAAGAAGAAAGAAAAAGAAAGGAAGGGAAGAGAAGGGAAGAGAAGGGAGGAAGGGAGGAGGGAGGAAGGGAGGGAGGGAGGGAGGGAGGGGAAAGAAGGAGAGAGAGGGAGAGAAAGAAAGAAAGAGACAGAGAAAGAAAGAAAGAAAGAGAGAGAGAGAGAAAGAAGGAAAGAAAGAAAGAAAGAAAGGGAAAGAAAGAGAAGCCTTATGAATTCTAACAGGATTAAAAGAAAAGTACACCTATGCACATCAGAGTAAAATGGCCAAAAACCAAAGACAATTTTTTTTTTTTGAGACAGGGTCTCACTCTGTTGCCTAGGCTGGAATGCGGTGGTACAGTCGTGGCTCACTGTAGCCTCCACCTCCCAGACTCATGTGATCCTCCCACCTCAGCCTCTTGAGTAGCTGGGACTACAGGCACGTGCCACCATTCCTGGCTAATTTTTTGTGTGTTCCATACCCGGCTAATTTTTTTTGTTTTTTTTTGTACAGACAGGTTTTCAACATGTTGCCCAGGCTGATCTTGAATTCCTAGGCACAAGCCGTCCACCTGCCTCAGCCTCCAAAGTGTTGAGATTACAGGCATGAGCCACCATGCCTGGCTGGACGAAATCTTAAAAGCAGTCAGAGAAAAGAGCAGTTTTACCTTCAAAGGAAGACTAGACTAACAGTTGACTTCTCAACAAAAATAATGCAGGTCAGGAGACATTGAATAATACACCGTTGTCCCTCAGTATGTGTGGTGGATTTGCTTCAGAACACCCTGTGGATACCAAAATCCATGCATGTTCGAGTCCCTTATATACAACGGCATAGTGTTTGCATATAAACCTATGCATCTCCTCCCAAATACTTTAAATCATCTCCAGGTTACTTATAATACTAATATAAGGTAAATGCCATGTAAATAATTGCTATATTGTACTGTGGGGCTTATGTTAGAGATGGGTGTTGCTATGTTGCCCAGGCTGGTCTCAAACTCCTGGGCTCAAATGATCCTCCTATCTCAGCCTCCCAAAGTGCTGGGATTATAGGCATGAACCACTACACCCAGACTGTATTGTGTTTTTTATTTATATTATTTTTTATTGTTGTATTGTTATTTTTTAAAATTATTTTTCCCCAACTTTTTTTTTTTTTTTTTTTGAGACAGAGTCTTGCTCTGTTGCCCAGGCTGGAGTTCAGTGATGTGATCTTGGTTCACTGCAACCTCCACCTCCCGGGTTCAAGCAATTCTCCTGCCTCAGTCTTCCAAGTAGCTGGGATTACAGGTGCCCACGACCACCCTCAGCTAATTTTTGTATTTTTAGTAGAGACAAGGTTTCACCATGTTGGCCAGGCTGGTGTTGAACTCCTGACCTCAGGTGATCTGCCCACCTTGGCCTACCAAAGTGTTGGGATTACCGGTGTGAACCACCGTGCCTGGCCTCCCCAATATTTTTGATCCATGATTGGTTGAATCTGTAGATGCAGAATCCCAATACAGAGGACCAACTGTACTCAAAGAGCTTACAGAAAATCGCAGCCTGCCTAGAACTCTATACTCAGCAAACATATCCTTTTAAAATTAAGGTAACATAGGCTTTTTCAAACAAAAAAATTAAAAAGATAGCCCCTTCCAGCAGCCCTATGTTGAAGGAAATACCGTAGGGTGCTTTTCTGTCGGAAAGAAAATAACCCCAGATGGAAGCTCAAAGATGTAAGAAGGACTAAAAAACACTGAAAACGGCTGGCTGTGGTGGCTCACGCCTGTAACCCCAGCACTTTGGGAGGCCGAGGTGGGCAGATCACCTGAGGCCAGGAGTTCGAGACCAGCCTGGCCAACATGGTGAAACCCCGTCTCTACTAAAAATACAAAAATTAGCCGGACATGGTGGTGGATGCCTGTAATCTCAGTTACCTGGGAGGCTGAGGCAAGAGAATCACTGGAACCCAGGAGACAGAGGCTTCAGTGAGCCGAGATTATGCCACTACACTCCAGCCTGGGCAACAGAGCAAGACTCCGTCTCAACAACAACAAAAAATAGATCGAGATGCGTATGTGTCTGAACACACATATTGATGTATTTCCTTGTTCTGTCTGCTGAGACTGCCTGGAATCAGTGGCACTCTGGCAGCACTGAGCATCCTTAGCACCCATTATAGATGGCATTCTCCAGTGTCGGACTAGGGTTCCTTGTAGAAATGGCTGACTGCAGGGCTAGAGCAAGAAATGTACAAGATGAACTTAGAATACCTTGCTGTGCTAGAAAATAAAGAAATGCTCAAAGAATTATGAAGACATACTAAAGGGCACAGCTGCCAACTTGAAGCATCTTCCACTGGCCAAATCTAAGATAGTATGACCTTCAAAATAGGTATCAAGTAATGGATTGTAGTTCACTGAGAAAAATAGGAATCCAGGTGTTTATATGATATGAATAGATAAATGAATAAATACGTTGGGGAGAATGGAAGCTATTTCATCATAGAATAAGAATATTAGCTAATAAATGTAGAAAAATGATGGAATTAGAAAAATCTTGGCCTAGAGCAGTGGCTCACACCTGTAATCCCAGCACTTTGGGAGGCCGAGGTGGGTGGATCACCTGAGGTCAGGAGTTTGAGACCAGCCTGACCAATATGGTGAAACACTGTCTCTACTAAAAATAAAAATTAGCTGACTGTGGTGGTGGGCGCCTGTAATCTCAGCTACTCGGGAGGCTGACGCAGGAAGATTGCTTGAACCTGGGAGGCAGAGGTTGCAGTGAGCCGAGATTGTGCTACTGCACTCCAGCCTGGGCAAAACAATGAGACTCCATCTCAAAAAAATAAAAATAAAAATAAAAATCTTTACTTGGCAGCCATCATAGTAATAATTGACTTAGGTTGAAACTGGGTGATGCAACTTTGATATGGAACAGGATATTTTTATAGTCTCAGAACATCTCCCCATGAAATATTTATTCATTATTCATCACTTAACAAGTACTAAATACTGTTAACTTTCCAGTGGAGAAACCTGGCAGACATCATCTTAGCCAAGTGGTAAACATTAACATCAGCAGTAATGGGACAAGTTGACATTGTGTGACTCCTAATGGGTACACTGAGAAGAACATTGCATCGTTTCTGTGGTATTCCTACCAAAGATGCGTAAATCATGAGGAAAGAGCAGACAAACCCAAATTGAGGATAACCTACAAAGTCAATGATCTGTATTTTTCAAAAATCATGGCTGGAGAAGGGAAGCCTAAAGAATTGTTCTAGAATAAAGGAGACTGAAGAGACTCCTTGGAGGCGACTGAATTGGATCCTGGGTCTGCAAAGGTAATTCGGGGACAATTAGTGAATTTGTTGCTGTTGTTGTTTGCTTTTGGGGTTTTTTTTTTGAGACAGGAACTTGCTCAGTCACCCAGGCTGGAATGCAGTGGCATGATCTCGGCTCCCTGCAACCTCTGCTTCCTGGGCTCAAGCGATCCTCCCATGTCAGCCTCCCAAGTAGCTGGGACTACAGTTGTGCACCACCACATCTGGCTAATTTTTCTGTATTTTTTGTAGAGATGGGGTTTTACCATGTCTCCCAGGTTGGTCTTGAACTCCTGGGCTCAAGTGATCCACTTGCCTTGGCCTCCCAAAGTGCTGGGCTTACAGGCATAAGTCACCGCACCCAGCCAATTGGTGTCATTTGAATGGAGTTAATGCATTAGTTTATATGGTTAACTAGTAGTATTTTATCAGTATTAATTTTCTGGTTCTGATTTTGTAAGGGTAATGTAGGATAGTATAATTTTTTTTGGAAATACATACTGAAGTATTAAGAGTAATGGGGCATAATATATACAATTTACTTTCAAATGGGTTGGAAAAACTAGATATACTAATATAATATATATTGTATATAAGGGATAGATAGATAGAATAAGGCAAATGGGTAATCTAAGGGAGGAGTGTATGGATGGTCTTAGAACTATTTTGAAACTTCTGCAAGTTTGAAATTATTTCAAACTAAAAAGTTTATAAGAAAGAGAATCAATAAAAAAGATATATTATGCAAATACCAACCAAACAATGCTGTTATAACTATATTAATACCAGAAAAATAAACTTTAAGGCACAATCACTATTAGAAATAAAGAGAGGCGGCCGGGCGAGGTGGCTCACGCACTTAGGGAGGCCGCAGCGGGTGGATCATGAGGTCAGGAGTTCCAGACAAGCCTAGCCAAAACAGTTAAACCCTGTCTCTGCTAAAAATACAAAAATTAGCTGGGCATGGTGGCAGGCACCTGTAATCCCAGCTACTCAGGAGGCTGAGGCAGAAGAATCGCTTGAACCTGGGAGGTGGAGGTTGCAGTGAGCTGAGATCATGCCACTGCACTCCAACCTGGGTGACAGAGCTAGACCTCATCTCAAAAAGATAACAAATGAATAGAGACACTTCATTAAAAGAAAGTTCAACCCATCAAAAGATGAACTAATTCTAAGCCAAGCATGGTGGCACATGCTGTAGTTCCAGCTACTCCAGACACTGAGGCAGGAGGATCCCTTGAGCTCAGGAATAAGACCAGATCAGCCTGGGCAGGGAGACATCATCTCTTAAAAAAGTAAAATTAAAAAAAGATAAAATAACTCCAAACTTAGATTGTCCAACAACATAGCTTCAAAATACTTAAAGCAAAAACTGACAGAACTCAAAAAAGAAATAGACAAATTCAAAATCACAATGGAAAATAATAACATACTTCTCAATCATGGGTCAAAAAATTAGCCAGGTGTGGTGGCACACGCCTGTAGTCCTGGCTGCCCAAGGAGGCTGAGGTGGGAGGACTGATTAAGCTTGGGAAGTCAAGGCTGCGGTGAGTCATGATCACACCACTGTGCTCCAGCCTGGGTGACAGTGCAAGACTCTCAATAAAAAAGAAAGAAGGAAGGAAGGAAAGAAAGAAAAGGAAAGGAAAGAGGGAAAAAGGGACACAAAAAAACAAATGTCAGAAATGGAAAGGGAGAAATCACTATAGATCCTACAGATGATGGTAACTCATACATTTCTGGTAGAACTGTAAATGCTTACTAGCATTCTAGAAATCAGTTTGCTATTGTTTACTAAAGTTGAAGGTATACATATCCTGTGACCCAAAATTTTATTCTTAGGTGTACAGCCAAGAGACATATATGAACTTTGGGGGGAAAACACCCTCAAATATTTATTAATAGTAGAATGTATATGTGAAAAATACTATGCAGCAATGAAAACAAACTATTTTATGCAACAGCATGGATGACTCTCACAAACCTATAACTGAGTAAAACAAAACAAAACAAAACCTTACTCCCCAAAATATATACTGTATGATTCTACTTACATAAGGTTCAAAAACAGGAAAAAAAATAATGTTTGGTGTTTGAAGTCAGGGAAATCAACAAAAGATGACAAAACACTTATTCTCAGGACTAGCAAGAGCAGAAATGTGTTATTACTCCTAAGTCTAAAGGAACAAGGGGAGAAGACGTCACTAGAATCCTACACAAGAGATGACACCTGGATGGAGTTATGACTTTTAAGTAGAGGAAAACTGCCACTCCCAAACAAGGAGGGATCTGGGGAAATGCATACCCTGATCTCTTTTTCCTCCCATGCTTGTCTTCTGCCAGTGCTCCCCCTTGCTCAAGCCCAATCAGAAGCTGGAGAGTAGGAAGTCCATTTTTCTGCAGCTCATAAAGGTTGGCTTCCAGGAACGCAGAACAAGATGGAGAAGAATAAGTAATGAATCTGGAGGAGAAAACAGAGAATACTAAAGTAGTATTAAATCTGGAATAAAAATTATTGGATTGTCTAATACATTTTACGAAACATGTGGTTGTTTGATAACGAAAGCAAACCATATAATGAACTTTAAAATTTTTCCAAGGTATTCCTGACTCCTGAAACTTGGCCAGATGATGCTTGCAAAATTCTGTGGGTTCAGGTAAAAAAAATTACTACAATTCAGCAAATTAATTAAATATGACATTCAAATTAATCATCTTGGCTAGGCACAATGACTCACACCTATAATCCTAGCACTTTGGGAAGCTGAGGCAGGAGGATTGTTTGAGCCCAGGGTTTGAGACCAGCCTGGGCAATAGAGTGAGACCTCATATCTACAAAAAGTTAAAAAATTAACTGAGTGTGCTGGTGCATGCTTGTGATTCAGGACTCAGGTGATGCCACCTCCTCAGAGAGGATCTTCCCTGAGCAACCCATCTGGAGTAGAACCCCCACCTCAGGCCAGGTGTGGTGACTCAGTCCTATAATCCCAGCACTTTGGGAGCCAAAGGTGGGTAGATCACTTGAGGTTAGGAGTTCGAGACCAGCCTGGCCAACATGGTGAAACCCGGTCTCTACTAAAAATACAAAAAGTAACTGGGTGTGGTCATGTGTGCCTGTAGTCCCAGCAACTCAGGACCCTGTGATCGTATCAACTGCACAAATCGTTTGTAGAGCATGTGTGCTTAAACAACATGAAATCTGGGCATCTTAAAAAAAGAACAGGATAACAGCGATGTTCAGGGAACAAGAGAGGTAACTTTGAACTGGCCGCTGGTGAGCTGGACTGAACAGAGCTATATTTCTCCTCTTTCATAAGCAAATAGGAGAAATATCGCTGAATTCTTTTTCTCAGCAAGGAACATCCCTGAGAAAGAGAATGCGCCCTGAAGGTAGGCCTATAGACGGCCCCTTTTAAGGCGTCCCATCTTTTATGGTCGAAGCCGAAGGGATGAAATAAGCCCCGGTCTCCTATAGCACTCCCAGGCTTATTAGTACAAAAAATCCCACCTAATAAATTGTGGTCAGACAGGTTATCCGCTCTCAAACCCTGTTTCCTGATAAGATGTTATCAGGAGCCGGGCGCGGTGGCTCAAGCCTGTAATCCCAGCACTTTGGGAGGCCAGGACGGGCGGATCACGAGGTCAGGAGATTGAGACCATCCTGGCTAACACGGTGAAACCCCGTCTCTACTAAAAAACACAAAAAACTAGCCGGGTGAGGTGGCAGGGGCCTGTAGTCCCAGCTACTTGGGAGGCTGAGGCAGGAGAATGGCGTGAACCTGGGAGGCGGAGCTTGTAGTAAGCTGAGATCTGGCCACTGCACTCCAGCCTGGGCCACAGAGCAAGACTCCGTCTCAAAAGAAAAAAAAAAAAAAGAAAAAAAAAAGATGTTATCAGGAAACTTTATTAGCAATTTTAATTTTACCTCATCCAGTGGTCCTGTGATCTCGCCCTGCCTCCATTTGCTTTGTGATATTTTATTACCTTGTGAAGTATGTGATCTCTGTGATCCACACCCCATTTGTGCGCTCCCTCCCCTTTTGAAAATCGCTAATAAAAACTTGCTGGTTTTACGGCTTGGGGAACATCACAGATTCTGCTGACATGTGATGTTTCCCCCAGACACCCAGCTTTAAGTTTATCTCTCTTGTGCTCTTTCCCTTTATTTCTCAACCCAGCCGAGACAGTTAGGAAATAGAAAAGAACCCATGATAAACTGCGGGAGCGGGTTCTCCCGATAGTGGGTAACCCTTGCCTCGCCTGGCCTGTATCTTTTTTTTTTGAGATGGAATCTCACTCTGTTGCCCAGGCTGGAGTGCAGTGGTATGGTCTTGGCTCACTGCAAACTTCGCCTCCTGGGTTCAAGTGATCCTCCTGCCTCAGCCTCCCAAGTAGCTGGGATTACAGGCATGCACCACCATGCCCGGTTAATTTTTGTATTTTTAGTAGAGACAGGGTTTTGCCATGTTGGCCAGGCTGGTCTCAAACTCCTAACCCCAAGTAATCTGCCCGCCTCAGCCTCCCCAAAGTGCTGGGATTATAGGCGTGAGCCACCGCGTCCAATCTATAATTTTGTATCTTATGGCCACAAAAGTCTGTTCTGTCAGTCTTATGATCTCTATTTTAGCATCAATGCTGGTCAGCTGTTGTGTCTAAGCTACAAAGGGGACCTCCTGTCCTGCCATGGCTGGGAACTCTGTTCCTAAGTTTTTCTGGTGTCCCCTTGGCCAAGAGGAAGTCCATTTAGTTGGTGGGGGGCTTAGGCTTTTATTTTTAGTTTACAGTACGTAACTTTTGGTGTAGAGGGAAGTCATAAAGAAATTTCAGAAATATTTACTTCTGAATAATGGAAAAACTACATTAAAGTTTGTGGGACACAGTTTAGCTGTGTTTTACAGCACTTAGAGACAAATTTATACATTTAAATACATTTGTTAGAAAACAATACATGTAAAAACAAACAAGTCCCCAAGAGAAATGAAAACATACATCCTTACAAAGACTTGTAAATGAATGTTCACAGCAACGGCTCTTTAAAATAGACAAAAAAGGAGAAACACACAAATGCTCATCAGCTGGTGAGTAGACAAAATGTGTTCAGCTGTCCATACAGTGGAATACTACTTGCCAGTGAAAAGGAGCGAAATACTGCCACATGTGACAGCATAGATTAATCCTCAATAACATTAAGTGAAAGAGCCAGGCACAAAATGCCACATATTGTATGACTCAATTTTTGCGAAATGTCCAGGAAAGGCAAATCTACACATAAAGTAGATCAGAGGTTGCCTAAGGCTGGGGGCAGGAAAGGGGATAAACGGTAAATGGGTGTGATGTTTCTTCTCTGGGTGATTGAAATATTCTAAAATTGTATTTTGATGATGGTTGCATAACTTTGTAACTGTACTAAAAATCATTGAATAGTACTCTTAAAGCAGGTGAATTGTATGGTATGTAAATTATACCTCAATAAAACTGTTAAACAAGGTAAGCATTCAGTTTAACTTGGTGAAAAAAAAGCAATAAAACAAACGCCTAAACAGAAAGAAAGAATGTAATGAAGTCAGGAACCAAGAAAAGAGAACAAATAAAAGAAGGAAAAATACTTTAAGCATTTTTTAAGAAAAATTAATAAAATACCTAAGGCTGTTGAGTTTATTTATCCAGAGGTGGGATAATTAACCCAGGGACTATGAGTTCATTTACAGCTTAAGTAAACAACTCTGGTTTCCAGGAACAGACATGTCATCTAAGCTTGCAGTCATTACATTCTTCACTGATGACAGGACTTGCCATTCCCATTCTAGGATCTGCCTTCTGTTGAGTGGCTAGTATCCATCCCATCCAAGCACTTTTCATGTATTATCTCCTTGCCTCCTCACAGCAGCCCAAAGAGGTAGCTATTATAATCATTCCTGTGTAACCGATGGGAACTGGGGCTCAGAGGGATGGGAGCCTTGGCAGAGGTCACACAGTGTTGGGTTCATCTCCCCCAGGGTGCTAGGCTGCCGGCTTCCACCAGGGGGCAGAGAGAGGCCGGGAATTTGGACGAGCCCCACGTTTTCCTGCGCTTCCCTTAGCCTTGGCTGTGGTCAGAGATCTTAGTGATTAAGGGGTCTGACCCCCTAGTTCTCACTTTACCATAGGGTAAGCTGAGGCCCACGGAGGGACAGTGACCAGCTCAGGTGGCAGAACCAATCAGAGGCGGACGTGGGCCAGAGCCCAAGACTCCAACCACCCAGCAGCTTGGATACTAGCCCTGGATCAGTCACCTTCAGCAGCTGGGGGGTGACAGTGGCGACAGGGGCCATGGATTCCGACCCCAGCCTGTGAACTCCACAGACACCGCGGCTGCACACAACCCACACCTCACTGCACACAGAAAGGACACGGCTGACGCTTCCTGAGCAAGGCTGGGTGTCACCAAGTCACTGGTGAAACGGGGAGAGTGCCCCGGTGAGACCGTGTGAGGATTCATGCAAAGTACGTGACAGAGGGAGTTTCCGGGAATGAAGCTGTCCTGTGGTTGCTGCTGCTTTCTTAGTAATAGCAAGCTGCCCAGGTCCACGTGACGCAGGTGTGTCTCATGCATGTTTTACAGGAGAGGAAGTGAGGCTCAGAGGCCGACAGCCAGGAGTGAGGGAGCTGTGACTCCAGGCTGCGGCGCCCGTGCCCACACCTGCCTCGGGAGGCCCTCTTCCTTTGGAAGACGGTTTTCCTCATTCGTTGCGTGAGCATGAGCCCTGCGTAATGCTGTTACCCTACCTCTCTAGGCAGGTACAATTATAGTCCCATCCAATACACAAGGAGTCAGAGGTCCAGAGAGGTTCCAGGTCATACGGCCCATGTGGAGCTTTGATGTGAACCTGTCTGTGTGACTGCAGAGCAGGTGCTCTTTTTTTTTTTTCCCAGACAGAGTCTTGCTCTGTCACCCAGACTAGAGCGCAGTGGCGCCATCCACTGCAACCTCCTCCTCCCGGGTTCAAGCAGTTCTCCTGACTCACCCTCCCAAGTAGCTGGGATTACAGGCATGCACCACCATGCCTGGCTAATTTTTGAATTTTTAGCAGAGACAGGGTTTTGCCATGTTGGCCAGACTGGTCTTGAACTCCTGAACCTCGTGATCCACCCTCCTCGGCCTCCCAAAGTGCCAGGATTACAGATGTAAGCCACCATGCCCGGCCAGAGCAGGTGCTCTTGACTTAACCATTGCTTCACCCTCAATCATCCACCACCCTCTACCACAGGACAGGAGGGGTAGAAGGAATGAATAAAGGCTTCGGGTCACTAGGATGTGTCCATGTGCATAGTTATTGGACTGTAAGACATCAGAGGTGTTCCGTACCTGTGCCTGCACTCTGCTTGGTCCATTCTAGAGAGTGATTTGAGTACAAATATCAAGGCCAAGTTTGTCCAACCCGAGGCCCACAGGCCACATGCAGCCCAGGATGGCTTTGAATGCGGCCCAACACAAATTCAGAAATTTCCTTAAAGACCATGAGGTTTTTTTGCAATTTTTTTTAAGCTCATCAGCTATCACTAGTGTTAGTGTGTTTTATGTGAGGCCCAAGACAGTTCTTCTTCCAGTGTGACCGAGGGAAGTTAAAAGATTGGACACCCCTGGTAGGCATTACTCTTGGTCATTTTATTTTATTTTATGTTTTGCTATAGGGTCTTGCTTTGTCACCCAGGCTGGGGGGCAGTGGCATGATCATAGCTCACCATAATCTTGAACTCCTGGGTTCAAGTGATCCTCCCAGCTCAGGCTTCCTACAGTCATGTCCCACCATGCCCGGCTAATTAAAAAAATATTGTTTTTGAAGAGATGGGATTTTGCTATGCTGCCCAAGCTGTTCTTGAATTCCTGGCCTCAAGTGATCCTCCCACCTCAGCCTTCCAAATCACTGGGATTATAGCACTTAAAAAAAATTACGAGTTGACCGGGCGCGGTGGCTCAAGCCTGTAATCCCAGCACTTTGGGAGGCCGAGACGGGCGGATCACGAGGTCAGGAGATCGAGACCATCCTGGCTAACACGGTGAAACCCCGTCTCTACTAAAAATACAAAAAACTAGCCGGGCGAGGTGGCGGGCGCCTGTAGTCCCAGCTACTCCGGAGGCTGAGGCAGGAGAATGGCGTAAAACCCGGGAGGCGGAGCTTGCAGTGAGCTGAGATCCGGCCACTGCACTCCAGCCCGGGCGAAAGAGCAAGACTCTGTCTCAAAAAAAATAAAATAAAATAAAATAAAATAAAATAAAAAAATTATGAGTCAAGCACAGTGGTCCACGCTTGTAATCTCAGCATTTTGGGAGGCTGAGGGAGGAGGATTGCTTGAGCTCAGGAATTCAAGAGCAGCCTGGGCAACATAGTGAGACCTCATTTCTATTAAAAATAAAATTAAAAAAAAAATTAGCCAGGCCTGATGGCATAGCTGTAGTCCCAGCTAGTCAGGAGGCTGAGGTGGGAGGATTACTTTAGCCTGGGAGATAGACGCTGCAATAAGCTATGATTGCACTCCAGCATGGGTGACAGAGTGAGACTCTGTCTCAAAAAAACATTGTAACAAAATATATAATTACAATTTTAACTATTTTGGGGTGTACAGTTCATGGCATTAAGTTCATTCACATTGTCTGCAGCCATCACCTTGTCCATCTCTACAATTCTTTCATCTCTCCAAACTGAAACTGTGTACCTATTAAACAGTAAGTCTCCATTCTCCCCTTTCTCTAGCCACTGGCAACCACCATTCTATACTTTCTGTCTCTATGAATATGACTACTTTAAGTACCTCACATGAGTGGAATCATACAATATTTGTCCTTTTGTGTCTGGCTTCTTTTATTTAGTATAATGTCTTCAGGGTTCATCCATGTTGTAGTGTGTGTCAGATTTTCTTTTCTTTTTTAAGGCTGAATAATATTCTCTTGTATAGCCATACAACATGTATTTATCCATTCATCTGTTGATGGACATTTAGGCTGTTTCTACCTTTTGGCTACTGTGAATAGTGCTGCTATGAACATGGATGTGTAAATATCTGTTCTTTTTGATTCCCTCCCTCCCATTCTTGTAAGGCAAATCTATAGAGAAAGTATCTATAGATCGTATACCCAATGGTGAAACTGCTGGATCATATGGTAATTTTATATTTAATTTTTTTTTTTTGAGACAGAGTCTCACTCTGTCGCCCAGGCTGGAGTGCAGTGGCATGATCTCAGCTCACTGCAACCACCGCCTCCCAGGTTCAAGTGATTCTCTTGCCTCAGCCTCCCAATAGCTGGGATTACAGGTGTGTGCCACTACGCCCAGCTAATTTTGTGTATTTTTAGTAGAGATGGGGTTTTGCCATGTTGGCCAGGATGGTTTCAAACTCCTGACTTCAGGTGATCCACCCACCTCGGCCTCCCAAAGTGCTGGGATTACAAGCATGAGTCACTGCACCCGGCCCTATATTTAATTTTTTGAGAAGCTGCCATCCTGTTTTCCACAGCAGCTGCACTATTTTACCTACCCACCAGCAATGCACAAGGGTTCCAATTTCTCCATATCCTCACCAACACTTGTTACTTTCTGTTTAAAAAAGAATCATAGCCATCCTAATGATTATAAAGCGGTATCATTGTGGTTTTCATTTGCATTTCCCTAATAATTAGTGAGATTAAACATATTTTCATGTGCTTATTGGCCATCTGTAGATCTTTTTTCGGAGGAATTTTTAAGTATTTTGCCTATTTAAAACTGAGTTGTTTGTTTTATTTTTGTTGAGTTGTATGAGGTTTTAAAAGATATATTCTGAAAAAAATAAATATATATATTCTGGATATTAATCACTTATCAGATATATGATTTGCAAATATTTTCTCTCATTCTGTGGGTTGCCTTTCACTCTGGTCATAGTGTCATCTATGAGGCCGGCGGATCACGAGGTCAGGAGATCGAGACCATCCTGGCTAACACGGAGAAACCCCGTCTCTACTACAAATATAAAAATTTGCTGGACATGGTGGTGTGTGCCTATAGTCCCAGCTACTCGGGAGGCTGAGGCAAGAGAATCATTTGAACCCGGGAGGCAGAGGTTGCAGTGAGCCAAGACCGCTCCACTGCACTCCAGCCTGGCGAAAGAGTGAGATTCTGTCTCAAAAGAAAAAGAAAACAAAAAATGGGTCCCTAAAAACAATTGGACTATGTGTGCTTTTCTTAGGCAGCACAAGTTGGAGGAGGCCCTGCTGTTTTGGGGCCAGTTCATGGATGCTTTGCAGGCCTTGGTAGACTAGTTGTACAAGTTGAAGCTCTGGGCTGGCTGAGAACCAGGCTGTGTATGGGGACTTTGACCTAGGCATGAACTTCAAGGATGCCCCTACCATGAGGGGCAGACTCTGGGCTGCAGGGAGGGAAGGGCTGCTTGGTTGCAAACTTAAGTGTGCCTTCTGCTCTGTTAACCCTCTAGGGGAGAAAGGACGCCATGAAAGATCCTGTAAGCTGCTGGTCAGAGAGGCGGCTCCTTACTCTGTGTGTCTAAACGAACTGTTGCTGGGATTCTGCATTGGTCCCAAAGATTTTACCAAAATTGTTTTGATTTGATTCCGATTTGGCAATGTGTAAATTTCGCTTTGAGTTTCCCTCCACTCCCACCCCTGCCCCACCGCCGATCTATTCTCATTTGGTTCACAAAATACATTTTTTTTTTTTTTGAGACAGAGTTTCACTCAGTCACCCAGGCTGGAGTGCAGTGGTACCATCTTGGCTCACTGCAGCCTCTGCCTCCCAGTTCAGGTAATTCTCCTGCCTCAGCCTCCCGAGTATCTGGGACTACAGGCACATGCTACCATTCCCGACTAATTTTTGTATTTTTAGTAGAGACAAGGTGTCATCATGTTGGCCAGGCTGGTCTCGAACTCCTGACCTCAAGTGATCTTCCTGCCTCAGCCTTCACAGTGCCGGGATTACAGGTGCATCACAAAATGAATTTAATTTCAGGTAGAAATCTTCAAAAATACCCATTTCCACTGGCTTTTAAAATAAGTGTGAGAACATTGAAACCACTTTGAAACCATACACAACAATATTTAGTGTACTCTGGGCCTGTCTTGTTGTGTTACATAATGTCCTCCTGTTTCAGTAGGATGCATTCTGATGAAATGAATCCATTTTTATCTCTGCTAATGTTCTTTATGTTGAAGTCTAGTTTACCTGATATTAATATTGCCACTCCAGGCTTCTGTCTCCTTTATTTGCATGATATATCTTTTTCGACTCATTTACTTTCAACCTGTGTATTTATATTTACAGAACATCTCTTACAGAGAGCATGTCATTTGTTCTTGCCCTTTTTTCATTAACTCATCTGACAATTTCTGACTTTTTTAAAGAAACAGGGTCTTGCTGTGTTGTCATCATGTTGGCCAGGCTGGTCTCGAACTCCTGACCTCAAGTGATCTTCCTGCCTCAGCCTTCACAGTGCTGGGATTACAGGTGCATCACAAAATGAATTTAATTTCAGGTAGAAATCTTCAAAAATACCGCCATTTATTGATATTATAAATGTCAATAAATATTGGGATTAATGCTACAGCCACCACAGCTTCATCCCATTGCCAAAGGTTTTGTCCATTTGTTCACACCAAGGGAAAGACAGCCTAGTGGTTAAGGTCTGCCATTTGGCCTGAACTCCTGGGCTGAACTCCTGGGCTTGGTTGGCCTGAACTCCTGGGCTTAAGTGATTCTCCCAACTCTCTCTCCCAAGTAGGTGAGATTATAGGTGCATGCCACCTCACCCATCTTCTGACTTTTTTTCTTTTTTTTTTTTTTCTGATGGAGTCTTGCTCTGTTGCCCATGCATGCCTGGCTAATTTTTGTATTTTTTGTAGCGATGGGGTTTCAGGCTGGTCTCGAACTCTTGACTTCAAGTGACCTGCCCCCTCTTGGCCTCCCAAAGTGCTGAGATTACAGGAGTGAGCCACCATGCCCGGCCCATCTTCTGATTTTTAATTGGAGCGTTTAGTCCACTAACAGAAGGTGACCTGACCCATTGACTAAAGACTCCCCCATGAAGACAGGACTGCCTCATTATGTTTATTTGTTTCTTTGTGACATGTCAGCACACCCTGGGAACATGATGAACTGTATTTTCCCAGCAGCACCCAGCCAGGAAGGCAAATGAGACACCCTTTGGGCCCTCAGCAGTCATTTAATGAGGCATTACAATGCACCAACCTCATGGTGGCCTCTGGAGCTGACACAGTCATGACCTAGGACCTCACTATAGGATCCTGTAATATAATTAAAAGGTCCTCAGATCACAAATGCAAAGGTTAAATGTGTCTCTGTTAACATGAGATAATCTCCATTCCTGTAGCATGTTTCTTTTTCTTTCCTTCCTTCTTTTCTTTTCTTGTCCCTCCCTCTCTCCCTTCCTTCCTTCCTTTTTTTTTTTTTTTTTTTTTTTTTTTTTTTTGAGACAGAGTCTCACTCTGTCACTCAGGCTGGAGTGCAGAAGCACGATTTCAGCTCACTGCAACCTCCACCTCCTGGGTTCAAGTGATTCTCCTGGCTCAGCCTCCCAAGTAGCTGGGATTACGAGTGTCGCCACCATGCCCAACTAGCTTTTATATTTTTAGTAGAGATGGGGTTTCACCACGTTGGCCAGGCTGATTCCGAACTCCTGTCCTCAGGTGATCTGCTGCCTCAGCCTCCCAAAATACTGGGATTATAGGCGTTAGCCACTGCGCTCAGCCTTTCCTGTAGTATCCTTCTTATGGAAAACTTTTCTCCTGCTTTTTAAAATTGTTTCTTTTCATATTAGCAATCATGAATTTAACCTTATGGTTTCAGTAATGAAAATTCATAGATTTGCTTTTGTGGCTGGTGTGCAAGAGAGCCAGTCACACAGCGAGAGAGTGAGCCTTGCTGGCCACTGACGCCTCCTTCAACACAGCTTGGTGCCTCTGTTCTTCATCCCTGTGAAATAATGAGCACTTTTTAATGGAAGCACTTCTTAGTGAGTTCATGAAGGTTGCGAGATCCGAGATCCATTCCTTGAAACTGTTGAGAGACTATTGTTTTCAGAGGCTATTTCAGAGAAACAGAGGCTACTCTGTTTCACAGATACTTACTGAAACCCTAAATGCAAGCCTGGCACTGGGATCCAAAGGTAAATTAAGATGATGATTCCTGCCTGCAGAAGCTCTCAGCCTAGTGCAGGGAACAAACACGTGAATACATGCCCTTCTATTTGGTAAAAGGAGTGGTTGAGAGAGTGAGGGAAGGAAGAAATGGCTCTGCTCATGAAGGTGAAGAGGGCATCAGGAAAAGGAGGTGTTACTTCAACTGCATCTTAAAGGGAGGTAACACCTGACCAGACACAGAAAGGGATTTCCCTTCTTGATACAGGAAACCACATGTTCAGGTGAACAGAAGTGTCAACAGCAGGACAAGTAGGGGCACCACAGGTATTCTTATGGGACTGCAGCCAATATATGGGGTTAGCGGCCAGATAAGACTGTGGAGGTGGGTCAGCAGCAGGGGCCAGGTGATGATGCCTGACCACTGGGTCCTGGGGACTTATCACATTGTGCCTTGCTGGTCCCCGAGATATGGTTCTCAAAAAACTAAAAAGCCATAGTCACATGCATTTGGAAGAAGCCAAATTAAGGCTAAACAGGTATTTATTTATTTATTTAATTTACTTATTTATATTTTTTACTGCAGGACTTCTGGAGCTTACAAAGTGCTAAGTGCATGAAGGCTCTCCCAAGGGGGATATATATAGTGCAGTGTGTACTGAACCCCTTTTGTAGGAAAGCCCTCAGAATCTCACCTGGGGAAATTCTGCTATAAGCAGTGAAAGACCATGGAAGGATTCAGATTTTCATTTGGAAATGCATTCTGCGGAATGAGTGAGGGCTGGGTGGGGTGGGTGGTGAGATGAGAAATAAGGAGACCCGTGGGCAGGGGGTGCTCCATGAAACACCTGAGTGCAAGGGGGCGTGCACAGGCTCAGGGATTCAAGAGGCATTTGAGGTAGAATCAATAGACTGAACTGCCCTCGGGAGAGAGGGACCTACGTTGGCGCCAGGGTTTTGGTTCCCAGTTCTGGTCATGTCTTATCAGTCATTGGATATAACTTCTGGCATCCAGCGGGAAGGCCTGCCCTGCTAATACATTTGGAGTTGGATGTGACTGTATGGTGGGACTGAAGCCTCAGTGGGTGAGCTCATCACCAGGTGGAGTCTAAGAGGGAGAACGGGACTGTGGACAGATCCAGCGGACACCCATGTTTTAGAAGTGGGCAGGGAGGAGAGGTCAGCAAGGGAGCAGGGGTCCTTGAAGCCAGGAGAGGACAGGGTTTCAAAACCAAGAGAGCAGTGTGTAGTAACCCTCCACGTGCAAGTTACAACAGCAGAGAGATGTTTTTATCTATCAAACTAGCAGAGATTGATTGATTTATGTATTTAACAGTTATACCTAGTGTTGGTAAGGGTTATAGAAAATAAGCACCCTCATGCTATCGGGGAAACAGATAATATGTATCAAAAACCATAAAAAGTGTATATGCTCTTTGATTCAAATATTCCATCTCTACACGCCTGTAATCCCAGCACTTTGGGAAGTTGGGGTGGGCAGATCACCTGAGCCCAGGAGTTCGAGACCAGCCTGTCCAACATAGCAAAACCCTGTCTATACTAAAAATACAAAAATTAGCCAGGCATGGTGGCGCATGCCTGTAATCCCAGCTACTCAGGGCGCTGAGGCACAAAGACCGCTTGAACCCAGGAGGCGGAGGCTGCAGTGAGCCAAGATCATACCATTGCACTCCAGCCCGGGCGACAGAGCAAGACTCCGTATATATATATTAAAAAATTCCATCTCTAGAAATTCATCCTAAAGAAAATCACCATGGATGAGCACAGATTATCCTACAAGATTGTTCATAAAACATTGTATATAATATAAAAATATAAAGATATTATCCTGTAACATAAGCTTGATTAAATAAATTATGATAGCAATATGATGGAAAAATACCATGAAGCCAGTAAAAAAAAAAAGTGCAATCATTAATGGCATAGTGAAATATTGCAATATAATGTGAAGAGAATAAAGCAAGTAAGATCCTGTTTTTTGTATTAAAAATATACACATATGCGTAAGAAAAAGATACATCAAATATTACCAGTGGTTATCTCTGGAAACAGGGATTTGGGTGGTTTTAAAATTTGTTGGGGGGAATCTTTTTACTTTTCTATATTTTCAAAAGTTTCTACAATAAGCAAGGTACCATTGTAATCAGGAAAAAGCAGTTCTTTTAGTGCTCTGAATAGTGTAATAATAATTTTTATTTTATTTCATTGTATTATTTACCTGGTCTTGCAGAAATTTACTTCTTTGGTAAAAGACAGACTAAGCATGTGCTTAAGGTGCCAGCAAATGACTATTTACATTAATAGTTTATTTAATATAGAAATTTTTATTGAAGTGATGACTTCAAAATGTGATTTTTGGGGGCATTATACACTTGCTTGGAGGTTTAATCCCCAATCCACATGGGGGGGCACCATAATCACTGGTGCCTAGGGTCCTCGAATAGCCCCTGTGAGGACCTTTGCTGTCCCTCCTTTGCCAGCTCCTCCAGCCTCGGCCATTTGTCCCCTGGGCTCTCCAGGTTCCACTGAGCAGCTGCTCCCTGCCCAAGCCCAGCTCCACGGCTGTGTGAACTTAATTCCCTTAACCGCTCTGTGCCTCAGTTTCCTCATTTGTTAAAAGAGGAGGTTCCAATGGTATGTACCCCCTGACCATGTGCGAGCATCACAGAAATGACACGGAACACGCACTCAGAACATGCCTCGCGCGTGGCAAGTGCTAACTGTTACCTGCCATTATTAGGCTCCCCGGCCAGGGTCTCAGGGCCTTGGCACAAGCTCTTCCCTCTGCTTGGAGCACTTTCCTCCATTGACCTTTCCTGGCGCTCCAAGTCAACTCCAGGGGCCTTCCCAGTGCAGTCTAGGTGCCTTCCCCTTCCGCAACGCCTGAACCACACAGGAATAAGTAAGGCGAGAGCACGCCCAGGCAAGAGCGGGGTGTGCAGAAAGGGTCTGAGTTAGTCGAGACATTTCCGCGGGGATCCTTCTCCTACCAGGCCTGCACCGGGGCCGTGGCGACTGAGAAGACGCGCACAGGTGACTCCCGAGTGCTCGGGAAGGGCCCCAGAGCTCCTGGCCGGGTTAAGGCAGGATGCGGGTGGGCGTCCCCCCGCGAAGCTGGATCAGTACTGCGGGCGCATGGGGCGCAGGGCGCGGAGCGAGGGCTGGCGGGGCGGCCCGCCTGGGGCGCTGCCCGGGCGCACTCGGGAACCAGGTGGGGGCGCGGGGAAGAGCAGCCGAGCAGGTGCCGGGAAGGAGGCGCCTGCAGCAGCAGCACATGTAGGGGCCTCGAGGAAGGCGCCAGGAAGCGGCGAGGGGCCGCAGTGGCCAGAACCCCGGCAGGCTGCCGCGGGCAGAGGAACATGCCCTGCCCTCGGGGCTGGGCTGGCACCGCCCAGTCCTCCAGACCGGACTGTGGCTGCCTGTCGAGCCCAGTGGCGACCCCCGCACGACACGGCGGGGCGGCCAGGTGGCACCACCGGCGGGACCGGAACGGCGCCGCGGCCCTAGGATCTCTGCGCCGAGGCCCGGGGCGGGAGTCACGATGGCCATGACCACGCTGACGTCCAGGCTGTGGGCCCCTCGCCCGGGCGGCCCACCCACCCGGCACGCCGAGGTCGCACCTCGAGGTAGCCCCACCCGCTACACCGCTCGCCTCCCCTGGTCACTCGTGGGCGTGGCCTCCACGCCCAGGCCCCGCCCCCGCGCCCCCATTGGTCAGTCCAGGGGCGGAGGCGGGCGACCCCGACGGCTGAGCCAGGGCAGGGACTCGCGGGAATCGCGCCCAGCTGCCGGAGCTCGCCCTTCGCCCCTTCGCTGCGCGGACCGCGGCCACAGCCGGACTGGTGGGGACGGCGGCAACAGACGAATTGGCTGACAGTCCCAGTCCTCAGAGTAGCCCCGGCCTTGAGGCGGTGGCGTTCGAGTCCTCTAGTCCCGGAGCTAGGACAGGTGCCGCGCCGGGGACCCTCCAGGGACCGCGCTGAGGCCGCAGACGCGGACCCCCACGCCCCGCCGCGCTGCCAGCTGAGCCCAGCCTCCTTGCCGTCGGGGCGTCCTCGGGCCCAGGGGCGGCCGCGGAGCTGATGCGCTCCCGCTGAGCGTCCCCGGCCGGCCATGGCCGCGCTCCCCGGCCCGCTCTGGCTGCTGGGCCTGGCGCTGTGCGCGATGGGCGGGGGCGGCCCCGGCCTGCGACCCCCGCCTGGTTGTCCCCAGCGATGTCTGGGCGCGAGCGAGCGCCGGGACATGCAGCTCGAGATCCTGTCGGTGCTTGGGCTGTCTGGGCGGCCCCGGCTCCGCGCGGCACCCTCCGCTCCCCGGCTGCCCGCGTCCGCGCCGCTCTTCATGCTGGACCTGTACCACGCCATGGCCGGCGACGACGACAAGGACGACGGGCCCGCGGAGCGGCGTCTGGGCCGCGCCGACCTGGTCATGAGCTTCGTCAACATGGGTGAGTGCGGCCGCCCGCGCGGGGACCCTCGGAGTAAACTGGCTGCAGGGGAGAGTGCGCGCATCCGCCAGGCCCTGGCCGAACGGGGTGTCACAGACGGTGGACGCGAACCACAGGGGAGTGGGACCGTCGTGGATAGGGAAGGTCTAAGGGTCATGGGGCCCCCTGGGCTGCGGGGTGGTCAGGAGCAGGGTGGGGGGAACTGGACTCCCAGGCGCTGCCTTCACCCTGCCCCAAACACACGCAGGAGTAAGAATCAGGTGATGTCCTTGCCCACCTGGGCTGCCCCAGGAAGACAGCCTGGTCCTGGGGAGACAGGTGAGTAAACGGAGGCCGGGATGCTGTCATTGTGATAAGGGTAGTACTGAGGAGAGGGACAAGGTTCAGCGTGGAAACCTGTGGTCACATCATCAGAGTGACCAGAGCTGACTCGCGTGCCCTGAGTCCACAGCAGGCTCTTCCCTGTGCAGAACCTGGGTGGGGTGCGGCTGTCAGGGGAGTGGCTGGGGAAGGAGCAGACTCAGTTCAGTGGGGCAGGGACTGTGGGCTTGTCACCCTGGGCCCAACACCTCGGTTGTGATCTGGTATAGGGTGAGTGTCTGAACCTGTGGAATGGCCCAGTGGGCAGCTGGACCCACTTTGTTTTCCCAGGCAAAGCCTGGCTTTTCCTGTCTGAAAATATCTTGTTATTAAACCCTGGAGCAATTTATTTCTTAAGATCTCAGAGATTTTTTTTCCAGTACTAAACTCTTTGGTCTATGGTCGTGTAGTTACTGTTGGTCAGGTCCCCCCATATGCTTTGCCTCCTGTCTGTGGCTAGTGGCAGGCCAGGGTCTGGGGGCCAAGGACCACAGCTCAGCCCAAAGTAGAGGAGCTGTGGGGCTGAGAGGAGGGAGAGGGTACCTGCCCCGGCCACCAGCCTCCCTCCACAGACAGCATCATTAATTTTTCATCCTCATGACAACCCTGATAACAGCCATGGTCTTCACCCCCATCTCCCAGATGAGGACAGTGAGGCTCAGAGAGGCAGCGCCATGCCTAGGACAGTGCAGCCTCTAAGCCGCTGAGCCAGGACAGCCAGGAAGCCTGACTGTCCATCCGGTGCTCAATGAGATGACCTTTCTGTTGTCAGGTCAGGCTTTCAGGGTGCAGAGAGCTTTCTGAGGAGTCTGGGCTGAAGAACACAGGGGACTGAGCTGCAGCAGGTTTTGTGGGGCCATCAGCCATTTGCTTCCTACACTAGGGCAGAAGAGGGCATGGCCAAGCCTCTGCTCCCCACAACCCAAGAGCTGGTGGTGGAGGTGAGTAGCAGGAGACAGCCGTTCACCATTGGTGAGCGCCCAGTGCCAGGCACAGGACTCCAGCTGGTGGGATCTGGATGCTGCCTTCCTAGTTAGAGGACAGGGTGGGGATGTGGGATAGAGGAGACCATCGTGAAGCTGGGACTGGGCCTCTGTCATCAGGACAGGCTGACACTGGGCTCAGGACCAAGAAGAGTTGTGGATGGAGTCATCCAAGAATGTCCCCGGGGGAGCCGCCCATCAGAATGAGTCACCACCCAGCCCACATCCTACCTCCCCTGGCATCCCCTGGGTCAAGACATGCACAGCCTGGTGGGGCTGTTGCTGGGGATTGGGCAGGGTCTACCCCTCTGTGTGACCTTAGGGAAGTTCCTCACCTTCTCAGCCTTGGTTGCTCCTTGTAAAATGAGGTGCCTGGTGATCTGTCCTCAGGGTTGTTGTGTGATTGGCTGGTAGAGGGGCAGGAATAGAAAGCCTGTGCCATCCCCCTCAGAGGGCGAACCTGGACCTGGGCAGTGTTGGCCCCAGGCCCTCCCAGCTGTGGCCTAGTTTGGAGGTGACAGGAACATCTCCACATGTCTTGTACACATGTAAAACCTAGAAATGGATTCTAAAAGCCAACCAAAAAATGTTTGTGCCTGTTTTTAGAATGAAAAGTAGCATGTGAACTTCCACAGCCTTACCATTCCTCCTTTAATTCATGTGAGACTCTTTTGCCAGCCCTGTTTCATGGGCTCAGAGAGGTTAAGTGGCCAGCCCAGGGCCACACAGCACATCCAGGGGGACATCCATGGCTGTGAATTCCAAATCCCAGCTTCTTCCCACCCAAGCTCTGGGCATTTCGTGCAGACCCGGGGCTTCCAGCGCTGCGGGATTAACAAGCAGATCGTTGTTAGTGGAAGCCCAGGCTGCAGGTGGGCGTGGCCAGCTGTCAGAAGGGCTTCTTTATTCTGCTCTGCTAACTGCACTAGTAGAACTCTCTCAGTTACAGTAGCTTTAACTGGTAATTACTGAGACCGTGGGGCGGGGTGGGGGTGGGGCGCAGATTAGACACATACCAGGATGCTCTCTCCATGTTTGGAGGCCCCTGGAGGTCGGTGGCCCTTCTCCTGCCTCAGCCTCCCGAGTAGCTGAGATTACAGGCATGCGGGCAGAGGCACAGGCCACCACGAGATCTAATAGCAGGGTCACAGTGGTGTCACCGCCCACACCCAGGCTCCCACACCTGCTCCTGCCAGCTCCACCTCTTCTATCAGCCTCATCTGGCTCCTGCATAGGCAGGCCTGGTGCCCCTAGGGCCCAGCTGTTGATGGCAGCCTGTAGGACCCAGGGGGCGGGACTCTCACAGGCCTCCCGCCATGGCTCAGGTCTCTGTGCAGAGCAGGTGCTTCAGGAAGGCAAGCCTGCATCTTGATGTTCAGAGCCTGCACTGGGAGGCCAGGGCTGGGGTCAGAGCTGGGGCCCCGCCTGGCCTGTCATCCATATCAGCCTGTAGACCTGGGCTCTCTTGGGCAGGACAGTGATGGAGCAATTGGATTCTGTCCCTGGTCTCTCTGCTCAGGGAGGGGAGAGTCCTGAACTGGGAGGCAGGACCCAGGTTCTTGTGCTGCCTGGGCCCGCCATTAACTCCTGCATATCCTGAGCCACCGCCCTTTCCTTCCCTGAGCCTCTGCTTTCTCGTCCATTCTATGGTGATGGCATCAGAAAAGCAAGGTGCCTCCCATCCCTGACCCTGTGGCTCTCTGGCAGAGGCGCCTTCTCACAACACCGCCATGCCTTGGCCCCAGTGCCTCAGGCCGGCCCGGCCCCTCCTGAAGGAGGAAGGATGGCAGGAAGGACCACTTCCGCACACTCCTTCTGAATCCTTCTCCACCCATGTCAGCGGAGAGGCAGGTGCTCATGTTCCAGACTGAGAAACTGAACATAGAACATAAATTTATGTTCTATGCATATGCAGGACTAGCAGGCAGAAGTCCAACCAGGATCAGAATGCAGGCAGCTTCACTTTGGTCCTGACCCCTTCCTGAACCAGACAGCTTTGCTCCTGTGGTCTCCAGTGGCCATGGACCGGGGTGTTGATGAACAGAGCCGTCTGGATTTGGGAGAAGTAGGACTGAGTGGGAATTCAGGACCTGGCCCGGGTCCTGCTCTGCCCTTGCCAGCCATGTGACCTGGAAGGGTGGCACCATCTCCGTGGGCCCCAGGGCCACTTCCTTTGGTTCTTTCCTAGGGACCTCTTTCATTTTCCCATTCATTCATTCAGCAAATAGTTCTGTAGCATCTACCACGGATCAGGCACAGTTCTAGTTGCTGGAGATACAACAATGAAAAAAGTGAAGTCCCGGCCGGGTGTGGTGGCTCACGCCTGTAATCCCAGCACTTTGGGAGGCTGAGACGGGCGGATCACGAGGTCAGGAGATTGAGACAATCCTGGCTAACACGGTGAAACCCCGTCTCTACTAAAAATACAAAAAATTAGCCGGGCGTGGTGGTGGGCGCCTGTAGTCCCAGCTACTCGGGAGGCTGAGGCAGGAGAATGGCGTGAACCCGCGAGGCGGAGCTTGCAGTGAGCCGAGACCGTGCCACTGTACTCCAGCCTGGGTGAGAGCGAGACTCCCGTCTCAAAAAAAAAAAAAAAAGAAAAAGAAAAAAGTAAAGTCCCTGCCCTCAGGGAGATGACTCTCTAGTGCGAGAGACACATAATGCATATATGAGCCCTAAAGGTAATTGTGGGGTGACACACACGCCCCATCTGGAAACAGGAGGGGCTGAACGATGGCGAGACAGACAAGGCTAGATTGGGGGTTTCTGACCTGAGACCCACATACACGGAATTTGCATCCTGACACCGACACCTGATCTCAGTGTGATCTGGGCTTTCCAGTCAACCTCCCCAAGCCTCAGTTTCCTCCTCTGTAAAATGGAGATACTCATCTTATGGGGCTGTTCTGGGTTGGTGTGAGATGATACCCAGTGATGCCCATGTGCCCAGAGCCTCCACGTCTATTCCTTCATTGGTATCTCACGATTGCCGTCACATCTGTGTTTGAAAGAGAAGAGAGAGAGGCTCAGAGCAGGTTCATGGTTTTCCCAAGGCCACACAGCAGGCTGCCTCCCTGCCTCCGCATCCTCTGCTCTTCTCCACAATAGCAGCTGCCTCTCCACACAGCCCAGGCCCTGGCCCACCATTAAATGCAGTGTGTGCTGCTGAAATGGACTGTGTTGAATGGGAACCTGTGATGTAAACTGAGACTACTGCTTAAAAAATATGTTTGTTTTGGGATTTATAGAACTACTGCATGTTCCTTTTAGAACACTCAAATCATATAAATTAATTATAGAATTTCCTTATAGAAAGCTCAGACCATATATTCAGAAACATATGATATGAAAGCCCCAAGTAATCCTCCCTGTACCTCAGAGAATATCAGTGTTTTAATCCTTTAATGCAGCACTCCCTACCCCCAACCAGCCCTGATATTTTATCAATACAAATATTAACATTTGTATATTATTATTATTTTCAGAGACAGGGTCTCTGTCACCCAGGCTGGAATGCAGTGGCGTGATCATAGCTCACTGCAACTGCGAACTCCTGGGCTTAAGCAATGTTCTCACCTCAGCCTCCTGAATGGCTAGAACTACAGGTGTGCACCACTATGTCCAACTAATTGCTTTAAATCTTTTATAGAGATGGGATCTCACTATATTGCCCAGGCTTGTCTCAAACAACTGATCCTCCTGCCCCTGCCTCCCGAAGTGCTGGGATTATAGGCGTGAACCATCATGCCCAGCGTTTTCTTTTCTTTCTTTTTTTAACTGCATGGGACATAAATGCTCACTGTTTTGCAACTTTGTTGTTTTTCAATTTAACAATAAATCTTTTATCCATCTTAAAAGTCAAATATTAGGGTGACTGTATGTCCAAAGGTATTTGCCCGTCCAAGAGTTTAAGTTGGGTCCCTTTTCCCCAAAGTTCTGTCTGGCCACCAGAACGGTGCATGCTTTGGATCCCTAGTGACTAGTCCTACCCATTTCTGCAGTGTTTTCTCACCCCTGGAGTAAATGATTACGATTGCCTTCATTCACAGAGGAGGAAGCTGAGTCTCAAAGAGTATAAGTGACTGGCCCTGGGTCCTGGATGCACAGACCCACAGGAGCAGATATGAAAGGTAGATCACAGCTGTAGGAGGGTAGGCCCTGGAGGTGGGGCAGCAGAGTGGTGGTTAGTGACCCTGGAGTGGGGCTCACTGGCTTTCAATTCTGAGTCTACTGCTTGAGAGCTATGAGCTGTTGAACAGGTCATTTAAAGTCTCAACATCTCAGTTTCCTCATCTTTAAAACTACGATAATAGTGCCTATATCTGGCCAGGTGTGGTGGCGTGCACCTGTAATCCAACCACTTTGGGAGGCCTTGGCAGGTGGATCACTTGGGGTCAGGAGTTCGAGATCAGCCTGGCCAACATGGTGAAACCTTGTCTCTACTAAAAATACAGAAAAAATTAGCCAGGCATGGTAGCGCGGACCTGTAGTCCCAGCTATTCGGGTGGCTGAGGGGAGAGAATTGCTGGAACCCGGGAGATGGAGGTTGCCTGGGAGATCGAGACTCTGTCTAAATAATAATAATAATGCCTATATCATAATACAATGATTAAATAGGTTATAGCACATAAAAACTTAGCAAGTGTCTGGCCAGGCACAGTCGCTCACACCTGTAATCCCAGCACTTTGGGAGGCCGAGGAGGGGCAGATAACCTGAAGTCAGGAGTTCAAGACCAGCCTGGCCAACATGGTGAAACCTCGTCTCTACTAAAAATACAAAAATTAGCTGGGTGTGGTGGCGGGCACCTGTAATCCCAGCTACTTGGGAGGCTGAGGCAGGAGAATCACTTGAATCCGGGAGGTAGAGGTTGCAGTGAGCCGAGATCACACCATTACACTCCAGCCTCAGCAACAGGAGCGAAACTCCATCTCAAAAGATAAATAAATATATACATAAAATAAAATAAAACCAAAAACAAAACTTAGCAAGTGTCTGGCACTGCTCAATAAGTGGCTGAGGGTATTATGAGGGAAGGGCCTGTGGGATTATGCCCCAACCCCCAGTCATTTACTTAGGGACCTAGAGCAGAGTAGTAAAAAGCATAGCTCCATGATCTGACCCAGGCTGCCTGGGTGAAATCCCCATTCCACCTAGGCCTCCTTGTAGTGGGTGCTGTGGGGGGCTTCCCAGAGCTTCTCTTCAGCATTGAGTCGCTCATGACCCAGCTGCCTGGAGTGCTGGCTGCTGACAGCTCACAGGTGAGTCCTTCTCTAGGTTTTGTTTGTTTGTTTGTTTTTTGAGATGGAATTTCACCCGTCACCACACCCGGCTAATTTTGTATTTTTAGTAGAGATGGGGTTTCACCAAGTTGGTCAGGCTGGTCTCGAACTCCTGACCTCAGGTGATCCACCAGCCTCGACCTCCCAAAGTGCTGGGATTACAGGTGTGAGCCACCATGCCTGGCCCTTCTCTAGGTATTGACTAACTGGGCCCTAAGAAGCTGCCCGAGGTTAGACACCATCCCTGGGGACACCTCACATCCAACAGCTGGTCTATGGCAGTATCGGTGCCCAGCCCCCTTGCCTTAAGGAGAGGCAGCTCTGAAGGGCCACCAGCCCCAGAGCTCCCCGTGCGGTCGCAGTTGTCTGAGGCCTTTGTTTTGGTTGTTTCCGAAACTTGCTGCCTTTATTCACTACAAAAAGCAGTAACCTTTCCAGTTTTCCCAGTAAATTTTCTGACTCTGTTGCCCAGAGAGCTTAACCTAAGATACAGTTTCTACGATTATAGTCTAATTTATTTAGTGTTCTGAGCCTCAGTTTCCTCATCTGTAAAATGGGAGAGCTACCTCATTGGATGATTAGGAGTATGAAATGAGTTAATCTGTGTAAAATTATGAAAAGAGTGGCTGGTCAGTGCTCAATAAATATCAGCTTTATTTGTTTTTAGCCCAAGGCCAGCTGGTTAGTGGTAAGACCAGAAGCAAAAGTTGGTAATTTCCTTTAACCGCTGGCTCTATCTTGAGCAGCAGCCGTTCCTTCTGAACAGTCCTGGACCCTGCACACGTCAGGGTTCTGGGGCAGTTGACGGCGGCAAGACCCAGGTATGGAGAAAGTTGACTCGTTCAGGGCTTTAAGAGCAGTCTATGAACACTCCTTAGCAAGCACTGCTGCAAACCTACTGTGTGCTGTTCTCCTTCCTGTTTATCTTGGGGGCTAATAAAAGCACAGCCCCAGCCCAACCCAAAGTCTGCTCATTTACTGAGAAAGAGAGGCTCAAAGACTACTCAATATAAATGATCCCCAAATGGGAGAAATGTCCATTCACCCACTTGGCAAACATGGGTGTGAGGGCTCAACAGTGCAGAAGACCGACAAGATCCTTCTCTCATTTTCTGGGAGACAAACAAGGCCAAAGGAGAGGAGGCATGGCTCCTGGCTGGAGATGGGGTCTTGCTGTGTCACCCAGGCTGGAGTGCAGTGGCACGATCACAGCTTGCTGCAGCCTCAACCTCTCAGGCTCAAATGATCCTCCCACCTCAGCCTCCCAAGTAGCTGGGGAGTACAGGTGCCCACCACCATGCCCAGCTAATTTTTAAGCATTTTTTTTTTATAGAGACGAGGTCTCATGATATTGCCCAGGCTGGTCTTTAGCTCCTGGGTTCAAGTCATCCACCCACCCCGGCCTCCTAAAGTGCTGAGATGACAGGCGTGAGCCACTGCGCCTGGCCTCTTGCATGTTCTTGAAATGCCAGTTCCTGAAGTGAAAATCCCATCATGGCTTTTCCTGCTCAGGAGCTTCTGTGTGTCCCTTCAAGCCAGAATGGAATTCAGGTTTCCCCAGCCTGGCATTCCGAGTTCAGCGTTCTAGTCAACTGCACCACTTGGTGTTCCCTTGACATAGCTGCAGCTTGGAGAGGCTGTGGATGAGGAGAAACGAATGTAGACTTTGGAGTCCAGACAGACTTAGACCCGAATCCCACCTTGGATGCCTCCAGTTGCGGCCTTGTGCAAATCAGTTAACTTCCGGGATCTTTAGTGCTCTCATCTATAACCTGGGATGAATAATGTCCTCTACAGGGTTGTCATGGTGCCGCCTTCACCATGGCCCTCAACGGTCCCGCCTCCTGGTATGTGCAGAGTTCTGTGTCCCCTCCGACATGTGCCAGTGCTGGTCTGTGTGACCAATAGAATATGACCCTAGTGATAGGTCCCTGCCAGGATTAGTCTATAAAAGACTGTGGCTTCCATCTCTCAGATGCCTTATTCTGGGGGAGGTCATGAGGTGAGCAGCCCTATGGAGAGGGCCACATGGTGAGCAGCTAAAGACAGAGCTTAGAAGTGCATCGATCAGCCCCAGCTAAGTCTTCAGAGACGGCAGCCCTAGCTGACAGCTTGACTGTGACCTCATGAGAGACCCTGATCCAGTCCTACCCAGCTAAGTTCCTGGATTATTGGCCCTGAGAACAATGTGCAACAATATGTGTTTGTTGTTTTAAACTGCTACATTTGCATAATGAGTTACCTAGCAGCAGATAACTAACACAGTCAGGTTAGCATGAACAGAAAGGAGGTACCACATGTGCCCAGCATGGTGCCTGACACACAGGTCAGTGCTTAAAAAGTGCGACCTGGAACAGCATCTCCTGCCTGTCAGCCTTTCCCTAGGTGACTCTTCACTTCTCTTCCTCAGAGTTCTTCCACCCCTCTTGAACATGTTTTCAAGGAAAGTTTTCTCTGCCTCCTTCTTCCAAAGCCCTGTACGTGACTACGACCGTCACCAGAGCACTTGTCCTGCATTGCGTGCACTTCTCTTAGGATTCCAGTTGCTTTCTGTCTGTGTGATGCAGGGGCACTCCTAGCCCCCTTTCTCCTACTTCCCAGCATCCCCTGAACAACCTGAGGATAGGGACCAAGTCTGACTCTTCCCAGCACCCCCGCACCATGGTGCACCCAGCCCTTGAGTGGCAGGAAATTGAGGGAAAGAGGAACTCAGCAAGAGGCAGGGTGTGTTAAGAGCGGGGAGGAGCCTGGGCCTGGTCAGGTGGGACAGAGTGGGGACGGCCCTCCCTGTCTGTGTGGGGGCCGACAATGGGTGCCACAGCTCCCTGGACCCTCCCCTGGGACCCCAAGACCCCGCAGGGCCCCGCCTGGAGGAAGGTGGCTTCACGAGCATTCTCAGGTGTCTGTTGACAGGAGGGCCTTGTTGACGGGTGACCCCCATCCCAATATGTCCCATTGAACTCCAGGGCCACTCATTTCACACTGGCCCCAAGTGTGAACATCCAGTCACGGGCCTCTAATCTGACACGGGCCTCTAATCTAATCCTGGAAACCCTCTGCCCCTCCTTGGCCTCAGTTTCCCCATCTCTGCAGGGTTGCCTGAAGGCCTTTCCAGCTCTGACCAAAGAATGTGCCCATCCCCTGCCTGCTGATGGGGGCTCTTCCGGGGTGAGGCACAGGGTGGGGAGGTGCACCCAGCCCCCCTCCTCCCGGAACCTCTTTCCCACAGGCAAGAGAGGATGTGTCACCGTGACCACTTCTTTCTGGAAAATTCCCACAGTTCAGTTCTTTCCTGGGATTTCGCTGGAGGAATTGCATCTTTCTTGCTCACATCTCCTGGGATCTATTCTTGGCCTTGGCGGGCTTGATGTGGTGGTATGTGTGGGTGTTCCCTTTTAATTTGGGGTCCAGAGCTGTCTGAGGCCTGGACTGGTAATTATGAGAGCAGCACCATTTATGGAAACAGCCCTTGAAGCAAGCCAGTGATGAGACCCGGCTGGAAATACCTCAGCATGGAGGCCTGGGCCTGCCTGGAGGGGGTACTGAGATTTCTGGGTGGGAGAAGCCCCTTTAGGACGCAGAACCAATAGGTCATGAGTCCCACCCTCCCTTGGCCTGCAGAGGCTGTGGGGCCCAAGCCTTGTTTTGGGTCTGAAGTGGCCCCTCCCAACCCCCGCTTTTGCTGCCTGTGGGACCAGCCAGGCAGGCCCATCCCATGTGCCCTGGGCTCTGGGGGAGCCGCTGTCCACCCTCAGGGGCCAGGCCGGGAGAGGACGCATGTCCACAGCAATGAGAATGTCGGTGGCTTCTGACAGAGTCACACGGGGACATGGTAGCCACACCCAGACTGGCAGTGATACCCAGCCCAAGGGGCTCTGAGTGCCGGACACTGAGCCACTGTCATGGGGACAAGAGGCCCTTGGGAAGAAGGGGCCGGGGCACCCCCGCTCTGGGGCCCTGGAACACAGCGGCCGATGAGCCAACATGCAAGCCTCCCATGTCCACCCACGTGGCTCCATCCCAGCCCTTCAAGGGCTCGCTGTCCAGAGGAACAGCTGAACCAGAGACAGCAAGCCCTGGCATGGGGGCCAGGAGAGGCTGAAAGCCTGACCTGCCTGGGGTCTGAGGACTGGGAGGCTTCTCAGCCAGACTGGGAGGGACGGGGCCGCCTGGGGAGAGCAGCTTCCAAGAGGGACTCTCGGGGAGGCGTCTGCAGGAAGAAGGCACAAGAGGCCCAAGGGACAGATGGCAGGGCCAGCGCAGGGAGGGCCCTGGGACACTCTTCCTGTGGGCCCTTCGGGGCTGGGGAGGGTCTGAGGGGAGGTGGGACCGGTCACAGGCCACAAGATTCTGTTCTGAGCTGGAGGATGAGGGTGTCTTTTGAAGTCCCATTTTTTTGGTCAGAAATAAGACAGATTTAGGTTGTCTGGGTGAGACTAAATTGCCCAGAGCACAAAAATAGCCAGAGTTATTGTTGATGTTGGGCTGAGGGTCGCAGAGTTTGGCGTCTGGAGGCCTAGCCTGGACTGGCAAGCACAGGGCCCCAGATGTCGCCAGTGGAAGCCACCTGCTGCCCACAGGGACCTTTCCTGGAAGCGTGGGGTTGCTTCTGAAGTTTGCTTTATCCGAGGCTGGAGGAGGAAGCTGAGGGTTCTATCAGCACAGGTTGGCGATTCATGATTGTTTATTTTCCCAGGAGTCACATTAAGGTGGTTTAGGTGGTTTAGAAAGCAGATTCATTTGCTGCTTCCCCAGACAGAAGCCGGTTCAGCGTTAGACCATTTGGGGCAGCTTTTATGATTTTGTAGGAAATAAACATTTAGAGGTGCCTGTGGAACCAGGGATAGCTTGGTCTGTTTCTTGTGACCAACGAATTGCTCTCTGCAAATGTCTTTTCATATTTTTGTCAATATGTCTTTGGAATTCTTGTGTCAAAGGGTAAATTCATATGTAATTTGGCTAGGTGTTGCGAAATTCCTTCTCTACACAGCATTCCTATCAGCATCGCCTGAGAGAATGCTTGTGTCTGATCTTAATCTTTTTCCTTCTCCAAGGCCATAGGAGCCCTGTGAAAAGCACCCATTACTCGTGAGCCCATAACCTTTTCTGTTTCCTTCACAGCATTTACAGTAGAACCAAGAAACGACATCCCATATTTTACTTGCTTTTTGTTTATATTTCATGTCTTCCATTAGGCCATAAACTCCATGTGTGTGTCCATGGACACATTGTGTGACAGTGTCCATCTTGTTCCTTGTTGTATTTTCAGTGCCCAGAACAGTGTTGTACACACAGTAAGAAATGGATAAATTTATTTCTAAATTAAACATGATGAACTGATTAGATGAGTGAAAGAATACATTTATTTAGAAAAACATAATTCAAAGTCTTATTTCTGACCAAAAAGTAAGACTTCAAAAGACACCCTCGGGTTCTGTGGAACAAGGCACGTTCATTCCTTCTCCGCCCTGGGCTGGGATAAGCGGCCACCTCCTCCTGCCCACACACGTCTGGCCCCGTCCCCTGCCCTGCACAGCTGTTTTCCTGCCCATGGCTGGACCAGGTCCCCACTGTGAGGACAGGAAGTGCTCCCCACATCCGCCTCGGCTCGCACAGCCTGGTGCTTTTACAAACCTGACTGTGGTCACTGAGCCCAGTAACCAGAGAACATTTTTTAAAAGACTAACATATCATTGAAATCTCAGTGTTGGGTTTTGGGGAAGGCACTGGGCGGCTCCCACCCCTGCTTTCCGGAAACACAGATTTCTAGAGTTTGAAAGGGACAGGAGGCTAAAGTGAGACTTCCCTAAATATAGCGTCCTGGGCATTTCCAGACACCTGGGGAAATGTGGGCTTTATTCCGCAACTGTGGCATTTGTTTGACTATCAGGCCAGCCCCCGCCACGGGGCCCTGCTGCCCATCTCACCTCCAGCCTGGCCTCTACCCTCGCCTCCACCATGTCTTCTAATTCCCCTCCCCTCATGCCGCCCCCCTGCTGCCCCCGTCCCCTGTGCTCCCCACTGGCCAGAAGCGCAGGCCAGGCTCCTGGCCCGGGATTGGCACCCTCAGCAGGCAGGCCGCAGCAGAGCTCATGTGCTGTCCCCAACATTGCTGACCTGTGGGCGCCTCCACCCCTGCGCATGTGAGGTCCCCTCTCCCTAGAGCACCCTCCCCGCCACCTTCTCCAGCTACCAAGATCCCATCCCACCCTTCAAAGCCAGTTCAGATGCCACCTGCTCAGATCCCACCGCCCAGTGAGACCCTCCGACTTCCCTAGCACCTGACTGGCCTCTCCGGGAGTTGTCACTCCTGCCCTGGTTTTTCTTGTTCCTTTCCACGTTTCCCTCCTTCCTCCTCCACCTTGTTCCAGAAAGGAAACGTCGGTCTCCTGCCCTCTGCTGTTTCCTGGTGCTTGCTTTCCCTGCCCTGCCCTCAGGCCCCTCTGCTCTGGCCCTCTGTCCTGGCTGGCCTGCCCCTGCAGGGCCCGTCTCCCTGACCCATGACAGATTTGCACTCATGCCTCAGCCCAGCTCAGCTGTCAGCCCTGAGCCCTGCCCTGCCGCACCTCCCATCCAGGCAGTGGGCAGGCTCTGGATGGCTTGTGTCCCCTGAGATGCTGTCGGTGATGTCAGTTATGTCCCTGTCTACCAGGCTTCCCTGCAGGGCCGGGGCCCTTTTCTGCCTTGGGTCCAATGTCCATCTTCCCTTTAGCCTGGAAGCTCCCAGAGGAGGCTCCCTCCTCTGTCTCATCTCCGGGTCACAGGACCAGCCAGACCGAGAAGGGGCACAATGGGAGTTTGGAGTTTGGAGCCTGGGGTCTGTTGAGCACCAGCCAGGTGCAGGGCTCAGGCTGAGCCTGGCTGCAGGGCCTCTCAGCCCTGTCTGCTCCCTGGGACCAAGCCTGGAACAAACGTTTGCACAAAAGGAAACTGGCCCCACCAGGCCTCCCTGGGTCCCCTCCACCTTGAGTGGTGGGTGGCTGGGGGCGCTGGCTCACACCCGCTCTGCCCACTCCAAAGTCCGAGCCATTCCGAGTGCCAGCCCAGCTCTGCTTTGTCTTCTAGTGGAGCGAGATCATGCCTTGGGCCATCAGGAGCCCCATTGGAAGGAGTTCCGCTTTGACCTGACCCAGATCCCGGATGGGGAGGCGGTCACAGCTGCGGAGTTCCGGATTTACAAGGTGCCCAGCATCCACCTGCTCAACAGGACCCTCCACGTCAGCATGTTCCAGGTGGTCCAGGAGCAGTCCAACAGGTGCCTTCCCCTTGGCCCAGGTGCCCCCTGCCCCTGCCCGCCTCACAGTCTCATGGTCAAGGCAGCCCAGCAGGGAGTGGGGGTTGGTGGAACACTTCCCAGAGGACCCGAAAGAGACCCTCAAAGACGGGAAAGATGCTTGGCCCGAGCCCCCTGCACTGCGGGAAGAGCCCCAGTGACAGTCCTGCCTTCAAGTCCCTGCCCTGCCATCCTGGCTCTGGGGACTTGAACGGGTCATTGAACCACTGAGCCTCCGTTTCCTCATGTGTACACCTCTGTGGGCTGAGGCGGTGAGATGAGGCTCAGAAGGGGCACAGGCAGAGTCAGGTAGGACATGCCCCGGTGACGGCCCCCAGCGGGTCCTGGAGTCACAGAGGCAGCTGTGCCGGCCTCCGGTTAATTGTTCTTTCGTGTCCACAGGGAGTCTGACTTGTTGTTTTTGGATCTTCAGACGCTCCAAGCCGGGGACGAGGGCTGGCTGGTGCTGGACGTCACAGCAGCCAGTGGCCGCTGGTTGCGAAAGCGTCACAAGGACCTGGGACTCCGCCTCTATGTGGAGACTGAGGACGGTGAGGCTGGGGGCTCTGTGGGAGCAGCCCCTGGGGCTTCTCTGTGCCAGCACAGGCAGCAGTAGCAGCTTCCTGTGGCCCTGGGTTCCCAGCCTCACCAGCTGTGCCCGCTGCGAGGGTCACTGAGGTCCAAGGCACAAGGTCTGGCCCAGTGGGGGTGCTCTCTCCTCTCCCTCTGCTTCCCAGGAAGCCGGCGGTTCTTCCCACGGAGCAGCCTCCACCTTGGGAGTTTCTGTCCTGGGAAGGAAAGGAGGGGAAGTGGTTGTGCCCTCAGACACTGAGGCCAGGAGGCTGGGTTTGAAACCCAGCTCAGCAGTGCCCTGCCTCAGTGACCTTGGCTGGGACTTACCTTTCCAGACCCTGTCTTCTCTTCTACAAGACAGGGATTCATGCCCTTGTTCATTCCACAGGTGAAATTGGAGAGAGCCTCTTTTATGCCAGGCAGTAGGAATACAAAGGCCAAAGTGGGCACGAGATGGGCGTGTTTGAGGCCTGGCAAGGGGGCACCATGGAGCAGCGGTGAGGGCGGGGGTCCCAGGGGCCATTCTGAGTCAGGGTAAACCAGGGCCAGGTGGTGGGGTTCTTAGCATCATTATTTTATTTTATTTTATTTTATTTTATTTTATTTTATTTTATTTTATTTTTTTTGAGACGGAGTCTGGCTCTGTCGCCCGGGCTGGAGTGCAGTGGCCGGATCTCAGCTCACTGCAAGCTCCGCCTCCCGGGTTTACGCCATTCTCCTGCCTCAGCCTCCGGAGTAGCTGGGACTACAGGCGCCCGCCACCTCGCCCAGCTAGTTTTTTTTTTTTTGGATTTTTTAGTAGAGACGGGGTTTCCCCGTGTTAGCCAGGATGGTCTCGATCTCCTGACCTCGTGATCCACCCGTCTCGGCCTCCCAAAGTGCTGGGATTACAGGCTTGAGCCACCGCGCCCAGCCCATTTATTTTATTTAATAGCAGTGGTGGACGACAGGATCTGATTCAGGTTTTAAAAGAGAACCCTCTGAGATGCCCCCCTCTCAGGGTGCAGCAGAGCTCCCCACCCCTTGCGTGGGCCGCACAATGACTTGCTTCCCGAAAGTGCGGTGTGGACAGGGTGTAGGGGACCTGACGTGCAGCGCCTCAGCCAGGTGAGGAAGGCCCACTGCAGTGACCGGCACCGGGCTAGCATGTGCACTGGGTGTAAGGGAAGGAGCAGACCACTGAGCTTCAGAGCCCCCCCCCCCCGCTGTGAACCCGAAACCCCAGTCCAACCACAAGAAGACCATCAAACCCAAAGAGAAAGGCTTTCTGCAGAATACCTGGCAAACACTTCTCAAAACCGCCAAACTCATCAAAAAAAAGGGAAGGTTGGGAAATTGGAGGAGCCCAGAGGCACCTAAGATGACCAGCTCGGTGCATGTGGGGTCCTGGGTGGAATCCTGGACCAGCAAAAGGGCATTAGGGGAAAGTTAGGAAATCCAGATCAATCATGGTGTTTACTTAATAATAAGATATCAGTACTGGTCCATTAGTTATGAGAAAGGTACCCTACTAGTGTAAAATACTAACATTTCCCAGGGGAAACTGGGTCCAGGTATATGGGAACTCCTTGTGTGGTTTTTTTTTCTTTGAGACAGGGTTTTGCTCTGTTGCTCAGGGTGGAGTGCAGTGGCGCAATCGCAGCTCACGGTAACCTCCAACCCCTGGGCTCCGGCGATCCTCCCCCCTCAGCCTCTATACTATCTTTGCAAATTTTTATGTAACTATCAACTGTTGTAAAATTAAAACTTTACTGAATATATGCATAAAATAAGGAGCCCCCTGACTTCAGTGGGGAGAGCAGACTGAGAGGGACAAGAGTGAAGTCAGAGAGACTCATGGGAGCCCCACAGTGGTGCAGGTGGGCGCTGTGAGCGGCCTGTTGGTAGCAGTGGAGATGGAGAAAGATGAGTCGAGTTCAGTGTCAGGACATGCTTATAGCTGGTGAGGAGGTGAGGGAACGGGAGGAAGCCTGAATGATGTGTGGATGGAACCAGTGGATTTTTTTCAATAGATTTTTCTTTTTGGGGAAAGATAGATGAAGGGCACATTTGAGGTGTGTGGCCAAGGGTTCTTTTTTGGCTGGAATATTTCTGAGCCCCCTGGGATGTTACTGAGATCACTGGTCCTCATGGAAATGCCATTCCAGGGACAGGTGAGCGTGAAGACCCAGGCGAGGGAAGTGCTGGCATGTAAGTGGATTTAAAGCGTGGGGTGGGACCAGATCATCTAGGGAAGGAGGTAGTGATGGAGAAGAAAGAGGGCCTGGCCCAGAGCGCTGGGACCTCCAACATCCAGAGACCTCACAAGGAGGGGCCACAGCGAGCCCACAGAGACCAGCCAGGGAGGGAGCAGGACACCTGGAGGATGAGGTGACCAAGATGCCAGAGTCAAGTGTTTCCAGAAGCAAGGGTTTGTCATTTGTGTCCAGCTGTGGGCACTGAAGGCAAGAACAGAGAAGTGACCGAGGGTTTTGCCATCGCAGAGGTTGTTGATGGCCCAAATCTCCATGGAGTGTGGGTCTGACTGGGGAGGTGGAGGGAGACAGGCAGTGGAGGCAGGAGACAGCTCTTTCCAGAACCTTTGCTGGGGAAGGGGAGCAGAGGCATGGGCTGGGGCTGGAGAGAACCCCGGACAAGGCAGGTCCTTTACAGGTGAGGAGAGGCCTGCACACTGCTGTGGTGATGGAGTGATTCTGTGCAGAGGGAAGAAAACTGCAAAATTCTGCACAAGTTGGAGCAGGGAGCTGGAGCGGGGGAGGTGGAGAGGGCAAGGGGGTGCAGAGGACAAGGCTGGAGACTCTTCAGAGCGGCGACCCTTCCTGATGAAGGTGAGGGATAGTGTCCCCACTGACACAGTGAGGGGTGAACCTGAGCTCTGGGGGGCTGTATTGGGGGGGCACTCACTCTCCGTGTTGTCACAGGATTAAGGGAGGGTGCTTGGCACAGAGTGATGCCCAGTGAGGGTTGTCATGACCGACGATCTCACCCAGCAGCGCCTGCTCATTAAATATTTGGTGTCTCTAATGAGCGGGGGAAGCTTGGGCGGGGCGGTTGGAGTTTGTGCCTGAGGCTCCACTGGGGCAGGAGGGGATCTGGCCGGTGCCCTCCACGCGGAGCCTGACCTCAACTCTGTCCTGCGCCCGGGGCCTGTGCGCTGGACACGGAGGACTGACACGGGGGGCTCCAGCCCAGGGCGGAGCGGGGGAGCGGCCCCCTCCCTGTGGTGGGTCGCGGGCCTGGCCTAGAGCCTGCGCCTGGCCGGGGAGACCTGCTGGGCGGGAGTGCGTCAGGGCGCGGGCGCCCTCCCTGCTCTGTGACGTGCGGCCCCGGGGCGCACGCGGGGCGCACACGGCCTGTCCTGGCCTCTGACCCGGGCCGACCATGGCGGCGCTGCGGCTCCTGGCGTCGGCTCTCGGGCGCGGGGTTCCCGCCCGCGGCTCAGGGCTCGCGCTGTCCCAGGGCTGCGCCCGCCGCTTTGCCACCAGCCCCCGGCCCCGCGCCAAGTTCTACACGGACCCGGTGGAGATGGTGAAGGACATCTCTGACGGGGCGACCATCATGGTCGGGGGCTTCGGGCTCTGCGGGATCCCCGAGAACCTGATCGCCGCGCTGCTCAGGACCGGCGTGAAGGACTTGCAGGTGGTCAGCAGCAACGTGGGCGTGGAGGACTTCGGCCTGGGCCTCCTGATGGCCTCCAGGCAGGTGCGCCGCATCGTCTGTTCCTACGTGGGCGAGAACACGCTGTGCGAGAGCCAGTACCTGGCAGGAGAGCTGGAGCTGGAGCTCACGCCCCAGGGCACCCTGGCCGAGCGCATCCGCGCCGGGGGCGCCGGGGTGCCCGCCTTCTACACCCCCACGGGCTACGGGACCTTGGTCCAGGAAGGGGGCGCCCCCATCCGCTACACCCCGGACGGCCACCTGGCGATCATGAGCCACCCCGAGAGGTGAGGGAGTTCCAAGGTGACCACTTCCTTTTGGAGCGCGCCATCCGGGCGGACTTCGCCCTGGTGAAAGGGTGGAAGGCCGACCGGGCAGGAAACGTGGTCTTCAGGGGGAGCGCCCGCAATTTCAACGTGCCCATGTGCAAAGCTGCAGACGTCACGGCGGTGGAGGTGGAAGAGATCGTGGACGTGGGGACTTTCCCCCCAGAAGACATCCACGTTCCAAACATTTATGTAGATCGTGTGATAGAGGGGCAGAAATATGAGAAACGAATTGAACGCTTGACGATTCGGAAAGAGGAAGATAGAGACGCCGAAAACAAAGAGGACGCCAGGACGCGCATCATCAGACGCGCAGCTCTGGAATTTGAGGACGGCATGTACGCCAATCTGGGCATAGGCATCCCCCTGCTGGCCAGCAACTTCATCAGCCCCAGCATGACCGTGCATCTTCACAGTGAGAACGGGATCCTGGGCCTGGGCCCGTTTCCCACGGAAGATGAAGTGGATGCCGACCTCATCAATGCAGGCAAACAGACGGTCACGGTGCTTCCCGGGGGCTGCTTCTTCGCCAGCGACGACTCCTTCGCCATGATCCGAGGGGGACACCTCCACCTAACCATGCTCGGAGCCATGCAGGTTTCCAGATACGGCGACCTGGCGAACTGGATGATCCCTGGCAAGAAGGTGAAAGGCATGGGCGGTGCCATGGACTTGGTGTCCAGTCCGAAGACCAGAGTGGTGGTCACCATGGAGCACTGCACAAAGGACAACACCCCTAAGATCATGGAGAAATGCACCATGCCACTGACCGGGAAGCAGTGCGTGGACCGCATCATCACCGAGAAGGCCGTGTTTGGCGTGCACAGGAAGAGAGGGTTGACGCTGATGGAGCTCTGGGAGGGCCTGACCGTGGACGACGTCAGAAAGAGCACGGGGTGTGCCTTTGCTGTGTGCCCGAACCTAAGGCCCATGCAGCAGGTGGCACTCTGATGGGACCCGGATCTGGCGGGGGGGTGCGCTCCTCAGGGGATCCCACTAGGTTCCTCAGGGGACGTCGGTTACCGCAGGAATGCATTTACCCAGCGCTTGGAGGCGTTTGCTGCTGGCCTCCGACTTTCCTCCCTAGGTGGACTGTGCTCCTCTAGAGAGCTGCGACTTTAATTAAAAACAACAGGAAAACAGATCAGCTCCTCACTGTGTTCCTCGAGCACTGCAAGGCGCAGTTCTGCAGTGGTGAGGAATGGGTGTCCGCTTTGCTCTGTGATGTTTACACAGAGCGTGCACAGCGCCAGCGCATTCACAGCAGGATTTCATTCAAGCGCCTGCCTCGTACTAGAACCATGAAATGGAGACGAAAACTGACTAGGGAGAAAATCACTCCACCCAGAGTACACCTAAAGAGCCATTTTACTACTGCAATGAGAAATAGGCGAGCAAAGATGTGAGTTTGTGATTGGAAGACATGCTGTCTTCACAAGCTTGTTTTTTTTCTTTTCTTTTTTTTTTTTTTTTTTCTTTTCTTTTCTTTTTTTTTTTTTTTTTTGAGACGGGATCCGGCTCTCAAGCTGGAGTGCAGTGGTGTGATCTCACTGCAATGTCTGCCTCCTGGGCTCAAGCAATCCTCCCAACTCAGCCTCCTGAGTAACTGGGACTACAGGCACACATCACAATGCCTGATTATTTTGTTTGTTTGTTTATTTATTTATTTATTTATTTTATTTATTTTGTAGAAATGGAGTTTCACCATGTTGCCCAGGCTGGTCTCGAACTCCTGAGCTCAAGCGATCCACCTGCCTCAGCCTCCCAAAGTGCTGGGATTACAGACATGAGCCAACTGAGTTGGACCAATTAACCTTAGCTTACTGTATTTTTTTTTTCTTTTTTAGACAGAATTTCGCTGATATTTATTCTGGGGCCTTTGTTGTTAAAATTTGTTTCCATGAAGCCTCCCCTCCTCCTCCCACATCTCTCCTCCTGGGACCTATCAGATGTCAAGCTTCTAGATGTCCCTAGAAGGAAGCAGGACCGTCTCCAAGGGAAGGGACTGGGTGATGGGAGAGACTGAGAGGGGAGAGGCTGTGGGTGCTGAAATCCACCAGGAAGCTTCCTCCGTGTGTGGCCAAAGGCTACAGCCTAGGACAGGAGGAGTTCTAGAACCCTAACCAAGGGACTAGATGAGTTTTCTCAACTTCATTTGAATTGTTCCTGCGTCATCCAGACCAGACATTTAGGCCTTCCTCTCTGGGATGGAGGCCCAAACTGGCCGCTTGTGTGATGAACCGTTGTAACCCAAGAGGCTGTGAGGCATTTCCTCCTGAATCTATAGTCTCAAAAACTAAAATTAAGAAACGATTGTGTGTGTGTGTATGCGTGGGTGCTTGCTGTTGACAACCAAGCCTGGCATGGTGCATGCACGGCGTAAGTGTAGCTCTGGGGGTTCCCAGGCCAATGGGGGCATGTGGTCAGAGCAGTAAGTTCTCGCTGGTCAAGGACAGACTTTCCAAGGGGCCCATTGGAGCCCCGCCCTGCAGGAAAGGCCAGATCCTGGGAAGGAGAGCGGGGCAGGGAGAGTTGGCACTCATGGAGGGAACAGCCTGGGGGTGTGGGAAAGGGGCCAGGGACTACAGCCAGGGTGGGGGCTTGAAATGAAATGTCATCTAGTGGGCAGTGGGGTGCCTTTTGGGGCTCCTGGCGAGGGGCACCTGATTTGCCCTGGGTGTCAGGAGTTTCCCAGTAGCAATGTGGAAAAGGCCGAGGTATCTAGAAGCAGACAAGTGACCCTCTGGGCCTCCACCTCTGCCTTTCTAGAAGGGCTCTGCCCACAGCTGGGCAGCCTGAGAGCCCCCTACCTGGACTGCCTGGCCTTCCCTGCAGCCAGCTGGGGCCAGGGAGTCCTGCCCAAGAATGGGTGGGAAAGAAGCAGAGCTGATGGAGAAGGAGGCTCTGAGCTCTGGAAGGAGAGGGCTGGGGGTGGGGGAGCTTCTCCAGGCCTCCCAGATGCAGGGCTCTGAACTGAGACCAGCTGTTAGTCCCCTTCACCACCCCCATCTCGCCCAGCCATACCCAGCTGTGCCCTGCGGTTTGCTGGAAAATATATGACAATCCTGGCTCTGACCCACCTTGCTCTGGGACCCTGTACAGTTGCTACTCTCTCTGGGCCTTAGTTTCTGCTTCTGTAAAATGGGAACTGGAATTATCTGCTTCCAAGGGTCCCCAGTCAGGCTCACCTGGCCTGTGAGGCCTACAGAGGGGTTCCCAGCACCCAAGTCAGGCCTGGCTCAGAGAGGCGCTATGAGGGTCTGTGGTGTAACTGATCTAATGCAACATTCTATCCTGTGTCTGGGAGACCCCGTAAGACCCTTGAACACAGCTGCACAGAAGCAAATAGTGAGCAAAGCATGCAGGACTGATGGCCCCTCTGGCCCCAGCGCTGCCAGGGCTCCCCAGGGAATCGCAGGACAGAGCTGCACATGCAGCCTGGAGGGCTGCCCTGGGCCCCCGGTCGTCCCCATGTGTCAGCCAGTCCATAGAGTGCCACTCCAGTGCCCAGGTTGGTGACCGTCACCACCCCACACAGGCTGCTCTGTTCTCTCCTCATTGTGACCTGTCTTGCCTTTTCCTCTGCACCCCGGCTCTGGTCCTTGTATTTCTGCTGCTTCCCCATAACCTTGACTCACCGTGAACCAAGCTCTGCCCAGTGGCTTCTCTCTGGGCCTCCTTGCTGTCAGTGCCTGCAGCTCACAGCCTCCCTGTCTTAGCAGCTCTTGTCCACGCTCCTGTTTGTGGCAGATGACGTCACAGGTCAAAGGTTGGTCTCTGGATTCACTGGTTGTTCAGTCAACTGGCCAGTGGACACCGGGACTGAGGCACAGCTGCTTAAAGGCTGACCTTTGAATGGGACTGAGGGTGGGGCAGGGCAGTGTCCCTGACCTGTAGGGTGTACTGAAGAACTACGTAGGAATAAATACATCTGTATGTATAATTTCTAAGAGTATGTGCATCTGTGTGTTTATACAAACATATGCATGAGTGTACATACATGTGTACATCTATGCTTATAACGTGGAGGTGAAATGTGCTCTCATGTAAACTGAACAACTGGCACTGTTTAGAGAGACATGAAAGTGAGCTGGTAATCATGCTTCTGCAATTCAGTATCAGGAAATTTCACCCATGCGCAGAGTGAGGAGGCTCCATTGCACTCCGTCTTTATCGTGAAAAGCAGGTAATAACCTGTTATCTGAAGTCCTGCGCTGAAGCCGTCCTCCAGCCTTAGCTTCCCAGAGCGCTGGGACTCCAGGTGCCAGCCGCCAAACCTGGCTGCTTGAGCGCTGAAACAAAACAATGAGGGCGCCTCTGCTGGGCTGACAACTGCGTAAAGCCTAGACTGACGGGGTAGCCCAGAAAAACGGAAATGTATGCGAGTTGGAAGGGCTTTAAAATGGGATTTTTTTCTCAAAATTTTATCATGGTTAACTGCTTTTACAATAGAAAGGTTATTGAAATCCAAACAAGTATAGGAGGATGCACAGTTTTATTGGTGAGGCTTGGTGTCTCCAGGGTTAGTTATCATGTGTTTAGTGGCATCCTGTCTGGAAGCGGCTGTGGAGGACAATCCCCTGTTTACAGGCTTCACTGCTCCTGGGGCTGAGGCCCAAGTCAGATCTCTGCTTCAGCCTTTTCTTTCTTTCTTTTCTGTCCATAAACCCAGCTCGTGCATAAGAACTTGGACTCTGGAATGAGACTGCCGCAGGCTGAAACCTGGGCTCTGGGACTTGATTCCAATGTCTCTGCTCTGCCTGGCGTCTCCCTTGTAGGCATCAGGGAGACAGTTAATGCCCTGCTCTTGGGCTGTGCCCAGCAGAAAAGCACTCGCTAAATCTGGCAGATACTACCACGAGCTGTCTCAGTCGTAAGTTCAACATTCACACCCCAGAAAGTGCAGGATGGAAGACAACACAGGCCTCGGGGTCCTTGGACCGAGGTGGGAGCGCTGGTTCTCGAAGTCACTGGCAGTAGGACTCTGGGTCTCCTGTGAAGAAGGAGCTGCAGGCTTACTGTAAGGACCCAATGAGGTGATCCATGGGAAAAATCTTCAAACTTGTAAAACGCTTCACAAGTGTCTGTGTCACAGCTGTCACTAATACCACCACCTGCAGCTCACTGAGGCCCCCCTCCCACCTCCTCCAGATCTGCCCCCAGGAGATGTGGACTGGCTGGGGCTGGACCAAGGACTCCAGGCTTCAGATGTGGAAACTGAGGCTCAGCAGGGACCCTCGGGTCCTCAGCCTTCACGCTCCTGGACCTGCCCAGGCCCTGGCAGAGAGATCCCTGCTGTGTCTGCTGCAGGGCCACTGCCCGCAAGTGACCCCTCTCTCCTTTCTGTCGCAGGGCACAGTGTGGATCCCGGCCTGGCCGGCCTGCTAGGTCAACGGGCCCCGCGCTCCCGACAGCCTTTCGTGGTTACTTTCTTCAGGGCCAGTCCGAGTCCCATCCGCACCCCTCGTGCAGTGAGGCCACTGAGAAGGAGGCAGCCAAAGAAAACCAACGAGCTGCCGCAGGCCAACCGACTCCCAGGGATCTTTGGTGAGGGCCGGGCGGGGTGGGGCCGAGGCCCTGTGGGCTTCCAGTGGAGAGAGGCAGGGTGAGAACCAAGTGGTGGCCCAGAGCCCTCAGGCTCAGGTCGGTTCAAGCTGACGGCCCCTCTCCAGCCACCTTTCCTGACCCCATCTTTTGCCCTGATGCACCCTGGCGACCGGCACTCCAGAGGCCTGTCCTGCCTGTCCCTGCCACCCAGAAGGCCCCCTCTCTCCCCCTGGCTCCTCCAGGTCTTTCCCAGGAGCCTCCATCGGAATCAGCTGCCCCTTCCCTGGGAGCCGCCGCAGCCCCTCGTGACTCGCGGTTGTGCCTGGACACCCCGCACCATCCTCGGCTGCTTATGTGAAGTTTTCTCCCCAACTGGGCCAAGCCCTTCAGGATCAGGGACAGGCCTGACCCGACCCTGTGGCCTCCTTCCCTGGGAGTCGGCCTTTGACTGGCCTCGTCATGAGCCACTTGAACCTGAGGAACGGGTGTGGCAGGAGAGGGTGGGCTGGAGTCACAGGGGTCTCTAGAGAGGAAGCGGCACAGGATGGCCGAGGGTCCTGCTGGGCTGTTTACTGGCGCGTCGAGACGCTCCCAGGCTGAAGGACAGGGGAGTGCTGAGCACAGTGTCACTCTAGCCATCGGGAGCCATGACAGGCTCTTCAGCTGGGTCACGGTACAAGCAGAGTTCCAGGGATGGGCTTTATGAGACCAAATGGTTTCCTGTCATTCATTTGACAAATGTGCTCATCAGGGCACCCCCCACCCTGGTACCCCGTAGTAGCTGCACAGAGCAGGAACCCCAGAAAAGACCTTGCCCTTCTGTCCCTGCAGATGACGTCCGCGGCTCCCACGGGCGGCAGGTCTGCCGCCGGCACGAGCTCTACGTCAGCTTCCAGGACCTTGGCTGGCTGGTAATTGCTGACTCTCCTTGTTTTTGAAATGACAATCGCCACCTGTAGATCAGAAGTGAATCTGTAGGGAGGACATAGAATCATGAGTGACTTCAGTTTTTCTTCTTTATTTTTTTTCTGTGTTTTCCAAGTTTTCTAAAGAGGGAATATGGTGAGAAAGGGCATTTTATTTTTAACCATGAAAATGAAGACTGCAACTAAGCTGTCAGCTTTGCAGCAGGGAAACTGAGGCCAGGCTGGCAGTGCCTCCCTGCATCGGCTGCAACTGCAGCTCTGGGAGGTGCAGGCAGGAGAGGGCTGGCTGGGAAAGGGGATGCAGAGCGAGGATGGGGGATGTCGGGCCTGAGCTCCCACCCAGCCCTGTCTGCTGGGGGTTCCTAGGTGCATTCAGACCTCCTGGGGGAGACTGCCTTGCAGGGACCGAGGGTGGGTTTGGGCCCTGACGCTCAGGGAGGTTCAGGGGCAGCCCTGGGCTGTCCTGTGACAAGTCCAGTGACAGGATGGGGGGCTCAGGAGGGGCACATGGATGGGACTCACCTTCTCCCATGTCCCCTAGGACTGGGTCATCGCCCCCCAAGGCTACTCGGCCTATTACTGTGAGGGGGAGTGCTCCTTCCCGCTGGGCTCCTGCATGAACGCCACCAACCACGCCATCCTGCAGTCCCTGGTCAGTACCGTGTCCATCCTGCCCAGCCCCCTGGGGTGAGGGTCTCTGTGGAGAGGGGTCTGGTCCAGCCGGCCGGGAGGGCAGTGAGGCCACCTGCTCCACATCTCAAGGGGCTTTCTCTGCACAGAGTCAGTAACATGGGTAAATTCCTACAGCTCTGCAGGAACTTGTCCTCACACAGCCACACTAATACATGTAGACTCACACCTGAACACAGAAACACCCCACACTGACACTGAACAGTGGTGTACACATGCCTGTTCTATGCACCGCACATGCTCCTGTGGGACACTTATGCACCTGCATGTGGTGCCCAGACTGACGGAGGCACAGCTCTTTACGGTCAGAGGCACAGCACACGAAATGGACGTGCATGCCCGTGTGGGGACTGTGTGATCTTAACACACACGGGTCCCCGAGTACGCTGGGAAGTCTGGCCGCCCACAATATATGCACACAGTGTGCGGGACGTGTGTGTGCACACACCCACCTGTGCCACACCGCAGGCAGGGAGCATCTGGACGGTTTGGCTCTCAACCCTTTGGCTTTTCCCCCAGTTTCTCTCTTGGCCATTTGTGTTTTCTCTGGATCCCCTGGCTTTTGATGCCTTGCTGTCTGGGGCAACCTTCAATGATGAAAGCAGGCTTCTGATGGGATCACTGGTGCTGCTCACTGCGGAGTGCTCTGTGTGTTTGTGGATTCTGGCACCGAGGCTTCCTTCTATAACTTTTTACCTAGAATCC